>NC_082714.1:96465538-97688454 GCF_030144855.1 Hypanus sabinus | reverse complement strand
CCGCCCTCTAACTCCTCTTGGTACAGGGTCGGTAAAAACGTCTCGGCCAAATGATACCGGCTGGATTTAAACTGGTCTCGTTCTCAGCTGCCTTTCTCGACATGCTGCGAGTGTTCGCGCATGCGGGATAGATCTTGGAATCTAGGGGCGGGACCTCAACAGGCTGACTCATCAAGTCCATGGCCGACCAAACATCACCACCAGCTAAATCGTTACCCAGAAGGATGTCTACATCAGTTCTCGGGAATTCTGATTGCACCCCTATTTCAACTGGTCCAGATACCAGCTCACAATTTATAATAATCCTAGGCAAGGGAACCACTTCTGTCCCTTTTCCTATGCCTCTCAAAGCTACCTCTCCAGTCTGAGAGCCAAAATTCAGTACCTTACTGCTAATCAATGACAGCTCAGCTCCCGTGTCTCTCCAGATCCGCACTGGAACTGGTGTGTCTCCCTCTTTCATAGACACGGTTCCTTTTGAAATACATTTCTCAGACTCTTCTCGTACTCGGTCTACCTGGGGCTCTCTCGTCGATTTACTGATCACCACAACACATCCTGTAGGGACTGCTGCTTTCAATTTTCCTGTCTCCTTCCTCAGAGCAAGGCACTTAGATGCAATATGACCCACCTTTCCACAATTAAAACAGCTCAAGCCAGGACCTCTCCTGCCGACTTGCCTTTCCTCCTCCTTAATTTTACCACTAGCTCCCAGAGGGATCTCTGCCTCAGCCAGCGGGCTTTCTCTACTGTTCCCACGGTCTCTCTGGTAACTTTTATTCAAGGAAAACTTTGTCTTGTGGGTTAGACCTAGCAAATTTGGCGATTGACTTATTCGGCTTCTCATTCAAATACATCCGGATATCATCCAAAACACAACCTTTAAATTCCTCAATCAGAATTAACTGCCTGAGACGCCAAAAATTTTCTTCCACTATTTCTGCTGCACACCAACGATCCAAGAGCACACCCTTCTCATAAGCAAACTCTGCATACGTCCGATTCCACCCTTTCTTTAAATTTCTGAACTTTTGTCTATAGGCTTCAGGTACCAATTTATAGGTCCAAAGAATGGCCTCCTTTACTTTCTCATAATTCTCGGACTTCTCCTCCTCCATGGACAATGCCACATATGCCCGTTGTGCCTTCCCTTTTAACACACTTTGTAACAATGCCACCCACTGCTCTTTGGGCCACTTCTGACTCACTGCCACCTTTTCAAAATGCAAGAAATAACTATCAACATTTGTCTCCTCGAACAGAGGTACTAACCTAAACTCCCGACTAACATTAAACCGCTCCTTTCGGTCTGACCCTTGAGCTCTTTGCTCTTGCCTTAACTTCTCCATGTCCAAGTCATGTTGCCTCTGTTTCTCTTTCTCCTCATAATCCCTCTTCTTCTCTTTCTCAGCCCTTTCTTTCTCCTTTTCAGCTGCTTCCAGTTGTTTTAATTTCATGCTCCCTCTGCTTCTCAGCTCTTTCCTTCTCCCTTTTCATCTCCAACTCCTTTAGCTGAAGCGCATGCTCCCTTTGCTTTTCGGCTCTTTCTTTTTCCTTTTCAGCTGCTTCCAGCTGCTTTAACTTAATTTCATGTTCCAACCTTAAATTCTCCAACTCTAACTGAGCCGTCCCACTAGCTGGTACCTTTTCAGGGATATTTTCCAATACCTCAGCCGAAAACACATTCTTCACAAAATAGTACTGAGTTATGGCCCTCCACACCTCCCACTTTTTCATCGACAACCTCACCTCTGCAAGGTTTAGTCCTTTTGCAATATTTATCAAGTCCGACTTTGTGGCCACCTCTAGCGCCTCCAGAGTCGGGTTTTCTATAAATTCATCCATGTCCATCTTTTCTGGTTTCCCGTCTGGTTACCTGTGTTGGACTTAAAAGCCCGATTCACTGTCCCTCCAATTTGGTATCAAATCCCGGACGAGCCCCACTTTGTTACGAACCCCATAACTGGATCACTTACCAGCAAAAATGGAGAGGTCCGTTGAAGTCTGATGGTACTATTTTAACAGCATTTATTAGTAAAAATACACAAAAATAATATCAATGCAAACATACAGATAATATACGTCATCAAGACTAAATCTAAAAGTGCGGGTATAATAATAATCAATAAGAAATAGCTCTATCGTTGTCTAGGGGATAATGTATTGTCCAATGGAAATATAAAAGTCCCTCAGTTCATTCAGGTTGCAGCATTTGGTTGGAGAGAGAAAGGGATTTTGAGAAACTTGCCAGCTTTCCTTTTATGATTTCGATCCGTCGGGAGTCCCGTTAGTGTGGCCATTCACTTGTGGCCTCTCCTTTAGCTAAAGCCATTCTTCCGTGGTGAGGCCGCCAATCCCAGGCAAGGGAAGGATGCACTCAAGCCCCCCACCGGCTGTCGCTATTAAACGCTGTCACGGGATTTCTAGCGTTTCTCCTGGTGCGACTAAAGGGGTTGTTCCCCAGACCCTCTTTTATCCTTACTCACGGGGTCTCAGATGTCAATCAGGTTGGGATGATGCAATCCCTCAACCAGCCCACTCTGGTCATCCCCTGAGGGGCTTCAATGAATAGTACAGTACTCAATACATAATTCCGTCTCCAAGAGACAATAGCCGTTATCAGGGGTTTTTGTTTCACTGAGGCCAGGACACATTCCAAACCTTGAGGATTCTGCGTGTCTCTCTCTCATTTCCTGAGTCCCAGACCCGAATTAATAGTGATCTTGCGATTCTCAAAAAGGAGTGGGCGACTTTGTACCATTCGGCCCCTCAGAGTTGTGGCATATTCGTAACAATATCAACATGCTCCAGAACATCAACCTCACTCATATTGTCCTCACCATCATCAAGTTCCCTCTCATTGGTGAATACCAAAAAGAAGTATTCATTGAGGACCTTGCTCACTTCCACAGCCTCCAGGCACATCTTCCCACCTTTATCTTTAATCGGTCCTACCTTCACTCCTGTCATCCTTTTGTTCATCACATAATTAAAGATTTTGGGGTTTTCTCTTACCCTACTCACCAAGGCCTTCTGATGCCCCCTTCTTGCTCTTCTCAGCCCCTTCTTAAACTCCTTTCTTGCTACCCTATATTCCTCAATAGACTCATCTAATCCTTGCTTCCTAAACCTCATGTATACTACCTTCTTCCACCTGACTAGATTCTCCACCTCACTTGTCACCCATGGTTCCTTCATCCTACCATTCTTTATCTTTATCGTTAGGGACAAATTTGTCCCTAATGTCCTGCAAGAGATCCCTAATTATCAACCACATCCATAGTACACTTCCCTGCAAAAACATCATCCCAATTCACACTCGCAAGTTCTAGCCTTATAGCCTCATAATTTGCCCTTCCTCAATTAAAAATGTTCCTGTCCTCTCTGATTCTATCCTTTTCCATGTTAATGCTAAAGAATCAGAATCAGAATCAGACATACTTTATTGATCCTGAGGGAAATTGGGTTTCGTTACAGACGCACCAACCAAGAATAGTGTAGAAATATAGCAATATAAAACTATAAATAATTAAATAATAACAAGCAAATTATTCCAAGTGGAAATAAGTCCAAGACCAGCCTATTGGCTCAGAGTGTCTGACACTCCGAGGGAGGAGTTGTAAAGTTTGATGGCCACAGGCAGGGATGGTGAACACTGTCCCCCAGATGCTCACCCACTGACAGATCTGTGACCTGACCCAGTTCATTACCTAATACTAAATCTAGTATGGCATTCCCCTCAGTCGGCCTGTCAACATACTATGACAGGAATCCGTCCTGGACACACTTAACAAACTCTGCCCCATCTAAACCTTTGGAACTAATCAGGTGCCAATCAATATTAGGGAAGCTAAAATCACCCATAACAACCCATGATAACAAATTACATCTACTAACTTTTATATCATTTTTCCAGCTGATTTAGATGCCACTGCAAGCCATGATAAGTTACCTCATGGTTCACTGCACCTCCAATCTTGGTGTCATCCGCAAATTTGCTGATCCAGTTAACCACGTTATCATCCAGATCATTGATATAGATGACAAAGAACAACAGACTCAGCACCAATCTCTGCAGCACTCCAGTAGTCACAGAGGCAACCATCTATTACCATTCTCTGGCTTCTCTCACAAAGCCAATGTCTAATCCAAATTATTAGCTCGTCTTGAATGCCGAGTGACTGAACCTTCTTGATCAATCCCCCATGTGTGATTTTGTCAAATGCCTCGGCAAATTCCAAGTCCACAATCTTGCCTTCATCAGCATTTCTGGTAACTTCCTCGAAAATGCTATAAGATTGGTTAGACATGACCTATGACTCACAATGCCATATTGAATATCCTTAATTATTCCATGTCTATCCAAATACTTATGTATATGATCCCTCAGAATACCTTCCAATAATTTTCCCATTACTGATGTTAGGCTCACTGGTTTATAAATTCCTGGATTATTTTAGAGCTTTTCTTGTAAAGTGGAACAATATTGTCTATACTCCAGTCTTCTTGTACCTTACCAGTCGCTAATGATGATTTAAATATCTTTGGTAGGGCCTGGCAATTTCAGCACTTGCCACTTGCAGGATCTGCGGGAACAACTTGTCAGCCCCTAGGGACTTCACCATCCTAATTTTCCTCAGGACAGCAAACACCTCCTCCTCTATTATCCCCTATTGACGACTCTTTCTTCCATCTTCAACCCTCCTCCTACTCCTGGACACCCCCACCAGGCCTTCTACCTGCACTCAATGCCTCTTGTCATCTGAGCCTCTAGATCTGAAGCCTGTAACTAACCACTCTAACACTGTCCCACTCACACAATGGACATTTTGCTTAAAGCCAACTTCTTTGTATTGGCCTTTGTCAAGGGCCTAATAAATCACCAAAATTGAAGCCCAGTGAAAATTTCCAAAAGGCCTTAAGCTCCCTTCAAATCTCACACCTCCTCAACAAACAATAAGTGACTGCTGGTGATAATTGAAGCCTGCCAGAAAGTCTCGAATGACCCTGAGCTCTATTAAAATCTTGTACTGCCTCACCAACAGGTGATAGTTCTGCTTGTTTACAATGCTGTCGTTTTAACTTCTAAATCATTATTGCTCAAGTTCAACTTTAATTCTCATTCAACCATACATGAATACCCACGATAACAACAAAATAGCATTACTTGCCAAAGTACAAAACAACGTACCAATTGTCATACACAGCACAAAGCACATATAGCACATAAAAGGCAGCAAGTACATATATGAGTAAAATACTGCCTCACAAAAAAAAGTCCAAGACTCTGAGTCCCATAAATGTTGCAGCAGTCTGCAGTCAAACACAGTACAGTTTGTCTTCTATTGACTGAACAATGGGAGCACCAACTCCAGCACGGACACTCCATCTGCACCACTCCACATGCCTCTCTCCTGGGCGGCTATAAACAGGTGACAGCGGCTTGAGGCCTAGACCTCACTACACAGCTCCTCCACTCTCGCCCTGGCCTTCCACCAATCTTGCAGCATTCCACATTAACTATGTCCAACAGTGTGTTACAGTGTGCAGCTTTTTCAGTTTCTCCTGCAATGAGCAACTCGCTGACGGGGTAGACCTACTTTAAGTTCTTAATGTCCAGCAGGGTTTTATGCAATTACATTAAAAATCAAAGGATGATTCTATTTGAATCACATTGGTACATTCATGCTTCTGAATCCCTTTAGACAGGTCAACAGGATCCAAGCATGATTGAGTGTAAGAAGTACCGATGTAATGGTTGATGGGTGCTTTGTGATGGGAAGGTTGTTGCCAGGAGAAAGCTCTGTTTTTGTCCACTTGTTTTCTGTAATTATCAATATATTAATCATTTAGACATGTTTAAGAGGGTGTGATCCTTCCAAAATTGGTCATATGGTTGACAACAGAGAGAATTATTTCAGGATACAGGAAAACATGGATAGAGAAGTGACAAATTCATTGTAGTCCAGAGAAACATGCTTTCATGCAATTGAGATTGTGTAGCAGGACAAGGGAATGGTATTTTGTGTGTGCACAAATAGAGGAATAGTGGTTGCATGTATAAAGCCATAGATCTTTAAACGGTTGCAGGAGAGGTCAGAAAGTAGTTTATGTTCATTCAATGCACCATAAATAGGGAATTTGTAACAGAGAAGAAATACATTATAAAGCAATTAAACAAAACCTTTGGTTTTGTCCTCATAGAAGGGAGAACAGAGGGAAGCAACTTAGCAGAAATTCCAAGCCCTGGAAAACAAAGTCAATTGAAAAGAAGGATTAATGTCATTAGAAAAATAGCACTGGAGAAAGAAATAGGATATTAATTATTAGCTGATAATCTATAATAGTGCTAAAGACATGGCCTTAATATTGTATAACACTTTGCAAGGTGTTTTACTGGACTGTTAGCACACAAATCATAGTTCACCAAACCTGGAAAGTTGCTAAAAGCTCAATTAAAGAGGTAAATTTTATGAAGAATCTTGTAGAAGAAATAGTAGAAAGGTGGAAAGCTGTACAAATGTATTTGAGATTTTAGTATTAAAACAGTTAATGGGTGATAAGGAACAGGGCTGCACAGGGGGCCGGAACTGGATCAGTAGGAATCTGCAAGGGTTTGACATAATAGGAAAACTTTCCTCTCTCACTGTGATCATAATGCTTTGGAGTTCTCTAACCAGACATAAGGGAATGCAGGCTACAAGGGTACATGGAGAGAAATGCTCGGTGCAGCCAATGCAAATGTTCTGTAAGGAAAGTCATACTCTAGTGTTCTACCACTAACACACATGTGGGTCCGAGTTATCTAGGAATGGCCGCTAGTATCACCTCGGGGATCGGTGTGTGAGGCTATGGTGCTATGTCTTGTTTTAAGAGTTTACACTACTTAATAAAATGATCATGAATGTAAATGTTTTTGCACCATTTCTCCCTTTGCATATAAATCTTATTATGAATAAAGTCTATTTTCAAAATAAAAGATCATTGAAATAGTTCAAGCTTATAAGGGTAATGGCGGAATTCAGATTTGCATAAATTAATTTAATTGGTCCTCACACTGGCTTGTTTAATTAATTTCTGTGAGGGCTTGTGGCCAACTAATACTGATTGTGATGGAAGTCAATCATTGTAGTTTGTGTTTTGTGTTTGATTCGCTCTGTTGTCTCTGTAAATCTCCTTGGTCCATAATACAGTCACAGAATAAATGGACTACATTGATATCCATAACTCCAAATATTAAAATATTCAAGGCAAAAGAATACCCTGGGAAAGTGTAGGATTCATTAGGGACAGGAGGGGTAATCTAATGGTGAAGAAAAGAGGAGCTGGTGATGTTCAAAGGAAAAGGACTTTGTACTTGGAGAACTCAGTAAAAGGGAAAGTCTATTACAGGGATTCCCAAACTAGGGTCTTGCTGTTAGAGGGTTCATTGCATAATAAAGGTTGGGAACTCCTGATCTACTGCAAGATTCTTTAAATGTCAATGCCTTATCAGGCTTAAAAGTGGCTAAATCTCCAGTGCCTAATGAAATTTATCCCTGGCTGCTATAGACGTCAATGGAAGAGATTGCTGGGGTTGTGGTTGACATTTTTATAAATCTTTGCTGAACTCAAATGAGATACCAGATGACTGCAGACCAGCAAATATGATTCCCCTTTGAAAAATTGAGAAGTCTGGCAAATACAGACCTGTGAGCCCGGCATCTGTATCTAGGTCATTACTGGAAAATAAAATCTGATTGATTGGTCACTTGTGACAGAGCTCTGTCAAGGATAGATCCTGTCTCACCAATCTTGGGGCTTGAGATATCAAACAGTCACTTTTATACAGAGAGTGAGCAGAAGATTTATGAAGTGAGAGGGGCCTTTCAGAACTTTTCGATGGAATTGAGATATTGTGAGCAGCCGCTTGCTTGTGGACAGCAAGCACAAGATTTAAAAAGTGAATAAGTCATTTTGAAATATATTACTGTGCCTGAGACATCACAGATTATTAGGCACTAGGTCTATGAAAAGAAGGTAGTTTAAGCAGAGCAGGCACTGTGTGAGCAGTCATTGTCAGAGTGGAGAAGTTGAGACTTTGGTGAGAAGAGGTGGACGTTAAGGTAAGATTCTTTATTTGTCTATTAGTGCCCAGCTAAAGGAGAGAGAATGGAGTTAGGGTCACTAATGAGAATGGATTTAGGATCGATGGTGTGTTCTTTTGTCAGATGTGGGACATCTGGGAGACCTCTAGACTCCCAGAGAACTATATCTGCATGAGGTACAGCTCCATGTTAGGGAACTTGAACTGTAGCTGGATGACCTACATCTCACTTATGAGAATAAAGAAGTAATAGGAGCTACAGAGAGCTAGTCACCCCTAAATTCAAGTTCACGTTTCAAGCTTAAGTTTAAATGTTATTCAACCATACACATGAATACAGCCAAATGAAACACTGTTTTTCCCGGTCCAAAGGTCAAAATATAGTGCCAAGAGTCACACACAGCACATGTAGCACATATAATTTAAATACCAGAAAAACATATAGTTAGAGAAATATATTTTTAAAAATCATTGAAATCATAATAACAGTAAAAGTAAATTGCAGGAGGCAGGTAGTTAGAAGTAGTGGTACATATTGGTTCCAACTACACAGAGGAAAAGAGACAGGGTCCAGAAGTGTGAGTGCAGGGAGCTAGGTAGGAAGCTGAAAGCAGGAATTCAAGAATAGCAAGCTGGATTGCTGCCTGTGCCATGCGCTAGTGAGGGTAAAAATAGCAACACATTCAAAGGGTTGGAGGAACTCAGCGTCCTGCTGAAGGGTCTCGGACCAAAATATCAACTGGTCTCAACATATGAAGAAGTTATAACTGGTCCCTTATAAAGAAGGCAAGACAGTGACTATACTTCATTAGGAGTTTGAAGAGATTTGGTATGTCAACAAATACACTCAACAACTTCTATAGATGTACTGTCGAGAGAGTTCTGGCAGGCTGCCTCACTGTCTGGTACGGTGGGGGAGGGCCTACTGCACAGGACCGAGAGAAGCTGCAGAGAGTTGTAAATTTAGTCAGCTCACACTCAGCGATTCAGAAACAGCTTCTTCCCCTCTTCCATCTGATTCCTAAATGGACGTTGAACCCTTGAACACTACCTCACTTTTTTAATATATATTATTTCTGTTTTTTACATGATGTTTAATCTTTTCAATGTGCATATACTGTAATTGATTTACTTGCTTATTATTATTTTTCTCTCTCTGCTAGATTATGTGTTGCATTGAACTGCCGCTGCTGAGTTAACAAATTTCACGACACATGCCGGTGATAATAAACTCGATTCTGATTCTGATTCTCACTGTACTCTTTTCCACAGATGCTGCCTGGCCTGCTGAGTTCCTCCAGCATTTTGTTTGTGTTGCTTTCCAGCATTTGCAGATTTTCTCTTGTTTGTGATCGGATAAGAGTACAGTAGGATAATTTGGCAGATGAATGTGTGGCTGAAGAATTGGTGCAGAGGGTAGGATTTCATGTTTGAGGATCATGGGGATCTCTTTTAGACCGTAAGATATAGGATCAGAATTAGGCCATTTGGCCTATCAAGTCATTTCATCATGGCTGATCCATTCTCCCTCTCAGCCTCAGTCTTTTGCCTTCTCCCTGTATCCCTTCAGTTGAGACAGTTGGTAAATGGGTAGATGCAACATGTAGAGAGACTGAGAGGAAGTACCTTCAGTTGATAGGGCAACATTGCAGTTGGTTGAAATGTGTCTATTTTAATGCAAGAAGTAGTACCAAGGATGATGAATTTAGAGTATGGTATTACAAAGATTACCTATTAGCAATTGTGATCAGTACAGCACAGGGAAAATCTGTATTTACTGACAAGTACCTTTGTTGTGTAAATACCTGTTCTGCACACCAAACCAGTTTTCCTGACCCTTCATGACTAATCAAGGAATAGAAAAGATAATACCCAGGATAGGCATTTACATTGACCAGGTATTCGTCATGTTCTCTATCTAATCGCCATGTGTTTGCAGGGGCATCACACCTGCAATGGTTGGTCTCTGGAGAGTTGTTGCTCCTTTGCATTCGCAGCTCCTTACTTTAAAAACACTTCTTATCAGTTCAAATGTTCCATTTCCAACTTGTTGGCTTACGATCACCTGACTCACTGGGTCTGTGGTCCAGGGCTACAACCCGTACTGATGTGTGGCTTCATCCTCAGCCTTGTGCCTTTTGTTTTCTTCAACTCTGGCATTTAAACCAGGTGGCCCAGATACTGAGCCTAACGAGATTTCAGATTGCTTCTCCTACAAGCCTGCCACTTTACATAATAAATAGCTACTTGTCTGAGAATGGTCTCATGTTCAGCAGGTCATTAGCAGAAGACTGCTTGCATCCACATTCCATTGCTCTGATTAAATTGCCCCAGAGCAAGAAATTAATTCCAATAGTTCACAAAATGGGGCTGCAAGAACAGTCTCACAAAATGGCTGCCTCCATTCTTATTCACTAATTGTTAAACTTTCCGGCCAATAACTCGCCTCCAAAAGTATTTATCTGAAGATTATTATCCTCCTCTCCTTTGGTAGGCTGCCCATACAAGTGTCATGGAATGCCAGTAGGGGTGCAATACTTATATAAATAATGTTAACCTTTACTTACTGAATTTACACAGGGTTTATACAGACTCTGCTATTTTATGTGTCATCCTCTAATTTTAGCATATACATTAAGTAATACAGTTATCAGGATGCATAACATTAGTATTACAGTAGTATGCTATACTATTCTCACCCACAGATATATTTGAACATTTGTTCCCCAGTTCCAAAACTTATTCCAAAGGCTTGAGTCACTCAAAATTTCATTTGCCTTACCAGTGTGTGTTTTAATTACTTTAGAGTGTTTAGTCCATTGATGAGTAATCTCTCTGAGCTCCTCCACAATATGTGTCCAGTCTGCAGTCAACTGAGGAATTGGTGGCAACTCAGTAACAACATAGTCCCACAAATATTGATCTGTATCAGTACATTGCATTTTGAGGTTTTCCATCATTATTGTGTCTCTTGCTGGCTGAGGCAAAGTTCATCCTCCAATAGCCTGATCTAAAGTCATATACCCCATTGTGACATTGTGACTTTCCATTTCCATCCCTTAGTATAACTTGTAGCCATTGCTGCTGTATAGTATGCCTATCCTGGCAATGCATATTGTAAGAAAGACTGATTATTCACAGGCAAAATAGACAACGAAAAACTACGTAAGTACTGAAACCACAATTTGTAAGTTTCTGCTTTGTCATTTCTTCTGGGCAAGACCAGTGGACTTCTCCTTGAAGACACCTTGATAAATCTATCTCTTTCCCAACAATATTCATAACAATAGCATCTGATAGTGTTATGAATACTTAAAGGATCCCCCACTCTTCTCATGATAGTGAAGTAACATTATGAACTTTTTCACTCTATTTCCCCCCATAGAAAGTTCTCCTATCAACAGTTAATAATGATTGAAACAGCCTTTGGAAAACACTTGGCTGTAGCCATCTGCAATCGATATCTCAACTGCATTACTGATGCACTCACATTCACATGAGTGTGATCCCACAGAACTGGAATCTTACCATGGCCATCAATACCTAATTGCATCTGAAAACTGACTAATTTCCTATTGGTCTTTGTCATTCCTTTGGGTTCGTCAACTGCATTGAGAGGTGGAACCTAATGCATGATCAAACAGTGTGCACTCCTTACCATACTGCCTTGGCCTGCGAACTGGCTGGCATATCACACACACAGCTAGGGCACGATATCCGTGATCAACTTCAACCAATAGAGAGCCTCCAAAAATTAAATTAATTAAATGGTGCAACAAGGGAGCAAAAAAAAAGAACGCAAATAGTGAGGTAGTATATGTGGGTTTATTTTCCATTCAGAAATCTGATGCGGAGGGGACGAAGCTGTTCCTAAATCATTGAGTGTCGATCTTCAAGCTCTAGTACCTTCTTGTTGATGGTAGCAATGAAAAGAGAGCATATCTTGGGTGATGAGGGTCCTTAATAATCACCTACTTAAGCAGATGGATATACAGGAGGCTTTTGGGATGGGTTTTATTTGAATGGCTGTAACGGCCTCACCCCAGTGGTACTACCTCCTGTACTGCACTTCTGCTCATTGGCCCAGACACTGAAAGGACAATGGACAAAGAAGGAAAACCTGGCTATTTTCTTGCTAAGTTTTTGTTCTTTAAAAGTCCCATATAAGCTGCTGCCCCTATTAAATGATGGTCCAGTCAACCAGAATCAACTGTAATATGCTGCCTAGTCCCATCAATCTGCACTCAGACTTAGCTCTCTGTACCCCTCCCATACATGTACCTCTCCACCACTTCCACTGGGCAGCTCTGTCCATACTCTCAACACACTCTGAGTGAAGAAGTTGCCCCTCATGTTCCCTTTAAACATCTGTTAGAATTCCTTGATGAAATAACAAGCAGGATAAACAAAGGAGGATCAGAGAATGCTGTGTACCTGGATTTTCCGAAGACCTCCTGAGGATGCTTAACAAGTTAAGTTTTACAAGAGAGATACTAGCATGGATAAAGCCGTGCCTGATTGGCAGGAAGCAAAGAATGGGAAGAAAGGGAGCCGTTCCTGGTTGGCTGCTGGGGACCAGTAGCATTCCACAGGAGTTTGTGTTGGGACTGATTCTAATTATGTCATTGATTTGAAAGAAAGAATTGGTGGCTTTGTGGCCAAATTTGCAGATGATATAAAGGTAAGTGGAGTGACAGGTAGTTTGAGGAAACAAAGAGGCTTAAAGAACTTAAGAAGATTAGAAGAATGGGCAAAGAAGTGGCAGGTGGAATACAGTGTCAGGAAGTGTATGGTCATGCACTTTGGTAGAAGAAATAAAAGCATAGACTATTTTCTAAATGGAGAGAAAGTTCAAAGGGATTTGGGAGTCCTTGTGCATGATTCTCCAAAGGCTAATTTGCAATTTTAGTCAGTGGTAAGAAAGGCACATGCAATGTTAGCATTCATTTCAAGAGGATTATAATATAAAAGTAAAGATGTATTGTTACAGCTTTATGGAGCACTGGTGAGCCTCATTTGGAGAATTGAGAGTAGGTGTGCTCCCCTTATCCAAGGAGGTGCTGACATCGGAGAAGGCTCAAAGGAGGCTCAGATTCCAGGATTGAAAGGCTTATCATATGAGGAGCATTTGGTGATTCTTGGCTTGAACTCACTGGAATTCAAAAGAATGAGGGGTGTGTTGTCTTTACGACAGTTATTTAGTTTATAATATTTTCGCTTAGTAATTCATTTGTTAGTATTTTCTAGTTAGAATTAGAAGTGTTTAAAGTATATTCATTGCATGTAAAATATATCGGCACGCAATGACGTCACATCCGGTTTCGCTGCGTCTTGTGGGAAAATACCGGTTTGAGATCGACACGAGGGTGGGGGCTCACCACGAGGCAGACCTGAGCAGAAGTTGTTTTGCAGGCATGAGAAATCACAGTGAGAGCAACGCTGTAAGTTAATAGATAATCGATATATTGAACTAAGATGTTAACGCCGATCCTGTTAAAAGTAACGACGGTCGATAATGTTTATGTTTTCGTTAGTTAAAGAGTTGCGGATAGTTTGCATTGAAGTGTATTTAAAGTAGTCAATGGCGCAGGTAAACTCTGCCTGTATACTGCACCTTAGTGTAATGTAGTTATAGTCACCTTTACAAGTATTTACAATTGAAATCTGATATTAAGAAAGGAACAAATACTGTATCAATCTTGTATTGTTTTATCAACAGTTTTCACCATATGTTAATGTGAAGAGTGAACAGTAAATGGTTAATCTTACTGCGATCTGGTTTTCATTGAATGTGGTTTATCTCGACGTTGAATTCGGCGTTATTAGTTACACCCAAAGGAGAACGTAATAAGGGGGATCTCATTGAAACCGATCAAATGTTGAAAATCCTCGATAGAGTAGATGTAGTGAGGGTGTTCAAGACCAAATAACACAGAATAGAGGGATGCCCATTTAGAATAGAGATTAGGAGGAATTTCTTTAGCCAGGGAGTGGCAAATCTGTGAAATTTGTTACCACAGGCTGCAGTGGAGGCCAAGTCATTAAGTATATTTAAGGCTGATGTTAATAGATTGTTCATTAGTCAGAACGTGAAGGGATACAGGGAGAAGACAGGAGAATGGGGTTGAGAAGGAAATGCATCAGCCATGATGAAATGGTGGAACTGTATCAATGGGACAGATGGCCTAATCTTACTCCTATATCTTATGGTGTTATTGTTTTATTGTCTTAAATATACCCAGTGACTTAGCCTCCACAGTTATCTGTGGCAATGAATTCCACATATTTACCATCCTATGGCTAAAGGAACTCCTCCTTATCTCTGTTCTAAAGGAATGCCCCAGTATTCTGAAGCTGTAAATGTCTCCTAGATGTGAGAAGTGTTCCTTTCCTCACACTTATTTCCTGCCGAAGCAGGTAGAGAATTCAAGTCAGTGGGATACCAGCCTGAGGCTTCACAATTCCAGGCTGGTGAGTCAGTCTGCTTCTCCCTTCAAGTCAGCAGCACCACATCTTCACTGAGACCCCGTCATCTCTGCACCATGATCTAGGGTCACAGATGCTCTAGGCCGGGGGTCGGCAACCCACGGCTCCGGAGCCACATGTGGCTCTTTTATGTCTGTGCTGCGGCTCCCTGTTGCTTTGGGAAATAATTGGTCAGTATTTAATTAAAATGTATTTTATGTTAGTTTGTTAGTTTTTGAAATGTAATTCTAAATTTGAAGATTATGGTGATCTTGTACAATCTAATTAAGACGTTGTGGCGACCCATTTCCTGACACATCCGAACCGGCTCACAATTAGCCAGCGTTCAGGCTAAGGGAGATAGCCTACGGGGGTTTGTGAGTACGTGTCTTTTGCAGCATCCGCGCCCATGGGGGGCGGGTTGAGGGAGGCTTAAAAGCAAGGCTGTTTAGTTCGAATAAAGCTATCTTTGACTGCAGTTTACTGACCGCGTGTAGCACACCGCTACAACGTGTTTTTATCGCTGGCTGTCCAGAGGGAAGTTGCTGAAACGCTTTGTCGCGTGTCTGGAAGAAGTGAAAACTTTCCTGGGCAGCAAAGGGCCCACCTTTCCTGAGCTGGAACAGCCAGAGTGGCTGGAAAAGCTACACTTCATGGTAGACATGACAGCGCACCTGAACACGCTGAACACAGCTCTTCAGGGGTAAGGACGTACAGCCCTGCACATGTTGGAGGATGTTTTGGCATTCGAGCGCAAGTTGACAGTGCTTGCCAGAGATTTACAGAAAGGCACATTGTCTCACTTCCCCAATTTGAGAGAGTTCAAACAAGGTCACGACATGATAAATTCGGAGTATTTACATTCTGCAATCATCGCAATGCAAACATCGTTTGGGAAACGCTTCTGTGAGTTCAGAGAGGAAAAAAACACATTATCCTTCCCGGTCACTCCCCTAAGCATCGATCCATCCCTACTGAATACGACTGCATTGTCAGGTGTGAGTCAACCTGACCAAGTATGATAAATATTTTAATTGCCTATTATTTTACGTATATTCATATGCTTTCATTGTTCAGTGAAATAGTCCTTTTATTTTTCAGGTTGACAGCTGGCTGACGTTATTTTTGGTTTGCTGCTGGCGGCAAATTTAAGTTTGGCATTTTTCATAAATACAAGAAGGACTCAAATAGACGTTGAGTATTTTACTTAAAAGTAACCTTCAACCCAACGTCTTTTTTTCGGAGTTCAAAATGTTTTTGTTGCATGCAGAAATGTAATTTCGTTTTCTCTGCAGGAGTTCATCAATTTCATAAATGCAACACATTATAGTTTGTTTATACATAGCATAAAGGCAAAACAAAACGTTGTATGCAGTGTTATTTCATTTTAAATGTCAAACGGGTTTTGCGGCTCCCAGTGTTTTCTTTTCTGTGGGAAACGGGTCCAAGTGGCTCTTTCAGTGGTAAAGGTTGCTGACCCCTGCTCTAGGCCAAAAAATTGGCTGAAAAATCCAGAACGATTCTTTAGATCACCACCATGCCCAATGCCTCAGGGGAACCTTGGGGAAGATATCCAGCTTAACCTGTTAGGACACGTCAGGTTTTTACACATAGAACATAGCAGAGCACAATGCAGAACAGGCCCTTCAACCCACAATGCTGTGATGACTTTTTAACCACTTCAGGATCAATATAACCCATCCCTCCCATATATGCTTCCATTTTTCTATCATCCATTTGCCTATCAACGGGTCTACTAAATGTCCCTAATGCATCTGCCGCCAACACTACCCCTGTCAATGCATTCTGGGCATTTGCCTATCTCTGTGCAAAAAAAAAACCTACCTCTGACATCTCTGCTAAACTTTCCACCACTCATCGTAAAAATATGTCCTCTAGTGTTATCCATTGCTATCATGAGAAAAAGGTGCAGTCTGCCGACTCTGTCTATGCCTCTTATAATCCTAAACACCTCCATCAAGTCACCTCTCATGCCCCTTCACTCCAAATAGAGAAGCCCCAGCTCAGTTTCAAATTCTTCTACATTTATGGATACACCCACCTGACTCTACTTACAAAACCTGCTGATTCAGCATGCTACCTGTTCCCAATAGGGAGACTTAAGAGACTGCAGGTGCAGGAATCTGGAGTAATAAACAAGCAGTAGGAGTTCTCAATGGGTCAGGTAGCATCTGTGGTTGGAAAATTGACAGCCACCTCCTCAGGTTGGAAGCCTTCATCTGGATTGGTGATGACTGAGTCCAATCAAAGATCTCAACCCAAAGCGTGGGTAGCTTTGATGCTACAGATGCTGCCCGATCCATTGAGTTCCTCCAGCTTCTTGTCTCTTAAATCTCTCCACCACTGGGAACCACATCTACATGATCTGAAGCCCTCCAAGCTCAGGAATTCCCTTCCCTAAAACACTCTAAATCTCTTTTCAATGTTAAAAGACATCACTTACAATCAAGCGCTCTGTGCAAAGGAAGGGTCAACTATGATGATGGATCCTTTTGGGACCAGAAATCACTGGATTTGCTTCCGGGTGGGAGAATTGCTGTTGAGTCTAGTGAACAAATGACCTGAGTGGAATTTTGTTCCACATCCCTTTAGCCTTCAGCTCCTCTTCCGGAAGCCTGGGGTGTAGTCCATCTGGTCCATGTGACATATCCACCTTCAGAGTCATAAAGCACTATAGAACAGACATAAGTCCATCAGCCCATCAAATGCCAAATTTCTTTTACTATGCAGTTTCCATTTTCTTCCCCTGTGTAGTTTCAATGCGGAATTTTCACCCACTGTGCTATAAATGGAACTGAACAAAGTTCAAGTTTAGTTCATTGTCATTCATTCAGTATATTGTCATTCATTTCATTTGGCAGTATCACACATATACTGCCAAATGAAACAATGCTTCTCTGGACCAAAATGCACAACACAGTGCATACAACTGACACACACAACACCTAAAGTAATACTATCACAAAGAAATTAACAAATAACAAGGTGCATTTAAGACACAAGTTAAAAAGTAAACTATATAACATGACTGGAGCTTCATACATGAGAGTTTGGTGGTGGCAGGGAGTTTTGTAGCCTTATGGCCTTGGGAAGAATCTGTTTGCCATTCTAACAGTTCTCACCCTGAGGCTACAGTACCTCCAGCCTGGTGGTAGAAGATTAAAATGATAGTGGGATGGATAGGAAGGATTATTGACAATGCTTAGGACCCTGTGTTTGCAGCATTCCAGTTAAGTATCTTTGATGGGCCAATAGTCCTCTCAACAGTCCTCACAACCCTTTGCCGGAATTTGCGACAGATTCCTTACAATTTCTGTACTAGACAGTGATGCAGCTGGCTCAGACACTTTGGATGGTGCTCCTGTAAAAACTAGTTAGAATCAGGGTGGGGTTGAGTGGTAGATGAGGGAGCCTTGCTCAGTCTCTTCAGGAAGTGGAGATGCTGCTGTGCTTTCTTGACCAAAGAGGTGATACTGAGCAATGTTCCCTCTAATTTATAATGACCAGTGTGCACAAAAATCTTGTGCTGTGCCATTTTTTCCTAGTGACAACGACACGTGGGCACCGACCTTTTAAGTGGAAGTAAACTTGAAGATATTCTAAGGATAATAAACTATCAAGTTCAGTTTGTTGCTCATTGTTTAAAAGAAATAAAATAATACATGCCAATGAATCTTATTTCTCATTTACTATATGACAGCATGAAATGATATCAATCTTTTCACATACTATTAAAGTTGTTTAAAATGGTCATTAAGCCATTCCACTTTAAATGAACTAGCAGTTCTTTTGCACTTCACACCCTTTGCTTCTTTGGAATTCGATATAGTGGATCAATCATTTCTTCAATAAAAACAGTATAAATATGCCAGTTCTAAAATCTTCAGACAAATCATCACGAACTCCACATTGTCAACGCTGTTCGCATCAGAAACTGGAAAAGGAAATGTGATTGTGCACAATTGTGAAATATACTTACATGCCAACAAGCTAGAGGGTGACAAGGTTTTGTGCAGTTTAAATTCCTTTGTGCAAATGTAGTACTTTGTAATAGTAGTAAAAGATGCGCGCACACACACACACACACACACACACACACACACACACACACACACACACACACACACACACACACACACACACACACACACACCTACCTACCTACCTACCTACCTTAGAGGGAACAGTGGTGTTGAGAGACCAGCTGAGATTGTCCATTATAATGCACTGCCAGAAACTTGATGCTCCTATGTTTCTCCATGGAGGAGCAGTTTATGTGCAGTTAGAAGTGGTCAGCCTGCACCTTCCTAAAATCCAGAATTATCTCTTTGGTCTTGTGCATGTTGAGACTCAAGTTGTAGTGCTTGCAGTATTCTCCCATCTGCTCGAGTACCTTATTTCTGTGTGCTCTCTCTTCATTGAGGCAAGCCACTGTTGTGTCATCAGCGAACTGGATGATTCAGTTTGAACTGGATCTTTTAGTGCAGTCATGTGGCAGCTGCGTGAACAGCAGGGGACTGAACTTAACCACTGGGGCAGCACATGGCAATGAAACTGGAGATGTTTCTGCACAAACTGAAAGACTTGGGCCTTTCTATCAATACAGTATTATGTATACTGAATGTATCTAGAAGCAGGGAACACACCTTCAATAGACCATCAGGGAACAAGCATTGTTAACAATGAAAATAAATGGTGTTGGCTGTTTTGCCCATCCATCATGCCAGCTTTGCCATGCCCCTATCTCTGGATGACACTCACCTTGATGTGACATCACAAGTTTGAAGACTGGAGCATAATGTTGCAACTACAACAGAGCGTCTGCAAACCACTTGTATTTGATTCCAAATTAAGTAGGCTATCTTAAAGCCCTTCCATGAAGTCAGGTCTTAAACATTGCCTTGACTTTTTGACTGACTTTGCAAACAAGTTTATTTTCAAGGCATTCCTTTGAATGCTATCTACACATTCTCCAATTACTAACTGTTTGGAAAGAAATTACATTTGTGATGTCTTTGGTCTTATCAATAGATAGCAGCTGACTTCTGACATTTTTAATAATGATTAATGAAAGATCATGATGACAGTTCTGCAAAGGTTATCGGGTCTCTTTAATGACTGGCAATGGTTTTTAAATAGTTTACACTGGAAGGCTCAAGCCCATTTACTTGGGGAGCATGGGGAATTTCTTAAAAGGTAGGCATTTGTTAACACTTTATCATCTCTTTTTCATTGTTTACAGTCAAACAGCTTGAATATTTCACAATTCCAGAAATCTTTAATACCATTTATTGAATGTATCACCGGAGACAGATTGTTTTTTCTTTATGTGAAGTGGTGGCAGGTTTGGTAATAGTCTGAAGGGAACAATTTGGGAATGTTTTCTCACTGCAGAAAGTTGTAGTTTTACAGCAATAAGGATCACTAAACAAACACAGTGCACATATTCCTTTTGTAAGAATCAAAATCACTTAACTCTTCCTATTGGAGCAAATAATTTAACATAGCTTTGTTTTTCTCAAGTTTCTATCTTCATACGGTCTGTTTGACAATTTTATCCGTCACTTGTGTTACTGGGAATGATATAACCAATGTGTAGCTGGTGTAATTATCAGATAGTACTGTAATTTATACTCCTGAGCTCCTTATGAAGTATGAATACCAACAGGTGTAAACCAAGGACTAACATAAAGTTAACAGTTGAATGCAATTTAAATATTTGACACCTCCCTACTCTTTCTCAATCCCTCTGTCTCCATCTCAGGAGACAACCTGTCAACTGACATTTTTATAAACCTACTGAACCCCATGGTTATCTTGTTCATAGCCTGTCTCCTGTAAAAATGCTATTCCCTTTTCTCAGTTCCTTCGAAAATGTTGCATTCCTTCCCAGGATGAGACTTTCCATTCCATATCATCAGGAGTGTCTTCCTTCTTCAATAAGTGGGGCTTCCCATCCTCCACCATTGATGCTGCCCTCAACTGCATCTCCTCCATTTCCCAGGCATCCATGCTCACCCCATCTTCCTGCTGCCTTAGCAGTGATAGGGTTCCTCTTGTCCTTCCCTGTCACCCCATGAACCTCTTCATCTGTCACATATTTTTCCACCACTTCCACCATAATCAAAGGGATCCTACTCCAAGGGATTTTACCTCGCTCCCCAGCTTTCCATAATCATCACTTCCTCTGTGATTCCCTTGTCCATTTATCCTATCCTACTAAACTCCCTTCTGGCACTTATCCCTTCAAGCAGCCAAAGTGCTATAAGTGCCCATTCACTTCCTTCCTCATCTTAATTCAGGGCTCCAAAAGGTCCTTCCAGATGAGCCAAAACTTCTATTGGGGGTATCTATTGCAATCAGTACTCCCGATGTGGCCTCCTCTACATTGGCGATATTCGTTGTAAATTGGGGGTTTGCTTTGTTGAGCACCTCTGCTCCACCCACCAAAAGTGGAACTTCCTAATAGCCCAGTATTTTAATTCTGATTCCCATTCCTCTTGTGCCATGATGAGGTCACCCTCAGCATGGAGGAACAAGACCTCCTATTCAGGCAGGGCAGCCTCCAACCTTATGACATGAATATCAGTTTCTCCTCCTGGTAATAAAAAGCTCACTCCCCCTCCCCTCTTCTTCTATACCCCACTCTGACCTCTTACCTCTTCTTACCTGCCTATCACTTCTCCCAGGTGGCCCTCCTCCTTCCCTTTCTCCTTTGCTCCTCTCTCTTATCAGATTCCTTCATCTCCAGCCTTTCCCAGTTATGTGGCATCATCTATCACCTTCTAGCTATCCTTCTTCTCCCCCCCCCCCACCTTTTAATTCTGCTGTCTAACCCCTTCCTTTGAAGTCCAGAAGAAGGATCTCAGTGCAAAATATCAACTGTTTGTTAATTTCCCTGGATGCTGCCTGACTTGTCCAACATTTTGTGTGTTTTGCTTTGGATTTCCAGCATCTGCAGAATTTCCTGTGTTTACAATTTATTCCCAAAGATGTTTTATAAAAGATTTGTAAAAGAACAGAAGAGGCCTTTACCATTGTATCATAAATCATTACATAACATAATTAATACATACGATTGTTTGTTTCTCCTTCTCATACACATGGTCAAATGTCGATGCTATGGATCTTGATTAGCAACAACCCATTAAGTCTGACATTCAGTCCACCAGTACTATTGGACCAATATTCCATGCATGACAGGAGGAAATACATCAAGTGACCTTGCTTTATCAATGACAAATGACCGTAATATCATTTTTGCTCTGCAACTTATCAAGTATAAATGAGCAGAAAGTATTCAAAACATTTATGGAGTTGAGTAGTCCATGGTCTACAAAAATGTCTCAACAGAATTTTGAAAGCAAACACGAGGAAATCTGCAGGTGCTGGAAATTCAAGCAACACACACAAAATGCTGGTGGAACACAGCAGGCCAGGCAGCACCCTTTGTCAGGACTCAGCCTGAAATGTCGACAGTGTTTCTCCCTATAGATGCTGCCTGTCCTGCTGTGTTCCACCAGCATTTTGTGTGTGTCAACAGAATTTTTCTGAAATTTAAATTTTTATACTAAAATTTGGAATTTGAAATCAACAATTTTAAAAAGATTGGTATATTTGGGGTGCAATCCCAAAATGCTTTTACTAACATGACTGCTTTCTTTTACAGAACATAAAATATGTCAAGACTTTTGACATATTCGTTTTGAGTTTTGGATTCCTTGGAAAATAGGTCCGATGCAACCGGTGTTTTGTCAAGTAAATTACAAATGGAAGTTCAATTTAAATATTTGACTGGTCCAAACAGCATTTCAGCATTAATTCCCTCACCATCTTAAAACGCACATTTATCTCGCTATTGCTAGATGTTTGACTTAAAATGTTTTGGTCAGTCAGCCTTGGCACTGCAGCGCTGAGATGTAGCTGTAAAGGGTATTAAAGATTTTATGGTGTTTACAGTTAATCTGCACTGGAGAATTGTACGGACATCAGAATCAGAATTTAATTATCCCACAGGACCATTAAAATAAAATGTATCAAAATAATAAGGGGAGATCAGAAACCGTTACCTGAGAATAAAGACACAAAGAAAGGAAAAATCGTATTTTAACATTATTTTCTAATTTTTATAGATGACCCCTCATCAGTACACGGAGGTGAGAGGAGAACCGAATGGATTATATACTGCATGTAGAGGATGAACATGGCCAGGAAATATATAGTATTGCTTTGAAGTTACCCAACACCATGAGGACACTGGCAGCTGTGGCATATGTGGTTAACCATCCTGAATGTTTTCCACCCAGGTCTGTCATACACTCTGATAGTATGGACATTTGTAATGGCCTTACAGAACATTTACCTTTATGGAAAGCAAGAAAGTTTGTTTTAGCTGACGAAAAGTCCCTCCCATCTGTCACTCTGTTGTAGTATATATTTGAAGAAGCATAAGTGAAAGAATAGAGTCACAAAAGAGAAAGCCCATTCAAAATTATCCCCTGAGGGGAATAGAAGGCTGATGAATTAGTGAAGCAAGATGCTTTAATTGGGAAGGAATGGTAATCGTAGATTGGGGAGATGGGAAGGCAGATGGAACAACAGGTTAAGGTTATCGATTTAACTGAGGAATAGAAGTGAAAGTGCCTTGGACTAATTTACCTGTGGTAGGTAGTTTTGCCTTATGATAATAAGTAATACAGCGACATCATCGATGGGTTACGCACACTTTTAACTCATGACTGGAAGAAGCATGAAAGGACTGGAGCAGTTGTTATGATTAGATCTGTCAGAATCTGAAATAGATGGGATTGTGTCAGAAAAGTGGGTACAATGAAGACAGTGAAGGCGGTCCATATGTGGCAGCCCATCTTCTAAGAAAGAAAATGCAACGGAGTAAAACCTACTTTGAATCAGAAGTAAATCCTATAGAATTAAGTCCAAAACAAAGTGATGATTAGAATACATCAACCCACCTCATTTTTAAATCCAAGGTTTGCAGGTCCCAGTGAAACTATAAACAACACAAGTCCATCAGTCTACAGGATGCTGATTTCACCAGATAAAGGTGGATGGTACCACATCAACTAGTTGAAATTGGTGGAGAAGAAAACTAAAATTATCACCATCAAAATGTAAAAATTAATGCACATGATGATCCTGAATTTGGAGACTTGTGTTAGTCCTGATTAGGAAGATTTGAGGTTGGAACAGCTGTTTTAGGAAGATGGCAACAGATCTGACAAAGGTGGAGTTTATCCATTCCCTAAGCCTGAGAATCAGCAGAGTTTTTGTCAAGAAAATAAAGAAAAGGGAAAATACGTTGGTTCCTGCCTCAACTATCCTGGAACAAAATTAGGTGGGAAAAAAAATGGATGGTTTAAGTCCAAACACAATTTGAAGCTTGGATTGGATGGGATAGGAAAACGGATAGAAAATATGGACTTATAATAATTTAAGATAGAAGCTAGAAATACAAGCAGCAATTACATGTGTGTTTAATTTAACATAATGAGAATATTATAAAATTGACCAACCCACAACCTGAAGTAACTGATACAACACTAGAGCCTAAGTGTAGTGAAACCCAGCAGAACACAAAGGGGGTATGGTTAGTGTTAGAAGATATGGGGGAATTTGTCACTTTGGTACCAGGATGCAGGTAATTTTTAATCTAATTAAAATAATGGTGCCTGAACAGTTCTCCTCTACCACGACACAGTTATGTACCCATCTTCTTGTGAAACAGCTGAGCATGACTGAGTTTCAGTCCAGCAAAAGCAAAAAGAAGAGAGGACTATTGGAATTACTGGGAGCAGATTATGCATTAGGGTAGCAAAGGTCTATATGATATGTATAGCAGAATGAGGAAACCAGATACAGTCCCTTCAGCAGAAAATGTAAGATATTACTGGAGAAAATTATGATGATCAGATACAGACTAATCAAATCAGTGAAAATGCTTTCTATTCAAGTGTGCATGCACTACAATTTCTGAATCCCCTTCAAAATACAATGAATCCAATTATTAACAGCATAGACCTCACATCTAAGGAAACACATTAAACTAAGATCTGTTCTACATATACTAGTTGGTTGCTCACCATTATTGGTGTGAATTTATTACAACATGATGCACATCAAGTACCAGATTGAGTATCAGATGAGCAACTAAAAGAATGGGATGGGCAAAAAGCACCCTTATGTCACATTAGAAATTTTACAATAACCAAGAGAGTACTGGGTACTGCGATAATGGTAATGGAAAGATTTATGTTCATGCAGTATTCCACATTCCCCTGCATGGAAATAATCCAACCTACCCTTTGAAAAGAGTTCACAATGTGGGCAAATAACAAAAGAAGATTTGGATATTCTTAAGAAACCCATCAACGCATGTTATTGTTATGGATAGTACCAGAAAAAGGATAGATTTATCAAGATGTCATGAAAGGGGGAGATCACTGGGCTTGCCCAGAAGAAACAACAAGACAAAACTTCTGAATTTTGGTTTCAGTACTGATGAAAATTTTTCATTGTCTACTCTGCTTGTAAATAATGAGCCTTTTTTGCAGTGTGCATTGGTGGAACAGACATAGAAATGGCAGAAATGAGTTATACCAAGGGATGGAAACAATGTCATTTGGAAAGTCATAATGTTGCAATTGAGAGTATGACTTCAGATTTAACTATTAGAGGGTGAATTTTGCCTCATCCTGCAACAAATGTGGTAACAAAGAAGAACCTCACAATCCAATGAACTGACATAAATGAGCATTTGTGGGACTATGTTGTCACCAAGTTGCTATGATTCCTCACTTGACTGCAGACTACAGACCGGACATGAACTGTGGAGTTTGCAGGGTAGATCAATGGACTGAAAATACAAATGTGAGTAAGCCACGCTGATAATAGCAAATGAAATATTGCATGACTCAGACTCCTGGGATATGTTTTGAAACTGAGGATCAAATGTTCAAATACATCCATGGGTGAGGATAGTATTGCATGCTGTTGTAATATTAATTTTATGTATGCTGATAATTGTGTTGTTTCATGTGTATCACCTCAGAATGTGGAAAGCTGAAAAGGTAGTTTTGTAATACAGACAAGATGATTATCTGTATAAAGAGTGTATAAATTCAATAAGTAAATAGTCCCTTTATTTTTGTATAATGTAAGGGTAGCATTGCTTCCTCCGTACTACCTAACCCTCCACCTATCTTTGTATCACTGGCAAACTTTGCCACAAAGTCACCAATTCCGTTACCCTTCCATTATCCAAATCATTGACAAACAATGTAAAAAGTAGTCCCAGTACTGACCCCTGAGGAACACAACTAGTCACCAGCCAGCCCACCAGAAAAAGTCCTTTTATTCCCACTTGTTGCCTCCTCCCTGACAGCCATTCTGCTATCTATGCCAGTATCTTTCCTGTAATAGAATTTTACCTCGTCAAGCAGCCTCATGTATGACACCTGATCAAATGCTTTCTGAAAATCCAAGAAATTATATCGACCGCCACTTTGTACACTCTGCTTGTTGCTTCCTTGAAGAACTTTAATGGATTTGTCAGGCAGGTTTTCCCTTTACAGAAACCATCCTGACTTTGACTTATTTTACCAGTAGTCTCCAAGTACCTTGAAACCTCACCCTTAATAATAGACTCCAACACTTTCCTAACCACTAAGGTTAGGTTAACTGGCCTATGATTTCCTTTCTTTTGCCTTCCTCCCTTCTTAAAGAGTGGAGTGACATTTGCAATCTTCCAGTCCTTTAAGCCATGCCAGAATCAAGTGATTCTTGGAAAATCATGGCCAATGCATCTGTTACCTCTTCAGCAACTTCTTTCAGGACTCTGGGATGTAGTCCATCTGGTCGAGAAGACTTATCCATCTTAAGACCTTTGAGCTGGCCTTTCACTTTCTTTTTGTAATAGCAATGGCACTCACTCCTGCTCTCTGACTCATGGACTTCTGGCACCCTGCTAGTTTCTTCCACAATGAAGGCAGATGTTTTCCCTTGGAAAAAACATTCAAACTTTTATGTTTGTGTTTACCTGAATCATATTTATGCTAGACGTGTTTATTTACTGGAAATGACCTCTTTCATTGTTATTTCCATGCATTGTTCAGTTATGCTGCTGTTAGCTTGAATTCACACTAATAGATAACTCATTGTGAGTCTATGGAAAGAGGGTTATACTTACTTATTTATTTTTATTTTATATTTGCTCAGTTTGCTGCTTTTTTACGTTGGTTGTTTGTCCATCCTGTTGGGTGCAGTCTCTTAGTGATTCTATTTTGTTTCTTGGATTTACTCTTTATACCTACAAACACAAATCTCAAGGTAGTACTGAATACAGTGTGCTTTGAAAATAAGCATACTTTCAACTTTCAACTTTCGAAATTTGATCAATACGTCCACCTACTAGCTCCACTACGATACTGGTCTTTCCTGTCAATCAGCTTATGTATTTATAGTTATATTTTGCTTTTATTATTATTGTATTGTGCTGACCCACTTCCTACACATGCAAACTGTGTATTTTTGCTCACAAAATGGCATGCACGTCAGCAGAGAGGCCAACTCCAAAATGGCACTGGGCCTTCTTCTTCACCAGCAAGGGGAGAAAGCCCACGAGTGGGAAGAGACTTGTGTAATGCACCTCTGATATCATTTCCACCCAGAGAGGGCAAGAACAGAACTGTGTAAAAGCCAGTCCCGCGAAGTTTGAATAAACTAGTCTAGAGGTTATAAAATAAACCCCACAAAATAAACTAGTTGTTATTTCTAGCTCTGTGTGTAGCACTTCGCTACAGTGTTCTTTATCTTTTGTGAGATTTTATGTGCTATATTGGATCCACACTAACATTCATTCTGTTCTCCTTACACTTGTGTACAAACTTGAATTTTGAATCTTGTAAGTTAATGATGGAAAAGGAGTAGGTGCTCTTTAAATGGACTTTAGAAGGGCCTTTAACAAGATTCTACTGGGAAATTGGTCAAGAAGGTTCAGTCACTTGGCAGGATGATGCAGTAAATTGGATTCAACATTGGCTTCACAAGAGAAGTTAGAGATCGGTAATGGATGACTAGTGGCCTGTGACTAGTAGTGTGGTGAAGGGACCCGTGCTGGATTCATTCTCTTTTGATATCTATATCAACAATTTGAATGATAATGTGGTAAACTGGATCAGCAAATTCTAATTGACTCCCAAGTTTGAGGGAAAAGTGAACAGTGGGAGAGCCTATCAAAACTAGCAGCAGGATCTGGCCCAGCTGGAAAAATAAGCTAAAAATATGGCAGATGGAATTTAATGCAAACAATTATGAAGTGTTGCACTTTGGGAGGATCATACAGGATAGGAGTTACACAGGAGTTACACATAGGGCACTGAGGGGTGTCATAGAGCAGAGGGGTCTGGCAATACACATCCATAATTTCTTGAAGGTGGTGTCACAGTTAGATAGGAGAGAGATTTTCGCACATAAATCAAAGTATTGGATTCTGGAATTGGTTTGTTATGTTGAAGTTTAATGAGGTGTTGGTGAGGTCTAATTTGGAGTATTATGTGGAGTTCTGGTCATCTGCCTACAGCAAAGATCTGAATAAGATTGAAAATTTACAAGAATGCAGCCAGGACGAGGACCTGATTTATAGGGGAAGTTTGAATAGTTTAGGACTTTATTCCCAGGAGTGTAGAGAACGAGGAGAGATTTCATAATGGTATACAAAATTATCAGGGGTATAGATGAGGTAAATGCAATCAGGCTTTTTCCACTAAAATTAAGTGAGATGTGAACTATAGGTCATAGATTAAGGGTGAAAGGTGAACTATTTAAGGGGAACATCAGGGGGTTCAATCAGAGTGAGGTGAGAGTGTGGAATGAGCTGCTGGAAATGGTAGATGTGGATTCAATTTGAACATTTAAGAGAAGTTTGGATAGTACATGGATGGGAGGTGTATGGAGGGATATTCTCCAGGTGCAGGTTGATGGGACTAGGCAAGAATAATAGTTCAGCATGGACTAGATGGGCCAAGTGGCCTGTTTCTGTATTGCAGTGCTCTGTGCCTCTATGAAACTGTCACTTCCTTTACCCTTAACCAATAATCAGGCTGCAAGGTAGTCTTGCCATTGATTGTACCTTCTGCGATCCCCATCTCTATGCAGGGATATCCAAGCAGGTACAACAAAGGGCAGAGAGTCTTGAGGATGTTTGCACATTTAACAACACACAGCACCCAAAATGGCCATTAAGAAGTTGTCAACCTTTTTGTTCCCATTATTGTGGGAAGAGGCGAGTGTAGAGGAAGAGATTTGTGGAGATGGTCCGTGTGATGTAAGATTGAGAGACTTAACTACAGCATAAAGATAGGCTCTTTCACCCCATGATGTTGCACTGAACTAGTTTAACTAGAATTAAAAACCAAACTGAAATGCCTGAATTAAACTTTATTCATCTGCCTGCACAATGCCCAAATCCTTCCATTCTCTGCATTGTCATATAGAACACAACTAGTGAATTTTTCTCCACTACCACGCCTGGCAGCACATTTGATTAATTCTAAATCTCTTTTAAGCAAACTCTACTTGGCAACATGGCATTTTCAGCTTCTACATTTGTGTAAAAAGAGAAACCTATTAATTTACAAAAACAATTTGTGGCAGTCTAGATGATTAAGAGATATATTTATTTTGTATTTGACCATTCCCTCTTCATCCATTACAGGTAAAGCAATGATATTGAGTTATTTTGCAAGTCATCAGCAAATGTAATAATTTCCATTTTAACTGTAGAAAAGTAGTACATTTCCTGAGGGATTCTTTATGTTGTTGCTTTGATTAATAGCTGCCATTAATTATGTTGCTGTAACAACCCATTTTCCAAGAGACAAAAAGACTGCAGCCATTTTCTGACAAGATGCTTCCTCAGAGGCAATATATCTTTCCCCTGCAGTTCAGTAAGCACAACTGCTTGAAATTGCTGGTTTGTTTGTAGTGCCCATTCATTAATCCTGCTGACCTGCAGCAACTTGTCCAGATGGCCACTCTTTATATGTGACCCTGGACGTTAACATTAACAGGCTTCATAAGCAGGCTTGTCCACACCTGACATCTCCACAGCAGGAATTATTAGACTGCAATCAAGGGCAGCAATTGCTAGCCAATTTTTCAGAGAAACTTTGCACGCATTGAAAACACAATGGTGTGAACACTAAACATTCCAGTTTCACTCTCTGTGATCCTTTCTATCTCATTTTGATCCACATTGGTCCTTTCACCATTTCATAATTTGTTCTTTATAAATGCTTTCCTTTACAAAGCTTCTTTCCCTCTCCCTATCTGTCCATCACCAACATACTGGGTCAAATGGCTCTCCAGTCCACCTCCCCATTGGTTCCATCTGTCCTTCATCCAACTCCTATCGAATTCCACTCATTACCTACTTCTCAGATTCTATAATCTGCAGCCCTTCCAAACTCTTAGCCGTTATCATTTTCTCCCCTCCCGCCCATCATTCTCTGCTTACCTCTCTCCACCTACCTTGCTCACCTTCTCTCTCATCTCTTTATTCTGGGTATCTCCAGATACCCTCTGCCTCCACAGATGCTCTCTGATCCACTGTGTTCCTTCAACAGTTTGTTTTATATTCTAAAGGAGCATTTGAGAACACTGAACGTGCTTGTTTGGCTGAAATCTGGTACTTTTAGCTCAACATGAGTAAATTACTGCTGTGGTACACCTCCATTTTTGGAGATATTGAATGAAGGTGTCATCTCAAAAAATTATGACTGCAATAACAGGAGCTATCAATTTGGAGCAGCTTTGAGGAAAAGGTGTTAAATCTCATCTTTGCAAATTAGCCATTATAATTTCATGTCATTGCAACCACTTACAAAATAATCAAGTGACAGTACAACCTGGCAATGAGGTCAGAGAAAATTAGATGAAAAAATTCTTGCAAAGACTTCGCGTATGTTGATCAGAAGATTAGGAACAGTTTTAGTGAAGCGGCGGTGGTGGGTGTACTCCTGTGCTCTTCATTGCTATTATTTGCTCTGGAGTGGATTTCGTTTTTATTCACTGATGTGCATTTAGTTGTTGTTCTCCCTGGACAAAGTTTATCAATGGAAACCAATGAAGACAAACTGCACCAGTAGATTCACTGAAGAATGAAGCATATCCCAGCAAATTCCTCAAACAGCAGAGCATGAGGATTGGGGCAGCACAAGGTAGAAGTGACTTGCAAGGCTTTTAATTGTTTCTGTAACAGGTATTACAATGAAGCAGACAGGGTGGTGCTTCAGTGAGTCAAACAGCATGTGCTTTAATCTAGTAGTCCCTGAAACTGCAACGAAGCTTCACTCTCCTCTGTGTGACATCATTGCACAGTAAGGCATGTAAGTGATGTGAAATGAGACAGTTACAGAATGCAGACAGAAATACATAATAACTGTGAAATGCGTAATTGTAAGGGATGGAGAGAGAAAAACAGGGCCAATGTTATGGATCGATGACTTGCAGAATGTGAAGCTGTGAAAGCTCACCATCTAAAGCTGTTGAGTTTGATACTACAAGGCTACATTCCTCACAGCCATGGATCCTGCCATGGGGTCTGGGCGCTCTCGCACGTGGGTAGCTAAAAGAAGATGGCAATCATGTATGTGAGAATGCACACATTTCAACCAGTTATGGTTTCTTTGTAATTGTATTTAACTCTCCTTAGCTTCAGCTTTTGCTTCAGTCACAGACAGCAGCAACATCCCTCCCTGCTTTCCCAGGTCCATGTACCGGGAAAAAGGTCAGTGATTTAGATAGATTCTGATAAAGGAGTGGTCCTGCCGAAGGGTTTCATCCCAAAATGTTGACCATACTTTTTCCATAGATGCTCCCAGGCCTGCTGAGTTCCTCCAGCATTTTGTGTGTGTTGCTCGGATTTCCAGCGTCTGCAGATTTTCTCTTGTCTGTGCATTAATTTAGTAACTAATTTCAAGCCACAGTGACAGCATTAATTTTTAGTTAGCAGCCCTGCTGGTCTGACATTCATGACTTTCCTTTTGCCCTATAGGTAATAATAAAAGCTTAGTGAACTGTTATTCTGGGTCTATCGCTGAACCCTTGTCAGCAAGAACTTCGACATCAAAACGGTCCCGGCAGAAAGAAAACAGCTAAAATTAGCCTTGAATTTTGTTGGTCAGGTGGAAGGAAAGTTAAAGATAGAGGAGGCTGGTTTGGCAGAAATCTCCACTGCAGTGTGACAACTACTTCAACATGGCAAGCCCAGTCCAAGCAGAAAGACCAAGTTCAGCAACACACAGGAAACAGCCAGATTCATGTGGCAGCCATTTCTTCTCTCAGTACTGCTATTCAGCAACTGTCTGTCTGGATAGCTCCTCTTCCAGCACTGGCCCCTCCCATCCTCCTCTATTACACTCTCACCAGCCTCAGCCACTTATGCTGCTTCCAGGTCTGAACTGAGCATTCCTTCTCCAGGCAGACCCTCCAGTGACCCTGATGGCTGCAAAAAACTTTATTACCCAGTGTGAGCTGACTTTCCAAGCCCAACCATGTCAGGTCAGTAAGGGTTCAGTACTGGCTTATATGATGAATTTCTTAGATGAATGCTCACTCAGCCGACAAGAACAGGGTTCTTCTGCAGCCAGATCTAGCAATTTGTAATCGAATTCAAGAGAGTGTTTGACATACCAGGAGGGGGTCAGGAGGCTGCCCACTGACTCCTGAACCTGTGGCAAGGGACAGGGTCAGTGAGAGACAGTGCAGTAAAGTTACACACACCTATAGTTGAAACTTGGTGGAATGAGAGATCTCCCTTCGTGGGCTGAGCACAGAGGTCTAACATGAGAACGCAGTGCATGGGGAATAGGAAAGCCTGGATAACCTGATTAATTTGACCATTTGATTAGACGACTGGGCAGCTAAGTGGTTCAGACAGAAAATACCATCAACCTGATCTCTGCCTGTCCTAATCCCCTTTCTCATCACCCAGTAGGCAGTCTGTAGAGTACCCCATGAGGGAAGGGGGGCTTGCATTTATCTCAGGAGGAACAAGATTGAAACAGAAGAACAGGACACCTCCGGGTATCATGTCTCAAGTGCCCAGTAAAAGAGGAGACTTGTTAGTAAGAAGGGGAATTCTAATGGGTTGATTCTTCCTGCATCTTCCCCTAATCGAGCTTCCCTGTCCCAGACCCATGAGTTTCTGGCACTTACTGAGTCTGGGGAAGCTCAAAGATGGGAATTCCCATTTGACAGTTGAGAGTCAGTCTTGGTATCAAGGCTTTGAATGGTCAGCCTCTGGTCACTGGCTCTTTTTATCTTATTGAGACAAGGTGGAATGAGACCTACCTTAACTGCCACTGGTGCTTGGCCTTTCCTGGATCTCATGTCACAATTTATTCCTAAAACTGCTCCAAGAAAGGACCAGCATGCTTGTCTACATTTCTGGGACTAGATCATTCCCCTGTCAGTGTATCACCTCCTGAACCAACTGAGAGTATAGACCTGACTGGTGTTCCAGTTGAATATGCTCATCTTCTTGAGATCTTCAATAAGAAAATATCCACCTCTCTGCCTCAAAACTGGCCATTGACCTCTTACCTGGTTCTCAACCTCCTCGGGGCCAGCTCTTTACCCTCTCACCCTGAAACGTGATCATGGAAGAATACATCAAAAAGCTATTGGTCTTAAGATTTATCCATCCACCTTCAGCATGGATGGACTTTTCTTTTGTGGGCAAGGAGGATGGCAATCATTGATTTATCAGTATTTATCAGTCCCTCAACAACATCATGGTGAAGAGCCACCATCCTCTAACCTGCTTTCTTCTGCATTTGAACATCTCCAGGGAGCAACCATATTCTCTGAGATAGATATCTATGACTCTTACAATCTGGTTAACATCAGAGAAAGGAAAGAACAGAAGACAGCATTCAACATCCCCACAGACCACCATGAGTATCTTGTGATGTCATTTGGACTGGCCAACACCCTTGCTGTTTTTCAGGCCCTGGGCAGCAATATTCTTTGGAACATGTTGAATTGGTTTGTTTTTTTGTATCTTTGATGACATTATTATCTATTCCTGCTCTCACCAGGAATATGTCCAGCATATCTGGAAGATTTTCATCTGGTTTCTTGAGAACGACCATTATGTCAAGCCAGAGAAGTGTAAGGTCCACAATGTACAGGTGTCATTCTTAGGCGACATTCTTATCCCTTCCATTGTTCAAATAGACCCATGTAATGCTCAGGCAGTTACAGAGTGGACTAAACCATCTAAGGTCAAATAGGTGAGAGGCTGAGTACTTCCCGGAATTTGCAAACGTTAATTGATGCTTCATCAAAAACTTCTGACGCATCACAGGTCCCATAAATGCACTCACTCAGAAGACCTTTGCAGGAGTCCAGTGGACAAGTGAAGTAGATCAAGTATTCTCAGAGTGAAAGCACTTCACCACTGTCCCGTGCTGCAACATCCAAACCCATCCTATTTGATGACCATGAAGCATTCTTCAGCAGATAACTGTCTGCATCCCTGTGCTTTCTTTCCTGTTGCTTCATTCCTGTACAGTATAACTATGATGTCAGGAACCGAGAACTTCTGGCTGTCAAGGAGGTCCTGGAAACATGGAGTCACTACCTGGAGGGAGAAAAGTACCCCTTTCTGGTACGGACATACAAAAGCCTCTCCTACATCCATGACAGCAAGAGACAAGGCCCAGGTGGGGTACCTCCCAACCGGCAGTTTGTCCCTGCCGATGTGTACCTCACTGTCCCTGGTCCCTCCTCTTTGAGGATTTCATCAGTGGTCTGTCTACATCAGATGGGAATACTACCATTCTGGCAGTTGTGGACAAGTTTTCTGAAGCAGCCCACTTCATTGCTCTCCCCAAGCTTCCGTCAGTCCATGAGACTGCCACCCTGATGGTTCAGCATGTGTTCAGGCAACAGGGCTACACTCAGAGCAGTGTGTCTGATCGAGGATCGCAGTTCACATCCCATTCTTTTTAAGGCTCTTTGTTCTCTTTTGGGAGTCAGCCAGTCTCTCATCAGGTTTCCACCCCCAAGCTAATGGTCAGACTGAGAGAGCAAATCAGGAGTTGGAGACAACCCTGCACTGCCTTGACTCTTTCAACCCAACAATCTGGGGCGCCCAACTAGTTTAGGCAGAGGTTGCCCACAATAATTCCCCCCCACACCTGGTTTTCCAAAAGAATTCCAGCCACCATGCTTCCCTAATTGAGTGATTGACTTGGGAGTCTCTGCTGCTCATTGGACAGTTGGTCCAATACTACAAGACCACATGGAAACAGGCAAGGAATTTTCTTCTATGTGTCTGGGATCTCAGCCCTCAGATGCTGTGTAGGCCATTTGTGTAAAATACTTTGTCCTGTTATGAGTGATGAACAGACCTGATGGACAATGGGGTGCAGAGTTAACCATCCCCCCCCCCGAGAACCATGAACTATTGCTGTTGCTATGCTGCTCATGATAGAGAGAGACGAAACACAGGCACGAACATTTGCTACAGATAAGAGACAGAGAAACTGTTGATTTATTTTATTGTGACTCTTCCTGGATTATTTATCTTCCACTACAAGGACATGATATTGCTCGTTAAAATACCCCAGGAGACAGCAGGAGTGGCCTGATTTGATGGACACAGTCATTCAGAGTTGATTGATAGCTGAGACCCCATTAGTAGGGATAAAAGACAGGTCTGGAGAGATGCCCTTCAGACACACCAGTGGACACTGATTGAGTGGTTGTGAACCCACAAGAAAGGTGCGGGTTTTGGAAACCAAATCAGGAGATCGGTCAATAAAACTCAGTGTGACAGCAGGGCCGATGGGGAATTGTGTGTGTGTCCACTCATGCCAGAGTGATGAGTCTACCACAGAAGGACAGTCTAGCTGAAGGACAGAGGGGTCATAACTGAATGGCCACAACGACGCGACAGATTAAGAAAGCAATAGAAGGTTTGCCTGCTGCAGCTGCCTTATCTCTCACTCTCTCTCTCTCTCTCTCTCTCTCTCCAACAATTACAACACAACAACCATAACTACATCAGCACACATGAACTGAACTGAACTTTATACTTTGCCATGACAATTCATTTACCCCTAGACATCGATAGAGCTTGTTTATTATTGATTATTATTATTCCTACACTTTTAGGTTTATTACTGCTAACTTGTGTTATATGTATATTTGCATTATTGATATTGTTTTGCTTATTTTTACTAATAAACACTTTTGAAAATAGTACCACCAGACTCCAATGGATACTTCTGTCTTTGCTGGTCTGACACCCAGTTACGGGGTACGTAACAGTCCCAGCAAAAGTATTTGAAAACATCAGATGCAGAAAATGTCAACTAGCTACATTCAGCACTGTGGAAAGGGTATGAGCTACAGTTTTTAAAAAATGCAACAAAATTTGGTTTTCTCCCTGGGGTAACAGAGTCTAAGGGAAGCCCTGACAGAGGTTCTTAAAATTATGAGCAACATATGTCATGTAAACAAACAAAATATATTCCCCAGGTTAGAAATGTCAACCACCAGAAAACATGCTTTTAATGTGAGAGAGGGAAAGCTTAAAAGTGGCATGAGGGGCAAAGTTGTTTTGTGTACGGCATGGTAGTTGCCTGAAATGAGATACAAGTGTTAGTTGTGGAATCAGGCAATTTGGTGAAGTTTGAGATTTTTAGTTAAACACGTGAGTATGAAGGGAATGGAGGGTTATGGATAATACACATGCAATGCTCTGGATAATATTTCTACTGCTATGCTGTGAACTGTTTTTATTTTAGCATTTTTCTGTAAAAGCAGTGTGTCACATTAGCAAGAGTGTTTAGGCTTCAGCTAAAGGAGCCACGTTGTCCAACTTAAGAATGTGGGGTCAGACAACTGGGGTTGTTATGGTACATGTCGGAACTTTCTTCCCAGTAGAATATCAGAGAATGCTGGGTGGGAACAATTTTCTGAAGGACAGTAGTCTGGTTTGGGGTCTCTTTCCATGGGAGCTGCAGCACAAGGCACAAGAGAAGATGCCACAGAATACCATTTGAAGGAGAGTCCTCATTGTAAGAAATGCTTTGTGCAAATGAATGGTTCCAAGGAGGAAGAACCAAAACTCCTGAGAGAGCCAGTTCATTCGAGATGGTCTTCAAGGGAAGTTCAGGCTGTGGTGGGTTCTTTCACACAGACCGTGGGTTCTGCACATGAGTAAAGCAATAGACCCCTGGCTACTCCAATGTTTATATGCACATTGGACTGGTATAACTCTATTGGGCCCTTTTCTGTTCTTTTTTCTGTATCTATAAATTTGGTAAATGTATATCTTTATAATTTTATGCCGCTATACAATCTGGTAATTTTCTGGTGACTGATAACTTTGCATGCAGCAGTATTTACCGAGTATTCACTACTATCAATGTTCCTTAATTGGAACATCCCAACTTTGTTGTTTGGTGGAACCCCAAATCATACCATACATTGTTTATGAAAGGTGGCCTTCTCATCACTAATAAGCCAAGTTTGTGTATGAGCGCCCGTGAGAGGGTTACACATGGGGGAACATATTAACATATTTAATATAAATTGATATTAACTGGCAGATCATTGTAGGCAGAATGGCCTGTCCAGTGCTGTGTAGTACTGTGTTCCAGGTACATGGAGAGAATAAGTTTACAGAGTTATGGGCCAAATGTAAAATCGGACTATTTTGACTATTTTTATAGTCCTATTAATAGGACTAGCTTGGTTGGCTGGACCAGCTGGACTTGTTTTCCTGCTATATCTCTGACTCTAAAATCCACTTACTCCATCCACTCAGTGTGTCCATGCTTTCCTGAAGCTTCTATTTATTAAATTTTCTTTTCTTGTGACAGAACAAAGTTATTTAAGCAAGTGAACCATTCTAGCTGTGAGAGTATTCCCATTAATCCTGTTTACTTCCCTCTAACATACTGTTTTGCCATCAACAGATAAAAACATAAAATGAAGAGAATAGAAGCAGGAGTGGTCCCCCTTAAGTCTGTATGGCATGTAATATAATAATGGCGGATCTGCCCCAGTCCTTACCTTTTGTGCTTGCTCCCTAAGCAGAGATGACAATTAACTGATCTTTCAGAAGTGTATGACTTACATTCAACTTTAATGATCAGTGAAGTAGGAAGTATGAAGAGCTATTTGCTACACATTGATCCCTGCAGTGCCCAACCTGGCATTGCCTGAAACTTGAAATCAATCTGTTTATTGTCACTCTGATTTCTCAGTCCATGCCATAATTCCATGAGCTTTAATGTTGGTGATCAAACTTCTGTACGGGACCTCATCAAACACCTTCTGGAAATCCTTCGTCACCACATCCACTGGACTCCTCCTATCGAAACTACCACTCACAGGTGCAAAGAACTCCTGCAAGATTTTATAAACATTACACGAGGAAATCTGTAGATGCTGGAAATTCAAACAACACACACAAAATGCTGGTGGAACACAGCAGGTCTGGCAGCATCTATAAGGAGAAGCACTGTCGACATTTCAGGCCAAGACCCTTCATCGGGAAGGTCGACAGTGCTTCTCTTTATAGGTGCTGCCTGGCCTGCTGTGTTCCACCAGCATTTTGTGTGTGTTGTATTTACAAACATTATTTTGCTTTCATAAATACTTGTTGACTCTGCTCAATCCCATTATCTTTTTCAAACTCTTCTGTAATCCCTCACGCTGAATTCCAGCAATTTCCTGCTACTAATGTTGATTAATATGTTAGCAGTTTCCTGTGTTCTACCTCCCTAATGGCTGCATCACTTTTACTATCCTCTAATCTTCTGAAATAAACCATTTAAAATAAATGGTACCAAGTCACCCATTATCTCCATCATTGCTCTTTCAAAGCTCAGACACAAAGACCATTGGGTTCTATGATTTACAGTATTTGTTACAGAATCACTAATCTTGCTCATACAGTAAATTTACTAATACATGTTTCCTTCATTTCCTCAAAGTAGGACCCTTGGTTCTCAAATACTTCTGGCAGATAATGTAAGTGTTCCATCAACTGGTCTAGTTTTGCTGTTGTTTTCTTGTTTGTTGTGTACTGTTTTCTGCCAAGCATTGTGGGTATACCATGTTGGCACCCAAATGTACTGTGGGCAAACACCTGTGGTCTGCCCACAGTGTATCCATGGATTATTTTGGTTGCTAACATAAATGATGCATTTCCGTGTATGTTTAGATGTACATGTCATGAATAAATGAACCTGATTCTTTACCAGAATCTGAATTGCTTGCACAGGAGGGAATGGGTTGCACCTTAACTTTCAATATTCTTGATAAAGCGTTTGCTCATGCCACTAGGGAGATTGGCAGGGGGAGTGAGTCACAATGCGATAGTTGAGAAGCTAAGAGCTAATGCAAGTTAATGACAGCAAGTTTAGTAGCCAACAGTCAAGAACATGATAAAGCAGAGGAAAGACTAGTCTGCATTTTCTTTATTGCAGGACATTTAATAGGAAAGGTGGATAAACTTGATAACGTGGATCATCTCAGATGACTTGGACATTACAGTGATGATAGAAACAAGGCTGAGGGAAGAGCAAACTGGCAGGTCAATGTTCCGAGGTACTGTTGGTACAGCCATAATGAAGGTACGCATAAGCAGAGTGGGTGTTGCCTTTGCCTTTTTGATGACAGAAGGCATAACTGCAACTCTTAGCAAGGATATACTAAGGATATATTCATTGAGGTACTTAATGAATACTTTGCTTCAGTATTCACTATGGAAAAGGATCTTGGCGATTGTAGGGATGACTTGCAGCAGACTGAAAAGCTTGAACATGTAGATATTAAGGAAGAGAATGCGCTGGAGCTTTTGGAAAGCATCAAGTTGAATGTCACCAGGACCAGACGGGATGTACCCCAGGCTACTTTGGGAAGAGAGGGAGCAGATTGTTGAGTCTCTAGCAATGATCTTTGTAACATCAATGAGGACAGGAGAGGTTCCGGAGGACTGGAGAGTTGCGGATTTTGTTCCCTTATTCAAGAAAGGGAGTAGGGATAGCCCAGGAAATAATAGGCCAATGAGTCTTACTTCAGTGGTTAGTAAGTTGATGGAGAAGATCCTGAGAGGCAGGATTTATGAACATTTGGAGAGGCATAATATGATTAGGAATAGTCAGCATGGTTTTGTCAAAGGCAAGTCGTGCCTTAACAGCCTGATTGAATTTTCTGAGAATATGACTAAACACATTGATGAAGGTAGAGCCATAGATGTATTATATATGGATTAGAGCAAGGCATTTGATAAGGTACCCCATGCAAGGTTTATTGAGAAAGTAAGGAGGCATGGGATCCAAGGGGACATTGCTTTGTGGATCCAGAAGTGGCTTGCCCACAGAAGGCATAGAGTGGTTGTAGACAGGTCACATTCTGCATGGAGGCTGGTGACCAGTGTTATGCCTCAGGGATCTGTTCTGCGACCCTACTCTTTGTGATTTTTATAAATGACTTGTATGAGGAAGTGGATGGATGGGTTAGTAAATTTACTGATGACACAAAGGTTGGGAGTGTTGTGGATGGTGTGGAAGGCTGTTAGAAGTTAGAGCGAGACATTGCTAGGATACAAAACTGGGCTGAGAAGTGGCAGATGGAGTTCAAGACAGATAAGTATGAGGTAGTTCATTTTGGTAGGTCAAATATGATGGCAGAATATAGCAATAATAGCAAGACTCTTGGTAGTGTAAAGGATCAGAGGGATCCTGGGGTCTGAGTCCATAGAACACTCAAAACTACTATGCAGGTTGACTCTGTGGTTAAGAAGGCATACGATGCATTGGCCTTCATCAATCGTGGGATTGAGATTAAGTGCTGAGAGGTAACGTTGCAGCTATGTAGGAACCTGGTCAGACCCCACAGAGTACTGTGCTCAATTCTGGTCACCTCACTACAGGAAGGATGTGGAAATGATAGAAAGGGTGCAGAGGAGATTTACAAGGATGTTGTCTGGATTGGGGAGCATGCCTTATGAGAATAGGTTGAGTGAACTTGGCCTTTTCTCCTTGGAGCGACGGAGGCTGAGAGGTGAACCTGATAGAGGTGTACAAGTCAATAAAAGGCATTGATCATGTGGATAGTCAGAGGCTTTTTCTCAGGACTGAAATGGTTAGCATGAGAGGGCATAGTTTTAAGGTGCTTGGAAGCAGGTACAAAGAAGATGTCAGGGGTAAGTTTTTTACGCAGAGAGTGGTGAGTGCATGGAATGGGCTGCCGGCAATGGTGGTGGAGGCGGAAACAATAGGGTCCTTTAAGAGACTCTTGGATGGATACATGAAACTTAGAAAAATAGAGAGCTTTGTGGGCCGAAGGGCCTGTATTGTGCTGTAGGTCTTCTATGTTTCTATGTTCTGTATATTTGGGGAGTTGTCCAATGACACCACATGGGAAGAACTTAGAAACAAGAAAGGGATGATCACTTAAATATGATAATATTATCAGTCCCTCAAATCAAGAATTAGACAAGCTGATATGTAGAGAGTTTGCAGATTGTTCAATTTCAGTATAGTATCAGTAAGACATTTTAATATTGACTGTAACCCTATGACTATAGGCCAAAGTGTGATGGTCAAAGGGTCCTCGTCAGTTGGGGACATTAGTGGAATATGTGAAGATTGTCCAAGAAGGAATCCTTAATCAATATATAGTAGGCTCTAAGTAAAGAGCTGGCAATACAAACCTTCCTCCTAAGAAATGAAGTAGTGCAAGTGATTCAGGTGTAAGTGAGGGACTTACAACCAGCATCCAATATATTGTTAGCTTTTAAATAGTTATGGAAAAAGATCGGATAGGTCTACAGGTTAATTTCTTAAATTGGGAAAGGCCAGTTTTGGAGGTATTCAGCAGAAACCTGCAGAGGTTGATTGGAGGAGATTCTTTGCTGGTAAAAAGACAACTGTCAAGTGAGAGTCTTTCAAGAATGTGATATCAAGGGTTTCAGGGTGAACATGTTCCTAAAGGGTGAAGAGCAAAGCTGAGAAGTTTAGGGAATCTTTTTTGACAAGAGATAATACAACTCTGATTAGGCAACTGAAGGCAAACATCAGATCTAGACATTCAGCATCAAGCAAATACCATTTCAAGAATAACAAGATAGTTCCCTGAAAGTGGCTGCACAGATTGATAGAGAGGTAAATGAGGCATTTGGCATGAGGCATGGATTTCAAAGTTCAAAATAAAGTTATTCTCAAAGTATATATATTTGATTTATGAAGGCCAATGTACATTTGTTTTCTTGCTGGCATACTCAATAAATCTAATAACCATAATACAATCCTTGAAAATCTGCAGCTAACAGGGTGGACAACCAGTGTGCAAAAGACAACAAGCTGTGCAAAAACAAACAAAAAATAAAAAATAATAAAAAGATAGATAGATAATAGATAAGCAATCAATATCAAGAACATGAGATAAAAAGCCCATGAAAGTGAGTCCATAGGTTGTGGGAACAGTTCAGTGATAGGGCAAGTGAAGTTGAGTGAAGTTATCTCTCTGTTTGAAGGGGTAGTAACTCTTCCTGGAACTGGTGGTGTGAGTCCTGAGCATCTTGTTCCTACTTCCTGATGGCAGCAGTGATAAGAGTGCATGATTTGGGTGGTGAGGGTCCCTGATAATGGATGCTGCTTTCCAACGATAATGCACCATGTAGATGTGCTCAATGGTGGGGAGTGTTTTACCCATGATGGACTGGGCTATATCCACTACTGTTTTGGAAATTTTTCCATTTAATAGTATTGGTGTTTTTATACCAAGCTGAGATGCAGCCAGTCAATATACACTCCACCATACATTTATTGAAGTTCGTCTAAGTTTTAGATGGCATGCTGAATCTTTGCAAACTTCTAAGGAAGAAGAGGCACTGCATATAATTTTGTTAACCTCTATCAAATCTCCTGTCAATCTTATACATTACAAGGAATAAAGCCCTAACCTACTTAATCTTTCCTTAAAACTTACGTCCTCCAGACCCAGCAACACCTTTGTAAATTTTCTCTGTACTCTTTCAACCTTATTTACTTCTTTCCTCCAAGCAAGTGACCAAAACTGGACACAATACCCCAAATTAGGCCTCACCAATGTCTTATACAACTTCAATATAACATCCCATAACATCTCCTGTACACAAAACTTTGATTTATGAAGGCCAATGTACCAAAAGTTTTCTGTACGACCCTATCTACTTGTAATGCCACTTCTAATGAATTATGGACCTGTATTTCTAGATTCCTTTGTTCTACTACACTCCTCAGTGCCCTACCTTTCACTGTGTAAGATCTACCCTGGTTGGCCCTACTGAAGTACAACACCTCATACTTGTCTGCATTAAATACATCTGCCATTTTTCAGTCCATTTTTCCAGCTGGTGCAGATCCCACTGCAAGCCATGATAGTCTTCCTCACTGTCCACTACACACCTAATCATGCTGTCAGCCAAATATTTTCCAGTCTCGTCAACCACATTATCATCCAGATTGGTGATATAGATGACAAACAATGGACAAACCACTGACCCCTACGGCATCCATTAGTCACTGACCTATAGTCAGAGAAGCAACCATCCACTACCACTCTCTGGCTTCTCCCACAAAGCCAATGTCTAATCCAGCTTACTACCTTGTCTTGAACACCAAGCAACTGAACCTTCTTAACCAAATTCCCATGTGGGACTTTGTCAAATGCTTTGCTAAAGTTGATGGAGACAACATCCATTGCCTTTCCTTCATCAAGTTTCCTGGTGACTTACTTGAAAAACTCTAAGGTGTTGGTTAGATATGAAATACTCCACACAAAGCCATGCTGACTGTCCCTTATCAGACCATGTCTATCCAAAGACTTATATATCTGGTCCCTCAGAATATCTTCCAATAACATTCCTACAATTGATGTCAGACTCACTAGCCTATAATTTCCTGGTTTATTTTTAGAGCTTTTCTTAAGCATAAGAACAACACTGGCTATCCTCCAATCCCCTAGTACCTCACCTATCACTAAGGATAATTTAAGCTTCTTTGCTAGTGCCCTGGCACTTGCCTCCCAAAGGGTCCAAGGGAACACCTTGTCAGGCCCTGTGGATTATCCACCCTAATTTGCCTGTGGACAGCAAACACCTCCTCCTCTGTAATCTGTATAGGGTCCATGAAGTTGCTGCAGCTTTGTCCATCTCCTGAGTAAGTTCAGATGAGAAAAACCCATTTAAGATATCCCCCATCTCTTTTGGCTCCACACATGGATTCCCATTCTGACCTTTCAGAGGACTAATTTTGTCCCTTGCAATCCTTTTACACTTAACATATCTGCAGAATTCCTTAAGATTCTCCCTCACCTTGTCTGCTGGGGCAAACTAATACCCTCCTGATGGCCTCCATAAAGTCTTTACTTGCATTTCTTGTGTAAACTAAGCACCCCATTTGTTCCTTCCTGCCATGCACCTCCTTTTATTTCTTAACCAGGGCCTGAATATCTCTTGAAAACCAAGGTTTCTACACCTATTATATTTACCTTTTATTTTAACAAGCATATACAAGCTTTATACTCTAGAAATACCACTTTTGAAGGCCTTCCAATTACCTAGTACTCTTTAAACACAAAATCACCCACCCCAATCCACACTTAGCATAAGACCAGATGATATATGAGCTGAATTAGATCATTTGGCCCATCAAGTCTACTCAGCTATTTAATCATGGCTGATCTAATTTTCCTCAGAGCCCCAATCTCCTGCCTTCTCCCTGTATACTTTCATGGCCTGACAAATCAAGAACCTATTAAACTCTGCCTTAAATATACATAAAAATTTGGCCTTCACAACTACCTGTGGCAAACAATTCTACAAATTCACCACTCCCTTGCTAAAGAAATTCTTCCTGATCTCCGTTCCAAAAGGATGCCCCTCTATTCTGAGGTTGTGTTCTCTAGTCTTAGACTCTCCCACCATAGGAAACATCCTCTCGAGATCCACTGCATTATGATCTTTCATCTTTTGATAGATTTCAATGAGGTCACCCCTCATTTATTTGAATTCTAATGAATATAGGCCCAGAGCATTTATATGCTCTTCATATGATATTCGAACCTGGAATGATTTTCAAGAACCTCCTTTGAATGTTCTCCAGTTTCAGCACATCCTTTCCAAGATAAGGGCCCAAATGCACTCACAATACTCCAAGAGGGGCCTCTCCAATACTTCATAAGGTTTTAACATTACATCCTTGCTTTTATATTCTAGTCCTCTTGAAATGAAATGTTAACATTGTATTTGCCTTCCTCACCACAGACTCAGCTTGCAAAATAACCTTTAGAGAATCTTGCATAAGGACTCCCAAGTCCAAATGCACCTCAGTTTATGGTGTTTTCTCTCCAAAGAGAAAATAGACAGCCCTTTTATTTCTTCTACCAAAGTGCATGACCATACACTTCCTTCTGTATTCCAACTTCCATTTCTTTGCCCATTTTCCTTATCTGTCTAAGTTCTTCTGTAGCTTTTCTACTCCTCAAAACCACATGCTTCTTCACCTATCTTCATATTGTCTGCCAACTTTGCAACAAAGCCATCAATTCCTTTATCCAGTTCAATGACTTATAACGTAAACGAATCAGTCCCAACACAGACCACTGTGCAACACCACTAGTCTCTGGCAGCCAGACAGAAAAGCCTCCTTTATTCCCAGTCTTTTCCTCCTGCCAATCCATGCTTTATCCATGCCAGAATTGTTCCTATAAAGCCATGAGCTCATAGCTTGTTAAGCAGTCTCATGTATGGCACCACATCAAAGGCCTTTTGAAAATCCAAGTACACAACATCAACCAATACTCCTTTGTCTATCCTGCTTGTTATTTCTTCAATGAATTCCAACAGGCAATATTTTCCCTTATGGAAACCATGCTGACCAGCCTATTTTATTATGTGCCTCCGAGTACCCCGAGACCTCATCCTTAATAATCAACTCCAACATCCTCCCAACCATTTAGGTCAGACTAACATGCTTATATTTCCTTTCGTCTGCCTCTCCCTTCTTGAGTGGTGGAGTGACATTTGCAATTTTGCACCCGAGGGGCAAAATATCACCTTGTTCTTGTTCTTGTCCACAGAACCTCCTTTCCTTTCCACTAAAGAACAAATCCCCTATCACCACAGCTTGCCTCTTCTCCCCATTTCCTTTCTGAGTTGCAGAGTCAGACTCAGTTCCTGAGACTTGATCACTGTGACTTTCCTCTGCTAGGTCATCCCGTCCAACAGTATCCAATGTTGTATACCTGCTGTTGAGGGAAATTGGCAACAGAGGTACTCTGTCCTAGCTGTTTAAACCCTTTCCCTTTCCTAACCATGACATAGCTTCCTGGTGTCTTGCACCTTGGGTGTTACTACCTCTCTATATGTCCTATCCATCATCCCGCCAGTCTCCCAAATGATCTGGAATTCATCCAGTTCCAGCTCCAGGACCTTAAGTGCGATGTTAGAAGCTGCATCTGGATGCACTTCTGACAGGTGTAGTCTCCACTCTGCCTCTGACAACTCCAACTATGGCTGCTCCACTTGCCCCTGCCTTACTTTAATATTCTATTGCCAATCAATCCTGAATGTGGATTGGCTGCTGCTCTAGGCTCTGATATGTCACAAGTAACTTCCTTTCCTACTCAGTCGGTGAACCTGACTAAACTAATTTCTTCTCAGGCTTCCAATCTCTGATTGGGCTCTGTTCAAAGCTCCAAAGCAGTAGTTCATAAAGATCACCCTGATATATGCATCTTTGCTGTTCAGATCTTCGAGGGTTGAGTGAAGAGCCAATGAAGTGTCATCTGTTGTGCTGCTAGACAATCTGGAGCAAATCTAAGCTGTTTCTCAGGCAGGAGTTGATAGGCTTCATCACCAACCTGTCAAAACTCTTCATCACTGTGGATACTGCACGATAGTCATTGAGGCAGGTTACCACATTTTTCTTAAGCACCAGTATCATTGAAGCCTTCTTTCAAGCAGATGGGTACCTCAGACTGCAAAAGTGAGAGGTTAAAGATCTCAGTGAACACTCCAGCAAGTTGATCAGTACATAGTGTTTGACCAGGTACCCAATTTGGACTGAATGCTTTCCATAGGTTCAAGAGTTAGGAAGTTACATTGCAACTTCGTAAAACTCTGACTAAGCTGTATCTGGAGTATTGCATTCAATTCTGGTCATCCCATTATAGGAAGCATGGCGTGGTGTTTGAGCAGGTGCAGAAGTGTTCCTGGATGCTGCTTCGATTAGAGGCCTTGGGCTAAAAGCAGAATTTTGACAAACTTGGGATGTTTTCTCTGGTGCAGCAGAGACACCAGAAATACAGAATCTGAATCAATCAGGTTTATTATCATTGGCTTATATGACGTGAAAACTATTGTTCTGCAGCAGCAGTACAGTGAAAAGGAATAAAATTACTATAAAAGTTTCTAAGATTATGAGTGACATACTTAGACAAATTAGACACCCAATATCTTTTTCCCATTGTTGTAATGCTAGAGAGCATGCATTTAAGGTGAGACAGGGTAAGTTCAAAGGAGTTGAGTGGGGCATTTGTTTACACAGATCAGCAGGTGCCTGGAATGCACTGGCGGGGATGGTAATGGAGATGAGTACTTTAGGGATTTTTATAAACTGTTTGATAGGTAGACAAATGTGTGGAGAATGCAAGGATATAGACATTGAGTAGGCAGAAGCTTAGTTAAGTGTTTAATTACTAGTTTAACTAGTTCAGTCCAAAATCATGGGATGAAGGACCTCTTCCTGTGCTGTACTATTCTATGCTCTAAGTGTGGGAATAACCTTAAGGAGAAATTGGGACAGCAAAATGCAAACATTAGATGCATCTAGCAGGCAAGGTTAAAGAAAATCACAAGACATAACACACGTATGTTAGAGTAAGAAGATGGCTACTGAGAAGAGTAGTATAAATGAAAGATCAGTTTTTACGACTATCTGTGGAGCCACAGGAAACAGATGATATTTGTCATGAATTGAGGCAAATGAGTTGTGATATCTTAAACCATATTCAGAGTTAAAAGTTAAGGTGTTGGCAGCCCTAATGCATACTATAACATAGATAAAACCTTAGGACCTGATCAACTGCATCTTTGTACCTAATGGAAAGTTAGGGAAGAATTGTGCAGAGCCTTCCACAGTGAAGTTCCAAAAGGATAATGGTAGGCTTCTTATTTAAGGGGAGCAAGGTCAAGCCAGGGAACTCTAGTCCAGTGAAACTGTAATCAATAGTGATTTAGTTACTGGAGGGAATTCTGTTGGGGAGGATCTACCAGCATTTGGATAAGCAATGCTTAATTAATGATAGCCAACATGGCTTTATGCCTAGGAAACCATGTCTCACATCTGTTAGTTGTTTAAAGAGGTAACTAAGAGGGGTGTAGATGTAGTCTATATGGATTTTAGAAAGGCCTTTGGCAAGGTCCCATGTGCAAGGCTAATCTGGAAGGTTTGGTTGCATGGTATCCGGAGAGAGCTAACAAAGTGCAAATATGATTGCAGTGATAGCAGGATAACGGTGGAAGCCTGATTATTGAACTGGAGGCCTGTGACTAATGGTGTGCCACAGAGATAGGTGTTGGGAACTTTGTTGTACATCATTTATATAAATGTTGAATGAAGATGCACAGGGCATAGTTATTAATTTTGCAGTTGATATTAAAATTGATTGCATTGTAGACAGTGATAAAAGTCATCAAGTATTAGACTAGCAGGGTAAGTAAGCCAAAGATTGTCAACTGGGTTTCAATCCAGGTAAATGTGGAGGTTTGCATTTTGGGAAGTGAAACCAGGGTAGGAGCTGTACTGTGAGTGGTAGAGACCTGAGAAGTAATGTGTAACACTGCAACCTGGAAGTACAAGTACATAGTTTGCTGAATGGTAGACAGGATGGTGAATATTTAACACACCAGCTTTCACCAGTCAGGGCAATGAGTATTAAAGCTGGAACATTATATTGCTGTTGTACAAGTCATGGGTGAGCCCACACTTGCAGAATTGTGTACAGTTTTGGTCATCTGGTTATAGGAAGGACACCATAAAGAGATGCTCCTTAGTGCTGCTCTACATCCTGTCTATATTCCATTGTAACCTACGATAACTTTCTACACTATCCATTCCTCCAGACTTTGTCATCGGCAGATCTAGCATCCATCCTTTCACTTCCTCATCTGAGTAATTCATAAAATTAAGAAAGAACAGTTCACTGCAGAACACCACTGGTCATCAACCTCCAGGCAGATGTTTCATCTCCTGTCAGATGTGGGAATTTACGATACCTGACGGTGTGCCTGATGACTACTCTTGTGGGAGGTTCACCCAATTTCAGTGCTTGACTGACCGGGTCAAGGAGTTGGAGCTGGAGTTGGGTGTACTCAGGATTATTATGGAGGCTACGGATATTATAGACAAAACTTTTGAGAAGGTAGTAACACAGAATTCAGACAGTAGATGGGTGACCATCAGGAGATGTAAGGGGATTAAGAAGTCAGTGCAGGATCCCTCTGTGGCCTTTCACCTCAGCAACAAGTACAGCACTTTGGATACTGTTGGGGGGAAATCACCCATCAGATCATGGCAACAAAACAAAGTTGGTGGCACTGTAGCCAGCTGAGGATCAACAGGAAAGCGAAAGTGTCGGGGTCCGGTCCGGTCCAGAGCCCGCGTTCCGGGTCTTGATCCGGTCTGCGGACTCTAGACTCCAGGTCTTGCAGCTGTCCCTCCCGTCACCCTTGAGCCAGTTAGGATCCTCCTGGCTTTAGGAGGCACACCTGTGGTCAATTGAGCTGCAGGTGTTTATAAGGGGCCTTGGGACCAGGCGGGTGGTTGTTTGTTCTGTATCCTGCTCTCTGCCAGCTCCGTACTCTGCTCCGCATCCTGTTTACCCTGCCCGGGTTCTGATCTGCTCCGCATCCTGTTCCCCCTGCCCAGGTTCTGACCTGCTCTGTATTTGTTCTGTCCAGGTTGGTCTTGTTCCCCTACTTTTACTCACATGTGTTGGTCCCGCTGCCGTGCTGTCTGCCTGCCTCTCCCGAATTACCTGGGAATCATGGCTGTCATACTGGTCACCCTGGACCTAGTCCCCATTCTACCCCTTTGCCTCCGTCGGGCAGGTCTGGCCAGACTGCCGCTGCCCGGCAGGGTGTTCTGCTCCTTCTCCCCCTCCCCCGCTTCAGATGGGTTGAGCCCCACACCTGCCTAGGAGTCCGTGTCTTGCCCAGGCCTCCGTGTTTCCGCCTGGGAGACGGCCCTACCTGGGATATATGCAGCCCGCCCGGGGGGGCTCTCCTCCAGCCAAGCCATGTACCTCAAGACCCCCGCCTTCTGCCCGAACTCTGGGATCCTCCTGCCTCGCCTGACTCCGGGATCCTGCTTTGCCTACCTGAACTCTGGAATCCTGCTGTGCCTGCCTGAATTCCGGGATCCTGGTCTGCCTGCCTGAATTCCGGGATCCTGCTCTGACTGCCTGAATTCCGGGATCCTGGTCTGCCTGCCTGAATTCCGGGATCCTGGTCTGCCTGCTTGAATTCCGGGATCCTGGTCTGCCTGCCTGAATTCCGGGATCCTGGTCTGCCTGCCTGAATTCCGGGATCCTGGTCTGCCTGCCTGAATTCCGGGATCCTGCTCTGCCTGCCTGAATTCCGGGATCCTGCTCTGCCTGCCTGAATTCCGGGATCCTGCTCTGTCTGCCTGAACTCTGGAATCCTGCTCTGCCTGCCTGCTCCACCTGCCTCGCCATAACTCCGGGATCCTGCTCTGCCTACCTGAACTCCGGGATCCTGCTCTGCCTGCCCGACTAAGACTCTCTGTCTGCCTGAACCCCAGCATTACCCCTTGCATGCCATGGCGTCCCCCTCCTGTCCTACCCCTAGTACTTCAGTGCCTGCGTCCTGCACTTGGGTCCATTCCTGACCCCACTCCTGACAGAACGGTAGTCAAGCAGTGAAGTAGTTATAGCGGACTCCATAGTTAGGGGACAAAAGGGAGATACTATGGCCACAAAGAGACAAAGAGATTGTGTGTTGCATCCCAGGTGCTAAGGTCCATGAGGTATCGAAGCAGCTGTAGAAAATTCTCAGGTAGGGGGGCAGGAGGACAGCCTGAGGTCATAGTGATAGTGGCACCAACAACATAGGCAGAAAAGGGGAAGAGAACCTACATAGTTAGTATATAGAGTTAGGAAAGAGGCTGAAGAGAAGGACCTCCAAGGTGGTAATCTCTGGATTACTCCCTGTGCCATGGGCTATGGCAGGTAGGAATGGGGTGATAGCATAGCTGGATAAGTGGCTGAGGATATGGTGCAAGGGACAGCGTTTCAAGTTTCTAACCATTGGAACCTTTTCTAGCCAAGGATGACCTGTACAAGAGGGATGGATTTCACCTGAACTGGGGAGGGGAGGGGAGGGGAACCAATATCTTGGCTGGGAGGTTTGCTGAAGCGACTCAGGAGAATTTAAAGTAGTTATTCTTGGAGCTAGGAACCAGAGCCCCAGGTCAGTAAGGGGACTGTTGGATCAGAAGGTAGATATCAGGGAAGGTATTGAAAGGCAAAATTGAAATAACAGGTATGATAACTCGGATAGTTTAAAGTGTTTATATTTTAATGCTAGGAGTACTATGGAAAAGGAATTGAAGTTAGAGCATGGATCAGTACATGGAACTACAATGGTTTGCTATTACAGGAACTTGATTGACATAGGGGTAGGAATAGGTTTTTAGTGTACAAGGTTGTTGAAGTTCTAGAAAAGAGAGAGGAGGAGGAACTATCAGGGACAATATCACAGCTGCACACAGGGCAAACATAATGGAGGGTTAAGCATGGAGTCCATCAGGATGGACCTTGGGTATAGGAATGGTGCCAATATGCTGATGGGAGTGTATTATAGACCCTCGAGTAGCCACCAGGACATTGAGGAGCATATATGTAATCAGATTAATGAAATGCGTAAAAATAATAGGGCTGTTGTCATGGGGGATCTCATCTTCCCTAATATAAACTGGGAACTTCTTAGTGTAAGGGATTTAGATAGGACAATATTTGTTAAGAGAAGGCTTCTTAAATCAATATGTGATGGTCCAAAGAGAGGAGGGGCATTACTGGACCTGGTGTTGGGCAATGAGGCTGGCCAGGTGACTGACCTTTAAGTGGGTGAACAGTTAGAGAACAGTGACCACAAGCCCTTAACTTTCAGGATAGCTATACTTCAAAATAGGTATGGCCCCTTTGGGGGAGTTTTACATAGGAGTAGGGCAAATTATGAGGGCATTAGGCAGGAACCAAGAAGTATTCATTGGGAACACCTTTTCTCTGGAAAGTGGGTTTAAAGGTCAGTTGCACAGAGTACAGAAAAGGTATGTTCCTGTTAGAATGAAGGATTGAGATGGGTGGATAAGAGAATCTTGGATGACCAGAGAGGTGATGAATTTATTCAAGAAGTAAAAGGAAAAGTATGTAAAGCTTCAGAAGTTAGAATCAAATGAAACATATAAAGAGTAAAAAGAAGCCAGAAAAGAACTAAAGAAAGGAAATAAGAAAGTCAGGAGGGGCAATGAATCCTTGTCAAATAGGATTAAGGTGAAGCCCAAGGTGCTCTATACATACATCAAGATTAAGAGCATAACTAGGGAGAGGGTAGGACCACTGAAGGATAAAGGGGGGAACATTTGCTTAGATGCAGAGAAGATGGGTGAGGTACTTAAGGATCTGAAGGACCAAGAGATCAGAATTGAATGTATAAATATGTTAGGGCATTTAGTTGTCAAGGAAGAGAAAATGTTGAGCTTCCTACAGTTTCTGGGTCCTTCAAAAGTATAGAACCGCTGCCCCTGCCATACAAAAGGCGACTAAGGAGGGTTGGGCATAGGGTTAGCAACCCTATCCTGTAAAAATAATTATTGCTACAGAAACATCAATAGCATCAAAACCAAGCCAGCCAGTCTTGGGAGAGGTAGGGCCTCTTTTGGAGAGCCATATGACGTGGAGAAGTGAAAGCCAAAAGGAAGATCTTCACCAAAAGAAGATCTCCAGAAATGGCATATGGAATGTGAGGATCATGTGTGAAGCTGGGAAAACCCTACAAGTTGCAAAAGAATTTCAGAACAATAAATTAGATATTTTGGGACTCTGTGAAACTAGATGGACAAATTCAGGGCAAGTACAACTCACTTCAGGGGAAACTATCATCTATTCAGGACATGTAGAAGAGAAGGCACCACACACTGAGGGAGTAGGATTAATGTTATCAGAACAAGCAAAGGGATCACATTTGGCTTGGGAAACATCAGGATCCAGGATCATGTCTGCATCCTTCTGCATCAGTAATAAGAGAATAAATCGAAACATTGTGTTAGCCTATGCCTCTACAAATGACAAGGACACCATTGACAAGGAAGATTTCTACAATAGTCTGCAAGTATTCCTGGAGAAGCTGAAAAGAAGAGACATGACCATCCTCATGGGAGATTTCAAAGCTAGAATTGGAAATGACAACACAAGATTTGAAGAAATAATGGGGCAGCATGGACTTGGAAGCAAAAATGAAAACGGAGAGCTATTTGTAGACTTTTGTGCATTCAACGAAATGGTAATTGGTGGCAGCATATTCCTTCACAAGCAGATCCACAAGGCAACATGGATTTCACCAGATCATCGAGCAGAAAACCAGATTGACCGTATCTGTATCAGTAAGAAGTTCAGAAGATCCATGCAGGATATCAGAGTCCTTAGAGGTGCAGACGTGGCATCAGATAATCATCTTAACATTGGTAAGCTTCAGCTCAAACTTAAAAGGAATTATGCTGCAAAAAGCAAAACAAAAAGCTATGCAACACAATTTCTGAAGGACCAGGGGAAAAGACAATTCAACTTAGTATTGCAGAACAGATTTCAAGTCTTGGAGAACTTAAATGAAGAATCAAGTGTGGAGGGGATCTGGGAACAAACCAAAGATGTCTGGACCACCACATGTGAAGAAGTTCTAGGTAAGAAAGACTGCCATCACAAACCATGGATTTCTGCTGAAACATTCAGAAAAATAAAGCTAAGAAAAGCAAAAAAGGATCCACTTAACAAAAGGAAAACAAGAGTATCAAAGACTGTTGCACAGATAAACTATACAGAAGCAAATAAGAAAGTGAAATCAAGCACCAGAATGGACAAAAGAAACTAGATTGAAGACCAAGCAAAAAAAGCAGAGCAGGAAGCATCAAAAGGGAACATGAAAGGACTGTTCAACACAACCAAGAAACTCTCTGGCAAATTTCAACCAAAGATGGGCTGAACATTTTGAACAGCTTCTAAACAGACCATCACCACCAGAACCACCTGTCATCCCACAAGCAGAGAATGACCCAGAGATAGACTGTGGCACTCCTACCAAAGAGGGATCAGAATGGCAATCAAGCTCCTAAAGGATGGTAAAGCTGAAGGACTTGATGGGGTACCTCCAGATGCACTCAAGAGCGGTATAGATATATCTATTGAAATGATGCACAACATCATATAAAAGGTCTGGGAAGCAGAAGAAGTACCCAAGAACTGGAGAATAGGACATCTAGTTAAAATCCCTAAGAAAGGAGATCTCCAGGAATGCAACAACTACAGAAGGATAATGTTGCCTTCAGTGCCAGGAAAAGTTCTGAGTAGAATCATTTTAGAGAGATTGAAAAATGCAGTGGACGAGAAGCTTAGAGATAAATGAGCAGAATTTTGACAAAACAGGTCTTGCACTGATCAGTTTGCAACTCTTAGGATCATCACTGAACAGTTGTTGGAATGGAACACATCACTGTACATTAATTTTTTAGATTATGAAAAAGCATTTGACAGCCTGGACAGAGAGACATTGTGGAAACTAATGAGGCACTTTGGGATTCCAGAGAAGTTAACTAATTTGATAAAGAAGATGTATGAAGATATGGAGTGCAGAGTAATCCATGTAGGTCAGTTGTCAGATACTTTCAAGGTGAACACTGGGATACAACAGGGATGCTTACTGTCCCCTTTTCTCTTCCTGCTAGCGGTGGACTGGATTATGAAGCAAACAACAGATGGCAAGAAGAATGGAATACAGTGGACATTTTTATAGTTCCAAGCACTCTTGTCATGTTTTGTCACCCTGTAACCTTATCTATCAATCTCTCTGAGTTATAGAGGACAGCATGCATATAAATGTCTCTCTCCGGCAGACTTCATCATGATCATCATGACTCCAGTATTTCTACTATTTTTTTTAATGTTTCTTAATTGTACATATGATTTTTTTGTGTTCTATCGCTGAGCAGCAGTGAACCATCTGATTGGCCTATCAGAGTTCTCTTTGGGAACTAGTTGACTCGATCAGCATTTCTGATCTGGCTATTGTTCACAATTGCATTTAATAAAAAATAACATTGTTCAGACAGCTGGATAATCTTGACTTTGCTGATGATTTAGCACTACTGTCACACAGCCATGCTCAGATGCAAGAGAAAACAGATCTTCTAGACTCCACATCGCAGAAAATAGGGCTACACATCCATATAGGGAAAACAAAATTAGTAAAAGTAAATGCAGGAAACAACATAGTTAGCCTAAGAAATGCTCCTCTGGAAGAAATTGAGTCATTTGTCCATCTGGGAAGCATTGTCATCAAGAAAGGAAGTACTGATGAGGACCAGGATCCAAAAAAGCCAGAGGAGCCTTTATTATACTACTTCCAGTTTGGATGGCAAAAGAACTAAGGTTAAGCACCAAAATGAGAATCTTTAACTCAAATGCCAAATCTGTCCACCTATATTGCTTTGAAACTTGGAGACTGACATCAGAAGTAATCAGAAAAATCCAGAACTTCATCAACAAATGCCTACATCAGATTTTGGGGCTAACATGGACTGACTACATCAACAATACAGAATTATGGCAAAGGACCAACCAGACACCAGTTGAGGCAGAGATCAAGAGAAGGAAGTGTTGCTGGATAGGACACACATTGAAGAAGCTCCCAAACTGTGTCACCAGACAAGCTCTCACATGGAATCCTCAGCGCAAGCAAAATCGAGGTAGGTCCAACTCCACATGGAGGAGGGAAGTGTTAGCTGATGCCAGGAGAGTGGGAATGACATGGTCACAGCTGGAGAGACATGCACAAGACAGGTTGATCTGGAAAGATGCTGTTGATGGCCTATGCTCACTTGTGAGTTAAAAGGCAGAAGAAGAGAAGGTGAGTAAGGTACTTAAGGATCTGAATGGCCAAGAGATCAGTATTGAATGTATAAATATGTTAGGGCATTTAGTTGTCAAGCAAGAGAAAGTGTTGAGCTTCCTAATGAGTATTAAGGTGGATGTCACCAGGACCTGATAGGATTTACCCCATGTTATTGAAGTTGACAAGAAATGAGATAGTTTAACCCTTAACCAGTACCTTTGTGTCCTCTCGAACCACAGGCAACATTCTGGAGGATTGGCGAGTGGCTGACATTGCACTTCTGTTTAACAAGGGAACAAGGGAAGAGTCCTGGGAACTAATTGCTGGAGAAAATACTTAGTGATAGGATATATGAGCATTTGGAAAACCATGGCCTAATTAGGGAGAACCAGTATGGCTTCTATGTGTCACAGGTCATGCCTTACCAACTTGATTAAGTATTTTGACAAGGTGACGAGAGAAAGTGATGAGGGCAGGGCAGTGGATGTTGTCTACATGGATTTAAGTAAGGAGTTTGACAAAGTCCCTCATGGAAGGTTAATCCAGAAGATTAAGATGCATTGGGTCCAGAGTGAATTGACTGTTTGCATTTAGAACTGGCTTGCATATAGAAAAGGGTAGTGGAAGAAGGGACTTATTTGAGCTTGAGGACTGTAATTAGTGGAGTTCCACAGGGATCTGTGTTGGGACCTCTGCTGGTTGTGATGTATATAAATGAGCTGCATGAAAATATGGATGGGGGGGGTTGGTAAATTTGTAAATGAAACTAAGATTTGTGGAAATTGTGGGTTCTGTAGAAGACTGGCAAAGAATACAGAACAATATCGATTTGCTGCAGGTATGGGCTGAGAAATGGCAGGTGGAATTTAACCTAGATAAATATGTGGAGTATTATACCTCAGTAGGGAAAATGCAAGGAAACAGTACACTGTTAAGGGCCACATCCTTAACACTGTTGCTGAGCGGAGAGATCTTAGGATCAAAGTTCATAGTCCCTTGAAAGTGGCTACACAGGTCAATAAGATGCTTAAGAAGGCTTGTGGAATACTTGTTTTGATAAATTGAGGCATTGAGTTCACAAATCAAGAGGTTATGTTGCAACTTTATAAAACTTTGGTTAAGCCACATCTGGAGTATTGCATACAGTTCTGGTCACCCCCATATAGGAAGGATTTTGAGGCTCTAGAGAAGGTGCAGAAGAGGTTTACCAGGATGCTGTCTGGTTTAGAGGGTATATGCTATCATGGGAGGCCTGATAAATTTAGGTTTTTTTCTTTAGAGCACCGAAGGTGAGGAGAGACCTGATAGAGATTTACAAGATTATTGAAGGAACATGGAATGACTAGGGAGAAGGTGTGTGGGAAACTGAAAGGTTTAAAGGTAGATAAGTCACCTGGACCAGGTGGTCTACATCACAGGGTTCTGAAAGAGATAGCTGAGTAGATTGTGGAGACATTAGTAATGATCACTTTTGAATCAATTGATTCTGGCATGGTTCCAGCGACCAATCAGTGCTCAGGACTGATTAGCAAGAGCAAATTAAAGTAAGACAGGGACAAGGGGAGTGGCCATCATTGGAGTGGTCAGAGCTAGAGTGGAGATTTAGAGGCTTTAGCTCTTCAAAAATTCAACTAAGAGACTTTAGTCAGAGAAGGCAAAAAGTAGCTGTAAAGGAGTTTCGTTCCGCTTCTTTACACTTGCTCAATGAAAACAGCAGAAATGCCAGGCGGGTTAGTGGAATTCTCCTCTTGTGGGATATGAGAAGGCAGGGAGACCTCTGGTATCCCTAATAACTACAACTGCAAGAAATGCATCCAGCTGTAGCATCTAACAGTCCGTGTTAAGCAGTTGGAACTGGAACTGGATAAACTATGGATTATTCAGGAGGATTAGGGTGTGATAGATAGGACATATAGAGAAGCAGTTACACCCAGGGAGCATGACACAGGAAACTAGGAGACAGTCAGAAAGGGGAAAGGAGTTAAAGAGCCAGTACAGAGTACCCCTGTGGCCATCTCCCTCGACAACAGGTAGATCACTCTAGATACTGTTGGGGGAGGAATGACCTAGCAGAGGAAAGCATTCAAGTCTCTGGCACTGAGTCTGGCTCTGGGAATCAGTAGGGAAGGGAAGAGAAAAGATAAGTGGTGGTTATAGGGGATTCTTTAGGTCAGAGGACAGAAAGGAGGTTCAATGGGTGAGATCGAGGTTCCAGGATGGTATGCTGCCTCCTGGGAATCAAGTCCTCAGCATTCTCAAGTAAGAAGGTGAACAGCAAGAGGTTGTGGTCCAAGTAGGTACCAAAGACATGGGTAGGAAGGGTGACAAAGTTCTGCCAAGGGTTTATCGGGAGTTAGTTGCTAAGTTAAAGGGCAGGACCTCCAGGATTATGATCTCAGGAATGCTACTCATGCCGCATGATAGTGGAGCCAGAAATGGGATAATTATACAGGTTAACACATGGCTAAGGAGTTCACGTAGGAGTGAGGGCTTCAGATTTGATCATTGTGGTCTCTCCAGGGAATAGGGGATCTGTATGGAAGAGATGGTTTGCACCTGAAAGGGGACTAATATCCTACTGAGAAGGTTTGTTAATGCTACATGGTGGGGTTTAAAATGGGGTTGCAGGGGGATGGGAACCAAAGTGCCAGAACAGTTAGTGGAGAGTTTGTGGAGACAGATGTATGAGACATTGTGTCTAGTGTCCAGAGCTGTGTGCATTTCAATGCAAGAAGTATCATATAAAAGGCAGATGAGCTCAGGGCATGGATCAACACCTGGAATTATGATGTTGTAACCATTAGCTAGGAGTGCCGGGACTGGTAGCTCAATATTCTAGGGTTCCTTTGTTTTAGACATGACAGAGATGGGGGTGGATTAAAGGAGGAGGTGTGGCATTACTATTCAGGGAAGTGTCACAGCAGTGTTCAGTCAGGACAGAGTAGAGAGCTTGTCTAGTGAGGTATTATGGGTGGAACTAAGAAATAAGAGGGTATGACCACACTAATGGGGCTAGAATACAGACCACCTAACAGTCCATGGGATTTTGAGGAGCAAATTTAAAAAGACATCACAGAGTGTTGCAAGGAACATAAGATTGCTATAGCAGGTAATTTTAACTTTCCACATATTGACAGGGACTCCCCTGCTGTAAAAGGATGAGATGAGATAGAGTTAGGAAAGTTTCCTTCATCAGTATATGAAAGTCCCAATGAGCTTGTGTGATACTTGATCTGCTATTGGGGAATGAAACACGGCAGGTGACAGAAGTTTGTGCAAGGTAATACTTTGCATCCAGTGACCACAATACCATTAGTTTCAAAGTAAATATACAAAAGGATGGTTATGGTCTGTGGGTCGGGATTCTAAACGAGAAAAAGGCCAATTTTGATGCTATCAGAAATTATCTGTCAAGAGTGTATTAGGACAGGATGTTTCTGACAGGTGTACTTGGTAAGTAGGTGACCTTCAAAAGTGAAATTTTGAATGTACAAGCTTTTATGTGCCTATCAGAATTAAGGGTAAAGATAACAAGTGGAAAGAACTTTGGTTTTCAAGAGCTATTGAGGCCCTGGTTAAGAGAAAAAAAAGAAGTGCATAGCAGGGTATTTGATATGGGGTACTTATTGTGTATACAAAATGCAAGATCTTTACTTTCCTTGATCGATAAGGAAGTTCAGAATGTCTCCGAACACTGTAGCCATCGGGGCCATGCCATCTTCTCATGGCTACCACTGGGCAGGATAATAACAGCTTGAAGTCCCACACCATCAGATTACAAACAGCTACAGGTTGACCTTCACTAATCTGGCACCATTGGGACCTGATCAGTGCCAGATTCGTGAAAATTCCAAATTACTGAAGGATCACATTAAGCAATAGCTAACCGCTTCATAATACCTTTAAGATATCATGTAAATCAGTACAAGTTAAATAATAATGAAACAGAAATATTAAATGAGCAGCAAGTGAAATTTTAATGAAGTAATATACTGTACAGGCACAGATAAAATAAAGGGGTACAGGTAAATGTACAGGAATATATATAAAGAAAAGTCAAGCACTTCTGCTTCTAAAGTGAGATGTTTAGTATACCTTCAGGCAAAGTTACATGTTTGCAAGTGTGGGGTTGTCAGAGTCATCAACATCTTCACCTTGAAGAATGAGTGAACCATCAGGAACTGGTGCTGAAACTGACACAACAGTTTCTTCAAAAACTCTTGATGTTGGTGGCAGCACATTTCAGTGAGCAGAAGTTCATGGCACTGGATTTTGAAGTGTTAGCTCCCTGGTTGCACTTTTTTCTAACAATTTCTTTGAACATATCTTCCTAGGTGGTTGTTTCATATATTTTGGTTTCTCTCCAATTCTGCATCTGCTGTTGTTAGTGTTCTTCTCGGTGTACATTTCCAATACAAAGTAGTCTTATCAGCATTGTACACCTGTACGGGGCTTAATTTTTCATCAGAGTCTAACTCGGCGAACTCGTCAACAAACTCTACTGCTGGTTCCTTGTCTGCTGAATGTTTTTCACCACATGCTGCGCAAAACTGTAAGCCATTACGTCGCTTGAACCTATGAAGCCAGCCTTCACTATAGTTACACTTATAATCTATCCTAGTTCATCATTAAACACTTTTGCTTGTTCCTTCACCATATGCCCAGATAGTACAATACCTTCACTTACACGAAGATTAAACCACATTATCAGCACTTTATCTAGTTCTGAACTTCTTCCGTTTTTCATCGTTTTTCTTACGCACATCTGTTTCTTTGAGCCACTATCAGCAAGCAACTGTAGCAGTTTTTCTTTCTGTTTCTTTATATCATACACTGTGGAAGAGCCAATGTTGTAACACTTGCAGAGGCTTTTCACTGATACACCTCTATCCAGTTTTTCCAAGAGTTCAACTTTATTTTTAATGGATAATGCATGGTATTTTCACTTCATAGCAAAAAGTGCAATTCCTTTACTCACTGGGCCCATAATTAGGGCTAAAAAAGAGTCCATGATATTAATAAATGCAGGAAAACGAGCAGGAATCGCCTGTCTGTGCTTGCAAGAGCACGCTGGCATGTGAACAAATCTAGCGCAACCAAAACAATACGCAGCAGATTGGTACGGTGGCCTGGGAAATCTGAAGTTACAGCTGCACAGAAAATTTCAAATCAGTGCCAGATTATCAAAGGAACCAGATTACAGGTAGTCAGATTAGTGAAGATCGACTGTACTTCCCTTCAACCATTCGGTTCTGAAACGAACCTGTACAACCCTAATTACTACAGTAGAATAGCAACACATCAACCACATTGTACTGCAATAGACTTTGTTCTGTTCTAATTATGTTCTTTATTGGATAATTGAGTATAATTTACGTATGTTTAATTTATGCAGTTCTTGTGAATGCTGCATTCTGATGCTATGTGTCTCTGATGTTGCTGCAAGTAAGTTTTTCTTTGGATGTCTGCAGACTTGCACTTCCACATGTGGCAATTAACTTGATTTTTGTTGAACAGACAAAAAAAGGACAATAAAAGTTAGTTTCAAGAGTCCTAGCACAGGTGTGACAAACAACTAAGTAATATTTCAAAGATGAACCAACAGCATAATATAGAGGCCTTCCCATTGGACCAGCAATGAGAAAGTGACACAGCTGGTTAAATCCTAACAATGGGCTTCCCGACGGCCAGACTCTGCCAAAGTGTGTTTGAGTGACCTGGACATAGTGCACATACTTGTTGAGAGAACATGTGTAAATTTTCTCCTCATGGGGAAATAGATTTCTTACTCAGCTTGGGTATAGTTCTGCAGGCTTCTGCCTGAGTGGCTGACCCTCACGAGCTCTCAGAATGTTCATTCCATTCCTCAGCTAATGCATGAACAATTACCAAGGGAGTATGGCACTTCCAACCGAATGTAACCTTCCAAGGCAATGAGGAGGCCAATGAGGCAAAACTTCAATACTCAGTGATGTTAGGTCACCCCTCAGTCTCTTTCAGTAGAGACTGAGGGGCAACCTTATAGAGCTCAGACTTTTTCTGAGGGTAGGGGAGTATAAATCTAGAAAGCAGAGGTTTATGGTGAGAGTAAAATGATTTAAAGAGGATTTGAGGTGCAAGGTTTACACTCAGAGGATGGTATGTTTGGGAAAATGCTACCAGAATAAGTGGTAGAGAAGGGCACTATTATGTTTAAAAGCTATTCAGTCACTTCTATAGACAGGAAAGCTGTACAGGATAAAGGCTAAACACAGGAAAATTGGATTGCTATGCTGGGGGGTGGGGGTGCAGTTAGTTCACTTGTTGGTCGAAACCAACATGACAGAGAAGGCTTGTCAATTGGCCTGTTTTAAGGATGCCTCAGCTCTTTCACATTGGTTGCCATGTGTGCCACAGCACTTGAGTCCACTTTCAGGTGCCTCATGCTTTCCTTTGTCTCCAGGCACTCACATTTACACTGAGGTCACAGCCAGTGCTGAAGAACCATTGGGAAAGTATCCTGCAGATATATGAGGGCCTACACTAACTGTTTGTTGAATTTTAGTTTTGTAATAGTGTATCTTCGATGTAAATAAATAATTAATGTGCTTATTCATAATCAGCGTCTTCTGTTTCACTTACCAAACACATGCATCTGCTTCCTCATAACATCACCCCCCTGCAACTCCATTTAAAACCACACCAACCAACCCCCCCCACCCAATCCCACCATGCAGCATTAGCAAACCTTCCCTCAAGGATATTAGTCCCCCTTCAGTTTAGGTGCAAACCATCCTTTCTATTCAGGTCCCACCATCCCCAGAAGGCAGCCCAAAGATCCACACATCTGAAGTCCTCCCTCTTGCACCATCTCCTTAGCCATGTGTTAAACTGTGTTATCTTCTTATTTCTGGCCTCACTAGCATTTGGCACTGGTAAAAATCCAGAGATCCCAACCCTGGAGGTGCTGCCTTATAACTTAGCACCTAACTCCATGAATTCACTCTGCAGGATATCATCACCCTTCTGGCCCATGTAATTGGTACGAATGTAGACTATCCTCTGACTAAAGAATAGAATTAACTGGATTCTAATCAGTGGGAGATATATCAGGGGACCTGCTCCAAAGGATAGCAGTGGAAGATTTAGACCAATATTATACTCATCTCCCTGCTCAAATGTTGTGCATTTCTTCTACAAATTTTGACCTATGATATTGAACAATGTAATCTCATTTGAAAATATAGAAATTTAAACAGTTCAAGGCAACAGCTTTTTTCTGTCACAACCTCTATTGGACCATATTGAGAGTAACATCCAGAAGAACTAGAACGTTGAAGAGCTCTGAAGACTTAAGACACTGACATTCCAGAAACCCTTCCTGAGTGTAAGTGCCATTCAGATGGCAACGGACAAGGGCAGACTTTCCACTCTGGAGGCTGCCAACTAATCCCTGCAAAGAAACTAAGACATTAGTGAACTTCTAGTTGGAAGCAGTTCTATTCATAGGTATTATCCCAGGGCCAAGGGTTATACCTATCAGGGATGCAAGTGCAGATTGTGTTTCTCCTTCCCTTGGAAACAAGGCTATGGGGTACTCTACTAGAAGGCTGGGCACATAAATGTTTCTGTCTGTGGAAAAGACCAAAAATAAAAGCCATAAATATTGGGCAATCAGCAATAAATCCAATAAAGAATTGAGCACAAAACATTGACATGTTGTTAAGTGGACCTATATAAACCTACTCCATGATGAATCTAACCTTTTCCTCCAACACAGCCCATAACCTTCATTTTTCTTATTTACCTCTTAAGATCGGGACATGGATGTGTCATTTTATCAGCTCCATTTTCCTCACTCAGCTCTTCCTCAAAGCTCTGCTGTTTGCCAGGAAAATACTCAGAATTTGGGTGAAGTTTCTCCTCAACTAAAATTATAGACAGTGAGTCTTATGTCATTGTTGGCAATCTAATGGAGAGGATTCATAGGGGCAAGATTTACAAGCATTTGGAGAAGATTCATCTGTTAAGTGACAGAACGGCTTTGTGAATCTGAATGCTTACAGCAATAAATAACTAAGTTCTGTGGGATCTGATCTCTTTTACAATCCTGATGAAGCGTCTTGACCTGAAACATTGACTGTTTTCTCTTTTCCATGGATGCTGCCTGGCCTACTGAGTTCCTCCAGCATTTTGTGCTTTGATTTCCAGCATCTGCAGATTTTCTCTTGTTTGCAATAACATTACTTTCCATTTATCCTTACTACTTACCCCATCACACTCTAAAGACTGCTTTTTCCACCTTCCTTCCCCACTGCAAACCTTCAGAGTGACTTCCATCGCCTGTTAGGTTATGACTGGCATTATTAGTGTGGACCAGGCACATGGCTTCAAGCCTTCAGAAGGGTTATAGCTGAGGCAGCCACACTTTGGAAAATAAGGCTGGCTCAGGCTGGCTTTCTATGTTGCACTAAGAATCAGGTTTAATATCCCCAGCAAATGTGAATTTGGTTGACTCTGCAGCAGCAGTACAGTGTAATACATAATTGTAGAGAAAAGCCTATAAGTTACAATAAGTAACAGAAAACCTACAGCACGATACAGGCCTTTCAACTCACAAAGCTGTGCCAAACATGTCCTTACCTTAGAAGTTACCTAATGCTGCCCATAGCCCATATTTTTCTGAAATCCATGTACCTGTCCAGGAGTCTCTTAAAAGGCCTTATCATATCCACCTCCAAAACTGGCACTGGCAGACCATTTCACACACTCAGCACCTTCCATATTAAAAACTTAGCCCTGATATCTACTCCGTACCTATTTCCAGGCACCTTAGAATTGTGCCCTCTTATGCTCACCTTTTCAGCCCTGGGAAAAAGCCTCTGACTATCCACATGATCAATGCCTATCATCATCCTATATCCCTCTATCAGGTCACCTCTCATCCTCCATCACTCCAAGGAGAAAAAACCAAGTTCACTCAACCTACTGTCAGGGCACTACAGCAGGGATCCAATCACAGGCCCAGTACTGTGCACACAGTGATATTAATTGATTAACAAATCCCAAGGTGCAAACAAAGTCAACATCAAAGCTCAGGCAGAGATCAAAACATCCAGAGAAATCCAAAAACCAAAATCAGGAAACAGGCAGAGTTGATATTCAGACAGTCAGAGTACAGGTATGAATGCAGGAAAATTCACTGGCACAATCTGACAACAAACAGGTGAAAACACAGGACTGAAATACACTGAGCAATAAAGAGAGAGGCAGATGATAGATGAAGAACAATGAGATACAGGTGGCAGCAATACAGGTAATAATGAGAAGCAGATGAGAGATGAAGTACTCAGTGATACAGGGGCTGGAGTAGAGCAGGAACGGGGACAGGAGCACTTGGCAATACAAAACCACAGACTGACAGCTAGATGGAAAAACACAAAAAGATAGATTTCAACTGGAGGTACTGACACCAATTCTCATAAGGCATGCTCCTCAATCCAGGCAACATCCTTGTAAATCTCCTCTACTCCCTTTCTTTGGCTTCCACATCCTTCCTGTAGTGAGGCAACCAGAACTGAGCACAGTACTCAAAGTGGGGTCTGACCAGGTTCCTATATAGCTGCAACATTACCTCTCAGCTCTTAAACTCAATCCCATGATTGATGAAGGCCAATGCACCCACTTCTCAGCCCAGTTTTGCATCCTATCAATGGCCTGCTGTAACCTCTGACAGCCCTGCACACTATCCACAACACCTCTAACCTTTATGTCATCAGCAAATTTACTAACCCATCCTTCCACTTTCTCACCCAGGTCATTTATAAAAATCACAAAGAGTAGGGGTCCCAGAATAGATCCCTGAGGCACATCACTGCTCACCCACTTCCATGCAGAATATAACCTATCTACAACCACTCTTTGCCTTCTGTGGGCAAGCCAGTTTTGGATCCACAAAGCAATGTCCCTTTGGATCCCATGCCTCCTTACTTTTTTAATAAACACATACAAACAAGCTGGATGAACTCAGCAGGTCGGGCAGCATCCGTTGAAATGAGCAGTCAACATTTCGGGCCGAGACCCTTTGTCAGGACTGAAGAAGGAGGGGGCAGGGGCCCCATAAAGAAGGTGGAGGGAGGGTGGAAAACCAATCAGAGGAAAGATCAAGGGGTGGGGGAGGGGATAGGCAGGAGGGGTGAAGAAGGAATATAAAGGGAAAGCACTATGGGTAGTAGAAGAAGGCAGAATCATGAGAGAAGTGATAGGCAGCTAGAAGAGGAGGCAGAGTGAAAATGGGATGGTGGAAGAGAGAGGAAGGGAATTACCGGAAGTTGGAGAATTCGATGTTCATACCAAGGGGCTGGAGACTACCCAGATGGTATATGAGGTGTTGCTCCTCCAACCTGAGTTTGGCCTCATCATGGCAGTAGAGGAGGCCATGTATGGACATATCCAAATGAGAATATGAAGCAGAGTTAAAGTGGGTGGCAACCGGGAGATCCTGTCTGTTGTGGTGGACGGAGCGGAGGTGCTCGACAAAGTGGTCCCCCAATCTGCATCAGGTCTCGCTGATGTAGAGGAGGCCGCACCGGGAGCACTGGATGCTTTGTAGCTTGACCAAGTGGCAGGGGAAAGGATAAAAGTAAAACCAACCCTTTCATATCCCTTCCTGTTGCATTCCCTTGGTACTTCGCCATCAAGGAGGTACACTGGAATTCAGAATCTTTGTAATGTGGGGAATACAATCACCAGTTTGCACATGGCAGGATCCCACAAACAACAGTGTGATGCAGACCTGATAGTATATTTTAATGTTAAATATTGGTCTCAGGACACTGTGGAGAACTCCCCTGCTTCTCTATTTGTGAAGTAATGCTGAGTGTGCAGACAGAGTCTGGTGTAATCTCTCATTGGATCTCCACCCTCAGTGGAGCATTGGCCTTGATTCCACAATCTTCAATGGGATCCTGCCTCCAAACACATCTTTAACGTGCCTCCACCCCACCCAGCTCACCACTTTCCATGGGGATCACTCCCTCTATGATTACCTGGTCCGTTCATTCCTACACAATACTCCAGTTCTTGGCATGTATGCTTGCAAGTGACAGAAATGCTACACCTGCCCATTAAAGTTTCACTGCTAATGTAATGGTTTCTCTGTAGCAGCAATGTTTGGGTTATGACTAGAGATAACGGGGTGTGTTAGCCAATGAGAGGGATGTTGTTCTTCCTTGTGTGTCTGGGAGAGGGATTTTCGTGGTCTTTTGTCAGGGAGAGATGAAAAAAGAAGACACGAATGGAGAGAGTTGGTAGACTGCTGGACAGAGTGGACTGAGGAGCAAGGGTCCAAGGGTCAGCTACACTCAGAGGAGGATGACGGGAACAAATGGAGAAACCATGAGCTCCAATATTTGTGCAATAGACCGTTTCATGAGAATGGGCCCTTTTCCTATTTTTGTTTCTTTACTAACCATATAGTCAAATTAAGAATTAAAAAGCTCAACTATTTCACTACATATTATGTACTGTTTGGTATTTTGTGGTACTGATTTGTACCAGGGGACACATCACGTAGCATCCACCCAAACAAGATTTCTTAAGTATGGCCGGGCCAGGGGCTATCATCCCCTAGATTAATCCGCTAGCCAAACCGGGGGTTACACCATTCACCTCCCCTCACCTTCACTCAGGGCAACAAACAATCCTTCCAGCAGAGGCAACACTTCAATCACAAGTCTGTCACCTACGGTTTCCGGTACTCCTGATGCAGCCTCCTCTACATCGGTGGGACCCAATGTAGATTGGGGTCCACTTTTGCAAGCACCTTTACTCCATTTGCAACAAGCAGGATTTCTCAGTGGCCAACCACTTTAATTGTTACAAGAATCACCCCCTTGTAATAATAATCAGTGAGGCACCGTGAATCTGTATTTACCGACAAGCAGCTTTTACTTTCTCAAATAAAAAGTACATGCATTCACAAACTAACTACCTGTGTGCACCCCACTAAAATTCCTTGACCCTCCATGAACAGTCAAAGAAATAAGCTACTACCCAGGAAAGTAGTCTACGCTGGCCAGAAGTTCCTTATGGTCCCGATCTCCATGTGTCCATGGGGTCCTCCTTATCCGTGATGGTTGATCTCCGATTACTGGAGGGTTATCACCCCTATGTGTTTCGAGCTCCTAACTCTTATAGTGTACCTTAGCAGTTGAACTGTTGGATCTCCATCTCATTGGTTCAAGGTTACCTGACCTACCTGGGTCACCTTCTGACTAGTTCTAGTTCAGCATTACAACCAACATTGTTTCATGGTTCTGACCACCCCACGATCACCAGCATTGAGTATTTGTATCTTTCAGCTCTGACAGGTCCAAACCAGTTAAATGAGGTGACCCAGACATAGTCTAACGAGATTACAGATTGGTATGACTGGCATTTTACATAATAAGTAGCTACACATCTGCGAGTGGTCTCAGGTTTATCAGGTCATTATCTGAAACTCCCTGTGTCCACATTTCATTGCTCTAATTCAATTATCCTGGAGCAAGAATCAGTTCAGAGTCCACAAAATGGGGGAAAACAAAGACAACTAGCTTGGCTACTCTTTTTATCCTTGATTCATCAATTCCACTCATTGTAAACTGTAGTTTCTTCTGGCCAACAATCTTCATTCCCTTTCCAACATGTTGGTCCATGGCCTCCTCTACTACAAAGATGATGCTCCTCTCAGGTTGGAGGAGCAACACCTTATCTTCAACTTGATGGCATGAACATTGATATCTCTAACTTGAGATAACTTTTCCCCCTCCCCTTCCCTCTTCTTCTATTGCCCACTATAGTTCCCCTCTTAACTCTTCTCTTCTCACCTAACTATCATCTCCCCTTGATACTGCCCCTCCTTCCCTTTCTCCAATGGTCCACTCTTCTCACCTATAAAATTCCTTCTTCTTCAGACCTTTTTTTTTCACTTACCACCCTCTAACTTCTCACTTCATCCTCCCTCCCCCACCCACCTACCTTCCCCCTCATCTGGCTTCACCTTATCCTCCTTCCCCCCCCCCACATTTTTATTCTGACTTCTTCTCTCTTCCTTTCCAGTCCTGATGAAGTGTCTCAGCCCAAAATGTCAACTGTTTATTCCTTTCCATTCATGCTACTTGATCTGCTGAGTTCCTCTAGCCTTTTTTATGGGTTATTCTAGATTTCCAGCATCTCCACAATCTCTTGTGTTTTTGGCAGGGTCAAAACTCTGGAGGGGGCCCTGAACTTAACAAAAGGAATGTTGTCTACTCTGCCAGGATTCAAATGGAGGGGCCTCAGCCCACTGCAGGCTCAGTGAACTAAACAATTTCTATTCATGTCGCCAACATGCTCTCCAACCTTCAATGGGAACTACTTGAAAACCGACGTACTAAACTATGGTTAATCTCCATTTTCAAAGAAGTTCCATCCATCAAACATCCAAATATGTCACAGGGTCAGTTCAACTCGACAGCAAACTGGACCTTACATACTGGAAAACCCGTCATTCAACAAGATTTACTACCAGTAGTCCCCCTACCCAAGATCAACAAGAAAGTGGAATCTTCTGCCGCCAGACCTGTGCAGTATTTCTGACATTAATATTTTTAAATGTAGACTTGATCAAATCAATTTAGGGGATCCAGTCAAAAAAGCTCACTGTACAATTTAACTCTCATGCCATTCACACCGACTGTACATTATAACAGCTGTTCGACAGTGCTTGAGCAGTACCAAGCAGAAGCAGAAGCAATGTGCCTGAAATCTATTCTGGGTGCAATATATTGATGCAATTACAAAGAAAGCATTACCGCAACTATATTCATGAGGACTTTGAGAAGACTTGGTAAGTCACCAAAGATACTCACAATTTTCTATAGATGTACCATGGAGTGAACTCTAACTGGTTGGATCTCTATCCGGTATGGAGAAGCCTATGCAGAAGATCAGAAAAAGCTGCAGAAGGCTGAAAACTCAGCCAGTTCCATCAGGGGCACGAGCCTCCCCAGTATTGAGGACATCTTAAAAAGCAATGTCTCAAACAGGCAGCCTCCATCATTAAGGCCCTGTAACATCCAGGACGTGCCCTCTTGTCATCGAGGAGGTAAAGAGGCCTGAAGATACACACTCAACACTTTAGCCAAATTTTTTTCTCTCTGCCATCAGATTTCTGAATGGCCAATGAACCCACGAACACTATCTCCCTATAAATGTTTTTCTTTTAACATTAAATTTATTTTTTGAATACATTTCTTATTATGATGTATAAACTTTTAAATTATGTATTGCAATATACTGTTGCTTGAAGAACAACAAATTTCACAGCATATTCCAGTGATGTTGAACCTGATTCTGGGCATGTCTACCCAGTAAACTTTAACTGTCTGACAGTAAACTTGAAATTGAACTTGTTGCTGTAGAGATAGTGAGGGATTGCAAACAATTTTCCATGGTTCCTGTTTGGATGTTATTGTAATTGTGTAACAGAGTGACCTGCTCAGACATTTCACAGGTTGTCCAAGAATTGTTGGGTCCGGGCCACATATTGGCCAGACCGGGTGGAGACTGGAGATCCCCTCCACCGATAGACTTGACTGAACCCAGCAGTATTTACCCACTTGGTGCCTGCTCACTGTTACCATGGTGATCGGTGATTGTTTCCTAAATTCTGGAACTAGAACTGAACTTAAGTTTCAATGGCAGTGATGTCACATGACATCAGAATAGAAACCATGACAACAGTCAAATGAGTGGCAGGTGTGAGCTGATGAGAACCAACCAACGGGGAAGGAGCAAACTTGGTTCAAGCTCAGCAAAGAATCGTGAAGCAGGGAAGTCCATTGTGAGTGAGCCAGAGGTGATGGTGGTCAGGAACTGGGGTTCACCCGCTGTCTGCAGAATTCATTTGGGAGACTAAGCAGTCATTTGGTTTGCACAATTCACTTCTTCTTCAGCACATGGCAAAAAGCGAAGCAGCAAGCGGTTGTGTGAATGTCCTGGGATAGTGAAGCATTGAGAGACAACGAGCATATGAAGGGAAAGCAGTAAGGGAAAGACAGATTGAGAGCAGAAAGCAACGAGGGTACAAGAGAGAGAGGAGGAATGCAGTTAAAACAGAGAAGGGATGAGAATGAGTGGAGAGAAAGGACCAACGAAATGAGAGGGTGAATGGAGATAAAAGGGAGAGGTGATGAGGGTAGACAGAGGCAAACAATAGAGAGCAACCCAGAAAAAGAAAGAAATGACACCCAAGCCCAAACCAGAAAAGGCAGTGAAGAAATCTGCCTAGCATGTGCTTGAAAGGTAACATGGATACTGAGATTTAACAGGAAAGTACAAGGTCTGACCACAAGGAGGCTGAAGGAGTCATGTGAAGCTGAGTGCGACTGGATGAGCTAAAGTCTCTGATGTCAATGGTGTGGCAGTAAATAGTGAGAATAGAGGGAAAACTGTAAGGTTACAGTAACAGCTCTTTACCTGAATGTACGTACCACTTCTACAGGTGAATTACCTGCACATAGTTGGAGTAAAGGGGCTCATGTACATAACAGGGGGTGGTATAAGGAAGGCAAATCCCAGAGTGAAAAAGTCAGGTGGCAGCAGTGGAGAGAAGAGCTGGTATTACAGGAGTGTTATTGAGGCAGAAGTACAAGGGGACTGGGGCCCAGGAACTCAGTAAATAGAACCAGTTAGTAAATGGCTCTCTGGACTGTCCCATCACACACTCCAGGGTCAGACACCAAGTGAATTCTCTGTATTCTTGCCCTGCTGCAGAAAGCATCAGGAGAACCAGCAACATCAGTTCAAGGACCCATAACCCAAAGTTCCAGCTCAACTCTTGGCCCTGGTCTGAGCAGCCTGGAATCTGGCTGCACTTTGGTGATATATGAGATCTGCATCCAAATTTGCCGCAGGATTCCCCCGGTACAGAGCCTGGCTGGTGGTAACTCTGAGTTGCTGGGTGGATTTCTGGAAGATGGAGGGAAAGGGGTGAGTGGTTAGGTGCAGACAATCAGTGTCCCAGTATTTCTCCACACATGCAGTCATCTTCTCCCACTGTGTCCGCATGCTGCTACCCGTGTGGTTGTGACACATGGATACAGATATGAGAACACTGCATGGTGCTACTGGTGTGGATCTGACTCAGGAATACAGAGATGGGAACTGTGCACTCTGACCCCAATATAAGTTTGACCCAACGATGCAGAGATGGGAACTCTGCACTGTGTTCCAGGGGTGGAGTGAGAATGGGAAGCAGGCAGGGAGAGGGGAATCTGGGATTTGAAAGTGAGAGGGGGGGGCAAAGTGGCAATCTGAGATTTTTACACACCGCTATCGTTGGTCAGTGCCTAAAAAGTTGTGGGAAGAAGGCAGGAGTTTGGTGCTGAGAAGGAAAACTGATCAGGTATAATGAAATGGCAGAGCAGACTCGATGGGCCAAATGGCCTAATTCTGCTCCTATTTCTTATAGTATTATGGATGTACCTGCTGAGTTTAAAGTGTTGCTGAATAGTTTTTGTAACTGAGGGTCACTAAAATGTTTTACTGTTCGTCTGTAAATAAATGATTAATGTGTTTATTTGAAATCAGTGTTTTCTGTCTCACTTACCAAATCCATGAACCTGCTATACACAAAATCATACATGGGCATTTACAGGGAATGCACTTGTCAGGAAAAGGTGCAGTATATATTGTTTAAGTGCAGTTCCTATAATGTACAAAAGGACACATGTAAATGCTAAAATGAGATATTTGAGACAGACACAGTTTTATATGTAAAGTTTGTTCGGATATTACTACTGTTATGGTATTGCATACAAGTGCACATTTGATTTTCTGAAAAGCATTAACCATTTTGATATCACTTGTGTCTCTTGATGGCGTTTGGGGAGGGGGGGGTGCTTTTAAAGTTCCTGCACCTCCTGAGGCTTTGTTCCACACTCCTGCTCAGTAGGTGGCGGCAATGCAACTTACATGGTGCCTGACAGCCGCCATTGAACATTACTGAAACAGGAAGAATAACGACAGATTCGGTTGTTTAGGTGATACATCAGAGTGAGCAAGAAATGTGATCCAGCAAATCGCTTGGTTCGAAGAGCTATTCGAGCAGTTTTATTCGGCGAATTGTATCCAATAATATCTGTCCCGGCAAAGAGAATTTCACAGAACTTCAGTCCCAACTTTTATAGTATGTTACGTATTTCCGGTATATAAGTATGAGTCAGACAAAAATGTGTATGTGTCGGAGTAATGCAAACACCGCGTCTCTTGGGAGGACCGGTCCTGCAACGGAGTGACCTTGTTAACTGCATAGAGGTGCTACTCAGATTACTCTCATCCTCACTTATCACTTCTATCTAAAGAGGTAGGTAATGGAATTGGAGGCCTAACGGCAGGCAGTTTTGTCAATGAATCCAAGCAGCGGGGTGGTCAGACACTTCGCCGCGCTTTTCACTTGCTCCCTGAACTTGGACTGCGTTGCGGCATAGATGAATGTGTTCGTGCAGCAACTGACATTACTCAACCATCGCCCGACTTGTGCAAATGTGTATTCGGCCTCATTTGGCTCAGTTATTGTTCCTGTGATCTGATAGTAGATAAAATTGATAACATACGTCATCCACAGAAGGATAAAGCTGCCGGAGAGGGTGAAGAGCAACACCACCGACCTCCTCCTGTTCTCCATCTCCGGATCATTGTCTCTGCCAGCATTGCTTTGGCCACGCAGCCCCTTGCGGACTAGACTGGCCACTAAAATATGTCTGACTGTTAGGGCATTTAGCAGTAGAATTATAGCAAAAGGCAGAAAGGGAGTTAAAATCGTATCGATCCAATCATACGCCACCCAGCCAGTTTCACTGAAATAACTTGGCTTCGGACCACAGAACCACGGAGCATTGTCGACAATCTTCTTCGGTCCATATGTAAAATAGATTGGAATGTTTTTCAGGCAGAGCAGTGAGCCAGTTGTTGCTAGAACCGCAGCCGCGGTTTTCCCGGTGCAATATTTCAATTTGATTTTCTGGCAACAAATGGCGACAAAGCGATCAAAGGTGACGGTAAACCAGACGGAATAGTCTATAGATACATAAGTTAGTACACGGCTGATACTGCATATGGGAGTCGTGTGCAGGGAACCCATGGGAATATAATGATACTTGATCTGGTAGAAAATCACTTCAAAGACAATGACCATTAAGTCTGCCACTGCCATTGCCACCAAGTAGCGAGTGGTGCACGTGGAGAGACCGCACTTTCCTCGGGACAGTATCACAATCGCCACTATATTTACTAGAGAAATAGAAACAAATGAACAACCGGTTCAGTTACTGAGTATACACTGTATTTTAAAATATTAAAATAGTCAGGATTCTATCTATCGATGTTGTGAAATATTACACTCAAGTGAGTGGTTTCAGGTTCATAACTACAAATGGAGCCCCATGTGTCCCAATCGGCTTGGGCCATGGCGAAATCTTCAGCTGAAGGTGCGGTGCTTGCTTCCTTGCCTAACAATGTATCTGTAACTGGTGCACTTAGCGAAAATTCGCTGGTCCATTTCAAGTTATGACGTGTTTGCCGAGTGAGAAAAGATTGTGTCGGCTCCACCTTTACCGTCTCGTGTGTATAAACAGTGTGAGGATATGTCTGTTTTAATTTACAAAGATCTTAATGGCTTGGCAGATCAGATAACATCCATACCCGATGAATCTAGGATCAGAATCAATCTATATGGAATTAAGGTGAAGCAACATATGCCAAGTGGGAATTCTCCAGCGTTTTTTCTTGACGTTATAACCAGGGATCCGTTAATTTCAGTACACTTAGAATGGGCTGGAAAATGGAGCTGACTTACACGACTGACCGCGATCTTAACTAAGGCCGGAATAAGTTCACAGAAGGTGGTCTCCGCACCTAGAATATAGGGCAGAACGGCATACGAGCAGGTCATTCGTACCATGGTGTCTATTGCGCCCATGCAAATTTCAATCAATTCTATCTGCATTCATGTGGTCTATATCCATCTATTTGCTGCCTTCACGTTTCTGTCTTAAAAGTTATAACCATACCTTTTCCCGTCACTTCTCCGGCGTATGATAGTGAGTACCTACCACACTCCGTATACATATAAAACATCTCTTATATCCTTTTAAGATCTACTCCTGTTACCTTACACTCTTGCCCTCTGGTATTTGATATAACCGTCCTAGGGGAAAAAAGACTCCGACTTTCTACTGCATTTATGCCACTGGCGATTTGAAATATTTCTTTCATATCTCCTCTTATCCTTCCAAGCTACTAAAAATTATCCAAGTTGCTCATCCTCTCTTAGACAATAATCATTCAACAAGCTGGCGAACACCGTTTGCTCTCTTCAAAGCTTTCACATCCCCTCTGTAATGCGCCGACCAGAAGTGCAGACGATATTTCAAATCTGTTTTAAACAAAACTTAATACATCTGCAATATTAACGTTTACCGCTATCTTCTCAGCAAACCCTAAATAAGTTTCTACATAATTTTAGTAAGACATTCTTTCTCCGCTTTCCAAGAAAGTTACTGTGCCTCCTTAAATACTTGCTATACCTATTGTTTGTTATTTTCTAAAATAATCTTAATCTATCGTATTGATGGTTTCATTTGTTAGTATGCTGGGTGCAATTTTTGAAACATGAAAGATTTATTAGCCTTTTGTCCGATTAATTTATCCAGCAATATTTTTAGGTAATGGCACTTTCCTTTAATTCTACATCTTTGTTTGAAACCTTTTCCAGATTAGTTCTGCGAAGTTATCGATGTCTATTCCTGCAAATTTGACCCGAAGATTTCATAGATTATTCACAAAGGTCTTTGCTTTCCATCCAAGATTCATCCAGTGAATGACACAACATCAAGTTTGCGTTTACATACCAGTAACTCCAATGACAGCAACGATCATGTACAATATTTTCTCCACACGGAAGTATATATGCACCATGTTTTCGTGAAACAATGCGCTCCTTAAATTACGAGATTACACCCTGAGCAGAAACATGGCAAACATTTTATACCTTTCTATATTTCCGGGGGGGGGGGTGTGGTTGAGGTTTCAACATAGTTAATAGATTTGCAAATAATATTAGACAAGTTACGACATCTGCGTGAAATTCCTATTGGGATAACTTATGTTTAGCCGAGACAAATCAATTGAGAAACCCGAAATATTGGAAAATCTAATCAGATAAATGTGTGAAAATTGAAAAAGCTATTCTTCACAATGAGGATATTGTTTCAAACACATATTTGCATCCCATGTTCTTTGATTGATTTTCCTATTTCTGCTTCAGTGAACAATGCAATTCCAGATACCAGGGACACCTTTACTTCAGGTGGCAGAGAACATCATGGCTCTCGTACTCAAGACAGAGAGACAGACAGACAGACAGACAGACAGAGATACTTTATTGAGCCCGAGGGAAATTGGGTTTCGTTACAGCCACACCAACCAAGAATAGGTAGGAATATAGCAAAATAAAACCATAAATAATTAAATAATAAATAATAATAATCAAGGATAGCAGAATGAAGTCAATACATCTACTGCATAAATTAATCAAGCTTATATAGTGCTTATAATTAATAAGGCCTGTAAACAAGCTGATAATTATAACATTTTTAAATTGTCAGTGTGTTGTGCTGACATAACCAATCATATGTTTTCAATTGATCAAATCCGAAATTCCTGTCTATTCACATTCCTCACTAAGGGATTGAATCGTTTTTATTGTTACAGGTGCTCCTGAATTGCCAAATTTATCACTGCTTTGGAACCTAATCTGTCTTTCCTCCTATAATTTCAGGGTAAGTGGATGACCAGGTGACCAACATACTGGTAAGAGCCAACTGTATCCTACAGTCAACAGATCTCAGGTCTGGTCTGCAGAACTACAAACTGAATACAGGGTTAGAGAGTTTTCTGAATCGTAATAGCGGTGCAGTGCAAGGGCTGGGCTTCCTTAATTCTATATGGCATATGCTTGGGAACTGATCTGGCTAGGTCTGAATACGTAAAGTAATATTCACATTTTGAGTATCGCCTGTGGTGTTCATTTTGGCGGGTGCTTGAAAATGCAAAGATTAGGAGAATATGCAAAAATATGGCAGATAGATTACATAGTAGGGAAGTGCATAGTAATTATATATTGAGTTACAGCACGGAATAGGCTCTTCCGGCCCTTCATGTTGCACCTCCCAGCAACCCCTGAATTAGCCCAAGTCTAATCAGGAAACAATTTACAAACTAATTAACCTATCAACCGGTACGCCTTTGGACTGTGGGTGGAAAACAGAACACAGGAGGAACATACAAACAAACGTTGGAAGGAAAAAAGACTCAGACTATTTTCTAAATGGGAAACAAGTTCAGAGATCAGAGTCGCAAAGGCTCTTGATAGTCCTCAAGCATGATCCACTGCACAGTGACTTGCAGGCTGAGCCTGTGATAAGGAAGGCAAATGCAATGTTAGCATTCATTTCTAGGACTGGGACATAAAAAAAACAAAGATTCAGGCTTTCTAAGGCATTGATCAGACCGCAGTTAGATTACTGTGAGCAGGTTTGTGCCACTTATCTGAGGATCCAGAGGAAGTTTATGAGAATTATCCCAGAAATGAAAGGGGGCAGTGTGATGCCTCTGGTCTGTACTCAGTGGAATGTAGAAGGGATCCCATTGAAACCTATCAAATATTGGAAGAACTAGTCAGAGCGGACATGACCAGCATGTTCCCCATATGGAGGAATCTAGGGACAAGAGCACAGCCTCAGAATAGAATGGCATCCCTTTAGAACAGAAATGAGATGCGATTTCTTTCAACGGGAGTGTTGAATCTGTGGAATTCATTGCCGCCAATGGCTCTGAAGCCAAATCATTCGGGTATTTTCAAATAGGAAATTTATGGTTTCTTGACTAGTAAGGCTGTCAACTGCTATGGGGAAAGGCAAGAGACTGGGCTGGACAGCGATAATAAATTAGCCATGATGGAATGGCGGAGGAGACTTGATTGGCCGTGTGGCCGTATTAATCTGCTATATCATATGTCCTTATGGTATAAATCTGTCTTAATCTGCGAAGCTTGCATGGTGTGAATGAATAAACCAAAGTACGCATTCAATTTGGGATTTCAGGATGAAGATGGCTAATATGCGGCATGCCTGTATCTGTGTCATAAACATGGCTCTTCTTTACCTGATGCAGCAAAAATATAACATGTTCAACAAGTGCGCCTAATGGTTTGTCCTACTGCACTCGTTTCATTAGAGGATTCCAGAATATTCCTGCCGCTACAAGGAGAATTTTCTGGGAATCTCCATTCAAATATCCATCCCTACATGATCGCCGTGACTCATTGATCACGATTCACACCCTACTGGAAACTTTCCCTCATCTCCCCCGCATTCACCCTGCAAATTTATATGCTTCAACAAGAGCAGCCTATCTATCCTGAACAATCAGGTATCTCGAAATCTTTTCATATGCTGCTTGTGAGAGGTCAGCAATTAGACCTTACATTCTCCTTTGTATTACCTCCAAAGTCAGTGCCTATTCTACCAACTAGGAGGACCACAATTTGCACTGAGTACAACAAAGTGGTTTCAGTTGTATACAATGCATTCCAGCAATGGTCGTCTTTTTGTTCCTGTTATTCATAGTCTCCATTGTCTGCAACTGTACAGTCGAATAAACACCAAACCTGATTCTATCTGTCTTTTTTTGTTTGACTTGGCCTGCCATCCAACATCATCTGCCTCTGAGTTCCATCCATTCCATTCCTGGTTGGATCTGCCCGTCATCCCTAACCATACAGGGATCAATCAGTTACCAAATGATGCGCGTTTCACCACTCTTCCTCATCTTCAGCCTGTATATTTGCTCTCTCCACACTTAATCCTGACGCAAGGTTTTGACTGGAAATGTCGACAATCTCACCCCTCCCAAATTATTCTATTCTATCCCTGAGTTCCTCCAACAGAGTGTTCAACACACACGCAATTGCACTCTCTTGTGACTGCCTGCAAGCTTGTAACACTATTTTTCTATTTCTAAACAAGCGCCTTGCAATAAAGAGTAACTTGTCAGTCGTGTTCATTAATATTTACTGCAGAAGGCAGCAGGATTGTGAATCGTGCACATCTACGCCCAATTTCCCAGATCCTTGTGAAGTATAGCATTTATGTTTATTGTTCAGAAGTCCATAACTTCATACGTACTAAGCAAATTTTATTAGCTATAATTGGACCCACTGTCTTACCTATCTAAATTCCATTATAGAGTCTAATATATGCATAACAGCGTGCCACCCCACACACTTCCATATTACATATTCTGTACTCTGCCAGGTTATTATGTAAATCATAAAAGTGGGGCAATTCCACTCAGCCATTCATTCCATCCCTCCGTTATTTTAGCAGTAGGGCAAACCCTAACCACGTTGCAATCTGTACTAACAAGCTTCCGGTCTAACTAAAACAGATCTTATATGTGGCAGTTGAGAAATACGTTTTCAATATCCAAATACTGTACATCTGATGTCCCCTTTTGCTGCTCTGAAATCTATATGCTACTTCCTCGAGCAGCTCTAATGTCTCTTGAAAGTATAATTTATCCCTTAGAAAATAATGTTCACTATGTTTGTTTGCATATGCTTATCTGCACAAAATTTAATGAAGTGGATTCGAAATCAAAGATAAATACGGGTCAGTCGGCATGGCTTTGTATGTTGCCAATCATGTCTGCGGAATTTAAATGACTTTTCTGTAGGGGTAGCCCAGAGGATGGGTAAGCCCACGGGTAAGGATGTGAGCAAGCTGTTGATAAGGGGGACGATCATCCAAAAGGTTTAAGGATCGGATAGAGAATGAGCTCGATAAATGAATACCAAATTGGATTGTTGGTAATAATGCAAAGATGGTTCTAGGTGGCCTTTTTTTTAATGGAGTTCTGTGATCAAAGGTGTCCAATGGGAATCAGTTCTGGATCCATTGTACTTTGTCACCAATATTTCATCGAGAATGTAGATGGCATGGTGAATAACACTGTGAATTATACCAAATTGATGTTGTGGTGGATAGTGAAGAAACCTAAATGAGATCAGAGAAGGACACGAGGACACAAGTAACTGAAGAATATGGAAAAGCAATGGCATATGGGATTTAAATTGGTCGAGTGTGATTAGTTGTATTTTGGTCAATGGATCACAGGCAGGACTGACAAAGTAAAAGGCAGGGCTGTGTTCTGGCCCAGAAGTACAGGTGAATTGGTCACTGAATTTGGTAACACGGGTAAATAGGTTGGTGAAGAGGGCATGTTGAATGCTTGCTGTCGTCACTAGTGTCATTTAGTACAGAGTCTTCTCATGCCATATTACAACTGTCCAAGATGTTGGCAAAACTTCACGTGAGGCAGCTGCAGTCGCCAGAATAAGGGTGTGATTAATCTGGAAATGCTGTAGGTAAGATTTACAAAGATGTTACCAGTCTCAAAGGCAAGAGCTATCAGGAGAGAAATAATTATCTGAGGCTCCTTTCCCTGGAGCGTACAAGACGAGGAATGACCCTTATAAAATCATGAGTTCACAGTCTTTATCGCAGGTTTGTGGAATCTAAACTGAAAGGGCAGAAGATCAAAGTTCACCTGAGTGAGAAACTTACCCAAAGATAGTGGCGATTCTGCGGAACGAGTTGCCAGGAGACATGTCTGAGACAGGATAAGAAGAGTTTAGAGGTAATTGAACAAAAGTGGAAAATGGGACCAACTCAGCTAGACAACAGGTTCAGCTTGCGCGACTTTGGATGGAGGGTCTGTTCGAGTGCCATATAACTTTGTGAATCTAAGCCACTGAACATGAAAATGTCGACTGTATCCTGGCTGAAGTGGACTTGGAGGAGTTAATGGCAGGCCAGTCGACACAGGACAAACAACAGTCATTGAAGAGATTCGAAGTAAATCAGAGGTTCATAGCTGAAAGAAAATTTGTTACCAAGGCTGTATATCGTAACAAAAATCTCACTATGTACTAACTCGAGATTTACTTCTTTGCAGGCATTTACAAGAAAGTAAAGAAATACAATAGAATTAATGAAGGAACTATAGATAAATAAAGACTGACAAACAACCAATGAACAAAAGAAGAAAAATGTCCAAATAAAAAATAGAATAAAGGAATAACTAAATAGGCAGACAGACAAATGCAGGGATCATCAATCTATAAATATATAAATAAACAGATAAATAGATAATAAAATAATAAATGAAGCATAAATGACGTATAAGCAAATAAATAAAAATTGGTAAGTAAATACATACATGAGCAGATGAATAAATAAAGACCCAGATAGGTAAATAAATAAATGATAACTTGATAAATGAATGAATTAATAACTTTTGAAATAAATGTGTAAAAATGTTAACTAGGTGAATAAGTAGATCAAGAAAAAAGTATTTTTAAAAAATGAGATGGACAAGTAAACAACTAGGTAAATAAATGAACAAATAATACTGACTGTACAAGCTGTAGGGTCCTTGAAAGTAAATCTATATGTTGTGAAATAAAATCGGAGTTGTGGTGAGTGAAATTATCCATGGAGCATGATGGTTTTGGGTAATAACTGTTAGCGGACCTTGTGGCGCAGGACCTGGAAACTCCTGAACTTCCTGCCAACATTTTCCAATAGGAGTGAAGAATGAAGTCAAGTATAAAGGACCCTGGATGACAGAAGAGGGCAAAGGTCAGATAACGACAAGAAACAAAGCCTTTGCGATGTATAGATAACTGTACACAAACAACACCGATATTGCAGGTAGGTGGATGACGAAAAAAGACGAGGGAATGGAGGTTCACAAAAAGCGATTAGTGTGCGAGAACCAGTGTAATACTGGAGCAATTTATCACCATATAAATGGGAAATAAAGCTACACAGAGGATGACTGTGGTCCATTCCGCATGAATACGGGTGTCTGATGGCGAATGTACTGGACATAGTAAAGGTCCGACGTGAATTCTTTCTATTGCGGTAGCAATGATTCTCCAGCGTGGGTTATTGTGATTTCAAGTTGCATGAAATGTGGATGATTATTGCAAACTAACTTCTAAGAATTTCATGATTTTAACACCTGAACAATATTAAACGTTTATTTTACAGTATTGAAAATTGTGAATTGAGGACGTGTAGCTGTGTGTATTTGGTATCGGTAGTTCAAGTAATCGATAATACAGTATATAGATCTGAAAAAACACAGCAAATGTATGCATGATTCTTATAACAATTGTAAAAGACTTGTAAAAATGTATAGTTGAAATAATATACAGTACTGTATTTAATATGTAACTAATGTCGCTAGAAGGAATTGGGATCGAAGTAACTAGAAGATCATAACACATTGGATCTGAATTAGGTCATTCGGCCCGTCGTGTCTGCTCCATCATTTCATCCATTTCCCCCTCAACCCCGTTTTCTTGCCTTCTCCCCATAAACTTTTACGCACTGTCTGATCAAGAAAATATCAACCTCCGCTTTAAATACACCTAATGAGTTGACCTGAACGGACACCTGGGACAATGAATTCTACAGATCTGTAACCTGGCTACTGAAATTCCTCTCAATCTCTAATGGACGTCTCTATATCCTGACATGGTGCCCTCTAGTCCTAGGCTCCCCCACAATAGGAAACATCATCACCACATCCAATCTAACCAGACCTATTAACATTTGAAAGGTTTCAATGAGATCCCCCACTATTCACTTAATTTCCAGTGAATATAGCCCAAGAGCGATCAATTGCTCCTCAAGCGTTAAGTTTTTCACTCCTGGAATAATTTTCGTGAAGCTTATTTTAACTCTCTCCAATGTCAGCACATCATTTCTCAGATAAGGGGTCCAAACTACTCACAATACCCCAAGGGAGGCCTCACTGGTGCTTTATAAAGTTTCAACACCACATTTTTTATCTATTCTATCCTCTCAAAAATATAGCTTACATTGCATTTGCCTTCATTATACTGACTGAAAATGCAAACCTGCACAAGGGCACCCAAGCCGCCTTTGCACCTCAAATTGTTGAATTTTCTTCCCATTTGGAAAATACTCCAGGCTTTTATTTCTTCTACCACAGAACATGACCATACACTTCTTGACAATGTATTCCATCTGTCCATTTTCCTAACTGGGAAATGATGCCAGGATTGAATAGTTTGTCATATGAAAAGCATTTGATGGTTCTAGACCTGTACTCACTGGAATTCGGAAGAATCCTCAATGCTACAGCCTTGCTTTTATATTCTGTTTCTCTCAAAATGAATGCTAACATTGCATTTGCCGTCATTGTCACTAATTCAACCTGCAAATTAATCTTTTGGGAATCCTAACCAAGAGAAAATCTGCAGATGCTGAAAATCCAAGCAACACACACACAAAATGCTGGAGAAACTCAGCAGGCCAAGCAACATCTATGGAAAAAAAAAGTACAGTCAACATTTCGGGCTGAAACTCTTGGGCAGGATTGGAGAAAAAAAAAACTTCAGGAGTGGATTTAAAAAGTGGGGGGGAGGGGAGAGAGAAACATCAGATAATAGGTGAAACCTGGAGGGGGAAGGATGAAATAAAGAGCTTAAAAGTTGATAGATGAAAGAGTCAGAAAGCCATGGAAGAAAGAAAAAGGGGGAGAAGCACCAAAGGGAGGCAATGGGCGGGCAAGGAGATAAGATGAGGGGGTGGAAAATGATGAAGAGTTTGGTGTCATTACCAGAAGTTTGAGAAATCATTGTTCATACCATCATGTTGGTGTCTACCCAAACAGAATATAAGGTGTTGTTCCTCCAAATTAAGTGTGGCCTCATCAGGACAGTGGCGATTGCCATGGGTGGACATATGGGAATGGGAAGTGAAATATGGGTATATGGGAATGGGAAGTGGCCACTGGGAGACCCTGCTTGTTCTGGCTAATGGAACATAGGTGCTTGGCAAAGTGGTATCACAATCTACGTCAGGTCTCACCAATATACAAGAGGCCACACCTGGAACATTAAACACAGTAAATGGCACCAACAGACTCATAGGTGAAGTGTCACCTCACCAGGAAGGATTATTCAGGGTGATCAGTGGGGAGGAGGGATGAATGGATAAGAGAGTCAAGAAGAGAGCGATCCCTGCAGAAAGCAGAAAGTGAGGGTCAGGGGGGAATGTGCTTGGTGGTGGGATCCCATTGGAAATGATGGAAGTTTCAGAAAATTGTGTACTGGATGTGGAGGCTGGTGGGATGGTACGTGGGGGCAAGTGGAATCCTATCCCTGGTAGGGTGGCGTGAGGATGAGGCAAGAGCAGATGTGCATGAAGTGGAAAAGATGAGGTTGAGGGCAGTGTTGATAGTAGAGGAAAGAAAGCCCCTTTCTTCGAAAAAGGAAGACATCTCCTTCAGTCTAGAATGAAAAGCTTTATCCTGAGAGCTGATGTGGTGGAGCCAGAGGAATTGAGAGAAGGGGGAAGTGCTCTTGCAAATAACAGGGTGGGATGAGATATAGTCCAAGTAACTGGGAGTGTCGATGAGCATGTAATAGACATTGGTGAATAAGCTGACTCCAGAGATAGAGACAGTGAGATCGAGAAAGGGAAGGCAGGATTTAGGGATTCCTGCATCAAAAACTTCTAAGTCCCTTTGCACACCAGATTTTTGTTTTTTCCCATTTAGAAAATAGTCTGCACTTTTATTTCTTCTACCTTAGTGCATGGCCATACATCTCGTGTCACTGTATTCCAAATGCCACTTCTTTGCTCATTCCCCCAACCTGTCTGTCCTCCTGTAGCCTCTCTGCTTAAACAACAGTACCTACTTCTCCACCTATCTATATATCGTCTGTAAACACAAAGCCACCAATTCCGTCATCCAAATCATTGATATATAACATAAATGGAAGTGGTCCCAGCATTGACCCTTGCAGAACATGACTCGTCACCAACAGCCAACCAGAAAAGATTCTCTTTATTCCCACTCTTTGCCTCCTGCCAAGCAGCCACTGATCTATCTCTGCTACTGTCTTTCCTGTACTACCATGGCTCTTAACTTGTTAAGCAGCCTCATGTGTGGCACCTTGTCAAAGGCCTTTTGAAATTCCAAGTACACAACATCAATAGCTTCTCCTTTGATTCCAATTGTTTGTTATTTCTTCAAAGAATTCCAACAGATTTGACAGGAAAGAATTTCCCTTAATGGAACTATGCTGACTTCGGCCTATATCATTATTTCTCTACACTTATGCTGGAAACCACATTCTTGATTGGACAGGGCATGCAGGGATATGGAAAGAAGGCAGGAGATTAGGGCTGAGAGTAAAATGGAACAGCCATGATAAAATGGTGGAGCAGACTCAATGGTCAAATAGCCTAATTTGGCTCCTATATCTTATGGTCATATGGTCTATAACCAGCCAATGTCTCAAACTCATTAGGTTACATAATGAACCATCAGCAAAAAGAATCAGATCTGGTTTATCAAAAAGGGGTAGGACTCAAATCAGGATGAGGATAGGATGTGGCTCCACAGTTAATACACAGTCATTTTGTTCAGTGTCACCATGAATGGGGACAAGGTTGGCTGGATTAAGGGTGGGTGCTATTTTAAAAGTAAGATTTGGCTTTGATAATGGCATGAGCTCATATTCTGTTCAGCTTGCTGCTTGAAAGTGCCTGCTGACTTGCAGAGTAGCATTACTGCATGAGGAGTCAATACTCTGCACGGATGGTCCAATATTATAGGCATTGCTTTTTCTACCATCTTTGCTGTTGCCACCACAGTTCATAGGTAGCCAGGCAAATCACACACTACAGGTGGCAACTGGGTGGATTAATATTGCCACCGGACTCTTCGGACCACCAAGTTCCTGAGAGAGCATGGTGCTCACAAATTCCTCCTTTTCATTAGTATATAATTGGAAGGATTTATGGTATTCTGGATTGCCTGGGGCTGGTGAGTGGCAAAGGGCATTCTTCAGTGCGCCATATGCCTATACCATTTCCAGGCTCCATTGGTTTTGAGATGGAGCATCCTGTAGTATAGCTGTCCATAGCACAGCATCATAGGTTCTGTGTTCAGGAACCCAGTGTTGACAGTAATTTGTCATTCTGAGGAATGCTAGAACGCTAGAATTGTCAGGAACGCGGCCAGATGGACCCAAACGCAGGACGCAGACACTGAAGTACTAGGGGGAGGACAGGATGGGGATGCCATGGCATTTAAGGGTAGAGCTGGGGCTCAGGTAGATAGAGTGTCAGGCAGGCAGAGCGGAGCGGGCTCCTGGGGTTCGAGTTCAGGCAGACAGGCTCCCGGGGTTCAGGCAGGCAGACAGACAGGTCTAGGTGGCTAGATAAGCTGGCAGAGAGCCCTCCCTGGGTGGGCCGCATATGTCCCGGATAGGGCCGCTTCCCAGGCAGAAACACCGGAGGCCTGAGCATGACGCAGACCCCTAGGCAGGTGCGGGGCACAATCCTGGAGATCGGGCAGAAGAGGAGGACGGAGCAGAGGAGAGCCCTCCCTGGGTGGGCCGCATATGTCCCAGGTAGGGTCACCTCCCAGGCGGAAACACCAGAGGCCTGGGATCGACGCGGACCCCTAGGCGGGTGCGGGGCACAATCCCAGGGTTCGGGCGGAAGAGGAGGACGGGGCAGAACACCCGCCAGGCAGCAGCAGACCAGCCAGGCCTGCCCGACGGAGGCAAGGGATAGGAACGGGCAGAATCACCGCCAGGCAGCGGCAGGTTGGCTGGACCTGCCCAACGGAGGCAAGGGATAGGAACGGGCAGAATCACCGCCAGGCAGCGGCAGGTTGGCTGGACCTGCCCGACAGAGCCAAGGGGTAGGAACGGGCAGAATCACCGCCAGGCAGCGGCAGGTTGGCTGGACCCACCCAACGGAGGCAAGGGGTAGGAATGGGCATAGGTCCAGGGTGACCAACACAACAGCCATGATAGCAGGAAAATCAAGAAAGGCTGGCAGACAGTGCAACCGCGCGAACAAAACAAACAAGCGGAGAAGCGGGACCAGCGCATGGGAAGAAAGGTGGGGGAGAGGACCAACCTGGCAGTACTGGTACGGGGCAGAGAAGCCTGATGAAGAGTAGATCTGAGCCCGGACAGGATAACAGAATGCAGAGAAGGGTTCGGAGCCGGCAGAGAAACAGGAAACAGAACAAAATGACCACCTGCCTGGTCCCAGTCCCAAGGCCCTTATAAGCACCTGCAGCTCAATGAGTCACAGGTGTGCCTCCTTGAGCCAGGAGGGTCCTAACTAGTTCACGGGTGACGGGAGGGGCAACTGTAGGACCCGAAGTCCGGAGCCCTCAGACCGGATCGAGAACTGGAACGCGGATTCCAGTCCGGACCCTGACAGTACCCCCACCCCCCCCGCTAAGGGAGCCTCCTGGCGACCAAAGCGGGGCTGTAGGGCCAGGGACAGTACAGGGGGGTGGGGTGGGGGAATATCCAGAGCAGAGAGGACCCCAGGGTAATGGGAACTAGCCTCCAGTGCCTGTGTCACTGGGTCCATGTGTGGGGTGGTCGTTCTGTCAGGAACGGGGCCGGATGGACCCAAACGCAGGTCGCAGACACTGAAGTACTACGGAGAGGACAGGATGGGGAAGCCATGGCATTTCAGGGTAGAGCTGGGGTTCAGGTAGATAGAGTGTCAGGCAAGCAGAGCAGCGGGCTCCCAGAGTTCAAGTTCAGGTAGACAGGCTTCCGGGGTTCAGGCGGGAAGGCAGACAAGTCCCCGGGATTCAGGGGGGCAGGCAGACAGGTCCCCGGGATTCAGGCAAGCAGGCAGACAGGTTCCCGGGATTCAGGTGGGCAGGCAGACAGGTTCCCGGGATTCAGGTGGGCAGGCAGACAGGTCCCCGGGATTCAGACGGGCAGGCAGACGTCCCTGGGGTTCAGGCGGGAAAGCAGACAAGTCCCCGGGATTCAGGGGGGCAGGCAGACAAGTTCCCGGGATTCAGGCGGGAAGGCAGACAGGTTCCCGGGATTCAGACGGGCAGGCAGACAAGTCCCCGGGATTCAGGTGGGCAGGCAGACAAGTCCCCGGGATTCAGACGGGCAGGCAGACAAGTCCCCGGGATTCAGGCGGGCAGGCAGACAGGTCCCCGGGATTCAGACGGGCAGGCAGGCAGGTCCCCGGGATTCAGGCGGGCAGGCAGACAGGTCTAGGTGGCTAGATAAGCTGGCGGAGAGCCCTCCCTGGGCGGGTCGCATATGTCCCGGGTAGGGCCGCCTCCCAGGCGGAAACACCAGAGGCCTGGGCACGATGTGGACCCCTAGGTGGGTGTGGTGCACAATCTCAGGGTTCAGGCAGAAGAGGAGGATGGGGCAGAACCACCGCCAGGCAGCGGCAGGTTGGCTGGACCCACCCAACGGAGGCAAGGGGTAGGAACGGGCATAGGTCCAGGGTGACCAACACAACAGCTATGATAGCAGGAAGATCAGGAAAGGCTGGCAGACAGTGCGACCACGTGAACAAAACAAACGAGTGGAGAAGCGGGACCAGCGCATGGGAAGAAATGTGGGGGAGAGGACCAACCTGGCAATACTGGTACAGGGCAGAGAAGCATGATGAGGAGTAGATCTGAGCCCGGACAGGATAGCAGAATGCAGAGAAGTGTTCGGAGCCGGTGGGGAAACAGAACAAAACGACCACACGCCTGGTCCCAGTCCCAAGGCCCCTTATATACATCTGCAGCTCAATGAGTCACAGGTGTGCCTCCTTGAGCCAGGAGGGTCCTAACTAGTTCACGGGTGACAGGAGGGGCAACTGCAGGACCCGGAGTCCGGAGCCCTAGGAGCAGATCGAGACCCAGAACGCAGATTCCAGACCGGACCGGACCCTGACAAGAATACTACAGCACAGTATAGGCCCTTCAGCCCTTGATGTTGTGCTGACCCATATATTCCTTTAAAAAATACTGAACCCACACTACCCCATAACCCTCTGTTTTTCTTTCATCCATGTGCCTGTCCAAAAGGCTCCTAAATACCCCCAATGTTTTAGCCTCCACCACCATCCCTGGCAAGACATTCCAGGCACCCACAACCCTCTGTATAAAAAACTTACCCCTGATGTCTCCCCTAAACTTCCCTGCCTTAACTTTGTGCATATGCCCTCTGGTGTTTGCTATTCATGCCCTGGGAAACAGGTACTGGCTATCCACCCCATCTATGCTCCTCATAATCTTGTAGCCATCTTTCAAGTCCCCTCTCATACTTCTACGCTCCAAAGAGAAAAATCCCAGCTCTGCTAACCTTGCCTCATAAGACTCGTTTTCTAATCCAGGCAACATCCTGGTAAATCTCCTCTGCATCCTCTCCATAGCTACCACATCCTTCCTATAATGAGGTGACCAGAACTGAACACAATACTCTAAGTGTGGTCTCACCTGAGATTTGTAGAGTTGCAACATGACCTCTCTACTCTTGAACTCAATCTCCTTATTAATGAAGCCTAGCATCCCATCGGCCTTCTTAACTATCCTATCAACCTGTGCAGCGACCTTGAGGGACTTGAACCCCAAGGTCCCTCTGTTCATCCACACTCTTAACTGACCATGAACCCTGTACTAGGCCTTCTGGTTTGTCCTTCCAAACTGCATCACCTCACACGTATCTGGATTGAACTCTATCTGCCACTTTTCTGCCCAACTCTGCAGCCTGTCTATATCCTCTTTTAACCTTCGACAACCTACAGCTCCATCCACAGCTCCTCCAATCTTCGTGTCATCCACAAACTTACTCACCCATCCTTCTGCCTCTTCATCCAGGTCATTTATAAGAATCACAAAGAGCAGGGGTCCCAGGACAGATCCTTGCAGCACTCCACTAGTCACCAACCTCCAGGCAGAATACTTTCCTTCCATTACTACTGCTTTCTTCCTGTAAGCCAATTTTTTATCCAAACAGCCAAAGTCTGGTAAACTCCACTGTCAAAGCCTCTTTGATGTAATCATCCATAGCCCGTTCCTCAGGACTAGATAGGGAGAACAGCCTCCCTCGGGAAGACCAGAAACAAGGTAATAACTCTATGGTCAATTATAATTACCATAGGGTGGCAGTGGGGTAGTATCTTTCTTGCTAAACATTGCTAGCAAATCTGAGTATTCAGGAGTGACTCCCCTAATCTCAGTAATAATTTCTAACTCATGAAGATCGAGCACAGGTCCAGGGATCTTCATTTTGACCTCAGGAGCTCGGAACACATGATTCTACGAATATTTTGGCAGAGAGGGCACCAGCCAGTAATAACTTCCCCAAACCAGCCAATCACAGGGACACGCTGAGGCAAACATGGATACCCAAGAATAAGAAGTATCTCTGCAGAATAAAGCATGGAACCTTATTGTTTCATAGTGACTCCCAATCTGAAAGCCTAGTGGCCCAGAACTGTAACAAACCCTACCCAGCCCAAGAGGCCTACCATCCAGGGTAGTGGCGATAACAGGATGACCAAGCTTAGAGATAGAGACCTCCACTTGTTGTGCCACTCCTAAATCTAAACAGTTACCCGCTGAACTGGAGTCAATAAATGTCCGAATTTGAAACTCCTTTTGATTCCATATCAAACAAGAGAGTATCTGCTACCCTGAGAGAAGCCCCAGGAATCATCATTGGAGTGTCCCGTCCTCTTGGGGTGCATGGCAATATATTGCTCCAAATCACCATGGTACAAACAATGTCTTTGTTTAAATCTTCTTGTCGTGTTCAGGAACGGAAAGGTGTGATCTGCCCAGCTACACGGGTTCCAGGACATCCAGCGAGTAGGAGGGAATGGCAGGATTGGTGGAGGGCGAGGGTATGTAGGATAGAATCGGGGGAACAGTCCGATGTCCAGACGAATGGCTAAATTGATTAGCCCATTAAGGTCTGGTACAGGATCATCAACTGCCAGTTCTTCTTCAAAATTTTTGTTTTCCCCCCTGTAGAACATGACCACAAACTAGAGCTTCACCGTTCCATCCACTCTCTAGAGCCAAAATTCTGAACTTGATTGAATAGTCAGCCATGCTCCTTGACAACTGTCTTACATCAGGAAGTCTCGCAGCCACCTGCTAACCACCTAAAACCCTTTTTAGGGTGACGCTAAATTATAGGGTTCAGAGATTATGGGGTTCAACTATAGATTATACTTGGGAGCTGAACATCCAAGGATACATATTGTACTGAAACAACAGACAGGTTGGCAGATGGGATGGTGTGGTCCTATTGGTTAAAAAGTGAAATCAGAATCTTAGAAGGAAGTGTGATGAGATCAGAAGATATAGAATCGTTGTGGGTAGATTTCAGGAACACAAAGTATAAAAAAGCCCAATGAGAATTATATACAGGCCTCCAAACATAGCCAGAATGTGGACTACAAATGACAAAGGGAGATAGAAAATGCATGGCAAAAGGGTAATGTTACTAGAGATGCGGGGGATATATAGGTAGATTGGGAAAACCAGGTTGGTGCCGATTTTCCCAAGAGAATGAATTTGTAAGATGTCTACAAGATGGTGTTTTAGAGCAGATTGTGTCTAAACCCACTAGGGGATCAGGTATTCCGGATTGGGTGTTTTGTCATAAACTGGATTTGATTAGAGAGTTTGGTGTAAAGGAAACCTGAGGAGGCAGTGATCATAGTATGATAGAATTTGCCTGGCAGTTTGAGAGGGAGAAGGCAAAGTCAGATGTACGAGACTTACAGTGGGATAAATGGAGCTACGGAGACAAGACAGAGGAGCTGAAAGGGAACACTAGCAGGGATGACAGCAGTGCAGCAATTGCTGGTGTTTCTGTGATAAATTTGGAAAGTGCAGGAGAGATGAGTCGCAAAAGAGAAGTATTCTAAAGTCAAGATGACTCAACTGTGACTGACAAGGGAAGCCTAAAACAACATAAAAGTGAAAGGGAGGGCATATAATTGAGCAAGAATTAGTGGGAAGTTCGAGGATTGGGAAGCTTTTACAAGCCCACTGAAAGCAATTAAAAAACCGTAAGAAGCCAAAAGATACCCACTAATATCAAATATTTAAACATATATAAAGAATAAAAGAGAGCCAAGAGTAGTTGTCATACCACTGAAAAATGACGCAGTAGTAATAGGGAACAAGGAAATGGTGGACAAACTAAATAAGTATTTTGCATCAGTGTTCACTGCTGAAGACACTAGAAGTATACCAAATGTTCAAAACTGTCAGGGGCAAAAGTGGGTGTAGTTGCTATTAATGGTGTGAAGGTACTTGTGAAGCTGAAAAGTCTAAAGAGGTAGGTTACCTGGACCAGATCGACTATACATGAGGGTTTCAAAAGAGGTGGCTGAAGAGACTGTGCAGGCAATTGTAATGATATTTCAAGAATCACTTAATTCTGACATGGTTCTGGAGGACCGGAAAATTGCAATTGTCACTCCACTCTTCAGGAATGGAGGGATGCAGAAGAAAAGAAATTATAAGCCAGTTAACCTGACCTCAGTGGTTAGAAGCTGTTAGAGTCAAGTGTTATGGATGAGGTTTCGGGTACTTAGAGACACAGAATAAGCATGGTGTCCTTAAGGCAAAATCTCACCTGAGAACTCTTTGAGGAAATAAGAAGCAGGATAGATAAAGGAGAAGTGGTGAATGTTGTGTACTTGGATTTTCAAAAGACATTTGCCAAAGTGCCACACATGAGGTTGCTAGGTAAGGTTAGAGTCCATGGTGTTTTAGGAAAGATATTCTGATAGACCATTGACTGATTGTCAGGAGACAAAGAGTGGGAATATGGGAGCCTTATCTGATTGGCTGCCGGTGTCTAGAGGTGTTCCACACAGGTCAGTATCGGGCTACTTCTTTTTATGTTGTATGTCAATGGTTTGACTGACAGAATCGAGGCTTTGTGGACGATATAAAGAGAGTTGAATGGGCAGATAGTTTTGAGGAAGTATGGAGCCTGCAGAAAGACGTGGAGAGGATAGAAGAATGGGCAAAGTGGAATACAGTGTCGGGAAGTGTATGGTCATGTACTTTGGTAGAAGGAATAAAAGTGTAGACTATTTTCTAATGTGGAGAAAATTCAAAAATCTGAAGGGCAAAGGGACATAGGAGTCCTCGTGCAGGATTCTTTAAAGGTTAATTTGCAAGTTGAGTCGGTGGTGAAGAAGGCAAATGAGATGTTAGCATTCATTTTGAGAGGATTGGAAATTACAAACAAGAATGTAATGCTGAGGATTTGTAAGGCACTGGTCAGGCATCTCTTGGGATATTGTGAGCACCTGATCTAAGACAGGATGTGCTGACATTGAAGAAGGTTCAAACGATGTTCATGAAAATGATTCAAGGATTGAAAGGCTTATCGTATGAGGGCCTTCTGATGGCTTTGAGCCTGTACTTGCTGGAATTTAGAAGGATGAGGGAGACCTCATTGAAACCTATCGAGTTTTGATAGGCCTAGATAGAATGAATGGGGACAGAATATTTCTTATTGTGGGGGATACTAGGACCACAGGGCACAATGCCACAATAAATAGATATCCATTTACAATGGAGCTAAGGTGGAATTTCTTCGGGCAATGATTGTTGAATCTATGGATTTTATTGCCACTGTCTGCGGTGAAGGTCAGGTCATTGAGTCTATTGAAGGCGGAGTTTGATAGATTATTGATAGGTTAGGGCCTGAAATGTTACGGGAAGGATACAGGAGAATGGGTTTGAGAGGAAAATGGATCAACCATGATCAAATAGCGGAGCAGACTCGACAGGGTATTCTTTTCCGATGTCTTAAGGTCATGGTCTTACATTTCGTGAATTTGCATTCAGAGCTAGAAGTGAGCCACCGTCTATTACCGTCCTTTTCATGAAGGTGTAGAGGGAGTTAGATGATGTAAAATTAGCGAATAATCAACAACGTATTTCAGTCAGGTTAATGTACTGCTTGAAATGTTTGGTGTTTCCAAATGCATGTTGCCCTTGCCATTAAATTGCTAGCAACACAATGCTGGAGAAACTCAGCAGGCAAGACTGCATCGAAGGAAAAGAGTGAACAGTCGACCTTTCGTGGAGAGAAATTACAGAATCGTAGCAGTGACCTTGCCAATTATCATGCCTATCCACATTAATCCCTCCAGCCTGCAGTAATTCTATATTCCTTAGCACTTTTCACAATAAAGCGGGTTTTTTGCCACGTAGATACTATTTCTGCTTCAAACAGTTCATTCCCGATCCCTCCTATTCATTGTCTGAAAAGAAACAAAAGTGCGCAGATACTATAAAATCTTCTTTCTTTCACCATAAAAGTAAACCTTTTTGTTTTAGTCTACGTTGAGAAACAGAGAATAACGCGCTACACTGTCTCTGCATCATATAATTTCACATACTACCATCGGTCAATCTCTGCTAATATTTTTAATAGCACATTTCTATTCGTTTCTATGATTTAACAGTTCAATAAATACAAGATCAGTATCATTGAATTCTGAATGTAAGTTAGCCCATGATTGTGTTCACCTTCAACAAACCTGATATTAAGGGAAAAGAGTCATATTGACGCTGGATTGTGGATACAAGGTTCATGTACCGGGCATTCATAACCCACCTTTATATTGTGGATACCTGGTAAATTCTCGAGAATACCGTCTATAGTATGAATGGACCGAGGAATTATGGTGCAGTGCCATCGGCCATTGCCTGTTTGTAGTGTATTGCCTATCCCGAGAATTGCGGGAGATGGTCAGCACATATAGCGATTAGGTTAAACTGGGTGGGGCGGGTGCATTCCGTTGTGATAAATCGGAGGTCCTAGAGTTAATGAATAATGGGATCTGCAGCCCAACTGGAAATCACGAGCGTTTCGTAATGATATCAGGGCACAGATTTATTAAATAAATGAAGTAGTACAGTAGTCGGATGCTTAACCGCGCTCTTCAGCTGGTCCCTGAACTTCGACTGGGTCGCCGCGTAAATAAATGTGTTTGTGCAACAGCTGAAGTTACGAAGCAGAAATGCGACACGATTGAGGATAAGCTCAGGTGTATCCCATTCAGTTCCAGTGATGATATAATAGAAGAAAAATATAACGAACGTCAACCACAAAAGTATAAAGTTGCTGGAGAGGGTGAAAAGTAATACCACGGACCTCCTTCGACTCTGCATCTCAGGGTCACTGTGGTTCTCCCCCTTCTTCTGACCCCTCAGCCCCTTACGAACCCGACTGGCCACTAAAATGTGCCTGACCGTCAGAACATTGAGCAGCAGAATCAGAGCGAATGGGAGCATTGGTGTTAGGACTGTATCTAGCCAATCAAATCCTACCCACCCAGGTTCGGTGAAGTAACTTGGTTTCGGATAACAGATCCAAGGCACATCGTCTCCGATCTCACCAGGCTCATATGCGAAATAGAAAGGAATGTTTTTCAGGAAGAGCACACCGCTCGTTGTTGCCAGAACGACAGCTGCTGTCTGCCCCGTGCAATAACTGGTTTTCAGTGTCTGGCAGCAAAGGGCAACAAAACGATCGAAGGTGAAAGTGACGGTGAACCAGACAGAACAATCTGTAGCTACACGTGTCAGTACAGTGATGAGGCTGCAGAGAATCGCGATGTACAGGAAATTCCCTGGGAAATAATGATAATTAATCTGAACCAAGATAACTTCGGTGATGATGAGCAGTAGATCCGCTATTGCCATGGCGACCAAGTAGCGAGTGGTGCAGGTGGAGAGGCCACACTTACCCCGGGACAAGATCGAAATTGCCACGATATTCACTGGATGAAAAGGAGAGAACCATCAGGGAGGATTATGTAACATACACTCTACAGTTCTGCACAGCGGCGCAATATCGGCAACTAGCAACTTGACTATTGAGGGTAGGAGTCAATAGGTCGTATTCTACCTGAAGTTCTGAGACAAGTGGTGTTCTGCTGCGATCCATATTGGGACCTCTGTTGATGGGACATATATATAAATAACATGGCTGAAAGCATTAATGGTTGCCTTTGTAAGTTTGCAGACAATAACAAGATTGCTGATTCTGTGAATACCACAACACTGGCTAAGGATACATTGGGATATAGATCACTTCCAGATGTGGGTCGAAAAATAGCAAATGGCATTTCACCAAACAAAATATGGACTTTCGCTTTTGGAGATCAGATGTAAAAGGGCAATACACTGTCAGTGGCAAGACCCAAATCAGTCGTGATATACAGAGGGAAATAGATCCGTGAAAACGACTCGGTTGGAATGGTGGAAAAGAAAGTGTACGGGAAGGTTACTTTTATTTATTGAGGAACTGAGTTCCAGAATTGGGCAATTATTTTGCACGCTTATAAATTCGGGTTACACAGATTTGAAGTATCGTTTTGATTTTTGAATGCACGTTACAGGAAGGATGTCAAGGCTCAAGAGAGACAACAGAAGAGGCTTGCATTTGTCAGAAAGAGAGTCTCGATAAGCTCGTGTGTTTTCTTTTTTCTGGAGCGGCGGGAGCTGAGTGGAAATCTGGTTGAAGATAGTGAGATTACAAGAGGCATAGATAGAGAAGACAACCGGGTTTTCCCTCATGGCTGAGAAGAATCATGGCCAAGGATATGAATTTAAAGTGAGAGGTGTGAAATTCCGGGATTGAAAGACTTGTCATATGAGAAGTGTTTGATGGCTCTGGGCCTCTACTCACTGGGAATTCAGCAGACTGATGGGTGACCTAATTGAAACCTATCAAATGTTGAAAGGCCTCGATAGAGTGGATATAGAGATGATGTTTTCTATGGTGGGGGAGTCTAAGACCAGAGGACACAGCTGCAAAATAGAGGGGTAGCCTTTTAAAACGGAGATGAGGAGAAATTTCTTGAGCCAGAGAGCAGTGAATCAGTGGAATTCGTTGCCATGGGTGGCTGTGGAGGCCAAGTCATTGGATAGATTTAAGGCAGAGGTTGATAGATTCTTGTTTAGTCAGGGCATGAAAGGATATGGAGTGAAGGCAGGATATTGGGGCTGAGAAGGCAAATGGATCAGTCATGATGTAAAGGCAGAACAGACTTGAAGGCCCAAATGGCCTAATTCTACTCCTGTATCTTACGCCCTTATAGTCTTAATGGTCTTACGTTTAATGAGATGTTTGCCGCATGTTCTTAACACCCAGATCTGGGTGCCTGGAATGCGCGGCCTTGCAGTGCCAGGTACATACAGAACAGAGGCGTTCAATTGGTCCTCAGAAAGGTATATGAATGTGCAGAAAATGGAAGAATTGTGTAAGCAGAAGGAATAGTTCAGATGACTGTTTGATTATTAATGTAATTAGTTCAGCACAAATTTCTGAGCTGAAGGTCCTGCGCCTGTGCTATGCTGTTATATGGAGGGAAAAGTCGAGCGTTAGAGTACAGCTATCATAAACCAAATATCTCGGATAGGTGACCTGCTCTCAACTCGCTGCACTCGGGATAAAACTGAGGAGGGAAAGCTCTGTGGCTAATCGGGGAGGGAACGAGCGACTTGGAGAAGAGTTAGCCCTTTCATAGTTGCAAGTTTATTATTGGTAATATTGGGTAGAACTGGACTCATGTACTTAACAAGAAATTAAACTACATCGTTCAGCTCAGTGTGTGATAGAAGGCCAGGACAATATCAGAAGAAAGACAGGGTGCGTTAGGGAGACGGGGATGCTGATGGCGATAACAAAGATCGCTTGTTGCTCGTAAATGCACTTTGATTACTATTCGATGGTTACAGGAACTCCCACATCAAGTACAATTTTATTATGACTGACACTGAGCAGGAATACACCTGATTAATTTCAGTCAGTAGCTGACACTAAGAAAACATTAGCAATGATGGTCCCGATTAGTAATACTCAGCAAACTGAGACGCAGAACAGTTAGCAACCATTAAGCAATGTAAAGCGAATGTGGCAGGTTCACACGTAAAAACTGTTACTTTCTCACGTACTCCAGTCTGGTCGATTCGCATCCAACATCCAACCTCTATAGTAGAAAATTTCCAATATTACATTCCCAAATAGACGACTGCAATAATTTGTGGTACAAAGAAACATCAAAGGAAAGAGAGTCGTTACGGTCGCTTGTGGATGACAATTTCCGGTTAACAGCATTAAAGACAGATGGAAATGGTTCGAATACGCAAGACTTAAAAATACCAATCAATGACTATTTCGTAATATCATCAGAAGGAAAACAGACAAGTCATCCCAGCAACAATCGCTAATCCAGCGTCATTTAAATTATATTCATAATTTCCAGGTTTCATAATGAATTGAATGATTTCAGAGAGTCACGTTACATTGTAGGTGCCATGTTTCATCCGTTTAAATCACTTGTTTAAATCGTCTTGACCTGGTTTTGAACCCTTCGTGTTAGTCTCAATCCTACCTGTGTTGTTGGTTCCCTCATCCATAGATACAACCTGAATAGTACACACCAAATTACTGATTTCTGTTAATGCTAACCCTGCGCCATCCCATAAGACAATACGATCACAGACATAGGAGCAGAATTAGGCCACTCGGCCCATCGAGTGTACTCCATCATTCCACTGTGGTGGTTATACTATTCCTCTCAACCTTATTCTCATCGTAACCTTTGACGCCCCAATTAACCACAAACTCTGCCACAAAGACATCAATTCCGTCATCTGAATCCTTGCTATATAACGTGAAAAGAAGCAGTCTAAATACCGATCCACGTGGAACACCACTTGCCACTGGCAACAAACCAGAATAAGCCTTCATTATTCCGACACTTTGCCAATTTTCTGTCCATGCCAGTATCTTTCCTTTAATACCATGGTCTCTTCTTTCGTTAAGCAGCCTCATGTGCGGAACCTTGTCAAAGGCCATGTAAAAATACAAGTACACAACATCCACTTGCTCCCCTTTGTCTATCCTGCCTGTTATTTCCTCAAGGAATTCCAGCAAATATGTCAGGCAAGGTTTCACCTGAAGGTAGCCATGCTGAGTTTGATATACCTTATCATGCGCCTGGAAGTACACCGAACCCTTATCCTTAATAATGGGCTCCAACAGCTAACCCGGCCATTGAGGTCAGACTGACTGGCCTCTGATTTCCTTTCTTCTGTCTCTCTCCCTTCTTAGAGAATCAAGTGACATTTACCCTTTTCCAGTTGACTGGAACAATACCAGAATCTAGTGATTCTTGAAAGATCAGTAATTGTTCCTCCATAGTCTGGCATACTGCTCGTGTCTTCTACCCCAAGGACCGATGCAAAATACCTATTAAATTCGACCGCCATATTTTTCTTCCCCATTACTACCCACCCAATGCCGTTTTTCAGCAGTCCAATATCCATTCCTGACTCTGTATTACTCTTTATATATCTGAAAAAAAACTTGATATCATTTTCGATAATTTTGCCAGCTTAATTTCATACTTCATTTTCACTCTGCTTGTGGTATTTTTGTTGCCTCCTGTCAGATTTTAAAAGATTCCCAATCCTCTGACTACCAACTATCCTTTTGTTATATTATATGCCCTTTTCTTTGCGTTTATGCTGCCTTTGACTTCCTTTATCAACCACGGTAACCTCACACCCCCCACCCCCTTTAGAATCCTTATTCATCATTGGGATTCTTCTGTCCTGCACCTTACGGGTTTCCCCCCAAAACTCCAGCCAATTCTTTTTCTGCCATAATCCCTGCTAATGTCCTCTTCCAATCAAAGTTGTCCAGCTCACTACACACTATCTGTATACCAACTACCCCATCATCAGTTCAATCACTCCGGTTCTCATCCCTCTGCCAACATAGTTGAAATCCTTTCTAGCAGCAGTAACAAACTGCCAGCAAAGATATTGCCCCTCCCCACCCTCGGGTTCAGGTGTCACCCACCCCTTTTGTCATACCTTCCTCAGAGGGGATTCCAATGATCCAGAAATCTGGAACCCTAGCCCTTGCACAACTTCCTCAACCACTCATTCATCTGCAACATCATCCTCTTCCTGCCTTCCCATTGCTAAAAGTTCCTTCTCTGTTTTCTTTACAGACCCAGAAAAAGACCTGAGCTTTCCTCTTACCTATTTGTGTTGGTCTTCATTAAACATTTTGAACACTCAAAAGCAAAAGTTTCCGCGTTTTTTTTCTTAATAAATTTAAGTGGTTACATAATTAAAACACTCTGCTGGATTGGTTATGTACATGTTCCATTTTATGTATGCACTTTGAGTATGCTCATTATTTCCAAAGTGTCGTTTTATTCACAGATTTTAAAATGCTACGTTTTCTCTTCACTGCTTGTTAACTCTTCGATTGTCGCCTGGTAACTCTCTCATAGTTGTGTAACATGTCTCACCAGTGAGCTTGCAGAGCTTTCCATAACCTACGTTCTTCCTGATGATGTCAACCAATGTCTTTGCAATTTCCATTGTTCTCTTGTGACAATCAAGTACTAGATATCCATTGTCTTTGAATCCAATGCACTTCTCCCTTATTGTTAATTGATATAATGTACTAAGCTCTTTCAGCAATGTTTTTCCTGAGACTCTTGGTGAATTAACATTTAGGACATGGCTTTCCCATATTGCAGACTGAGTTAAATTACTTGTTTCATAACTTGAAGTTGTTTTGGTTCACGTGAGGAATGCATGCATCCTTTCACACAATTAAAACAGTTGCAACACTCACCAGGAACTCCAACAGTGGCAATGATTACGTACAATATTTTCTCCACACTCAGGTACTTCTCCAGCATTTTCTCCATTACGCTTTGTGGCTTGAAATGCTACAGCCAATTGCTATGAGTGAATTTTTGTGTCTATAGAATCCGGGGGAATTCATACAGTTTTATATGATGATCCAGAAGGGAATTGGTGTTTCTCCACAGATAAAAATAGATACTTAGTTAAAAAGAAGTGAACAAACAAATAATTGCACAAATGAAATCCTTGATGTGGCAACACTTGCTTTGATGAGAGGCTTAATTGAGCAATACCAAACATTGAAAATCCATTGCCATGCACTTCCCGGCAGTATATTCCATCTGCTGCCCCCTTTGCCCATTTTCCTAATCTGTGGGAGCCACATTCTTTCAGTAATAGGCACATCAGGTGAAACGTCAATACACTCACCGTCATTAATATTGATTAAGAGGAATTCTTCACCTTGATGCATTTAGCGACTGGGTTCCACGTGAGAGGATCCCTAGAACCTCGTACTTTCTGTGCCTAGAGATTATAAGACCAGAAAAGATATGAGCAGTAATGAAATTTTAAAAATTTTAATAAATCTTTTAAAATTTGGCCCATTGAGTCTGCACAACCATTGCATCATGGCTGATCTATTTCCCCTCTCAATCCCATTCTCCTGCCTCTCCCCATAACCTTTCAGGCCCTGACTACTCAAGAACCTATTAAACTCCACTTTAAATACATCCTATGACTTGGCTTCCACAGCAGCCTCTGCTATCAAACTCCACAGATTCACCACCCTCTGCCTAAAAAAAATCTATCTCATCACTGTTCTAAATGGACATTCCTCTTTTCTGAGGCTGTGCTATCTTGTCCTAGATTCGTCCAGTTTTGGAAACATCCCTCTACATCCACTCTATCTAGGACCTTGAACATTCAATAAGTTTCAATGAGATCCACCACCCCCACACCCATTCGTCTAATTCCAGTGAGTACAGAACCAGAAAGATCAAACACTGCTCATATGAAAACCCTTTCATTCCCCAAATCATTGTCAAGAACGTCCTCTGAACTGTCTCCAATATCAGCACATCCTTTCTTAGATAAGGGGTCCAAAACTTCTCACAATACTCCAAGTGATGACATAGCTCGGCATTACATTTTTGCTTTTATAATCTAAACATACAAAATGAATGCTAACATTACATTTACCTTCCTCACCACTGACTCACCTTCAAGTTAACATTAGGGAATCCTGCACGATGATTCCCAAGTCCCTCTGAAACTTGGAATTTTGAATTTTCTACCCATTTTTAAAAATTCCACACCATTACTCCTTCTCCCAATATCCATTGCCATGCACTTCCTGACAGAATATTCCATCTGCTGCCCCCTTTGTCCATTCTCCTAATCTGTCCAAGTTCATCTACGGCCTTCCTGTTTCTTCAACTTGCCCTCCACTTATCTTCAAATCTTCGGCAAAGGTGGCCAAAAAGCCATCAATTCATTCATCCAAAACATTGCCGTATAATGAATAGGGAAGTGATCCTAATACTGACCCCTGCATAACACCACTTGTCACAAACAGCCAACCAGAAAAGGCTCTCTTTTCTACAGCCAATCGGCCAATCTTCTATTCTCGCTAATATCTTTCCTGTAACACACTGTACTTTTATCTTTTTCTGCAGCCTCTTGTGCAACACCTTGTGAAAGGTCTCCCCAAGATGCAAGTACATAACTTTTGCCAATCCTCCATTGTTATTTCTTTAAAGAATTCCAACAGACTTGTCATGTGACATTTTCTCTTCAGGAAACCATGCCAACTTTGGCCTATTTTATCATTGTTTCCAAGTACTTTGAGACATCATCTTTAACAACCGACTCCAACATCTTTCCAACCACTGAGATCAGGCTAAATGGCTTATATTTTCCTTTCTTCTGCCTCTCTCTCTTCTTGAAGAGTGGAACGACATCTGCAATTTAATATTCCTCTAGAAACATGCCAGACTCTAGTGATGCTTGAATGATCATTTCCAATGTCTTCACAATCTCACCAGCCACCTCTTTCAGAACCCCAGGGTGTAGTCAATCAGTTCTATGTGTCTTATCCACCTTCAAACCTTTCAGCTTCCCAAGCACGTTCTCACTAGTTAGTAATAGCAATTGCACTTACTTGGGCCCCCCGACATTCGCGAACTTCCAGCATACTGCTAGTGTCTTCCACAATGGAGATGGATGCAAAATACTTATTTAGTTCATCAATATTTCCTTGTCTCTGATTACAACCTCTCCATAGTCATGTCCCAGCCATCCAATATCTACTCTCCTCTCCCTTTTACCCTTTCTATAGCTGAAGAACACTTGTGGTATCATCTTTGAGCCTACAGTCACATTTCGTCTTTTCCCTCTTCATGTGTTTTTAGTTGCATTCTGCTGGCTTTTAAAGGCTTCCCAATTCTCTAACTTCCCACTAAATTTTGTTCTATTATATTCCCTCCCTTTTGCTTTTAGGCTGTTTTTGACTCCCCGTGTCAGCCACTGTTGTGTCATCCTGCCTTTAGAATACTTCTTCTACTTTGGGATGTATCCGCACCTTCTGAATTGCTCCCAGAAACTCCAGCCAATGTTGTTCCTGCCATCATCCCTGCTAGTGTTCACTACCAACTTTGGCCTGCTCCTCTCTCAGGCACGAAGAGGCGATTGGAGGGTCCATTGCCTGGGTCAGGTTGAGTCCATTGGGCCTCTTTGACTGTGGATTCGATCTCCCGGGTGAGGGCAGCCACTACACAGGATGGTGGAAGATTGGTCTCGGGGTTGGGAAGGCCCTCCTCGGAGACGTATTGAGGGGAAAGAGTATCGGGCTTCCCGCTCTTGGGCCACCGACGATAGGTGAGTGTGAATCTGAAACAGCCAAAAAACAATGCTCAACGGGCTTGGCGGGAATTGAGGCATTTGGCGGTTTGGATGTATGCGAGATTCTTGCCATCTGTCCAGATGATGAATAGAAGTTCCGCTCCCTCCAGCCAGTGCCTCCACTCCTCCAAAGCGAGTTTGACGACCAGTAACTCCCAGTTCCCTACGTCATAATTCCGTTTGGCAGGGGAGAGCCGGTGAGAAAAGGCAGCAGAGGAATGGAGCTTTTGGACAGGGCCGGAGCATTGGGAGAGGACCCCTGCCATCCCAGAGTCGGAGGCGTCGACTTCTACAATGAATTGGCGAGAGGGATCCTTTCTGACAGTCTCTGTGCACACTCCAAGTAGTTGTACACGAACTGCCCCATCGTCAGCCCTATCATTCTGAATCATATCTCCTGCCAATTTAGTTTAAGCTCTCCACAACAGCTCTAGCAACCCAGCCCACAAGGATATAGGTCCCCATCAGGGTCAGGTTTAACCCAACCTTTTTATACATGTCATACCTTCCCTACAAAGGAAACTAATGATCCCGAAATCTAAAGCCTTTCCCCCTGCATGAGTTCCTCAGCCACTCATTCATCTGCCAAATCATCCTATTCTTACCTTCACTGGTGCATGGCATTGGTAGCAATCCAGGGATTACTACCCTGGAGTCCTGCCTTTCAGCTTTCTTCCTAAATCTGTAAGTCCTCATTTCAGGACCTCCTCCATTTTCCTACCTGTTCATTTGAGCCAAACATGTAGCAAGACTTCTGGCTGGTCACCCTGCCCCTATCGAATGGTGTGGACCGGTCTGAAACGTCCCTGGCCATGGTATCTGGGAATCAACGTACCACGGCCAGAGACGTCTCTTTCATGTCCACAGAATTCTGTTTCTAACACTCTAACTATGGAATCGCATTTCACTACTGAATTCCTCTTCTTCTCTTTTCCCTTCTGATCCACAGCTCAAGACTCAGTGTCAGAAATCCAGTCACTGTGGGTTCCCCCAGCTGGTCGCCCCCTCAACAGTATCCAAAATGGTATACCTAATATTGAGTGGAATGGCCACAAGGGTTTTCTGCACTGGCTGCCCATTTCCTTTCCCTCTCCTGACAGCCACCGAGGTACCTGCTTGCTGTACTTTAACAGTGATTAACTCCTTGTAGCTTATATCCGTTACCTCCTTGGTTTCCCATATGAGCCAAAGATCACTGAGCTGTAGTTTCAGTTCCTTAACACATCCTCTGATGAGCTGCAGCTCAGTACACCTGGTGTGGATGTGGTTATCTGAGAGGCTGGAGATTTCCCAGAATTCCCACAACTCCAGAAAGTGCACAACACAGCCCCCGAAGCCTTTTGCACTGCACTGACGAAAAAGGCAGGGGAAACGTACCAGAAACTTACCTCACTCAAACCTGTTGAGCCAAAGACTCTCCACTCTAACACAGGTCCACTTAGTCAGTGGCTGCTCCTCTTGTCCCTGCCGTATTTTTACTTGCCCTTGCTAATGAATCGTGATTCAATTAGGCCACCAGAAAAAAATAACAGAAGTCCGAAAATGCTGCTTTTTAAATCTCTCACCCTGAGCTGTGTGTTGTTTCCTCTGTCAATTAGATTGGGACACCAGAAAAAAAGCTGAAAGCCCACTAACACTAGATGTGGATATTGTGAAGATTGTAGATATTGTAAAATAATCACCAGATCATCCTAATGCACGGTACTACACCGGAAAAGCAAACAAATACACAGTGGTAAAGCACCTTGGACCCTCAAACCAATGCGGCACAACAGAACATTCCACAATTTAAAGTAACAGAGATCAGGGGTTCCCAACCTGGAGGCCATGGACCACTCTGTTAATGGTCGGGCCCATATCATTAAAAAAAATGTTTGGGAAATTTTGGTGTAGTCCTCCAACAGGTGCAAGTGCTCAAAACAATGCTTGCATCCTCCAGTCCTGCTCACCTTTATAATTTGATTCGACACTCCACTTGGTAAGTTTGTCCTATTCTTGTCCTGGACTGATTGCACTCCTCTGAGTTCTTAGATTCATCTCCCCAATTTTGCATAATCCGACTCTATTTAGTACAATGCACTTTGCTGCATGGCTTTATCCTACTGCACTGTTCCATCTGATCCCACTCGGTGACATTCGACCCCACTCACATGTCACTTCTCATCCCTCTCTCCTATGTTGTTCAATCATATCCTCCTGATGGTTTAAGATGCTTCACCTCATAGGTGACTCCATGGTCATAATCTCAGTCCTGGTCTGATAACATCTCATGCTAATATGTTGGGGTTCGCAGATTCTGTCATCAGTAATTAGGTATCATGAGATATATGCTCGTAATATGTGTGGACACATTGATATTTTGTCAGGTGTGCTGAGGAAACTTTATAAGGATGTAATGTGAGACTGTATTCCAACAATGTGAACCAGTTTTTGAGATAGTCTGGAGATAAACAGAAGCTAGTATTCTGTATCAAAGAAAGTGTATGAAGCCTAATCGGTTTGGAGGAGAGATGTTATGCTTTGTATGATAGTTAACCTTTCCTAATATGTATATTTAAAGTTATAGAGAGGAAAACTGGCATTTTCTCAGAAAGATTAATAAAAGCTTGCGTGACTTAACAGTTTGTCTGTTACAGAGAGATTTATCACTTGGCAGGACTTGTTGGACTATTTCCAACTTCAGGTCTGCACTGGGATTGTAAGCGGTGCTATGTGCATTACACTGGACAAAATATATGTATATTTGTTATTGCCTGGAGTCCTGAAATGAAAAGGGATTAAAGAGCAGTGTTTTGCTTGTGAACCATTTAATGGCTCAGTTGGGCAGACGTCATTTTGGTTGGACTGCATTTACAACAGGTCTGAAGGGTGATATATAACTCCTACACTGTCACCAGGGGTCTCCACTGGCAGTCGAGCTAGGAGAGTTGAGTTTCCTTTAATACGAGAAAAACACGATGTTCTCAAGCACAATCTTGAATAAGAATCATACTGCAGTGTCCTTGCATTTTGAGGCAATTGACGGAGCTGTTAGGATGGAATAAATATATGGCAGAAACAGGAAAAAGATTTCAAAAGAACACTTTTGAAAAGAGAGAGATAGAGAGAGAGGGAGAAAGAGAGAGATGTCACCCAGTCAAAACAACAGGCGGACACAATAGCAAAAAGTAAAATGTTTTGCAAGACTACGTCGGCGTTCAGTGGGTGGGCAGTTTATTAATGATAAGCTGCTGTATTAAATCTTCTCAGGCTTCCAGCCAGGTAAGGGTGTTGATTACAACCGACATTTCGATAACAAAATCTGCCATCTTCATCAGGGATGTGACCACGGACCTGCACAACTTAGAGGAAGCCATGAACTACAGTACAGTATGAAACACCGTGATGGGCTTCAAAGTGGAATGTAAGTTGAGTCATTTTTACTGGCAGAAGTATGTGCCAATTTGTGGTAGATATGTGGCCCACCCCAAAGAGAACTGAAATAAGCAACTACAATAGCAAATCTGAAAGCCTGATTGATGGGACCATGGGATAAAGGATCTGATGCTATCTTACTTACACACAGTCCCTATTCAATTTGATAGCAGTCGCTTTTATGGATAGATATCCGCATCTTATGGATGGGAAGATGAAATGAACCTCTTGCAGCTACACAAGTGGAGAAGATATTTTGCATCTCAGGTAACACAATGATCTATACAACATTTCCAGTGTGTAGGTAGAGCAGTCTTTTGTGATGGAACATGAAGCTGTCTAATGAATGTGGACTCACTACATGTAGTACATGCCTAACAGCATGGGTAGTGACTGCACAATGTCCTGTGGTTGTGGACTGCACAATGATGTTCTGTGGATGACGTGTGTTGCTTCTAGGACAACTGGATGATGTTGACGAATGTGGCACGAAGGTGCGATTGAAACAAGTGATAGGAGAACAACGTAATAACTTGGCAAATGTTGAGGCAGATGAATATGTTCTATGGATATGTGATATTTATTACTTTGGAGAAAGGAGAAATAGCTAAAGAAGAAGATTTCATTCCCACCAGAACAATGTATGATACATCTCGATGGAAATGTATTGTGAGTAAAATCCTACGCCGTTCATTGCCCTGTTGAGTATGACAGTGAGGAGATGACATCGGGCAGAGGTATGTGCCTGCAGGTCTGTGCACAAGTACTTTTTTTAAATGATTGTATTATCCAGAGCCATTAAACCCTTGTGCTTAGTAACCTTGTCAAGTTTATTTTTACTGACACGTTTTCAGCTTACTGCATTTTTGTTTTGAAGCAGAATCCCAATTAGAGCAGATCGTGGGGTTCTTGTATGTTTCCAGTATGTTCTTGTATGTCACCATGATTCATATCATGGTGTTGATCAGTCAAGCCACCAAAATTCAGTTGGAATTCCTATGAATAGACTCTTGTTTCTGTCTCAGTATTGGAGTCTGTCATTCCTCCACACCTGGGTTTATTTGTCTGCCCGCACACTCCATGACAGAAGGACCACGCACCATAAATGGATCTAGCAGAGGTTCAACAACAGCTTGGACATTGGTCAGCTGGAAGAGAGTGTGCCTCTATTCTCACTGCTTGTCCTGAGGCTACCTTATGAGTTTCTCGAGTCCATTCTCCATGTCCATCTTCCAAGCTTTTCTAGGCTACAGTCAAGGTCATCAAATTTCCTGAGTTTCCCATGGTCCTCCAGGTTTTTGGGGACTATTCAGGCTTCAGATGACTATTCCATGTTTCTCAGATTGGAGAAACATCCTAAATGGAGCCAATGGGTTTTGCAGACCCAAGTGACTTCGAACAGTATGTCCATGAAACACCTATTCTAGTGCTTCTGACTTTCTTTTCAGTGTGGTTAGGATTCTATCAGAGTCCGTGATCAACAGTTCAATCTATGGTTCTCTGCAATTTGCGGCCTGGCACTTCGCTATCTCCAGGAGTGGCCCAGAAGACGTGTGCCTTCGAGGAGTGGCTCTGCAGATGGCCTGATTTCGCTGTATGTAATGTCCTTGGAGACTGAACCAACGAAACAGCGGGCAGAGTGTGGCATTGTTGGAAGAAGACCTCTGTTTGTTCGTTCGTTCTCTCTCTCTCTCCCTCCCTCTCTCCCTCCCGCTCTCTCTCTCTCCCCCTCCCTCTCTCTCCCTCTCTCCCCCCTCTCTCTCCCCTCTCTCTCTCTCCCCTGTCCCTCCCTCCCTCTCTCTCCCCTCTCCCTCTCTCTTTCCTTCCCTCTCCCCCTCCCTCTCTCTCTCCCTCTCAAGAACCCATCGATCCCTGAGTCAGGGGCTTGGAGAAACAACATGGAGGATTGTAACATCAGATCTGGGAGGTGTTGGTCTCCCTACTCATGTCATAAGGGGGCAATGGTAGCGGACCCAAATGCAAGACACAGACACTGATTTACTAGGAACAGGACAAGGAATACAGGACCCGGAGGAGGGACTTGGAACTAAGTCAGAGACTGGACAGTGACCCTGAACATGGGTCTTGACTAGGGCTCGGAACCTGGATCCAAGTGAGGACTCAGGACTAGGAACAGACCAGACACAAGATAGAACTGGGACTACGAAGCCATGCCTTTGAATAGGCAAGGTATGGGGACGTGGCCTGGGCTGGGCCAGGAACTCCTGGGCTGGGCGATGCATATGGACTAGGTGAGGACAGGAAGCTCAGACTTAGACAGGGCTGGAGCCTTGGACCTGAGCGCAGGAACACAGAACACAGAGCCAGCACCCCTCCTTGGCAACAGGACTTAGGGCTGGGACTCATCTTTGACACAGACACTAAACATGGGGACCCAAAGAGACAGTTCCAAACTCAGTGATAGATAGTTCCTTATCTTGGCATGGCAAGGCTCTGGTCTCACTCTGGCAGTTGGCCTTCATGGCGATACAGGCGAGGACGCAGGCAAGGTTGCAGGAGAAGGTAACAGATGAAGGTTAATGCTGAAGGTTAGTGCCGAAGTTGCTGCCACAGATTCAGAATGGAGGGGAGAGAGAAAGAGAAAACAGTCAGCGACCCATCCCTAGTCTGCAGAGGTATTAATGTGCCAGTCCAAAATGAGAATCAGGTGCCTCAATTAAGGCGCCCAATGGAACAAAGGAAACAACAGAAAACCCAGAGTACAGATTCAACGGACAGGCCCATGAACTAAAATGTGTACTTCACAGACCGGTCCATGAACCGGAATGTGGACTTCACGGACCGGACCATGACAACTCATTTCTGCAGGAGCAAACTCTCTCTGTCAAGAGAGAGAGAGAGAGAGCTTGTCTGAGATACTGAAATGCTGGGTTATAGACTAGTTTTTGATGGACTCTAGATCGAGGCCTCGTTGGAGGCTTTTTCTATTACTTCATGGTGGGGATGGTGGGGGTCAGTGCTTCTGCTGACACTAATGGGAGTGAGGTGGGGTCGATGCTTGTGCTGCTGCTTTGCATGTGGATCGGGCTTTGGAGTTCTGATGTTTCTATCACATTCTTGGGAGTTTCTTGTCTCTGAGATTTCTCTGTGAAGAATAAGAATTTCGGGTTGTGTACTGTATACATTCTCGGATATTAAATTGAACCATTGACTATTCCAGGCTTCTCATGAGTATTCCATCTTTTTGAGCACTATTCCAAGATTCTGCAGGCTATTCCTTGTTCCCACGTTTGATGTTACGTTCCCAAGTTTGACATTATTTTCCCGAATTTGATTCTATATTCCACAATTTCATTGCATGTTCTCAAGTTATATGCAATGTTCTTGAGTTATCAAGTTATATACTATGTTTCTGAAGTTATGTACACTGGCTTTATAGAGCAGCTTGTGTTTCAGACCATTAGGGCATCGGTTATTCAGATTGGGTGCTGTGCAATGAACAGAATTGATTAAAGGGCTTAAGGTTAAAAAAAAACCCTGAAATTTGAGAGGGAGAAGCTAAAGTCAGTTATAACAGTATTGCAGTAGGGTAAAGGGAATTCAAGAGACAGGAGAGAGGAGTTGGCAAGAATTGTTGGAAAAGAACAGTGGCAGGGATGACGGCAGAACAGCAAAGGCAGGAAGTTCCGAAAGCAATGGGATAGGCACAGGATACAAACATCACAAAGAGGAAGAAGTACTCCTTTCTGTGGATAACAAGAGAAGTCAGAGCCAACGTGAAAGCCAAAGAGCGGGCACATAATAGAGGGAAAATATATTGGAAAATTAGAGGATTGGGAAGACTTTAAATACCAATAGGTCAAATAAAAAAATCATTCAGAAGGTAAAGATTGAATATGAAATTATGCTAGCCAATAATATTAAAGACAATATACCAAGAGTTTCTTCAGATACATAAAGTGTAAAAGAGGGGCCAGTGAAAGTTTGACTACTGGAAAATGATACTGGAAAGGTAGTAAAGGGAGGGGTCGAGGAAATGGCAGATGCACTGAATAAGTATTTTTGCATCAGTCTTTACTGTGGAAGACACAGGCAGTATGTTGGAAGTTCAAGGTGTCAGTGGGTCATGACGTGTGTGAAGTTACCATTACTAGTGAGAAGATTCTCGGAAGACTGAAAGGCCTGAAGATGGTTAAGTCACTTAGACCAGATGGTGTATACCACAGGGTTCCGAAGAGGTGGCTGGAGAGATTGTGCAGTCATTAGTCATGATCTTTCAAGAATCACTAGATTCTGGAATGGTTCCAGAAAACTGGAAAATTGCAAATGTCACTCCACGCTTCAAGAAGGGAGAGCAGCAGAAGGAAGGAAATTATAACCCAGTAGTCTGTCCTCAGTAGTTGGGAAGATGTTGGAATCGATTGTTAAGGGTGTGATTTCAGGGTACCTAAAGACACATGATAAAACAGGCCATAATCCACATGGTTTCCTCGAGGGAACATCTTGCCTAACAAATAAGTTGGAACTCTTTGAAGAAATAACAAGCAGGATAGACAAAAGAGAGTGATTTTTCAAAAGATCTTTGATAAACTGCCACACGTGAGGCTGCTGAACAAGTTAAGACCTCACCATATTACATGCCTGAATAAAGAAGTGACTGATTGGCTGGAGACATAGAGTGGGAATAACGGGAGCCTGTTCCTGTTGGCTGCTGGTGACTAGTGGTCTTCATCAGGGGTCGCTGTTGTGAACAATTCTATTTATGGTATATGTGAATGATTTGGATGATAGAATTGATGGTGTTGTTATAGTATTTGCAGGTGAGACAAAGATAGGTGGAGGGGCAGGTAGTTTTGAGGAAGTAGAGAGGCTACAGAAGGACTTAGAAAATGGGTAAAGAAGTGGCAGATGGAAAACAGGATCGAGAAACATATGGTCATGCACTTTAGTAGAAGAAATTAAAAAGTTGAACATTTTCTAAATAGAGGAAAATACAAAAAAATCTGAGGGAAAAAGAATTTGGGCGTCCTTGTGCAGGATTCCGTAAAGGTTACTTTGTAGGTTGAGTCTATTGTCAGGGAAGCAAATATGATGCTTTCATTCATTTCAAGAGGACTGGAATATAAAAGCAAGAATGTAATGTTGGAACTTTATACAGCACTGGTGAGACCTCACTTGCAGTATTGTGAGCAGCTTTTGGCCCCTTAGAATAGATTTGCTGAAACTGGGGAGGGGTCACAGGAAGCTCACAAAAATGATTGTGGGATTATTGGGCTTGTTCTACGATGCGTGTTTGATGGTTCTGAGCCTGAATTCACTGGAATTCAGAAGAATAAGGGGTGACTTCACTGAAACGTATCGAAAGGTGAAAAGCTTTGATAGAGTGGATGCAGAGAGGATGTTTCCTGAGGTGGGATGGTCAAATACCAAAGGACAGAGTCTCAGAATAGAGGGAAGTCCTTTAAGAATGAAAATGAAGAGAAATTTCTTTAACCAGAGAGTGGTGAATTTGCATAATTCTTTGTGGAGGACAAATCTTTATTTATGTTTCAGACAGAAGTTGATAGATTCTTGATCAGTCAGGGCCTTACAGGGGGAAGGCAGGAGATTTGGGCTGAGAGGAAAAATGGATCAGCAAGGATGAAATGGCGAAACACACTCAACAGGCCAAACGGTCTAATTCTGCCTCTGTATCTTATGGTCCTAACATCGTTGTAACCCAGCCAAAGACCAAGGCATTTTCTAAATATGGAAATGTTGAGTTGTGACCACCCAGGGAGAGGTTAAACACTGACATCACAAAGCCACTGTGATACCAGTAAGACACATCACAATCAGGTGCATCTTTAAATTCTGCTTACCTGAAGACCAGCGGCAGAACAACTGCCCTCTGTGCAACAGGAGGATGGCTTTGCTGATCTGGGAGCAGGAATAGACATGATGGCTTAACATCCCTCATACGTTTCCAGATTTGCATCTTCTGTATCAGAAGGCTAACAGAGAAATGTATACACCCAGCAAGTTCTGGAACAGAACAGAATTCTGTCCAGGTGGTGAGGCCACTGAGGGAGTAGGAGCCAGAGTTACGGAGAAAGAGGCCCAAACAGAACATAGAGGATCTGTGGGACATTCCATAGTAGGACGAAAAGCCTCTTCCTGACATTCAGGATCCTAGTCATTGATGGGACTGATTTTCCTGAACTAAATCTTCCAGATCTAAACTCTGTAGAGAAGAGAGACAAACATGAATAAGTGATTTCTGAAGTAGAAGGAAGAAAACTGCACAGGAGAGGCACTTACACAGAGAGAAGAATCCAGTGTTCCACTTCTTTACATTTGGGAGGGAGGCCATGTTTAGAATGATTGTATTTAGGAAAGATAATAGATAAGTTGTTAGGGTTTGAGGGTCACTCTGGATAAATACTGCGTGGGGCCTACCGTCTTTGATAATCAAGGGCCGCTGCTATGGAGCTGCTCCTGTGGTGATGACAACAAAGGCCCTTCAGTGATCAGAGACACACCCCTCAGCTTAGGATGTGATAGATTTTGGGAAACCAGAGCAGACCATACAATGTGAATGACAGGTGTTACATACCCTGTAACTGGGTGTCAGACCAGCAAAGACAGAAGTATCTGTTGGAGTCTGGTGGTACCAAAGCTAAAGGTGTTCATTAGTAAACTACATAATACAATATCAAAAATGCAAATATACATATACAACAAGTTAGCAATAACAAACCTAAAAGTGTAGGAATAATAATAAGCAATAATAAACAAGCTCTTTTGATGTCTAGGGGTAAATGAATTGTCATAGAAAAGTATAAAGTTCAGTGCAGTTCATACATGCTGAGGTAGTTATGGTTGTTGCATTGTAATCATTGGAGAGAGAGAGAGAGAGAGATGTAATAGCTGCAGCAGGCAAACCTATTGCTTTTAGATTCCGTCGTGTCGTTGTGGTCATTCGGTTATGACCCCTCTGTTCTTCAGCTAGACTGTTCTTCTGTGGTGGACTCATCACTCTGGCATGAGTGGACACACACACAAGTCCCCACCGGCCCTGCCGTAACACTGTGAACTTTACTGACCGATCTCATGATTCAGTCTCTGAAACCCCCCACCTTTCTGTGGGTTCACAACACTCAGTCAGTGTCCACTGGTGTATCTGAAGGGTGTCTTTCCAGACCTGTCTTTTATCCCCACTAACGGGGTCTCAGCTATCCATCAACTCTGAATGACCGTGTCCATCAAATCAGGCCACTCCTGCTGTCTCCTGAGGAATGTTAACGAGCAAAGTAAAGTCCTTGTAGTGAACGGTAAATAATCCAGGAAGCATCAAAATAAAGTAAATCAACAGTCTCTCTCTCCCTCTTATCTGTAGCAGATGTTCTTGCCTGTGTTTCATCTCTCTCTCTCATGAGCAGCATAGCAACAGCAATAGTTCGTAGATCTCAGGAGGTGGGTTGAGAATGGTTAACTCTGCACCCCATTGTCCATCAGGTCTGTTCATCACTCATAACACAGGAACCAGGGAGATTTGTATAACAGAGAGACCAAGGGGTATAAGTACAAAGTTACTATTAGCACTAGGGCAGGGTCCTAGTTTTGATATTGTTACGTGTCACAGTGTTACTTGTTCATGCCACTGATATTCTGCTGGAATTCCTATGTATAAACTCAGGTTGCCATCTCTACATTGGCGTCTGCCTTTCCTCTTCATTTGGGTCCCTTCATCGTCAGCGTCCAACGTAACACAGTGCTGGGGCAAGTGAAGTTGAGTGAAATCATCCCCTTTGGTTTGAGAACCTGATGGTTCAAAGGTAAAAGCTATTCCTCAACCTGCTGGTGTGTGAAGTTCCTGTATTTTCTTCTTGGTGGCAACAACAAGAAGAGAGCATGACCTGGGTGGTGGGGGTCCCTGATCGTCGTTGCTGCTTTCCTGCGACAACACTCCATGTAGATGTGCTCAGTGGTGTAGAGGGCTTTATCCATCATGGATTGGGATGTGTTCTCTATATCTTGCAGGACTTTCCATTCACGGGCATTGGTGTTTCCATATCTGGCTGTGATGCAACCAGTTAATATACTTTCCACCACATATCTTAAGAGATTTGTCAAAGTTTTTGATGTCCTGCCAAGTCTTTCCAAACTTCTAAAGGAGATTAGCTGCCAGACTTTCTTGGTAATTTCACTTAAGTGCTGGGCCCAGCACCTGAAATGATAACAAAAAGGAATTTAAATGTGCTGACCATCTTCACCTCTGATCCCCTGATGTGGTCTGGCTCCTGGACCTCTGGTTTCCTCCTGCTGAAGTCAATAATCAGCTATTGGTCTTGTTGACATTGAGAAAGAGGTTGTTGTTATGGTACCACTCAGTTAGATTTTCAGTCACCCTCCTATTAACAGATTTATCACCATCTTAGATTTAAGTTTGTCCACAAACCTAAATATGGTTTTGGAGTTGTGCTTAGCCACGCAGTCATAAGTGTAAAGCAAGTAGAGCAGGGAACTAAGCACACAGACTTGTGGTTCAGCTGTGCTGGTGGAGATTGTGGAGGAGATGTTGTTGCCAATCTAAACTGCCTGGAGTCTGCCAGTGAGGAAAGTGAGGATCCAATTGCTCAATGAGAGATTGAGGCCAAGGCCTTAAAGCTTATTGATTAGTTCTGAGGGGATGATAGTATTGAATCCCAAGCTGTAGTTGATAAAAAGTATCTTGATGATTGTATCTTTACTGTCAAGATGTTGCACAGTTGAGTGAAGAATAGCATCTGCTGTGGACCTGCTGTGACCATAGGCAAAATGGAGCGGATCCAAGTAGGAGGTGATATGCTTCATTACTACCTCTAAAAACACTTCACGACAGTCCTTCAGGAAGGTTACCATGTTCTTCTTAGCACAGGTAAAATTGAACCCTGCTTGAAGCAGGTGGGTATCTCAGACTGCTGAAGTAATCTCGCTGAACACTCCAGCCAGTTGATCAGCACAGGTACTTAATACTTGGCCAGATACCACTTCTGGGCCAGTTGCTTTCTATGGGTTCACCCTCCTGAAGGATGTTCTCGCATCAGCCTCAGAGACTGAAATCACAAGGTAATTGGAGTCTGTGGGAGTTCCTGACGGTTCCTCCACGTTTTGAAGGCAAAATTGAGCACAGAATGTATTGAGCTCAACTGGAAATGAGCAGAAGTTGGAAGCTTGTATGATGTATAGCTCTGGGGTTGTGCTTCCAATTGGGTTTTTTTTTCAGTTAGTAGGGTTTTTTAATAGTTAGTAGGGGTTCTTTTTTTCCTTTTTCTTTCAAAAAATATTCTTAACACTTTAATTATTTCTTATTGTTAATATATTGCTTAGCTTTGTTAATCAGTTATTTGCTAATTTGATTCTTTATTGTACATAATGACATGTTGACTTAATGTATCTTTTTTGTTAATCTTCAATAAGTCCCTCTTCCCCAAACTTCTGATGTCTGGATTGGCTGCTGGTCAAAGGTCTAATAAGAATGTAGTTTTGGGATACTTGGAGGCACATGGTAAAATAGGCTGTAATCAGCATGGTTTCCTCAGGGAAAAATCTTGCCTGACATATATGTTGGAATTCTTTGAAGAATATCAAGCAGGACAGACAAAGGAGAATTGGTGGGTATTATGTGTTTGGATTTTTCAAAGGAGTGGCTGATTGGCAGGAGGCAAGAAAGTGGAAACTAAGGGAGCCTTTTCTTGTTGGCTGTGGGTTACGAGTGTCATTCCATAGGGGTCTGCAAGGTTAATTTGCAAGGTCTGTGGTAAGGTAGGCAAATGTAATGTTATCATTCATTTCAAAAGGACTAGAATATAAAAGCAAGGATGGAATGTTGAGGATTTTAAAAGCACTAGTAAGGCCTCATTTGGAGTATTGTGAACAGTTGTCATTGAAGTTACATGCTGACACTGGACAGAGTTCAAAGCAGGTTCTGGTATGGAATGGCTTGTCAAAAGAGCATTTGATAGCTCTGGGCCATTATTCACAGAAATTCAGAAAAGGGGTGGCCTAATTGAGACCTTTGGAATATTGAAGGTCTCAATCGAATGGATGTGGAGAGAGTATTCCTATGGTGGGAGAGTCTAGGACTGGAGGACACTGCCTCAAAATAGAGCAGTGTTCTTTTAGAAATGAGTTGAGGAGGAAGTTCTTTAGCCGGAGAGTGGTGAATCTGTTGCCACAGGCAGCTGTGGAGACCAAGTCTTCACCATGCATTTAAGGTAGAGGCTGACAGATTCTTCTTTGGTCAGGGCAGGAAAGAATAAGTGGAGAAGGCAGGGGATTGGGGCTGAGAGGGAAAATGGATCTGCCATGATGGAGCAGACTCTATTGAACAAATGGCCTGATCCTGGTCCTATATCTTACGATCTTAAGCCCTTATGACCTAGGGAAAGCCATACTGGATCTAGTATTAGGCAATAAACCTGGTCAGGTGACAAATCTCTTGGTGCATGAGCATTTCGGAGACAGTGGCCACAACACACTGACTTTTAGCATGGCCTCGGACAGGGATAGGAGCAGACGTATAGTAAAGTAATTTATTGAGGGAAGGCTAATTACAATGCTATTTGGCTGATTCTTGAAAGCCCAAATTGAGATCAGATATTTTCAGGGAAATGCACAGCTGAAGTGGAAGTGCAAGGCTATTTGGGGACACATGCATGGGGTTTTGGATATCTCAGCCCAGCTGAGACAGGTGGGGTGAAGAAACCATGGTTGACAAAGGAGGTGGAACATTTAGTCAAGAGGAAGGTAGAAGAATACCTAAGGTTTGGGATGCAAAACCAGACAGGTAGCAGAGAAGGGGTTTGAAAGTGAATTTAGGAAGAGACATGGGAAGGCCTCAGTGAGTCGAATTAAAGAAACCCCAAGGCATTCTACACGAACATAAAGAACAGAAGGATGATGAGAATAAAGACAGACTGCTCGGAGATAAAAGAGTGTTGCCTGGTGTTGGATGAGATAGGGGATGGAATATTTTGTTCCAGTATTCGTCACTGTGAGGATCTTTGAGGAACGTAAGACCAGTATAGGACAGAATAATATGCTAGACCATGTCGCAGTGAAAAGCGAGGCGATGTTACCATGCGGGATATGCTCCAGGTAGCTGTGGGATGCTGAGAAAGACATTGTTGGGCATGAGATGATATCTACATCCTCACTGGCCGTAAGAATAGTGGCAGACGACTGGAAGATGGCAAGCGTTGCTTCCTTGTTCAAGATACCGTATGTTGTGGGGATAATCCTGGCAATTGGAGTCTACTGATTCTTACGTCAGTGGTGGGCAAACTATTGGAAAGAATTCTTAGCGATGCGATTTACAAGCATTTGCGGAAGCGTGGCCTTATTGGGGATAGTCAGCATGATTCTGTGCGGGCAAGTCATGCAAGTGCATTATTGACTTTCTCGAGGAAATGACAAAACAAATGGACGAAAATAGAGCAGTGGATGTGTTGTATATGGATTTTAGTGAAGCATTTGGCACGGTTCACTATGGTACGTTCACTCAAAAAGTCAGGAGGCATGGGATCCAGGGAAACCTGGCTGTGCGGATTTAGAATCGGCTTGCTCACGGAAGGGAGAGAATTGGAGGTCAGTAACTAGTGATGTTCCACATGGATCTACTCTGAGGTCCCTGCTCCTTATGAATTTCTTGAAGCAATCCGTGCAACTCAGCTGACCAATAGTCTTGGCTTGTTTCGGCCGGCCTTAACACTTCCCTCTTGATTGCCAGCAGGATTTGAATTGAGGGTTGATTTGAATTGGAAACACCGGTTTACGTTGCCGATCTTCGCCGCTGCAGGCTGTCACTTCCTTGTCGCCCTGTTGCTTGCGGCTGTGCTGGTGCGGTTAGGTAGTTCAGTCAGGTAAATCGATCCGTTCCAGAAGGAGGTAAAGATCCAGCTCTGTGTTTGATTATCTGTCCCACGAGCCTGTTATACCTTCGGCAGCATGTGACCGCAACTGGTTGATATGGCGACGCCAATCACTTCGTAGAGCACTTTCCCCTTTCGTTTGGCAATCTGACCTGGTACCCAGCAGTGTTGCCCATTGTAATACTGTCTGATCCACACTGCAGCTCCAGGCTTGAATGACATCTCCCGTCCGTTAAGGTCTGTGTGGCTGCCTTTATGCATCCGACCCGCTGCTCTCTCGGATATTGGACACTGCGGAGTTTTCTTCCCAGAAGCGCTTCAACTGTTGACTTTATTCAGCTGCATGCGGTGTAATTCGATGTGTCAGCAGAAATGTGATGCGAGCCTCAGCCGATGCTCATTCCCCTCTTGATTCCAGAAGCGTCCTTTTCCACAACCCTCTCTGCTTTGCCGTTTGATGGTGTGGGGCTGAGCGGATGCGATCCATTCCGCTGTTCCGAAAGAATGCGGCAAACTGCTCTGAACTGAATTGAGTGCCATTGTCAGAAACAAGCGTTTCTGCCATCCCAAGGAGAATGAAGATCTGCAGCGGCGTTGAATTGCAGCCTCTGTTATTGTTGACTTCATAGGTAATACTTTAGGCCATTTGGACCAGGCGTCAGCCTAAATAAGATAGGTACACCCATGGATTGAGGCAGAGAAGTCGGTTTGTACTCGGCTCCAAGGTCATGGTTGTGAATTGGCTCTTCTTGGATTCTTTGCTGCCGTAGAGAAATGAGTACACAGCTTGCAGACGGATGTGATATCTTCATCTGTGCCAGGACAGTACACAACGATTCTTCCCAGGGCGTTCATTCGATTGAAGTCCTGGTGATCACCGTGGATTTATTTCAGGACTTTGGTTAAAGAGTTCACGTCATCACTATTCTGTCTCTAAACTTCAGGCAGGATTCCACAGTTGAGAGCAGTGTATGGCGTCGGTACAAGGGTGCGACATCTTCCTCAATCTTGACTGGCCATCTAGAGATACCCCGTTTCTGCTCTGATCTTGACGATTGTAACCTTAATATGTTGCTCATCTGCCTTGTGATCGTCCCAATCTGTGCTTGCCATTCATACGCATTTAAAGTGCCTTGCTTTGCTAATTCAACTCTCTTATGCCCCTCAGCGGATAATTTAGTCTGGGCTTTCACCTTAATTACTCCGTATTCTTTCCCTTTGCTTTTTCAAATATATACTGCAACAAAGTAGAAGATCAGCTGAGACAAACTCTCTTAATTCCCAAAGAGACAAATGTTCTACAAGACTATTACAAACGTACATACTGTCAGAATGTATGACAGATCCGAGCAGCAAACATTCTTGGTGCCTAACCACATTTACATCTGCTGCCCCTTCTGATGCCCGTGCACTCATGTTCAGTAAGTTTAAAGCTATGCTATACCTTCCCTGGCCATCTTCATCCTCTACATATATACTGCACCCAGTTTTCCTCTCACCCACCCGGACCGACGAGGAACCATCTACAAAAATGTTAAAATTGGGGTTTTGCTTTCTTTGTGTATTTGATCCTGGGTATTCCTTTTTAATCTCCATCTACCTCCTCCCCCCCCCCCTTACTATTTTGATACGTGGCACCTACGCGGTTCTCCAGTACAAGAAAGATTATAGAAACATAAAAACATAGAAAACCTACAATACAGACCCTTCGGCCCACAAAGTTGTGCCGACCATGTCCCTACCTTAGAAATTACTAGGCTTACCTATAGCCCTCTATTTTACTAAGCTCCACGTACCTATCTAAAGGTCTATTTAAAAAAACCTATTCAATCCACCTCCACCACTGTTGCCGGCAGCCCATTCCAAGCACTCACCACTCTCTGCGTAAAAAACTTCCCCAGACATCTCCTCTGTACCTACTCCCCAGCACCTTAAACCTGTGTCCTCTTGTGGCAAGCATTTCAGACCTGGGAAAAAGCCTCTGACTGTCCACACAATCAAAGCCTCTCATCATTTTGTACACCTCTATCAGGTCACCTCTCATCCTCCGTCGCTCCAAGAAGAAAACGCCGAGTTCACTCAGCCTATTCTCATACGGCATACTCCCCAATCCAGACAACATCCTTGTAAATCTCCACTGCACCCTTTCTATGGCTTCCACATCTTTCCTGTAGAGAGGCGACCAGAACTGTGCACAGTACTCCAACTGGGGTCTGACCAGGGTCCTATATAGCTGCAACATTACCTCTCGGCTCCTAAATTCAATGCGCAATACACGGTATGCCTTCTTAACCACAGAGTCAACCCGTGCAGCTGCTTTGAGCGTCCTATGGACTCGGGTCCCAAGATCCCTCTGATCGTCCACACTGCCAAGAGTCTTACCATTAATACTATATTCTGCCATCATATTTGACCTACCAAAATGAACCACTTCACACTTATCTGGGTTGAACGCCATCTGCTACTTCTCAGCCCAGTTTTGCAACCTATCAATGTTTCGCTGTAACCTCTGACAGCCCTCCACACTATCCATAACACCTCCAACCTTTGTGTTATCAGCAAACTTACTAATCCATCCCTCCACTTCCTCATGCAGGTCATTTATAAAAATCATAAAGAGTAAAGGTCCCAGAAAAGATCCCTGGGGCACTCCACTGGGGACCGACCTCCATGCAGAATATGACCCGTCTACAACCACTCTTTGTCTTCTGTGGGCAAGCCAGTTCTGGATCCGCAAAGCAATATCTATTTGTATCCCATGCCTCCATAATTTCTCAATAAGCCTTGCATGGGATACCTTATCAAATACTTCGCTGAAATCCATATACACTACATCTACTGCTCTTCCTTCATCAATGTGTTTAGTCACATCCTCAAAAAATTCAATCAGGCTCGTAAGGCACACCCTGCCCTTGACAAACCCATGCTGACTACTCCTAACCATATTATACCTCTCCAAATATTCATAAATCCTGCCTCTCAGGATCTTCTCCATCAACTTACCAACCACTGAAGTAAGACTTACTGGTCTATAATTTCCTGGGCTGTCTGTACTCCCTTTCTTGAATAAAGGAACAACATCTGCAACCCTCCAATCCCAGGGAACGTCTCCCATACTCACTGAAAACGCAAAGATCATCGCCAGAGGCTCAGCAATCTCCTCCCTCGCCTCCCACAGTAGCCTGGGGTACATTTCGTCCAGTCCAGGTGACTTATCCAACTTGATGGTTTCCAAAAGCTCCAGCACATCCTCTTTCTTAACATCTACATGCTCAAGCTTTTCAGTCTGCTGCAAGTCATCACTACAATCACTAAGATCCTTTTCCATAGTGAATACGGAAGTAAAATATTCATTAAGTACCTCTGCTATTTCCTCCGGTTCCATACACACTTTCCCACTGTCACATGTGATAGGTCCTATTCTTTCACGTCTTATCCTCCTGCTCTTCACATACTTGAAGAATGCTTTGGGGTTTTCCTTAATTTTGCCCACCAAGGCCTTCTCATGGCCCCTTCTGGTTCTCCTAATTACCTTCTTAAGCCCCTTCCTAGTAGCCTTATAACCTTCTAGATCTCTAACATTACCTACCTCTCTATCTGCAAGGAAGGTAGAAACCTGAATACCCTTTACGGCTACATTTCAACCCAGGGCTGACTGACCAACACATTTTAATTCAAACATCCAGCGGTAGCTTAATAAATACAGAAATGCTGTTTGGACCAGTCCAATATTTAATTTGAGCTTCCATTTGCAATTTACATAACAAAGCACTGGTTGCTTCGAAACTATTTTCCAAGGGATCTCAAACTCAAAGTCAATGTCAAAAGTCTTGAGTGACATCTTTTATATTCCACAAAAGAAAGCAGTTTTGTTAGTAACACCTACGTTTACGTCTGTTCCCCAGAGGTTCCAAACTTCTCAAAATGTTAAATACAAATTCCAAATTCAACTGTCCACAAATGAACAATTTCCCTGAAAATCGGTTTCCCTCAGAAATATGGGAATCTCATATCCGGATTAGAGAAGCACAAATTTCATTCTCTGTACAGATTACACCTGCCCAGCGCGGAATCTGAGTTTCTCTAAATTCGATTTCATGGAAAACAAATTAAGAAACACAAACCAAATAAAAACAGAGAAGACAAACAAAAATCTATGTTTGCACTGTTTTTCTTTTAGAACCTCCAGCAGGTAGCTGCAAATCTTAAAATAAACAATTAATTACCTCCATGAAATTCTTTCACGGATTTTTCAAAGAACCAATTAAAATTTTTTGAAGGCTTACACTAGCCAATAGAGTACTCGGTACCGTTGAATACAGTGCATATTTTATGTTGGTGCAGAATTTAATATTCTCCAACATGGATATAATTTAGCTTACTCTTCGAAAAGATTTCACAATGTGGGCAAATATGAGGAAATTAAGATATTCTTAAGTAACCCCCAAACACATGTTATTGTTATGAGTAGTCTCAGGAAAGGTATGATAAATCAAGATGTCATCGAGGAGGAAACCACTCGGCTTGCCCAGAAGAGCTGACATAACAAATTTCTGAACTGTGGTTTCAGTACTTATGAGAATTGTTCATTGTCTATTCTGCTTGTAAATGATTATTTTTTTAGCAATATGCATTGATGGGACAGACATATTATGTGGTGGCGGCAACCGAGGGATGGATTCAGTGTCCTTTGGAAAGTCAATGTCGCAGTTAGTGAAACGTTAGATTTGACTGTAGAAGGACGAACTTTCCCTCGGCTATCAATAAATGCAGAAATGAAAGAGAACCTCATAACTTTACGAAATGATACAGATCGATATTTGTGGGACTGTGTTGTTGCCAGATTGCCACCGATTCGTCACTGGGACTGGAGATCAAAAGTTCAAGTACATCCATGGCTGAGGATAGTATCACATATTGCAGTAATATCAAGTTTATGTACACTGATAGTGGTATCGTTTAATGTCTGTCACCTTAGAAGATGGAAGACTGAAGTCGTGCAAAAGGAAGAGGATGATGTTTTTGTAATTCAGAGAAGGCGATTGTATAGCGAGTGTATGAATAAAATGATACCGTTATCATTGTTTAAGTGTCGCACACCTGCTGGCAGTCCTATGAGTAGTCAACAAATGGAGGGGAATAGTGATGCTAAGATAAGTATCTTCGGATCAAGTGGAGTGAGCTGTTGTGCACTCAGGTGTTTGGTTGTACAGGTTTACGTAACATTACAATAAAGCTACCTGTCGGTACTTGAAGATTCTCTCTGACTTCCACATCGTTATTACAAGGGGTGATTCTTGTAACACTACGCTTTGGCTAAAGAAAACCTTCCTCATCTGTTTGTTCAAAACGTGGTCCAGACGTTGGCATAGTCCTGTCTGATCTGTGTCTATCACAATGATGTCGAGATAAGAGGTAACACCGTTAATACCACACAGCATGGTGTCCATAAGCTGCTGGTGCCGAAATCCCGAAAGACAGACGGAGAAAGGAAAACAGCACCTTGAGCCCTAATGGTAAGACGCCTCTATGAAATTTCTGTCACTTCTACCTAGAGGTAGGCTTCAGCTAAGTCCAACTTCGCAAAGTAGTTCAATTTTGTGAAAATTGTGCATGTACCGGCAATGGGTAATGATGAGTGTCCACAGTCACATTCAGACGGTTGCGACCTCACGGTACCGTTTGCTTTCTTGATAATGTCCACTGAAGCTGCCCAACGTGAGTAGCTGATAGTTTTGATCACATCAGCTAGTTCTTCTTCCCTTATTGGTAAGGCTGCGTATCGTTCTGGTCTTGGCGTCTGCACAAAGGTTGAGTTCTGCTTGCAGTTTTGTGCAGTAACCTAAACCTTCTTGAAACACTGTGTTGCAGTTCATATATGGTCTCACACACTGATAGTAGTAGTGCCGACTGACATGAGTTGAATGGCCAATGTCTTCGTACAGATCTCATCCAGAGGAATGCTCCAGAGATTAAGCTTGTCCATCCGCTCACTGCCAGGGACATTCAGATTTGGCTAGTCCGATAGGCAGCACGCACCGTTGTTGTCTACTGTTTAGCTTTATACAGTGCAGTTCGACAGCAGCTGGAGTGTACCAGCCGATGCGCTGCAGACCAAGTGATCAGTTGATCTGACTGGCGCCGCCCCATGTTCCCACCACTTACGTTTGGAGATAATGGTGATGTCTGACGCTATATCGAGCCAACGGATTGTTGATAAATACGCTGACGTACCGTCCCCCTGCGGGCAAAGTCAAATTCTAACGTGGCCCCTAAGCTCCTTGTAGAGTTTGATGGCTTATGGAACTTCTTGTCCTTGTGTTTCACTGGCGCGGAAGAGAGTGAAGGACGGCAAAAGCCTTCTTTGTGCTGCAAATGGCTTTCTTGAATTGGAAGTTTCTTGCGTAATGTCACGCACCACAGTTCCGACAAGCTGAATTTGGCCGCTTGGAGATCGGCTGACCAAATGTCTGGGCCATCTGAAGCTGCAGTGACATGGCGCTGTTCGACCAGGCTGGAATCCTGTGTCAACGTAGTAAAACGATGACGTTCGTGAGTGACGGTTTGTCGAGACAGATCTGGGTCTTGCTCCAGTCTGGTTAGAAGCCGTCTGTGAACTCTCCATCACCAGGTGCCTGAAGTCCGCAAATAAGTTAGACATCATGTTAACCAGACTGACAATAGACAATAGACAATAGGTGCAGAAGTAGACCATTCGACCCTTCGAGCCTGCACCGCCATTTTGAGATCATGGCTGATCAACTACTAGCAATACCCGGTTCCTGCCTTGTCCCCATATCCCTTGATTCCCCTATCCATCAAATATCTATCTAGCTCCTTCTTGAAAGCATCCAGAGAATGGGCCTCCACTACCTTCCGAGGCAGTGCATTCCAGACCCCCACAACTCTCTGGGAGAAGAAGTTTTTCCTTAACTCTGTCCTAAATGACCTACCCCTTATTCTCAAACCATGCCCTCTGGTACTGGACTCTCACAGCATCTGGAACATATTTCCTGCCTCTATCTTGTCCAATCCCTTAATAATCTTATACGTTTCAATCAGATCCCCTCTCAATCTCCTTAATTCCAGCGTGTACAAGCCCAGTGTTGAACTTGAGTTCCTGCAGAATTTTGTATGTGTTGCTTGGATTTCCAGCATTTGCTGATTTTCTCTTGTCTGTGACGGAAGAGAGTTGACTGCCTGCCAAAAAAGAGAAAATGCTTTTTAACTGTCGGACAGTTTCGTCAAGCAATAGGTCACGCGGGTTCTTTGGCAGAATGAATTTGAGATAACACTCACGTTCAGCAGCACCCAATTTGCGTGTCTTTCACGCGTCGTCTTTGCTGCCGATCTCGACAGGGAATATACATGCGTAGCGTATAAGTCATGATTGGAACGTCATACCAGATGTGGCGTGGAACTGGAAGTTGGTAATGTCTATGTAATACAGCACCCAGTCGCCAATTTGTTATGTTTGCTCACCTGGAGCTTGTGGTCAGACCCGAATCCAGGAGACATGATAAAGCCAGAACAGGAAATAAACCTTTACCCAATAAAGCCACACAACAACAAAAAATCTGAAAACTGAACAGTACATCGCAAAGCATGACAATTTATATAGTTTACCAAAGAGCGTTCGAGACGTTAATAGGAACAAAACCAATCAGTGAACGTCAGCCTGGGAGTGGTTATTTCGCTTGCCGAAACATCTTCATTTCAATTTAGCATGCATGTTGTGCAATGAATACAGCAGTGGTTCATCAACAATTTAGTGGGCAACAATTAGAAGTAATCTCATAAAATTTCCAAACTTAATGATTACAGCCTCTTTCTGACTTGCATTAAACGGGATTTCCCCAGATATACATTTCCCTCATTCCCTGTGTACTAATTAGCAACATAATCTGCACGTTTACACTTGCTTGTTAATGAGGTTTATAAGATTAGAAGCAGAATGTCATGGGATTGAAAACGGACAATTTATGCCCCTTTGTAGCCAGTCATTTGATTAAAAAAACAGCTAAGGCAGCCTTTATGAATATTTTAGAGGAGCACCAACATGAAAGAAATGCTAAACAAAAGAGATTCTGCAAATGTTGGAAATCCAGAGCAACACAAACAAAGTGATGGAGGAACTGGGCAGGTCAGGCAGCATGTGTGGAAATGGTGTTTCGGACCAAGATCCTTCTTCGGGACTGGGAAGAGTGGGGGGGGGGGCGGAGGTGCCAGAATATAATGGCAGGGGGAGAAGAAGTAGAAGCTGGCAGATGATAGGTGAAGCCAGCTGGGTGGGAAAGATAAAGGTTTGAAGATGAAGGAATCTGATAGGAGAGGAGAGTGGATCAGGGGGAGATGAAAGGCGGGTGAGGATAAGAAATAAGATGCCAGAGTGGTAAATAGAAGAAAATGGGAGAGGGAGTGAAAAAGTACCGCAAAGAGAAATTGATAATCATGACATCAGGTTGAAGGCTACATGGACGGAATATGAGAACGGCCTCATCGCAGCAAAAGAGGAGGAGATGCACTGACTTGTCGGAATCGGAATGAGGAGCAGAATTAAAGTGGGTGACCATCGGGAAATTACACTTTCGGCAGATGGAGCAGAGCTGGGCCTCCAATTTATGTTGGGTCTCACGAGAGGAGGCCACATCGGGAGCACCAGATGCAATAGACAACCCCAACAGATTCGCAGTTGAAGAGTTGTCTCACCTGGACGGACTGTTTGGGGCCGTAAGTGCAGGTAGGAGAGGCGGTGAATGGAGAGATGTAGCACTTCGGCGCTTGCAGGGATAAGTGACAGGAGGGAGATTACTAGGAAGGGGAAAAAACGAAATAAGTGTTTTAACGCTACTGCTATTGGCATGGAAAACCTTTGTGGACATTATCTCTGTATTTTGTTTTGTCATAGAATCAAGGGCAGGTGGAGACTCAGAATCAGAATCAGTTTTATTATCACTGACTGAATGGATGTGAAATTTGGTGACTTGTGGCAACAGTTCAGTGAAAAGATATGAAATTACTTGTTGTAAGATTTACCCCTTATAATAATGAGCAGTGAGACACAGAGAGATCCGTGTTTGCCGACAAGTACCTTTATTTATTTAAACTAACAAATACGTGAATTCACCATCTAACTTCCTTGTTTGCACACTCGCTAAGTATCCCTGACTCTCCTGAACAGTCAAAGAATAACGAAGGTATTATCCTGACAAGGGAGTCCACGTTGGCCAGGCGTTCCTCGTAGGCCCGATTCACTCGCCACGTTCTTCACGCAGGGTTGCTCACGCTTGTATCCACGATGGTTATTCTGCTAAGTTACCTCTGCCAGCACTCGCAAAGCACCTATTTTTAAATCCATCCCTTATCAATTCATATATTGTATTCCAGTGCCATTGGCCATGGGTCATGAGTCTGACCTTTAACACCTTGCTATTGGCTCTGCTCCAAGACAGCATCCATTTTTTGCCCTCTTCCCATCAAGTGACAGTCGATAATTTATGGTTCTTTGTTCTCTATCAACAACGAGTTCGAATCACTCCAGGCAAGCACCAACCCCAACATTCAATAACCTGCTTATTTGGAAATGATCTCCAGTCCAGCAGATTACCTAAAGTATCATTGTGTCTTCTTTAAAACATTGATCAAGCCAAGCATGTCAAGCTCACAAAATGGAGAATAAAGTCTCTTCACAAAATAGCAGCCTTCATCCCCAAGAACGAGGCAAGAACAAAGGCAACTAGTCTACCTGTTTCAACTGTCTTTGATTCATTTTAATTCACTGATTTATAAAACATAGTTCTTACTGGCCAACATACTATAAATGGACCAGTCAGAAATCTGATGGAGGAGCGTAAGAAGCTGTCTCTAAATCATAATGTGGTTCTTCGGGCTCCTTCACCTCCTTTCTGGTGGCAGCAAGAAGAAGGCACGTTCCAAATGGTGAGGTTCTATATTGATGGATGTTGTCTCTGAAGGCACTGCCTCTTGAAAATGTCTTTGATAGTGAGGAAAGTTGTGCCCGTGAGGAGCAGGTTCAATCTACACCCTCTGCAGCCTCTTGTAATCTTCTCCATTGAAACCTCCATGCAGTCAGAAAGATCTCTACGTACAGCTATGGAGATTTGTAGGATAATTTGATGACATACCAAATCTTCTAAAACTTTAAATTTGTTTTTCTTTAAACTAGTTCCGTAAAGTAGATGCTACAGCAAGCATGCATATCATCACGTCTATTTCGGCAGAAAGCAAAGGAAATTTTGCATGACCCCCATGAGCCTCGTCGATTTTTACAGATACGCCAAAGTAAGCATTATATCCGGATACAGCACAGCTTGATGTGGCAATTTCTCTCCCCAAGGCAACAAGAAATTGCAGAGTTCTGAACATAACCTGCTTCCCTTCCATTGACTTTGACCACACTTCCTACTGCCTGAAATACTCCAACCCGGTTATATTCTCTTCTCGCACTTCCCATCGGGCAGAAGGTACAAACGCTTGAAAACATGTACCAGGTTTAAGGCCAGCTTCTAGCCTGCTGTTATAACCCTTAAGTGCACATCATATATGAAAAAGATGAACTTTTAATCTCTCAATCTAGTTCATCATTATCCTTGCATTTTATTTGTCTACATGCACTGCATTTTCTCTGTAACACTTTAATCTGCATTCTGTTTCTGTTTTGCTTTTAAGCTACTATCTTGATATACTTATGTTTGCTAAGGTCTGTTTGAATGGCATGTAAACAAAATATTTTCACTGTATATGTTCATTTTGGTACCTGGGATGATGGTAAACCTATTTCAGAACAGTGTAATCACTTTTCTGGGATTATAATGTAGGTCTCCCAACAACCAGCGAGATATAGAGCAACAGATGTGTAGGCTGTTTATCGTCCTACTATTAATTGGGTACCTTCCCCTTACATTTGACCTCGGAAACTTATAAAATGTCTTCAGATTTAACCCTTCTGCCAGTGATGTTCTTTGACATCCTTTTGTCTTCCTAATTTCGATTTTAAGCAGCTCACTGTATTTGTTGTCATCTTGGTACGCCTCTCGATCTTTCGTTCCCTATTCCTGCTTATGCTTCCTTTTTTTTCTCTTTATCCAACCCTCAATGTTCCTTCACAACCAGGGTTCTCTACATTTGTTACCGTTACCGTTTGTTTTTGTTACCGTTGCAGGAACATGATGACACTAAACTTTTGTTATTTCTCCTTTGTATACCTCTCACTATGATGGTGTAGTCTTACCTGCAAGTAGATCCTCACAATCTATTTTTGCCAAATTCGGCCTTATTTTAATGATATCGGATTTCCTCCAGTTCAGAGATAAAGTGTCTTTGAGACAGACAGCTTGCAGCAGATGCGACGGGCCAAATGGCTATTTTATGTTCATAACGTGGAAACCATTTCTTCAGCCCAACTTGTGCTGACAGACTCATCTATCTACAGTAATCCCATTTTCCTACATGTGCCCTCATCTCCTATTCCTTACTATCCACGTATCTATCAAGATGTTTTATAAAGGCCGTGATTGTACCTGACTATATCGCCTCCTCTGGAAGCTTGGTTCATATATCCACTGCCTTATTGGTGGAAAACTTACGAATTTCCTTTGGTCCTCGATTTTGTGCCGAACTATTACCCTTTTCCAAGAGAAGAAAAGAGAAGGGGGTCAGAAGCCACAGATCTCCCTGTTTCCATCTCTGAATTTCCCTATCAGATTCAGAATCGCAGTGTTCTACCACCGCCGAACAAAGCAGCTCTCCCTCAGCACTGCCCTGAACAGCCAATTTGATTCTGCTGAAATCTCACTAATATCGGACTCTGGCTATGATGCAAATAATTATTGAAGATTACAACAAGGATTTCAAGAAGGAGCTAGATAGGTATCTGATGGATAGGGAAATCAAGGGATATGGGGACAAGGCAGGAACCGGGTATTGATAATAGTTGATCAGCCATGATCTCAAAATGGCGGCGCAGGCTCGAAGGGCCGAATGGTCTACTTCTGCACCTATAGTCTATTGTCTATAACATGGGGGTGTAAACCTGAGAATTTAACCTATGAACATATTTGAAATATTTCACTGATAAAATTCATATATATAATATAATAGGATCCTTCAAACTTTCTTGGTGTAGTTTTACCGGTGTCGTTTATTAGGTTTTTTCCTTGAAGAAAATGGACTGTACTGTATTTTCAACTTCAAATATCAGATTTATTTCAGAAACCTATTTATTCACACAATTGCATAATCATTTGGGTAATGTGTTTGTTCAGATAACTGTAACTAATGCTACCGCTGAGCCAGCTTAATGGCACCTATGGGAGAAACTTCTGTATATAAGTGCAGGTATCATTGAACATCGTATCTCAATGCACTGGTGTGATTCAGTAATTGTTACTGCTCACTCGAAATGCACCGACAAGAACTGATCCATCCACTGGATTTTGTTTACTACCCGATGCTTGCAGTTTTTGGTGTTCCCGGTAAGTCACTGTTAGTTATCTAAACTTGTTTTTCACTGGACCATACTGTCGTATATGTACTCTGTTGAAGTGATGGATTTCTTTAGTATGTACGAATGGTTGCTATTCAGATATTAGAATTCGATAACTGATGTAAAATTCAGACTGTATGTACAAAGAGAGAAGCAAAATAATTGAATCATGCGAGGAACCCTTCGCCGTAGGTCAAATCTCCGGACCTCGGGCGCGTTCCGGATAAAAATCTTCCTTGATTTCGAGAATTACCGAGTTTTCTGTTGTAGTGCACTGTGTTCTCCATTGTGTTGTACATACCTCAAAGTGGAGCAATTCAGTTTTCCTCCACTTCTGGCTGAAAACCCCAAAACGGCAGCACTTTGTTGGAAATTAAAATATAGACTGAAGATGCTGAAAATGCTCATTGGCGATTAATGCTTCAGCTTGAAAATCTCTCAGCTCATTGTTCTAATCATTCATCATTTTCTGATCTTTTATCATCTTTCCTTTCCTATTTTCCCATCAGTCTTTTTCCTTCCTTCTGCAAGGCTAAATATATGTAATTTACCAGCCTATTTATTTCACTCTAACTTGCATTTCGCTCTTTGAGTAGCTACACAAAACACATACTTGGCAGAATTTTTTTCCATTCATTTGATCTCATTTGAAAAATGTAACCTGCTTTTGCAAACTAGTCTGGGTAATCCTTATTTGTCCCATCGATTTCTAAACCTTATTCATTCCACAGTTGAGAAACGATTGAAATTTAGCCAAGCTAAAAGAAGGAAACGTTCAAAATGTCATCCAGGTAAGGCTGGATTGTCTGGAGGAAGAGCACATGGCTGTGATTCTAAATGAATACGTTGTCCTCACCAAGGGTGAAGATAATTTTTCCATGATAAAGGAATAGAGACATTGGACATCAAAATCCTGCAGTTATATGATATATTGTTCCAACTGGACAGCACAATATACCAGATTATAACCAGACGATAATGATGGGTAACCATTAGGCTGAATAGTTCCAGTTGTCAGTAACTTCTGTTGTGATCTTTGATGTTCAAAGAGCGTGTGTTGGAATCTGTGGATCTCATTAAATGAAATATACAACAATTTATTCACTGCTAAATGCTGTTTCAAAAATTACGGTAGTCGATTTGCTCGGGCCTTTTCAGCGTCTCTTCTCAGTGTAAAGTGCTCTTCCATTCTCACCTCCAATTCTAATTCAGATCAGTTGATTTGAGTTCCCCATCCACTCCTCCCTATCCTCACCTCCAGTTTTGTTGGCCAAATCGTTGTAAATGTGTTTAGATTGTTCTTTTAGTCACAACCTGCTCAGTAAGCATGTTTTATTCTCAATTTACAGTGAATCTACTGGCAATCGTGATCCTGGCCCGTGGGAAATGCGGACTCACCAAATGCATCACTTACTATCTGGTGTCGATGGCAGTTGGAGATTTGTTGGTCATTATCTCCGACGTAATATTGTATAAGATTGTTTATTACTTTTTTCGAGGGTCTTTCCTGAACACTACAATAATATGTCGCTTCATTGTTCTTTTCTACACCTCAAGCCAGGACTGCGCTGTTTGGTTAACAGTGGCTTTCACTTTTGATCGTTTTGTTGCCATTTGTTGCCAACAGCTGAAAACAAAATATTGCACCCAGACAACGGCACTGACGGTGATAGTAGTCGTGTGCACTATCTTCTTTTTAAAATGCATTCCCTGGTTCTTTGCATTTGGACCTCGATACGTTTCCAACAATGTCCAGTGGGATTGTATCCTAACAGCAAACTTCCATGCATCCAGCGCATGGGCTGCTTTTGCTTGGCAACATCGCATTGTCACCCCTTTGGTCCCGTTTGGTTTAATCCTGCTCTTCAATGTTCTGACTGTCAGGAATATTTTAATAGCAAGTAAGGCTCGCAAAGGGCTCAAAGGTTGCAGCAGCGGTGACAATCACCATGATCCTGAGATAGCCAACCGCAACAAATCTATCATTTTACTCTTCACTATATCTGGCAGTTTTATACTGTTGTGGACAACATACGTTGTGTACTTTCTGTATGTGCGGATTACAAAGATCTTTTATCACGATAGTTTTCAAGATCCTTTATTTCAGGTTCAACAAGCCGGATCAATGCTCCAAGTTTTGAGTTCTTGTACAAACACCAGCATTTATGCAGTGACCCAGGCTAAATTCAGAAATGAAGTTAAGAATGCAGTGAAATATTTGTTTACTTTTTGGTTCAAATTATTAAACTGTAAAAGCAATTGAACATAGGGCTGGAAAGCCAGATTAATGGTAATATCTGTTCCACACTCAATCCGCAGTCTGTTTGAGGATGATTCATACTTTCTATATGAAAGTGAAACAAAATTAAAATTAGAGGGAGTAAAATTGCCCCCAGCTGGGAGCTAAAATATTCGATAACTCTAGGCTTATCTTCACCGCTATCCGTGATCACTATTTCAATTCCTCATTTGCTTCTAAAGCTAATCCGCTCCTCTTGCAAACTCCTCCATTGACTTCCCCGCATCCTTCATTCTTTGACCCTGGGATTCACTCGTGTGAGCTTATAACACTGGTGTTGAGATGTCTTCCCAGGTTCAATGGGATACGCTGCAGTGGCAACGTCAGCCTGTAGGGTGAGATTCCAGGGTGCTGAAGGATGAGGCAGTTGTAATGCACTGAGCCCCCAAAGGGCGACATTGGTGAGATCTCGTCAGGGGTACTGTGTTTGCTCATTCGCTCTCTTGCTTTCACTTTATCACCATGTGCGCTGGGAATACCGGCACACAGGTGCGGATTAAAGGCAGACTCCTTTGTAGAGAAAGCAACCAAAGGTTATTCATACTAATTCCAAAAGAACATCGATAGTTCAGCCCAGCAACACCGTGAGACTTAACATTCTCAAAAGTAGAACCCTGCCATTAGCGCAAATTGGGCATCAATTTAAATAATACAAATACCAAGGAATCCCAAGCCTATCAAAATAAACTTAACAAATTTACACAGAAAGCACCAGGAGAACTGATTACGAAGAGCGAATCGCTCAGAAAATAAAACACAGGGAACTGTAAACGATTAACAATTCTCATTAAACAACGATTAAAGTAGTCAGGTGATTTAAAAGCCTCAGAGTCCAACGCTCATGTCATTACACCCGCACTCACCCGAAAAAGGAGGATAACAGATATCAAAGTAATTGGTGGATTAGGGGAGGGAGAGAGGGAGAGAGGGAGAGAGGGAGAGAGGGAGAGAGGGAGAGAGGGAGAGAGGGAGAGAGGGAGAGAGGGAGAGAGGGAGAGAGGGAGAGAGGGAGAGAGGGAGAGAGGGAGAGAGGGAGAGAGAGAGAGAGAGAGAGAGAGAGAGAGAGAGAGAGAGAGAGAGAGAGAGAGAATCTGAGTGAAACATGGGAATTACTGAGGAGCTAAACAGAGTGAATATGCGGAGGGTGAAGGAGTATCTGGAAATAAGGGTCACTGCTTGAAAATAAGGCACAGATGAAGCAAAACATTTTCTCTCTAAGGGTATGAGCGTTTGGAACTTCAGTGCAGACAAACTCCAAACCTCTACCTCCATCAGTCATCTTCGTCACCTCCACAAAACACTGAAACAAGTAAACCAGTAATACATGACCAGCCCTCACAATCCACGCTGGCTGTCTCTAATTAGGCCATGTACATCGGATCCCTACAAGTCCTCTCCAGTAGTTCTTTGCCTCTGACAGGATAATCATGTCTAGAGCTTCCAGGATTATTCATGTTTCCTTCTTGAATAACAGAACAACATTAGCTACTTACCAGTTCTCGAGGACCTTGTCTGTAGCTACAGATGACACGAATATCTTAGTCAAGGCGCTAGCAGAATGATAATACACATCAGGAACAATTTAAAATAGGGTTGAAACATTTTACCTCCATTTTAATTTTAACTATTTTAAATCCAATCTCAATTCCTATCTGTCTTATCAGTCCATTGCCTCTGCCTCGATGAGCCCACTCTCAGGTTGGAGAAGCGGTACCTCATATTCACTCTGGATAGCCTCCAAACTGACGGCATGACAATCAATTTCTCTAAGTTCTGGTAATTTCTCCCCTTCCCTGTTTCTCTCTTTTTCCATTCCCCATTCAGGCTCCCTCTCACCCCTTCTCTTCTTTTCACCCTCCTATCACCTCCTCTTTCCCTTTCTCTCTTCTCCTATCAGATCCTTTCTTCTTCAGCCCTATACTTCTTTCACTTATCACCTTCCAGCTTCGCATTTCATCCCCTCCTTCCCTAAACCACCTATCTTCCCCCTCACCTGGATTCACCTATCACCTGCCAGCACGTCCTCTTTCCCCTCCCCACCTTCGCATTCAGGCTTCTTCCCTCTTTCTTTCCAGTCCTGATGAAGGGTAGTGACCAGAAAAGTCAACCGTGTATTCCTCTCCATCAATCCTGTCTGACCTGATGAGTTCCTCCAGCATTTTGTGTGTGTTACTCTGAATTTCCAGCATCTGCAGAATCTCTTATGTTTAAACTGCATCTGATAGTCCCTCCTGATCCCAACACATTCTTTTACCCTCTATGAATATCGTGGGATATACCATCCCCTCCCTCCGCCTCACTGCACTCTCCCTTCCTCACACATTTCCTCTCCTCCCTGCTCACCACCATGGTTTCCTCTGCTCTCCAATTCTGACAAATTCTCTCCTCCCAGGACTGGTCTCACACATTACCCCATCCCTGAGCACTGACAGGCTCTCCTGCTCCTCCAGAGCACCACCATGATGGTCCTACACACCCCTCCAGCTCCTCCTTGGGCATCAATAAACTCCCCGTCATAATGGCACCATATCAAAGATAATCAACACGGTCCATTCAGCAGATTTGTCAAATGTTTCTCAACATGCCAAGCCACTTAATTTCACTGGAGGTTCTTAATTACAATGTAGTACCAACTTTGCTCGAAGAAATCTCTCCCACGAAGGTTTGTACACTTATACAACATAGAACAATACAGGTCCTTCGACCCGTATTCTACTGACAATTTAACCTACTCCACGATCAATCTAACCCTCCCCCCTAACACAGCCCATAGTCACCATTGCTGTTGCATTCATCTGCTTAAAAATCGTATAAATGTCTCTTGCATCAGCCTCTACATCAGTCCAGGCAGTGCATTCCAGGCACAAGTTACAGGCACGCTTCTCTCTGCCTGAGTAAAGCAGCCAACAAAATCAAAGACCCCAGGCACTCCACACACACTTTGTTCCCCAGCCCCACCCACCCATCAGCCAGAAGCTACAAAACCTTGAAAGCTCATACCAACAGACTCAAGTACAGCTTCTGTACTGCTGTAATAAGCCTATTGAACAGTTCCCTGCTACTATAACGTGGACTTTTGATCTCACAATCTGCGTTGTAAGGACCTGCCACCTTATTGTCTGCCTACGCTGCACTTCCTGCAACGCTTCATTTCTGTTATTCCCCCGCCCTTTGTACTGCCTCAATATGCTGTAAAACAAAAGATTGTTTTATTGTATTTCAGTACATGTGAAAATAATAAATCAATAAATCAATAATAAATCAGTTTTATCCGTGGCATTCTTCTCCCAATAAAAGTGAGACTAGCATAGTTCTGTTGAGCTATAGGGTTTTTTTTTTCCCCCTTGGTGAATGCTGCTTATAATTAGCGAATTAAAAGAACTGACAGGATCGCTCTATCAGCAGTTGACATGGAATTGATGGGTCAAATAGCCTTCCTCTTTATCATCACAGTTCCATGATTTATTTTCGTTCATTCATTCGTCCATCGTGCAACAATGAACACCACTTTAGTCATCCGGGGTGTGTAGGGGTTATGTGAGTGCGCAGATGGCTGAGACGCCAATCGACGCTCGAAAGGTTCTCTGCCAGAGTGGACACAATATAGCAGCCATGTTGGTTTGGAGGTCACTGGCATGGGGTTAACTGGCCAGCCCTAAGCCTCTCTGCACTTGTCCTTTCTGTCTCATGTGGCACTACACCCCTTTGGAGGAAGCGACACCAGGTCTTTGGATGTATGTTCCTAGGTGAATATATTGACACAAACAGCTTTTAGTGAGGATTTCAGGATGTCTTTATAGCCTCCAAGGGACGCTTTCCTTTCTGTAGTTCACAGTACAGCAGTCTCCTAGGCAGCCAATGATATGACAAAGGGCCTGTGTGGCCTGCCAATGTAACTGGGACGACATCTGGATGATGTAGATACTGGGCAGGTCCGCCATGGTAAGCAGCTCAGTGTCAGGGATTCTGCCTTGCCACTTCATGTTGAGAAGTTCTTCGAGGTTGACTGTGTGGAAACGGTTCAGTTTCTTGACATGCTGTCTGTACAATGTCCATGTTCCGCAGGTGTAACATAGAATGGGAAGTACTATAGCCCTATACCCATTCAGCTTCGGCTGTAGATTTGTGCCTCTTCTGTTCCAGGCGTGATGATCCTGGCGTTTACTTCATCATCACTGACAATATTATGGGACAGTGTCCTGCCAAAGTAGGTGATTTTGTTCACTGGGTTGAGTGTTTATTGTGATGTTTAGCTCGAAGTATGATTTCCCTGCAAATGGCTGATGCACTACTTCAATTTTTTTGGTGTTGATGGTAACCCCAAAGTTGGGGAGCACAGTCTGAGGGCACAGTCATCAGCAAAAATAAAATCTCTGATGTTTGTCATAACCTTAGTTTTTGTTTGGAGTGATCAGAGGTTGGACAGTTTCCCATCACTGCCGATGGAATCTGATGCTGATGCCGACATTGCTGGCTCTCAAGACATCCGTAAGCATGGCAAGAAACACCAAACTGTATAGCGTTGGCGCCAAGACGGAGCCCTCCTTAACCCCATTTGAGACAGGTAAGGACTCAGATGTCTCATCATTCTCCTGAACTCGTGCCATCCTGGAATTGCTGCACAATGTTATGAATTTCCTTGGACATCTGTACTTTGCCAAAATCTTCCATTCTCTCTGTTAACAGCGTGGAAGGCCTTAGTCGGATCAACATAGCAGGATAATAGAACATAGAAGAATACAACACAGTACAAGTCCTTTGGCTCACAATATTGTGCTGACCTTTAAACCCTGCCTCCCATATAACCCTCCACCTTAAATTCCTCCATATACCTGTCTGGCAGTCTCTTAAATTTCACTGGAGTAACTGCCTCCACCACTGACTCAGGCAGTGCATTTCACGCACCAACCACTCTGAGTAAAAAAACCTTCCTCTAATATCCCCCTTGAACTTCCCTCCCCTTACCTTAAAGCCATGTATTCAGCAGTGGTGCCCTGGGGAAGTGGCACTGGCTGTCCACTCTAACTATTCCACTTAATATCTTGTACACCTCTATCATGTTTCCTCTCATCCTCCTTCTCTCCAGAGAGTAAAGTCTTAGCTCCCTTAATCTCTGATCATAATGCACACTCTCCAAACCAGGCAGCATCCTGGTAAATCTCCTCTGTACCCTTTCCAATGCTTCCACATCCTTCCTATAGTGAGGTGATGAGAACTGGACACAGTACTCCAAGTGCAGCCTAACCAAAGTTTTATAGAGCTGCATCATTACCCCGCGACTCTTAAACTCTATCCCTTGACTTATGAAAGCTAACACTCCATAAGCTTTCTTAACTACCCTATCTACCTATGAGGCAACTTTCAGGGATCTGTGGACATGGATGCCCAGATCCGTCTGCTCCTCCACACTACCAAGTACCCTGCCATTTACTTTGTACTCTGCCTTGGAGTTTGTCTTTTCAAAGTGTACCACATCACACTTCTCCCAGTTGAATTTCATCTGCCACTTCTCAGCCCACTTCTGCATCCTATCAATGTCTCTGTCATAAGGTGGGGGCAAGGGTGTTGGGAGAGGACCCACAAGCAGGACACAAACATGTCTTTCTTAGGTTCAGTAAAACAGCATTTATTACTCACTAAACAAAGAACCGGGAAGTCAAAGAGGACAAGGAGGAACACGAACCTCAGACTAGGAGACGAGGGACTTGGATTGCTGCGGGCCTTGGGCCTGGAGACAAGGACCTCGGACTGCCGCGGACCTTGGACTTGGAGACTAGGACCTTGATTTGCCACAGCCAGGAATGTGGACACCAAACACAGGACAGAAACGTTGAGCCAGGACTCCAACTCAGGCACCGAGCCGGGACTCTTCATCCAGGGATAGACACGGACACTGGGCATGAATATCGAGCCAGGACCGCCCTCAATTCAGGCACCAAGCCGGGACTCTTCTTCCAGGGACAAACACGGACACTGGGCATGAACATCGAGCCAGGACTCTGCCCTCAATTCAGGCACCAAGCCGGGACTCTTCTTCCAGGGACAAACACGGACACTGGGCATGAACATCGAGCCAGGACTCTGCCCTCAATTCAGGCACCGAGCCGGGACTCTTCTTCGAGGGACAGACACGGACTCTGGGCATGAACATCGAGTCAGGATTACGCCTTCAACTCACCCCTGGCAGTTTGACCTTGCCCAGACCCACTCTGGCGAAGGAAGGTGAATTGCCGGCACTCCGATGTGGGCTGGATAACTCTGGTTTGTGGTAGCGACGGCGACTTGCTAATGCTTCTTAACACTCTTGCCCTGAACAGCTAAAGCCAGGGGCTTATAAGCTACCAGTTCGGGTCGAGAGTAGATCACCTTAATGGCCAAGCTCAAGGGACACATGAAAGGGAATTAGAAGGGAACAAGGAGTCAATGGTCCGGATCATAACGCCACCTAAATAAATTTAAAGGGGAACTGATCCGGATCATGACAGTCTCTCTGCAATTTTAGACAATCTTCTATACTATCCATAACACCACCAACCTTTGCGTCGCCTGCAAACTTGCCAACCCACCCTTCCACCCCCACATCCAGTCGTTAATAAAAATCACAAAAAGTAGAGGTCCCAGAACCAAATCTTGAGAGACACCACTAGTCACAACCCTCCAATCCGAATGTACTCCCTCCACCTCGACCCTCTGCTTTCTGCAGGCAAGCCAATTCTGAATTCACCTGGCCAAACTTCCCTGGATCCCATGCCTTCTGACTTTCTGACTTTGTCAAATGCCTTACTAAAATCCATGTAGAACACATCCACTGCACTACCCTCATCTATATGCCTGGTCATCTCAAAGAACTCTATCAGGCTTGTTAGACACGATCTGCCCTTCACAAAGCCATGCTGACTGTCCCTGATCAGACCATGATTCTCTAAATGCCCACAGATTCTATCTCTAAGAATCTTTTCCAACAGCTTTCCCACCACAGACATAAGGCTCACTGGTCTATAATTATCCAGACTATCCCTACTACCATTTTTGAACAAGGGGACAACATTCACCTCCCTCCAATCCTCCGGCACCATTCCCGTGGACAATGAGGACATAAAGATCCTAGCCAGAGGCTCAGCAATCTCTTCACTTGCCTCGTGGAGCAGCCTGGGGAATATTCCGTCAGTCCCTAGGACTTAACCATCCTAATGTATTTTAACATCTCCAACACCTCTTCTCCTTTAATATCAACATGCTCCAGAACATCAACCTCACATATTGTCCTCACCATCATCAAGTTTCCTCTCATTGATGAATACCAAAGAGAAGTATTCATTGAGGACCTCGCTCACTTCCACAGCCTCCAGGCACATCTTCCCACCTTTATCTCTAATCAGTCCTGTCTTCACTCCCGTCAGCCTTTTGTTCTTCACATAACTGAAGAATGCCTTGGGGTTTTCCTTTACCCTTCTCGCCAAGGCCCCCTTCTTGCTCTTCTCAGCCCCTTCTTAAACTCCTTTCTTGCTATCCTATGTTCCTCAATAGACTCATCTGATCCTTGCTTCACATATGCTGCCCTCTTCCATCTGACTAGATTCTCCACTTCACTTGTCACCCATGGTTCCTTCACCCTACCATTCTTTATCTTCCTCACTGGGACAAATTTATCCCTAATATCCTGCAAGAAATCCCTAAACATCAACCACATGTCCATACTACATTTCCCTGCAAAAACATCATCCCAATTCACACTCACAAGTTCTAGCCTTATAGACTCATAATTTGCCCTTCCCCAATTACAAATTTTCTTTTCCTCTCTGATTCTATCTTTTTCCATGATAATGTTAAAGGCCAGGGAGCAGTGGTCACTGTCCCCCAGATGCTCACCCACTGAGAGATCTGTGACCTGATCCGGTTCATTACCTAATACTAGATCTAGTATGGCATTCCCCCAGTCAGCCTGTCAATATACTGTGACAGGAATCCATCCTGGACGCACTTAACAAACTCTGCCCCTTCTAAACCATTGGAACTAATCAGGTGCCAAGCAATATTAGGGAAGTTAAAGTCAGCCATGATAACAACCCTGTTATTTATGCACCTTTGCAAAATCTGCCTCCCAATCTGCTCCTTGGTATCTCTGCTGCTACCAGGGGCCTATAGAATACTCCCAATAGAGTAACTACTCCCTTTCTGTTCCTGAACCTTTCTGCACTAGCAAACCTTCCGCAAGGATGTTAGTCCCCCTCCAGTTCAGGTGCAAACCGTCCCATTGGAACAGGTCCCACCTCCCCTGGAACAAAGCTCAATTGTCCAGAAACATGAAGCCCTCCCTCCTGCACCAACTCCTTAGCCACATATTTAACTGCATTATCTTCCTACTTCTAGCCACACTAGCTCGTGGCACTGGGAGCAATCCTGAGATTGCAACCCTAGAGGTCCTGTCCTTCAACTTTGCACCTAACTCCCTAAATTCTCTTCACAGGACCTCTTTCTTCTTCCTATCCACATCATCGGTCCCTACAAGGACCACGACATCTGGCTGCTCACCCTCCCTCTTGAGAATACGGAGAACTCAGTCCAAGATATCGCTGACCCTGGCACCACGGAGGCAACAGACCATCTGGGATTCTCAATCTCTTCCACAGAACCGCTTATCTGTCCCCCTAACTATCAAATCCCCTATCACTACTGCTCTCCTCTTTTCCCTCCTTCCCTTCTGAGCTGAGGGTCCAGTCTCGGTGCCAGAGACACAATCACTACAACTTGTCCCTGGTAGGTCGTCCCCACTAACAGTATCCAAAACAGTAAACTTATTATTGATGGGAATGGCCGCAGGAGTGTTCTGCTCATTCTGTCTATTCCCCTTCCCTCTCCTGACAGTCACCCAGCTACCTGCCTCCTGACTTTTAGGGGTGACTATCTCCCTGTAACTCCTATTTATTTCTGCCTCGCCTCACAAATGATCTGAAGTTCATCCAACTTCAGCTCCAGTTCCCTAACTCGGTTTGACAGGAGCTACAGCTGGATGCACCTTTTGCAGGTGTAGTCATCAGGGACAAATGTGCTCGCCCTGACTTCCCACATACTGCAAACGGAGAACTCGACTGCCCTAACTGCTGCCTCCATTACCTACTTCTAAGTTAACTAGATTAACTAAAGGAGCTATACCCGGCCTTACCTCACTTGGAGCAAGCTTGTCCTCAGCCTCTGTTCGCCAAAGCCTCTCGAGCCAAAGCCTTTCTATTCCGTCGCCCACTCCATTAATCTGTTCACTTTTCAAACTCTCCTGCTGCCTCACGGGCCGACTTTCATGCACTTGTGCAGTCGTACCCCATTCAAACTGCCGAAGAAATGACCACCTCTTCTCATTCTGCTCTATTTTTAAATTCTCTAGGTCAGCAATTTGCTCCTGTAATTTTACTTGCAGCTGCCTTGCAGCAAAAACATGTCGATAGTCTCATGCTTTTTCTGGTATCCACACCATCTCTCCGGTAGGAGTCCCCAGTCAAGGTGTGATGTGAGATGGTTGAGAAGAAGCCCGCCGAAGATCTTGCCTGCAATAGACAGCAAGGATATTCACCGATAGTTGTCAGAGGACTGTCAGTTTCCCTTTGGTTTATACAAGTTGACGATGGATTGTTCTTTAAATTCCTGTGGAATCGTCTCTTTCTGTCACTTAAGTTGGAAGAACTGATGGAGCTTTACTGTTAGCACTGCGCCACATTTCTTATGGACCTCAGATGGCATTGCGTCTGACCCAAGTGCTCTTCCACTAGGGAGCCAATATATCGCTTTCTGGATGTCTGCTAAGGCTGGTGGGACATCCCATTGTTTCATGGACAGGTACCTGGGGAAGGCAATTGATGGCTTCGTAATTTATAGTTGAAGGATGATCTACAAACCTGTTCAATGCTCAGCCCACCAATGAAGAATTTTCACTTTGTCCATGATCAGCATGTTCCCATCAGCACTGAGACAGGATGATCCTGATGATGAATTATTTTAATTCAAAGTAGAAGTTCTTTAAAGCATGCTCATTAGCATTCGCCTGGATCTCAACAGCTTTATTGCTCAGCCAGGAATCCGGTTTGTGTTGTACAGTCCTTCGTATATTATTGAAGGCATCCTTTTTTGAGATGGTCATAGGTAGCAGACCCCAGATTCTCTGTACCAGTGAAGTAGATCACCTCTCGAAAGTTTGACCATGCATCTTCCACATTCGGATTGTCCAGAGCTGCGGAGTTTAGGTGGTCTTCTAGAGTGTCAACAAAAGATCTCCTTACTGTTTTTCAGTTTGGAGACGTTCAGCCATGTTGGAACTTCCTTTCGTTGTGGGTGTCTCTTGGGCCGGATATGGGTGTTCAGTTTAGAAACGATGAGATGGTGGTCATCCCAGCACTCAGCAGCACACACAAATTTTGCCACCCTTGCATCCTGCCTGTCTCTCATCCTGATGATGACATAATAAATTAGATGTCAGTGCTTAGAGCTGGGATCCATCCACGAAGTTCTGTTTCGGGTGGGAAGGCTGAGGGCGGTGTTGATGATCAACAACTCATGTTCAGCACATGTCTGGAGTAGTGGAAGATTGTTACTTTTGCAGCTGTCAACACCAAAGACCCCATCCTAGGTGTGTTGTCGGAACCTACTTTAGCATTGAGGTCACCAAGGATGATAAGCCTGTTCACTTTGAGAATAGTGACCATAATTCAGTGCAGTTCTTCGTAGTACTTGTCCTTGATATCATATGTGTTTGTTATGGTTGGGGCATAAGCGCTGACCATAGTGACATACTTCCTACCGGGTGGGGGGGGGGGGGGAATTTCATTCACATCCAGCGAGATTGCCAGCAATCTCTGTCTTCACTGAAAAATCCAACCTCAGCTTTCCACATCAAAAGAATGTGTATCTTGCACACCTTTGACAAAGAACCCCCTCTCCTGCAAGCTGAGCCTCACTCAACGCTGCGTTATCAATGTTATATCGGGCTAACTCTCTCCCTGTTAGAGTTCTCCTCTAAGGTCTGTCTCCACCGATACTCTCTGTTCTAGTCTGTGCGAACTCCATGCACCGAGGGTGAAAGGAAGAGTCCTTAATTTTCTCTTTGACGTATTTTGATGGCTGTGATACTATCCCCACCAGCTGCGGTAAGCTGGCCAGGGAGAGAATAGAGCAGGCAAGTTTTTTGCTCCTTCCTCACACCATGGAGTGAGTAGTGTATTCCTGAACAGGGCTTCTCAGGTGCTTAGGTGGCTGCTTCATGTCAGCGGATAACGACCCTGTGGCCTGAACCACCAGTGCCCAGGTTTGCAGTTACAGCTGACAGTGTACCCACACCTGACGCTTCATCTCTAGCGCATCGCCACAGGACTTGGGTTACTTAGGGGTGGGAAGAACAGATTACAAAAATCAAATTCAAAGATTCAAAATGCACTTATTATCAATTAATGTTTAAATAATATAGTCTTGAGATTTGTTTGCTTACAGGCAGTCGCAAAGCAAGGATCCAGAAAGAACCCAATTTAATAAAAAATAAGATCAACCGACAGCACCCCTGGAAAAAAAAGAAAAAAAAAAACAAATTATGCAAACAATAGAAGCGAGCAACAATGATAGCATTCCGAACCAAATTGTGTCCTTAGCTCCCCAGAGCAGCCCAGAATAAGCCCAAAGACTCCGTATTCAATTCATCATATTAGCTGGGAAAGTCACTCATGAGGGGTTTGTGTAAATACTTAGTATAAAGTTAGGAAGTGTTGCGCAGCGTCGACTTCGTTCACTTGTCTGAGACCATCTGTATCCAGTGGCAAGATAGAGTCAAGACGGCAGGAGATGGAGTCAGGTACAGTGGATGACCATGACAGCCTTAGTGTCCAGTCATGCTCACAGCGCCTTGCTGGGTCCGCCTTCCTGCCCGTTAAACCAAACTGGTGGATTCCTCCGCACAGTCTGCAGGGTCCAGTCTTTGGTAGCTTGGGTAGGTAAGCCCAAACTCACCGATGGTTTTAGACTCATATGTTACTCTCACATGGTTTAGCCAGCTCGTAGAAGCAGTTACTAGGGTGTGACCGTTCTCGACAGCAAGCAGCTGCTTGGAGCCAAGTGGGGACCAATGGTGAATGAGCTACGCCCAAGGGAGCACATCCTTCCCAGTCTATCAGAGGTATGCGACCCTTCCCTGACAATCCTTATATGATTTACATAAAGAACGGGTTAATGAAAACATGATTGATTTCACTTTATATTTTTGTTTAATAGTTAAACGCCCCCTCATGCCCACCATCCATGCCATGCACTTTTCTTGTTATTATCATTGAGCAGGAGGTACAGAAGCCTTAAGTCCTACACCACCAGGTTCAGGACCAGTTATTATCCGACAAACATCAGGGTCCTGCTGTGGCATAGATAATTTTACTCGCATCAGTTGCAAACCGATTCTCTGATTTACAGATTCATTTTTAAGGACTTCACAATTTATGTTGTCAGTATTATATTTGCTTATTTGGACAATTTGTCTGTGTTTGTTTGTTTGTTGACATGCAGCACGGAATAGGCCTTTCTAGCCCTCAGGCCCAGCAATCCCCCGATTTTAATCCGAGCCTAATCACAAAACACCTTTGGACTTTATGAGGATACCATAGAACCTAAAGGAAACACACACGATCGCGGGGAGATTTGAACCCAGGTCGACAGTACTTTAAAGCATTGTGCTAATTACTAAGCTACATGCCGCACTTTTGCACATTAGTTATTTATCGTTCTTTCTTTATATATACCTTTTTATAAATGTTATTATATTTCTTTATTTTTCTGTAAATGCTGAAATAAAGTGATCGCCATACTATATACTATACTACATATACTACATACTATGATACTATAAGACATCCTATACGTACGTTATAATAAATTTACTTTGAACGTTGACCTCTACATATTACAGGAACTTTACTCCCCAGGTACATACGTCAGGATTGTCTACATTTATTTTAATTCATCTTTCAATAACATCATCTCTGAGCTTCTGCAAGAGAAGCTCTCCAATCCTAACATACCGGATCCCAACTGCAGCTGGATCTCTCGTATAGGAGATTATGTTCAAACCTGAGTTCAAATCTCCCCGTGACCATATGTGAGATTATTGTGACAAGAATCCTTGTCGAGAATGTCTTGGAGCCAAATATTGGAGTATCCCATGCTTCGAGAATCTGAGCACAAGACAAACACTAGACGAAATCATGAGTTGACTTCCGATTGAACAGCAAACTTCAGTTCAGGTGCTCCTTAAATGGTCATCCTTGGCGCTCAGAACATGATCATTATGTTAGCAGGACTGTCCTGAATATTAAAAGATTCACGCCAAGCTTATCGCGGCTTTCAGACTTGGACACCCTCCATCCAGACTGGAAGATACAAATGCAGTACCGTTAACGGAGCACACTCTGCTCACTCTCAGCAACAGCGAGGATGAATCTGAGATAAACACCTCCAGCTGACAACACTGAGTCACCACTGTGAGTTCTTGCTCAATTGGCCGCAGTTCAACTTGACTTCATAGGTTCGGGATCCCAGACGTAAACGGTCAAGTAAGAAAACCAACAAAGGAAAACAAAGCAGCAATCCATGGTCACGAATACTTTTAGAAACATAAAAAGGGTACATAGTACTGTGCAAAAGTCTTATGCACATATTGTCATGGTCCGGATTGGTTCCCCTTTAAATTTAGTTAGGTTGCGATCCGGACCATTGACTGCTTGTTCCCGTCTAATTCCGCTTCACGTGTCCCTTGAGCTAGGCAATCAAGGTTATTCTCTCTCCCTCCCTCTCTCTCTCCCTCTCCCTCCCTCCCCCCCCCCCACTTCTACCCATTGCTTCCATTGCTTCCCCAAGGGCCGTGGCGGTCCCAGTCCCCAGGGTCCGAGTCCAAGGTCCGTGGCGATCCAACACCCTAGTCCCCAAGTCCGAGGTTCGTGTTTTCTCTTTGTCCTCGATTTTCCGATTGGCACAGTACTATAGTAATTTATGTATTGCACTGTACTGCTGCCACAATGAAAAAAAATCATGACAGTGTATTCTGATATTGGTCTCTATTGTGGACTGAAAATGAAAAGGGAGCGGGGAGAGGGGAACCATGGTTACGAAAAGGGGCAGGGAGAGGAGAGGAAGCGGGAAGCACCAGAAAGACATTCTGTAATGATCAATAAGCCAATTGTTTGGAATCAAATGACCTGGTGTGGTGTCTCTGGGCTGGGTATGTCTGCACTGGCGCCACAACCCGCCTCCGCCTCCGCCTCTGGTACTCCTTCTGTCCCGCATCCGCAGTGCTCCACTCTTGCTATTCCTAGCATCCGTTCCACTGCCGAACTGATCATTGTAATAGTTATATACCCTACTAAACTAATCACTTTTACCTATACAGTGTCCACATATAGTACTTCCATTCGCTGCGCATCCAAGTGCCTATATGAGGATGCTGTCTACGGGAAGCTGAAGATATCATAGATGAGACTTTTGAAGGGATGGTCTCGGCCAGAGTACTTCGGACAGTAGGTGGGTAATCACCAGGAAAGATAAGGAGATTAGGACGTCAGTGTGGAGATTACCTGTGGTCCCCTCTTTGGATATGCTGGGGGGAGAGGTGGTCAGGCAGTGCGGAGGTTACAAGGGACTCGACAGGGGGACAGAAAGGAGATTCTGTGGTTGCAAAAGAGGCACCAGAATGGTGTGCTGGAGTCCAGGATGTATTGGAGCGGCTGCAAGATATTCTCAAGGGGGAAGGTGAACAGCCAGAGGCTGTGGTGCATATTGGCGCCAATGACATAGGCTGAAAAGGGGGAGAGGTCCTACGCAGTGAGTATATAGAAAAAAGCGTCCAAGGTAGCAATCTCTGGACTACTCCCAGTATCACACGCTAGTGCATATAGGAATAGGGTGATATCAAGGAAAAGAGTGAATGGCTGAGTGAATGGTGAGGTGACAGGGTTTCAAGTTCTTGGATCATTGGAACCTTTTCTAGGGAAGGGGGTACGTGTACAAGAGGGTGTGTTGCACCTGAACAAGACGGGAACCAATATCCTGAGTGAGGAACCTAATGAGTACTATGCAGCAGTGTTTCCCAAGGAAAATTATATGGAGAACTAGGAGATTGGTGCCAAGTATATAATGGCGTTTAGTGGTTAAGGAAGAGGCAGTTTTGGGCATCCTAATGAGTATTAAGGTGGATAAGTCTCTGGGGCCCAATGGGATTTATCCCAAGTTTTTGAAGGAGGCCACAGATGAGATTGCTGGGACCATGATCAGAATCTTCATGCCCTTTCTAGGCAGAGGTAAGGTCGCAGTGGGCTGATGAGTGGCTAATGTTGTACTTTAATTTAAGAAAGAAAGAAGGGAAATTCCTGAGAACTAGAGACTGGGTGAGTCTCACATCAGTTATAGGGAAATTGCTAGAGAATATTTTTGTAATGGGATATTTGTGCGTTTGGAAACCCATGGCCTAATTAAGGAGAGCCAGCATGGTTTTGTTTGGGGCAGGTCTTGTCTTACCAACTTGATTAAGTTTTTTTGATACAGTGACAACAGAGATTGATGGTGGTAGGACAGTGGATGTTGTCTACATGGATTTTAGTGAGGTGTTTGACATATTCCCTCATGGGAGGCTAATCCAGAAGGTAAAGATGCATGGGGTCCGCGGCAAATGGCTATTTGTCTTCAGAACTGGCTTGCAAATATAAGAAAGGGAAGTCATTAAAGGGACTTATTCAAGCTGGAGGCCTGTAATTAGTGGTTCTCCACAGGGGTCTGTGCTGGGACTTCTGCAGTTTGTGAAGTACCTAAATAACCTGGATGAAAATGTAGATCGGTAGGTTAGTAATTTTGAGGATGTTTGGTAGAATTGTCGATAGTGTAGAAGACTGGCAAATAATACAATCTGTTATAGATTGGTTGCAGATATTGGCAGAGAAATGACAGATGGGGTTTAACCCAAATAAAAGTGAGGTGTTGCGCCTTGGTAGGGCGAATACAAGGGTAAAGTACACTGTTCGGGGCAAGATCCTTCACAGTGTTTCTGAACAAAATTATCCAGGGATCCAACTTCATAGCTCCTTGAAAGTGGCTACACAAGTAGATATGGTCGTTAAGACTTATGGAGGATTCCAGTGATGTCATCGTCGAGAATGGCAGCTTAAGTCACTAGCTCCTCCAGAAAAACGCGTATTAAAATATTTGAACTGACAAGAGGGGCAAGAATGGGGAGATGAAATGGAAATAAAAAAAAGCGACACTCCGGAGTCTGCGTCCGAGAGGAGTGCAACGAGCGGCTCTGCTACCCGACCGCGTGCTAGCGAGGCGGCTGCTGGGCCTCGTTCAGTCGAAGCAGCGAATGTCTTCGAAATCCTGAAAGAAATAATGGAGGTCCAGAAAGATATAAAGCGGCAGCTCCGTGTTATTAAGGCAGAGTTCACCAGCGTTAATCAAAAAATAGCGGTGGCAGAGACTCACATTGAGAAGGTGAAAGATCGCGTTCAAAACGTGGAACGGATACTGAGCAAGACAATAAAAATAATACGTCACCAATAAGGTAAACTGCTTGACCTGGATGGAAGATCACGGCGGAAAAATATCAGAATCTACAACGTTCCCGAAGGAGCGGAGGGCCCGTCTATGACGGAGTTTGTCGGAAAGTAACTGCGAGACGCGCTGGATCTTCCCCCGGCTATGAAGCTGGAAGTCGAAAGAACCCACCGCACGTTAGTTCCAAAACCTACCCAGGATAGAAAGCCACGCTCAATTATAATTAAATTCCTTCGTACAGCACCAAGGCGGAGATTCTACAAAGGGCCTGGCATAAGAAGAGAGTGTTTGTAGAGGATAAATTAATATATTTCGACCAAGATTCCCGCCCCCCCCCCAGCGCGGTCCTCCAGAAACGCAAAGAATACTCCGAAGTAAAGCGAGTATTAAAGCAAAATAGATTAGATTTCTAACTCCGTACCCTGCTAAGCTTCGAGGGTTTTATGACAACAGGACGCGGTTGTACCAGACAGTGGAAGAGGCGTCTACAGGCAGGCCAGAGGATTGCCCGTCAGCATGACCAAAACGAAGGAAAGCCTGTCTGAGGAATTGTCCCACTCGGCTTGGGAAATAGTGCGAGAAACGAGAAGGCAGGAGACGGGAGGAGGCCAAGAGAAACATATCAGGAAGAGACCAGGAGATTCCCAAAGACAGTCCTCACCCCCTTCAGAAGAGCCATAAGGTTTGGCTAACTTTAAAAATGTTGAGGAGCTAAACAGAAGCAAAAGTACACGGTGATATACCTATCTCGAGAAATACTTATTATAATGTGGATTTTATATTACTTAGTTGTTATTCTTTATTCGCTCACTTTTTCCCCACCAAAATGAGAATATATATATGTGTGTGTGTGTGTGTGTGTGTGTGTGTGTGTGTGTGTGTGTGTGTGTGTGTGTGTGTGTGTGTGTGTGTGTATGTGTGTATATGTATATATATATATATATATAGTACACAGGGAAATCTTTTCTGGGTAATGGATTTGTTCAATGACTTTTATGAATACTGCAATGGGGGCCCTCAACTCACATGTAGGAGGGGTTATCCCCCACAGCTAAACATTTCCTCTAGCTCAATGCACGGTCATTTACTAGAGACCTCAGCCTTGGAATCACTCGTTTGTTGCCATTTTTGTTATTATTCAAGTTTCTTGGTTCTTATTTGTTCAGGGAGTAGATCGATTAAGTTTTATTCTAATTTCAATGATACATTGACAGATAAATACAGAAGGCTAAGGACAAGATAAAATTCATTTCTTTTAATGTAAATAGGCTATTAAATCCAATCAAATGTAAGAAAATTTTATCCAAAATGAAAAAAGAACAAGCCCATGTAGTATATTTACAGGAAACTCATTTAAGTGATAATGAGCATAAAAAACTAAAGAGAATGGGCTTCACTAATCTGTTTTTCTCCTCATATAAATCAGGACATAGGAGAGGAGTTGCTATTCTTATCTCAAGTAAGCTAAATTTTGAAAAATATTTGAAATGGGAGATAAAGAAGGCTGATATGTTCTGGTCAGGGGGAATATAGATGGCAATTCAGTTACTCTATTGAATATATATGCACCCCCGGGAAGTGATGTTGGTTTCTTTCAGAAAATTACTGATATTATAGTAACGGAAACAGAAGGTCTCCTAATATGTGGGGGAGACTTAAATTTACAATTACAACCAAACTTAGACACTTCCAATAGAAAATCCAATTAAACAAAGCCTTTACATAAGAAAGTTAATACACTTTTAGACAATGTTTGTTTAATTGATATATGGAGGGACCGTTTTCCTAACAGAAGGGATTACACTCATTATTCTGCTCCACATTCTGTATATACAAGAATAGACTATTTCATAACATTTGGAAAAGACAAAGACAAAATAAACACCTGTAGAATTGGGACAATAGATGTAAGTGACCATGCATCTATATATTTATCTGTTGATTTTGACCTACAACTAAAGAATACTATTTGGAAACTAAATTCAAGTCTACTCAATGATCCGTACTTTAAGGAACAAATTAAAAAAGAAATTGGACTCTACTTAGAATTTAATGATAATGGAGAGGTTTCACCTCCCATTTTATGGGATACTCTGAAGGCGGGCTTAAGAGGGAAAATTATAGCGATATCTTCATATAAGAAAAAATAAGGAATAAAACATTAGAGGAATTACAAAATGGGCTGAAGGAACTGGAGAATAAACACAAATTGAATTTAGCACAGGATACATTAGGGGAAATTAAAAGAATTAGGAATGAAATAATTAATTCGGCTATGCAAGAAATCAGGAAAAACTTAATGTTTCTGAAACAGAGATATTATGAAAGTGGATCAAAATCTATGAAAATACAGGCGTGGAAACTGAAAAAAAGCAGAAAATACAATTCATAGAATTAGGGACCCAAGAACGAAAATTATTTAAAAAAAAAATAAGCTAAGTGAAATTCAAGAAGCGTTTGAAGTGTTTTACGAAACGCTATATTCCAAAGTTCCAGGGGGAAGCATAACCTAAATTTACACCTTCTTGCATTCTCTAGAGTTACCCACTTTAAGCAAAGAGCAAAACAGAAGGATGACTGCTGACATAACTGAAGTTGAATTAAAAGCAGCAGTTAGTAGGCTTAAATTAAGCAAGTCACCAGGATCAGATGGATATACAGCAGAGTGGTACAAAGAATTTAAAAATGAGTTAATTCCTGTTTTACTCCCCACACTGAACTGGGCTCTAAAAAAGGCACAAATGCCACCCAGTTGGAAGGAAGCGATAATCTCATCTATACCAAAAGAAGGCAAGAATAAAATGGAATGCAGGTCATTGAGACCAATATCCGTTCTTAATGTAGATGATAGATTATTTATCTCCATCATGGCCAAACAATTAGAAGAGTTTCTACCCATACTGATATGTAATGATCAGACAGGTTTTATACGACAACGCCAGACTCAAGACAATATACAAAGGACACTTCACATTATGGATCATATACAAAAAAATAAAATCGAAGCAATAGTGATAAACGTGGATGCTGAAAAAGCATTTGATTCAGTTAATTGGAATTTTCTTTACAGAGTTTTACATAGATTTGGTTTCCAAGACACAATTATTAAAACTATACAGACACTATATGACAATCCTACTGCTAGGATTAAAATCAATGGATATTTATCAAATAGTCTTACCCTAGAAAGGGGCACGAGACTGGATTGTGCATGGTCACCGCTACTCTTCGCATTATATCTGGAACCATTAGCTCAATACATCAGACAAAATGAAGATATCAGGGGAATTACTATTAAAGGGACAGAGCATACATTGGCTTGTTATGCAGATGACATTTTGATCTACCTAGGGCAACCAACATACTCTTTGCCTAAATCGATGCAATCCTTTAAACAATATCGTCAATTATCAGGATACAAGATCAACATAGATAAAACCCAATTATTTTCATATTACTATAGCCCACCAAGAGAAATTGAAAGTCGATACCCCTGGGCACGGCACACAGAGTCTTTCAAATATTTGGGCGTCATTATGCCAAAAGATTTGGCCGAATTATCAGAATGTAATTATCAGCCTTTATATAAAAAAATTAAGGAAGATGTGGCAAGATGGAGCCTGATTCCTTTTTTCAGTCTCAGTTCAAGGATTGAGTCTATTAAAATGAATATACTGCCCAGACTGTTATATCTCTTTCAGACCCTACCAATAGAGATTAATCAAAATCTTCAATGAATGGAACAAGATGCTATCAAGGTATATTTGGCAGGGTAAAAGGCCTAGAGTTCATCTCAAAACTTTGCAATTAGCAAAGGAAAAGAGGGGATGGGGCTTGCCTTCTCTTAGAGATTATTATTCTGCAGCACAATTGAAAGCTGTGATATGTTGGTGCAACCCATCATATGATGCTCAATGGAAAAACATTGAGGAGCGGGTACTTCCCATCCCCATACAAGCAATTTTGGCTGATAACAACCTGCAAAGGTACATAAATACTATTGATAACCCATGGGTGAAATTGACTCTTAAAATATGGAAAACTACTATAAAAGAATATAATCTAGAGGGAGATATTGCAATTCTTAAATGGTGTGCATATGACTCTGATTTTACACCAAATAATTTGGATGCGAGATTTAAGGACTGGACATCTAAAGGAATAAGAGTTCTTTGCAATGTAATGAAAGAAGGAACACTGTTCAGTTTTGAAATGCTTAAAGAGAAACACTTATTAGAAAAACAAGATTTTTTATCGGTATTTATAGATGCGACAATGTTAATAAGATGCTTAAATATGTAACCAAGGCAAATACATGCTTGATAGAGCTCTTTAGAAAAGTATAGAGGTTTATAAAATTGTGAGAGGAATAGATAGAGTAGAAATTGAGTTTTTGTTTCCCAGGTTTGAAATATCTAATAACGGAGGGCATGCATTGAAGGTGAGGGGGGTAAGTACAGAGAGCTGTGAGGGAAAAGTTTTTTACTTAGAGAATGGTGAATGTCAAGAATGCACTACCTGGTACGGTCTAGAGCCAGATACATTAGAGGCTTTGAAGACAAGAATGACAGACATGAATCTGAGGAAGATAGAGGGATATGGACATTGTACAGGTAGGAGGGATTAGGGCCTGTTCCTGTGCTGTACTGCTCTATGTCCTCTGATCTATGTTCTATACTAAATTGTATATCATATACAACTATCTATCTATCTATCTATATCTAGATAGTTTGATATGAATCAACTTTATTCGCCATAATATATCTGGGCGTGAAAAACGATTTGCTGCACGCATCTCAGATTCGGATTCATTTATTCAGCGCATGTGCTTTCAAAGACGCTGAGAAATGAATCGTTTGTATTGTCAATACAGGATGTGCCGTGGGCAGCGCGGAAGTATCGCCACACCTTCTGGCCAACATAACACGTCCACCATGCTCGGCAGAATAACAGCAACACAAGCCCCTTGCCTCCCTCCCACCCACTCACCCATACACAGACAGCGCTCCGCAAAAAAAATCTCCTTTGAGCTTATACACCACCCCCAGCCGCAAAGCATTTTTTTTTTCATTTTCCGATTATACGGTACGAGGCAGGGAATAACATAATGGCTGTCTATAAACATTTTCGAGATCCAGAACAGCACACACGAAATGCTGGAGTAACACCGGAATAAAAACCCGGGAAGAGGGAAAGGAGAACAAGCTAGAAGGTGATAGGTGAAGCCAGGTGGGTGGGAAACGTAAAGGGCTGGAGAAGAAAGAATCTGATATGAGAGTAAAGTGGACCGAAGGAGAAAGAGAAGAAAGAAGGGCACCTGCGTGGGATGAGGGGGAAAGGTAAGAAGGCCAGATTGGAGAATCTGTAAATCCGATAGTGCAGCCCCTTTCACCGATGGTTCCGGACACGAATGTACTATTGGCCTGTCCCTTCGGATTCCTGTTGGCATACGGTGGTTGATTTGTGCTCTGCCTTTGTCTCTATACCACTGCACGAGGACAGTCGGTATTTGTTTGCCTTCACATATAATGGACAGCAATATACGTGGACAAGATTACTGCAGGACTATACAGAAAGTCCGGCTGTCTACGAAGCCGCTATTGCGGATGATCCGGCAAATTTACTATTGGCCCGGAGTCAGCATGATTTTACAATATGTAGACGATTTATTTCTGGCCTCACAGGGACTAACTGACTGAGAGAAGACTCTATGACGCTGTTGGGTCATTTGGCTGCCAAAGGACAAAATTACAAATAATTGGGGTATGTACTGCATAAGGGAACCCAGAGACTGGGGCCGGACCGTGGGACTGCCATTGTGCAGGCTCCCAGACCTTCTCCCAAGAAACAAATTATGGTTTTCCTGGGAATAACGAATTACTGCCGACATTGGGGACCTGAATACCATATCTCTGACGCTGCCCTGTAACCCAGGCTGCAGCTGATACAATACAATGAACTGAGTATATGGAGCCGGCTTATGAGGCTCTAAAGAAGTTCCCTAATACAGGCCCCGGCCTTGAGGTTGTCCGATTACAGCAAGCCGATCCAGCTGGTTTGAATGAAAAGGAGGGTATCATAAGTGCGGTGTTAACCCAAGAACACGGTGGCTTACGAAGACCAGTGGCGTATTATTCCAGCCTATGGTTAAAAGAATGCCAGCAGGTTTAAGGGCGGTGGCAGCGACAGCGGTAATGGTCGAGAAGCCTGAACGGTTAATACCAGACCATGCCTGTACTGTACTGAAAACTCAATGCTGTAATGTTGCTCCTCAAACCCGCTGCTACGCAAATTTCACCATCGCCCGCCGCACGGGATATGAGGTCATGTTACTTAGCAAGCGGAATTTAACTTTAAAAAGAGCACCCGCAATTAACCCGGCTCCGCTGGTCCCTACGACAGAGTCCTCAGAGCCCATGACGTAGTAGACACTGCTACGTCACCACGACATAACATATCCACTGTACTCCTTGACAAACCAGATTTTAATACTGACCAGCGACTACACCATACTGACAGACTATGCGATAGTGACTGCTTTTGACTCTTCAGAGGTAGGAACCCTTCCCCAAGGGACGTCTGTTCAGGCGTCTGAGCTTCTTGCTCTAACACGAGTTTGCATTTTAGCCGAAGGATACACAGTAAACATCTGTACAGACTCTGGGCATGCCTTCGGGATGGTACATGATTTCGGGTCACCTTGGCATCATCGGGGGTTCATTACGTCAGCGGGTAGACCCATTCTCATTAAAAATTTCCTACAAGCAGTGCACTTGCCCAGACAATTGCTGTCATTAAGTGCGAACCTGTCACTAATGCCTCAGACTCTACAGCTAAAGGAAATTCTGCTGCTGACGAGGCCGCTAGCGCCGGAAAAGCTATACTAGTATGTATACATGTATAATTTACCCCTGTGACCCTTACGCCAAACCTGCAAGATTTAATTTCTGCACGAGACGGGACCCTGGAAAGGGAGAAGGGAAATGGCCGTGTTTTAGGGACTCTGGGGGCGTGGAGACATCCAAATAATCGTTCTGTGTGTCCCAGGAATCTCCTACATGCGCCCTTGCTCGACTAATACGTGGGAAAGAACATATAGGAAAGGGAGGGCGAATTATCCATACATCAAATACAACAATAATTTGAACCACAGTTAACAGTAATTACGGGACAGGTTGTGCGACGCTGAGAGATTTGCCAGAGAAACAATAGGGAAAAGTCACCTGCTAAATTTGATCATATGCCTCCCGCGGGGGCATCATTTGCCAATTTGCAGATAGAGTTTGTGTACGTGCCTGCCAGTGGGATTTATAAATACCTATCAGTAATAGTGAATATATTCTCCAAATGGGTGGAGGAGTTTCTTACTGGAAAAGATGATACTGGAACCCGAATGGTTAAGACATTAATCAAGGAAATTATTCCCAGAATGGGGTTCCATACAAATTTGCAGTTATAGAGGGGCGCATTTTACAGATAAATCAATTAAGGAATTCGGTCAGGCGTTAGGATTTGCTTGGGAATATCACATTCCCTGTCAGCCCCGGTCCTCAGGGCTTGTAGAAAGAATGAATGGAGTATTAAATGGTACATTGGCTGAGGTATGTCAGGTAACTGAATTGAAATGGCCAGAGGCTCTTCCTATTGCACTGTGCACGCGAAGAAATCGAGTGAGCTGGTCAATTAAATTGACTCCCTTCGAGGATTTAATGGAAAGGCCGATGCTGGCGGGGTCTCGGCCTCCTTTGACTAGTGCACAATCGTATTTGGTCTGGACCGATGAGAACACGGTAACAATTGTTAAACCTCTAGGCGAAAGAAGAAGAGCAAACCAAGGACAGATAATTGCTGCCTTACTTTAGCAAGGGGAAGCAAACATTCATCCCTTTAAACTTGGAGACTATGTATATGTAATGATGCTTTAAGAAAGTCTCTCTTTCTCCGAGGTGGAAAGGGCCCTATCAGGTGATTCTGGTGACAAGGACTGTTGTGAAAGTCCAAGGTAAACCTGATTGGATACACGGAACTAAGTACAAATTATCTTCTCCTGAAGAAGGAAAGACGGAAACTGGATTATGAAGAAATTACTTTTCTTGTGTGGACTATTGGATTTGATTTTGCTGGGGGGGGGGGGGATCCAATAATACTTAGTTGAGCTTAGCTTATGAACAGGCTACTCGGACTAATGTTGGGCATGTATAGGGATTCCTACGCATGGAGCAGGGGCTGTGCCATTATGACCAATTCCCTTCAATGCGAAGGAGCAAGAATGCTTATAAGCAGGAGTTTTAAAAGCTATTACGGGACAGACAAAGGGAAGGACTGGACAGAGGAGGGAATAGAGAATCAACAGAAAGACAAGGCTACATGGATATCAATCGGACCGGTATTCTTTAAGGGAATTTGCTTTGAGGAATGGTATATGCCTAACTATAATATAACAAATTATTATGTGCCAAGGTTCCATGCAGCTACTCAAACAGCTGCAAAATGCTGGTGCCGGAATAACAAGACAGGTCAGTTAGTGGGAAGGAGTTGGTGCAGTGAGAAGACTGACTGATAGTGCGGTCCACAGCCCCCTGAAAGATCCCGCGATTATTAAATGGTACATACTGGATATGTGGGTTTCAAGCTTACTCCTGGTTACCTCTTAACTGAACGGGATTTTGTCACCTCGGATTTGTAGAACCGTAATTACGTCACTCTCATGCTTCAACCCCGCCCTCCGCGAAGGAAGAGGGCGATTACCGGTACATAAAGGTTCTGTATGATTATGTTTCCCGTGTATCGGGCAGGCAGAGCAGTTCAAGAATTGACGCAGATGGTTCAGCCCTCGAAAAGTTAACTAATAACACTGCATTAGTTCTGGACGGTACGCAATTGCAGGTAAAATAACTAACCGCCGAAATAGTAGCTACCAGAACTGTGGGTTTTCAGAATCCTATAGCCCTAGATTTTGTGTTAACTGAGAAAAGAGGCACTTGTGCCATCATAGGACAGGAATGTTGTACTTGTATTCCTGCTAAGTCCGAGAATATAACTAATCTGACAGCTCATTGAGGAGAAAGAGGAAAAAATAAAGATAGGAGAGGAATTCCATAATTATAATTCCCCGGGGTCTTGGTGGTCACTAGAGAAGATGGTGGGGAACTATCATACATTATGGGCGGATATTGGTGTTATTTGTAATAGTGGAACTAGTAATCCGATTTACCTGTGCCTTGATGCCAAGGTGTCGACCCGGCCCCGTTGGGATGTTTCCTAAAATTAAACTAAAATCATTTGATCCTGTGTATGACGAAGACGCTTTAGTATAGTAGTGGAATTAATGGTTATGGGGAAAATGCAGGAAGCTGGAGATGAGTCCATGTTCAGATCAGCCACGATCTCATGGAATGGCGGGGCAGGCTCTACGGGCCGGATGGCCAACTCCTGCTCCTATTCCTTATGTAGGCGGCCTCTGCCCCGCGGTTTATGAAGCCCCGCATCCGCAAGATGAGGAGTAGAGTTCATCTAGCAATCAAAAAGGAGGGGACCGTGGAAGAAAAGTTAAGTTTGAGGACTAAGGGCTGACAGAATTGTGGGGATAGCATGATAAGAAGCAGAATGGATTTATCTTACTAACTAACAATAGATCATGTCATTAATGAGGGACCGTTGACCTTTGTCTGAGAGGCAACGTGAGTAACGGCTTGTGTTGTACTCTGATCCATGAGGAACCGATTTTGTAGATGCTAATTTTGTGTACACTGCGGAAATGTTGTCTCGAGACCTGCTGACTGAGTATGATTAGATTTGCTGTATAAATTTGAACTATAACCTTGCATTAGCGGAGTCGTTCCTTGGACGGCTCCCCGTGAATTCACGAAATAAAGTTGGTAACTGGTCTCGAGGTGCTCGCCTAGTTTGTGTTTGATTGCTACTAAATTCCCTAACAGATTCATTTGTGTCTCGTCCGTGCTATATTCCCTAACATGGACTGTGCTCAAGAAATAGTCCTATGCATTCCCTAGTTCTGAAATTAGCGTGTAATAGGGCCATAGAATCATAAAACACCACAGCATAGAAACAGGCACTTTGGTCCCCTAGTCTATGTCGAACCAATAATCTGCCTGGTTCTATTCACCCGCACCCGAACCATAGCCCTCAGTGCCTCTCCCTTCTATGTACCTATCCAGATTTATCTTAAATGTTGAAATCGATCCCGCATCCATAACTTGCGCGGGCAGCTCATTCCACACGCTCACCACCCTCTGAGTGAAAAAATTTCCCCTCATGTTCCTCCTGAACAGTTCACCTCCCACCCTTAACCTATAACCTCGAGTTGTCTCGCCTAACCTCAAAGGAAAAAGATTGCTTATATTTACCCTATCTATACCCCTCATAATTTTGTATACATCTACCAATTCTCTCCTCGATCTTAAATAATTTGGGAAATAAAGTTCTAAACTATTGACCTTTCCCTATAACTCAGGTCCTCACGTCCTGGTAATAGCCTTGTATTTTTTCTGTGAGCTCTTTCAAACTCTTAACGTCTTTCCCGTAGGTAGGTGACCAAAACAGGACAAAATACTTCCAAATTAAGCTTATTTTATAAAATTTCAACATAACATCCCAACTCTTGTACTCAATACACCAAAGTGCCAAAAGCTTTCTTTACCACCCTGTCTAATTGTGACTTTCAAGGAATTATGGTTCAGTTTTCCCCGATGATAAATGTTCAAGAAAGATCTTGCGCATCTACTTTGGTTCCACAAAAACATGTCCACAAGCGGAGTTATTCTCTCTCTAATTACGCTTTAGCATTGGTAGAGCACTTAATTGGATTCTCACTAGATTTTTCCCCTCACTTAGCCTTTTGCGCCCGATTTACCTTCCCGATACCCTCTTGAGTATACTAGGGCATCCTTTATACACCTATAGGTAATCACTGATTCCAGCTACCAATACCTCAGCATGCTTCCTCCTTTTTCCTGGCCATAGCCTCAATATCACTCGCCATCCAGAATTCTCTACCCCTCCCAACTTCTACCAGGAACATTTAACAATCGGTTTGCACAATCTCACAAATAGCACTCGCCTTCCAAAGTTTTCTACCCCTACCATTCTCTACCAGGAACATTTAACAATTGGTTCGTACTACCTCACAAATATCACTCGCCATCAAATATCCCCCACCCCTCCCAGCCTCTACCAGGGATACTTAATATTGAGCTCGCGCGATCTCACCTTTATCAGCGTCCATCTTGCTAGCTGTTCCCTTACCCGCGAATAACGCACGCCAAACAACCTCTGCAAGACCCTGCATCATACTGCCATAAATCCCCCTGCTGTAGTTTAGAAACTGAACCTGTGGACACGTTTGGTCCCTTGCCATAACCAGTTCAAGACGAATAGAACTATGATCAGTCGGCCCAGACTGTTCAATCACTGTCAGCGCATTCACTTTTCTTTCCAGCTTCCCCAAATTAGCTCAACGCACCTAACGAATTCTGCCCCTCGAAGGCACTGAACAATATGAAAAGTTAACATTCCTTACCATGACAACCCCATTGTTCTTTCAACCTTCCATTACTCCTGTTCTTCTCATTTATCTGCACCGTTTTGAGGGTTTATAAGTCAATCGAAACAAGGTGATGAGCCCCTGTCCATTTCTCAGCTACACCCATAAGGCATCTCTGGATAATCCTCCAGTACTTTCATTTCTGAATGCTGCTCGGTTCCTCTTGAACAAAAATGCACCTCCATCTTCCATTTCATCCAAATCTATCTCATCTAAAGCAGCGGTGCTCAAGAGCATTAAGCACCCTCGCACCTCTCCTTCATTTCATTCCACTCTCCCGTCGAAAGCTCGTGTACTCTGGGGCATTGGGCCCCGAATGCCGCTCTTCCCTATAGCAACGTTTCCATAATGGGTATCATATCATGTTACACGTGATGAGTAAGTTCATTCAGTGGACTATTTCCCTCTCTTTACCTTACTACTTTGTTGAACTTGCTCTGATTGATCTGTAGCACTTTCCAGTCTTATTGACCTCCGTGCAAATTTAAGTTAAACAGATCCTCATAACATTGTAAATCTGACTGCTAGGATTGCCCACTCATCTAGTTCAGCTGTAAGCTGTACTTCTCAGGTAGATTCTAGCTGCAAAAAAATAAATAAATAAATATTAAAATCCCAATCTGCCAAAAATCTGAGTTTCTGCACCTTCCACGTACTTCCAGTCATGCCTTCGTTTGACTGAGCCTCCATTTCATACCCTCGCTAGCAAAGGACCCCAGACTTAATCCAGAACGATTGAAGGAATTCATCACTATCCTCGCCGTCGTGATTAGAACTCTGGTATTCTAAGGCACTGGATATACGAGTAGTGGATGGACAGGGACTGATTAGGAATATACAACATGGCTTTGAGCGTGGTAAGTCATCTCGAACAAATCCTACAGAGTTTTTGAGGAAGTTACCAGGAAGGGTATTGAATGACTGAAGGAAAAGCAGTAAATGTTGTTGAAATGAACGTAAACAAGGCATCTGACAAGGTCCTGCATGGAAGGCTAGTCGAGAAGGTTGCATCACTTGGCATTCAAGATGAGGTATTAAATTGGATTAAACATTCGCTTCATGAAAGAAAACAGAGTGGTAGTAGATAGTTGCCTCACTAACTGGAGCCCTGTGACTAGTGAGGTGCCGCAGGGATCGGTATTGGGTCTGTTGTTGGTCGTCATCTATAACAAAAATCTGGGTGCTACTCAGGCAAATTGGATCAGCAAATTTTCAGATGACAACAAGATTAGGGTGTAGTAGACGGAGGAAGACTGAAATCTTGCAGTGGGATCGCGATCAGCTAAAAAAAAAAAGAAAAAGGGCTGAAAAATGGAATTTAATGCAGACAAGTTCGAGGTGTTGCACTTCGGGAGGACCAACCAGCATTACCTGGCGAGTATTAGAACAGGGGGATCTGGGAATACAATCCATAGTTCATTCAAAGTGGCGTCATAGGGAAATAGGTTCAAAGAAAGCTTTTGTTCCAGTGGTCTTTATAGATCAGTGTATTGAGTAGAGAAGTTAGGATGTTATGTCAAAATTGTATAGGATACTGGTGAGGCCTAATATGAAGTATTGTGTCCGGTTTTGGTCACCCACCTACAGGAAAGATGTAAATAAGTTTGAAAGAAAACAGAGCAAATTTACAAGGATATTACCGGGACTTGAGGACCCGAGTTATTTGGGAACGTTGTATAGGTTAGGACTTCATCTAGAAGGTAGAAGATTAAGGACAGATTGATGGAAGTATATAGAATTATGAGGGGTATAGATAAGGTAAATGCAAACAGGCTTTTTCCACGGAGGTGTGGGACCTGAGGCTTCTGTACGTCCTTCCCGGTGGCAGCGTCGAGAAGAGAGCATGGATGGGATGATGGGGCTCCTTGGAGGTTACTTGTTTGTGGCAGAAGTACTCAATGGTAGGGGTGGCTTTGCCTGTGGTGGTCTGGGCTACATCCGTCATTTTATGCAGACTTTTCCATTGCTGGGCATTGGTGTTTCCATACCAAGCTGTTAGGCAAACTGTTACTTCATTCGGATATGGCCCGTGACGAGAGAGACACTCTGAAGCGGTTCCCGGTTCCCAACATCGTATTTCCTCTCGACCAGAATCAAGCCACGGGAACGACAGGCACAAGGATACAGTCCGCTATCCACAGAAGAGCGCTGAGAGAGGACAGCTCCAGTGCCGCCATCGGATGTATCCACCTCGACTATGAACGGCTGAGATGGGTCTGGTCGCTTGAACTCCGAAAATGCGTGGCCTGCATCGCCTGTGCAATGGAATCGTGCCGAGGTCCTCCTGGTGAGTGCCGAGATTCCGGTGAAGCGGAAGTTTCACAAACCCCATGAAGCGCGACCACTCCAATTGCCTGAACTTTACTAAGGTCCATTTCAACACTGAATTGTGCAAGTATATAGCCCAAAAACGACACGTGGTATTTATGAAACTCACATTTCTGGCGCTCAGCGGACAGGTCATTTTCGAGAACCCTCCGGACATGCTGGACGTGTTCCTGGGGAGCGGAAGTAGGCAAGTATGACGTCTAGATACACCAAAACACTCTGCTTCGACAAGTCCCTGAGCACGTTGTTAACTAAGACCTGGAAAACAGCGGGGGCGTTGGCCAGACCAACGGTACCCAGTGGCCATTAGACGTGTTGAAAGCTGCCTTCCACTCATCCCCTTCTCTCGCACGAACCAGACCGTAAGCTTTGCGCACATCAATTTTGGAAAAAATGGGTGCTCCCTGAAGACGTTCAAACGCAGAACGCCAGCAGGGGAAGATGGTAGGGGTTCTTCATGGTATTGTTCAGGGACGGAGCTTGCCATCTTTTTTGCTCTCAAAGAAGCCTGCTCCTGCCGGCGGGGTTGACGGACGGATAACCTCCATGACCAATGTATTCTTGCTGTATCCTTCCATGGCCACCGTTTCCGGACGAGAGGGGGGAAAGAGCCGGCCACGGGGAGGACTATGGCACAGTCGTATGGCCCGTGTGCGGCAAGGATGCAGCCTTCCTTTTACTGAGTATCCCAAGAAAATGCGCATGTTCGTCCGAAATCCCGGAGTGGTCCATATCCTTCGCGGACACGGGAGGGGATTCATGGAACGGAGCTCGAGCTGGACCCAGACGGATTGACGGGCATGCCGGTCCCCACTTTTGGAATGCTTTGAGACCAGTCGATCTGTGGGTTTAAAATCGGGATAACCAGGGGAGACCAAGCACCAGTGGCCGTTCAGGCGAATCAACCATATGGCAGGAGAGTTCTTCACTATGGTTGCCTTGGAGAACAAGTTGGAGGGCTTCGGTGGAAAGGTGGATCTGGCCGCTGCCCAAAAGTGGCCAGTCCAGGGCCTTAACGATGATCTTCTCTCCTAATTCTGCTGCGGGACTCCCCATCTTTGAGATAGATGTTCATGAGATTCCCGGCTGCACGGGAGTCAATAGACGCCTTCATGGCAAGATCCCAACGACAAGGAAAATGTAGAGATTACACAATTAGGGGGAGCTGACTGCAGAGAGAACAGGCCCGTTAGGATTCCTCTCCCAGCTGACGGGTATCCTCTTTTGCTGGACGCTTGGGAAATGTCCGGGATCACAATAGAGACACGGTCCGGGCGCGGGCGCCGGAATAATAGTGGCTGAGACTGTCAGAGCAGCGGAAAAGGAGGACATGCGAGACGCTGGGAGGCCGCTGAACTGCGTGGGTGAGAACGCTAGTGGCTGTCAACTGGCGCTGTCTGTCCATAGCGAGTTCGTGGACCGCAGCCGTGAGAACGGAAATCGCAGGCAGTTGACTCCGCTTGTCTGCGGCAACTGTTGTGGAACAGTCGCGGCAAGGGATGAGACTGGGCTTGTCGATACAGACTGTCACTGTTCTAAAGGTGTCGGGAACGCGGCCGGATGGACCCAAATGCAGGACGCAGACACTAAAGTACTAGGGGGAGGACAGGATGGGGATGCCATAGCATTTCAGGGTAGAGCTGGGGTTCAGGTAGATAGAGTGTCAGGCGGGCAGTGCGGAGCGGGCTCCCCGAGTTCGAGGTCAGGCAGGCGGGCGGGCCCCCGAGTTCGAGGTCAGGCAGGCGGGTCTAGGTGGCTGGATAGGCTGGTGGAGAGCCCTCCCTGGGCGGGCCGCATATGTCTCGGGTAGGGTCACCTCCCAGGCGGAAACACCGGAGGCCTGGGCACGACGCGGACCCCTAGGCGGGTGCGGGGCACAATCCCAGGGTTCGGGCGGAAGAGAACGGGGCAGAACCCTCGCCGGGCCGCGGCAGAGTGGCCGGATCCGCCCGACGGAGGCAAGGAATAGGAACGGGCATAGGTCCAGGGTGACCAACATAACCGTCATGATAAAGTGAAAATCGGAAACGGCCGGCAGTCAGCGCGACAGCGCGAACAAAACAAACGAGCGGAGAAGTGGGACGAGCGCATGGGAAGAAAGGTGGGGAAGAGGACCAACCTGGCAGTCCTGGTACGGGGCAGAGAAGCCTGATGAAGAGTAGATCTGAGCTCGGACAGAATAGCAGAATGCTCAGCAGAGTTCGGAGCCGGTGGAGAAACAGAACAAAACGACCACCCACTTGGTCCCAGTCCCAAGGCCCCTTATAAACACCTGCAGCTCAATGAGTCACAGGTGTGCCTCCTTGAGCCAGGAGGGTCCTAACTAGTTCACGGGTGACGGGAGGGACAACAGCAGGACCCGGAGTCCGGAGCCCTCTGACCGGATCAAAACCCGGAACGCGGATTCCGGACCGGACCCTGACAAAAGGGTCCCTGAATTTTGAGGCTGTGCTGTCTAGTTCTGGATACCCCCGCCATAGGAAATGTCCTCTCCTCATCCACCCTATCTAGTCCTGGCAACATTCAGTAAGTTTCAATGACATCCCCCCACCCCCCCCCCCCCGCATTCTTCTGAATTCCAATGATACAGGCTCGAAGAAGCCAAACGCTACCTCATATGTTAACCCCTTCATTTCTGGAATGTTCCTCGTGAAGCTCCTCTGGACTCTCCCCAATGACAACATATTATTTCTGAGGTAAGGGGCCCAAAACTGTTGACAGTAAGCCAAGTGCGACCTGATTAGTATCTTATAAAGGCTCAGCAGTATCTCCTTGCTTTTATATTCTATTCCCCTTGAAATAAATGCCAACATTACAATTGTCTTTCTTTACCACAGACTCACCCTGTAAATTACCTTTCCTGTCCCTCTGCACCTCTGATGTTTGAACCTTCTCTCCATTTAAATAATAGCCGCACTTTTGTTCCTTTCACCAAAATGCATTATCATACATTTCCCAATACTGTATTCCATTTGCCATTTTTGCACATTCTTCAGTCGCATTACTTCCTCAACACTATGTATCTTTCCACCTATTTTCAAATCATCTGCAAAATGTTCTGCAAATCCATAAATTCCATTTTCCAAATCATTGTCAAGCAATGTGAAAAGTATTAGTCCCAATACTCACCCCTGAGAAGCAGTATTGGTCACCGAGATCAACCAGAAAAGGCCCCTTTTGTTTCCACTCACTCCTTCATGCCTCTCCGCCATTCTGCAACCCTCCTGTAACTCCACAGGACTTTATCTTGTTAAGCAACCTCGTGTGTGGCACCTTATCAAACATCTTCTGAAAATCCAAGTAAATGACTTCCACGGCCTCTCCTTTCTGCACCCTGCTTCTTATTCCTTGAAGAATTTTAACAGATTTGTCAGACAATATTTGCCTTTACAGAAACCATGCTGACATTGACTCATTTTATCATTAGTCTCCAAGAACCTAGAAACCTCACCCTTAATAATAAGCTCCAGCACTTTCCCAACCACTGATATTAGGCTAACTGGCCTATAATTTCCTTTATTTTGCCTTCTACCCTTCTTAAAGAGTGGAGAGAATGTGCAATCCTCCAGTCCTCTGGGACCATGACAGAATCAAGTGATTCTTGATAGATCATGCTCAATGCTTCCGTTATCTCTTCAGCAATGTATCCCAGGGCTCTGGAATATAGTCCTTCTGTTCCAAGTCATTTATCCACCTTAAGCCCTTTCAGTCTGCCTCGCACTTTTTCCTTTGTATAGCAATGGCACTCACTCCTGCTCCCCGACACTCACAGACTTCTGGCACACTGCTAGTGTCTTCCACGTGATGACTGGTGCAAGGGATCCATTAAGTTCATCTGCCATTTATTGATACCCCATTACTATCTCACCAGCTTCATTTTCCAGTTTTTCAATATCAACTCTCACCTCCGTTTTACTCGTTTTATAACTCGTTGGAATCCTGCTTTATATTATTGGCTGGTCTGCCCTCATACTTCACTTTTTCCCTTCTTATGTTTATTTTAGTTACCGTTTGTTGGATTTTAAAAGCTTCGCAATCATCCAACTTCCCACTCACTTTTGCTACCTTATATGCCCTTTCATTGGCTTTTATGTAGTCCTTAACTTCCTTTGTCTGCCATTTGAGAACTTCTTCCTCTGTGGGACATATCTATCCTGCACCTTGTGAACTATTCCCAGAAACTTCAGCCATCTCTGCTCTGCTGTCATTCCCAACAGTATCTTCCTCCAATCCACCTGGACAAGCTCCTCTCTCATGATCTGTAATGTCCTGTATTCCATTGCGATACTGATGCATTTGAGTTATGCTTCTCCCTCTCAAATTGAAGTTTGATCACTGCCTCCTAAGAATTCCTTTATTTTGAGCTAATAAGATGGTTTATTACACAACACCCAGTCTAAGATAACCTTTCCCATCTTCTCTAAAAAGCCATCTTGTAGGCATTCAACAAATTTCCTCTCCTCCATTTCGACACTTACCGGATTTTTCCAATCCCCTCGCATATTGAAGTCCTACATTACAATTGTGACATTACCCTTATTACGTGCCTTTTCCAACTCCCTTTGCAATCTCAGCCCACATCTTGGCCTCTATTTGGAGGCCTATATATGATTGCCAAAATGTTTTTTTCACCCTTGCAGTTTCTTAACTCCACCCACAAAGATGCAGCATTTTCTGACCCTATGTCACCTCCTTCAAAAGATGTAATTCCATCGCTTATCTACAGAGCCACACCACCACCTATGTTTTCCTGCCTGTCCTTTCGATACAAAGTACTGTATATCCTTTGACGTTAAGCTCCCAACTATCACATTCTTTCAGCCATGACTCGGTGATGCCCACAACATCATGCAGATCAATCTCTTATTGCACTATGAGTTCATCAACCTTATTCCAACTGCTACGCACATTTAAATACACCTTCAGTCCTGCATTCTTTGCCCTTTTGAATATTGACCCTGTGGTACAATTTAACTCTATGCTCTGTCTGCATTTGTAACCAATCATTGGCTTGTCCTTCCTTACATTCATGTTACACCCATCATCTACTTGTAAACCTGCTGGCTCATCCTCAGTTCTGTCATTCTGGTTCCCATCCACCTGCCATATTAGTTTAAACCACTCCCAACAGCTCTAGTAAATCTACCCGCAAGGATATTGGTCCCCCTCGGGTTCAAATGCAACCTGTCCCTTTTGTATAAGTCCCACTTGTCCCAGAGGAGGTCAAAATTATTCAGAGATATGAATCCCTGTCCCCCGCTCCAATTTGTCAGCCACATATTTATCTGCCACCTCATTCTATTCCTATCCTCACTGTCGCGTGGCATAGGCAGCAATCCTGAGATTTTGTCAGGACCTCTTCTCTTTTTCTTCCTATGTCATTGGTACCAATATGTACCACGTCTTCTGGGCTCTCCCTTTTTGGGACGTTGTGGATGCATCTAGAAACCTCTTGGAACCTGGCACCTGGGAAGCAAACTATCATCCGTGTTTCCTTTCCGCATTCACAGAATTGTCAATCGGTCCCCATTACTGCTGCCATCTTCTTCAGTTCCCTAGCCTTCTGAGCCACAGGGGCAGACTCAGTGCCAGAGGCACGGCCGATGTTGCAACCCCCAGGTAGCTCATTCCCCCCCCCCCACAACAGTACACAGACTGGAGTACTTATTGGTGAGGGGGACAGCCACAGGAGTGCTCTCCACGATCTGACGTTCTCCAGACCCTCTCCTGACAGTCACCCATTTATCTGTCTCCTGTAGACTTGGGGTGACTACCTCCCTGCAGCTCATGTCCGTCACTACTTCACTTTCCCTAACAAGCTTAAGGTCATCAAGCTGCAGCTCCAGATCCCCCAAGACAGTCTCTAAGGAGCTGCATCTTGATGCACCTAGCACAGATCTGACCATCAGGGAGGCTGGGAGTTCCCTGGAAATCCCACATTGACACTCTGAACAGAACACTGGCTCTGTAGACATACCCTCTATTCTCTCTAGACTTAAATAAGAAATACGGAATGAACTTACCTTGCCTCTGCCTGCTCTCGCCAAAAACTTGTTGAGCCAATGCCATATTAATCTGTCTCAAGACTATTCTGACATGACCACTCCCACAATGACCACTCTGCTAGGCAGTTCCTCTCTCTTATAGAAACTGGGTTTCTAAAAGCTCTTTGTCGGACCTCTTGAATCTGTGCAATACTCCAATCAAGGAATTTAAAGTTGCTGATCCTCTCCACCTCCCATCGCCTACTGAGAGCTTCCAATTTCCTCCTCATGCTATCAATAATCAGCTTTTTTTTTTATTTTTCAGACGTTGAGTGAAAGGTTCATAGTAATAAGTGCAAATCAAGTAGAGCGTGGGGTGGGGGGGGGGGCTAAGCATTGAGTCTTGTGGTGCACCTGTGCTGATGGAGATTGAGGAGAAGACATTGTTGCCAAACCAAACTGACTGCAAGAAAATAAATCATGGATCCAGTTGCACGAGGAGGTATGGAGGCTCAGGTCTTGGAGCTGAGTGATTAGTTTAGAGACAATGATAGTTTTGAGTGCCAAGTAGTAGTCAATACAGAGCATCCTGATGTATTCTTCATCACTGTCCGGAACTGAGTGAAGGGCCAACAAAATGGCATCTGCTCTTGACATGTTGCAATGGTGGGAAAATTGGATCCGATCCAAGTCCTTTCTCAAGCAGGATTTGATATGCATCATGAACAAAGCACTTCATTACAGTGGTTGTAGGTGCTACTGGACTGGACGATCGTCACTGAGACAGGTTTCTACTTTCATTTTGGGCACAGGTATGATTGAAGCAGGCGGGTACCTCAGACTGCCTGAGCAAGATGTTAAAGATCTCAGTGGGCATTCCAGACAGTTGAACAGCACAAGTCTACAATACTTGTCTAAGTCCAGGCCCAATACCTTCCTTAGGTTCACCATCCTGAAGGATGTTCTCAAGTCAGCCTTAGAAGTTGAAGTCACAGGGCTGCTGGAGGGCTGTGGGAGTTCATGAACTTGCCTCCATGTCTTGTCAGTCAAAATAAGCACAAAAGGCATTCAGCTCATCTGGGAGTGAAACCTTGTCAGTCATTTTGCTTGGTAGGAGGTTCACACATTCCAGCCATGCTACAGTTGTTGAGCACCCTCCTGCCTGGAATTTCCACTTCACATGGGAGATATTAGATGTGAGAAGCATCTGTGGAATTTCTAATAATGACTGCCTAACCTCTTTTCAGTGAGGAAACACATGGACAAGAACACACTGGAGGTTTAAGGAAACCAGAAGGAACAGCAAAAACCTGCAAGTCTGTCGGGGACATCTTTGTATCCTGTGCTGCAGCCCAGAAAACTGCCTCATGAAGCACCTTCATTCCAGTGTCACAGATATCCTGGTGGGCACTCACTTGTCTTCAACTTCCCATTCCATTCTGACATGTCTATCCATGACCTGCTCAACTGCCATGATGAGGCCACCTTCAGATTGGAGGAGTAATCCCTCATATTCTGTCTGAGTGGTCTCCAACCTGACGTCATGAACATCATTTTCTCTACATTCCAGAAATTTCACCTCCTCCCACTAGTCACTTTTTTCCATTCACCATTCCTGTTCCACTCTCACCATTCTCTTCTGCTTGGCTGACCAGCACCTTTCTCCAGAGCCTCTCCTCCTGCCATTTATTTCTATGGTCCACCATTCTCCCCTACTAGATTTCTTTCCCCTTCCACCTGTCACCTCCTGATTCTTACTTTATGCCCCCCGACACCAACCATCCACATTCCCGCAGCTAGGTTCACCTATAAAAGTTCAAATTTCAAAGTAAATTTTATTATCAAAATACATATACAGTATGTCATAATATATAACTGATTTCATTTTCTTGTGAGCATACTCAATGAATCTATAGAATAATAGCCATTACAGAATCAATGAAAGACCATCCAACTAGAGTGTTTACCCAAAGTGCAGCAAGTGTTAAAATACAACAGGAAGAAGTAATAATAAATAAATGAACAATAAATATTGAGAACACGAGATGAAAAGTTCTTAAAAGTGAGTCCATTAGTTGAGAGAACATTTCAATGTGGTGCAAGTGAAGTTAAGTGACATTATCCCCTCTGGTTCAATGGCTGAGGGATAATAACTGTTCTTGCGCCTGGTGGTGTGAGTCCGGAGCCTCCTATAACTTCTTCCTAATAGCAGCAGCAATAAGCGAGTGGCGGGGTCCTGATTATCTAAGCTGCTTTTTGAGAACAATTAGATGTGCTCATTAGTTGCAAGGGCTTTGCCTATGATATTCTGAGCTGTATTTGCTACCTTTTCTTGGAATTTCCATTCAAGGACTTTAATATTTCCATACAAGGCTGTAATGCAGCCAGTCCATATACTGTCCACAACACATCTATAGACATTTGTCAAAGTTTTAGATGTCATGCCAAATCTCTGTGAGCTCCTAGGAAATAGAGGCACTGTCAAGCTTTCTTTGTAATTGCACTACGTGCTGATCCCTGGTCAGGTCCTCCGAAATAATAACATCTAGGAACTTAAAGTTGCCAACCCCCTCCACTTATGATCCTCCAATGAGGATTGTCTCATAGATTCTTGGTTTCATCCTCCTGAAGTCAATAACCAGTTCCTCGGTATGGCTGTCAATGAGTATGACACCACTCACTCAGATTTTCAATCTTCCTCAAATCTGCTGATTCAGCACTACCTTTGATTCAGCCTACAACTATGGTGTCAGCAGCAAACTTGAAAGTGGCATTGGAGCTGTGCTTAGCCACACAGTCATAAGTGTAAAGTGAGTAGAGCAGGTGACTAAGCACACAGCCTTGTGGTGCTCCTGTGCTGATGGAGATGGAGTTGGTGATGTTGCTGCCAATTCAACCTGGGGTCTGCAAGTAAAGAAATCGAGGATCCAGTTGCACAAGGAGGTATTGAAGCCAAGGACTTGGAGCTTAATGATTAGTTTTGAGTGGATGATGGAATTCAATGCCGATCTGTGGTCAATAAAGAGCACCTTTGCTGTTCAGATGATCCAGGGTTGAATGAAGAGCCAAAAGGATGGCATTGGCAGGAGACCTGTTGGTCCAGTAGGCAAATTGGAGTAGATTCACTTCTCAGGCAGGTGATATGTTTCTTCACCTGCTTCTCAAAGCACTCCATTACAGTCAATGTAAATGCTACAGGACACCACATCTTTCATGGACACCAGTATAATTGAAGCCTCCTTGAAACATTTGCTACCACTCACTGCCAAAGTGAGACATCAAAGATCTCAGTAAACACATTAGCCAGTTAATCAGCACGGGTCCACAGTTCTTGGCCAGACACCCCACCTGGGCCGAAGATTTCTCATGAGTTCACCCTCCTGAAGGCTGTCCGGGCATCAGTTTCAAAGACAGATGTCAGAGGATCATCAGGGTCGGTGGGAGTTGGTGAAGATTTCTCCACGTTTTGACAATGAAAGTGAGCATAGGAGGCATTGAGCTCATCTGGAAGTGAAGCATTGCTGCCTCATACATCACTTGAATTAAGTTTATAAGAGGGGATTTGTGACCATATGAACCATTAATACAGAGTGTTCTGCAAAGAAATGGGGCTCTGTGACTAAATGGACTACCTTTACTGTGTGTACTGTGAATTAACGGGGTTCTGCAGCTAAATGAAACATTATCACTCGCTGTTCTGTGATATAAAGGGTCCTGTGACTAACTGAAGCATTATTACTGGACTCTTTGTGATTTAAGAGGGATCTATGACTAAATGAACCATTATTATGGAGTTCTGTGATATAATGGTAATCTTTGGCGTAGGGAATCATTGTTTGGTGATATAATGGGGCTCTGTGATTAAATGAGGCATTATTACCATGTTTTCTGTGATGTAAGACTATAAGATATAGGAGCAGATCTAGGCCATTTGGCCCATCGAGTCTGTTCCACCATTTCTTCATGGCTCATCCATTTCCCTCTCAGCCCCAGTCTCCTGCCTTCTCCCCATATCTGTGACAACAAATTCCACAGATTACCACTCTGTGGCTAAAGAAATTCCTTTTCATGTCCATTGTAGAAGGACAACCCTCTATTTTGAGGTTGTGTCCTCGGGTCTTAGATTCCCCTACCACAGGAAACATCCCCTGAAGAGGTCTTTCACCGTTCAATAGGTTTCAATGAGTTCACCCTTTATTCTTCAAGACTCTAGTGATACAGGCCCAGTGCCAGTGAATAATCTTCATATGACAATCCCTTCAATCCTGGAATCATTTTCGTGAAACTCCTTTGAACACTCTCCAATGTCAGTACATCCGTTCTTACATAAAGGGTCCAAAACTGCTCCAACTGAGGCCTCACCAATACTTTATAGAGCATCAAAATTATATCCTGGCTTTTATATTCCAGTCCTCTCAAAATGAATGCTAACATCACATCAGCCTTCCTCACCACCAACTCAACCTGCAAGTTAACCTTTAGGGAATCCTGCACAAGCTCCCAAAACCCTTTGTGCCTCAGATCTATGAAATTTCTCTTCATTTATTTCTTCTCCAAGCGTGCATGACCATACACTTACCAACACTGTATTGCATCTGCTACTACTTTGTCCATTCTCCTAATCCGTCTAACTCCTTCTGTAGCCTCTCTACCTCCTCAAAACTGCCTACCCCTTTACCTATCTTCATATTGTCCGCAATCTTTGCCATAATGTCATCAATACTTTCATGCAAGTCATCAATATATAAGGTAAAAAGAAGCAGCCCCAAAATAGACCCTCTGGAACACCATTAGATGCCAGCAGCCAGCTAGAAAAGGCTCCATTTATTCCCACTCTTTGCCTCCTGTCAGTCAGCCACTGCTTTATCCATGCTACTATCTTTCCTGTAATAACATGGACACTTAACTTGTTAGCAGCATCACATGTGGCACCTTGGCAAAGGCCTTCTGAAAATTCAAGTATACAACATTAACCAATTCTCCTTTATCTAACCTGCTTGCTATTTCTTTAAAGAACTCTAACCAATTTGTCTGGCAAGATTTACCCTTGAGGACACCATACTGGGTATGCCCTACTTAATCATGTGCCTCCAAAACAACATCCTTAACAATCATATATATATATTCCTATATATTCCCAACCACCAAGGTCAGACTAACTGGCCTATAATTTCCTTTCTTCTGCCTCTCTCCCTTTCCAACAGCAGAGTGATATTAGGAATTTTCCATGCCAGAATCAATTGATTCCTCAAATATCATTAATAATGCCTTCGCAATCTCTTCTGCTACCTCTTTCAGAGCCCTGAGGTGTAAACCATCTGGTCCAGGTTACTTCCAGACCTTTCAGTTTCCCAAGAACCTTCTCCCTAGTAATGACAATTCCACACACTTTTGCCCACTGATACTCGAAGAATTCCAGCATACTGCTGGTGTCTTCCACAGCAAAGATTGATGCAAAAAACTTGTTCAGCTCGTCCACCATTTCCTTGTCCTCCTTTACTACTTCTCCAGCATCGTTTTACAGCAGCCCGATATCTACTTTCACCTTTTACACTTTATGTAGCTGAAGAAACTTTCGGTATTCTCTTTAATATTATTGGCTAGTTTAACTTTTCCTTCTCAATGGCTTTTTAGTTGCCTTCTGTTGGTTTATAAAAGCTTCCCCATCCTTTGAATTCCCACTAATTTTTGTTCTATTGCATGCCATCTCTTTTGCTTTTAAGTTGGCTTTGACTTCCCTTGTTAGCCAGGATTGTTTCATCTTTCCTTCAGAGTACTTCCCCCTGTTTGGGATGTAAATATCCTGTGCCTTTGGATTACTTACAGAAATTCCACTCATTGCTGATCTGCTGTCATCTCTGCCAGTGTTCTTTTTCAAACAATTTTGGCCAGCTCTTCACTCATGCTTAAGTAAATCCCTTTGCTCCACTGATAGGTCTGACTTTATCTTCTTCCTCTCAGATTGCAGGGTGAACGCTTTCATATTCTGATCACAGGCCCCTCAGGGCATTCTATTCGATACTGGGTCATTGCACAGAATAGCTGATTCCCCAGTGACGTGGTTATGAGCTGCTGTAGAAAGCCTCCTTGGAGGCATTCTGGGGAAAAAAAAACCTCCTGTGATAGCTGATTTTCCCGATCTACCTATATGTTGAAACCTCCCAATACCATTGTAACATTGCTCTTTTGGCATGAATTTGCTATCCCGTTTTGTAATCTGTAGACCACATTTTTACTGCTGCTTGAGTGTCTGTGTATGACTCCCATCAGGTTCTTTGTAACCTTGCAGTTCCTTAGCTCTACCCACAACAATTAAACTCCTTCTTACCTTATGTCACCTCTTTATAATGACATAATTTAATTTTTTTTTACTGACAGCCACCCCCTCTGCCTAATTGACTATCCTTTTGATACAGTGTGTATCATTGGATTTTAATCTATCAACTATAATCTTCTTTCATCACAATTCAGTGATGCCCACACGTCATACATGCCAATGTGTAATTGTGCTACAGGGTTATCTACCTCATTCCATGCACTGTGCACTTTCAAATATCATACTTTTAGTCCTGTATTCACCCTTTTCATTTTTGTCCACATTTTACATTGCAGCTAATCCTGTTGACTGTAATTTTGCCCTAACATCTGCCTCCACCTGCTAGCAGTCTCGCTGCACGCTGCCTCTGCTTGAAAACCAAATACCTCATCCTCAGCACTATCACTCAGTTTCCCATTACCCTGCCAGAGAGGTTAAAACCCTCCCAAACAGCTCTAGCAAATCTGCCCACAAGCATATTGCTCCCCCTTGGGTTCAGGTGTAACCCGCCCCTTTTGTAAAAGTCATACCTTCCCCTTAGATCCCCTGTCCCCTGCCTCCTACAGCAGGTTCTTTGCCTTGCATTCACCTACCAAATCATCCTATTTCTACCCTCACTGGCACGTGGCATGGGCAGCAATCCAGAGGTTATTTCCTTGGAGGTCCTGCACTTTAGCTTTCTACCTGGCTCTCTAAAGTCTCTTTTCACTTTCCTCATTATTTCTACCCATATCATTGCTCCTGATATGTTGCAAGACTTCTGGCTGCTCACCCTCCCCCTTTAGAATGTAGTGGAGTAGATCCAACATATTCTGAAGGAAGGATGAATCAACCGTGGCTGATAAGAGAAGTCAAAGCAAACATTAAAGCCAAAGAGAGGCATATAGGCACCTGCAAGGCAACTTACAATCGGGTGTCTCTATTGTGCCCAGAGAATTACATCTCTGTTCCTCTGACTATGGAATCTTCTATCAAAACTCTTCACCACTCTTCTCCTCTGAACCACAACAACAGACTCAGTGCCAGAGACCAGTCACTGAGACTCCCTCCTGGTAGGTTGTCAACAGTATATAACATGGTAGAATTATTGAGGGGAACTGCCACAGGTGCATTTCCCTTTCTTCACCTGAGAGTGACCTGTTACCTGTCTCCTGAGTACATCCAATTACAGCTCCAACACCTTGACCCAGTCACTCAGGTGCATTTCCCGTAGATGTAGTCATCAGGGAGACCAGCGGGTACCCTGAATTCCCACATCTGACATGAGCAGCATTCCATCCTGATCACTCTGTGCTACAATTAAAAGGCTCACCTCTTCTGTACTGTGCCTCCACTCCACCTGTTCATGCCAAAGCCTTTATCACTAGCACACTCAGACAATAGCTGCCCCAACAATGGCTGCTCCACACGAGCCTCTCTTTCTTATATTTGCAGCCGAGGTTCGGCCTCTGAGGCCAACACTTTCCGTGCCTGTGCAGCCCAAAACAACTTGCTTTGCCTGAATCTGCTCCTTTTATCCTCTGTCTCCGACTTCCATAGGGCTCTAACACCGACACGCACAATTCTCTCACCTGAGCCACCCTGTATCATGTATCACAAATTTGGCTGTTTTTTAAATAAGTAAACAATACGGTTCAATTTTCTTTTTCCTTTCATAGATGCTGCCAGACCTGCTGAGTTAAAAGAATTTAGAGTGTTACTGAAGATTTCCAGCAACACACCTGTTGTATAGCGATGTCCGCAGAGGAAACCTGTCATTGCGTCTTAACACCACTTGGTGGCGCTGTTGTCCACAGAGGGGACCTGTTACCGCAACACACCCCCGGCCAAGTGAGAGTGCGCACTTCAAAGAGTCAGGGGAACCTGCACAATTATCTGCCTGAGGAAATCTGTGTTTGGGACAAAAGCAGAATACATAAATATCTGAGTAACTCTGGAAGAATCTTCACTGTTTTGCTCAGAGGTTTGATTACATTTACAGCACATATCAACTGAACGCATTTACATTCAGGAATATATGCAATGAGCACATTTGAGAGCAGTGGATCAGCTGATGTTTCAACTTGCTTAGCACTATACCTACCTTGAAATGAGGAGCAATTTCATCCTGAATCTCCCTTCATTGGGACTCAGTGCATCATTTGCCATTATAGGAAGAGTTTGAGATACAGTAGGTGTCACAGCCTAATTAGGCTGAGGTCTTCACACCAGACTGTGTGCTGGGATAAACAAACACTGCTGCAAGGTTACCCCCACACCAGGGGCAGAGTTGAAAAGACAGCCTGGTCGGATTGGCTACCGACGACTGGGGGTGTTCCACAGGGGTCAGTGTTGGGACCTCTCATTTCATGTTAGATGTTGGTCGATGGCTCTGTGGCCAGGTTTGAGGATGGTACAGTGAAGGGACAGGAAGTGCTGAAGAAGCAGGGAGTCTACAGAAGATCTTGGGCGGATTATGAGATTGGGCAAATACAGTGTTGGGAAGTGTATGGTTATGCACTTTGATAGAATAAATAAAGGCCAAGACTATCTTCTAAATGTTGCAAATTCTGAAATCAGAGGTGCAAAGGGACTGTGAGTCTCCATGCAGGATTCTCAAAGGTTAGTTTGCAGATTGAGCAGGTGGTAAAGAGAGCAAATGCCATGTTGGCATTCGTTTTGAGCAGCCAGAAATATAAAAGCAAGGATGTAATGCTGAGGCATAATAAGGCATTGATCAGACCATACTTGGAGTATTATAAGCAGTTTTGGGACCCTTATCTAGGAAAGGATATGCTGGTATTGGAGAGGGTCCAGGGGAGGTTCACAAGAATTGGAACGGTTAATATATGAAGAGCATTTTGACAGCTCTGGGCCTGTACTCACTGGAGTTTAGAATAATAAGAGAGGGGTGCAATCTCATTGAAACCTATTGATTGTTGAAAAATCTACATGGAGTGGACTGGGAGAGGATGTTCCCAATAGTGGGACAATCTAGGACCAGAGGGCACAGTCTCAGAATACGAGCACATCCCCTTAGTGCAGAGATGAGGAGGGATTCCTTCAACCAGAGCATGCTGAATCTATGGAATTCATTGCTTGTATGATTTTCACAGTGAATGGTCGGACCCCGGGGAGCACTGTAGAACTCAGAGACCAAAGAATACAAGTACGTACATGGTTCACTGCAAGTGGAGTCACAGGTAGACAGGGTAGTAAAGAAGGCGTTCGTCAGTCAGGGCACTGAAGAAATTAAGTTTGGATGCTGTGTTGAGTTGGCCAGGACGTTGGTGAGGCCACATTTGCAATGTGGTGTGCAATTTTGGCCATTCTGCTACTGGAAAGATGCCATTAAGTACAGAGGAGATTTACAATGACGTTTCTGGAGCTCCAGGGACTGAGTTATGAAGGAGGTTAAGAAGGTCGGGACTGGACATTGGAGACTGAGGAATGAGCTAAATGAATGTTTCAAATCATGAGGGGCATGGATCGGATTAATTGTTCCCTAGATTGAGGAATGAAGAACTAGAGGAACAGGTTTAAGGTGAGGGGAGAGATTTGGTAGGAAGCTGAAGGGCAATGTTCTCACACAGAGGATGGTCTGTGGATGAAACAAACAGCCAGAGGAAGTGATTGAGGCAGGTAGATTAACGATATTCAAAATACATTTGGACAGGTACACGGATAGACAAGGTTTAGAGGGATATGGTCCAAACGCTGGCAAATGAGACCAACTTAGACGGGAATCTTGGTCAGCAGAGAGCAAATGGGCCAAATACTCTGTTTTCATGCTGCGAGGCTCTTATACTTAACATGCTTAATGTTGAAGGCAAGCGTATCGTACACCTTCTTTACCACCCTATCAACTTACGTTGCCACTCTCAAGAAGCTTTGGATGTACCCTGAGATCCTTTGGGTCGTTAACATTGTTACAGGTCCTGCCATTCACTGTATACTTTCTCCTTACATGTCATCTGCCAAAATGCAACAATGTGTGGCGACCCATTTCCAGGCACATCCGAACCGGCTCACAATTAGATAGCCTACGGGGGTTTGCGAGCACAGAGCTTTGGAGCCTCTGCGCCACGGGGGGGGGGGGGGGGGGGGCAGGTTGAGGGAGCTTAAAAGTGAGGCTGAGGATTTCGAATAAAGTTTTTTCCTTCGACTGCAGTTACCGACTCCGTGTCGTAATTTTAGCGCTGCGTGTAGCACACCGCTACAATTGGTGACCCCGACGGTCAAAACGATTTTTGGACCAGAAATGACCGACGCCGCCTCTGTTCATGCGGTTTCGTTGAAATTGCCGGGTTTCTGGACACAGCACCCGGACCTATGGTTCCAGCAAGCCGAAGCCCAATTCCACGTTCGCCAGGTCACCTCAGAAGACACCCGCTACTACTACGTGGTGAGCTCCCTCGACCAGGACACAGCGGCCCAGGTCGCGGAGTTCGTACAGTCGCCCCCGGCAGACGGCAAGTACACGGAATTCAAAGCTCTGCTCCTCAGGACTTTCGGACTCTCACGGCGCGAGCGGGCTGCCCGTTTACTGCACCTGGATGGCTTGGGCGACAGACCTCCTTCGGCTTTAATGAATGAGATGTTGTCTCTGGCCGACGGACACACATGCCTCATGTTTGAGCAGGCATTCCTGGAGCAGCTGCCCGAGGACATCCGCCTGCTGCTGTCCGACGCGGATTTCAGTGACCCCCGGAAGGTGGCAGCCCGGGCGGACTTGCTGTGGAACGCCAAGAAGGTGAGCGGGGCGTCCATCGCACAGATCACCCAGCCCCGCTCCCAGCAGCAAACCAGTCCAGGCCCGGCCGCAGAGTCCGCCAACACCCGGCCCAAGGAACACTGGTGCTTCTACCACCAGCGGTGGGGCGCAGAAGCCCGCCGTTGTTGCCCGCCCTGCAAGTTCCCGAGAAACGCCAGGGCCAGCCGCCACTGATGGCTACGGCGGCTGGCCATCGGGATAGCCTCCTGTATGTGTGGGATAGAAGGTCGGGACGCCGGTTTCTGGTCGACACTGGTGCCGAGATCAGCGTTTTACCTCCGACGAGTTACGACACCCGCAGCAGGGCACCGGGGCCCCCCCTGAGGGCCGTGAACGGCAGCACCGTAAGGACCTATGGCACCAGTCAGGTGCAGCTACAGTTCGGCTCCAGCCAGTTCACGTGGGACTTTACACTGGCCGCCGTAGCCCAGCCGCTTCTGGGTGCGGATTTTTTGCGGGCTCACAGCCTACTGGTCGACCTGCCCAGGAAGAGACTGGTACACGCCGAGACCTTTCAGACGTTCTCCCTGGGTGCAGCCCAGTTGCCAGCCCCTCACCTCGGCTCCATCACGCTGTCCGACAACGACTTCACCAGGGTCCTGGCGGATTTCCCATCGGTTCTGGCACCGCAGTTCACAGCGGCCATGCCCCGACACGGCGTACAGCATCACATCCCGACCCAGGGACCACCCCTCCACGCCCGCGCTCGGCGGCTTCCCCCGGACAAGCTCCGACTGGCGAAGGAGGAGTTCCAGAGGATGGAGGAATTGGGGATCATCCGGCGGTCCGACAGCCCATGGGCCTCCCCCCTGCACATGGTGCCCAAAGCGACGGGGGGCTGGAGACCGTGCGGCGACTACCGCAGGCTGAACGAGGCTACAACACCAGACCGCTACCCTGTGCCGCACATTCAGGACTTTGCAGCAAACCTGCACGGCGCACGGATCTTCTCCAAGGAAGACCTCGTCCGAGGGTACCATCAAATCCCGATGCATCCTGACGACGTCCCCAAAACGGCTCTCATCACCCCGTTTGGCCTTTTCGAGTTCCTCCGCATGCCGTTCGGCCTGAAGAATGCCGCACAGACGTTCCAGCGGTTAATGGACGCGGTGGGACGGGACCTGGACTTCGCGTTCATCTATTTGGACGACATCCTCATAGCCAGCAGCAGTCGTCAGGAGCATCTGTCCCACCTCCGTCAACTCTGCGCCCAACTGAGTGAGTACGGTCTTACAATCAACCCCGCCAAATGCCAGATCAGACTCGATTCCATTGACTTCCTGGCCACAGGATTACTAAAGACGGGGCAACCCCTCTGCCCGCTAAGGTAGATGCGGTCCGCCACTTCCCCCGACCCACCACGATCAAAGGCCTTCAGGAATTCGTAGGTATGGTCAATTTCTACCACCGCTTCCTCCCTTCAGCTGCCCGGATCATGCGCCCCCTGTTCGCCCTGATGTCGGGTCTGAGCAAGGACATTACCTGGGACGAGGAGTCCGCCGCCGCTTTCGTTCAAACGAAGGAAGCTTTGGCGAACGCCGCAATGCTAGTACATCCCAGAACGGACGCCCCTATCGCCCTCACAGTGGACACATCTAACACGGCAGTCGGTGGGGTGCTGGAGCAACTCATCGCAGGTCGCTGGCCACCCCTGGCGTTTTTCAGCAAACACCTGCGGCCACCCGAGCTCAAGTACAGTGCTTTCGACCGGGAACTGTTGGCGCTCTACCTGGCAATCTGGCATTTCAGGTACTTCTTAGAAGGTCGGCCCTTCACCACGTTCACGGACCACAAACCGCTTACCTTTGCGTTTACGAAAGCGTCCGACCCCTGGTCGTCCCGCCAGCAACGCCACCTGTCCTACATCTCTGAATACACGACGGATGTCCGGCATGTCTCGGGTAAGGACAATGTCGTGGCGGATGCGCTCTCTCGCCCTACCGTTCATGCCCTTTCCCAAGGGGTAGACTTTGAGGCACTGGCAGAGGCGCAGCAGGCGGATGAGGAGATTCCGAGTTACAGGACCCAGTCTCCGGTCTGCAGCTCCAGGACCTCCCCGTAGACCCAGGTGAGAGGACCCTACTCTGTGACGTCGCCACCGGCCAGCCCCGTCCAGTCGTCCCGACAGCATGGCGGCGCCGCGTTTTCGACTCCATTCATAACTTGGCGCATCCCTCCATCCGGACAACTGTCCGGATGGTTTCCAGCAGGTTCGTTTGGCACGGACTCCGCAAACAGGTCAGTGAATGGGCCAAAACGTGCATGCACTGCCAGACGGCCAAGGTGCAGCGGCACACCAAAGCCCCACCGCAGCAGTTCCATCCCGCCCACCCGCGTTTCGACCACATTCATGTGGATATCGTGGACCCCCTGCCAGTGTCGCGCGGAGCGCGTTACCTCCTGACTATCATGGACCTGTTCACAAGATGGCCAGAGGCGTCCCGCTCACCGACGCCACCTCCGAATCCTGCGCCCGAGCGCTGATTGCAACCTGGGTATCTCGCTTTGGTGTACCAGCCCACATTACCTCCAACAGAGGTGCCCAGTTCACCTCCAGCCTGTGGTCAGCTATGGCCAGCCTTCTGGGGACTCAGCTGCACCACACAACTGCCTACCACCCACAGTCGAACGGGCTAGTGGAGCGTTTCCACCGTCACCTGAAGTCGGCCCTCATGGCCCGCCTGCGAGGAGCCAACTGGGCGGACGAGCTTCCCTGGGTCCTACTCGGCATCCGCACAGCACCCAAGGACGACCTGCACGCCTCGTCGGCCGAGTTGGTATACGGCGCGCCACTGGTCGTCCCCGGGGAGTTCCTATCAGCCCCACGGGGGCAAGAGGAAGATCCCGCAGCAGTCCTGGGCAGACTTCGCGAGAAGCTCGGTAACCTGGCCCCCATACCCACTTCACAGCACGGGCGGCACCCGGACCTGCGTACCCAAAGACCTACAGAACTGTAAGTTTGTGTTTGTACGAAGGGGCGGGCATCGGCCACCGCTTCAGCGGCCATACGAGGGGTCGTTTATGGTGCTCCGGAACAACGGGTCCACGTTCGTGCTGGACGTTGGGGGGAAAGAGGAGGTTTTCACGGTGGACCGCCTCAAACCGGCCCATGTGGACCCGGCACAACCGGCCGAGTTTCCGGCGCTTCGGCGCAGAGGCCGACCTCCCAAGCAGGTTCCGGCCCAGACTGTGGACATTGGGGGGTGTATCGCCGGTTCTGGGGGGGGGGGGTTATGTGGCGACCCATTTCCTGGCACATCCGAACCGGCTCACAATTAGATAGCCTACGGGGGTTTGCGAGCACAGAGCTTTGGAGCCTCTGCGCCACGGGGGGGCAGGTTGAGGGAGGCTTAAAAGTGAGGCTGAGGATTTCGAATAGAGTTTTTTCCTTCGACTGCAGTTACCGACTCCGTGTTGTAATTTTAGCGCTACGTGTAGCACACCGCTACAGCATCAGACATTGGCTTGGATTAAAGTCAGTCTGCCATTTCCTCACCCAGTTCCACACCCTGCTGTACCCTTTGATAACTTTATTCGCCATCCACAACTCCAGTTTCATCATCTGAAAGCTTACTAAGCTTAGGGTTGAAATATCAAAGTGTTTTATTTATCAATCATTGCATTTCTTTGGATGCATAAAAATATTAAAACAGCTTTTGACTGTAGAGCAAAATACAGGACTGAGTATGGGAGGAAGACAGCCAGTACAAAGAGGAGGGGACCTCCAGCCACTGTAATGGCTCCAAATTCCAACACTTGCAGTCTCTGGTGACTCCAGATCGGACTTTGTTCGGGACTGACCAAATCATTAATGATTGCGGACGTGCACCATTTCTGTGCCAGATATGGCCCCTCTATCCACCGCTACCTCCTCAAAGACATATGTCAATTTCTAACCATAATTTATTTTATAAAACCACACCAACTATTGGACTCCATACTCTTTCCTGCTTGCCCCGTGATTACCTCATTAATGGAATTCAATATTCCTCCAGTGACAGTTGTCAGTCTAAATGCTCATTAGTTTTTTTTTCTTTTGTCTCCCTTGTTTCTGAAAGCTGTTGCCACTATCCATGGTTTCCCAAATCTATGACACTGCAGAGACTCAAGGAATCTGGAAAATGGCAGCCAAGGTATCCACAACTGCCACTCCAGTGACACAGGTTCAATACCAGCCTCTGCCACTGTCTGGAGTTTGCAAGCTCCCCCTGACATCAAGTGGAGATGCTCCATGTTCCTCCACCTCTCAGAAACAGTGATTGGTTGTGTTACATTTTCTAACTTCCAAACATTAATGGAAGACATGTAATGTGAGTCTAACATTCAGTTAACTTTAAGCGCTGCATGCACATGTCACAAAGTAGCGTCTTGACATATACAATTCACTTATTTGACATATAACCCAAATGGATGAATTAAATGAACAAGAATGATTAATCAATATACATACACAGTAAATGTTTGTGTGTCTGTCTGTCTGTGTATATACAACTGAAACATTAAATACACAACATTCCTCCCTTTTTAGCTATAAACTCCAATGCAATAATCATCTCAACTACATACGCAGAAAACAATATAATGCAACTACTCTATACAGAATACTACTCCACAGAATAGTAAATTTTCAATTGTCCCACCAGGCTTAAAGATTTCATCGCAGTGGAGGATTTCCCTCTTATAACCATATAACAATTACAGCACAGAAACAGGCCATCTCGGCCCTTCTAGTCCGTGCCAACACTTACAATCACCTAGTCCCACTGGTCCGCACTCAGCCCATAACCCTCCATTCCTTTCCTGTCCATATACCTATCCAACTTTACTTTAAATGACAATACCGAACCTGCCTCTACTACTTCTACTGGAAGCTCATTCCACACAGCTACCACTCTCTGAGTAAAGAAATTCTCCCTCGTGTTACCCTTAAACTTTTGCCCCCTAACTCTCAAATCATGTCCTTTTGTTTGAATCTCCCCTACTCTCAATGGAAAAAGCCTATCCAAGTCAACTCGATCTATTCCCCTCATTATTTTAAATACCTCTATCAAGTCCCCCCTCAATCTTCTATGCGCCAAAGAATAAAGACCTAACTTGTTCAACCTTTCCCTGTAACTTAGGTGCTGAAATCCAGGTAAACCTTCTCCATACTCTCTCTATTTTGTTGACATCTTTCCTATAATTTGGTGACCAGAACTGTACACAATACTCCAAATTTGGCCTTACCAATGCCTTGTACAATTTTAACATTACATCCCAACTACTATACTCAATGCTCTGATTTATAAAGGCCAGCATACCAAAAGCTTTCTTCACCACTCTATCCACATGAGATTCCACCTTCAGGGAACTATGCACCATTATTCCTAGATCACTCTGTCCTACTGCATTCTTCAATGCCCTACCATTTACCATGTATGTCCTATTTGGATTATTCCTACCAAAATGTAGCACCTCACACTTATCAGCATTAAACCCCATCTGCCATCGTTCAGCCCACTCTTCTAACTGGCCTAAATCTCTCTGCAAGCTTTGAAAACCTACTTCATTATCCACAACACCTCCTACCTTAGTATCATCTGCATACTTACTAATCCAATTTACCACCGCATCATCCAGATCATTAATGTATACGACAAACATTGGACCCAAAACAGATCCCTGAGGTACACCACTAGTCACTAGTCTTGTGGGATACGTCTTTCTTGACAAGAGAGTTTATTCTGCTTAACCCATCTCAGGTTCTGTAGCCTCCTCTGTGATGGTTGTAGTTGACTCTGAGACTGAAGGAAGAGGTCTTGACAGCTCTGAACATGTTTTTTCACCTTTTCTCCCTCTTGATCTCTTTAGATCCCTTCTTTTTTCTTTCTCACATTCCTTCTCTCTTTCATACCATTCTCTTTCTCATTCATAATCTTTCTGTCATTCTCCTATTTCTCCTAGTTTGTGCATCTTCATCTTGGAAAGCTCCATTTAGTCCACTGGAGTATTTTCTTCTATTGCTTACTTTACAGTCCAATCCCTCCTCGGTTTCCTCATCCACAACATTATCTGACAAATCCTCTGTTTTAGTACCTCCATTGCTTCCTTCCTTTTTGGCCTTCCATTTATCCAGCTGTGCTTTGGTCTTTGCATCTACTATTACAAGCAGATTTCTTTGTCTCCAACTTGAAGTTCATAGAATAACCTTAATGCACAGAAAGTAGATATTTGTTCTTTATACTCACAAAAGCCAAATGCTTCCAACTTCCCTGAAGCACCTTGAAATATCATCCGGCTTAAAAATGAAGACACATTTCACCAGTAACTGCCTGATTAACATATCTGAAGCTTTGTCATAATTTGCCTATGAAAGCTGTTACAATTGGACCACAGCATTCACAACTTTCACGCTTCCTCTGAGCAGCATTATTCCAATATACTTCCCAATCAGAGGCACAAGAGTTGGCACCAACACCTGTTTCCCCTGTATTTATGGGGTTCAACATGGAGACAATTGTGGCATCATCCATAAACTTTTTTAATTAATTGCAGGGAATGTGACATGCAAATAGTGGCTGAATCTCCAATCGAGTTGTTCTTGTCTCAGCTAATCACACCCACACCCCCACAATGTTGCTCCTTCTGTTTTTACCATATACAAGTTCAATGTGGATTGTTTGTTGGATTTCACTGTTACAAATGTCATTTCCACCGGAGCTATCTTTATTCCAGAAAAAATTTCTTAGCTGAATATCTGCAGTTTTCAGTTTGTCATCTTTAAAATCCCATTCCTACTCATTTTGTGGCATGACTCAAACAGGCGAGCCAGTGTCCAATTCCATTTTAATTAATTTGATGTTCACTTCTAGTGTAAGATATATTGCTTGTCTAATTGTTAATTTTCACTCTGTAAACCTCAGGGCTATACAGTTCTGTGTCACTCTCACAATGATCAGATTTTTCATCAACTACATGCAGATTACTGCTCCTTTTGAAACTACAACTTGACTTTTTAGCTTTTTCACTTCCCTGTACAGTCCATTTATTTTTAGCTGTCTGACATGCTCTTTGTATGTATCCTACTTTGTTGCATTTTCTAAGTTTTGTCTTTAAATCTGCATTGGTCTGGTGTATGTGAGTCCCTGCCGCAAGGGTAACACTATTTGTTTGGTCAGGCTGTTTCTGTTTAGACTTTGAAATTTTGTTCACACTCACTTTCATTCCTGACTGCAACGCATCTATCTCTCTGGTTTCCATTGAAACAGCAATTTCAAGTGCAGTTTTAAATGTTAACTGTGCTTCAGTTAGGAGCTGTTTTTGGATGCTTTCTTTAAGATTCCACAAGCTAAATGATCTGTCAGTACATCATTAAGCCCATTACTCAGGCAATCTCTTCAATTCAGACATGTACCCTTCATTTTGATTCCGCATATGAAACCTAAATTGTTCTGTAATCAGCAATGGCTGCAGTTCCAAATGTTTCTGCATTACTTTTACAATAGCACCATTTCTGCCTGTTTGGTTGGAGCAATCAAATTTCAAAGGAAATTGTATGCCTTTAAACCCAATGTACTTAGCAAAATTGATACTTGTTTCGCATTGGTTATTTCATTTGCTTTAAAATACTGTTCAATTAGCTCAATACATAAAATCCATTTATCTGTTGTGTAATCAAATGTGTCTATCTTTCCAATATATCAAGATATTTCTGTTCAATTTTATGATTATTATTGGCCAATACTGATTGTTTACTAACCCATGAATTCTTCCATTTTCTGACTTTTTATAAATTCATAACATCTCACCGTGCTTCAATAGGTCAATAGCCATCTTGGATCTGTTTTAAAAATATCTCGCTGTCAATGTTATGTTTTGTAACTTAAAATATTAAGCTAATTGAAAGGAAGACAAGGGAATCCAAAATGTTAGTCAAATTTTCAGTTTACATTAGGCATGGCACACATCTACCACATGGCAGTGTGATGTCGTATATATTTCACCTTTTTATACACATAGCCTGTAATGGATTATTTAAATGAACAAAAATGTGTGTGTGGGTATGTGTGTATTTGAGTGTGTCTATATACGTGTGTGTCTGTGTGTCTGTGTATACAGTATATACTGAGGATAGCGGCATAGACAACGACATCCAGAGCCGCATTAAACAGGCATCAGCTGCTTTTGGAAGACTTCAGCGTAGAGTCTTTCAGAACAGGAGCTTTCGTCCCTCCACAAAGGTCGCCACATACCAAGCAGTACCCTCCTTTATAGCTGTGAAGCTTGAGTAACCTATAGCCGTCACATCAAGTCCTCGGAGCACTTCCACATAGGCTGCCTTCAGCGCATCCTGGAAATTACTTGGCGTGAGCGAGTACCTCACACTGAAATACTTGTAAAGACCAACTGCAGAAGTATTGTGGCCATGATCACCAAGTGTCAGCTGCAGTGGTTGGGGCACGTGATAAGGATGCCCCCATATCAGCAGCCCCGCAAAGTGTCATATGGCCAGCTACATCATGGTCAACGCTCAGCTGGAGGGCTGAAGAAGTGCTATAAGGATCAGATGAAGAATGCTTTAAGGAAGTGCAAGATCAGACCCGAGGACCTGGAGGATGTTGCTGCTGACCTTATCACTTGGCGACAGCTGTGTAGGGACTGGGTTCGTATCCTGGAGATGAAAAGAACAACCAGAAGACAGCAGAAGAGAGCCAGGAGAAATGCAGCCATGGTTGCCATCACTACCACCACTACCACATATACGTGTTCCATCTGCAATAGAGCGTGTGGGTCCAGGATAGGACTGTATAGTCATCAAAGATCTCACCGGTAAAGGAGTGGACGTCGTCATCAGATTTCAATGGACAACTGAAGAAGAATACAGTATATAAAAATTACTCTAATATTATTGAAATAATAATTACACAGCAGGCTGGTTCATTGGTCACTGTAAGTTACCCCAGTATACGTGGACAGGAGAAGACATGGGATGTGGTTTAACATATGAGAACAAACATGTCAGAAAAACCACTAGAGTACAGCATGTGAAATTGTTCCAAGAGCTGGCATGTTTCAATGGGCCAAGTCTTTGTATCCACTTTCTTTAACTCCCTCGGCGTCCAGCAATCACATCCATGTGTCTTGGCAGACTTGCGCACCACTAGTTTGCCCGGTATTCTTTCACCAGTTATAGAGTTTCTTTCAAGTTCAGAATGTTGAATGGCAGAAAATCGTCAGCACAAGAGTTTATGAAGGATGGCAGAATTCCTTCTCTGCAGGACAGTGAACCAGGTGTGTTCATGACAGTCTAGTCCCCGTGTACACAGATTGGGCCAAAAGCTGAAGCTCCAGTAGGTTTGAGAAACACAAACTGCTCGAGGCAAAGTCTTGGCCTGATGCTGACATTTGTTCTCCTCCCAAATACTGCTCACCCTCCTGATATACATATGAAGATTGGTGGTACTGTGGTTAGTTTCGGACATTGCCAAAGGATACAACAGGATCTTTCAGATCAGTTACAGTTATGAGTGGAGAAATGGCAGGTGGGGTTTAATCCTGAGGTGTTACATTTTAGGAGATCAAATATCAAATATTAAGAGTTACTGACAGGATCCTTAATAGTGTTAATGTACAGAGGGATCCTGGGTTCTATATCTCCAACTCCCTGGAAGTGGCTATACAGGTGCAAAGTGTGATAGGGAATGCATATGATATGTTTGCCTTCTTGCAAGGGTATTGAGTATAAGGGTCAGGAAGTCATTTTGCAGCTTTAATAAACACTAGTTATGCCCCACCTGGAGTATTGCTTTCAATTCCAGTTGACCCATTGGGAGGGTGTGGAAGAGGATCTAGGATGCTGCCTGAATTAACAGACATTTGACAATGCACTGTGCATTGTTTTCTCTGTCCCACTAGAGGCTGAGGGGAGCCCTGATGGTTTACAACATTGACAAACAGAGATAGGGTAGACAGTCAGGATCTTTTCTCATTTAGAAATTTCAAATAACAGAGACCATAGCTTTACAGTGAGAGGGTGAAATTTTAAAGTAGGCAAGCCAATTTTTATACACAGTGGTACGGCCCCGGAACGGAAGAGGCTGCCTGGGCTGGTGGTGGAAGCAGATACGATAGAGCTGTTTAAGTTGCTTTTGGAGAGAGACACATGCAGAGAAGGGAGAGATATAGGTCATGTGCAGGCAGAAGGGATTTAGTTCAATTTGACATTATGCACGGGTAGAGACCCTGAGCCAAAAGGTCCACACTTGTCCAGTACTGTTCAATATTCAACAAGCACATAAGCAGCTGCTGCTCCCTCTCTGTCTCTAACAACACTCCCATTTCAGGGCAAAACTATCATCTTCTCTGAAGCCAAGGGATATCACAGATAACCTCACATTTGCCCCAACAAAGTAATTTGCCACAGTGCATTCATTCCCTTAACTTGCCCATTAAAGTATAATGCTTGAAATGAAAGGGAAGATTGGTAGCTCTGCTGAGCTATTTGTTTGTAGGGTTGTTTGCCAAGCCTTGGATATTAGGTCACAAACATTTCGAGGTGACAGCAACAGTGCACCCTAATTTTCCTCAAGACTGCAAACAGCTGCTCATCTGTAATAGGGCCCATGGACTCCCTGCTGTTTTGCCACAGTTCTCTATACATTGTGTCTATCTCCTGTGTAAATACAGATACAAAAACTCCATTTAAGCTCTCCACCATCTCTTTCAGCTCCACACATAAGTGACCACATTAGTTATCCAGAGGATCAATTTTGTCACTTGCTATCCTTTTGCACTTTAGATTTCTGTAGAAACCCTTAGGATTCTCCTTCATCCTATCTGTCAGTGCAACCTCATGTCTTCTTTTAGCCCTTCTGATTTCTTTCTTAAGTGTTCCCTTTCATTTCTTATAGTCTTCACATACCTCACTTGTTCCTGCCTGCCTGTACCTGAAATGTACCTCTTTCTTTTTCTTAACCAGGGCCTCAATATATCTCATACGCCAAGCTTCCCTAAACCTGTTATCCTTGCCCTTTATTCTGACAAGAACATGTAAATTCTGTACTCTCAAAATTTCACTTTTAAAGGCCCTCACTTACCAAGTACATTTTGGCAGAAAACAGCCTATCTGAATCCACTCTTGCCAGATCCTTACTGATAACATCAAAATTAGCCTTTCTTAGCCTTGGACCAAACCTATCTTTCTCCATTATTACTTTGACATTGTAATGGCATTGTGATCAATAAATGCAGAGTGATCCTCTACACAAACGTTTAACTCCTCCTGTCTCATTCTGAAATAGGAGGTCTGTATCACACTCTGGTCAGGTGTCAGATCTCTTAGTGGGAGAGAATTTTAGAGATAGTGATCATAATTCTATCTCCTTTACAATAGCATTGGAGAGAGATAGAAGACAAGTTAGGAAAGTGTTTAATTGGAGTAAGGAGGATTATGAGGCTATCAGGCTTAAATTGGAAACAGGTGCTCTCAAGGAAAAGGACGGAAGAAATGTGCCAAATATTCAGGAGATTTTTTATATAGAGTTCTATATAGGTACGTTCCAATGAGACAGGGAGGTTATGGTAGGGTACAGGAACCATGGTGTACAAAGGCTGTAATAAATCTAGTCAAGAAGAAAAGAAAAGCTTACAAAAGGTTCAGAGAGCCTGGTAATGTTAGACATCTAGAAGATTATAAGGCTACTAGGAAGGAGCTTAAGAAGGAAATTAGGAGAGCCAGAAGGGGCCATGAGAAGGACTTGGTGGGCAGGATTAAGGAAAACCCCAAAGCATTCTACAAGTATGTGAAGAGCAAGAGGATAAGACGTGAAAGAATAGGACCTATCAAGTGTGACAGTTGGAAAGTGTGTATGGATGAATACTTCAGTATCCACTATGGAAAAGAATCTTGGTGATTGTAGTGTTGACTTGCTGTGGACTGAAAAGCTTGAGCATGTAGATATTAAGAAAAAGGATGTGCTGGAGCTTTTGGAAAGCATCAAGTTGGATAAGTCGCCGGGACTGGATGAAATGTACCCCAGGCTACTGTGGGAGGTAAGGGAGGAGATTGCTGAGCTTCTGGTGATGATCTTTGCATCATCAGTGGATACAGGAGAGGATCCAGCACATTGTTTCTCTCTAGTTGGCACTTCTATGTACTGGTTAAGGAAACTTTCCTGAACAGACTTGACAAACTCTTTACTATCTAGTCCTTTGACAATATGGAAATCAGAGGTAATATGTGGAATGTTAATATCACTTTCTATAACAAAATTATGTTTTTTGCAACTGTCTGCAATCTCTCTAAATCCCACTGACATGAGTGGTCTATAATACAAATTTATTAATGTGGTTATCCCTTTCTGATTCCTCAGTTCCACGCATATTGTCTTAATAGATGAGTTCTCCAGTCTGTTTTATCAGAGCACTCCCATGGCATTTTCCTGACAATTAATACCACGCCTCTCCCTTAATCCTCCCACTCTACCATGTTTAAAACAGTGGAAACCCAGAACATTGAGCTGCCAGTCCTGTCCCTCCTGCAACCAGGTCATGCTAATGGCTACAATTTCATAATTCCACTGCTGATTCATGCTCTAAGTTCATCCACCTTTCCCACAAGACTCCTTGCATTGTAATATATTCAATTCAGAACATTTCTAACCTCACTAGCACATAGCACAAGTAGCAATCCTGAGATAACAACCCTGGTGGCCCAGTCCTTAACTTTGCTTCTAACTCCCTGAGCTCACACTGCAGGACCTCTCACCATTCCTACCCATGTCATTGGTACCAATGTGCAAGATGACCCCTGGCTATTCTGCCTTCCACTTAAGAATGCTATGGAGCATTCCTAATTCCTGAATAGGCATACAGGAGTGAGATAGGTCAGATGGTTGAGTGATGTTGAAACAACATCCTGGCACTCAGTGACAGTAATACCAGGAATTGTTTGTGGACTTCAGTAACGAAAAGTAAAAGGAACACACACCAGTCCTCATTGAGGGATCAGCAGTGGAAAGGGTAAGTAGTTTCAAGTTCCTGGGTGTCAATATCTTTGAAGGCCTATCTTGGATCCTATATACTGATGCAAATACAAAGAAGACACAACAACAGCTATATTTCATTATGAGTTTCAGAAGACTTGGCATGTCACCAAAGACTCCTGTAAATTTCTACAGAGGTACTATGGAGAGTGTTAGAACCGGTTGTATCACTGTCTGGTATGGAGGAGCCACTGCACAAGATTGGAAAAAAACTGCAGAAAATGCTAAACTCTGCCAATCCTTGCTGGGCACTAGCCTCCCCAGCATCAAGGAAATGTTCCAAAGACAATGCCTCAAAAAGGTGGCATGCATCCTTAAGGACCATTAATGGCTGCTATCACCTATACCCCTCCTGGTGGTCACCCAGTTTCCTGTGTCCTCTGGGTGTACCTACCTCACTATATGTCCTGTCAATCCATCTGTCAGCCTCCCAAATGATCTGGCATTCAGCCAGCTCCAGCTCCCGCTCCTGTTCCATAACAGAGTCTGAAAGGAGCTGCAGCTGGATGCAGTTCTTGCAGGTGTAGACACGGGAGGTTTCCCTGCCTTCTCACATCCTGCTAGATGAGCATTCCACAATGTTGCCTGGCATCTCTTCTTCTCTAAATATGCAATAAGAAAGAAAACTTAATTTTAAAAACCTACCTACAGCCTTTGTCACTCCTCATCAAAGCCTACATGAGCCAAAGCCTGAAATCTCCACTCGAACACTGCCCCACTCACTCAATAGCCACTCTCACAATGACTATTCACACTTTTAATGACTCTACAAATCATGTTCTCAATCTTTCTTTCTTATTTGTTTATTATTATTATTTTGGGTTCTTTTTCTTTCAGTATTTGCACAGTTCGATCTCTTTTCTACATTGCCCATTTGTCCATCTTTGTTGGGTGCAGTTTTTCATTGATTCTATTATGCAGAGGCTCTGCAAGTGGCTGAGCAGCAAAAAGAAGTTCAGATCAATGGAGATTGAAACAAATACCTCCAAATGAACGCCAAGTTTAAGATGATAGCAAGGAAAAATAAGGAAACTTACTTAAAGGAGCAGTGCAAAGAAGCTGAAGAAGCCAACAAAACTGGAAAAACGAGATCTATTCTAGAAGATTAGAGAAATCAAAGGAACATTCCATGCAAAAATGAGTATAGTAAAAGACAAAGAAGGGAAGGACCTTACAGAAGCAGAAAGCATCAAAAAGAGATGGCAGGAATACACAAAGGAATTGTGCAGGAAAGATCCCAACAACAAAGACACCTGCAATCAATCTCGAGCCGGACATTCTGGAAAGTAAAGTCAAATGGACAGTAGAAAACATTGCCAATAACAAGGCTGCAGGATGTGACGGGATTCCAGTTGAATTGTTTAAAAGTGTAAGAGGTGATGCTGTAAGAGTGTTTAATGCAATTTGCCAGCCGATCTGGAAAATCCAACAATGACCTTTAGACTGGAAAAGATCAGTTTCTATCCTAATTCCCAAGAAGGAAAATGTAAAGGCTTGCTCAAATTACCAAACAATTTCACTGATTTCACATGCTAACAAGATAATGCTAAAGATCATGCAAGCAAGACTACAGCAATATATAGAAAGAGATCTGCCAGATGTACAAGCTGGTTTTAGAAGAGGCAGAGGCACCAAAGACCAAATTACTAACCAATGCTGGATAATGGAGAAGTCGAGGAAATTCCAGAAAAGTATTTATCTATGTCTCATTGATTACTCTGAAGCCTTCAACAGTGTGGACCAAAATAAACTATAGCAAATCCTTAAAGAAATGGGGATACCTGGATATCTGAGAAACTTGTACAAACAAGAAGCGATGGTTAGAACTGAACACGGAACAACAAACTGGTTCAAGATTGGGAAAGGAGTACAACAAAGTGCATACTGTCACCCTACTTATTTAATTTATATGCTGAGCACATCATGAGGGATCCTGGTCTAGAGGACTCAAATGTTAGAATCAAAATTGCCAGATGAAATATTAACATCCTCAGATATACAGATGATATTACTCTAATGGTTGAAAGTGAGGAGGATCTGAGGAAACTTTTAATCAAAGTGAAAGAAGGAAGTGCAAAAACTGGCTTGTTGCTCAATATTAAGAAAACCAAGATTATGTCCACCAGCCCTATTAACTCAGTGGTAGTAAATGGGAAGGAAGTAGAAGCAGTGGCGGATTTTGTCTTCCTCAGTTCAAAGATTTCTACAGATGGTAACTGCAGCAATGAAATTAAACAGCACTTACTTCTGGGGAGAGCAGCAATGGCAAATTTACATAAAATACTGAAGAGCAGAGACATAACGTTGTCTATGGAGATCCATATAGTCCAGTCTAGGCTATTTCCAATCATGCTGTATGGCTGTGAGAGCTGGACTATTAAAAAGACTGAATACAAAAGAATCAACGCCTTTGAACTTGGATGCTGGAGGAAAGTGTTAAGGGTTCGTTGGACGGCAAGAAGATGCAACAAGTCAATACTTGAAGAAATATGGCCAGACTGCTCACTAGGAGGCTTGATTATGAGACAAAATCTGAAATATTGGCCACATCATGAGAAGACAGGAATTCCTTGGAGAAGACTCTCATGTTAGGTAAAGAAGGTAAAAGAAGGAGAGGATGACAGAGGCTACGATGGATAGATAATATTACTCAGACAATGCGTATGGCCTGGGGATCTTAGAGAGGCAGTTTCCAATAAGAAGGCTTGGTGTGCAGGAGTCCATGAGGTCACAAAGAGTCAAACTTGACTTAATGACTGAACAACAACAAAAATTGTCTACTTTGTATTTATTGTGTATGTCTGCAAGAAAATAAATCACAGGGCTTGTATCTGGTGACATATATGTACTTTGATAAAAGATTTACTATCAACTTTGAACTTTGGTGTGGGGACTAAGTCTTCTGAACCACCTGCCTGATCATAGTAGTGTGAAGAGGGGATGGCCTGGATGGTGGGGGTCTTTGATGATGGATGCTGCTTTCTTGTGGCAACGCTCCTTGTAGATGTGCTCAAAGGTGGGGAGGGTGTTGCCTGTGCAGGTCTGGATTGCACGCACTATTTTCTGTGAGATATCTGTTCACGTGCATTAGTGTTTCCATACCAGACCATGATGCAACCAGTCAGGGTGACTCTCCACTGTGCATCATTGCCAAGTTTTAGGTGAATCTACTCTAACTTCTAACTGGAGGTGCTGGTGTTCATTCTGACAGCAATGCTCAACCAGCTAATCTATCTCACTCCCCTTTTCAAACAGTAAAGTACTTTATTTTCTAAATTGTAACTTATAGTTTTTATGTTTTGCATTGTACTGTCACAACAAAAACAACAAATTTGACAACAGTTGCTGGTGTTAATAAACTGGATTTGATTCTGATACCACCATATCTATGAACAGCAGAATCAGAATCGGGTTTAATAGCACCAGCATACATACATTGTGAAATTTGTTATATTATGGGTGCAATACACAATAATAAACAATAAGTTGCCATAAGTATATATACACATATTAACATATATGATGAATAGTGCAATAAGAGACAGAAAAAAGGAAAAAAAAAGTACTGAGGAAGTGTTCATGGGTTCAGAAATCTGGTGGCAGAGGGGAAGAAGTTGTCCCTGAAACATTGAGTGTGTGACTTCAGGCTCCTGCACCTCCTCCTTGAGGTAGCAATGAAAAGGGGGCATGTTCTGGGTGATGGGGATCCTCAATGATGGGTGCTACCTTTTTGAGAAATCATCTTTTGAGGATGTCTATGATGGTGGGGGGGGGGGGGGCTAATGCCCCTCATGGAGTTGGCTGAGCTTACAACTTTCTGCAGCTTTTTCTGATCCACACAGAGACTCCTGCATACCGGATGGTGTTACAGCCATCTTAGACTGCTCTCCATGGTACATGTGTAGAAATTTACAAGTGCCTTTAGAGACGTACCAAGTCTCCTCAAAATCCTAATGAAATGTAGCAGCTTTTGTGCCTTCTTTGTAACTACAGTAATATGTTCAGCTGAGGTTAGAACCTCAGAGATGTTCATGCCCAAGAACTAGAAACTGCTCATCCTTTCCACTTTTGATCCATTGATAAGTACAGGTGCATGTTCCCTCCCGAATTCCACAATCAATTCTTTAGTCTTACTGACGAGTGCAAGATTGTTGCTGTGACACCACTCAACCAACTAATCCACTCCACATCACCATCTGAAATTCTACTAACAACAGTTGCGTCATCAACAGATTTATAGATGGCATTTCAGCTGTGCTGAGCCATACATTCATTGCTGTAGGGAGAGCAGAGCAGTGGGCTAAGCACACATCCTTGAGATGTACCAGTGTTGATTGTCAGCAAAGAGGAGATGTTATTTCCAATACACACAGACTGAGATCTCCCCATTAGGAAGTCAAAGATCGAGTTGCAAAGGTATAGAGGCCCAGAATTTGGAGCTTTTTGATTAGAACTGAGGATATGATTGTGTTGAATGCTGAGGTGTAATGCAGCGTGATGTAAGTATTACAATTGTTCAGCAGATTAAGGATTGAATGCAGAGCCAGTGAGACTGCATCTGCTGCAGTCTTATTGTGGTGATGGCATAGCGCAGAGGGTCCAGATCCTTTCTTAGGCAGGAGTTGATTCTGCCCTTGACCAACCTCTCAAAGCACTTCATCACAGTAGATGTGAGAGCCACTGGGTGATAGTCATTGAGGCAGCTCTCTTGGGTACTGGTATGATTGTCGCTCTTTTGAAGCAGGTAGGAACCTCTGACAGCAGCAGTGAGAAATTGAAGATGTCCTTGAGCACTCCTCCTAGTTGACTGGCACATGTTACATCAGTGTACCAGCATAAAAGTGGTGTTGGCCATTTGTGCCGTGTATCTGGTTCACTGTCTGAATTCTTGGCCAGATGGCCCTCTACTCAGAACTGGAATATATAAGACCATAAGACATGGGAGTAGAATTAGACCTTTTGATTTATTATCCTTCTCAACCCCATTCTCCTGCCTTCTACCCATAACATTTGATACCCTGCCTAATCAAGAACCTATCAAGCTCTGCTTTAATATACCCAGTGACTGGGACTCCACAGCCATCTATGGCAATGAATACCACAGATTCACCATCTTCTGACTAAAGAATTTCCTCCGCATCTTTGTTCTAAATGGACATCTCTCTATTCTGAGGCTGTGTCCTCTGGTCCTAGACACCCACTATCACAAACGTCCTCTCAAACATCCACTCTATCAAGACCTTTCAGTATTCTTCAGATTTTAATGAGATCCACGTCACACTTCTAAACACCAGCGTGTACAGGCCCAGAACCATCAAATGCTCCTCATTTGTTAACACTTTCATTCCAGGAATCATTCTCGTGACATGAGAAGGTCTGCAGATGCTGGAAATCCAAAGCAATGCACACAAAACACTGGAGGAACTCAGCTGGTCAGGCAGAATCTATGGACAAGAATAAACAGATGATGCTTTGGGTTGAGACCCTTCTTAGGGACTGAGAAGGAAGGGTGAAGATTCCAGAATAAAAAAGGAGGGAAGAGGGGAAAGGGTTAGCTGGAACAAGATAGGGGAAGCCAGGTGGCTGGGAAAGGTCAAGAGCTGTTTTTTTCCGGTGACGTCATCATCGAGAATGGCAGCTTAAGTCACTAGATCCTCTGGAAAAATGCATATTAAGCCCCGTTAACCCATCAAATATAATATTTTTAGAAAAATATTTGAACTGAAAAGAGGGGCAAGAATGGGGAAAAGGAATGGAAATAAAAAAAGCGACACTGCGGAGCCTGCGGCCGAGAGGAGTACAACGAGCGGCTCTCCTACCCGACCGCGTGTTAGTGAGATGGACGCTGGGCCTCATTCAGGCGAAGCAGCGAATATGTTCGAAATCCTGAAAGAGATGAGGGAGTTCCAGAAAGAAATAGAGCAGCAGCTCTGTGATATTAAGTCAGAGCTCAGCAGCATCAATCAAAAAATAGCGGTGGCAGAGACTCGAATTGAGAAGGTGGAAGATCACATTTAAAACATGGAATGGATACTGAGTAAGACAATAACAATATCACATCACCAAGAAGATAAACTGCTTGACCTGGAGGGAAGATCATGGCGGAAAAATATCAGAATCTACAACGTTCCCAAAGGAGCAGAGGGCTCATCTATGACGGAGTTTGTCGGCAAGTTACAGCGGGATGCGCTGGATCTTCCCTCGGCTATGGAGCTGGAAGTCGAAAGAGCCCACCGTGCGCTCGTCCCGAAACCTACCCAGGATAGAAAGCCACGCTCAATAATAATTAAATTCATTCAGTACAGCACAAAGGCGGAGATTCTACGAAGGGCCTGGGGTAAAAAGGGAGTATTTTTAGAGGATAAAATAATATATTTCTACCAAGATTAACCCCCCCCCCATGGTCCTGCAGAAACACAAGGAATACGCTGAAGTAAAGCGAGTACAAAAGCAAAAAAAGATTAGATTTCAAACTCCGTACCCTGCTAAACTTTGAGTGTTTTATGACAATGAGACACGGTTGTACCAGACAGTGGAAGAGGCGACTACAGACATGAAGGCCAGAGGGTTGCCCGTCAGCATGACCACAACGAGGGAAAGCCTGGCTGAGGAATTATCCTGCCTCGCTTGGGAAATAATGTGAGAATCGAGAAGGCAGGAGACGGGAGGAGGCCGAGAGAAATATATCAGGAAGAGACCAGGAGTTTCCCAAAGACAGTCCTCACCCGCTTCAGAAGAGCCATAAGGTTTGGCTAACTTTAAAAATGTTGAGAAGCTAAACAGAAACAAAAGTACACAGTGATATACCTGTCTTGAGAAATACTTATTATAATGTGGATTTCATATTACTTACTATACTACTATAAAAGAATATAATCTAGAGGGAGATATTGCAATTCTTAAATGGTGTGCATATGACTCTGATTTTACACCAAATAAATTGGATGCTAGATTTAAGGACTGGACAGCTAAAGGAATAACAGTTCTTTGCAACATAATGAAAGAAGGAACACTGTTCAGTTTTGAAATGTTTAAAGAGAAACACTTATTAGAAAACAAGAACTTATCGGTATTTACAGATGCAACAATATGTTAATAAGACGTTTAAAAATGTAACCAAGGCAATACATGCTTGATAGAGCTCTTTAGAAAAGCATATAACTCAGATAATGATAGTAGAATCATTTCAAGCATGTATAAGGGATTGTCAAATCTTAAAGCACATTCGACTTCATACGTTAAAACAAAATGGGAGAAGGAAGGAGGGATAATTATATCTGAGGAAGAATGGACAACAATATGGAGGCATCAATGGAAGTGTATCAGTTCACAGAAATGGAGGGAGTTTGGATGGAAAAACTTGATAAGATATTTTATTACACCCTCTCAGAAATCCCATTATGATAGTAACCTTCCTGTTTACTGGAGAAATTGTGGAAATCAAAATGCAGATCATTATCATATTTTTTGGGACTGCCCTGTTATCAAAAACTATTGGAGGATACACAATGCCCTACAAGACATGCCCTACAATGGAGAAGATTACAGCATCTGTTAATCATAAGCTGGAACAATTTGATTCATACTGGGAAAATGGTTTAACTACATAATGCCTCACGGGTCTGATTTTATTCTCACAAATCAATGAACCTGGTGTAAATAAAAAGATCACTCCCTACTTGTACATATTTCTTTCCATTTGCTTGTTTTTCCTTTCCACTCTTTTCTATAAGTGTATACCTCAGATAAATACTTTGTGGAGATTTGTGATATATATGATCATATGATATATATGTACAATGTCTGAAATACATCTTATGGAAATGTTTGTTTAACGATGAACCTCAATAAAAAAATAAATTACAAAACATAAGGAAAGGTCAAGGGCTGGAGATGAAAAAATCTGGTGGGGAGGAGAGTAAACTACAGAAGAGAAAGGAGGAGAAGGGAACTCAAGGAATGCAATAGACTGGTGGGAAGAAGTAAAAGGTCAGAGTGGGGAATAGAGGAAGAGGGAGGGGGAGATTTGTTTACTGGAAGGAGAATCACTATTCATACCTTCAGATTGGAGTGTGCCCAAACGGAATATAAGGTGTCATCCTCCACCTGAGGGTAGCCTCATCTCGTCACAAGAGAACACCATGGATCAACACATCGGAACGGGAATTAGAATCAGGATTACTATGTTTGGGCACCAGGAAGTATGGCTTGTGGTGCTTGGTGCTCAGGTGCTCAAAAGTGGTCCACAGTTTGCAACAGGCCTCACCAACGTAGAGGAGGCTGTGTCGGGAGCACTGGAAACTATAGACAACCCCAGCTGATTTGCAAGTGAAATATTGCCTCACCTGGAAGAATAGTTTGGGGCCCTGAATGGAGGTGAGGGAAGAGGTGTATGGACGGTTGTAATATTTCTGTCCTTTGCAGGGATATATGCTGGGAGGGCGATTAGTGGGAAGGGATGAATGGACAAGAAAAACACAAATGGGGCAATCCCTGCAGGAAGTCGAAAGGGATGAGAGGGGGTAAAGATATGTTTAGTGGTAGGGCCCCTTTGGAGATGGCAAAAGTTGTGGAGGACAGTGTATTGGATGGGGAGGCCGGTGGGCTGGTGGGTATAGACAAGAATGACTCAGTCCCTATTAAGGCTACGAAAAGATGGTAGGTGTGGATGTATGAGAAATGGAGGAGTTTTGGGTGAGGGGAGCATCAATAGTAGAAGGAGGGAGAGCCATTCTTTAAAAAGGAGGACATCTCTGATGTCCTGGAATGGAAAGCTCCATCCTGGGAACAGAGGCAGTGGAGGTGAAGAAACCGAGGAAAGGGAATAGCATTTCTACAGGAGATAGGGTGGGAGGAGGCATAGTCAAGCTAGCGGTGGGAATCGGTAGGTTTATGAAAGATGCCGGTTAACAATTTGTCTCCAGAGATGGAGACAGAGAGAGATCGAGAGGCGGGGGGGCAGGGGGGTTGCCAGAGATAGATCAAGTGAACTTAAGGGCAGGGTGGAACTTTGTGAACTTTATGAATCATTCTCATGAACCTCCTACGGACACTCTCCAATGGCAGTACATTTTTCCTCAGATAAGCGGCTCAGAAGAACTCACAATACTCCGTGCTGTCTGATCAATGCCTTATAAAGCCTCAGCATTACATCCTTGCTCTTATAGTCTAGTCCTCTCAAAATGAATGCTAACATTGCATTTGCATTCCTTACAACAGACTCAACCTGCAAACTAACCTTTAGGGGCTCTTTCATGAGCACTCCTAAGTCTCTTTGCATCTCTGAGCTTTGAATTTTCTCTCCATTTAGAACATAGTCCACGACTTTATTCCTTCTGCCAAAGTACATGATCATACCCTTCTGTGGGGGATCTTGGCCAACTGGGCTCAGGAATATACCTTCACGAGATATAGAATTGTATGTCTGTATTACTTAATGCCTAGGTCAGCAGAAAATCATGGTGTTGCCCTCTACCCTACTGCTGTAGACATAAGATCATATGGTGTTGCTATCTAGCTTGTTGCTGTACACCACAAGGCTCTGTGACTTGGGTGCTTTTCCATCTAGTTTGCTTAGGACAATGTTAAGCAAACCATACCAGTTCGATTCAGCCATAAAGGGGTGCATGTACTGATTGTAAGCAAAGTCATTTCTCTCTGGAGGGACGGCTCTCCACGTCGTGTAAATGAAGAGTCTCCTAATGAATATCTGGGTCTGTCTTATGTGGGAAAGGAAATTCCCTAAAAATTTGGCGACGAGGATGGGATCCAATCCAACTGAGCCACAACCAAGTAATTGGCCCCTCAGAAAGGAATCGAATCCCTACATATGAAACTTCCCTGAAGGACGGGAATTAAGGCCAGGACCAGGGTGAGGCATGAGAAAGATCGTCCCTGGCCAACTGGTGACCAGTCCCTGAGTTCTGGTAAGAACAAGAGTAAACTGGGAGAAGGAGATCAAACTGAATAGACAAAATATTTTTGTGAAATTTAACGGGACCCAGATATTCATATATGGTAATCAGCTGATTATGAAGTGAGGTTAGTAAAAAAATAGAACATAGAATACTAATAATTAAGAATAAAAATATATGTTAAAATGGGAAACAGAGCCGGTAAGTCCCTGGTCAAGCCTATTCGATTGGAAAAGAATGAGGAACCACAACATGACCAATGCCAGGCCGATCCAATTACGAAGGCCCCAGTGAAGAAGGACACAGAAGAAAATTGCAAAATACAAGACAACAAAGCAATTATTCAGCGGCTCGCTAGTTCCCTGTGGTTTGCCCGCCGATTGGGTTTGTTTGGCAACAGGGTCAGTGATTTTCAGTGATTTATATGGAGTTTATTGAAGTGGTGGTAGGATTGCAACAAAGACCCCAGAATGGGCAGCCTTTTCTATGCCCTGACACAATTATTCCTAGACACAGATGCCCGTGTCTCTTTAGCCCTGAACCCTCCTTTTACGCCAAAGGACTTGGGCCCCATGGTGAAGAGAGTACACGACCTGCCCCTATTCCGGGAACCCAAAGTATACTTCCCAAACCGCAAAATGGCATTATTATGATTACGAAAGGACATATTCTCGTTATCATTCCCGTCCCCAACCCCAATGATCAGCACCTGCCATCATCCACCAAGTGAACCCAGAATTTTGGGCTCAACATAAAAGTCAAATAGACCTTGTCAAGTTAGCAACCCTCCCAGGTGACTTTGAAGCAAACTACCCGCCTTCCCACCTCCTGACAGTACCGCCTGTCGCCAGATGCCCTGCAGGGCATCAGGCCAATGATCAAGACCCTGCTACAACAAGGGTTTCTTCAGCCCACTCAGAGTCCTTGCAACACACCTATTTTTACAGTCCTTAAGCCGGGATGACCTGGCAAATGGTGGATCGTACAGGTTGTCGAGCAATTTGTGCAACTGATTTTGCCTGTTGTGTCGAACACTAATGCTATACTGCCCTCCATTCCCTCCCAAAGCCACTGGTACCCTGGTGCTCTGCCTTCTCCTCCATCCCTCTGCACAAAGACAACCAGTACCTATTTGCCTTTACTTACTATAGCCAACAATATACATGGACTCAGGAATACTCGGAAAGCCTGGTTGTCTATGCTGCTGCCTTTAGAGATGATCTGGCTAATATATCCCTCTCCGAAGAGAGGACTGTGTTGCAGTACGTCGACGGACTGCTACTCGCTTCTCAAACTCTCACCATCTGCAGAAAGGACTCGGTTACACGTTTAAACCGCTAAGGGTCATCGAGCTTCTCAGTCCAAACAATCATCACCTATTTGGGGTATATATTGCAGGAGGGCACGCAAAGATTAGGCTCCGAATGTATTTCTTCCATCACCGAGCTCCTAAGTCTCCCACCGAGAAGTAGATGCTGACTTTTCCAGGCACGACAAACTATTGCAGACACTTGGATCGCTGAATACAGGATCTACGACGCGACCCTTTGGGAGAGTTTGATACAGACTGGATGGCGGAAATGGAAAAGGCCTTCACCACAGCTCGCCAAATGGTCTATGAAGTGATGTTGCTAAGTAAACCTAACCTCTCTTTTCAAAGAGTACTAGCCCTAAATCAGATATCAAAACAATGGTTTGTACCAGGTTTAGCTGCAGTGGCCAAGCACACAAAGTTGTGAAATTTGCCAAATATATAATAGAGGGAAATCATCCTCTACATCCAACCATCTGCCCCCAGCAGAGGTTTCTTTCGCCAACCTACAGGTTGACTTTGTGCACATACCAGCTAGTGGGGGTTTTCAATACTTGTTAGTAAGAGTTGATTTATTTTCTTGGTGTGAAGAGGCCTTTCCGACCCGAAAAGATAATACCAGAATTGTAGTCAAGACCCTTATGAAGCATAACATTCCCCACTTCGGGGTCCCTTACCAAATCAGTGAGAACCCACTTTACTGGGAAGCTGTTTAAGGAAGTGAGTCAGGCTCTGGGTTTCAGCCAGGAATACCAGTCCCATGTCACCCTCAACCCTCTGGACCACTGGAAGGAATGAACGGGTACTAAACGGTACTCTGGCTGGGCCAAGCGAACAACTAAAGTCCTAATGGGAACCCCATGCCTACTGAATCCCATCCCCCATTGGGAGGAGGTAACATCCCTCTAACTTGGACAGACGACAAGACTACTGAAGCAGTGAGGGCCTTAGGGGAGGCTGTTCGAATAAATGAGAACAAGTAGAAGTGGCACTTCCTCTGCTGGGAGAGGGTGACGCTCATCCATTTATGCCAGGTTTATGCTATGTGAAAGCATCAAAAAAGGAGCTCTCTCCCCCAGGTGGAAAGAATCATATCAGGTACTCCTCGTCACTCGAAATGCGGTCAAACTCAAAGGGAAGGCCGAGTGGATCCATGGTACCCGGCGCAAGCCGAAACAACTGTCAACTTCCAATAAGAATGAGGACCCTCCTGCTAATATTGACAGGACTGAAGGGAGCACTGGGGGGGTGGGGAAAGAAACAGGAGAACATAGCACACCTGCTACCTAATACTCTAATGCGTAAGACTTATGAATACGCCAGCTTTGGAAGGAACCCAGCAACAATTAGAAGCCATCACAGCTAGTTTGTAAAATAGGATGTCCTTAGATTTTATACTGGCCAAAAAAGAATTTTGCACAAGAATTTCTGCACCTATACCCGAGATTAATCTGAGAATATCACACATCTAACTAACCACATACAGAAAAGTGTAGAACAAATTTGGAATGTGGGCGGGGGATTGCATGACAACAACACAAAAGGAGGGTAATGGTCCTTTAATGGGTTCCTGGGGGTGCCCAACATCCCCAATGTCATTATTAATGATCCTAGTGGTTAGTTTATTAAAATGCATGATGCCTCTCCCGACCGTTTGCTTCGGGCACACCTCCAGGAACAGCATCCTTCCCCAGTTCACCATGGGATCTGAGCTGCCTGACAAGAGAAAGACCAACGACCCAGTGTATGAAGAGGACGCCTGTTTGGCCATACATCCTTTCCCCATTCATATGAAACCCCTTTTCCCAAGGAGGAGAATGGACCACAATGATCGAAAAGGAGGGGACTGTGGGGGATTTTTGCCAACTGGGTTCAGGAGTATACCTTCACAAGATATAGAAATGTGTGTCTGTATTGCTTAATCATGCAGAAAATCAGAAGAAAATGATCAGCAGAAAATCATGGAGCTGCCCTCTGCCCTATTGCTGTAGACATACGACTAGATGGTGTTGCTATCTAGCTTACAGCTGTCCGCCACAAGGCTCCGTGACTTGGGCATTTTTCCTTTTAGCTGGCTTAGGACAATACCAAATATTATCCACAAAGCCAAAAATTCCGTCATCTACTGTGAAAATAAGCAGTTCTGACCCCTACGGAACACTAGCAGTTACCAGCAGCCAACGAGAAAAGGCTCCCTTTTCAACCCTGCCTCTGGTGTGGGTTGTCAAGGCAACTGTCTATGCCCTTCCTGACACAAAGTCTGAAGGCCCCAGACTGATTCAGCTGCGATACCTACTGAAACTCAAACTACTCCACTTTATATCAAAGCAACACACATAAAATGCTGGAGGAACTCAACGGGCTAGGCAGAACCTCTAGAAAAAACAGTCGATGTTTCGTGCTGAGACCTTTCATCAGAACTCATCACTATATATCACCTCTTTCTATAATGATGCACTCAGTCCCAATGAAGGGAAATTGAGATTGAAATTTCTCTTCATTTCAAGGTAGATAGAATGGTGAACAAAGTTATCTTGTCAAACCCATTCAAGCATCAGGTGATAAACTACTCTGAAATGTGAACAGTGGATATTTTTCTGAATGTAAATAGGTAACGTAACTGTGCCCAAACCTCTGAGCAAAACAGCATGGATTCTTTCTTTGTCCCATACACAAAGAGTTTTCTTTATTCATTTACGGGATGTGGGCATCATCAGCTAAGCCAGCATTTATTGCCCATCCCTAGATGCCCTTGAGAAGGTGGTGATGAGCTGCCGCCTTGAACCGCTGCAGTCCCTGAGGTGTAGGTACACCCACAGTGCTGTTAGGGAAGGAATTCCATGATTTTGACCCAGTGACAATGAAGGAACGGCGATATATTTCCAAGTCAGGATGGTGAATGACTTGGACGGGGATTTCCAAATGGTGGTGTTCCCAGGTATCTGATGTTCTCGTCCTTCTAGATGGTAGTGGTTCTGGATCTGGAAAGTGCTGCCTTAGGAACTTTGGAGTGTTGTTGCAGTGCATCTTGTAGACAGTACATTCTGCTGCAACTGTTCATCACATGGTGGAGGGATTGAATTGTGGAAGGGATACCAATCAAGTGGGCTGCCTTGTACTGGCTCATAAATGGTGGATAGGATTTGGTGAGTTACACATGGCAGGATTCCTATCCTTTGTCCTGTTCTGGTAGCTGTGGTGTTTATATGGCTAGACCAGCTCATTTTTCTGTCAGTAGTAATCCCCAGGATGTTGATAGCAGAGGTTTCTGTAATGGTGATGCCACTGGATATCAAGGGATGATGGATTCCTCCAGCAGTTTCCCAACCCACCCACCCCTCCACTGTGGACACACATTGACAACATTCTCACCTGGTGGAGGTCTGCCAGACAGAAGGTATGGTTGAAGTAGTGATGCTTCACTAACATTTTCAATCTCTCGTTGCTGCAGTCGGAAGTTCACAGCAGCTTCAAAAGGGAAACAACTACACCAGTGCCCAAGAAGAGCAGGGTGAGGTGCAGGGGAGCGCTTACAGGACTGCTGTGAATTGATGGACTGGACTGTAATCAGAGATGCATCCTTGGGTCCGAATGAGAACCCCACAGCTGCCAGTAACTTCATTAAAACCTGTGTGGATGAATGTGTGCCTACAAGAACTGATTGTACATACCCAGACCAAAAGCTACAGATGAACCAGGCGGTTTGTAGTCTGCGGAAAGATACTGTGGCACTCAAATCTGATGACCCAGGTCAATACAAGTAAACAAGATACGACTGATGGAGATCTACTTCAAGAGCAAAGGAACAATTCTGAATTAGGTTGGAGGCAAAATTGGATGCACGTCAACACTCTCAGGGTTTGCAGGCAATTACTTCCTACAATGCAAAACCTAACATTATCAATGGCAGTGATGCTTCACTCCCAGAAGAGCTCAACACTTTTTATCCACAATTTGAAAGGGAGAATAAATCTACATCTATGTAGATCCCTATAGCACCCGGTGACCCTACCACCTCTGTTTGGAAGCCAACGTCAGGCTGTCTTTCAAGAGGGTGAACCCTGGCAAGGTGATGGAACACCTGGGAGGGCTCTGAACACCTGTGCCAGCCAGCTGGTGTGGGTATTGTTATGTACCCTGTAACTGGGTCACTTACCAGCAAAGATAGAGAGGTCCGTTGAAGTCTGATGGTACTATTTTTAACAGCATTTATTGATGAAATACACAATATCAGTGCAAACATACAGATAATATACGTCGTCAATACTAAATCTAAAAGTGCGGGTATAATAATAATCAATAAGAAATAGCTCTATCGTTGTCTAGGAGATAATGTATTGTCCGATGGAAATATAAAAGTCACTCAAGTTCATTCAAACTGCAGGCTGCAGCCTTTGGTTGGAGTCAAGAGAGAGAGTTTAAACTTGTCCATTCCTTTTATGATGTCAATCCTTCGAGAGTCGGTGGGGGCTGATTTCCCCTTTGTGTTAGCAAAAGCCGTTCTTCCGTGGCAAGACCCACCAATTCCGAGGCAAGTGGAAAAGGACTCACGTGGGCTTTTCCACCGGCTTTCGCTGTTACAGGAGTTCCAGCGTTTCTTCTGGTGCGTCTAAAGGGGCTGTTCCCCAGACCCTCTTTTATCCTGACTCACGGGGTCTCAGATATCACTCAGGGTGGAATGATGCCATCCCCCAACCAGCCCACATTGCCTGAGGGCTTCCACGAAGCATAGTACTCAATACACAATTCCGTCTCCAAGAGACAATGAGCTGTTCTGTGGCTTTGTATCGCTGAGGGCCAGGACATTCCAAACGTCTCTCTCTCATTTCCTGGGTCTCCTGCCCTGACTTAATAGCGATCTTGCGATTCTCAGAAAGGAGGGGGGGGCACAGGTGTAACAGTATTCAAAAATATTTTCAATCTCTCATTCCAGTCAGAAGTTCACACCTGCTTCAAAAGAGTGGCAGTTATACCGGTGCCCAGTAAGAGCAGGGTGAACTACCTTAGTGAAAATCATCCAGTGCCACTCACATCTATGGTGATGAAGTGCTTTGAGAGGTTGATTATGGGTAGAATTAACTCCTGCCTCAGTAAGAACCTAGTCCTACTACAATTTGCCCATCACCACAATAGGTCTATGGCGGATGTGATCTCATTGGCTCTTCATGTGACTTTGAATCACCTGAACAATACAAGTACCTATATCAGGATAGTGTTTATTGACTACAGCTCAGCACAATGCAATTAGTCCTACAGTTCTTATTGAAAAGTTCCAGAACCTGGGCCTCTGTGCCTCCCTCTGCAACTGGATCCTCAACTTCCTAACTGGAAGATCACAATCTGTGCAGATCGGAAACATCTCCACCTCACTGACAGTTAACACTGGTGCAACTCAGGGATGTGTCCTTGGCTGAAGATACAACTATTGGTGGCAGAATATATATATAATACACGTTTTTTCCTTTTATTATGTGTTGCAATGTACAGCTGCCACAAAGGCAATACATTTCACGACATATGCCAGTGATATTAAACTGGATTCTGATTCTGATTTTGTGGACAACACCCCCACCTGCTGGTGCTATGCTATAATAACAGGTCCACTGCGAACAACACTCATAACTGATGGTGTTCTGCCGCAATGGCAGGTCCTTTCAACACTCACACCTGGTGCTGTCCTGCTACAATGGCAGAACCCCCTGTGGACAACATTCCCACTTGGTGGTATTCCACCACAATGACTGGTATGGTACTGGAAATCTTGAGCAACACACAAACAATTCTAGAGGAACACAGCAGGTCATACAATATCTATGGAAGGAAATGAACAGTTGGCATTTCAGGCCTAGACCCTTTATTAGTACTTGATTAAAAATCTACCTCCCTCAAACCACTTTCTTTCCCATTACTCTTCTTTATGGGACCAAAGGCTGCAACAAGGGTGGAACAGCTGTTCTTTCCACCTTCCCGTCCCACCATCTATGGACCAAAACAATCCTTTAAATTTCAAATAAACATTAAAATATTTGTTCTCTCCTCACACGTGGATGTCTTCCTCTGTAAGCTGTTTTCTCTGCACTGACTCCTCACTTCATGTTCCTATTTCCTCACTGTACTTGGTTATTGTGCAATAACACTTCAAGACAGTGGTATTGTCTACACATCAGGAACACCACCAGGCTGGAGAGTTGTCCAAAATTTAAAGTTCAAAGCAAATTTATTATCAAAGTACATATGCATATGTCTCTATATGCAACACTGAGATTCTTTTCTTGTGGGCATACTCAATAAATCCAATAACTATAATGGAATAAACGAAGGATCCAACCAAAAGAAAGGAAAAAGAGAAATAACAAATAAATAAATACTTGTCTAGGTACTATCTGGGCTAGGTAATTTTCATGAGTTCACCCTCTTGAAGGCCTCTCACACGTTGGCCTCAGAGGCTGAAATCACGGGATGATCAGGGGATGTGGGAGTTTGTGATGGTTCCTTCATGTTTTGACAGTCAAAGTAAGCACAGAAAGCATTGAGCTCATCTGGAACTGAATCCCTGTTGCTGCCTATGTCACCCGATCTAATTTTATACAAGGTGATGGTATTCAAGCCCTGCTATGACTGTCGAGTATCTTTCATTGATTCAAGTTTAATGAAAGATAATCCAAACTTGAAAGATACTCCAGAATTGCCACTTCACCCACGAGTTGGCTTTCTGGAGTTCCTACGCAGACCTCACCAGGCCTGTATGTCACTGATCTGCCTCTCATCATATTGCAAAACTCATGGTTCATCCAGGTCTGCTGATTAGGGAAGACGCTGAATGATTTTGTGCATACATACTCATCAACAACTGCTTTAATAAAGTCCATTACAACCATAATGTACTCATTCAGATCCGCAGATGAGTCCTTGAACACCACCCAGTCTACAGACTCGAAGCAATCCCATAGCCGCTCTTCTGCCTCCTGGACCACCTCTTTGCTCTTTAGCCTCTGCCTGATGCAGATAAAAGGACAGCCAAGTGGTCCAATTTACCAAAATGCGGTCTGAGCATGGAACAGTAGGATTTCCTTATCCTTACATAACAGTGGTTAGGTGTGTTGGTACCTCTGGTGCCACAAGTTATATGCTGATGTTAATTGGGCAGGGTTTTCTTCAAACAAGCCTGGTTGATGACCCCAAATCTGATCTGAAGGTCTCTTGTTTGGAGACAGCATCATGTGGTATTAATGCCGGAGCAGAATTAGGCCATTCAGCCAATCGAGTCTGCTCTGCTATTCTATCATGGTTAATTTATTATTGCTGTCAACGACATGCTCCTGCCTTCTCCCTGTAACCATTGACGCCTTGATTAATCAAGAACCTGTCAACCTCCACTTTAAATATACCCAATAAGTTGGCTTGCACACCTGTCTGAGGCAATGAGTTCCACAGATTCACCACCATCAGGTTAAAAATATGCTCCTTCATCTCTGTTTAGACATCCCTCAATTCTGAAGCTGTGCCTTCTAGTCCTTGACTCAATACCCCCCCCCCCCCCCACACCACCACCACTATCTGAGACATCCTCTCCGCATCCACTCCATCTAAGCCTTTCAATATTCAATAGGTTGATAGGTTTCAATTAGATCCAATGGGTACAGGCCCAGAACCCTTGTATGTTAACTCTTTCATTACTAGGATCATTTTCATGCACTCCCCCTTGACCCTCTTCAATGTCAGCACAACACCACATTTGGGGGTATAGTGTACAGCGAGGAAGGTTACCATGGCTTGCAGCGGGATCTGGACCAGCTGCAGGAATTGGCTGGAAAATTGCAGATAGAATTTATTGCAGACAAGTGCAAGATATTTCCCTTTGGTAACACCAACCAGGGAAGGTCTTACACATTGAGCGGTGTGGCACTGAGGAGTGCAGTAGAACAAAGGGATCTAGGAATACAGGTCTATGATTCATTGAAAGTGATCATAAAAAAAGCTTTTCATAAATCAAAGTACTGAGTACAGGAGTTGGAATGTTAAGCTAAAGTTGTTTAAGACATTGGTGAGCTCTAATTCAGAGTATTATGTGGAGTTTTGGTCACCTGCCTACAGAAATGATGTAAATAGGGTTGAAGAGCACAGATAAAATTCATAAAGATAATGCTGGGTCTGGAGAACCTGAGTAATAAGGAAAGATTGATTAGATTAAGACATTAATCCTTGGAATGTGGAAGATTGAGAGAAGATTTGATAGAGGGATACAAAGTTATGACAGGCACAAGCAGGCTTTTTCCACTGAGGTCATGGATTAAGGGTGAAAGGTTAAAAGTTTAAGGGGAACATGAGGAGATACTCCTTCACACAAAGGTTCATGACAGTGTGAAGCAATCTGCCAGCACAATTGGTGCAAGCAAGTTCAATTTCAACATCTATGAGAAGTTTAGATAGGTACATGGATGGTAGGGTATGGAGGGATATGGTCCCTATGCACACCGATAAGAGTAAGCAGTTTAAATGGCTTGGCATGGATAGATGGGCTGAAGGGCCTGTTTCTCTGTTGTGCTTTTGTGCTCTATGACTCTATCTTTTCTCAGATAAGGGACCCAGAACTGTTCACAATATTCCAAGTGTAATCTGCCCAAAATCGCAGCATTACATCCTTGTGTTTGAATTCCAGTCCCCTCAAAATGAAAACTGACGTTGCATTTGCCTTCTGTACTACGGACTGAACCTGCAAGTTAATCTATAGGGAATCCTGCATGAGGATTCCTAGGTCTCATTGTACCTCTTATTTTTGAATTTTCTCCCATTTAGAAAATAATCCACACCTTTATACATTTTACCAAAATGCATCATCATCCACTCTCCTACACTACAGTAACATGAAAAGAAACAGTCCCAGAATCGACTCCTGTGACACATCATTATTCACCGGCAGCCAACCAGAAAAGATTCTCTGAATTTACACTCTTTTTATCCTGCAAATCTGCCTATCTGATATCCATGCTAGGAACTTTACTGTAATACCATGGGCTCTTTTATTATTAAGCAGCCTCATTTGCAGCACCTTGTCAAAGCCCTTCTGAAAATCCAAGTAAACAATGTTCACTACCTCTCTTTTGTCTTTGTTGCCTGTTCCTACCTCAAAAGATTCCAGCAGATTTATCAGGCAAGATTTGCCTTTAGAAAACCATGTTGACTTTGGTTGAATTTATCAAGTAGCCAGAAACCTCATCCTTAATAATAGACTACAATATCTTTCCAACCACTGAAGTCAGGCTAACTGGCCTAAAATGCCCTCTCTTTTGTCTTGTTCCCTTCTTAAAGAGTGGAATCACATTTGAAGTATTCCAGACCTCTAGAACCTTTGCAGAATCAATGGATTTTTGATCAATCACTATCCACAATTTCTTCAGCTACCTCTTTCAGAACCCTGGGGTGGAGTCAATCTGGTCCAGGTGACTTACCTACCTTAACACTTCTCAGCATACCAAGCGCCTTCTCCTTATTAAAAGCAATGATGCTCATTTCTGCCCCCTGACACTCTCAAATTTCTGGCATTCCACAGTGTCTTCCACAGTGACAATTGACACAAAATACAAATGTACTTATTAAGTCCCCTGTTGTTTCTTTGCCCCCTTTACTAGGTCTGATATGCACTTTCCTCTCTCCTTTACTCTTTATATATCTGAAAAATGTGTTGTATCTACTTTTGTTTGGTAGTGGATCCTGAGAGAATTTGTAGAATGCTTATAAGATGGCTTTCTGGAGCAGCCTATGGTTGTACCCTCTAGGGGAACTGAAATTCTGTATTGGGTGTTGTGTTGTGACCCAGATTTGATTAGGGAGTTTAAGGTAAAGGAACCTTTCTTGGTGAGCTACCCTTCATCTTTCATCGTTACTCTCTTTATGGCTTATTTAGTTACCTTCTGTTGATTTTTCCAATCCTTTACCTTCCCACTAATTTTTGCAATACAATATTTCCTCTCATTTGCTTTTATATGGTCTTTGCTTCCCTTGTCAGCCACGGTTGTCTCATCCTCCCTTTAGAAAACTTCTTCATCCTTGGAATGTATCTATTTTCCACCTTCCAAATTCTTCCCAGAAACTCCATACATTGCTGTTCTGCAGTCATTCCTGCTAGTGACCCTTCCAATCAACTTTGTCCAGCTCCTCTGTAACTCCCCTTAGTCCATTGTAATTCTGACACAGTCAATTTTAGATTCCCCTTCCCAAACTGCAGGATGAAATCTATCACATAATGATCACAGCTTCTTAATGGTTCCTTTACCTTAAACTCTCTAATCATTAAGTAACACCCAATACAGAATTGTTGTTCTACTGGTAGGCACAACAACAGGATGCTCTAGAATGGCATCTCATAGGCATTCTACAAATTCCCTATCTTGTGGTCCAGCACCAACCTGATTTTGCGATGTACCTACTTATTGAAATACTCCATTATTATTGCAACATAACCCTTTTTACATGCCTTTTCTATCTCCCATTGTGATTTGTAGACCACATTCTGGCTACTGTTCAGGGTCCTGTGTATAACTTCCATCAGAGTCTTTTTACTTTGAGGTTTCTGAAGTCAATCTGCACAGATTCTACATCTTCTAATCCTACGCTTGATACCTCTTTATAAAGATTTCTTTTCATTTTTTACAACCAGACACCCCACCCCTTCTCTCTCCCTATCTGCATTTTCAATACAATGTGTATCCTTGGATGTTAAGCTCCAAGCCATGATCTTATTTCAGCTGTGACAGAGTAATGCCACAATATCATACCTGCTTCCCCCACCTGCACTACAGCATCATCTACCTTATCCCATATACTGTGTGCAATTAAGATTAACGCCTTTAGTCCTGTACTCATCACCCTTTTTTGATTTTGGCCCACTGTTGCACCTTAACTCATCCCACTAATTGCAATTTTGCCCTATCAAATGCCTGTCCTTCATCACAGTCTCACTGAACACTGTATGGAGTTGCCCCATCTTTAGTCTGATCACTCCAGTTCCCATCTCCCTGAGAGCCCTAGCAAAACTGCCAGAAAGATTATTGACCCTCTTGTGTTCAGGTGTAACCAGCCTTTTTTCTACACATCATACCTTCCCCAGAAGAGATCCCAATGACCCAGAAATCTGAAAACCTGCTCCGTGCACCAATTATTTTGACACACATTCATCTGCCAAATCATCCTATTCTTACCCTCACTGGCACATGCCACAGGCAGCAATCCAGAGATTGCTATACTGGAGGTCCTGCCCTTTGGCTATTCACCCTCTCCCTTTACAGTCTGTGGACCTGATCTGAAACATCCCTATCCTTGGCATCTTGGAGGCAACATACCATCTGGGTACCTCTGTCACATCCACAAACTCTGCTCTCTGTTCTTCTAATTTTGGAATCCCCTATCACTACTGCACATGCATCTACACGTTGGAGATGAATTAATGAGGAGACAAGGAAATGGCAGATGAAAAGAATAATATTTTGCAAAAGCCTTTACTGTGGAAGACACTCACAGTATGGTGGAATTTCAAAAGCACTGAGGATCAGAAATGTGTGAAGTTGCCATTCCTAGGGAGAAGGTTCTTTGAAACTGAAAGGTCTGAAAGTAAATAGGTCATCTGGACCAGAAGGTATACATGACAGAGTTATGAAGACAATGTACAGGCATTAGTAATGATCTTCCAAGAATAACTAGATTCTGAAATTGTTCCAGAAGACTGGAAAACTGTAAATTTCACTCCACTCTTCAGGAAGGGAGAGAGGCAGGAGAAAGGAAATTATAGGCCAGTTGATCTGACCTCAGTAGTTGAGAAGATGTTGGAGTCTATTGTCAAGGACACAAACATGAGAAAATCTACAAATTGTTAAGACCATAAGACATAGGAGCAAAATTGGGACTTTTGGCCCATCAAGTCTCCTCTGCTATTTCATCATAGCTGATCCAATTTTTTACTCAACCCCCAATCTCCTGTTTTCTTCCTGTATCCCTTCATGCCTTGACCAATCAAGAATCTATCAAAATCTGCCTTAAATAAACATAAAGACTTGGCCTCCACAGCTGCCTGTGGAAACACAGATTCACCTCCCTTTGGCTAAAGAAATTCTTCTTCATCATTCTAAAAGGATGACCCTCAATTCTGCAGTTGTGCCCTCTGTTCTTAGACTCTTCCACCATAGAAATCATTCTCTCCACATCCTCTCTATCAAGGCCTATTACCATTTGATAGGTTTCAATAAGGCCACCCCTCACTCTTCTGAAGGCCCAGAGTCATTAGACGCTCTTCATACAACAAGCCATTCAATCCTGGAATCATTTTGAACCCTCTCCAGTTTCAGCACATCCTTTCAAGGAAAAGGCCAAAACCTGCTCACATGAGGCCTCACCAGTGCTTTATAAAGTTTCAACATTACATCCTTGCTTTTATATTCTAGTCCTCTTCAAAGGAATGTTTTATTGTATTTGCCTTCCTCATCAAAGACTCAACCTTCAAATTAATCTTTAGGGAATCCTACACAAGGACTCTCAAATCCATTTGCACTTTTGTTTTTTTTCTGCATTTAAAAAATAGTCAACTCTTTCATTTCTTCTTCCAAAGTGTATGAACATACACTTCTTGACACTGTATTCCATCTGTTATTTCTTTGCCTGTTCTCCTACAAGTCCTTTTGTAGCCTTTCTACTTCCTAAAAACTATCTTCCCTCCACCTATCTTCATAATGGCTACAAACTTTGCAAAAAAAACATCAATTCCATCATCCAAATCATTGACATAGAAGTGATAAAAGAATTAATCCCAACACAGTCCCCTTGTCAGTACCTCCAGTTGAACTTTGTCTTTATGTGTGATATCCCCTAGCCATCAGCCTGTCGTTTTGTATTGCCATGTGCTCCTGCTCTACTCCGGCCCCTGTATTACTGAGTACTCCATCTCTCACCTGTTTCTCATTATTACCTGTATTGCTGCCACCTGTGTCTCATTGTGCTCCACCTATCACCTGCCTCTCTGTTTATTGTTCAGTGTAATACAGTCCTGTGTTTTCACCTGTTTGTTGCCAGATTGTGCGAGTGAAGTTTCCTGAGCCTTTCCAGCATTTGTATCTGTACTCTGTCCATCTGAATATCAACACTGCCTGTTACCTGATTCTGGTTTTTTGATTTTTCTGGATGTTTTGATCTCTGCCTGAACTTTGAGACCGACTTTGTTTGCACCGCGGGATTTGTAACTCAATTAATATCACTGTGTGCACAGTATTTGGTCTGCGATTGGATCCCTGTTCCAGCACCCTGACACCCCTGTGGAACAACACCAGTCACCAGCAGCCAGTCATAAAAGGTTCCCTTTGTTCCCATTCTTTGCCTCCTGCCAATCAGCCACTGCTTTATGTGCACTAGTCTTTCCAGTAATACCATGGGTTCATAGTTTGTTAAGCAGCCTCATATGTGGCACTTGTCAAAGACTTTCTGAAAATCCAAGTACTCAACATCAACTGATTCTCCTTTCCCTGTCCTGTTTGTTAATTGTTCAAAGAATTCCAACAGATTTGTAAGGCACAATTTTCCCTTGAGGAAATCATAATGACTACGGCAATGTTTATCATGTGCCTCCTAGTACCCTGGGACCTCATCTTTAATAATCAACTCCAACAACTTCCCAACCACTAAGGTCAGACTAACTGGACTATAGTTTCCTTTCTTCTGCCTCTCTCCTTTCTTTAAGAGTGGAATAACATTTGCGATTTTCTGGTCTTCCAGAACTATTCCAGAATCTAGTTGATCTTGAAAGATCATTACTGATGCCCCACAATCTCTTCAACCACCTCTTTCAGAACTCTAGACTGCACAGCATCTGGTCCAGGTGACTTATCTACCACTAGAGCTTTCAGCTTCCCAAGAATCTGAAATCTCTCTAGATCACTGCTAGTGTCTTCCACAGTGAAGACTGATGCAAAATACTTATTCAGTTCATCCATTGTTTCGTTGCCCCCCATTATTACCTCTCCACACTTGGAGTATTATATTCAATTTTGTTTGCCTCATTACAGAAAAGATGTGGTAGCTTCATAGAGGGAGCAGAGAAGATTTACCAGGATGCCTGAATTAGAGAGCGCCTGTTATGAGGAAATTTTGAGCAAGTTAGGGCTTTTCTCGTTGGAGCAAAGGTGGGTGAGAGGGGACGATTGATAAGAAGCATATTTAAGGTGGACAACCAGCATTTTTTTCCCATGGCAGTAATGGTTAATAGTGGAGGATGTTGCAGGAGACTGTTACAATAAGGACATTTAGAGTTAATAGTAGAGAAGAATATTGGAATGCTTTCAAGGTCATTGGGGGAATGTATTGGGGAGATATCAGAGGTATGTTTTTTTTTTAACCCAGCGAGTAATGAGTGTCTGAGACACACTGCTGGAGTTGGTGCTGGAGGCTGATTCAACAGGGACATTTATAGACACTTCATTAGGTATAAGCATGAAAAAAATGGTGGGTTATGGGCAGTGCAGGATACAGGGGATATATTAGTTTGATCATGGTTTGATATTAGGTTTGTTTGTCAGCAGAGCATCCTCAATGGTATTGAATTGCAACTGAATATTTGTTAACGGTTTAATCCTGAGGAACAAGAGATTTTCTGAAATTGTTTGCATGTTTCAAGTGTGTAGAGTGTGGCTACATAGGAAACAGAAAATGCATGCACATATGCGTGTGTTGTAAGAGTGTGAGAGAAGGCTGTTTTAAGAGATCGTGCCTTTAAGAGGTTGCATAAATGTGTCGGGCCCCCAACCCAGTAGTTTTTCCCTCTCTCCATTGATTCTTTGAAAAAACATGTGAAAACTTTTCAGAGGTGATTAATTGTTTATTATGAGGTTTGCTGTTACTTGCGGAAGTTTCTAAAGGAAAAACAGTGCAAGCGTGATCTTTGTTTGAATTTAGTGAAACTCAGATTCCACGCTGGGCACTATAATCAGTGCTGAGAATGAAATTTGTGTATCTCTATTCTGGATATGAAATGTCCACATTTCTGAGGGAAATTGACATTCAGGGAATTTGCTCGTTAGTGGACAGATTGGAATCTGTATTTAACATTTTGGGAAAATTGGAACATCTGGGAAGATTGACAAGATTATCATTTTGGAAGATTGGAACAATCCTAAACAATCCTTTTACCCACAAAACTGCTTTCTTTTATAGAATGTAAAAGATGTCGCTTAAGACTTTTAACATACTGATTTGAGTTTGAGATCCCTTGGAAAATTGTTTTGAAGCAACCAGTGTTTTGTTATGTACATTGTAAATGGAAGTTCACTTTAAATTTTGAACTGGTCCAAATAGCATTTCAGTATTTATCTAGCTACTGCTGGATGTTTGAATTAAAATGTCTTAGTCAGTCAGCCTTGGTACAGCAGGGTTGAGATGTACCTCTAAATGGAATTCAAGTTTCTACCTTCCTTACAGATAATCTGTATTGTCCTGCAAAACTGTATGGGTGTCAGGAAATGATAGCAAATGATCCCAGGGGACTATTATTATCAAAATAATAAGAGGGGAGGAGGTAGAAGGAGATTAGAAAGGAATACCCAAGATCAAACACGCAAACAAAGGAAAACCCCTATTTTAACATTTTTGTAGATCAGCTGGTTCCTCATTGGTAAGGATAGGTGAGAGGAAAATTGGATGCAGTATATATGTAGGGGATGAAGATGGCCAGGGAAGGAAGAGTATAACTTTAATGTTACTGAACATCATGAGTGCACAGGCATCAGAAGGGGCAGCAGTTGTAAATGTGGTTAGGCACCAAGAATATTTGCTGCTCAGATCTGTCGTACATTCTGATAGTATGTACATCTGTAATAGTCTTGCAGAATGTTAGTCTCTTTGGGAAGTCAGAGGGTTTGTTTCAGGCAACAGAAAGCCCCTCTGATCTGCTGCTCTGCTGCAAGAAGAAGCAAGGGGAAAGAATACAGAGTCATTGAGGTGAAAGCCCAGTCTAAATTATTCCCTGTGGGGAATAGGAAAGCTGAATTAGTGAAGCAAGATGCGGTGAATGAGTTGGAATGGCAAGCGCAGACTGAGGAGATGGGAACGCAGAAGGTGCAACATATTAAGGTTATGGAGTTAACCGAGGAACAGCAGGAAGATACAGAAATAAAAAGGAATGTAAAGAAAGGAGCTCTCTGACATACCAGACCAGTGGGGGGACCTTGGATTAATTTACAGATAGATTTTGTGGATCCTTGTCACTTACCCCTGGAGGGTTAAATATATATATTTTTTAGTGGTAGATACTTTCGCCAAGTGGGTGGAAGCTTTCCCAACTAAGACAAAGACAACAAAAGCCACTGCAAACCTTTTATTGGAAAGGGTCTTCATTCACTGGGGATTACCTAGAGTATAGAATTCAAATTAAGGCTCACATTTTATAGGCAGACGGACTCGTGGTCAGTGCCTCTGCAGAGAATCATTGTGTCGTGGGAGATGAAAGATCATGGGAGACCCGAGTTCTTTGGGCACAGAGCTCAGAAAAAGCGATGCAATGGACTTTTAACATCGTAAATCAATGAGTTGTTTGTTATGGCTCCCCTCTTGCTGTGAAATGGAGACACTCCTTTTTCCCTTATTAGGGAGAGAGAGAGATTACTGTGTGAACAAGTGGTCTTTGAGGTACTGCAAATCTGTGTCTTTATTGATATTTTGCTGCATGCTTGAGTGCCGATGTTTTTTTTGCTGGTGGGAGAGAGGGGATCGTTGCTTTGCTGCTGCTTTCACATGGAAGGGAGGAGCTGGGCGGGGCACTGGGGTTCTAACATTTAACTGTCATTCATTCTTTGGGGCACTCCTCTGTTTTTGTGGATAGCTGCCAAGAAAAAGCTTTTCAGGATGTATATTGTACACATTTCTCTGACATTTCTCATTGAATGTACCTTTCAAACTTTGAACTTTGAAAGAGGTCAGTTACGTGGCAACCCATCAACAATTAAAGAAAAGGCAACAGAGTAAAGCCTACTTTGACTCAAAAGTCATTCCCTATAAATTAAGCCCGGATCAAAATGATGATTGGAATACACTAACCCACCACATTTTCTAAATCCATGGTTTGTAGGGCCCTATGAAATTATCGACAAAGCAAGCCCATCAGTGTACAGGGTACTGATTTCTCAAGATAAAAGCAAATGGTACCATATCAACCAGTTGAAATTGGTGGGGGGAAGAAACAGGAAGATTATCAACATTGGCATGTACATGATAATCCCAGTTTTGGAGCATTAACAATCAGTGTACATGATAATCCTGATTTGGAAGATTTCAGCTCAGAACAGTCATTCCAAGTAGCTGACAGATTTGACCAAAGAGGATTTTTTTGAAGACTTTTTTTCTCTCAGTCTGAAAATCAGGGGAGTGTCACGGTCCGGTCTGTGGATTCCGTACTCCAATTGTTTCTGTTTTCCCTTGTTCCGTTGGGCGCCTTAATTGAGGCAGCTGATAAGCATTTCAGACTTACAACATAAATAGCTCAGGGTCCAGCTATTGCTTTGCTGGACCGTCCCCGTCAGACACCCACACCAAGACGCTCATTACCAGAAACATGTGATCTCAGCCAGTGTGGTAAGTCTGAACCATTATCTGTGTCCAAGAAGGGTCCCAGCCCTGTGTCCAAGAAGGATTTGTTATTCTATGTTCATGTCCATTTTGATATTATAAACTTCCAAATTTAATGATTACAGCCTTTTTCTGACTTTCTTTAAACAGGATTTCCCCAGATATTAATTTAGCTCATTCCCTGTGTACTAATTAGCAACATAATCTGCACGTTTATACTTGCTTGTTATTGAGGTTTAAAAGATTAGAAGCACAATGTCATGGGATTGAAAACGGACAATTTATGCCCCTTTTCAACCAGTAATTTGATTTTAATAAAGTATCTTCTGAGGCAGCCTTTATGAATATCTTAGAGGAGCACCAACATGAAAGAAATGTTAAACACAAGAGATTCTGTGGATGCTGGAAATCCAGAGCAAACAAAATGATGGAGGAACTCGACAGGTCAGGAGGCATCTGTGTAAGTGATGTTTCGGACCGAGACCCTACTTTGGCACTGGGAAGGAGGAATGATGCAGAATAAAAAGGTAGGGGAGAAAAAAGAATACAAGCTGGCAGGCGATAGGTGAATCCAGGTGGGTGGGAAAGAAAGACCTGGAGATGAAGGAACCTAATAGGAGAGGAGAGTAGATCGTGCGATATAGGTAAGGGGGGGTGAGAAACAACAGAGGGAGATAAAATGCAGGTGAGGATAAGAAGTAAGGTGCTAGAGTGGGGAATATGAGAAGGGAGTAGGAAATTACCAAAAGGAGAAACTGCTGTTCATGCCTCCGAATTGAAGGCTACTTAGACAGAATATGAGGTGTTGCTCCTCCAGCCTGAGAATGGGCTCATCGTAGAAAAAGAGGAGATGGACTGACTTATCAGAATGGGAATAAGGATGAGAATTAAAGTAGATGGTCACCGGGAAATTACACTTTCGGCAGATAGAACAGAGCTGCACGATATTGTAATCCTGCAATTTATGTCGGGTCTCCAGAGAGGAGGCCACAGCGGGAGCAACAGATACAATAGACGAGCCCAACAGATTCTCAATTCACCTGGATGGACTGTTTGGGTCGTAAGTGCGGGTAAGAGAGCACTTTCCGGGACTTGCAGGGAAGAGTGACAGGAGGGAGATTAGTAGGAAGGGGAAAAAGATGAAAGTAGTATTTTAACACTGCTGCTATTGGCATGCAATGCCTTTGTAGACATTATCTCTGTACATTGTTTTGACATAGAATCAAGGCCAGGTGGAGACTGAATCAGGATCAGGTTTATTATCACTGACTGAAATTACGTGAAATGTGTTGTCTTGTGAGCAGTGTAGTGAAAAGACAAATTACTTGTAAGAATGAACCTGTCATAATTCTGATGGAGCGCAAGAAGCTGTCTCCAAAACATAATGTGATTCTTCAGTCTCCTTGACCTCATTCCTGATGGTAGCAACAAGAGGTTCCAAATGCTGAGGTTCTATATTAATGGATGCTGCCTCTGGGGGCACTACTTGTTGAAGACGTCTTTGATAGTGAGGAAGGTTGTGCCGGTGAAGAACAGGTCAGTCTACACCTTCTGCACCCTCCTGTAATCCTGTGCATTGAGATATCCATTCCAGGCTGTGATGCAACCAGTCAGAACGACCTCCACAATACAGCTATAGAAACTTCAAGGGACTTTGGTGTCATACCACATCTTCTAAAACCGTAAATTTGTTTTTCTTTAAACTAGATCTGTAAAAGCAAATCTTTTAAACTTTCCCCCTCTCACCTTAAACCTATGGCCTCCAGTATTTAACATGTCCATCCTGGGGAAAGGATTATGTCCCTCTATCCGAAAACTTACTAAACATGCCATCTATATTCTCAACCAAATTGTTAATATGGATGACAGACAGCACCAGCAGACCCAGCACCGATTCCTGCGGCACACTGCTGGTCACAGTCCTCCAATCCAAAAAGCAACTCTCTAACAGAACCAGTGGATTCCTACCACCAAGCAGAGTTTGCCTTTTGAGTAAAAACTCCACAGAAGGCCAAGCTAAGATGGTTCACAGTCAGAGTGGAACACAGAACAGAGAAGAGTACAGCACAGAAACAGACCCTTTGGACTAATGTACTTACTGCAATGCAATGAGTATTACGGGAGATTCAGATCAACTTGGGGCCCAGGTAGAACATGAAAATAACATGTTGCAGCTATTCCAGAGGTCTGGTGGACAGAAGAGCAGGACTGGCAGATCGATGTTTCAGGGTTCAGATGTTCAAGATGTGATAGAAAGGAATGTAAAATATGTGGGGGGGGCGGGTGACTACTAAGCAGGAGGAATATCACAATGTCATGTAGGACATCCTAGATCGCTGATGTAGTGAGGCAATATAGGTTCAGTTCCAGAATACACTTCATACACTCACAACTGTGTGGCCAGATACTGCCCAAATTCAATTTACAAGTTTGCAGAAGACTGGGCTGATTAGCGAATCTAGTGGTGTGACGTCAAGACACTACTCTATCCTTCTTTGTGAGCAAAACAAAGGAGCTGAAGAGCTGATTTAAGGACGTGGGATGGGGTACTCATACCTGTCTGTACCAATGGCGCTAACGTTTAGATGGATGAGAGCTTCAAGTTCAATTTCAAAAGTGTAAATATCCCAAACAATTTTTCCTGATCCACTCATAGATGCTACAGCAAGTAAACACATCATTTCTACTTCAGAGGGCGAAGGAAATTCTGCATGTCCCCGATGAGCCTTGTCAATTTTTATAGATACGCCGAAGGAAGAATCATATCTGGGTACATTAGTGTCACGAGGTGGGGACAAGGGTGCTGAGAGAGGACCCACACGCAGGACACAAACACGTCTTCCTTAGGTTAAATAAAATAGCGTTTATTGCTCGCTGCACAAAATCGGGTCATCAAGGAGGACTAGGAGGAACACGAACCTCTGCCTAGGGGACTAGGGACCTGGGTCGCCGCGGACCCGGGACTTGGAAACGGGGAACTGGGTTCGCCACGGCCATGATTTGGACAGTGGGAACATGGACAGCCGCGGACCTTGGACTAGGACCTTGATTCACCGCCACCAGACACCTGGGCACCATGGATCGCTGCAGCCAGAAACGTGGACGCCAAAAACACAGGACAAGGAATCTTGAACTAGGACTCCTCCTTCAGATGAGGCATCAAGCCGGGACTCTTCGAGGGGTAGACACGGACAAGGGGCATGAACGTCGAGTCAGGACTCCGCCTTCCACTCATTGACCGAGCCGGGACGCTTCGAGATGTAGATATGGACAAGGGGCATGAACGTCGAGTCAGGACTCCGCCTGTCTTGTATGAAACCAACCTGATGTAGTAACCGCAGGAAGGTTAAATATCTCAGTCCCAGGTTGGGCATTAGCAATGTCAGAATCCCCGCCGCCACAGGAATTCAGCTTTCGAAATATCCCCTGTTTCTTTGACTTCTCCATTGGGGAAGTATTTTCCAGTTTAGTGAGGAACGCTGGTGAATAGCTTGTTTCCTGGTGATCTCGAGTTACACCTTGCAGCAGAATCTGGGGCACGACCTCTTCGCGCAAGCAACGGCATCGGAAGCCATTCATTACTTGGGGGCAGCCTCTGCTTCCCTTTCCCTTCGCTGAGGAGCCTGGACTGCACTTTGGCGCAGGAAGGCGAATTGCTGGTTCTCCGATGCGGGCTGGGTGACTCTGGCTTGGCGTAGCAGCAGCAACTTGCGAAGGCTTCTTAACACTCTCGACACGAACGGCTAAAGCCAGAGGCTTATAAGCTGCCGGTTCGGGTCGCGGGTAGATTACCTTGATTGCCAAACTCAAGGGACACGTTAAACGGAATTCGAAGGGAACAAGGAGTCAATAGTCCGGATCGCAAACTAACTAAATTCAAAGGGGAACCGATCCGGACTATGACACAGCCTGCCCAAGACTGCAAGAAATTGCAGAGTTCTGAACATAACCTGCTTCCCTTCATTGACTTTGACCACACTTTCTACTGCCTGAGATACTCCAACCTGGTTATATTCTCTTCTCCCACTTCCCATCGGGAAGAAGGTACAAACGCTTGAAGACATGTACCAGGTTTAAGGACAGCTTCTACCCTGCTGTTATAACCCTTGAGAGGACATCATGTGATACAGATGAACTTTTGACCTCTGAATCTACTTCATCATGGTCCTTCCACTTTATTCGTCTGCATGCACTTTGTTTTCTCTAACTGTAACTCTCTATTCTGGTGTTTTGCTTTTAATTTACTATCTCAATATACATATGTTTGCAAAGGTCTGTCTGAATGGCATGCAAACAAAATATTTTCACTGTATGCATTCATCTTAGTAACTGGGATGATAATAAACCTGTTTCAGAACAGTGCAATCACTTATCTGGAATTATAATGTAGGTCTCCAAATAGCGTGTGAGATATAGAGCAACAGATATGTAGGCTGTTTAGCGTCCTACCATTTATTGGATACATTCCCCTTATATTTGACTTCCAAACGTGCAATACCTCACAATTGCATGAAGTAAACTTCATATGCCATTTCTCAATTTATTTATTCAACTGATTTATATCCTGGTGTATCTTTTGACAAGCTTCCTCATTACAACCCCACCAATATTTGCCATCTGCAGTCTTACTAAATCAGACATCTACGCGTTTTGACTAAGTTATTTATAGTTATTATAAATAAACAGAGGTCCCAGCACTGACCCTTGTGGAGCACCACTGGTCATAAACCTCCAGACAGAATATGACCCTGCGCAACTACCTTCTCTCTTCCATGATCTATAATTTTCTGGAATACCTTCTTAATAAAAAAATTGACTAATAAACTTATAAAATGCCTTCAGATTTAACCCTTCTGTCAGTGATGTTCTTTGTCTTTGTAATTTATCTTTTAAGCAGCTCACTATATGTATATTCTTTTGTCATCTTGGCTTGCCTCTCTATCTTTAGTTCCCTATTCTTGCTTATGCTTCCCTTTTCTCTCTCTTAATCCAACCCTCAATGTTCCTTCACAGCCAGGGTTCTCTACACTTGTTACCGTTGCAGGACATGATGACACTAAAATTTGTTATTTCTCCTTTCTATCCTTCTCACTATCATGATGTAGACTTACCTGCAAGTAGATCTTCAAGGACTGCCGTTGCCAACTTCGGCCTTCTTTTAATGATATTGGATTTCCTCCTATTTACAGTGTCTTTGAGACAAACACGCAGGAAATGCGAAGGGCCAGATGACTCTCTTATATTCTTAGCCTGAAACAATTTCTTCAGCCCGACTTGTCCATGCTGACTGAGACGTCTAATTACGCTAATTCTTCTTTCCTACATGTGCCCTCATCTCCTATTCCTTACTATCCATGTAGCTTTCCAAATGCGATATAAATTTAGTGATTGTACCTGACTCTATCGCCTCCTCAGGAATCTTTTTTGATATATCCACTGGCCTATCAATGGATAACTTACCAACTTATGAATTAAGATTTCTTTTTAGTATTTCCTCTCATTTAAATATACAGTACGCCCTGTAGTTTTATACTTCGATACCATTAGAAGAAGATGGCTGTGATCTACCCTGTCTATGCTCCTCATAGTACATACAACATGGATCAGTACAACAAACTACATTCCTTTGGTCCTCAATATTGTGCCAACCTACTAAGCTTCTTAAAGAGAAGGGAAGAGGAGGGGATCAGAAGCTACAGATCTCCCTGTTTCCATCACTGCATGTCCCTCTCGATGCGCCTCCTGAATCGCAGTGCTCTATCACCACTGCGCATCACAGCTCTCCCTCAGCACTGCCCTGAAGAGCCAATTTGCATCTGCCAAATTCCCACTAATATCAGACTCGGGCTACGATGCAATAAATCATTGAAGCTTACAATATATGGGTGTAAATCTAAGAATTTAACCTATGAACAAATTTATCATATTCTACTGGTGAATTAACATATATAGTATAATAGGATGCTTCAAACTGTCTTTGCGTAGTTTCAGCAGTGCCTTTTTTAAGTTTCTTTTCTGAAGAAAATGGGCAGTATTGTATTTGAACTTCAAATATAAGGTTTATTTCAGAAACCTATTTACATATATAATTGCATAATCATGTGTTTGTTCATATAACTGTAACTAATGTTACCGCTGAGGCAGTCCAATGGCCCCTCTGGGAGAAACTTCTGTATAGAAGTGCAGGTATCATTGAACATCGTATCTCAATGCACTGGTGTGATTCAGTAATTGTTACTGCTCACTCGAAATGCACCGACAAGAACTGATCCATCCACTTGATTTTGTTTACTACCCGATGCTTGCAGTTTATGGTATTCCCGGTAAGTCACTTTTAGTTATCTAAACTTGTTTTTCACTGGACCATACTGTCGTATATGTACTCTGTTGAAGTGATGGATTTCTTTAATATGTACGAATGGTTGCTATTCAGATATTAGAATTCGACAACTGATGTAAAATTCAGACTGTATGTACAAAGAGAGAAGCAAAATAATTGAATCATGCGAGGAACCCTTCGCCATTGGTCAAATCTCCGGACCTCGGGCGCGTTGCGGATGAAAGTCTTCCTTGATTTCGAGAATTACCGAGTTTTCTGTTGTAGTGCACTGTGTTCTCCATTGTGTTGTACATACCTCAACGTGGAGCAATTCAGTTTTCCTCCACTTGTGGCTGAAAACCCCAAAACGGCAGCGCTTTGTTGGAACGTAATATATAGACTGAAGATGCAGAAAACGCTCATCGGCAGTTACTGCTTCAGCTTGAAAATCTCTCAGCTCATTGTTCTAATCATTCACCATTTTCTGATCTTTTATAATCTTTTCTTTCCTATCTTTCTATCAATCGTTTCTCCTTCCTTCTGCAAGGCTAAATATATGTAATTTACCAGCCTATTTCTTTTACGCTAACTTGCAATTCGCTCTTTGAGTAGCTACACAAAACACATACTTGGCAGAATTTTTTTCCATTCATTTGATCTCATTTGGAATATGTAACCTGCTTTTGCCAACTGATCTGGGTAATCTTTAACGTCCCGTCGATTTCTAAACCGTGCTCATTCCACAGTTCAGATCGCCATTGCAATTTAGACAAGCTAAAAGAAAGAAACGTTCAAAATGCCATCAAGGTAAGGCTGGATTGTTTGTAGAGGTGGTGCATATGGCTGTGATACTAAATAAATTCTTTGTCTTCATTAAGGGTGAAGATAATACTTTTGCCATAATAAAGGGATAGAGAAATTGGACATTAAAAGTCCTGCAACTGTCTGAATATCACTCCAACTTTGGTCCGCACAATTTACCAGATCAAAACCTGATTATAGTGATCGGTAACCAACAGGCTTAGTATTTCCAACAGTTACTACTTTCTGTTTGATCACTGATGTTCAAAGAACGTCTGTTGGAAGCTGTAGATCTCATTACATAAAGTACGTAACATTTTATTCACTGCTAAAAGATGCTTGGAAAATATACGGTGTCAGATCTGCTCTGGCCTTTCATTGTCTCTTTCCAGTATAATGTGCTCTCTTCCATTCTATTTTACAATCTCCATTTCTAATTCAAATCAGTTGATTTGAGTTCCCCATCCACTCCTCCCCATCCTCACCTCTAATTTTGTTGGCCAAATTGTAAATATGTTTAGATTGTTCTTTTGTCACAACCTGCTCAGTAAGCATGTTTTATTCTCAATTTACAGTGAATCTACTGGCAATCGTGATCCTGTCCCGTGGGAAATGCGGACTCACCAAATGCGTCACTTACTATCTGGTGTCGATGGCATTTGGAGATTTGTTTGTCATTATCTTTAACGTAATATTGTATAAGATTGTCTATTACTATTTTCGAGGGTCTTTCCTGAACACTACACTAATATGTCGCTCCATTATCGTTCTGTACGGCTCAAGCCAGGACTGCGCTGTTTGGTTAACAGTGGCTTTCACTTTTGATCGTTTTGTTGCCATTTGTTGCCAACAGCTGAAAACAAAATATTGCACCAAGACAATGGCACTGACGGTGATAGCAGTCGTGTGCACTATCTTCTTTTTAAAATCCATTCCCTGGCTGTTTGCATTTGGACCTCGATACGTTACCAACAATGTCCAGTGGGACTGTATCCTAACAACAACCTTCCATTCATCCAACGAATGGGCTGCTTTTGCTTTGCAACATAGCATCATCACCCCGTTGGTCCCGTTTGGTTTAATCCTGCTCCTCAATGTTCTGACTGTCAGGAATATTTTAATAGCAAGTAAGGCTCGCAAAGGGCTCAAAGGTTGCAGTAGCGGTGAAAATCACCATGATCCTGAGATAGCCAACCGCAACAAATCTATCATTTTACTCTTCACTATATCTGGCAGTTTTATACTACTGTGGACAACATACGTTGTGTACTTTCTGTATGTGCGGATTACAAAAATGTTTTATCACGCTAGTTTTCAAGATCCTTTATTTCAGGTTCAACAAGCCGGATCTATGCTCCAACTTTTGAGTTCTTGTACAAACACCAGCATTTATGCAGTGACCCAGGCTAAATTCAGAAATGAAGTTAAGAATGCAGTGAAATATTTGTTTACTTTCTGGTTCAAGTTAATAAAGTGTAAAAGCAATTGACCATAGCGCTGGAAAGCAAGATTAATGGTAATATCTGTCCCACACTCAATCTGCAGTCTGTCTGAGGATGATTCATACTTTCTTTCCATATGAAAGTAAAACAAAATTAAAATTAGAGGGAGTAAAATTGCCCCAAGCTGGGAGCTAAGAAATTCGATAAATCTAGGCTTATCTTCACCCCTATCCATCATCATTCTTTCAATTCCTCATTTACTTCTAAAGCTAATCCACTCCTCTTGGAACTCCTCCATTAACTTTCCCTTATCGTTCAATATTTGTCCCTGGGTTTTACTAGTGTGAGTTTATAACACTGGTGTTGAGGTTTCTTCCCAGTTTCAATGGGATACGCTGCACTGGCAATGCCAGGCTGTAGGGTGAGATTCCAGGGAGCTGATGGATGAGGCCGTTGTAATGCACTGAGCCTCCACAGGGCACTATTGGTTCGCTCTCTTGCTTTCGTTTTGTCACCATGTGCGCTGGCAATGCCAGAACCCAGGTGCGGAGGAAAAGACAGACTCTGATGTAAAGAAGGCGATCAAAGTTTATTCATAATTCAAAGGAATCGGTGATTCGACCCAGTGATGCCATTAGACTTAACATTCCCAAAAATAGTTCCCGGTTAGTGCTAATAGGGCATCCATAAAATAATACAAGTGACACGAAGTAAACATCACCAGTTTATCCAGGAAGCACCTCAAGACCGCATTACGAACAGCGAATCGCTCGAGAAATAACATACAAGAGAACACTCAAACAAGTAAGACAGGACCAGCCCTACACAATCCTGCTGACTGTCTCTAATTAGGCATGTGCTTGCTGTATATATCTGATTTCCAGTAGTTTGCTGCCTCTGACAGGATTATCATAAGTCTATAGTTTCCAGGATTATTCACGTTTTCCTTCTTGAATAATAGAACAACATTAGCTACTCACCATTTCTCAAGGACCTTGTCTGTGGCTAGAGAGGGAAACAAGATCTTGGTCAAGGCACCAGCAGATTGATAACACACACCAGGAACAATTTAAAATATATAACTTCCACTTTAATTAACTATTTTAATTCAATTCGCCATTACTATCATTCCATTGCCTCTGCCTCGATGTGGCCATTCAGGTTGGAGAAGCAGCACCTCATAATGTACAGAGGAGATGTCAGGGGTGAGTGCGTGGAATGGGCTGCTGGCAACGGTGGTGGAGGCGGATACGATAGGGTCTTTTAAGAGACTCCTGGATAGGTACATGGAACTTAGAAATATAGAGGGCTATGGGTACCCCTGGGTAATTTCTAAGGTAAGGACATGGTCACACAGCTTTGTGGGCCGAAGGGCCTGTATTGTGCTGTAGGTTTTCTATGTTTCTATACTCACTCTGGGTAGCCTCCAAACTGACAGCAGGACCATCAATTTCTCTAAGTTCTGGTAATTTCTCCCCTTCGTTGTTTCTCTCTTTTTCCATTCGCCATTCAGCCTCCCCTCTCACCCATTCTCTTCTCTTCACCTGTCTATCACCTACTCTGATGCCCCTCCTTCCCTTTCTCTCAAGGCCCACTCTCTTCTCCTATCAGATTCCTTCTTCGTCAGCCCTATACCTCTTTCACTTATCACCTTCCAGCTTCACACTTCTTCCTCTCCTTCCCCGAAATACCTATCTTCCACCTTGCCTGGATTCACATATCACCTGCCAGCGCGTCCTCTTTCCCCTCCCCACCTCCTATTCTGGCTTCTTCCCTCTTTCTTTCCAGTCCTGATGAAGGATCTTGACCTGAAATGTTGACCATGTATTCCTCTCCATCAGTGCTCTCTGACCTGCTGAGTTTCTCCAGCATTTTGTGTGTGTTACTCTGAATTTCCTGCATCTGCAAAATCTCTTTTTGTTTAAACATTTAACTGTTCATTTAAGCTGCATCTGGTAGTTCCTAACAATTCCAACACATTCTGTTTTACCTTCCATGAATATCATGCGGTATTTCGTCTCCCCCTCTGCATCACTCTCCCCCTTCCTCAGGGCCCATCCTCACACATTTCCTCTCCGCGCCGCGCACCACCATGGTTTTCATTGCTCTTCAGGCACCAACTGAAATATTCTCTCCCTCCAGGACTGGTCTCACACATTTCCCCCTCCCTGGAAACCGCCACTCCTCCAGAGCGGCACCGTGATGTTCCCACACACCCCTCCAGCTCCTTCCTGGGCATCAACATACTCCCCTTCATAACGGCACCAAATTTAAGACAACCAACATGGACTATTCCCTTTGTAGGGAAAGATTGCGCATATCTGGTATAGTGATCCGTGATGACTAAGACATTCGCCATGTTGCTGGCATCTGGTTCTATTGACAGGAAATCCATACATGTCAGGTCAAGGGGCCCCGTACTCTGCAAGCTGGAAAACGGAGCGGCTCTCGTAGGCAGTGTCTTCCTCCATATGTATCAAATGCACGACGTGCAGTATTCTTCTACTTCTGGCTTCATTTGGGGTCAGTAGAACCGATCTCTGAGAAATCCATATGTCTTTTCCATTCCCAAATATCCAGAATCATCATGAAATGCCTTCAACATAATCCTCCAATACTTCTCAGGCAGAACCAGCAGGGAACGCCAAGGATGGTCCGGAGATTATGTGACCCAGTATAGGATCTGGTTCCTCAACTCCAATCTTGGCCATTCTCTCAGTAATGGAGGCACCACAGCTTGTTTCGTCTTCTCTGCTTGGGCTCTGTCTCCTTTATCAACCGCTAACCAAATGGTATTGATATCCGGGTAATCTCACTGAGCAGCTGCCCCTACCCCAGGACTCAATTCTGGTAAATGGTTTGCCTTCAGAATGGTCAGGTTACAGTAAGCTTGAGGAATGGCATCATCAGAAGCTCCCAATTGATCCACCGCTCGATCCTGCCCCTGCCTTCCATCTGCCTTCACCATGATGGAAAACTAGCACCTGGCTTTCACTCCTGGAACAGTAACGCTCTCCCACTCTTCATGCCTGTCCTGACCCTCATACGCATCTCAGGACACAGCATCAGCATCAATGTTCCCGGGTGGTACATCCAGTTAAAATCAAAGGCAGACACTATCAATGGCGTGGGGCATCCAATTTCGCCAAGGTCGGGATATAAGCTAGGGGGTGGCTGTCCGTCCTCACCTCAAAATTGGCACCATAGACGTAGCATTTAATTTATCTACGACAGCCCATTTCATCACCAGGAATCCTCTTCCACTCTCCAGGTTAGGCTATCCATTGTCAGCGTAATGCCAGGGACCACTACAGAGGACTGTACCCTCCTGACAGAGGCCTCCCGTGCCTCTGACGCATTCTCCTCCTCTCGTACTTCTCTGGTCAGCTCAACAAAGAGGGGGAGGGGGCGCCTTGTACAAGACAGTCGCTGACCGCAGGTGATCAGATTCTGAGACTGGGCACCTCTCGCTATTTGGTCCATTCTTAACTGAGCCACCTCACCTGAATGGCCCCTCTAAGCTGCAAGCAATTTAGGGGCAGAAAGCTTCTCCCCCTTCTCCTGGCACATGTTCTCAAACCCCGTCATGAGCTCTATTGGGCTTCCAATTGCACCAAATAACTTTTCTAGTGCTTGCATGCTGGCCAGCGGTGGCAAAGGGGTTCTGTACCTTTACGTTTCTCACTACATCAGCAGCCCACTCTCTCAAACTTCTAACCAATATCTGTCGTAGTTCTTCACCAGAACACTGCCACACATCTAACAACTGAGAGGTCTGGCTCGCCTAAGTCTCATACTCCTCTTCCCCTTCAGGGGTGGGTTTCGTTCCTCAGAAGAGGCAGAGGCTATGATAGCTGGGACTTTGAACCTGGGAATTTTCCATTTATTCGTCCGGGAGGTAAGGGACGCTTCAAACTCAGAATCCTCACTCCTCGATGGAAACTCATTAGACATTCCAAATCAGACCACTCTTTCCTCTTGACCCGCAAAAACGAGAGTACCCTGTCTTTGAAGTCTCCACCCGCGGCTACAGGAGACTCGACTTGCGATTAGGCCCCCTCTCCTACACTCTCCACCTCCCGGAAAGTATTGACAGCCATAGCCCCCCTCTCCCGGGGTCCCGATACTACCAAACAGTTCCACAGCCGCTATGTCATCACTAGTTTGGACTAAAGCAAAGTCTTCTCGCCATTTTATCAAACCTCCACCCCACAATCGTAACATTTCCAGCAGCTTTAACAGTACTTAAAATCTGAATTAACAGTTCATCCAGGATACGAATGTCTACCCCACTCAACATGCACGCATTTGTTACCAGTAACCCCTTGGATTCGCAGCACCGCTCAACCCCAGCAGCATCCATAACCATGTAACGTAATCGCTTTACCAGACAATAGTTTAGCATGGACTTAAGCACACAACCCACTGGCTCAACGCTCAGGGCAACCAATGTCATCGATTGCGGACGAGCCCCTACAATTGAAACACTCTGGTTCTGTCGGCTACGTAGGTCTAAAGAAGACAATCACCGGCCCTGCCAAACATGTGAGATTCAGGTGCAGCCCACCTCGAAACCCCGTGTGTGTTGATGCTGCGTGATGCGTTACCCTGTTACAAATAACAGACAGTACACGGCATACATTTAAACGACTTGGCTTTATAATTCTTAATTTGACTAAATGATTATTAAAGAAAAAGCAAAAACAAAGAAAAAAAAGCTCATTTTAATGAGACCGTCTAATATGCACAAGTCGGATCTCATGGTTTCCCTTTCGCCAATCTCCTTTGATCTCCCCGGGCTTTGTTGAATCATGGCCTCATTCCGGGTCGAGTCCCCTCCGGCATCTTCTCCCTTCATCTCTCACCCCGAACAAAAGGCCCAGCTCACACCAATGTCAGGCAGACAAAACGAAAACACAATCTCTTCATTGGATGGCTCACATTCCAAAACACCCGCAATCTCTAACCATAACCTAGACACTGCTTCTACAGAAAGACCATTACGTTAGCAGTGAAAACTTTCCCAGAATGTTATACAACATAGAACAATACAGGCCATTCGGCCCATGATGTTGTGCCGACAATTGAACTTACTCCACGATCAATCTAATGCTTCCCTCTCACACAGCTCATAATCACCATTTTAGTTACATCCACATGCTTAAGAATCGTATAAATGTTTCTTTCATCAGCCTGTACATCAGTCCAGGCAGTGCATTCCAGGCACAAGTTACAGGCACGCTTCTCACTGCCTGAGTAAAGCAGCCGACAAAATCAAAGACCCCAAGCATTCCACACACTCTTTGTTCCCCAGCCCCATTCTCCCACAGCCCCAGCCACCCATTAAGCAGAAGCTACAAAAACCTGAAAGCTCATACCAACAGATTCAAGGACAGCTTCTGTCCCACTCTAATAGGACTTTTGAACAGTTCCCTGATACTATAAGATGTACTTTTGATCTCACAATCTGCATCATCAGGACCTGCCACCTTATTGTCTGCCTATGCTACCCTTTCTGCAATGCTTCATTTCTGTTATTCCTCCACCCTTTGTACTGCCTCAATACGCTATTGTAATGAAATGATTTGTTTGGGTGGCACACAAAACAAAAGATGTTATTGTATTTCAGAACATGCGGAAATAATAAATCAATTTACCAGTTCTATCCTTGGCATTCTTCTCCCAATAAAAGTGATACTAGCGTGGTTCTGTTGAGCTATAGGATCTGTTTCCATAAAGTGAATGCTGCTTATAATTAGCAAATGAATGGGTCTGACAGGACTGTTCTACAAGCAGCTGACATAGAGTTGATGGGCCAAATAGCCTTTCTCTTTACCATCACAGTTCCATGATTTATGTTCATTCATCCATCGTGCAACGGTGAGAACCACTCTAGTCATCCACGGTGTGTAGGGACTGCACTGGTATGTGGGTGCGCAGATGGCTGGAGACGACAGTCGATGCTCGAAAGGTTCTTTCTCAGAGAGGACAAAAGATGGCAGTCATGTTCGGTTGGAGGTCACTGGCTTGGGGTTTCCTGTTGGAATTGTCCTTTCTGCCTCGTGCATCACTGCACCTAATGGAGGGAGCGGAACCAGGCACGCAAATCCTAGGCCATATGTTCCCACGTGTCCAGGTTGATGCCAACGGCTTTTAGTGAAGATTTCAGGATGTCTTTATAGCCTCCAAGGGACGCTTTCCTTTCTGTAGTTCACAGTACAGCAATCTCTTAAGCAGCCAATAGCCTGGAAAAGGACCTGTGTGGCCTGGCAGTGCTGGCTTAAAAGGAGAAGGGAGAGGGGAGGATGCGGAAAGTACCAAAGAGACATTCTGTAATTATCAATAAACCAATTGTTTGGAATTGATTGACCTTGCATTGTGTCTCAGGGTTGGGTGGGTCTGCACCCTGACCGCCCTCCCTCCACCCTAGTACTCTTTCTCTGCCATCTGTCCTGCACCCCTCCGGTGGGGCTCCACTCAGCCATTCCAAACATCAGGCAGGCAGTGTGGTAAGTATAGGAGACGATAGTTAGGGGGACAGAAAAGAGATTTTGTGCCCATAAAAGAGACACCAGGATGGTGTGTTACCTCCCAGCTGCTAGGGTCCAGGATGTATTGGAGCAGCTACCGGTATTCTCAGGGGGAAGGGTGAATAGCCAGAGGTTGTAGTGCATACTGGCGCCAAAGACGTAGGCAGAAAAGGGAAAGTATATCCTGCCATGTGGAACTTCGTCTACAACTTTACAGAACTCCGTATGGATCACTTCTACCAACTTACCACCTCCTTGATCATGACATCGAGAAAAAAAAATACAATTTTTTAGACTGTGAATGCCGTGCTAACTTCCCCTAATCAACCTTCAATCTTCCAGCTGCATTTATAGCTTATCTATCAGAATTCCTTCCATTCCCTTACTTCCTACAGATGATAAAATTACTCGGTAGAGTTGATAGTGTGTTTCTTTGTTCTGCTTCTGAAAAATGGCATAAAATTAGTTACCTAGGTTTGCCTGGTGGCCGCTGATGGACTAACAGCTCTCTACAGAAGCTGCTAACTTACTTACCTTTGTCTCCAACCTTTTGAAATACTGTTAGACGGGTTATTATGTTTCTATGACTACCAGAGCAGCTTTGGGAGCTATTACGGGCTCAATTCAAAAGCTTATTGAGGAGTTTCAACAGTTCAGAAAAGAAGCGTCGGCTGATTCACAACAAATCAGTGCTGAAGTTAAACAAATAGGTATGAAATTAGAAGATATTCAAACAATTCTAACCGAGCATGATAAGAAGATAAAGGAACATGAAGAGGTTATTAATATACTAGACGAGAGAATGGATGCGTTGCAAAAGCTGTATGAAAAACAATCCAAGTCCAACGAAATACTGAGATGGAAGATTATTGACTTGGAAAACAGATGTAGGAGGAACGACTTCCGCAGCTTGGGACTTAAAGATCAAATAGAAGGAGATAATCCTAAAGAATTTTTTGCAAACCTTTTGATGGAATTATTCCCTGATATTATCAAGTCTCTGTCTTTGATAGATTAAGATCACAGATCTCCTATCTACGGATCGACTTCAAAATCAAAACCAAGATCAGTCATTATATGTTTTCAAAAATTTCAAATAAAGGATCGTCTGATTCGTGTTGCCTGTGGAAAAGGTATGATTGACTACCAAGATCAGAAGATTCGTATTGTTGAAGATTTTTCATCAGAATTTATAGCAGAACGTGTTAAATTTTTAAAAAGATATGGCGGAGCTATACAGCCAAAACTTTAAGTTTTCTCTTCGTTCTCCGACTCGACTGAGAACCACAATGGAAGACGGATCATTTAAATGGTTTTATACGAAGGAGCAGGCGCAAGAATTTTTAAACTCAAAAAAATGACAGTATACATATATTGAATAGATTAAAAATCTTTCAAAGATAGAAATATTATGTATTTTTAAAATGACTGCTTAATATTTTTCAGTATGAATAAATGCAAAAGTACAATTTACCTTTTGATAAACCTGTCTCGACTTGTTTTTCACTGTTTCTTATTTAGTCTTGGTTGGAACAGTAAATAAACTTGAACTCTTTGGAGCGGTTCCAACAAGGTTTCGAAGGGGATTTTTTCAGTGGGGGTAGATAGCGGTTCTTCTTTGACCAATTTTCTCTCTTTAGGAGGAGGGAAAGGGTGGGGAGTTCTTTTTTCTTGAAGCTGATTTTGGAATCTAGTCATTTCTGTTGCTTACCTAATATATCTCAAAGTTTATTATTTGGGTTTAATATACATTTCTCTGATTGCTACTTTAACATTTCTTATACTATAAATAGTTTTAAAATGGATCAAACTATTAATTTACCTAGTTTTAACGTGAAAGGGCTAAATCACCCCGTGAAGAGAAATAAGATTTTGGCCTATATTTTTTAAAAAAAAACTTAAGGTACCAATTGTTTTTCTTCAAGAAACCCACGTACGTAAATATGACAATCCATGCCTTTTTAAATCGATGGAGAAGATTTCTTTTCATTCCTCGTTTCAGGCCAAAGACAGAGGGGTTTCGATCCTTATAGATAATAAAGTTCCTTTTGTTCAACATAAAGTAATTTCTGATACTAATGGGCGTTTTGTTATAGTATCAGGGAAACTAAATAACAAACGAATGGCATTTGCCAATATGTATGCTCCGAATATAGATGACAGCCTCCAGTTAATACCCTCATGAACAATGGACTCTATAATTAATCCATAAGATTTGCATTAATTATATCACTATCCTAGTAGTCATGGTGAGAACTTCAGTATTCTAATGAAGCAGATATATGAGTAGTTGGATAGACAGGGAGTGATTAGGGATACACATCGTGGCTTTGTGCATGGCAAGTCATGTCTATCAAATCTTACAGAGTTTTTCAGGAAGGGCAGTGAATGAATGAAGGCAAAGCAGTAAATGTTGTTTATATGGATTTCAGCAAGGCATCAGACAAGTCCTGCATGGGAGGTTGGTTGAGAAGGTTGCATCGCTTGGCAGTCAAGATGAGATAGTAAATTACATTAAACATTCGCTTCATGGAAGAAACCAGGGAGTTGCAGTAAATGGTTCACATCAAGATTGGGTGTGTAATGGAGAGGGAGGAGGACTATCAAAGCTTGCAGGGTGATCTTCCTTACCTACAAAACCATGGGATGAAAGACCATAGATGGAACAATGCAGACAAGTGTGAAGTATTGCACTTTGGGAGAAGACCAACCAGGGTTACATGGTAAGTGGTAGAGATTGAGGGGTGTGGAGAACGGAGGAACCTGGGAATAAGTCGATAATTCATTAAAAGTAGCGTGCAAGTAGATAGGGTCATAAAGAAAGTTTTTGGCCCATTGGACTTCATAAATCAGTGTATTGAATACAGAAGTTGAACGTTAAGTTGAAATAGTACAAAATATTGGTGAGGTCTAATTTGGAATATTTTGTCCTGGTTTGGTCATCTACCTACCAGGAAAGATGCAAATTTGGAAGAATAAAGAGAAGATATACAAGGATATCGCCGGGACATAAGGACCCAAGTGATAGGGAACGGTTGTATAGGTTAGTCCTTTATTCCCTAGAACGCAGATTTGATACAGGTATACAAAATTATGAACGGCATAGACAGGGTAACTGCAGGCAGGCTTTTTCAACGGAGGTTAGGTAAGCCTACAACTATAGGTCATGGGTTAAGGGTGAAAGGTAAAATGTCTAAGGGGACTATGAGCAGGAATCGCTTCATTCAGAGAGTAGATAAAATGTGGTACAAACGCAAGTGATGGCTGCGGGTGTGATTTCATTATTAAAGACAAATATCGATTGGTACATAGATGGGAGAGGTACGGAGCGCTCCTCCCAAGATGCAGCTCCTGAGGCGTCACAGACCTGAGCTTGCTAAAAGTCCCGGATGAGCGACTTGTCTAAAATATCCTTCACCTGGACCAACAACATTTTTCAGGACCATACCCTTCCCAATCCACAAGGTACTAGACCTTACCACATACCTGGCGAGATGCCAGGAGGCGCCGCAGTGTATTGACCAGGCATCCATCTACCAAGTCGGGAGGAGGGACAGATAGGATGACTGGGGCCAGGGGAGAGGTAGTAACCTGCGTGAGCTGGGAAACATGGAATATTAGGAGGGGAACATGGAATATTAAGTGGGATCTTCAGTGATGCTGGTACAAACAAACTATATGAGACTTTATGAACAGCCTTCTCCACTACAAATGGTCCCACGTAGCGTGGAACCAGTTTGCGGCTCTCAACTTTCAAGGAGAAATCCTTTGATGCCGAGCAGACCTCCTCTCCTGGCGTGAATGACTTTACCTGCCTTCGGCGCCGATCAGCCTGCTGAGCATGTTGCTTCTGGGCGCACAACAGAGCAGCCCTGACTCGTCTCCAGGTGCCCAGCAGCAGGAATGCCTACATTAATCTCCTGGTCAGTTTAGACGCTGGCTGGAATCCATTCTGGCATTCAAAGGGGGACATGCCCGTGGAGGACGACTGGAGGTTGTCTAGGCGATCTCTACCCAAACCATTGGAAGTTCCAGGATGTGGATTTGGAAGAGGCAAGGGAGCATATGGTTGTCTCCATTCCTCCAGGCCTACCTGACAGCCAGAAATTCCCGATTCCCAATATCGTAGTTCCTATCGGCCGGAGTCAGGCGATGGGAAGGAAAGGCATAAGGGTGCAGTCGGCTATCCCCAGAAGAATGCTGAGTGTGGACTGCTCCAATGCCGACATCGGATGCATCCACCTTAAATATGAATGGCTGTGGTGCGCCTAGTCGCTCGAACTCCGAAAATGCGTCGTCTGCATCGTCTGTCCAACGGAATCGTGCCGAGGTCCTCCTGGTGACTGCACTTAGGGAGATAAAGGCGAAATTCCGGATGAAGCGACGTTAAAACTTCACAAACCCCATGAAGCGCCGTACTTGTTTGACCGCTCTAACTGCCTGAACTTTACTAGGGTCCATTTGAACACTGGCTGGGTTAAGTATATAACCCAAAAGCAACACCTGGTCTTTATGAAACTCACAATTCTCGCGCTTAGCGTACAGGTTATTTCCGAGGATCCGTCTGAGAAATCTCCGGACATGCCGATTGAGCGGAAGTTAGTAAGTATGATGTCGAAATAAACCAAAACACTCTGCTTCGACAAGTCCCTGAGCACATTGTTAACTAAGACCTGGAAAACAGCGGGGGCGTTGGCCAGACCAACGGTACTCAGTGGCCATTAGACGTGTTGAAAGCTGCCGTCCACTCATCCCCTTCTCTCGCACGAACCAGACCGTAAGCTTTGCGCACATCAATTTTGGAAAAATGGGTGCTCCCTGAAGACGTTCAAACGCAGAACGCCAGCAGGGGAAGAGGGTAGCCGTTCTTCACGGTGATGTTATTTAGGGGCTGAACATCAATGCAGGGAGGGAGCTTGACATCTTTCTTGCTCACCAAAAAAAAGCCCGCTCCTGCCATCTAGGTTGACGGACGGATAAACCCCATTGCAAATGCCTCCTTGCTGAATTTCTGAATGGCCATGGTTTCAGGACGAGAGAGGGAAAAGGGCCGTCCCCGGGGAGGACCTGTGCCAGGTAGGAGATCTATGGCTCAGTCGTATGGCCGGTGTGGGGGCAGGGAGGTAGACTGCCTGTTACTGAAGACCTCAAGAAAATACTTATATTCAGATGGAATCCCAGACAGGTCCACATCCTTAGCTGGCACAGGAGGGGATTCATCGAACGGAGCTTGGTCTGGACCCAGACAGGTAGACAGTCATGCTGGTCCCCACTCTTAGAGTGCTTTAAGAGACCAATCGATCCGTGGGTTTAAATCGGGATTACCAGGGGAGACCAATCACCAGTAGCAGTTCAGGCGAATCAACCAAACAGTAGGAGAGTTCTCCACTGTGGTTAACTCCAAGCACAAGTTGAAGTGGTTGGGGGGGGGGGCGGCAATGTGGTTCTGTCCGGTGCCCACGGGTCGACCATCCAGGGCCAAGACGTGATTGCTTCTCTCAATTCCTACGTCGGAATCATGAGTCCGAGACCCACCCCCATGACAAGGAAGCTGCGATCATTACACATTCAGGGCAAAGTTGACTGCAGACAGAAATGACCTACAAACACTCCCCACCCTGCTCGTGGGTCCTATCGTCTTATTGTCCTTTCTTCTTAAATCTTTTTATTGATCTTAAACAAACATAAATGAAACATGAATACAAAGAGCTTGAGAGTACGTAATTAATAGGTTAAACTCTAAATACAAATAGATGATAATCCATATATAATAACCTCCCAATCTCATAGTGGATACAAAAAATGGAGAAAATAAGAGAACCTCCCTCCCAAAAAAAGAGAAAATAAACCTAACCGACATGGGCCATTGCATTATATGAATTATACACAGTAGCGTCAATAACTCCGCACCTCCATCCAGATAATTAAGGATGATAAGAGTAAGGTTTAGAATAAGTCAGTTTAGCTCATATGAAAATGTTGAATAAATGGTCTCCAAGTTTCTTCAAATTTAACTGAAGGGTCAAAGACAACACTTCTATTTTTTTTAACTCAAACAAGAAATAGTTTGAGAAAACCACAGAAATATAGTTAGAGGATTCATTTCTTTCCAGTTCAATAGGATAGATCTTCTAGTCATTAATATGACAAATGCAATCATCCGCCGAGCTGAGTGGGATAAACGATTATTATCCACCATTGGTAAACCGAAAATTGCAGTAATAGGACGCGGTTGCAATTTAATATTCAGAACTTTTGAAATAATAACAAAAATATCTTTCCAATAACTTTGCAAACAGGGGTAAGCCCAAAACATGAGGGTCAATGAAGCGACTTCAGAATGACATCTGTCACATCTTATTGTCCTGATGAAAGGTTTCGGCCAAAAACGATCCACTATTTAGTCCCCCCCCACCCCACCGATGGTGCCCGGCTTACACAGTTCCTCCAGCATTTTCTGCGTGTTACTCAAGATTTCCTGAGTTTGCAGAATCTCCTGAATTTATAATGTTAAAGAGTTTGTTAGTTCAGTAGAGCGAAATTGCAAACAACCATATTTTAATTGATACAATATTTGAACTCTGTATGAAAACTGCCTTAATTTCTATGACCATAAGTCAAAGTGCTGTGGGAGGAATGCAATCTGTGAGATTAATCTTCGGTTGTGATCGTTCGTCTAGAAGGACTGATGCGACTCCCAAACCAGAAGCAAAGGAAGAACCTGAAATTAACCTTTATTCAGTAAAAATAAACGACGCAACTATAAAAATTTCAACACTCAACAATTCAGCCCAAAGCACGACTATTTGGAATTATTTATCCAAGAACGTTTGAGAAATAATTGCAACAACGATCGTGGAAGTCTTGCCTTGTTTCGGCCGCCATGACACTTCCCTTTTGATTGCCTGCAGGATTTGAACTAAGGGTTGAGTTGGATTGGAACTACCGGTTTACGCTGGCGATCTTCGCTGCTCCAGGCTCCCACTTCCTTGTCGCCCTGTTGCTTCCGGTTCTGCTGGCGCCGGTGGTTGGTTCGGTCCGATAAATCGATCCGTTCCGGTAAATCGATCCGTTCCAGGAGAGGATGAAAATCCAGCTCAGTGTTGGTTTCCATCATTCCCAATGCGGCGTGGAACAGAAAGTTGGTAATGGACGCGACAACTGAGTTCTGTTCGGTTGTTTGACACCGAAGTCGTTGGACTAACAGATAACCAAGGCTATCGATTAACCAAGGTCAAGGTTTCGATTAACTGGCTGGACCGCCTTAGATTGAGTTTGCTGATGTTGTAGAATTCCACGCAGGTCTTCAACTGAAATTGCCATGTCCATATAAAATAGCACCTCGTCGCCAATTAGTTACACTCGCATGCTGGTGATGAGATCCGAAGCGGGGAGATCTAAAAAAGCCGAACCCTAAATAAACCTTTGTTCGGTTATACCACTCAACTACAACAATTCAAAAATCAACAGTACATCACAAAGCATGACAATTTATATGGTTTACCAAAGAGTATTCGAGACGTTATTACGAACAACGACCAATCAGTGGACGTCAGCCTGGAATTGGTCAGAAACAATCAGAAAAAAAGTCAGAAACAGTCAGAAAGAGGTGAATTGATCATGGGGAACAAGGACATGGCAGACCAATTGAATAACTACTTTGGTTCTGTCTTCACTAAGGAGGACATAAATAATCTTCCGGAAATAGCAGGGGACCGAGGGTCTGGTGAGATGGAGGAACTGAGGGAAATACATGTTAGTAGGGAAGTGGTGTTAGGTAAATTGAAGGGATTAAAGGCAGATAAATCCCCAGGGCCAGATGGTCTGCATCCCAGAGTGCTTAAGGAAGGAGCCCAAGAAATAGTGGATGCATTAGTAATAATTATTCAAAACTCTTTAGATTCTGGATTCGTTCCTGAGGATTGGAGGGTGGCTAATGTGACCCCACTTTTTAAAAAAGGAGGGAGAAAGAAACCGGGGAATTATAGACCGGTTACCCTGACATTGGTGATGGGGAAAATGCTAGAGTCAGTTATCAAAGATGTGATAACAACACATTTGGAAAGAGGTGAAATCATCGGACAAAGTCAGCATGGATTTGTGAAAGGAAAATCATGTCTGACGAATCTTATAGAATTTTTTTGAGGATGTAACTAGTAGAGTGGATGGGGAGAACCAGTAGATGTGGTATATTTGGATTTTCAAAAGGCTTTTGACAAGGTCCCACTCAGGAGATTAGTGTGCAAATTTAAAGCACACTGTATTGGGAGCATGGTATTGATGTGGATAGAGGATTGGTTGGCAGACAGGAAGCAAAGAGTGGGAATAAATGGGACCTTTACAGAATGGCAGGCAGTGACTATTGGGTTACCGCAAGGCTCAGTGCCGGGACCCCAGTTGTTTACAATATATATTAATGATTTAGACGAGGGAATTAAATGCAGCATCTCCCAGTTTGCGGATGACATGAAGCTGGGCATCGGTGTTAGCTGTGAGGAGGCTGCTAAGAGGATGCAGGGTGACTTGAATAGGTTAGGTGAGTGGGCAAATTCATGGCAGATGCAATTTAATGTGGATAAATGTGACGTTATCCATTTTCAGATTCAGATTCAGTTTATTGTCATTTAAAAACCACAAATGCAATGCAGTTAAAAAATGAGACAAAGTTCCTCCAGAATGATATCACAAAAACACATGACAAAACAGACTACACCAGAAAATCCACAGAACGTTTGGCAATCCCCAATCCAGAGTCCGGAGAGGCTGCTGCGTATTAATATCGCGCTACCGTCTAGCGCGTTCCCCAGAAAGGAGCTCCAAATCCACCAGACAAACAAGACCAAAAACTAAAGCTACAAGACCTGCACAAAACCACATAGTTACAACAGTGCAAACAATAGCAGAATTGATATAAAAAAAACAGACCATGGGCACAGTAAAAATGGTCCAAAGATGTTAAAAGACTATAAGTTCGAAAGAAACCACCACACAATTTCCACAAGTCCTCAGGGTCCCGATAGGCTCTTCAACCCACGCAGGCGGCAAAAGGGAATACCCCCGCTATGGACTTCCACGGTGCCGCCGGTCTCAGCCTCGCTGACACAGCACACAGTGAAAGCGCCCCGACCGCAGTGGACTCCGAGTCCGTTGAGCCTCTGACCATCCCCTCCGGTACAGCTTCTCCGAGCACCACCCTCTGCCGAGAGTATTAAGGTGTCCCCGCCAACGGCCACCGGCAATGTGACCCCGAGGACTGGGAGCCTGTTCTTCTCAGCAGAGGCCCGGACAGTAACAGGAAAACAGATTATCATTTGAATAGTTGCCGATTAGGAAAAGGGGAAGTGCAACAAGACCTGGGTGTCATTGTACACCAGACATTGAAAGTGGGCATGCAAGTACAGCAGGCGGTGAAAAAGGCAAATGGTATGTTGGCATTCATAGCAAGTGGATTTGAGTACAGGAGTAGGGAGGTTCTACTGCAGTTGTACAAGGCCTTGGTGAGACCACACCTGGAGTATTGTGTGCAGTTTTGGTCCCCTAATCTGAGGAAAGACATTCTTGCCATAGAGAGAGTACAAAGAAGGTTCACCAGATTGATTCCTGGGATGGCAGGACTTCCATATAAAGAAAGGCTGGATCGACTAGGCTTATACTCGCTGGAATTTAGAAGATTGAGGGGTGATTTTATTGAAACGTGTAAAATTCTAAAGGGATTGGGCAGGCTAGATGCAAGAGAATTGTTCCTGATGTTGGGGAGGTCCAGAACGACGGGTCACAGGTTAAGGAAAAAGGGGAAGCCTTTTAGGACCGAGATGAGGAAAAACTTCTTCACACAGAGAGTTGTGAATCTGTGGAATTCTCTGCCACAGGAAACAGTTGAGGCCGGTTCATTGGCTATATTTAAGAGGAAGTTAGATATGGCTCTTGTGGCTAAAGGGATCGGGGGTATGGAGAGAAAGCAGGTACAGAGTTCTGAGTTGGATGATCAGCCATGATCATACTGAATGGCGGTGCAGGCTCGAAGGGCCAAATGGCCTACTCCTGCACCTATTTTCTATGTTTCAATAGTCATTTCGGCTCGCCGTAACATTTTCATCTCAATTTAGCATACGTGTAGTTCAATGAATACAGCAGTGGTTCATCAACAATTAAAAGTAATCTCCTAAAATTTCCAAATTTAATGATTGCAGCCTTCTTCTGACTTGCATTAGACTGGATTTCCCCATATATTCATTTACCTGTGTACTAATTAGCAACATAATCTGCACGTTTACACTTGATTGTTAATTAGGTTTAAAAGATGAGAAGCAGAATGTCATTGGATTGAAAACGAACAATTTATGGCCTTTTTCAGCCAGTCATTTGATTTTTAAAAAAACAGTTAGTCAGCCTTTATGAATATCTTAGAGGAGCACCAACATGAAAGAAATGTTAAACGCAGGGGATTCTGCAGATGCTGGAAATCCAGAGCAACACAAACAAAATGATGGAGGAACTTGGCGGGTCAGGCAGCAGCTGTGGAAATGATGTTTCAGACCGAGACCCTTCTTCTGGACTGGGAAGGAGGAGGAGAGGTGCCAGAATAAAATGGTTGAGGAGAAAAAAGAATACAAGCTGGCAGCTGATAGGTGAAGCCAGGTGGGTGGGAAAGATGAAGAATTGGAGATGAAGGAACTTGATAGGAGAGGAGAATGGCTCATGCGATATAGCTAAGGGGGCGGGACACCGGGGGAGATGAAAGGCAGGTGAGGATAAGAAGTAAGGTGCCAGAGTGAGAAATAGAGGAGAGAGGGGAGGGGGGAAATTACCGGAAGGTGAAATTGATGGTCATCCCTTCAAGTTGGAAGTGACTTAGATGGGAGATGAGGTGTTGCTCCTTCAACCTCAGAACGGCCTCATCATGGTAAAAGTGAAAGAGATGGACTGACATAAACATAGAACATAGAACAATACAGGCTCTTTCACCCACAATGCTGTGCCGACCCTTAAACCCTGCCTGCAATATAACCCTCCACCTTAAATTCCTACATATACCTATCAGAATCGGATTGAGGACAGGAATTAAAGTAGGTGACCACCGGGAAATTACTCTTTCGGCAGAAGGAGCGGAGCTAGTCCTCAAATTTATGTCGTGTCTCATGAAAGGAGGTCACATCGGGAGCACCAGAGACAATAGGCAACCCCAACAGATTTGCAGCTGAAGTGTTTGCACCTGGACGGACTGTTTGGGGTCATAAGTGCAGGGAGGAGAGGTGGTGAATGGGCAGATGTCGCACTTCAGGCACTTACAGGGATAAGTGACAGAGGGAAGATTAGTGGAAAGGGCATAAAGGTGAAAGAAATGTTTTAACGCCGTTGCTTTGTGGACATTTTCTCTATATATTGTTTTGTCATAGAGTCAAGGCCAGGTGGAGACCCTGAATCAGAAACAGTTTTATTATCACTGACTGAAATGACGCGAAATGTGTTGTCATGTGGCAGCAGTGCAGTGAAAAGACATAAAATTACTTGTTGTAAGAATGAACCGGTCAGAAATCTGACGGTGGAGTGTAAAAAGCAGTCTCTAAAACATGACGTAATTATTTCGACGCCTTTACCTCCTTCCTGATGGAAGCAACAACAGGGCAAGTTCCAAATGCTGAGGTTCTATATTGACGGGTGCTGCCTCTGGAAGCACTTCCCCTTGAAGATGTCTTTGACAGTGAGGAAGGTTGTGCCCGTAAAGAGCAAGCTCAGTCTATACCCGCTGCAGCCTCCTGTAATCCTTTGCATTGAAACCTCCATACCAGGCTGTGAAACATCCAGTCGGAATGACCTCCACAATACAGCTATGGAAATTTGCAAGGGACTTTGGTGTCATACCAAATCTTCTAAAATTGTGCATTTAATTTCTTTAAAACTAGTTCTGTAAAAGCAAATCTCTTTTAACATTTTCCTCTCTCACCTTCAACCTCAGCCTCCAGTATTTGACGTGTCCATCCTGGGGAAAAGATCCTGTCCCTATATCTTCAAACTTACTAAACATGCCATCTATATTCTCAATCAAATCGTTAATATGGATGACAGACCCAACACCGATTCCTGGGACACACTGCTGGTCAGAGTCCTCCGATGTAAAAATCAGTTCTCTAAAGCAGCTACTGATTCCTACCACCAAGTCGATTTTGCCTTTTGACTAAAAACGCTACAGAAGGCCAAGTTGAGATGGTTCGCAGTAAGACTGGAATATAGAACACAGAAGAGTACTGCACAGAAACAGACCTTTTGGGCTACTGTACTTACTGCAATGCAAGGAGTATTACGGGAGAGACCAATGAACTTCGGGTTCACATTAGAATATGGAAATAACATGTTGCAGCTATTCCAGAGGTCTGGTGGAGAGAAGAGCAGGACTGCCAGCTCAGTGTTTGAGGGTTCGGATGTTCAAGATGTGATAGTAAGGAATGTAAAATATGTGGGGGGTTGACTACTAAGCCGGAACAATACCTCAATGTCAAGTAGGGCATCCTAGATCGCTGATGTAGAAAGGCAATATAGGTACAGTTCGAGAATACACTTTGTACACTCGCAACTGTGTGGCCAGATGCTGCCCAAATTCAGTTTACACCTTTGCAGAAGACTGGGCTGAATAGCGAATCTAGTGGCGTGATGTCAAGACAATAGCCTATCCTTCATTGTGGGAAAACAAAAGAGCTGAAGAGCTGGTTATTGATTTAAGGAAGTGGGGTGGAGTACCCACCCCTGTCTGTGCCAATGGCGCTAAGGTATAGATGGATGAGAGCTTCAAGTTCAAATTCCAAGGTGTAAATATCCCTAACAACTGTCCTGATCCACTCACATAGATGCAAACAAACACATCATCATTTCTACTTCATCAGAAGGCAAAGGAAATTCTGCATGTCCCCAATGAGCCTCGTCGATTTTTACAGATACGCCAAATGAAGCATTATATCCGGGTACATCACAGCTTGATATAGCAATTTCTCTGCCCAAGGCTGCAAGAAATTGCAGAGTTCTGAACATAACCTGCTACCCTTCCATTGACTTTGACCACACTTCCTACTGCCTGAAATACTCCAACCCAGTTATATTCTCTTCTCCCACTTCCCATCGGGCAGAAAGTACAAAGTACAAACGCTTGAAAACATGTACCAGGTTTAAGGACAGCTTCTATCCTGCTGTTATAACCCTTCAGAGGACATCATGTGATACAGATGAACTTTTGACCTCTGAATCTACTTATCATGGTCCTTCCACTTTATTTGTCTGCATGTACTATGTTTTCTCTTACTGTAACACTATTCTGGTGTCTTGTTTTTAATTTGCTATCTCGATATACTTATGTTTGCAAAGATCTGTCTGAACGGCATGCAATCAAAATATTTTCACAGTATGTTTTCTTCTTGGTAACTGGGATGATAATAAACCTGTTTCGGAACAGAGCAATCACTTTTCTGGAATTATAATGTAGGTCTCCCAATAGCCTTTGACATATAGAGCAACAGATATGTAGGCTGTTTAGTATCCTACCATTTATTGGATACATTCCCCTTATATTCGTCTTCCAAAAACACAATACTTCACAGTTGCATGAAGTAAACTTCATATGCCATTTCTCCATACATATATTCAACTCATGTATATCCTAGTGTATCTTTTGACAAACTTCCTCATGACAACTCCAACAATATTTGTGTCATCTGCAGTCTTGCTAAGTCAGACATCTACACGTTTGTCTAAGTTATTTATAGTTATTACAAACAACAGAGGTCCCAGCACTGACCCTTGTGGAGCACCACTGGTCATAAACCTCCAGACAGAATATAACCCTGCGCCACTTCCTTCTCTCTTCCATTGTTTATAGTTTTCTGGATTACCTTCGTAACAAAACTAATTGACTAATATACTTTTAAAATACCTTCAAATTTAAACCTTCTGCCGGTGATGTTCTTTGTCTTTTTAATTTATCTTTTAAGCAGCTCACGATATGTATATTCCTTTGTCATCTTGGAGTGCCTCTCTATCTTTAGTTCCCTATTTTTGCTTATGCTTCCCTTTTATCTCTCTTAATCCAACCCTCAATGTTCCTTCACAGCCAGGGTTCTCTACACTTGTTACCGTTGCAGGAACATGATGACACTAAATTTTTGTTATTTCTCCTTTCTATCCTTCTCACTATCATGATGTAGACTTACCTGCAAGTAGATCTTCAAGGACTACCTTTGCCAACTTCGGCCTTCTTTTAATGATATTGGATTTCCTCCTACTTACAGTGTCTTTGAGACAAACACGCAGGAAATGCGAAGGGCCAGATGACTCTCTTATATTCTTAGCCTGAAACAATTTCTTCAGCCCGACTTGTCCATGCTGACTGAGACGTCTAATTACGCTAATTCTTCTTTCCTACATGTGCCCTCATCTCCTATTCCTTACTATCCATGTAGCTGTCTAAATGCCTTATAAATTTAGTGATTGTACCTGACTCTATCGCCTCCGCTGGAATCTTGTTTCATATATCCACTGGCCTATCAGTGGGTAACTTCCCAACTTATGAATTAAGATCTCTTTTTAATGTTTCCGCTCTTAGATAAATATACAGTATCCCTCTAGTTTTAGACTTCGATACCATTAGAAAAAGATTACTGTGATCTACCCTGTCTATGCTCCTCATAGTACATGGATCAGTACAACAAACTACATTCCTTTGGTCCTCGATGTTGTGCCAACCTACTAAGCTTCTTAAAGAGAAGGGAAGAGGAGGGGATCAGAAGCTACAGACCTCCCTGTTTCCATCACTGCATGTCCCTCTCGATGCGCCTCTGGAATCGCAGTGCTCTATCACCACTGCGCATCACAGCTCTCCCTCAGCACTGCCCTGAAGAGCCAATTTGCATCTGCCGAAATCTGCCGAATATCGGACCCAGGCTACGATGCAATAAATCATTGAAGATTAACAATATGGGGGTGTAAACCGGAGAACCTAACCTACGAACAAATTTCACATGTTCCACTAGTAAATTAACATATATAGTATAATAGGATCCTTAAAATTGTCTTGATGTAGTTTTACCAGTGCCGTTTTGTTTTTAGTTGCTTTTTCTGAAGAAAACGGGCAGTATTGTATCTGAACTTCAAATATAAGATTTATTTCAGAAACCTACTTATCTGAACAAATACATTAGCCAAATGATACTTGCATAATCATTTGGGTAATGTGTTTGTTCAGATAATTGTAACTATTGCTAGCGCTGAGACAGCCCAATAGCCCCTTTGGGAGAAACTTCTGTATATAAGTGCAGGTAACATTGAACATCGTATCTCAATGCACTGGTGTGATTCAGTAATTGTTACTGCTCACTCGAAATGCACCGACAAGAACTGATCCATCCACTTGATTTTGTTTACTACCCGATGCTTGCAGTTTATGGTATTCCCGGTAAGTCACTGTTAGTTATGTAAACTTGTTTTTCACTGGACCATACTGTCGTATATGTACTCTGCTGAAGTGATGGATTTCTTTAATATGTACGAATGGTTGCTATTCAGATATTAGAATTCGATAATTGATGTACAATTCAGGCTGTATGTACAGAGAGAGAAGCAAAATATTTGAATCATGCGAGGAAGCCTTCGCCGTAGGTCAAATCTCCGGACCTCGGGCGCGTTGCTAATAAAAATCTTCCCTTATTTCGAGAATTACAGAGTTTTCTGTTGTAGTGCACTGTGTTCTCCATTGTGTTGTACATACCTCAAAGTGCAGCAATTCCGTTTTCCTCCACTTGTGGCTGAAAACCCCAAAACGGCGGCACTTTGTTGGATCTTAAAATATAGACTGAAGATGCTGAAAATGCTCATTGGCAATTAATGCTTCAGCTTGAAAATCCCTCAGCTCATTGTTCTAATCATTCATCATTTTCTGTTCTTTTACAATCTTTCCTTTCCTATTTTCCCATCTCAGTATATCTATTTTATCAGCCTATTTCTTTTACGCCGGCTTGCAATTCGCTCTTTGAGTAATTACGCGAAGCACATACGTGGCAGCATTACTCTAGTCACTTGATCTCATTTGAAAAATGTAACCTGCTTTTGCAAACTAGTCTGAACAAAGCTTATTTGTCCCATCGATTTGTAAACGATACCTTATTTTACAACCGCCATTTCTAATTCAGGTCAGTTGATTTGAGTTCCTTAACCACTCCTCCCCATCCTCACCTCTAGCTTAGTTGGCTAAATCGTTGTAAATGTGTTTAGATTGTTTTTTGCCTAACCTGCTCAGTAAGCATGTTTTATTCTCAATTTACAGTGAATTTACTGGCAATCGTGATCCTGTCCCGTGGGAAATGCGGACTCACCAAATGCGTCACTTACTATCTGGTGTCGATGGCAGTTGGAGATTTGTTCGTCATTATCTTTAACGTAATATTGTATAAGATTGTCTATTACTATTTTCGAGAGTCTTTCCTGAACACTACAATAATATGTCGCTCCATTATCGTTCTGTACGGCTCAAGCCAGGACTGCGCTATCTGGTTAACAGTGGCTTTCACTTTTGATCGTTTTGTTGCCATTTGTTGCCAACAGCTGAAAACAAAATATTGCACCAAGACAACGGCACTGATGGTGATAGTAGTCGTGTGCACTATCTTCTTTTTAAAATGCATTCCCTGGTTCTTTGCATATGGACCTCGATACGTTACCAACAATGTCCAGTGGGATTGTATCCTAACAACAAACTTTCATTCATCTAACGCATGGGCTGCTTTTGCATGGCAACATAGCATCTTCACCCCTTTGGTCCCGTTTGTCTTAATCCTGCTCTTCAATGTTCTGACTGTCAAGAATATTTTAATAGCAAGTAAGGCTCGCAAAGGGCTCAGGGGTTCCAGCGGCGGTGAAAATCACCATGATCCTGAGATAGCCAACCGCAACAAATCTATCATTTTACTCTTCAGTATATCTGGCAGTTTTATACTGCTGTGGACAACACACGTTGTGTACTTTCTGTATGTACGGATTACAAAGACTTTTTATCATACTAGTTTGCAAGATCCTTTATTTCAGGTTCAACAAGCCGGATCTATGCTCCAACTTTTGAGTTCTTGTACAAACACCAGCATTTATGCAGTGACCCAGGCTAAATTCAGAAATGAAGTTAAGAATGCAGTAAAATATTTGTTTACTTTTTGGTTCAAGTTAATAAAGTGTAAAAGCAATTGAACATAGCACTGGAAACCCAGATTAATGGTAATATCTGTTCCACAGTCAATCTGCAGTCTGAATGAGGATGATTCATATGTACTTTCCATATGAAAGTAAAACAAAATTAATATGAGAAGGAGTAAAATTGCCCACAGCTGGGTGCTAAGATATTCAATAAACTCTAGGCTTATTTTCACCCCTATCAAACATCATTAATCATCATACGCAGCTGTACATCCATCAGCCATCTTCATCGCCTCCAGAAAATACTCTGGAAACTCAAGTAAACCAGTGAGACATTACCAGCCCTGCACAATCCTGCTGACTGTCTCTAATGAAGCATGTGCTTATATATCCAAACCCTAGATGTCCTCTCGAGTAGTTCGCTGCCACCGACAGGATTATCATAAGTCTATTGTTTCCAGGATTATTCACATTTTCCATCTTGAATAATAGAACAACATTAGCTACTCACCATTTCTCAAGGACCTTGTCTGTAGCTAGAGAGGGAAACAAAAGCTTGGTCAAGGCACTAGCAGAGTGATGACGCACACCATGAACAATTTAAAATATTTTACTTCCACTTTAATTAACTATTTTACTTCAGTTCGCCATTACTATCATTCCATTGCCTCTGCCTCGATGTGGCCATTCAGGTTGGAGAAGCAGCAACTCATAATGTACAGAGGAGATGTCAGGGGTACGTTTTTACTCAGAGAGTGGTGAGTGTGTGGAATGGGCTGCTGGCAACGGTGGTGGAGGCGGATACGATAGGGTCTTTTAAGAGACTCCTGGACAGGTACATGAATCTAAGAAATATAGAGGGCTATGGGTACCCCTGGGTAATTTCTAAGGTAAGGACATGTTCATACAGCTTTGTGGGCCGAAGGGCCTGTATTGTGCTGTAGGTTTTCTATGTTTCTATATTCACTCTGGGTAGCCTCCAAACTGACAGCAGGACCATTAAGTTCTGGTAATTTCTCCCCTTCCTTGTCTCTCTCTCTTTTTCCATTCGCCATTCAGGCTCCCCTCTCACCCATTCTCTTTTCTTCACCTGTCTATCGCCTCCTCTTTCCCTTTCTCTCAAGGCCCACTCTCTTCTCCTATCAGGTACATTCTTCTTCAGCCCTATACGTCTTTCACTTACCACCTTCCAGCTTCACACTTCTTCCCCTCCTTCCCCGAAACACCTGTCTTCCCCCTCGCCTGGACTCCCTATCACCTGCCAGCGCGTCCGCTTTCCCCGCCCCAGCCTCTTGTTCAAGCTTCTTCCCTCTTTCTTTCCAGTCCTGATGAAGGGTAGCGACCAGAAAAGTAGACCATGTATTCCTCTCCATCAGTGCTGTCTGACCTGATGAGTTCCTCCAGCATTTTGAACTCTGAACTCTGAAGTTCCAACATCTACATAATCTCTTATGTTTAAGCTGTGTAGTCCCTCCCAATTCCAACACATTCTGCTTTACCCTCCATGAATATCATGGAATATTCCGTCCCTCCCTCTGCCTCACTACACTCTCACCCTTCCTCGATGTCCATCCTCACACATTTCCTCTCCTCCCTGCGCACCACCATGGTTTCCTCTGCTCTCCAGGTGCCCACTGACAGATTCTCTCTCCCCCCCCCCAGGACTGGTCTCACACATTACCCTATCCCTGGGCAGTGCCAGGCACTCCCGCTCCTCCGGAGCAGCACCGTGATGTTCCTACACAGCCCTCCAGCTCCTCCTTGGGCATCAACATACTCCCCGTCATAATGGCACTAAATCGAACATAATCAACACCGAACATTCCATTGAGCATATCTGGTGTAGTGATCCGTGATGACTAAGACATTCGCCATATTGCTGGCATCTGGCTCTATTGACAGGAAATCCGTACACGCCAGGTCAAGGGGCCCCGCGCACTGCAAGCTGGAAAACGGAGCGGCCCTCGTAGGCAGTGTATTCCTCCATATGTATCAAATGCACGACGTACGGTATTCTTCTACTTCTGGCTTCATTTGGGGTCAGTAGAATCACTCTCGGAGAATTTCATATGTCTTTTCCATCCTCAAATGTCCAGAATCATCATGAAAAAACTTCAACACAGTCCTCCAATGCTTCTCAGGCAGAACCAGCTGGGAACGCCAATGCCAGTCCGGATGCAATGTGACCCAGTATAGAAAATGGTTCTTCAACATAAATCTGGGCCATTCTCTCAGAAATAGAGGCACCACAGCTTGTTTCGTCTTCGTTGCTTGGGCCCTGTCTCCCTTTTCAACCACTAAGCAAATGGTACTGATATCCGGGTCATTTCACTGAGCAGCTGCCACTTCCCCAGAACTCAATTCTGGTAACTGGTTTGTCTTCAGAGCAGTAAGGTTACAGTAAGCTGTGGAATGGCATCATCAGAAGCTCCCAATTGATCTACAGCTTGATCCTGCCCTTGCCTTCCTTCTGCCTTCACTGTGATGCAAAACTGCCACATGGCTTTCACTCCTGGGGCAGGAACACTCTCCCACTCTTCGTCCCTGTCCAGAGCCTCGTGCGCAGGTCAGGACAAAGCATCAGCATCAATGTTCCTGCACTTCAGGCTAAAATCATAGGTAATCAACGCCACCAACCACCAGTGGCCTGTGGCATCCAATTTCGCCGAGGTCAGGATATAAGTTACGAGATGGTTGTCCGTCCTCACCTCAAATCTGACACCATAGAGATAGTCACTCAATTTATCCACCGCAGCCTATTTCAACCCCGGGATCTCCTCTCCCACTCCCCGGGGTAACCCATCCATGGTCAGTGAAATGCAGGGGACCACTACAGAGGACTTTACCCTCCTGACAGAGGCCTCCCGTGCCGCCTACGCATTCTCCTCCTCTCGTACTTCTCTGATCAGCTCAAAAAACGAGGAAGAGACAGTTTTACAAGACATATTACAAGACAGTCGGAGACCTCAGGTGACTAGATTCTGAGACCAGGCGCCTTTCGCTATTTGGTCCATTCTTAACTGATCCACCTCAGCCGCCTGAATGTCCTCCCTAAGCTGCAAGCAATTTAGCTGCCTCTCCAACTGAAAAATGTAGGCAGAAAGCTTCTCCCGCTCCTCTTTGACATATGTTGTAAAACCCCGTCATGAGTTCCATTGGGTTTCCAATTGCACCAAACAACTTTTCTAGTGCTTGCATGTCGGCCAGCGGTGGCAAAGGGGTTCTGTACCTTTACGGTTCTCATTACATCAGCAGCCCACTCTCACAAACTTCCAACCAATTGCTGTTGTATTACGTCACCAGAACACTGCCACACATCTAACAACTGAGAGGTCTGCCTGGCCTAAGTCTCCTACTACTCTTCCCCTTCAGAAGTGGGCTTCGTTCCTGAGAACAGGCAGAGCCGACGATAGCTGCGGAAATAGTGTCCTGAGACCTGCTGACCGAGTGTGATCAGATTTGCTGTATGAATTTGAACTGTAACCTTGCATTGGTGGAGTTGCTCCTTGGACAGCTCCCCGTGAATTCACGAAATAAAGGCAGTGACTAGCTTCGAGGTCTTGCCTACTTTGTGTTTGATCGCTAACAAATTTTTCAACAGAACATTTATGTTTTATCTGTACTAAATTCCCTAACATGAACTATGCTCAAGCTATACCCATTTACATTCCCGAGTCCTGAAATTTATGTGTCATAGAGCCATAAAGCACTAAGGCACTTTGGTCTACCCAGTCCGTGCCAAACCATTAATCTGCCTGCTTCATTCATCTGCACCCGAACCATAGACCTTCATGCTCCTCCCATCCATGTATCCATCCAAATTTCTCTTAAATAATGAAATCGAACTCACACCCACATTTGTGCTGGCATCTCGTTCCATAACCTCACGACCCTCTGAGTGAAGAAGTTAACCCTCATATTCCTCTTAAACATTTCACCTTTCACCCTTAACCTATGACGTATAGTTGTAATCTCACGTAACCTCAGTGGAAAAAAGTATACCTGCATTTAACATATCTATGTCTGTCATAATTTTGTATACCTCTATCAAGTCTCCCCTCGATCTTAAACATTTTAGGAAATAAAGTCCTAATCAACCTTCCCTATAACTCAAGCCCTGGCGATATTGTTCGAACTTTTCTCTGAACTCTTTCAAATTTATTTACATCAATCCTGTAGGCAGATGTCCAAAATGGGACATAATACTCCAAATTAAGTTTCACCAACGTCCAATAAAATTTCAACACAACATCCTCTCTCCTGTACTCAATACCATGATTTATAAAGGCCAATGTGCCAAAGACTTTCTTCACAACCCTATGAAACATTTGACTTTAAAAGAACTATTATCTGTATTCCCGGATGCCCCCCACTAAAAATTTGAGGAAATATATTCAAGAAGGATCTTGCACATTTCCTTTGGCTCTATAGGAAATGTCCACAAGAGAATTTATTCTCTCTCTAATTATGCTTTTCCATTGGTATAACATTTTGTTGGAATGAGTTCATTGGATTCTCATTAAATCCTTCCCCCCACCCCCACCTATCCTTTCGACCCACATTTTGCCCTCGTGATAACTTCATTCAGAGAGTAGTGAAAATATGATACAAGCTCAAGTGGTAGATGCGGGTATGATTTCAATATTAAAGAGAAATGTCGATTGGTACATAGATGGGAGAGGTATGGAGCGCTGGTGTAGGTGTAGGTCCTGAGGCGCCACAGACCTGAACCTGCTATAAGTCCCGGATGAGCGATTTGTCTAAAATGTCCTTCGCCAGGACCAACAACGTTCTTCAGGACCATACCCTTCCCAATCCACAAGGTACTAGACCTTACCACATACCTGGCGAGATGCCAGGAGGCGCCGCAGTGTATTGAACAGGGATCCATCTACCAAGTCGGGAGGAGGGACAGATAGGATGACTGGGGCCAGGGGAGAAGTAGTAACCTGCGTGAGCTGGGAAATATGGAATATTAAGTGGGATCTTCAGTGATGCTGGTAGACACAAACTATATGAGACTTAATGCACAGCTTTCTCCACTACAAATGGTCCCACGTAGCGTGGAACCAGTTTGCGGCTCTCAACTTTCAAGGAGAAATCCTTTGATGCTGAGCAGACCTCCTCTCCTGGCTTTACCTGCCTTCGGCGCCGATCAGCCCGCTGAGCATGTTGCTTCTGGGCGCGCAACAGAGAAGCCCTGACTCGTCTCCAGGTGCCCAGCAGCAGGAACGCCTACATTAATCTCCTCGTCAGGTTAGACGCTGGCTGGAATCCATTCTGGCATTCAAAGGGGGACATGCCCGTGGAGGACGACTGGAGGTTGTCTAGGCGATCTCTACCCAAACCATTGGAAGTTCCAGGATGTGGGTTTGGAAGAGGCAAGGGAGCATATGGTTGTCTCCATTCCTCCAGGCCTACCTGACAGCCAGAAATTCCCGATTCCCAATATCGTAGATCCTATCGGCCGGAGTCAGGCGATGGGAAGGAAAGGCATAAGGGTGCAGTCGGCTATCCCCAGAAGAATGCTGAGTGTGGACTGCTCCAATGCCGACATCGGATGCATCCACCTTAAATATGAATGGCTGTGGTGCGCCTGGTCGCTCGAACTCCGAAAATGCGTCGTCTGCATCGTCTGTCCAATGGAATCGTGCCGAGGTCCTCCTGGTGACTGCACTTAGGGAGATAAAGGCGAAATTCCGGATAAAGCGACGTTAAAACTTCACAAACCCCATGAAGCGCCGTACTTGTTTGACCGCTCTAACTGCCTGAACTTTACTAGGGTCCATTTGAACACTGGCTGGGTTAAGTATATAACCCAAAAGCAACACCTGGTCTTTATGAAACACACAATTCTCGCGCTTAGCGTACAGGTTATTTCCGAGGATCCGTCTGAGAACCCTCCGGACATGCCGATTGAGCGGAAGTTAGTAAGTATGATGTCGAAATAAACCAAAACACTCTGCTTCGACAAGTCCCTGAGCACATTGTTAACTAAGACCTGGAAAACAGCGGGGGCGTTGGCCAGACCAACGGTACTCAGTGGCCATTAGACGTGTTGAAAGCTGCCTTCCACTCATCCCCTTCTCTCGCACGAACCAGACCGTAAGCTTTGCGCACATCAATTTTGGAAAAATGGGTGCTCCCTGAAGACGTTCAAACGCAGAACGCCAGCAGGGGAAGAGGGTAGCCGTTCTTCACGGTGATGTTATTTAGGGGCTGAACATCAATGCAGGGAGGGAGCTTGACATCTTTCTTGCTCACCAAAAAAAAAAGCCCGCTCCTGCCATCTAGGTTGACGGACGGATAAACCCCATTGCAAATGCCTCCTTGCTGAATTTCTGAATGGCCATGGTTTCAGGACGAGAGAGGAAAAAGGGCCGTCCCCGGGGAGGACCTGTGCCGGGTCTATGGCTCAGTCGTATGGCCGGTGTGGGGGCAGGGAGGTGGACTTCCTGTTACTGAAGACCTCAAGAAAATACATATATTCAGTTGGAATCCCAGACAGGTCCACATCCTTAGCTGGCACGGGAGGGGATTCATCGAACGGAGCTTGGTCTGGACCCAGACAGGTAGACAGTCATGTTGGTCCCCACTCTTATAGTGCTTTAAGAGACCAGGCGATCCGTGGGTTTAAATCGGGATTACCAGGGGAGACCAAGCACCAGTAGCAGTTCAGGCGAATCAACCGGATAGCAGGAGAGTTGCCACTATGGTTACCTCCAAGCACAAGTTGAAAAGGTTGGGGACGAAGGTGGTTCTGGCTGGTGCCTACGGGTCAAACATCCAGGGACATGACGTAATTACTCCTCTCAATTCCTGAGTCTGAACTCCACATCTTTGAGCTAAAGATGCCCATAAGATTCCCTACTGCACCGGAGTTGATAAACATCTTACGTTCATGGGTCAGAGACCTACCCCCATGACAAGGAAGCTGCGAACATTGCACATTTAGGGGAAAGCTGGCTGCAGAGAGAAATGACCCACAAGGACTTCCCACCCTGCTCGCGGGTCCTGTAATCTTATTGTCCTGATGAAAGGTTTCGGCCAAAAACGCTCCACTATTTACTCCCCCCCCCCCGCCCCACACACACACACAGATGGTGCCCGGCTTGCACAATTCCTCCAGCATTTTCTGCGTGTTACTCAAGATTTCCTGAATTTGCAGGATCTCCTGTATTTATAATGTTAAAGAGATTGTTAGTTCAGTACAGCGAAATAGTAAACAACCATATTTTAATTGATATAATATTTGAACTCTGTATGAAAACTGGCTTAATTTCTATGACCATAAGTCAAAGTGCTGTGGAAGGAATGCAATCTGTGAGGTTAATCTTTTGTTGTGATCGCTTGTCTGGAACGACTGATGCGGCTCCAGAGCCAGGAGATAGAGCGAAGAAAGAACGTCAGTAAAAATAAACGAAGCAACTACAAAAATTTCAGCACTCAACAATTCAACCAAAAGCTCGACTATTTGGAATTATTTATCCAAGAACGTTCGAGAAATAATTGCAACAACGATCGTGGAAGTCTTGCCTTGTTTCGGCCGCCATGACACTTCCCTTTTGATTGCCTGCAGGATTTGAACTAAGGGTTGAGTTGGATTGGAACTACCGGCTTACGCTGGCGATCTTCGCTGCTCCAGGCTCTCACTTCCTTGTCGCCCTGTTGTTTCCGGTTCTGCTGGCGCGTGTGGTTGGTTCGGTCCGATAAATCGATCCGTTCCAGGAGAGGATGAAGATCCAATGCGGCGTGGAACAGGAAGTTGGTAATGGACGCGACAACTGAGTTCTGTTCGGTCGTTTGACACCGAAGTCGTTGGGCTCACTGATAACATATTGGTCAAGGTTTCGGTTAACCAGCTGGGCCGCCTTAGTTGGGTTTGCTGCTGCTGTAGAATTGCACGCAAGTCTTCAACTGAAATTGCCATGCCCATATAATATAGCACCTCATCGCTAATTAGTTACGTTCGCATGCTGGTGATGAGACCCGAAGCCGGGAGACCTAAATAAGCCGAATAAACCTTTATTCGGTTAAACCACGCAACTACAAAAAATCTCAAAAATCAACTGCATGACAATTTATATGGTTTACCAAAGAGCATTCGAGACGTTATTACGAACAACGAACAATCAGTGGACGTCAGCCTGGAACTGGTTGTTTCGGCTCGCCGTAACATTTTCATCTCAATTTAAAATGCATGTTGTACAATGAATATAGCAGTGGTTCATCAACAACTAAGTGGACAAAACAATTAAAAGTAATCTCCTAAAATTTCCAAATTTATTGATTACAGACTTTTTCTGACTTGCAATAGACAGGATTTCCCCATATATTCATTTACCTGTGTACTAATTAGCAACATAATCTGCACGTTTACACTTGATTGTTAATTAGGTTTAAAAGATGAGAAGCTGAATATCATGGGATTGAAAACGGACAATTTATGGCCCTTTTCAGCCAGTCATCTGATTTTTTAAAAAACAGTTAGACAGCCTTTATGAATATCTTAGAGGAGCACCATCATGAAAGAAATGTTAAACGCAAGAGATTCTGCAGATGCTGGAAATCCAGGGCAACACAAATAAAATGATCGGGGAACTCGGCAGGTCAGGCAGCAGCTGTGGAAATCATGTTTCGGACTGAGACCCTTCTTCGGGACTGGGAAGTGGGGGAGCGGGGAGGGGGTGGGGTTGGGTGCCAGAATAAAAAGGTAGAGAAGAAGAAAGAATACAAGCTGGCGGGTGATAGGTGAAGCCAGGTGGGTGGGAAAGATTAAGAATGGGAGATGAAGGAATCTGATAGGAGAGGAGAATGGATCATGCGATATATATGTAAGGTGGAGGGACACCGGCGGAGATGAAAGGCAGGTGAGGATAAGAAGTAAGGAGCCGGAGTGAGGAATAGAAAAGGAGAGGGGAGGGGGGAAGTTACCGGAAGGAAAAATTGATGGACATCCCTTTAAGTTGGAGGCTACTTGGACGGAATATGAGGTGTTGCTCCTCCAACATGAGTACGGCCTCATCGTGGAAAAAGTGGAGGAGATGAACTGACTTAAACATAGAACATAGAACAATACAGTCCAGTACAGGCCCTTTCGCCCACAATGCTGTGCCGACCCTTAAACCTTGCCGCCCATATAACCCTCCACCTTAAATTCCTCCATATACCTATCAGAATCGGAATGAGGACAGGAATTAAAGTAGGTGACCACCGGGAAATTACTTCCGGCAGAAGGAGTAGAGCTGCACGGTAGTGCGGTCCTCCAATTTAAGTCATTTCTCATGAAAGGAGGCCACATCGGGAGCAACAGATACAATAGATGACCCTCAACAGATTCGCAGCTGAAGTGTTGTCTCACCTGGAAGGACTGTTTGGGGCCGTAAGTGCAGGTAGGAGAGGCGGTGAATGGGCATTATCTCTGTATTTTGTTTTGTCATAGAAGCAAGGCCGGGTGGAGACTCACAATCAGAATCAGGTTTATTATCACCAACTGAAGTGACGTCAAATATGTTGTCTTGTGGCAGCAGTGTAATGAAAAGACATAAAATTACTTGTTGTAAGAATGAACCGGTCAGAAATCTGGTGGTGGAGAGTAGGAAGCTGTCTCTAAAAGATAATGTGGTCCTTTAGGCTCCTTTACCTGCTTACTGATGGTAGCAACAAGAGGGCACGTTCCGAATGGTGAACTTCTTTATTGATGGATGCTGCCTCTGGAGGCACCCCCTCTTGAAGATGCCTTTGATAGTGAGGAAGGTTGTGCCGGTGAGGAACAGGTCAGTCTACACCTGCTGCAGCCTCCTGTAATCCTCTGCATTGAAACCTCCATACCAGGCTGTGAAACATCCAGTCGGAATGACCTCCACAATACAGCTATGGAAATTTGAAAGGGACTTTGGTGTCATATCAAATCTTCTAAAATTGGACATTTGCTTTTCTTTAAACTAGTTCAGTAAAAACAAATCTCTTTTAACATTTTCCTCTCTCACCTTCAACCTTAGCCTTCAGTATTTGACATGTCCATCCTGGGGAAAAGATCTTGTCCCTATATCTGCAAACTTACTAAACATGCCATCTATATTCTCAACCAAATTGTTAATATGGATGACAGACAGCACCAGCAGACCCAGCACCGATTCCTGAGGCACACTGCTGGTCACAGTCCTCCAATCCAAAAAGCAACTCTCTAACAGAACCAGTGGATTCCTACCACCAAGGAGAGTTTGCCTTTTGAGTAAAAATGCTACCGAAGACCAAGTTGAGATGGTTCACAGTAAGAGTGGAATACAGAAGGGAGAAGAATACTGCACAGGAAAAAAGCCTTTGGACTAGTGTATTTACTTCAATGCAATGAGTATTACGGGAGAGACAAATCAACTTGGGGCCCAGGTAGAACATGAAAATAATATGTTGCAGCAATTCCAGAGGTCTAGTGGACAGAAGAGCAGGACTGGCAGATCGATGTTTGAGGGTTCGGATGTTCAAGATGCGATAGAAAGGAATGGAAAATATGTGGGGGGGCGGGTGACTACTAAGCAGGAAGAATATCTCAATGTCATGTAGGACATCCTAGATCGCTGATGTAGTGAGGCAATATAGGTGTTGTTCGAGAATACACTTTATACATTCACAACTGTGTTACTAGATACTGACCTAATTCAATTTACAAGTTTGCAGAAGACTGGGCTGAATAGCAAATCTAATGTCGTGATGTTAAGACACTAGCCTGTCCTTAATTGTGAAAAAACAAAAGAGCTGAAGAGCTGGTTATTGATTTAAGGAAGTGGGTGGAGTACCCACCCCTGTCTGTGCCAATGGCGCTAAGGTATAGATGGATGAGAGCTTCAAGTTCACATTCCAAGGTGTAAATATCCCTAACAATTGTCCTGATTCACTCACATAGATGCTACGGCAAGCAAACACATCATCAGTACTACTTCATCAGAAAACGAAGGAAATTCTGTATGTCCCCAATGAGCCTTTGTCGATATTTACAGATACGCCAAAGGAAGCATTATATCCGGGTACATCACAGCTTGATGTAGCAATTTCTCTGCCCAACGCTGCAAGAAATTGCAGAGTTCTGAACATAACCTGCTTCACTTCATTGACTTTGACCACACTTCCTACTGCCTGAAATACTCCAACCCGGTTATATTCTCTTCTCCCACTTCCCATCGGGCAGAAGGTACAAACGCTTGAAAACATGTACCAGGTTTAAGGACAGCTTCTATCCTGCTGTTATAACCCTTCAGAGAACATCATGTGATACAGATGAACTTTTAATATCTAGATCTACTTCATCATGGTCCTTCCACTTTATTTGTCTACATGCACTGCGCTTTCTCTAACTGTAACACTCTATTCTGGTGTTTTGCTTTTAATTTACTATCTCAATATACATATGTTTGCAAAGGTCTGTCTGAATGGCATGCAAACAAAATATTTTCACTTTATGTTTTCATCTTGGTAACTGGAGTGATAATAAACCTGATTCAGAACAATGCAATCACTTTTCTGGGATTATAATGTAGGTCCCCAAATAGCCTGTGAGATATAGAGCAACAGATATGTAGGCTGTTTAGCGTCCTACCATTTATTTGCTACCTTCCCCTTATATTTGACTTCCAAAAATGCAATACCGCACGATAAAACTTCATATGCCATTTCTCCATTTATATATTCAACTGATTTATATCCTGGTGTATCTTTTGACAAATTTCCTCATTACAACTCCACCAATATTTGTGTCATCTACAGTCTAACTAAATCAGACATCTATACATTTTGACTAAGTTTGTTATATTTATTACAAACAACAGAGGTCCCAACACTGACCCTTGTGAAGCACCACTAGTTATAAACCTCTACTCAGAATATGACTCTGCGCCATGACCTTTTCTCCTCCATGGTCAATAATTTTCTGGATTATCTTCTTAACAAAGAAACAATACTGATTGATAAACATATGAACTGTCTTCAGATTTAACCCTTCTGCACGTGATATTCTTTGTAATTTATTTTTAATCAGCTCGCAATATGTATATTCTTTTGTCATCTTGGAACGCCTCTCTCTCTTTAGTTCCTTATTTTTGCTTATGCTTCCCTTTTTTTCTCTTTATCCAACCCTCAATGTTCCTTCACACCCAGGGTTCTCTACACTTGTTACCGTTGCAGGAACATGACATGATGACACTAAACTTTTGTTATTTCTCATTTGTATCCTTCTCACTATGATGATGTAGACTTACCTGCAAGTACATCTTCAAGGACTACCTTTACCAAATTCGGCCTTACTTTAATGTAATTGGATTTCTTCCTATTTACAGTGCCTTTGAGATAAACACGCAGGAGATGTGAAGGGCCAAATGACTATCTTATGTTCTTAGCTTAGAACAGTTTTTTCAGCCCGACTTGTTCATGATGACTGAGACGTCTAATTACGCTAATTCTTCTTTCCTACATGTGCCCTCATCTCCTATTCCTTACTATCCATGTAGCTGTCCAAATGCCTTATAAATTTAGTGATTGTACCTGACTCTGTCGCCTCCTCTGAAATCTTGTTTCATATATCCACTGGCCTATCAGTGGATAACTTATCAACTTACGAATTAAGATCTCTTTTTAATGTTTCCTCTCTTATTTAAATATACAGTACGCCCTGTAGTTTTATACTTCGATACCATTAGAAGAAGATGGCTGTGATCTACCCTGTCTATGCTCCTCATAGTACATACAACATGGATCAGTACAACAAACTACATTCCTTTGGACCTCGATGTTGTGCCAACCTACTAAGCTTCTTAAAGAGAAGGGAAGAGGAGGGGATCAGAAGCTACAGACCTCCCTGTTTCCATCACTGCATGTCCCTCTCGATGCGCCTCTGGAATCGCAGTGCTCTATCACCACTGCGCATCACAGCTCTCCCTCAGCACTGCCCTGAAGAGCCAATTTGCATCTGCCGAAATCTGCCGAATATCGGACCCAGGCTACGATGCAATAAATCATTGAAGATTAACAATATGGGGGTGTAAACCGGAGAACCTAACCTACGAACAAATTTCACATGTTCCACCAGTAATTTAACATATATAGTATAATAGGATCCTTAAAATTGTCTTGATGTAGATTTCCCAGTGCCGTTTTCTTTTAGTTGCTTTTCTGAAGAAAACGAGCAGTATTGTGTCTGAATTTCAAATATAAGATTTATTTCAGAAACCTACTTATCTGAACAAACACATTAGCCAAATGATACTTGCATAATCATTTGGGTAATGTGTTTGTTCAGATAATTGTAACTATTGCTAGCGCTGAGACAGTCCAATGGCCCCTATGGGAGAAACTTCTGTATATAAGTGCAGGGATCATTGAACATCGTATCTCAATGCACTGGTGTGATTCAGTAATTGTTACTGCTCACTCGAAATGCACCGACAAGAACTGATCCATCCACTTGATTTTGTTTACTACCCGATGCTTGCAGTTTATGGTATTCCCGGTAAGTCACTGTTAGTTATGTAAACTTGTTTTTCACTGGACCATACTGTCGTATATGTACTCTGCTGAAGTGATGGATTTCTTTAATACGTAAGGATGGTTGCTATTCAGATATTAGAATTCGATAACTGATGTAAAATTCAGACTGTATGTACAAAGAGAGAAGCAAAATATTTGAATCATGCGAGGAACCCTTCGCCGTAGGTCAAATCTCCGGACCTCGGGCGCGTTGCGGATAAAAATCTTCCTTGATTTCGAGAATTTCCGAGTTTTCTGTTGCAGTGCATTGTGTTCTCCATTGTGTTGTACATACCTCAACGTGGAGCAATTCAGTTTTCCTCCACTTGTGGCTAAAAACCCCAAAACGGCGGCACTTTGTTGGAACTTAAAATATAGACTGAAGATGCTGGAAATGCTCATTGGCAATTAATGCTTCAGCTTGAAAATCCCTCAGCTCATTGTTCTAATCATTCATCATTTTCTGATCTTTTACAATCTTTCCTTTCCTGTCTTTCTATCAATCGTTTCTCCTTCCTTCTGCAGGGCTAAATATATGTAATTTACCGGCCTATTTCTTTTACGCTGGCTTGCAATTCGCTGTTTGAGTAGCTACACAAAACACATACTTGGCAGCATTATTCCAAACATTTGATCTCATTTGGAATATGTAACCTGCCTTTGCCAACTGGTTTGGACAATCCTTATCTGTCCCATCCATTTCTAAACCTTACTTTATTTTACAACCGCCGTTTCTAATTCAGATCAGTTGATTTGAGTTCCCTGTCCACTCCTCCCCATCCTCACCCCTAGATTTGTTGGCCAAATCGTTGTAAATGTGTTTAGATTGTTTTTGTCACAACCTGCTCAATAAGCATGTTTTATTCTCAATTTACAGTGAATTTACTGGCAATCGTGATCCTGTCCTGTGGGAAATGCGGACTCACCAAATGCATCACTTACTATCTGGTGTCGATGGCAGTTGGAGATTTGTTCGTCATTATCTTTAACGTAATATTGTATAAGATTGTCTATTACTATTTTCGAGAGTCTTTCCTGAACACTACAATAATATGTCGCTCCATTATTGTTCTGTACGGCTCAAGCCAGGACTGCGCTATCTGTTTAACAGTGGCTTTCACTTTTGATCGTTTTGTTGCCATTTGTTGCCAACAGCTGAAAACAAAATATTGCACCAAGACAACGGCACTGATGGTGATAGTAGTCGTGTGCACTATCTTCTTTTTAAAATCCATTCCCTGGTTCTTTGCATATGGACCTCGTTACGTTACCAACAATGTCCAGTGGGATTGTATGCTAACAACAAACTACCATTCATCCAACGCATGGGCTGCTTTTGCTTGGCAACATAGCATCTTCACGCCTTTGGTCCCGTTTGGTTTAATCCTACTCTTCAATGTCCTGATTGTCAGGAATATTTTAATAGCAAGTAAGGCTCGCAAAGGGCTCAGGGGTTCCAGCAGCGGTGACAATCACCATGATCCTGAGATGGCCAACCGCAACAAATCTATCACTTTACTCTTCACTATATCTGGCAGTTTTATACTGCTGTGGACAACATACGTTGTGTACTTTCTGTATGTGCGGATTACAAAGACTTTTTATCATACTAGTTTGCAAGATCCTTTATTTCAGGTTCAACAAGCCGGATCAATGCTCCAAGTTTTCAGTTCTTGTACAAACACCAGCATTTATGCAGTGACCCAGGCTAAATTCAGAAATGAAGTTAAGAATGCAGTGAAATATTTGTTTACTTTTTGGTTCACGTTAATAAAGTGTAAAAGCAATTGAACATAGCGCTGGAAAGCCAGATTAATGGCAATATCTGTTCCACACTCAATCTGCAGTCTGTCTGAGGATGATTCATACTTTCTTTCTATATGAAAGTAAAACAAAATTAAAATGAGAAGGAGTAAAATTGCCCCCAGCTGGGAGCTAAGATATTCGATAAATCTAGGCTTATCTTCACCCCTATCAATCATCATTATTTGAATTCCTCATTTACTTCTAAAGCTAATCCACTTCTCTTGGAACTCCTCCATTAACTTTCCCTTATCGTTCAATCTTTGACCCTGGGTTTCACTAGCGTGAGTTTATAACTGGTGTTGAGGTTTCTTCCCAGTTTCAGTGGGATACGCTGCAGTGGCAATGCCAGGCTGTAGGGTGAGATTCCAGGGTGCTGAAGGATGAGGCAGTTGTAATGCACTGAGCCTCCAAAGGGCGACATTGGTGAGAACTCGGCAAGGGTACTGTGTTTGCTCATTCGCTCCCTTGCTTTCGTTTTGTCACCATGTGCGCTGGGAATGCCAGAACCCAGGTGCGGAGGAAACGACAGAATCCGATGTAGAGAAGGCGATCAAAATTTGTTCATAATTCCAAAAAAAAAATCGGTGATTCGGTCCAGTGACTCCATAAAACCTAACATTCTGAAAATTAGAACCTCCCGATTCGTGCTAATAGGGCATCCATAAAGTAATACAAGTGACACGGAGTACCCACACATTTCAAAGTAAACATCACAAGTTTACTTAGGAAGCACCTCAGGACCGCAATACGTAGAGTGAATCGCTCGAAAAATAAGTACAATGAACTCTAAATGATTAACAATTCTTATTGAACAACATTTAAGCAAATCGGGTGCTTGAAAAACCTTGGAACCCAAAGCTCTTCAACTCTCCGCACGCACCTGAAGAGCTCTTCACACGCTCGCTCACCCGAAACAGGAGAACAACAGATCTCGACCTGTTTGAGAGTGAGAATGGGAGTGAAATTTTGATTAAAACATGGAAAATCCCGAGAAAATTGACAGAGTGGGTATACAGAGAGTGAAGAAGTACCTGGAAATAGGGGGTCACTGCTTGAAAATAATGCCCAGATGAAGCAAAATATTTTCTCTCTGAAGAAGGAGCGTTAGGAACTCTCATGCAGACAAAATACGCAGCTGTACATCCATCAGTCATCTTCATCACCTCCAGAAAACACTCAAACAAGTAAACCAGTAAGACCTGACCAGCCCTGCACAATCCTGCTGACTGTCTCTAATTAGGCATGTGCCTATATACCCGATCCCTCGATGTCCTCTCCAATAGTATGTTGCCACGGACAGGATTATCATAAATCTAGGATTATTCACGTTTTCCTTCTTGAATAATAGAACAACATTAGCTACTCACCATTTCTCAAGGACCTTGTCTGTGGCTAGAGAGGGAAACAAAAACTTGGTCAAGGCGCCAGCAGATTGATAACACACACCAGGAACAACTTAAAATATTTTACTTCCACTGTAACTTTAACGATTTTAATTCCAATCGCCATTACGATCATTCCATTGCCTTTGCCTCGATATGGCCATTCAGGTTGGAGAAGCAGCAACTCATAATGTACAGAGGAGATGTCGGGGTACTTTTTTACGTTGAGTGTTGAGTGTGTGGAATGGACCTTCGGCGATAGTGGTGAAGTCGGATACGATAGGGTCTTTAAGAGACTCCTGGATAGGTACATGGAACTTAGAAATATAGGGCTATGTGTAACCCGGGGTAATTTCTAAAGTAGGGGCATGTTCGGCACAGCTTTGTGGGCTGAAAGGCCTGTATTGTGGTTTAGGTTTTCTATGTTTCTATGTTCACTCTGGGTAGCTTCCAAACTGACGGCAGGACCATAAATATCTCTAAGTTCTGGTAATTTCTCCCCTTCCTTTTTTCTCTCTTTTTCCATTCGCCATTCAGGCTCCCCTCTCACCCATTCTTTTCTCTTCACCTGTCTATCACCTACTCTGATGCCCCTCCTTCCCTTTCTCTCAAGACCCACTCTCTTCTCCTATCAGATACATTCTTCTTCAGACCTGTACCTCTTTCACTTATCACCTTCCAGCATCGCACTTCGTCCCCTCTTTCCCCGAACCACCTATCTTCCCCCTCTCCTGGAATCACATGTCACCTGTCAGGGAGTCATCTTTCCCCTCCCCACCCTCTTGTTCTGGCTTCTTCCCTCTTTCTTTCCAGTCCTGATGAAGAGTCTTGACCTGAAACGTTGACCATGTATTCCTCTTCATCAGTGCTCTCTGACCTGCTGAGTTCCTCCAGCATTTTGTGTGTGTTATTCCGAATTTCCAGCACCTGCAGAATCTCTTATGTTTAAGCTGTATAGTCCCTCCCAATTCCAACATGTTCTGTTTTACCCTCCATGAACATCATGGGGAGTTCCATCCCCTCCCTCCACCTCACTGAACGCTCTCCCTCCCTCGGTGTCCATCCTCACACATTTCCTCTCCTCCCTGCTCTCTGCATTTCCTCTGCTCTCCAGGTGCCAACTGACAAATTCTCTCCTGCCAGGACTGGTCTCACAAATTCCCCCATTCCTGGGCACTGACAGGCTCTCCCACTCCTCCAGAGCAGCACCGTGATGTCCCTACACACTCCTCCATCTCCTCCTTGGGTATTAATGTACTCCCCATCATAATGGCATCAAATCAAAGATAATCAGCACCGACCATTCCCTTGGTAGGGAAAGCTTGCGCATATCTGGTGTAGTGATCCGTGATGACTAAGACACTCGCCATGTTGCTGGCATCTGGCTCTATTGACAGGAAATCCATATACACCAGGTAAAGGGGCCCTGCACTTTACAAGCTGGAAAACAGAGTGGCCCTCTTAGGCAGTGTCTTCCTCCATATGTATCATATACATGACTTGCTGTATTGTTCAAACTCCGGCTTCATTTGGGGTCAGTAGAACTGATCTCTGAGAAAAACATAAGTCTTTTCCATCCCCAGATGTCCAGAATCATCATGAAGAGACTTCAACGCAATCCTCCAATACTTCTCAGGCAGGACCAGTTGGGAACGCCAAGGCCAGTCCAGATGCAATGTGACCCAGTATAGGATCTGGTTCCTCAACTCCAATCTTGGCCATTCTCTCAGTAATGGAGGCACCACAGCTTGTTTCGTCTTCTCTGCTTGGGCCCTGTCTCCTTTATCAACCGCTAACCAAATGGTACTGATATCCGGGTAATCTCACTGAGCAGCTGCCACTTCCCCAGGACTCAATTCTGGTAAATGGTTTGTCTTTAGAGCAGTCAGGTGTCATAAGGGGGGCATTTGGAATGGACCCAAATGCAACACACAGACACTGAACTACCAAGAACAGAACTAGGCATGAGAAGGAAGCAAGGAAAGTGGGGAAGAGAGGACACTAACATGACACAGGCCCTGGACAAGACAAGCATTCCGGGCCAGGGCTAGGACTTGACAAGGATAGCAGAACCAGGACATGGAACTGGGAACTAGGAGCCTGGGCTTGGACTCCAAACCAGAGACTGGGCAAGGACCCAGAACCTGGGTATTGACTCAGCCTCGGACTCCAGAACCCGGTGAGGACAAGACGTGGCTACAAGGACACCCCAACACTGGACGAGGAAATCTCAGCACCGGGCTGAGCAAGGAACTCCTGGGCTGGGCGCGGCACATCGACAAGACAAGAACACAGAGCCTTGGTCAAGGGAGAACCAGAATGCAGAACACTGAGCCTGGGTCGAGGAAGGACAGGAACACAGAACACTGAGTCGAGGGAGAAACAGGAACATGGAACACAGAGCTGGGACCCCTCTTTGGATACAGGACATAGGACCGGGACTCATTACACAGAATGCTGAACACTACGAGACAGTTCCCAACTCTACATAGCCGCAAAACAGCCAGACCTACCTAGCAAAGGCGTGGACAGGGAGAGGCAGATCCCAATGCTAGGTAGCAGCAAAACAGCCAGACCTACCCAACAAAGGTGTGGACACAGACAGACAGTTGCAAACAGGGCGAGGCTCCAGACACAGGCAGGGTGAGGCAAGGCTCCAGGAGGAAGGTGAAGGGAAGAGATACAGGCAGGGTGTTTGTACAGGAACAATCCAGCAGCCAGAAACTTAATCCTAAAGCTATTTATGAAGCCAGCCCAAACAAGAAAGAGCTGCCTCAACAGAAACTGGGGAAACCCAGAAAACCTGGAATAAGGAACTTGGAACGGACCATGCACCGGAATGCGGATTTCACGGACCGAACCATGACAGTCAGGTTACAGTAAGCTTGTGGAGTGGCATCATTAGAAGCTGCCAATTGATCTACCGCACGATCCTGCCTTTGCCTTCCCTCTGCCTTCACTGTGATGCAAAACTAGCACATTGCTTTCAATCCCGGGACTGGAACACTCGCCCACTCTTCATCCCTGTCCAGCCCCTCGTGCGCACGTCAGGGCAAAGCATCAGCATCAATGTTCCTGCTTCACGGCTGGGATTTCAGGCTAAAACCATAGGGAGACAAAGCCACCAACCACCATAGAACCATGGAACATTACAGCACAGTACAGGCCCTTCAGCCCTCCATGTTGTGCCGACCTATATACTCCTTTAAAAAAAGTACTAAACCCACACTACCCCATAACCCTCATAACCAGTAGTCTGTGGCATCCAATTTCGCCAAGGTCAGGATATAAGTTAGGAGATGGTTGTCCATCCTCACCTCAAATCTGGCACCATAGAGGTAGACACTCAATTTATCCACCACAGCCAATTACAACGCCTGGAACTCCTCTCCCACTCCCCGGACTGGACTATCCATGGTCAGTGCAATGCAGGGGACCACCTACCACGGAATGGACCCTCCTATCAGAGGCTTCCCATGCCTCCGACGCATTCACCTCCTCTCGTACTTCTCTGATCATCTCAACAAACGAGGAAGACAAGACAGTCTTACAAGACAGTCGGAGACCTCAGGTGATCAAATTCTAAAACCGGGCGCCTTTCGCTATTTGGTCCTTTTTTAACTGATCCACCCCAGCCGCCTGAATGTCCTCCCTAAGCTGCAAGCAATTTAGCTGCCTCTCTAGCTGAAAAATGTAGGCAGAAAGCTTCTCCCGCTCCTCTTTGACATATGTTGTAAAACCCCGTCATGAGTTCCATTGGGTTTCCAATTGCACCAAACAAATTTTCTAGTGGTTGCATGTCGGCCAGCGGTGGCAGAGGGGTTCTGTACCTTTACAGTTCTCACTACATCAGCAGCCCACTCTCACAAACTTCCAACCAATTGCTGTTGTATTACGTCACCAGAACACTGCCACACATCTAACAACTGAGAGGTCTGCCTGGCCTAAGTCTCCTACTCCTCTTCCCCTTCAGAAGTGGGCTTCGTTCCTGAGAACAGGCAGAGCCGACGATAGCTGCGGAAATAGTGTCTTGAGACCTGCTGACCGGGTGTGATTAGATTTGCTGTATGAATTTGAACTGTAACCTTGCATTGGTGGAGTTGCTCCTTGGACAGCTCCCCGTGAATTCGCGAAATAAAGGCAGTGACTAGCTTCGAGGTCTTGCCTACTTTGTGTTTGATCGCTAACAAATTTTTCAACAGAACATTTATGTTTTATCTGTACTAAATTCCCTAACATGAACTATGCTCAAGCTATACCCATTTACATTCCCGAGTCCTGAAATTTATGTGTCATAGAACCATAAAGCACTAAGGCACTTTGGTCCACCCAGTCCGTGCCAAACCATTAATCTGCCTGCTTCCATTCACCTGCACCCGAACCATAGACCTTCATGCTCCTCCCATCCATGTACCTATCCAAATTTCTCTTAAATAATGAAATTGAACTCATGTTCACATTTGTGTTGGCATCTCGTTCCATACTCCGACGACCCTCTGAGTGAAGAAGTTAACCCTCATGTTCCTCTTAAACATTTCACCTTTCACCCCTAACCTATGACAGATAATGTTAATCTCACCTAACCTTAGTGGAAAAAAAAGTCTACTTGCACTTAACATATCTATGTCTGTCATAATTTTGTATACCTCTATCAAATCTCCCCTCGATCTTAAAAGTTTTAGGGAATTAAGTCCTAATCTATTTAAACTTCCCTAAAACTCAAGTCCCAGTGATAGTTTTCTAACTTTTCTCTGAACTCTTTCAAATTTATTTACCACAATCCTGTAGGTTGATGACCAAAAGGAGACAAAATACTCCAAATAAAGTTTCACCAATGTCCAATACAATTTCAACACAACATCCTATCTCCTGCACTCAATACCATGATTTATAAAGGCCAATGTGCCAAAGGCTTTCTTCACAACCCTATCAACCTTTGACTTTCAAGGAACTATTATCTGTATTCCCGGATGCCCCCCCCCCCAATAAAAAATTGTGGTGAAATATTCAAGAAGGATCTTGCACATTTCCATTGGCACTATACAAAATGTCCACAAGAGGATTTATTCTCTCTCTAATTATGTTTTCCATTGGTATAACATTTAATTGGAATAACAGTTCATTGGTTTTCAATAAATCCTCCCCCCACCAGCCATCCTTTCGCACCACATTTTGCCTTCCTGATAGCTTCTTGAGTACACTACTGCATCTCATATACTCACATAGGGATTCATTTGATTCCAATTGCCAATACCTCACCGTGTTTCCTTCTTTTTTCAGGCGCAACCTCAATATCACTCGCCATCCAGTGTTTCCCACCCCTCCCACCCTTTTGCAGGAACACTTAACAATCGGTTTGCACAATCTCACCAATATCACTTGCTGTTCAGAATTCCCAGCCAAATGTTACTCACCATCAAATAACCCCTACTCCTCCCAACCTCTACCAGTTTAATATGCTGTAGGGTTTCAATGCTGTGTAACATGCTGTAAGGTTTCGCTGTTAATGTAATGGTTTCTCTGTAGCAGCAATGTTTGGGTTATGACTGAACACGACAGGGTTTGGAATACTGTTGTTCTTTCTTGTCAGCTGGAAGAGAGGTTTTTCCAGTCTTTTGCTGGGGAGAGATGAGGAAAGAAGACACCGATGGAGAGATTTGGTAGACTGCCAGGCGGGGTGGACTTGAAGCAAGGATTCGAAGAGTAGCAACAATCGGAGGATGTCAATGGTGGACAATCGACCTATCAGTGAGCTCCAACATAGCACAACAGACTGTTTAATAAGGTTGGGCCCTTTTGTACTTTTTTTTTGTTTCCTTAATAACCATATAGTCAAAGTAAGAAGTATAAAGCTGAATCGTTTAATCGCATATTGTGTACTGTTTGTTATTTCGGTATACTGATTTGTAACGGGGGACACATTGCGCAGCATCTACCCAAACGAGATTTCTTAAGTTTCGCCAGGCTGCGGGCTATTACCCCATATATTAAGCCACTAGCCCAAGCGAGAGTTACACCAGGAACATTTAATATTCAGCTCGCTCGATCTCACCTTTATTAGCGTCCAGCTTGCTAGATGTTCCCTTGCCCGCAAACAACGCATTCCAATCAACTTCTGCAAAACCCTGCCTCATACTGGCATAAATCCCCCTGCTACAGTTTAGAACTTGAACCTGTGGATAAGTTTGGTCCCTTGCCATAACCAGTTCAAAACGAATAGAACTATGATCAGTCGTCCCTGTTATGTGTGATGAGAAAACCATGGGGAGATGGGGTCCAGAGTTGACCCCCCCCCCGAACTATGCTACTAACGAGAGAGAGAGATAAAGAGGGGGAGAGGTGCCATGCTACACATGCTGATAATGAGAGAGACACAAGGATTTAAAATTATGGCTTCTTCACTGATTGTTGACTTTACTTCCAAGGACTTTTGTCACTTCGCCTGCTTGTATAAATCCTTGCTGATACAGCATAGTGATGCCCGTTGCTTGTTGAGACAGCAGGGAGTGGCTCGGTTTGATGGACATGGAGTAGATGGATGGCTGGTACCCCGGGAGGGGAGATAAAAGACGAGTCTGCTGAGACACAGGCAGACACACCACTGGACACTGAAAGAGTGTTGTACACCCACAGGTAGGTAAGGGTTTGGAGGATCAATTCGGGGGAATCGGTCAAAGGCTCACAGTATGAGAAACCAGGCCCGTGGGGGCTTGTGTGTGTGTCCACACACGCCTGGGTGATGAGCCCACCACTGAAGAACGGTCTGGCTTGGAACAGAGAGGTCTTAATCGGTTACCACAACGGTACAACGGAAGAAGAAGACAACGGAAGGTTTGCCTGCTGCAGCTGCTCATTTCTCGCTCAGTCTCGCTCAGTCTCTCTCTCTCTCTCTCTCTCTCTCTCTCTCTCTCTCTCTCTCTCTCTCTCTCTCTCTCTCTCTCTCTCTCTCTCTCTCTCTCTCTCTCTCTCTCTCCAACGTCACAACAGCAACTACCTCAACCCAAACTGAACTGAACTGAACTGAACTCTGCATTATCTTAAGACTATTCATTTACGCCTAGACTTTGATAGAGCTTGGTTTTGATTTATATTTCCACACTTCTATATATATCGTTGCTAACCTGTTTTATATGTACATTTGCATTTTTGATACTGTATTACTTAGTTTACTAATAAACACTTTTAGTTACAGTTCCACCGGACTCCAACGTATCATTCCATTTCTGCTGGTTTAGTAACCCAGTCACAGGGTACGTGACATCCTAGACAGCTCAATCTCTGTCAGCACATTCACTTTTCTTTCCAGCTTACCCAACCTTGCTCAACGCACGTAACGAATTCTGCCCCATGAAAGCACTGAACATGGCAGCCCTAGTCTATGGAAAGTTAACATTCCTTACTATGACAACCCCATTGTTCTTTCAACATTCCATAACTCCTGTTCTTCTCATTTATGTGCACCATTTGGAGCATCAATAAGAAAATACAAACAAGATGATGAGCCCCTGTCTATTTCTCAGCTACACCCATACGGCATCTCTGAATAATCCTTCAGTACTTTCATATCTGAATACTGCTCGGTTCCTCTTGAACAAAAATGCACCTCCATTCTCAAATTCATCCAAATCTATCTCATCTAAAGCAGCGGTGCTTAAGGGGATTACGGACCTTCCCATGTCTCCATTTCATTTTGCTCTCCCATCAAAATAACCTGTAGTCTGGGGCATTGGCCCCAGAGTGCCGCCCCGCCCTGTAGCAATGTTTCTATGATGGATATCATATCAATGGATTTAAATCGGGATAACCAAGGGAGACCAAGCACCAGTGGCAGTTCAGGCGAATCAACCAGATAGCAGGAGAGTTCTCCACTATGGTTGCCTCTGAGTACAAGTTGAAGGAGTTAGAAGCCAAGGTGATTCTGGCCGGTGCCCACAGGTTGACCGTCCAAGGCCATGACATGATTGCTTCTCTCAATTCCTGAGTTGGAGCTCCACATCTTTAAGCTAGAGATGCTCATGAGATGCTCTACTGCACCGGAATTAATGAACACCTTAAGTTCTTGGGTCTGAGACCCACCCCCATGACAAAGAAGCTGTGAACATTACACAATTTGGGGAAAGCAGGCTGCAGAGAGAAATGACCCATAAGGACTCCCCTCCCTGCTCATTGGTATCCTCTTTTACTGGACGCTTGAGACATGCTACCAAGAAATGTCCTGGATCACTACAATCACCAATCCTGGTTGTGGGATAGTTATTGTTTTTGAACCTGTTGGTGCAAGTCCTGATGGCAGCAGCAAGAAAAAAGCATGACCTGGATGGTGAGGATCCTTGATAATGGGTGCAGTTCTCCTACAGCAATGTTTCATGTAAATGTGCTCAATGGTTGGGAGGGTTTTACCCGTGATGTACTGGGCCAAATCCAGTACTTTTGTAGATGTTTTGCTCAAAGCCATTGGTGTTCCCATACCGGGCCATAATGCAACCAGTCAGCACACTTTCCACCACACACCTATGGAAATTTGATGCCGAATCTTCACAGACTCCTGAGGAAGTAGAGGTGCCGTCGTGCTTTCTTCACAATTATATTTATATGATGGATTCAGTATAGGTCTTCTGAGATAGTGACTCCCAGGAATTTAAATTTACTGACCCTCTCCACCTCTGGTCCTCTGATGATTACTGGCTCATGGACCTCTGGTTTCCCTCTCCTGGTGCTTACTATCAGTTCTTTGGTTTTATTGACATTGAGTGGGAGGTTGTTGTTGTTTCACCACTCAGCCTAAATTACGGTCTCCTTCCTGTATACTGATTGACCACCCCTTTGATATAGCTGACAAGAAGTCATCAACAAACTTGTACATAGCATCAGAGCTGTACTTAGCCACACAGTCAGAGGTGTAAAGCGAGAAGAGCAGGGGGCAAAGTACACATCCCTGGGGTTCTCTTGTGCTGATGGAGATTGTGGAGATGCTTTCATAGATTCAAAGGTTCATTTATTATCAAAGTATACCACTTGAAATTGTTCTTCTCTGGGTAGCCATGAAGCCAAGAAAGAAAAGAAAGCCAACATGATCATCAACCACCAAAACTCCCCCCCCCCCCGCCGCACAAAAATTACACAAAAATGCACCCCCAAGTCCCTCCTTCCGCACAAAAAAATAAACAAAAACAGAGCAGCCGAGAGTCTCTTCTGGCCAGCTCATGGACTGAGAAGCTTGTTGACTCTTCTCTATCCTTTTAAACCTACTTTACATGCTACTTTTGTTTAAACTTTGAAGATTCATTACTTTTAGTGAAGGATTTACAACTTAATTACGATGGCTGGAACCCGAACTAGAAAGGAATTAAGACGTGGCAAAATTGTTTCTGAAACTGAACAAATCGAATTTACTAGGGAGATAGAAGCAAGGTATACTCCTAAAAGAATGTTCTTATTGATGCAAGATACTAATAGCAAAATTGGAATGGTAGATTCTAAAATTGATAAACTGACGAATGCTAATGAAAAGCTTGAAAAACCTGTATCTGCCATCCAAGAATATTTGAGGAATCTGGAATCTCAATATCAAACGCTTAAAATGCATACTAATAAAATCAGAAGACAACAAGAGACAATACATCAAGTGATTGAAGAGCAGGAATCAAAGTCCTCTACAATGGAAAAGAAAATTGCTGAGGTTTCGTCGGAATTATCAAGAATTAATTTTAAAAAAACGATCGATCTGGAAAGTAGAAGCCGAAGGATGAATTTATGTATACTGGGTTTGCCTGATAATATGGAAACTGGTGAGCCATTAACATTTTTTACGAGTATGTTATACTCACTTCTTAGTGAGATCCTTGAAAACTCTGCGTTAATAGTCAGGGCGCACCGAACCCCTCGACAGCCATGGAACCACCGGCAGTGATTCTGTGTTTACATTATTTTGCTACTAATGAAGCAATTCTTCGTGATGCTAGGAAGTGGGGGAAGTTAACTTACCACGTTGTGGAGTTTCCTATTGTTGAAGATTTTGCCCCTGAAGTTTACGCAGAAAGAATTAAATATCAGGAAGTGATGGCAGAATTGTATAAGAAAAACCTTCGTCCATCGTTGCGCTATCCTGCCCAGTTGTTAATTTTCCCGCCTAACATTCGTCCTAAATGTCTTGATTCTCCTGAGGAAGCTAGAAAGTTTCTCAATAAGTTTAAGTCGGTCGCGTAAGCGACTCCTTCATTGCTGTTCTGCAAGCAACACTAACATTTAATCCTTAGCTGACAATCGTGTTGAATCGTTGAATCGTTTAAAGTTTAATCTAGGTTCTACGTCTGTATAGCTATCACTTTGATTCTTGTGCAAACACGAGGAAATCTGCAGATTGACCACTGTCCATTACACATCAATGGCTCTGCGTGCCGGTTTGAGGGGGTGGGGGGGAGAGTGAGAGAGTGAAGAGCACAAGGTTCCTCGGCGTGCTAATAACAGATGTTCTAACATGCACCCGCAACACCTCCTCACTGGTCAAGAAGGCTCAGCAGCATCTACACTTTGTGAGGAGACTGAAACGTGCAAGGCTCCCTGCCAGCAGCTTTCTAACAACTTTTCACAAGAGCGCTAGCGAGAGTATCCTGCCTGGCTGCATCGTTTTGTGATACAGAATCTGCAAGGAATTGAACACACAACCCTACAGGGGATAGTAAACACGAGGAAATCTGCAGATGCTGGAAATTCAAGCAACACACACAAAATGCTGGTGGAACGCAGCAGGCCAGGCAGCATCTATAGGAAGAAGTAAACATATTTTAATTCCACGTCACATTCCCATTCTGATATGTCTATCCATGGCCTCCTCTACTGTCAAGAAGAAGCCACATTCAGGTTGGAGGAACAACACCTTATATACCGGCATGAACATTGACTTCTCTAACTTCCGTTAATGCCTCTCCTCCCCTTCTTACCCCATCACTGATATATTTAGTTTTTCACCCCTCCTCCTTTTTTTCTCTCGTTCTACCCATCACTCTGCCTGTTCTCCATCCCCCTCTGGTGCTCCCCTCCCCCGTTCTTTCTCCCTAGGCCTCCCGTCCTATGATCCTTTCCCTTCTCCAGCTCTGTATCCCTTTCACCAATCACCTTTCCGGCTCTCAGCTTCACCGCACCCCCTCTGGTCTTCTCCTATCATTCCGTATTTCCCCCTCCCCCCACTACTTTCAAATCTCTTACCATCTTTCCCTTCAGTCAGTCCTGATGAAGGGTCTCGGCCAAAACATCGACAGTGCTTCTCCCTATAGATGCTGCCTGGCCTGTTGCGTTCCACCAGCATTTTGTGTGTGTTGCTTTGATTCTTGTTTTTTTTTGTTTTTTTTTAAGATTTGTATGAATTTAACATAAGTCACAACATAATATTTGCTTGAATCTATTTTCTTCTGAATATATGAGCAATTTTTATTAAATGAATTTAAAATGGCCGCTGTTAATTACATGCTAACATTTATTAGACATAATATTGAATTCAATCTTTAGTCGAGAGTCGTTTACAGCTCAATCGTTGGAAGTTCAATTTACGTTTTTTGTTGGTCCAGACATCGTCTGCCGGTTTTATACTTTTTCCTTCTGCTTTCTTTTAGGATCTGTAAGAGTTTAATATTAGTCATATCATATTACTCGATTAGATTTTCTTTTTTTGAACATATGATCAAATGAATTTAAGATGGCTGCTGTTAACTATGGTTTAAACTGTTAGACATAATAGTGTCATATTTGGAATTTTTCGACTTTTTTCTACGCATCTGATATTGTGTCTTGAGTCAGTGGTGTTAGTATATAACTTTTTTTAAAAAGACTCTGCCTATTAGAGACAAAGGGTTTAGGGTGTGTAGCTAGAATGCTATCTGCCTATTGGATGTTTTTTCAGGCTTTAGGGGAGGGGTGGGACTAGTAATTTGGGTTTTTTTCGATTGGACAGTCCTGAGAGGTTTTTTTGTCAATCAGGTTGTTCTTTTTTTCTTTCTGATCGAATCCATTCTGTTCTTCCCTGCGGGTTTTGTTTGTCTCGGCACACTAATTCTTTTTATTAATCCTTAAATTAAAGTCTCAGTATGGATGTTAATAAAATTAATACAATTTCCTGGAACCAGAAAGGTCTTTAAGATATTGAGAACATTTCAAGCCAATATTATTTTTGCACAAGAGACCCACATCCGTAGGGAAGATGAAAATCTTTTTTTTAAATTTTGGAAGGGTTTTCAGTATCATTCTTCCTCAATTTCAAAAAGTAGAGGAGTGCGTATTTTTATTAATTTTGAAAGTCTCTTTTGTACATTTTAATACTGTTACTGATTCAATTGGAAGATACTTAATTGTTACTGGTTTGTTATGTGGTCAAAAGGTGGCATTGGTATGGATGTACGCACCTAATGTCGATATTCCTGAATTTTATAAGAGGTTATTTTCTGCACTACCGTCTGTAATATCATAAATATTCAAGAATTGATTTTTTTTTGTTGGTTACGCGATTAGTATCCCCTATTGCTGATTGTGCGTTTGACACTATTGCGCTCTTGGATCATGCACCCATGAAACTTACACTGAAGCTTTCTGATAACTTATGGAAGGCAGCTCAATGAAGATTTAATGCTGCATTGCTCCATGATTCAACATTTCAAAGTTTTATAAAAGCTTTAAGAAAGAAAACTAAAGCGGAGCTTTTAGTGATTACTAACAGGATTAAGGAAATAGATAAAGTTTATTCAGTATTACCTACTGAAGATTTATATAAGGAAAGGGTGAAACTTCAAACGCAGCATGACTTGCTATTGACTTATCCCATTGAGCAGCAACTTTTAAAATCGAAAAGACAGTTTTACATACATGGAGATAGATCAGGTGAACTGTTAGCTGCTCAACTCAAAGCAACTATGGATAGAAGGCAGATTTTGAAAGTACAAAGATCTGTCAAAACTGAAACATCTGATTGTCATGAAATGAATAAGGTTTTTTTTGGACTTTTACTCTAATCTTTATACATCTGATTTTCCAGACAATTCTACTTCTATGAATGAATTTCTGCAAAGATTGAATATACTCCAAATTTCTACCCAAGATATGAATACTTTAGATGCACCCATTAATTGAGAGGAAATAGTAAAAGTTATATCTTCTTTTCAATCAGGTAAAGCTTTGGGACTGAATGGATTTACAGTAGAATTTTTAAGACATTTACGGATATTCTTACACGTCATCTCTGCCAGTTTTTCACTGAATCTATATCTTCTGGGACCCTCCCAGAAACTTCTTATGAGGCATTAATTTCATTAATTCCTAAAAAAGGAAAAGATTTGTTTGAATGTGCCTCTTACAGACCAATTTCTTTATTAAATGTTAATTCCAAAATTCTTTCTGAGATTTTGGCTAACAGGCTTGAGATTGTTTTACCTAAGGTTATTTCTAAGGATCAAACTGGATTTATTAAGAATAGATATTCATATTTTAATATTCGGAGATTACTGAATATCATTCATTCCTCTCCATCTAAAAAAATTGAATGTGTTGTTTCTCTTGATGCAGAGATAGCCTTTGATAGGGTAGAATGACCCTATTTATTGCAGGTTTTGGAGAGGTTTAATTTTGGTCCATTCTTTATTTCTTAAATTAAATTGATTTATCAAGCCCCTTTGGCAGCAGTTATAATTAATACTCAAACATCTTCTTATTTCAGGTTATATACAGTACCCGGCAGGGTTGCCCTCTTAGTCCGTTGTTATTTAATCTGGCTCTAGAACCTCTTGCTATTGCTCTTCAGGACTCCAATGAGGTTTTAGGTATTAAGAGAGGAGATAAAGTGCATAAGGTTTCGTTGCATGCAGCTGACTTGTTAGTATATATTTCAGATCCTAAGAAATCGATTCCTGCTTTGTTATATACATTTTCTGAATTTTGTAGTTTTTCTGGATATAAATTAAATTTGCATAAAAGTGAGTTATATACTTGGTTCAGTTTAATCTTGCAATCTTAGAGAACATTATAAATTATCTCACAAAGTCTGTATGTAAAGTACCATGCAACCCTTTCTAAACAGCCAAGAACATTCAGTGTCCCTATAATCACAGCTGCCTTTCTCTGGGAAATATTGTCTCATGCTATCATGCAAAAGGCCATGAGAGGAACAGTGCAGATGAAGCATAGATGAGGCTTCTAGTGCCATACAAACTTAACCATGCCTGGAGAAGGATAGTACCCTGTTGATGGAAATTGGAGAAATTGGAGTTGGCAGAGATGGACCATCTGGGTATCGATTTCCTTAGAACCAAGAACGGATGTATTAGCTTTTCCTTTAGCAATTTGTGGGGATAAATCTGGCTCTTCTAGACAACATTGCTCCATGACTCTATAGCCAGCATCCTCGCTGCTCCCTGACTGTGAGAGATCAATGATTCACAGATTCAAATAACATTTACTGTCAAATTATATATGCTGTATACAACCCTGAGATTCGACTTCCCCACAGACAGCCTCAAAACAAAGAAACATCATGGAACCCTTACAGAGAAAAAATTCAAACTTCAAACAGGCAAAACAAATGCCAAAAAACACCAATGCAAATAACATCAGTGGAATATTAAACATCAAACTGCAGAGTCTGGGAACGTTCAGTTTCGTTCAGCTCATTTCAGTTTAGTGCTGTGTTGTTCATTGACTGCAAGCATTAGACCAGGGAACCCCAATTAAAGTTGCTCAAAATAGCAACAAAAATGGACCAACCAGAAACCAGATCCTCTAAAAACAAGTCCAGTCCACAACCGGCATTGGTCAAACCTTGCCCATGACCCAAAACTCCTGCACCTTCTTCCAGCAACAACAATTGAGAGGGATAGGGAGAGTGAGACCAGTCAAACCCAGGCAGATGGTGCTCAACACCCACTCACCTTCCATTCTCATCCTTATTGATTTCAGTCTTGCTCGAAGCTTTAACGGACAAGTTGATCAAGTGTTGGGGCATATTATGAGTTTGCACTCCACCATTAAGCTGCACACTCTATTCCTAACCTCGCTCTCAACCACACCAAATTCCCTTGGAGAGAGCAAAAAGCGCCATATCTCTCAGCCGGCTCAAAACGCATGATCAAAATGTAATTTACATGCTCAAATAACAGATTAGCAGTAGACGTATAATTAGAAGCAGTTGGTTCATGAACTGTCTGCAGGACGTCAGCTTTAGTCGCGTTGGTCGTTAGTGCACACAATACACAGCAGAGGGATACAACAAGAATAGGAAATATGTGTGCGCAAGGAATGTAGTATTTGTGGAAAGGGAAACTCACTAACGTTTCAGGACAGAATTCTTTCCTCAGAATTATTCTCAGAAAGATGTCAGGTTCCTCTTTCCACACACACTGCTCGCCAAGCAGAGTGCACTCAACCCTTTCTGAATTAATTTCAAATTCCACCAGCTACCATCTTTTATGTTTACAACCTCCCCCACGTCTTAAGGAACGGAATGACATTAGCAATTTTCCAGTCCTCTGGAACCATCCCAGAATCTAGTGATCATTACTAATGCTTCCATAATCTCTTCAGCTACCTATTTCAGGACCCTGGATATAGTCCATCTGGTCGAGATGACTTATCTACCTTCAGACCTTTCAGCTTCCCAAGCACCTCCTCCCTCATAATAACAACTCCACTCACTTCTGCCCCCGACACTGTAACTTCAGGTATATTGCTAGTGTCTTCCACAGTGGGTTGTATTTATTTAAGAAGAGGTACAAAATAAGTCAAAGAACTACAGACCTGCTACCATCAGTGGTGGGAAAGTTACTGGAGGAAATCTGAAGATAAAGATCTATCTGAATTTGGAAGAGACTTTTTAGGGATTATTTGCATAGGATCATACATGGAGAAATCATGTTTCATGGATCTGAGTGTTTTTCCAAGTGACATTCATGTTTATGTTCCACCTTATTAGGTACTTCCTGAATTGAGTGCATGTCTGTAGTCTTCGGCTGCTAGAACCCATTTCCTTCAAGGTTTGAAGTGTTGTGCACTTTGAGATGCTTTTCTGCATTGTACTGTGATTTATTTCAGTTACTGTTGCCTTTCTGTTAGCTTGAACCAGTCTGGCCATTCTCCTCTGACCTCTCATTAACAAGGTATTTTCACCCACTGGATTTTTTTACATCATTCGCTGTTAATTCTAAAGAATGTTGTGTGTGAAAATTCCAGAAGACCAGCACTTTTTGAGATATTCAAACCACACCATCTGGCACCAAAGTTTAAAGTAAATTTATTACTAAAGTACATATATGTTGTGTATTTAATATTTTGGTCATATTTGGTTAATCTTGTAAATATATTGTTTGATTAAGCATTTCTGTTTGTTAAAATAATTCATTCCAGGTTATATGTATAAATATGTGAATTGCATATGTCATCACATGCCTCACTTGAAGTAAACCAAAAGTTAGATCTACATCCCTGGATTCCCTTGTCTTTCTTTGAATTAGTTTAATGTTTTGAAGTGACAAACATAACATTGGTGACAAGGTATTTTTAAAATGATCGCAAGATGGCTACCAAGCTGTTGAAGCACAATGAGACTTTCAAACTCCATTAATTTTCAAAGGAGTTAATGGAGCTATGAAAACAGGGGATTTGTCAGATGATATTGTGGATGAGGAAACCAAGAGGAGAGATCAAATTGTAAAGGGAGCAATAGAAACATTAATTAGAGAATACGCCAGTGAACCTTCCCAAGATCAAGATCAACAAACTAGAAGAAGAAAGGTGGCTACTGCTGTCAGAACCACTTTCTGCAGACTCAGACACTACTCCGACAACCTCCATAGAAGGGACCCTAGAACCTGCGATTGTTTTCACAGCTACAAGTTTTTCCTGCCAAGCACAATTGTCAGGAAAGATGTTATCCCACAAGAGAAGAAATCCTACACAACGATTAAATCTTTAGACCAGAATGGGAGAATTTAAAATTTACTATGCTGTGGTTGTTGTTTAAAGTAATATACTATGTATGTAATTGAGATGCATTTTACATTGAGTTGGAGTTTACAGCTCAGAAGGAAGGAGTGTCATGTATTTAATATTTCAGTAATATTTGAGTAATCATAAATGTATTGATTGATTAAGCATTCTTTTAAAGAATTGATTGCAGGTTATACTGTATGTATAAATGCGTGAATAGCATACATTATCATGTTACTGTGTGATACATATGAGAGTCACTTAAAGTAAACTTAAAGTTAGACCATATCCCCTGACTCCTGTGCCTTTCTTTGAATTAGTTTAATGTTTTGAAGTGACAAAGTGTAGCAATATATGCTACCATATACAACCCTGAGATTCATTTTCTTGTGGGCATACCCAATATATCCGTAGAATAATAAACATAACAGAATCAATGAAAGACCACACCAACTTGGGTGTTCACTCAGTGTGCAAAAGACAACAACCTATGCAAATACTAAAAGAAAGAAACAATAATAATAAATAAATAAGCAATAAATATTGACAACATGAGATGAAGAGTTCGTGAAAGTGAGTCCATAGGTTGTGGGAACATAGGATGGAGCAAGTGAAGTTGAATGAAGTTATCTCCTTTGGTTCAAGAGGTTGATGGTTGACAGATAATAACTGTTCCTGAACCTGGCGGTGTGGGTTCTGAGGCTCCTGAACCTTCCTGATTGCAGCTGCGAGAAGAGAACGTGTCCCTGCTGATGGAAGCTGCTTTGCTGTGACAGCATTTCATGTAGATGTGTTCAGTGGTTGGGAGGACTTCACCCGTGATGAACTGGGCCATCTACTACTTTTTGTCCACGACACTTTGCAGGATTCAAGGGCACTGGTATTTCCATACCAGGCTGTGATGCAGCCAGTAAGTGTTCTCTCCATGACACATCTATAGAATTTGTCAAAATTTTAAATGTCATGCCAAATCTTTGCAAACTCCTAAGGAAGTAGAAGCACTGTTGTGCTTTCTTCATAATTGCTGAACCCAGGACAGATCCTCTAAAATAATAACACCAAGTAATTTAAGATTGGTGATCCTCTCCATCTTTGATCCCCTAATGAGGACTAGCTCATAGCCCTTGGGCTTCCTTCTCCTGAAGGTGATAATTGGCTCCTTTGTCTTACTGATATTGTGTAAGAGATTTTTGTTATGGCTCCACTCAACTGGATTTTCATTCTCCCTCCTATAAACTGATTCAGTACCACCTTTGATTCGGCCTAGGACTGTGGTGTCAGCAAACGTGAATATGGACTTGAAGCTGTGCTTAGTCACACAGTCAGATGTGTAAAGCAAGTAGACCGGGGGCTAAAATCACAGCCATGTGGTGCACCTGTGCTGATGGAGATCGTGGAGGAGATGTTGTTGCCAATCCAAACTGACTGGGGTCTGCAAATGAGGAAATTGAGGATCCAATTGCACAAGGAGGTTTTAAGACCAAGGATTTGGAGTTTATTGATCAGCTTTGAGAAGATGATGGTATTGAATGCTGAGCTGTAGTTGATATAGGGCAGGGGTTCCCAACCTGGGGTGCCCGCACCCCCAGGGGGTGTGAGATGGAATTTCATGGGGTGCAACAAAGAGTGGCTTGTGTCCTTGAGTGACGAGTCACGAGTCATCACTCAGCCAGCTGCCAGTGTACCGTGAGAAGTGGTAGTAACGTTTGTCCCAAGCACACTCCAGTCTCCCACTGCCTGTTGAGAAAGACGCAAACTCACTCCAATCTCCCGCTGCCCAAATCAGCGTTGAGGATTCTCATCAGTGTTACCTGGGAGTTACACCTCAGAGTTGAGGAATCTCATCAATGTTAGCTAGAAGGTTACATCTCAGAGTTAAAAATCATCTCCTAATGCCAAAATCTATATACATCCCAAATCAACCATCGAGTAACGATTTTGCATTAAAACTAAACCCGCAGACAGTAGGTAAATTATTCAATTATAAAAATTTTTAAAGCTGCATTTTGATAAAAAGCAGCTGAAGCAATTCATTCATATTTGTCTCAATGCATTAAAGAAGTTTTTGAATTTCAAAGGTTTTTTTTTCTCCTAGAAGGCTTTTTTTCTTGAATCGTTGATCATTTTGAATTGTGTTAGTTGACAAGGTATCATAGTTAGCACCAAGGACTTTGAATCATGTGATGGGAGTTCATATCTCCGGTAATCATCGGAAATGGGTGTGTAAATTCAGTAGAGAGTAGCCTAATAAGTCGTGTCACATCCCTGTAGCATTTCCACCTGACGATTTATCTTGGCATAACCACAGATAATATCGTAATATAATATTCAAAAGCGTATTTCTCGTGTTACTTTGCTATAGGCATGTCTGGTTGAGTAAAGCAGTCATCCCTGACTTACTCAGATAGTTTTTCTCATATTAGCTCATATTTTTCTCTTTACCCTTAACCCTTCATTAACCCTTCATCGTGTCAAAAAGATGGAAGTAGAATGATGACTATGTGTGCTTTGGTTTCACTTGCACAACAGGAAATGATGGCTTGCAAAAACCCCAATGCATTCTTTGTAGCGTTGTGTTTTCCAAGCCATCAAAGCTTCAAGAGCACTTCAAGAACAAGCATGGCAGAGCTGATGTTGAAAGACATTGATGATGAGTCATTGAAAATCAAAAGAGCTCGTTTTGATTCACATGGAACTCTTCCAAAATTAGATTTCCTTTCTGTTGAAAAACCACTACTTCTTGCTTCGTTCCAAGTGGCATATAAAGTGGCCAAATCCAAGAAGCCCCATACAATTGCAGAAGATCTCGTCAAGCCATGTGCACTGAAAATGGCAACAATTATCCTGGGCAAAGAAGCAGGAAAAAAATTTGAACAGGTGCCCATATCAAATAATGTCATTCACAACCAAATCAGTGATTTGAGTGAAGCTATTTTGGACCAAGTCATCTCAGACGTCAGAGCTAGTCCTCTTAGAATTTCTATTCAGTTGCATGAGTCAACTGATGTCTCCAGTTGTAGTCAACTCATCACATTAGTGAGGTATGTCAATGATGGTGCTGCGAAGGAAGATTTCCTGTTTTGTAAAGATCTGAAAACAAACACAACTGCAAAGGATGTGATGCAGCTGGTGAAAGACTTCTTTGCCAAACATGATTTAGATATCAATGTCATCGGTTCTGTGTGCACTGACGGGGCACCTTCAATGCCTGGAAATAAATCTGGCTTTTCTGCATTGATGAAAAAAGAGATTCCAGACTTGCAAGTTACACATTACTTTCTTCATCAACATGATTTGGCATCAAAAATATTCCTCCAAATTTGAAGAAAGTCCTTGATACTTGTGTGAAGATCATAACTGGATCAGGGGCGTTCTTTGAGCCATCGCATCTTCAAATCATTTTCTGAGGATCTGGGAAGTGAGCATTTAGTTTTGCTTTCCCACACAGAAGTCCGTTGGTTGTCACGAGGACAAGCTTCAACCCACTTCTTTGAACTGTGGGAAAAAATCAAAGTTTTTCTGGAGGAGCGTGAATGTGATCTGGTTGGGGCAATGGAATCACAGGAATTCACCCAAATGCTGGCTTACTTAGCTGACATTTTCACTCGTATGAATGACCTGAGTGTTTCTCTTCAAGGAAAAGGGATAAACATATTGAAGGCTTGAGAAAAGTTGAATGCCTTCAAAGAAAAGTTACATCTTTGGCGTCAAAGGATAGAAAGAGGCAGTCTCTCAAATTTTCCTTCACTAGAAGAGATGGCTGATGATACTGGATCCATTACTCCTACTGTGCGTGAAGAAATTGTGGCTCATTTGGAAATGCTGTCAGAATCGTTTGATGGATGTTTTGCTGCTGGAGACCTGAAGGTTTCAGAAGAATGGAACATGAATCCATATTCCTACAATTTGGAGAAAATGTCAGATGATGAAGAGCTGAAAGAAGATCTTATTGGTTTGCAGACAAATCAAGCTCTTGAAATGCAATTTGTAAGCAAGACTTTGGAGAAGTTTTGGTGTGCAGCACTGGATATGTTCCCAAGACTTGGTGGAAAAGCACTCCGTGTCCTCATTCCATTTGCAACAACATACTTGTGTGAATCTGGATTCAGTTCTCTTTTGTCAATCAAGACAAAATCTAAGAATCGCCTGAATCCACAGGCAGACCTGTGGATCGCAGTCAGCAAAAAAGTTCCACGTTTTGACAAAATCACAAATGAGAAGCAGGAGCAAAGAAGTCCTTGAATTTTATGTTCACAATTGGGATTGATTTTACTGTTTACAATTTTTTCTGAATAAATTAGAATCTAATTGCTCAATTTATATTTGCATTTTATTCACTGAGCTAAAAGCTTACTTTTTAATTTCAACTTGTTCACCCGCAGTATTGTATATAGTTCAATTTGTGGTTCAAAAATTAGAAATTAGACTTCTTCATCTTCAAATGTGATATTTCTTTTGTAGGAGGTGCGAACATTAATCAAACATTTCCTAGGGTGTGGGGCATAGAAAAGGTTGGGAACCACTGATGTAGGGCATCCTGATATATGCACCTTTGCTGTCCAGATGTTCCAAGGCTCAGTGAAGAGCCAAACAGATGGCATTGGCTGTGGACCTGTTACTCTGGTAGGCAAATTGGAATGGATCCAGGTTGCTTCTTAGGCAGAAATTGGTATGTTTCATCGGCAACCTCTCACTGTAAAGTGCAGACTATTATCTAAATAGAAAGAAACTTCAAACATCAGAGGTGCAGAAGGACTTGAGAGTCCTCATGCAGGAGGACTCCCAGGAGGTTAATTTGCATGTTGACTCTGGTAATGAAAGCAAATGCACTGTTGGCATTTATTTCACGGGGAATAGAATATAAAAAAAGGAGATAATGTTGAGGTTTTATAAGACACTAGTCAGGCCACACTTACAGTATTGCCAACAGTTTTGGGCCCCATATCTCAGATAGGATGTGTTGTCATTGGAGAGAGCCCAGAGGAGATTCACAAGGATAATTCCGGGAATGAAAGGGTTAACACTTGAGGAGCAAATCACAAACAAGAGAAAATGTTCAGATGCTGGAAATCCAAGCAACACACATGAAATGCTGGGGGAACTCCGCAGGCCAGCCAGCGTCTATGGAAAAAAATTACAGTCGACATTTCGAAGAGTCTTGGCCCAAAATGTTGACTGTACTTTTTTCTATAGATGCTGCCTGGCCTGCTGAGTTCCTCCAGCATTTCATATGTGTTGCAACATATGAGGAGTGTTTGGCAACTTTTGGCCTGTACTCAGTAGAACATAGAAGAATGTGGAGGGATCTCATTCAAACCAAATGTTTAAAGGATTAGATAAGGTGCATGTGGAGGGGATGTTTCCTATGGTGGTGGGTATACAGAACTAGAGGGCACAGCCTCAATATTGAGGGATGACCCTTTAGAACAGAGGTAAGGAGGATTTGTCCTCATAGCTAGGGAGTAGTGAAGCTGTGGAATGGTCTGCCACAGACAGCTGTGGAGGCCAAGACCATGAGTATATTTGAAGCAAAAATTGATAGCTATCCTCATTGGTCATGGCATCAAAAGTTATGGCAAGAGCACAGGGTATGGGGTTGAGTGGGATCTAGAATCAACCATGATGGAATAATGGAGCAGTCTCAATGGGCTGAATAACCCAATTCTATTCCTATGTCTTATGATATTATGTAAGTGCTACTGGACGATAGTCATTGAAGCAGATCACCACATTCTTAAGACCATAAGACATAGGAGCAGAATTAAGCCATCTGGCCTATTGTATCTGCTGTGCCATTAAATCACAGCTGACCTTTTTTTCCTCTCCTCCTCAACCCCAGTTTCCGGCCTTCTCCCTGTAACCTTTGATGCCATGTCCAGTCAAGAACCTATCAATCTCTGCCATAACTACAACCAATGACCTGGCCTCCACAGCTGCATGTGGCAAAATATTCCACAAATTCACCACCATCTGGCTTAAGAAATTTCTCCGCATCTCTGTTTTGAAAGGGGCCCCTCTATCTTGAGGCTGTGCCCTCTTGTGCTAGACTCTGCCACCATGGGAAACATCCTTTCTACATCTACTCTGTCTAGGCCTTTCAACATTCGAAAGATTTCAATTAGATACCCCCTCATCCTTCTGAATTCCAGCGAGTACAGACCCAGAGCCATCAAACGTTCCTTGTATGATAACCCTTTCATTCCTGGAATCACCTTTGTGAACCTCCTCAAAACTATTCACAATACTCAAGGCAGGTCCTCATCTATACCTTATAAAGGCTCAACATTACATCCTTGCTCTTGTATTCCAGACCTCTTGAAATGAATGCTAACATGGCATTTGCCTTCCTCACCACTGACTCAACCTGCAAGCTAGCCTTTAGAGTGTTCTGCACAAGGACTCCCAAGTCCCTTTCCATCTCAGATTTTTTGATTTTCTCCCTGTTTAGAAAATAGTCTGCATATTTATTTCTACTTCCAAAGTGCATGACCATACAGTTTCCAACATTGTACTTCATTTGCCACTTTCTTGCCCATTCTCCGAATCAGTCTAAGTCCTTGTACATCCTACTTGTTTCCTCAACACTACCTGCCCCTCCACCAATCTTCATATCATCTGCAAACTTGGCAACAAAACCATCTATTCCATCATTTAAATCAGTTATATACAGCATAAAAAGAAGTGGTTCCAACACCAACCCCTGTGGAACACCACTAGCCCCTAGCAGCCAACCAGACAAGGATCTTTTTATTCCCACTCGCTGCCTCCTATCAATCAGCCAATGCTCTAACCATGTTAGTTACATTCCTGTAATACCACTGGCTCTTAACTTGGTAAGCAAACTCATGTGTGGCACATTGTCAAAGGCCTTCTGAAAGTCCAAATATACAACATTCACTACACCCCCTTTATCTATCTTACTTGTAATCACCTCAAAGAATTCCAACAGGTTCGTCAGGTAGGATTTTCCCTGAAGGAAACCATGCTGACTTTGTACTATCTGATCCTGTGTCATCAAGTACTCCATCACCACATCCCTAACACTTGACTCATCTTCCCAACCACTGAGGTCAGGCTAACTGGTCTATAATTTCCCTTCTGCTGCCTTCTTCCTTTCTTACTGAGTGGAGTGACATTTGCAATTTTCCAGTCCTCTGGAACCATGCCAGAGTCTAATGATTTTTGAAAGATCATTTTTAATACCACCACAATCTCTAATGCTACCTCTTTCAGAACCCTAGGATGCAGTTCATCTGGTCCAGGTGAATTATGCCCCTTTAGGTCTTTCAGCTTTTTGAACACCTTCTCTCTTGTAATAGTACTTGCACACACTTCTCTTCTTCACAAACTACAACACCTGGCATATTGCCAGTGTCTTCCACAGTGAAGACTGATGCAGAATATTCATTTAGTTCATCAGCCATCTGCTTGTCCCCTGTTATTACTTCTCCCTCCTCATTTTCTAGCGGTCCTATGTTCACTCTCATTTCTCTTTTATTTTTAATGTACTTGAAAAAACTTCTACTATCCATTTTGATGCTATTTGCCGGCTTGCTTTCATATTTTATCTTTTCCCTTCTGATGATTTTTAGTTGCTCTCTGTAGGTTTTTTAAAACTTCCCATCCTCTATCTTCCCATTAATTTTTGCTTTGTTGTATGCCCTTTCTATTGCTTTAACAGTAGCTTTGACTTCCTTTGTCAGCCACAGTAGTACTATTTTACCATTTGAGTATTTCTTCATTTTTGGAATACATATGTCCTGCACCTTCCTCATTTTTCCCAGAAGCACATGTTGCTGCTGCCCTGCTGACATCACTGCCAGCAGTTCCTTCCAGTTTTGGCCAACTCCTCTCTCATACACTGTAATTTCCCTTACTCCACTGAAATACTGCAACATCAGACTTTACTTTCTCCCTATCAAATTTCAAGTTGAACACAGTCATATTCTGATCACTGGCTCCTAAGGGTTCTTTTACTTAAGCTCACTAATCACATCCAGGTCATTACAGAGCACCCAATCCAGAAAAGCTGATCCCCTAGTAGGCTGAAAAGCTATCTAAAAAGCTATCTCTTAGGCATTCAACAAACTCTCTCTCTTGAGATCCATTAACAACCTGATTTTCCCAGTCAACCTGCATGTTAAAATCTCCCATGACTACCATAACATTGCCCTTTTGACATCGCCTTTTCTACTTCCTGTTGTAACCTGTGGTCCACCTCCCAGCAATTGTTGGGAGGCCTGTATATAACTGCCATCAACGTCTTTTTACCCTTGCAGTTTCTTAACTTAACCCACAAGGATTCAACACCTTCCGATCCTATGTCACATCTTTCTACTGATCTGATGCTATTCTTTACCAGTAGAGCCACACCACCCCCTCTGCCTATCTTCCTATCCCTCTGATATAATGTGTAACCTTTGACATTCAGCTCCCAACAACCACCCTTCAGCCCCAATTCAGTGATGACTACAACATCATACCTGGCAATCTGTAATAGTACAACAAGAACATCACCTTATTTCTTATACTATGTTGCATTTAGATACAACACCTTGAATACCATATTTGTTATCCTTTCTGATTCTGCATCCCTAATGTTTTGATACTCAGCCTATTGGCTGCAACTAAATCACATCACCTGCCTGCCCTTCTTGTCAGTCTGAAAGCAAGCTATCTTTACTTTTTTACCATCCATCCTATCCTGAGTCCCTTCCTACCCCCCTGCCAAATCAGTTTAAACCCTCCCCAATAGCTCTAACAAACCTGCCCACAAAAGTATTGGTCCCCTCTCGGGCTCAGCTGCAACCCATCGCTTTTGAACAGGGCATACCTCCCACAGAAGAGATCCCAATGATACAAGAACCTGAAGCCTTGCCCCCACACCAGCTTCTCAGCCACGTATATATCTGCAAAATAATTCTGTTTCTACCCTCACTGGCACGTGGCACAAGCAGCAATCCAGAAATTACTACCCAGGAGGTCCTGCTCCTCAGCTTTCTTCCTAGCTCTCTAAATTTTCATTTCAGAACCTCTTTTCTTGTCCTTCCCATGTTATTGGTACCAATATGTATCAAGACATCTGGCTGCTCTCCCTCCCTCTCCAAAATGTTGTGGATGCAATCTGAGACATCCCTGGCCTTGGCACCTGGGAGGCAACATACCATCCGGGTGTCCTGATCACATCCACAGAATCCGCTGACTATTCCCCTCACCATTGAGTCCCCTAGCACTACTGCTCCCTTATACTCTCTTTTTTCCTTCTGCCATGGACTCATTTTCAATGCCTGAGGCACTGGTATAATTTAAGCGTCCTTGATGTAAGTGGGTACCTCAGACTGCCAAAGTGAGAGGTTAAAGATCTCAGTGAACACTCCAGCCAATTGTTCAGCACAGGTCTTTAGTACTTGGCTAGGTACCCTGTTTTGGTCAGATACTTTTGTGAGTTCACTCTCCTGAAGGTTGCTTGTACATCAGTCTCAGAGACTGAAATCACAGGATCGTTGGGGATTCTAGATGCTGGTGATGTTTCATACATTTTTTGACTGTCAAAGCAAGCATGGAAGGCTTTGAGCTCATCTGGAAGTTCAATCATTTCATAGTCAAGGTCATTTAGATCACATTTCTTCCCCATTTTGATGTTTAGTCTGAACAACGACTGAAACTCTTGACCGTGTCAGCATGGTTTTGTGCATTGAGTTGCTGCCTCATGATTGGCTGATGAGATATTTGTATTAATGAGCAGGTGTACATGCGTATCTAAGAAAATAACCATAGAGTGTACTGTATATACCTGGAATTTAAATGCAATGACAGTTTGCTTTTTTCAGCAGAACAGTACATTCCAAGGTTGGGCAAACATGAGTTAATATCAACTAAAATTAACATAAATTGCACAAACTCACACAACAAAATAAACTAAAATAAACATAATGACATTCAGGAAAGTTGCGGAAAAAGTTACTGTGAGAAAGTGTAGGGGTTTTCAGTTGGGTTTAAACAACTTATGACAGTAGGGAGAAAACTGTTGTTGAACCTTGAGATGCAGGTCGTCATGTTGTTGTACCTCCTGCCTGATAGCAGCATCAAAATAAAGGCTTCTAATGGATTGAGTGGGTCCTTAATAATGAGGACATTGCTTCTGCTCTCACTGGTGAGGAGAGCTGTTCTTGTGAAATCCACCACGCTCTGTCACTTCTTGTGCATTGGAATTTCCATTAGACCATAAAACATAGGAGCAGAATTCAGCCCATTGAACCATTGGAGTTTCCATAAGACATAGGAGTAGATTTCAGCCCATCAGATCTCTCTGAAATTCCATTATGGCTGATTTATTGTCCCTCTCAACTCTATTCTTCTGCCATCTCCCCATAACTTTTGATGACCTGACTAATCAACAACCTATCAAACTCCGCTTTAAATATATTCAAAGACTTGGCATCCATAGTTGTCCATGGCAAAGAATTTCATAGATTCACCACACTATGGCTGAAGAAGTTAGGGTTAGGACTCCCTGCTTCCTCAACGCTACCTGTCTCTATACCTGTCTTCGTATTGTCTGCAAACTTGGGCACAAGGCCATGAATTCCATCGCCTAAGTCGCTGTCATACAACATGTAAAGAAGCAGTCCCAACATGACCCGCTAGTCACCAACAGTCAACCAGAAAAGGACCCTTTTATTTCCACTCTTTGCCTCTTGCCAGTCAGCCAATCTTCTATCCATACCAGACCATAATTCAACCAGCAGATTCATTCCTACTGTACACCTGTACAAGTTTGTTTGTCTTTGGTAGTCTTGGAGACACTAAAAGAAAGTAAGTAAACAAGGACCTGGACCCATTGCAATTTGCCTACCATCACAATAGGCTCCCCACTGCCTTGCAACCTGGGCAATAGCAATACCTCACTCATGCTGATGTTTGTTGATTACAGCTCAGTGTTCAACACTACCATCCCCTCAGTACTAAGCAATAAGCTCATTAAGGAATGCAATCACCAGGAAATTATCTCTTTGTATTACTACCAACAGAGAGGAGGTACAGGAGCCTGAGGACAAACACTCAAAGTTTGAAGCATAGTTTCTTCCCCTCCACTATCATATTGGAGGGGAATGGACAATGAACCAACCCATGAGCACTACCTCACTATGTTTGCTCTCTTTTTGCACTACCTAATTAATCTTTATACTTTGCACAGTGGATTGGACCATCAGTTAATCAATTATCAACAATCACCTTGAATGCTGCAATGAAAATGAAGATCTGGAGCAGCAAACATCAATTGCATTGTATGCAGCCAGTCCACTATCTATACTAGGAGTCCATGTTGATTTTGTTTATCAATCAAAAGAACACATACACTGGATGAATTACTCCATTGATAACTATTAGGAATTGATGTCTCACACTTGTTTATACTACTGGAGTAGTATTGGTAGTGTTCTAATTTGTTCTGTATTTAATTTAAATACATAATGTGTTACTCTGTTAAATGGTAGTTCGTCTTTTTTTTATTCTCTAACTACTTCCATGAAACTTCGCCTAACTGGGATAGCTGCTTTGGGGGCTTTTGCTACGCTATTGCTTCCTTAGTTGGGGGGAGGGGGGAAGGGGGTGCTTTTGCTGCTGCAAGTAGGGGGAGGGGAGGATTTTTTCACTGCTGCAAAACAACAGATTTCATGACATATACCAATATGCCAGCTTTTGGAAAATCAAATCAATCTTTGATCCTGCTTTGCCGACGTACAGGCAGTAGCTGAAGCAAGAGACGGCCATAGTTAAAACAATCCACTATCATTCCGACCATTCCGTATTCATGCTGCACGACTACTTTAACGATGTCAACTGGAACGTCTTCCACGATGTGGATGTCTCCAAGTTTACGGGTGGAGTCATGTGCTTCACCCAGAAGTGCATCAACAATACTGTCCCCCAGAAGTCGGTCAGGGTCTTCCTGAACTAGAAACCTTGGATCAATAGTTCCGTGCGAGCAGCACTTACCCCGGGACCTGCTGGCAATCAGAAGGAGCTCAAGAAAAGCAGCTACGATCTGCACAAAGCTATCAAAGCTGCAAAACAATACAGGAACAAGACTGAGTCAAGTTTCATAACGAATAGTAACTTGTAGCGAAGGTTACATACCATCGCAGACCTCAAAGCGAAACGTAGAGGTCTCCCTCCCAGATGAGCACAATGGCTTTTACGTTCGGATTGACATCTCCGAGGAAAGCCACCACTACAACCTGCAACCTGATCATCTCTGAGGCTGAAGTACGTAAATATTTCCAATGTGTGGACAGCCGCAAGGCTGCGGGACCGGACGGCATCCCAGGGCGGGTACTCAGGATGTGCGCAGCACATGTGTTCACAGACATGTTTAATCTCTCCCTCTCCCAGTGTAGAGTGCCTCCTGCTTCAAATGATCCACTATTGTCCCTATACCAAAAAAGACCAAGGTAACATCCCTGAATGAATGGCATCCTGTCTCACTCACCTCAATAATAAGCAAATGCTTTGAGAGGCTGGTTAGAGACTACATCTGCAGCTTGCTACCACCCACACTGGACCCCCTACAATTCACCTACTGACAACTGATCAACAGATGACGCAATAACCACAGGTCTACATACCATTTGAGATTGCTGTTCTTGGGCTACAGTTCAGCATCCAACACCATAATTCCATCCAGGCTCGACAGGAAGCTCAGAGACCTTGGCCTTGGCCCTGCCTTGTGCAGCTGGATCCTGGACTTCATGTCAGATTGCAGGCAAGTGTTAAGATTATAATAATTTATAATAAATAGAACAGTCAACTCCTTCACCCCTCCCACTCTCAACGCAGGAGCTCCTCAGGGCTGTGTACTATGTCCCCTCCTTTACTCCCTGTATACCCATGACTGTGTCGGCACCCACAACTCTAATCTGCTAATTAAATTTGTCAATGTCACTACTTTGATTGGCCTAATCTCAAACAATAACGAGGTGGCCTACAGTGAAGAAGTCATCTCTCTGACACAGTGGTGTCAAGAAAACAACCTCAATGTCATGAAAACAAAGGAGCAGGTTGTGGATTACAGGAGGAATGGAGACAGGCTAAACCCTATTGACATCAATGGATCTGGAGTTAAGAGGGTGAACAACTTTATATTCCTGGCATCCACATCACCGAGGACCTCACGTGGTCTGTACACACCAGCTGTGTGGTACTTCTTTCACCTCAGACGGCCGAGCAAGTTTGGAATGGGCTCCAAAATCCTAAGAAATTTCTACAGGGGCACGATTGAGAGCATCCTGACTGGCTGTATCACTGCCTGGTATGGGAACTGTACCTCCCTTAATCGCAAGACTCTGCAGAGAGTGGTGTGGACAGCCCAGCACATCTGTAGTTGTGAAGTTCCCATGATTCAGGACATTTCCAAAGACAGGTGTGAAAAAAGGCCCCGAAGGATCATTGGGGACCTGAGTCACCCCAACCACAATCTATTCCAGCTGCTACGATCCGGGAAATGTTACCACAGCTTAAAAGCCAGGACCAACAGGCTCTGGGACAGCTTCTTCCACCAGACTATCAGACTGATTAGCCTGTGCTGATTTGAGTGTATTTCTATGTTACATTGACTGTTCTATTTATTATAGATTATTATAAATTACTATGATTGCCCTTCACATTTAGACAGAGACATAACATAAAGATTTTTACTCCTTATATATGTGAAGGATTAAGAAATAAAGTCAATTCAATACAATTCGATTGAAACCTGATTTGATTTCTAGCACAGGTATTTGCATGTTTCCCTCATGGATCCATCTGCATATGTGCTGAGCCTAGAAATGGAAGTGGGATTGAAATTGGAATTGCTTTATTATTCACACCCATAATGAGGTACAATTAAATGCTCATCTTTCATACTGTTCATACATCAATTCATTACACAGTGCTCAGGGTAGTCTGGCCATACAATAACAGAATACAAAACTGTCTCAAAGTTAGTGATTTGGAATACATTAAAAGCCTATTTACGTGGTCAGATTACTTCATATATAGCTCAGTTGTAGAAACAGACAAGAATGGAATTAGATAAAATCTCTAAACAAATTAGAGACTTAGATAACATCAATGCAACCTCTCCAAATGTTGATGTGTTTAAAAGAAGAGTGGAACTACAATCATAATATATTTTATTATTAACATCCTGTTGAAGGATATTTGCTTAAATTGAAAAATCAGTTTTGTATTTTTGGGGATAAAAATAATAAGCTCCTAGCGTCCCAATTAAAGGCATATAGAGCTAAAATACAAATGTTAAAGATTCATAAAGAAAATGGATATATGACATCCAGAATCCAACGCGGCTGCGCACGCATTTTGAGGGAGCATCATGGCCGAGCCTGCAGCATTGCTAGGAGGGAGCTGAGGCTTCAGGATCGGCGAATGAAGCATTTGGCAGGCGCCCGGAGACAGAATGTGGAAGGGCAGCCCATTTCCAGCATCTGCATTGCTTTATTTTTGGATTGTGATGTCAGCAAGCCAGGAAGACAGTGGAAGATGATTCCATGTTATGATGTCATTATGGCTTCCAGATGTAAATAAAGATTGTCAATTCTGAATTTAAAAAAAGAAAATGGATATATAGCAAGTAATCATGAAGACATCAACAATATTTTTCAGGATTTCTATTCTGATCTTTATAGATCTCAATTTCCTGCAGATTCCTCCAAAATGAAGGCTTTTTTACAAAAGATTAAATTTCCTCAAATTACTGTTAAAGGTCAATAGCTGCTTGATGCTACAATTACTGAGCATGAAATTCAGAAGGCTATGTTGTCAATGCAATCAGGCAAAGCTCCTGGACTTGATGGTTATTTGGTAGGAATTTACAAATAATTTGAAAGATTACTTTCTCCATACCTTTTGGAAATATTTCATGAATCTTTTGAGAAGGGTAGTTTACCTTCTTCTTTTTATGAAGCTTCTATTTCCTTAAACCTTAAGAAAGATAAAGATCCTACTGAATGTTCATCATATAGACCTATTTCACTATTAAATGTGGATGCAAAAATTCTCTCTAAGATAATGGCTAACCGTTTGTAAAATATGTTAACTAAAATTATATCTATGGATCAAACAGGCTTTATTAAAGGCCATTACTCTTTCTCCAATGTTCAGAGATTGATGAACATTATATATTCATCATTATCTAAGGAACCCCAATTTGTTACTTCTCTTGACACAGAAAAGGCATTTGATAGAGTTGAGTGGTCATATTTGTTTTAAGTATTAGAAAATTTTGGTTTTGGTAATAATTTCAATAGGTGGATTCAAATGATCTATAAGAATCCTATTGCTACAGTTATTACTAAACATTTCAGGTCCTCTTTTTTTCACTTTCACGTGGTACTAGACAGGGATGTCCATTAAGCCCTTTATTATTTAATCTCGTATGGCCTTTGGCCATAACACTTCGTGAAGCTAGAAATATTCATAGTATTTCTATGAATGGGGCCATACATAAGATTTCTCTTTATGCAGATGATCTTTTGGTTTTTATTTTGAACCCTCAGGAATCAATTCCTAATCTTTTGGAAAAACTAAAAGCTTTTGGAAAATTTTCAGGATATAAACTTAACTTGAATAAAAGTGAATTGTTTCCATTAAATGTCCCTGTTTTTATATATAATGATATTCCATTTAGAATTGTTAATTCTTTTAAATATTTAGGTTTATAATTACTAAAAAATATAAAGATCTTTATAAGGCTAATGTAGTTCTTTTAATGGAATATTTTCTAGATGCAATCCACTTACTCTTTCTTTAATAGGTCATATCCATGCCATGAAAATTATGATTTTACCTAGATTTTTATATATTTTTCAAAATATACCTATCTTTTTAACTAAAACATTTTTGATCAAATTGACTCTATAATTTCATCCTTTATTTGGAACAATAAAAGACCAAGAATTAATAAGTATCATTTACAAAAATCTAAAAAAGATGGTGGACTTGCACTTCCTAATTTAAGACTGTATTATTGGGCTGTTAATATCTGACAATTATGTTTTTGTTTATATTGGCTTGACAAGAGTCAAAACCCAGTTTGGATTGATTTGGAATTAAAAATTGTCAAACAATTTTATTTAACCTCATTATTAGGAGCTCCATTACCTTTACAGCTCTCTAAATTTCCAAATTTAAATCTCTACCCTGTTATTAAACAGTCCTTAAGGATTTGGTTTCAGTTTTGCAATTTTTTAAATTTTAAACAACTTAAGTTCTCTATATCAAAATTTTTTATTTAAACCTTCAATAACGGATCCCATTTTTCTTTTATGGAGAAATAAGGGGATCCGTTCTTTTACAAATTTATTTTGTAAAGGTCAATTGATGACTTGAAGAGTTAATTAGCAAATATCCTCTCTCTCATACACACTTTCTGCAATATTTTCAGATTAGTCATTTCTTACAACAATACTTATCTATGTATCCATATATGCAAGAATCTGATTTGTTGGATACCATTTTGAATCCTTTAGTAAGAGATTCCATTGGTAGAATTTACAATTTATTTTACTACAAATAGATAACCTCTCATTAAAGATTAAACAAGATTGGGAGAAAGAACTTAATATGACCTTTGTTAATAAAGATTGGTTGCGAGTTCTGAAAATGGTAAATTCTTCAATATGTGCCAATCACTGTTTAATTCAATTTAAAATTGTTCACCGTTATTATTTAACAAAGGAGAAACTATCCAAAATATTTCCTGGCATAGGCAATTACTGCGATAGGTGTAAAACTGAAGTAGCCACTTTGTTACATATGTTCTGGTCATGTTCTTCATTAAAATCTATTTGGAAATCTTTATTTTCTACAGTTTCTAAAGCTCTGAAAATTAATTTACAACCTAATACATTGACTGTTCTATTCGGAATAGTTCAGTATCATATTCAGAATATTTCATCTTCAGATCAACATGTAATTGCATTTGTTACATTGTTGGCAAGAAGAGCTATTTGATTAAAATGGAAAGATACCTCTGTCCCTACATTAACCCAATGGTTTTCTCAAGTAATGTTAAGTCTCAGTTTGGAAAAAAATTAGTAGAACTTTTGATCCTCGATTCGATTTTGAGAGAAGATGGGGATCTTTTGCCAAATATTATCATTTAATTTGTATTATTTTATATGGTTCCCTTCCAATTTTATTGTATATAAACATGAATTGGTGGTTGATGATTCTTTTGCTTTATTTATTTAGATGATGGTAAGACATATCGCTCCGGGGGTTGATTCCTAATGTTTTTTTTTTGGCTTTTTTCTTTTTTTTTTGTAGTTAGTGGGGTTTTTTCACTTAGTTGGGGTTCTCTTTTTTTCCTTATTTTCCTTACAAATTTTTTTTTCATTTTCATATATTACAATCAGCTTTTTTTCAGCTTTATTGATTGTATATATATCAATTTGCTGAAGTCTTGTATCATTTTGTGGCTGTGGAAGATTATAAATCAATAAAAAGATTCTAAAAAATTTAAAAAAATGTCTCTGTTAAAACTTTCAAACTTAAAAATGAAACATGGATCTAAAGACATGGCCAGTGACACCATTCGGATAGATGCCTCAGGTTCCTCGGGTCAGATGACTCCATCTCTCAGCTTCTCCTCAAATGGATCCAGCTGTCAATTGCCTGCTCTTGCCTTTCTACTCCCTCTCTCTTCTTTAAAACTGCTATCTCTCTTGTTCCATTCTCAGTCCTGACAAAAGGTCTCGACCCAAATGGCAGATATCCCGTTGTCTCCACAGATGCAGTCTGAACCACAGAGTTCCTCCAGCTGCTTGTTATTTTATTTTGTTCGTATTTGCAATGCTGTTTTGACAAAACTATCCCAAGGTGTGTGTTGTGCATTTAATATTGCAGTAACAGTGTAAATATGTTATGTTGTTTGATTAATGGGTTATATGTAAAAGTCTGTGAATGGCATCTGTTATTACACCACCACATAATAAGTGCACGTCTCGTTAAAGTAAAAATGAAACTAAGACATGCATTCCCAGATCCGTGTTCTTGCTTTCAATTAGTTTTATTTTTTGGAGTTATCAAACATAAAGTTGAGAAAGGGGATGCAAAAGCATAATAAAGGGATAATAAAGGCTGTAATTCCATTGAACTTTGAGATAACTAAATCAATGTAGCTTTCTCACTTTTCCTTGCTGAAACAAATGCTTGGGAAGATAGACTTATTCCCCAGAATCTCTAGCCAGTTTACTTGAGGATGGACAGGATATCAGCAGATAAGCTGCATGATGACCAGGCAACTCCCAGAAGGAACCTGCTTTACCCAAGGATGTTAGGGCCATATTCAGCATCCCAAATAAAGACCTTTCTTCATTTATGAGGCCAGCATTTATTGCCTATCTCTAATTGAAGTTGAAAGTGCTGGTGAGCTGTGTCCTGGAACAACCCTAGCCACTTTGGTAAAGATAAAATGATGACAACAATGAAGGGCCTCATCACCAACAACAATGAGACAAACTACAGAGAGGAGGTGGAAGAGCTCAAGACCCTAGTGCCAGGCAAATACCTCTTCCTCAATGTCAGCTAAACAAAAAAGATGGTTATTGATGTCACAGCCCTCTTTATATCAATGGCACAGCAATGGAAAATGCAAGCAGTTTTAAACTCCTAGGAGCACACTTCACAAACAACCTCTTGTGGTCCCAGAACACATCATCCACAATCAGGGAAGTTCACCAATGCCTCTACTTTCTGAGGGGGTTGAAGAGGGCTGGACTATGTGCATCCATACTCATACCCTTCTACAGATGTGCAGAAGAGAGCATCCTAACATGTTGCCTCACTGCATGCTTTGGAAACTGCACTGTGATGGACAGGAAGACTCTACAATGGGACATCAAAACTGCCCAGCGCACCACTGGCACGAACCTACCTGTCATCAAGGACATACGTACAGTATCAGAAATAGGGAGCACAATGTCATGGAGGATAGTACCCACCCTGTTCATAGACTTTTTGTCCCACTCCCATCAGGGAGCGGGCTATGTAGTGTCCACACCAGGACTACCAGGCTCAAAAAAAGTTACTTTTCCCAAACAGTGAGGCTGATCAACACCTCCACCTACTAACCCCTCCCTCCACATCCCAAACCACCACTACTTCATCATTTCCTGTCAGTCACCCTATGCACAGACACTCCTGTGCCTAGCATCACTTTATGGACATACCATCAGTCTATGTATACAAGCTATCTTACATTCTTATATTTTTGGCTACAGTATTTATTATTATTGTGTTCCTTGGCTTATTGAGTTGTTTTTTTACGCTGCATTGGAGTAACAATTATTTTGTTCTCCTTTACACTTGTTCACAGGAACTGAAATTAAACAATCTTCGATCTTGAATATCACCACACTGCCAGGGAGGAAATTTCAGAATTTACACCCAGGGAATAAAGGAGGTTGGAAGAAGTTACTAGTCAGGATGGTATGCAGTCTGAAAGGAAACCCATCAGTGGCTGGATTCACATGCACCTCTCCTCTCAATGGTTGTTGTGGGAGTTCAGTCACTCCCTGCATCCCCATGGTAATTAGTCAATACAAACAATTGTGCCAGGGCCTTAGTGAGACCGCTCCTTGAGTACTGTGTATTCTTCCTCCATATCTGAAGAGGGATGTTCTTAGTTTTCACACAAAGAGTGGTGGGTGCGTGAAATGCATTGCCAGTGATGGTGGTGGAGGCGGATACAATTGAGTCTTTTAAGAACCTCTTAGATAGGTACATGGAGCTTAGAAAAATAAAGGGCTATGCAGGAGGGTAATTCTAGACATTTTCTAGAGTAGGTTACATGGTCGGCACAACATTGTGGGCCTGTAATGTGCTGCAGATTTCTATGTTCTATGTTCTAGTGTGAAGAGAGCTCAGCTGTGGTTTACCAGGCTAATTCCTGGGATGGCAGGACTGATACAGTGGCCTGTTTCAGTTAGGATTTAATATATTCAGAAGGATGTGTGTGGGGAAGGGGAGGGTTTCACTGAATCCTACAAAGTTTTAACAGGTCTATGCAAAATTAGATGTAGGCACAATGTTCCCAAACATCACAGTCTAACAATAAAATAATTAGACAATCAAAGTCAGGGGTGCACATAAAGAGCCAGCTTTCAATCAGGATGGCCTTCAAGACAGAGCTTCATGGCAGTTTCTCTGAGTTCAGGGGTGACCAATTAGCAAGACATGGTGCAAAACGACAGCTACCTTTCAGTCAGGTCTGAGTTTAAGATTTCAAAAGCAGAACTTCGAGGCAGTTTTCTCTGAGTTGGACAATCAACATCAGTGGTGCAAAAAAGAGCTCGTTTTTAATCAGGGCGGTGAGTGAGATTTTAAAGGTAGAGCTTCACACCAGTCTCTCTGACTTGAGGAGCGACCAAGCAATGACAGGGATTTATTAGAAAAGACCGTTAAGAATAATTCAAGTGCAGGTGAAGTGGCCATTCTTTTGAGTGTGTCAGACTTTACGGAGGCTTTGGCTCATCAGGCTTAGGCAAGATAAGGCTTGGGTGAGGTAAGTAACTCTCTTTCTGTTCTTATTTATTCATTACTTGTCTATTAGTGCAGAGTACAGTGACAACAGCTCCAGGAGCAGTGTTTTGTATTATATGTAGGAAGTCTAGGATACCTGCAGCTTCCCAGATAAACACACCTGCACCAGGTGCACCAAGCTGCAGCTTATGAGAACGTATTAAGGAACTGGAGCTGCAGTTCAATGGCCTCAAACTCATACGGGAGAATGAGGAGGTGATTGACAGGAGCTACAGTGAGGTTGTCATCCCTAGACTGCAAGAGACAGGTAAATGTGTGACCGTCAGAAGGAGGGAAAATGCACATCTAATACAGAGTACACCTGTGCGATTCCCTTCAATAATATCTACATAACTTTAGATACTATTGAGGGGAACGGCCTACCAGTGATGAGCCACAGTGACTGGGTCTCTGACACTGAGTCTAGAGCAGTGACACCGAAGAGAAGAGAGGTGAGGAGGACCACGGATTTGATAGGAAAGTCCATAGTCAAAGGAACAGAGACAAGGCTTTGTGGGTGTGATTGAGGCAGTCCTGGATGGTACGTTGCCTCCCTGGGGCCAAGATCAGAGATATCTCGGATAGGGTGGCTTTCTCAAGGGTGAGGCTGAGCAGCCAGAAGTCCTATATTGGCATCAATGACATAGCTAGACATGGTGAAGAGGTCCAGAAAAGACATTTTAGGGAGCTAGATAGAAGGCTGAGAAACGGGATTTCCAGAGTAGTAATCTCTAGATTGCTGCCTGTGCCATGTGCCAGTGAGGGGAAGATTAGGATAATTTGGCAGGTGAATATGTGGCTGAGGAACTGGTACAGGAGGCAGGGGTTCAGATTTATGGATCATCGGGATCTTTTCTGAGGAAAGGATGGCCTGTACCAAAGGGACGGGTTACACCTGAACCCAAGGGGGGCCAACATCCTTGCGGACAGATTGGTTAGTGCTGTCTAGGAGTGTTTAAACTAATTTGGCAGGAAGATGAGAACAAGAGTGATAGTACTGAAAATGAGGTAATTGGTTTACAGAGGCAATGTGCAGTGAGGAGAGGCTGATGACAGGGCAAAATTGTAGTCAACAGAATGAGTTACAATGTAATAGGTGGACAAAATCGAAAAGGGCAAATACAGGACTAAAGGTGTTGTATTTAAATATGCAAAGCATATAGAATGAGGTAGATGAACTTGTAGCACAGTTACAGATTGGCATGTATGGTGTTGTAGGCATCACTGAATCATAGCTGAAAGAAGACTATAGCTAGGATCTTAATGTCCAAGGATACACATTATATCAAACTGACAGGAAGGAAGCAGTGGGGATGGCTCTGTCAGTAAAAAAAAAATGAAATTGAACACATTGATGAAGGTAGAGCAGTGGATGTAGTGTATATGGATTTCAGTAAGGCATTTAATAAGGTTCCCATGCAAGGCTCCTTCAGAAAGTAAGGAGTTAGAGGTTTCAAGGATACCTTGCTTTGTGGATCCAGAATTGGCTTGCCTACAGAAGGCAAAGGGTGATTGTAGATGGTTCATATTCTCATGGAGTTCGATGACCAGCGGTGTTCCACAGGGATCTGTTCTGGGACTCCTCCTCTTTGTGATTTTTACAAATGACCTGGATGAGGAAGTAAAAGAGTGGGTTGGTAAGTTTGCTGATGGCACAAAGGCTGAGGGTGTTGTGGATAGTCTGGAGGGTTGTCAGAGGCTACAGCGGGATATCGATAGGATGCAGAACTGGGCTGAGAAGTGGCAGATGGACTTCAACCCAAATAAGTGTAAAGTGGTTCATTTTGGCAGGTCCAATTTGAAGACCCTTGGTAGTGTGGAGGATCTGCAAGATCTTGGGGCCCATGTCAATAGGACACTGAAAACTGCTGCACAGGTTGACAGTGTTGTTAAGAAGGCACACGGTGTGTTGGCATTCAGCAACTGTGGGATTGAGTTCAAGAGCCATGAGTTAATGTTGAAGTTATATAAGACCTTGGTCAGACCCCACTTGGAATACTGTGTTCCATTCTGGACTCTTCACTACAGGAAGGCTGTGGATGCCATAGAGAAAGTGCAGAGGAGATTTACAAGGATGTTGCCTGGATTGGAGGGCGTACCTTGTGAGAATATGTTGAGTGTACTAGGCCTTTTCTCCTTGGAGCAACAGAGGATGAGAGGTGACCTGACAGAAACGTATAAGATGATGAGGAGCATTGATCGTGTGGCTAGCCAGACGCTTTTTTCTGGGGCTGAAATGGCTAACATGGGAAGGCATAGCTTTAAGGTGCTTGGAAATGGGTATTGAGGAGATATCAGGGGTAAGTTGTTCACACAGAGAATGGTCGGTTTGTGGAATGCACTGTTAGCGATAGTGGTGGAAGCAGATACAACTGAGTCTTTCAAGAGCCTCTTGGATAGTTACATGGAGCTTAGAAAAACAGAGAGCTATGCACTAGGGAAATTCTAGACATTTTATAGAGTGGGTTACATGGTCAGCACAACACTCTGGGCCGAAAGGTCTGTAATGTGCTGTAAATTTCTGTGTTCTATGTTCTAAATCATTAGAAAGAGGTAGCATAGGGTTGGAAGGTATTGAATCATTGTAGATAGAGCTAAGGAACTGCAAGGGTAAAAAGAACCTGATGGGAGTTGTACACAGAACTTCAAATGGTGGTAAGGACATGGTCTACAAACTACAAAGGGAGATAGAATATGTATTCCAAAAGGGCAATGTTTCAATGGTCATGGAGAATTATCAGGTTGGAGCTGGATTCCCAAAAAGAGCATTTCTAGAATGCCTATGAAATAGCTTTGTAGAGCAGCTCATGGTTGTGCCCACTAAGGGTCAGCTATTCTGGACTGGGTGTTGTACAATGCACTGGAATTGATTAAAGAGTTTAACGTATAAGAACCCTTCAGGGAAAGTGATCATAATACAATTGAATTCAACCTAAAATTTGAGAAGGAGAAGCTTAAGTCAGAAATATCAATATTACAGTGGAGTAAAGGGAATTACAGAGGCACGAGAGAGAAGCTGGAAGGAATTGATTGGAAAAGAACACTGGCAGGGATGACAGCAGATCAGCAATGGCTGGGATTTCTGGAAGCAATTCGGAAGGAATGGGATATATACATCCCATAGAGGAAGTGGTATTTTAAAGGCAAGATGACACAACTGTGGCTAACAAGAGAAGTCAAAACCAACATAAAAGCAAAAGAGGGGGTGTTTAATAGAGCAAAATTTAAAGGGAAGTTCGAAGATTGAGAAGCTTTTAAAAACTACAGAAGGCAACTAAAAAAGCAATTAAAAAGGTAAGGATGGAATACAGAAGTAAGCCAGCCAGTAAAACTGAACAGGATACCAGAAGTTTCTTCAGATACATAAGGTGGAAAAGAGAAGTGAGAGTGGATACAGATTGCTGGAAAATGATACTGGGAGGTAGAAATGGGGATAACAATATCCTGATACTTAAATCGGCCAGACCTCGGGTCATACCTCACTTTCAGACCAGGCCCCTGCCACTTCAATGCACCCTCAGGTCTGGGCCCTGTTGGTTTGATTTGGCCCATACCCAACCTTGCCAATCAGACCTGGCACTTGAATTGGTCAAACAATGGGTTGTTCCTCGCTGTCAGGCCTGTGCCCCACCACCTCGATTCTGCTTCACCTCAGTGCTGCTGCTTTAAATTGCCTCAAAGTCCAGTTCAGCAATGACCAAACATTGGCTCGTTACCTGTGCTCAGGCCTGGGACCTGCCGCCTCGACTGGGCCCACGCACACCATGCTGCAACCGTCCTACACCTTCGAAACTTCAGTTCATACTGCAAAAATGCCAGGTTGTACAGGCAGTTCAAAAGCTTTATCCCCCAAAAAAAGGAAATTACAGGCTATTGGTTGCAGTGATTGTTTACCAGAAAAAGTGTGAGTCATAAAGTCATTCATGGTTGTGTTTGCTGCCAGCAAGTCATCACTGTGCTTCACCAGTGCCATCTTAAACTGGAGCATAGCATGCATAAAAGCTCATATGGGAGCAGAGCACAACAGCCATTCATGTTAGGTTTCACTTTGAAGGAACTAATGGTCTGATACCCTGCTACAGCTGACATGCATTCAATTTTATCTCTAGCCTCAATCGGAATGATTTTTGTACTCTTAAGATTGCTTTCCATAGGTCGAATCTGGATTTCTTGTATAGTTCTGGATCACCGATCCTGAATGGCACAGAGCTAGCCCTCAGCAGACTACGAATCTCTTTGTTCATCCATGGCTTTTGATTTGGGTACATCTGGTATGTTCTTGAAGGCATCCACACAGGTTTTGATGAAGTTAGTGACAACTGTGGCATTTTCATTCGGACTTGAAGATCAATCCCTGAATACTGTCCAGTCCACCATCTCGTAACAGTCCTGTAAGTGCTCCTCCTGCTTCCTTGACTCTCTTCTTGGTCCTCGCCACTGGTCTTTAGTCTTTGCCTTTACACAGGCAGTAGAAATATTGACAGGTGATTGGACTTTGTAGGCAAGGGATAGCACAGTAAGTGTCCTTGATGCTGGTATAACATTGGTCAAATGTGTTGGTGCCACTGGTTCCACAGATGATTTTTTGGGGGGTAGTTGTTCAGAGACTTGAAACAGGCCTGGTTGAAATCCTCCACAATTACAGGGAAGGCATAGGGTCTGTAATTTCATGCCTGTTGATTATGGAACCCCTCCAGTGCCTGCCTGATGCTGGCCTGAGGTGGAATGTGCACTGCTACCAGGACGATGGCAGAAACCTCCCTTGGCAGATAAAAAGGAGGGCTTCTGGTCACTAGTTGTTCCAGGTTGGATGAGCAGGACTAAGAGAGCCACATCTCTGCACCACGCTGAGTTAATTATAAAGCATACTCCACCTCCTGGGCCTTTAATAGACTCAGCTGTCCTGTTTCTAAGGTGAACAGTAAAGCCATTGAGCTGCAACACTGCATCCGAAAGTGCAAGGGAGTGGCAAAGTATACAACAGTTCCTGATGTCCCTCTGCACAGCAATCTTGCTCTGAGGTTTTCAGACTTATTTTCCAGAGACTGGACATTAGCCAGAACAATAGTCAAGAGTAGGGGTCTAAAGCCTTCGTGTTTCAATCTTACTTGCAGCCCAGCTTGCTCTCCTCACTTCCTCTTTGTTAAAGGGAAATTGCACTTGCAACCTGAGTTTGCAGTCCAGGATCCGTCGATTTTGAGTACCAATAGATTTTTTTAAACATCTTAAAACGGTGTTGCTTACCGAAGTATCGGTGTGTATGACTATGGATTTCAAATGTAGCAGTCCCAAATAGGAATATTTGATCATTCCCACCAGAGAAACATGCAACAAGTTGCCCCTTATTGGCATCATCTTGAGCTGCTGCTTATTGATGACAGCTCAGCACTCAACATAATCATACCTTCAGCTCTGGTCAAAAAGCTCCAGAATCTAGGCTTCTATATCTCCTGCAATTGGATCCTTCTTCACCGGGAGGCCACAGGCTGTGGAGATTGGAAGTGACATCTCTTCCTCGCTGGCAATCAACACAGATGCACCTCAAGGATTTGTGCTTAGCTCACTGCTCTGCTCTCTCTACATTCATGACTGCATATCTAGTGTTATGAATGTACCACAGCTCTGAGGGACCGAAGGGTGCGGGGTAGCCCCCTCCTTTGTGAGAATCGCAAGAGCATTATTGGGTTGGGTCAGAGGACCCAGAAAATGAGAGAGAGAGCCATGGCCATTGTCTCCTGGAGACAACATTTGTGGATTGGGGACTATGCTACGTGCAAGCCCTCGGGCAAAGTGGGCTGGTTGAGAGAGAGATTGCATCACCCCAACCTGATTGACATCTACTACCCCTTGAGGAAGTATAAAAGAGGGTCTGGGGAACAACCCCTTCAGACGTACCAGAAGAAACACTAGCGATCCTGTAATGGCGAGAAGTCATTTGAAGGAAGCCACGTGCGTTCGGTTCCCTTGCCTGGGGGCTGGTACCACGGAAAACGACTTGGAACTAACAATGGGGAACCAACTCCCCCGACTCAACGGATTGGCCTCATAAAAGACCCAGGCAAGTTTAAAACCGTCTCTCTTAAACCCAAAGAGCTGCAGCTTGAAAGGACAGTGACTTTTATCTTTCCATCGGACAATACAGTAACCCCTAGACAACGATAGAGTTACTTCTTATCAGTTATTATGATACCCACGCTTAGATTTAGTATTGACGACGTATATTATCTGTATGTTTGCATTAATCTTCTTTTTGTGCCCTTTATCAATAAATACTATTAAAAATGGTACCATCAGACTTCAACGGACCTCTCTATCTTTGCTGGTAAGTGATCTAGTTACGGGAATTTCGTAACACTGGGCATAGCTCAAACACCATCCATTAATCTACTGATGACAAAACTATTGGTAGCAGAACTTAAGGTGGTGACAAGGAGACGTCAGGAGTGAGATAGATCAGTTCATTAAGTGGTCTCTCAGGAACAACCTTGCACTCAATGTCAATAAAATCAAGGGTTTAATTATGGACTTCAGGAAGGTAAATTGAAGGATTACACACCAGTCCTCATCGGGGGAAAAGAAGTGGAAAGGGTGAGCAGTTTGAAGTTCCTGGACCCAACATATTGATGTAATTACAAAGAAGGCAAAACAGCAGTTATACTTCATTAGGAGTTTGAGGGGAATTCATATGCCACCAAAGACACTTAAAAATTTCTACGATGTACAGTGGAGAGCATTCTAACTTCTTGCATCACTGGCTGGTATGGAGGCCGCTGCAAATGATTGGAAAAAGCTACAGAAAGTTGTAAACTCAGCTAGGTCTTTCATAGGCACCAGCCTCCCCAACATCAAGAACACTTTCAAAAGGCAATTCCTCAAAAAGGTGGCATCCACTACCCAGAACATGCCTTCTTCTCATTGCTACCATCAAGGAAGAGGTACAGGAGCCTGAAGACACACATTCAATATTTTAGGAGCTGCTTCTTCCCCTCTGCCATCAGATTTCTGAATGGACAATGAACACTATCTCTCTATTTTCTCTCTTTTAAATACTTATTTAATTTATTTTATATATACTTATTGTAATTTATAGCTTTTATTATGAATTATTTGCTATGTACTCTTGCTGCAAAACAACAAATTTCATGACATATGCCAGTGATATTAAACCTGATTCTAATGTTGAATAACATTTGATTTGTACCTAAACTATGAATGTACACTGAAACAGTAAAGATGCCAGGATTCATCCCTATGCTTCACTATTCACCAGGAGCTTCCAACCACAAAGGCATTTCTCCACCATCATAATTTGCCTCCAATTAACCCCAAAAAGTTGATCTATTTACATATCTTGCCCTAATTCTTGAGCTCCAATCCTACTGGCTTACTTGAGACAATATCAGCTGCACTGCTTATCAATCACTTTCTTTCTAAACTCATCAATAAACTCAGTCAAATTGGTCATTGAGGATCATGTCCTAACATGGCAATACTAACTCTCATTGGTTAATCCTTACCTTTTCATGTGCAATCATTCAAGCCCTCAGTTTTTCCAATGGCTTCCCTAGCACTGATGTTCCACATTGTCAGGGCAAATCAAATGGCATTTGGACTCAAATATTGACATTGTAAGGGAATTCAAAACAACACTCGGATCCAGATATTCAATTGTCTTTTACTTCTGTGGCCACATGAGAATCATCTCTCTGAGAGCGACGATTCAGAATTGTACAGTCTATAATTCTCCCTTTTAAGACAGCTACAGACTTCAAGTCAAGGTTTCCTGATAAGTAAACAGATGTAACAATTGAAGCATTAGTGAGACTGAATAAAAGTAGCTTTTCACAACAAGCCCTGCAATTTGGGGAAGGTGTTAGCAGCTAGCTCAGTATCTTGCTGATATGTTTAAATAATATGTGATTTTCCGCACTCCCTTTTATCTTATCAACATTGTTTTGTTCCCTTCTACTAGAACATTCAGCAGGCACATATTGTCATTAACCCTCTAAATTACCTCATAGTCTTTTCTTTTTTGAACACCCTGATCAATTTTTTGAAAGGGTGGGTAAGAGGTGGGGAAAGGTCACATAGGAAGACAAGCTTCCTCATCATATTCAAAGTCATACGTCTCATTCTCTATCCGGGGAACTTTGGTACCTTGGGGAAACATCTGTGCCCTGGACGGTTTGCAGGAAAAGGCAGGAAACAAGGGAAGGTCCTAGGCACCACAGTAGCCTTATTACCAGGATTATTAGAAGTAGAATTAACCCATTGTGTGCTATCATGGCCCACCACTCCTCCAAAAGGCCACCATCCCCCTTTGTGGATGAGGGCAGGAATGATTGACACATAAAAATTGTTTCTGTTTACTGGAATTGTTCTACACTTTACTGTATATGGTCTGTTAAATGAGTAATATTTTTCAGATTCATCTGGGATGTAAATGCAGCACTCTTGAACTAGAAGGGTGCGCACTTCCCCCTTCTCAGCTAGTATAAAATCTAAGGCCATCCCGCTGCAGGGCGACTTCTCATACTGCTACTGCCTCGGCCATAAGTTCCCCGATTTGTTGCTGTGTTTGCTCCAAGGCTGAGGTGGTATCATTAGCTATTTTCTCTAGGGCTGTGACTAACTTTATAACTTCTGAGGCTATTTGTCCTGTTTCCCAAGGGGGGGGGGAGCATAATCATTAAAATTGTTCAGCCTCTGAAATAGCCCTCTTCCTCTTTCCCCATCTGTTTAGGTGATTCCATTCATCGTGGTGGTCTTTGTGCTTGAGGGAGGTGGCTAGATGTAGATAGGGTACCACATACCCAATATAGCACCAACCCCACATTTCCATGGAAGCCAAGAGTATGCCCAAACACCACATATCCAAAGAGTACTATTCAAAGCCCTTGGGACCCACATGGAAGTATTGATCCATCAACCCAATTGGTACTCTGCAGAGCACATTTACTTCAGCCCATAAAACTGCTTCCATTTCCCTTACACCAACAATGGCCACCCTCTGCAGGATTATGTGTAACATCTGTTATGTAATCAGCAACAATGAATATAGAATATAGAATTTCATCAGGATTTTATAAACAAACATAAACATTTATTAAACTCTGCTCAACAATAATGAGAAGTATTCAAAAAACTAACTTAACTGGAAGTTAACTGCTATATGTCAATCTAGAACAGTTCTCAAAGTGGTAAATTCAAACACAGTCTTAAAGTGGTAAATTTGAAAGTCAAAGTGATTTATTCAGTCAATTAGTAAAGAATTCATCAAAGAAGTGATGTTACTGCTGATCCCAAGTGAAATATGCCTTGTCTGAAGAATTCACGATGAAGGAAATAAAACTGTCTAAAGGAAATGACCTTTTTATTCTGGAGGATAGACACTGCACCAAACCTTCCTGCTCTTGCAGAGGTTATCTCAGATGCAGGCCATTATTCTTGAACGAAGATTCAATAAGGTTGATCCTTTCTAAAACCGCTGAACAACATCAACTTTCCCCACTTCTTTCTTCACTCTCCAATCCTGGACTGTAAAGGAAAAATCACACAAGCAACACACAACTGGCGGCGATTGGCAAAACTACCAGCACCGATCTTTGCACCTTAAAGTAAAACTCCGTTTTAAAACAAAACTGCATCATGAGCAGCAAAACTAAAAACTAACAGAGTAACTGATGAACCAACCAACACAAAAACTCCTGCAGCACAGCAGGACTTTCTCGTTTTATACCTGTTGGAACAGGCCATCATATGACCTTACACCAACGGGAAAATTACATCACCCCACCATCTAAAGACCATTACATCATGCTCACAAGATACTCAATTACATCATGGTCATAAGACAGTCACAAGATACCCACGGGGTATGTAACACATCAGGGTGTGGGATTAGTCAGATTATAGAGGGGAAACCACCATCCCTCAAACTGATTGTCTTGGGGAAGGCTAACATTTGCATTACTGGGTCCTTGTAGGTGATGTGGGGATACTGGAGGTTGATATTATGTCCCAAAATGTGATGCATTCCTGTTTTTTTCCAAAATACTCTTTCATAAGGGACTGATAGTCTTTAGTCTCATTTTGATTAAATGGGATGAGCTCTAATGGTATGGCAGAACCAGAGTGGGTGTATTTGACCATGCAGATCCAGCAACTCAATAATTTTTTGCAACATGTATAAGCATGAACATATTAGGTAGTGGGTGTGCTGTGTTTCCCTTTTCCACCCCACTTCCCCCCAAGTCAGTATCAGCAGGTGGATCCTGATTCTGGCTGGAAATCAATGGGTATTTTGCCTTGCATTGGGTGCCATGGATCCAATCAGGTCTTCAAGTTTGAGTGTAGTTCCGGTGACTGACAGCACTTGTAACGGCCCTTTCCACCTAGGAGAAAGAATTCTTTTTCATCATCTTTACATACACCATGTCTCCTGGCTTAAAAGAATGGGTGTTTCCCTCACCCGGCTGAGGTAAGACTGCTTCTACTTGCTTTTGGTTCTCCCTGCCTGCCTCTCCAAGGGCCTTTACCATTTCTAAAGTTTCCTTGTCAGTTCAGAGTAAGGGTGTATTTTCTCCTCCTATGGGGGGGTTGAGACCTTCAGGCATGGGTCATTCCATAAGGACTTCAAATGCAGTTAATTTAGTGGTCCTGTTGACATGTTTTCCCAAGGTATTGACGATTACCAGTAAGGCCTTAGGCTATTTTAGTCAATTGTCCTGACAGGTTTTTGTCTAGGTTTCTTTTAATACACCATTCATTCTTTCTACTGTGATGGAATCTTAAGTTTCATTCATTATGGACTCCGCCTCTAAGGAGAGAGAGAGAGGCTGAATACAGCATTATGAAAAGCAGCTGTCTTCCACTGCTAGATGTCTGAGTTGCGATAGAGAGAGAGAGGAGGAGCTACATGATGGGCAGCTGGTGTCCAGCGCGTGAGTATTTAAACAAGGTCAACTGTTTTTCTCACAGACGCACAGAGGCTGGTAATGAAAGAGTCACTGAATGAGCTCTTTGTGTGCCCAAAAGGGTGGGTTGAGGATTGATCAAGGAAGATCGATTAGTGGCTATCACAGTGTGTGAAAGGGTGACCCTGTGGGAACTACTGGTGTGTCTAACCCTCACCTGTGTAGGTAGATTTACCACTTGAAGATGGTACCCTTAGTGTAGTCACATTTGACTAACGTGAAGGATTTGGAGGACAATGGGAAGATCGACGACACCTGTTTATTTGGATTACAAATAACTCTCTCTCACTTCAATTCCATGGATTGAACTGAACTTTCTTGCATACCATTGTAAGACTGTAACTCTTGCCACCTGAGCTTGAATGAGTTTGGAAACTTTATTTTTACACCTACATATACATAACACTGCTAACACTTGGTTTACATGGTATAACTATATTACGTACTATATTATGTCGTTACTAATAAAACAATGATTGTTAACAGCAAAACCAGACTCCAGGTGTGTTCTATTTCTGCCATACTTCTACAGGGTTGCATGTATGTAACATAATTGGGGGCCTGTCTGGGATATGAACATATTGTTTGGAGCCATTTTTAAATTGTTTGGGGGCTTAATTGATCGATTAATGATCGATCTGATTGGGGAAATCCCCTTATGATTTGTTTGAGTAGAAAATAAGCAGCGATGAAGGTTGAAAGGTTTCTGGCAGAACCAACCCCTGAAGCATTGGATGACGCTAAGAGGGTTGTGCTGTTGGGAATTGCTCAAAAGTTAACATTTAAGGTGAACACTAAAATGAGGAAAGCTCAGAAACAGATGCTAATAGCACAGTATTATATATCCAAGGGAAAGTTTGAAAAGGATGTGTTGGAAATGTTTGCTGAAAGTAAACCTACTGAGATTGAGCTTCAGCTCCAGTTAGAAAAATTAAAGAGGGAGCATGAGTTGCAACTAAAACAGCTTGAGGCTGATGAAGCAGAAAGACAGAGGCAGTATAATGCTAGAGAGGCAGAAAAACAGAGAGTTCGAGAGGAAGAGATGGCAGCAAGGAGGTACCAACTTAATTTCTCGACTGACAAAAAACCTTTCTCCAAGGTCTGGCATTGTGTATGTACTTCAATCGTTAACAATTATGTGTGCTGCATCTAGGTTCCCCGAAGTGATCCCTCTCATAAATATTAAGGCTAAAACTGTAGTGAAAGCTCTCATCAAGTTTTTTACTGTGGTTGGTCTGCCCAAAGAGATTCAATCTGACCAAGGCAGTAATTTTACCTCAAGGGTATTCCAGCAGATAGTTTATGAACTGGGAGCTAAACAAGTTGTATCATCTGCATATCACCCAGAATCCCAAGGAGCATTAGAAAGATTTCATTCCACCTTGAAGACAAAGATTAAAATATACTGTGTTGAGAATGAAAGAGACTGGGATGAGGGGGTGTATTTGCTTTTGTTTGCTGTAAGGGACTCAATCCAAGAATCATTGGTGTTTAGCACGTTTGAACTCACAGGGCCAGAGGATCTTTAACCTTGCTCAGGGGAGGGTGGTCTGATCAGAAAGTATGTGTCAGTGTGCTAAGCTATGTTTTGGAATTCAAAAATAGACTTAACAAGGTTTGTGACCTTGCAAAGCAGAACTTTCAGAGTTCTCAAAGACGGATGAAGGTCTGGTATGATAAATGAGCCAGAGAACAAACATATCATGTAGGAGATAAGGTCTTGGTTCTGTTTCCAATTTTGACCGACCCACTTCAAGCGAATTTTAGTGGACCAAACCAGATAATTTTAAAAATTAACTCTTTGAATTATGTTACTGGAACACCCGATCGCAGGAAGGCCACTCAAGTGGTTAAAGTCAATATGATAAAGTGTTATTATGGTCCAGAGACAGCACCTATGAGTATTGTTATGAAAACACATGAGGCCGAGGAGTCTGAGGAAGGGGTAGTAGACAATTTGAACAAGCCATAGTCCCTACAAGGCTCATGAATTCTATTGTTTTGAAAAACATTGATAACAAGGTAAATCATTTGGAGCCTGAGCAGCAAAAAACAATTGAAGGGATTAATTTTCAAGTATGAGAATTTGTTTCCCAATGTACCTAAACAATGCACAGCTGCTGTGCATGGCATAGAGGTAGGTCAAGCTGACCCCGTTAAGCAGCACCCTGATCAGATGAATTCAGAAAAGAATAAAATGGCTGAACAAATGATTGAATACATGCTGAAAAATGGTACCATTAAGCCATCTACATCTGATTGGGCTTCACCCTCTGAAATTGTGCCTAAGTCTGATGGCAGCGTGAGATTTTGTACTGATTAAAGGAAAGTAAATGCAGTGACAAGGACAGATGCTTGCCCTATTCCTAGGGTGGATGACTGTACTGATAAGGTTAGAAAGGCTAAATTCCTTATGAAGATTGACCTGTTGAAAGGATACTGGTGTGTTCCCTTGACAGAGAGGGCCAGAGAAATCTTTGCATTTGTAACACATCCTTGACTGTATGAGTATAACATTTTACCCTTTGGAATGGAAAATGCCCCAGGGCCATTCCAAAGATTCTGTGATTCTGTGGCCATTCTGTGAGTCGAGGATAAGAAAATAAAAAGGCTTATATTGATGATTTGTTCATAAGGAGTGGCATGTGGGAAGAACATATCTCGGCAGTAGAAAAGCTGTTTGACAGGCTTTCCAAGGCCAACCATACTGTCAACCTTGCTAAAAGTGAATTTGGCCATGCCACTATTACTTATCTTGGCTACATAGTAGGTCAGGGCTAATTGGCTCCCGTTCAGGCCATTGTTGAGTTTCCCATTCTGAAGGGCAAGAAAGCTCTAAGGTTTTTGGGAAAGGTTGGGTACTATAATAAGTTTTGTAAAAACTTTGTGGATATCGCTCTTCCCCAACAGAACTACTAAGAAAGGATGAAAGATTGGTTTGGAAAGAGCCTTGTCAGGAGGCATTTGAACAACTGAGAACTATTCTATGTTATCAACCTGTGCTCAAAGCACCTGATTTTACAAAACCATTTTCTATAGCTGTAGATGCAGTGATGTAGCTGCCGGGGCAGTGTTGTTACAAAAGGGTGATGATATTGAACATACTGTAGCTTACTTTTCAAAGAAATTTAATGAGTATCAGAAGAATTATTTCACTGTTGAAAAAGAGTTGCTATCACTCACTTTGGCCTTGCAACATTTTGATGCCTGTATTTGTCCTGCACAGAAACCACTTGTGATTTACACTGATCATAATCCATTAGTGTTTCTGAGTAAGATGAAGGATAAGAGTAGGAGGTTGTTAAGCTGGAGTCTGATCTTGCAAGAATATGACATGGAAATAAAACATGTAAAAGATACCAAAAACATTATAGCAGATTGTTGGTCCAGGTGTTAAGTTACAGTTTGTATATGCCTCTGCTATGTCACCTGGTAATTACATATGTATTGCTTCACGCTTTATAATCTACAGTTGGAAAAAATTTTGCTTCTTGATCAAATTTTTTCCCGAAAGGAGGGAGGTGTGATGGGATCTTAAGTTTCATTCATTATGGACTATGCCTTTAAGGAAAGAGAGAGAGAGAAAGACTGAATACAGCGTTATGAAATGCAGCTGTCTTCTACTGCTGTCTGAGTTGCTATATATATATATATATATACAGAGAGAGAGAGAGAGAGAGAGAGAGAGAGAGAGAGAGAGAGAGATGTTCCTGGGAGAAGAGGTGCAGTCTCTAGCATCTCAAAGAACGTTACCATCGCATACCCTGCCAGAATAGATCTGTCGTTAGGCTTATAAGAGGACACATCTGTAAAAAAATCAGCTCTGGGTTGTCTAATGGAGTGGAGTGGAGGTCTGGTTGGGGTGAGGTTACCTTCTCAACTACCTCCAAACAATTGTGGGGCTCAATTAGTTCAGGATAGGGCACCAGAGTAGAAAGGTGAAGTGCTGGGGCATGCTTAAATGCGAGATTGGATTTACTGAAGAGCATGATGACCTCCAAGCCCATCCGGCAGGCTGTGGTGAAATGTGGGGATGCTGCTGAATTGAGTAGTAGCAGCACCACTTAGGGTGCCAAAACCATGAAAGAGTGGTCAAGGATTAACAAAATTGCCTTCTCAACTATCAGCACCATGGTGGCCACCATTCAGAGGCATCTGGGCATTCCGCAGACTACAGGGGGCAGGAGCGTCGGGTAATTGGCAATGGGTCTTCGAAGTCCTTTATGTTTCTACTTGAGGACAGCACTAGCAAAACCCTCCTTTTCATTCATATAAAGCTGAAAAGGCTCTGTGTAGTCTGGTAGACCAACCGTGGGGGGTATGAAGCAGGGCTTGGTGTAGTGCGGTGAAAACAGGCTCCCTTTCCTCAGACCACTGAATGGTGTTTGGCACCTCCTGAGCCAATACCCCTCGGAGGATTGCATCAAGGGCTCGATACTCCCGGACCCACTGACGACAATAGTTAGTCATGCCCAGGAAGGTCATTACCAGCTTCTTTGTCAAGGGCTGAAGTACCTGGGTGATAGTAACTGTGCACTCCAGCCCAAGTTTTCTGAAGCCTCTCTGGAGTATGTAGCCTACGTAATCGTTGATTGGCAGTACTGAAGTTTAGATAGAGAAGCACAGTGACCTCTTGCAGCTTTGTGATTCAGAAGAACGACTGAGTCCTGTCTACAAACATGCAGGCACGTGGAAACCAGCAACTGGTCATTGGCTTACCGCAACAACACCGTTTCCCCCTAAAGGGGCGTATCAGCCAGGTCATCATGAACAGCTGCCGCATAAACTGCTGGACTTTCTGTGTATCCTTGGGGTAGATGTGTCCAGGTGTACTACTGTCCATTATAGGTAAAAGCCAAAAGATATTGGCTATCCTCGTGCAAGGGGATGGAGAAGTGGCAGAACACAAGTCAACCACCATCTACTCGTGACTCTGCGAGGGAGCATAAGTCAGTAGAACATTGAAATCTGACACCACCAGCGAGATGGGTTGTGCTGTCTGGTTAATGGGCCGCAGGTCTTCGACGAAGCACCACTCTTCAGGTCACCCCAGTTTCGGCACTGGCAGAATGGGTGTATTGCAGGGTCTTTGTATTGGAGTAGGGTCTCCACCACTGGTTTAATTCCTAACAAGGCTTATGGCGACAACTGATACTGATGGATGGAAGGCAGGCGGCAGTTCCGCTTGAGGACTACTTGATGAGGGGCCACGGTCTTGACTAGTCCAGCATGATTTTTGTGTTTTGCCCAAAGTTCTGGATCTACACAACTGGGGTCTGTTGGCTCCGTCCACTGGTCAGGGGGTGGGGGCTGACAAGGTAAGAATATTCCTTCTCCCCCCCCCCCCACACCTCATAGTTGTCACTATGATTCCGGAAAATGGAGTAAGGAATTCTGCTTCCTAGGTGATGGCCGAGCGACATGCCGGCTCACACTCCCTTAACCGTGGGCCCCAGGTCTTTGGGTGAAAATGGGAGTTTCAGGTCAAGGATTTACAAATTCCATGCCCTTTCCCTTTTTTTTGCATTGGTATATCCTGCCACAGCCAATTTCCCCATGGGAGACCTTCTACGTGTCAGGCATATAATGCACCCTTAGTAGGAAGGGGCCCCTATTGTTTGGTACATCATAGTGCGAAGCTCGGGGACCTTCTTATCAGATAACTCACAAACAAGCCTTCGGGGGTCCAGTGGATTACGGCGTTCAATTTACACCGAGCGAGTAACGGTGATTCTGGAAGAATCTCCAGTCCTGCCAAAGGATCCCAGCCCGAAACATCGACTGTACTGCTTTCCAAAGATGCTGCCTGGCCTGCTGAGTTGTGGGTGGTACTTTCTTAGGATTCATTTTAGGTGGTTGGTGTCACTTGGCCACTTCTTCCCATTTGTTAAAACACCGCATCATGTAACCGAAGTCCCAAATAGGATACCCGCTACCTGAATCAGTCGTCCCCTTCCACTATTTTATTTTTACCACGTTGAAAGAACCTCCCCTTGACTCCAACCATACAAATCACTGGAAAATGCAACAGAGTACCTGCTGTCCTATTACAAAACAAACCTTATCGGCGGGTGATCCTGGAGGAACCAGAAGGTTGTCCAGCAATTTCTTAGTGTTCTTGTATTTTTCAATTTTCTTCGTCGTGGTGTCCGTTACCGGTATTTTCGTTTTAGGATCAATCGGGCATCGCACGTGGGGCACCTTTCTTGTCAGTTTACCTTTAGAGGGCACCACCAACTTACCAGGACAATGGCCCATCTTTTTCAGTCTTAAATCTTACTTAACAGTTGTTGATATATTCCCATGTCTCTGTGTATAAATCAGCTGATTATGACAGTGAACATCTAGGTCCCAAAAAGGATCAGTTTTATTTTAATACAATTTTAAATTTCAAGGTTCCCTGTCCCTTCTCCCAGTTTCTGTCTTGTTCTTACCAGAACTCAGGAATAGAGGTCACCGGCCAGTAAGGCACAGTGTCAACCTTGTCTGACACAGTCCCGGTCCTGAATCCCGTCTTTCAGGGCTATCTCACAGGGGCCTCTTTCCCTTCTGAGGGGCCAATTTCTCTGTCAGGGGTTTGTTATATCCCATTTAAAGGGATCCAATCCTCGTTGCCAATATTGTCAGAGCAAATCAAATAACATTCGGACTCAAATATTAATTTTTGACGGGGAATTCAAAACAATGCTCGGACCCAGATATTCCATTGTCTACAGGCCTCAAGTCAAGGTTTCCTAATAAGGTAAACAGATGTAACAATCCAAGCATTTGTGAGACTGAATAAAAGTAGCTTTTCACAATAAGCCCCGCAACTGGGGGAAGGTGGTTAGCAATTAGCTCAACGACTTGCTGGTATGTTTTAATAATACTTGGTTTTCCACACTCCTTTTTATCTTACCGACATCTTCTGTTCCCTTCCACTAGAACATTCAGCAGTCACACATTATCATTAACCCTCTAAATTCCCTGACACATTCACAGATTTACAATTCTCTGGTTTATCTCGCTGCCCTTTTAGTGATGGCTATCTTCGTCACCACTTGTGGTTGACAAAGATTTAAAAATCTCTGTCAGGATCCCAGCAGTCTCCTCCCTTGCCTCTTATTACAGCATAGGTTACATTTCAATGGGTCTGCGGGTTGATAAACTCACAAAGACCTCTAATATTGCTTCCTTTCTGATGTGAAACGTGAATCCCCTCCCACCACCACAATGATCTCCTTAAGGAATCAGATGAGATTAAAGATGTCACGTAAAATCAACATCGTTTAATGTCTTTTTCCAGCAAAGGAGAACAAAATAATTGTTACTCTGGATCCGATGCAGCACAAAAAAATAACACAATAAATATAGGTACATAAGATAACTTATACATAGACTGATTGTATATCCACAGAGTGACTCTAAGCACAGGAATGTCTGTACATAAAGTCACTGGCAAGAAAAGTTAGTGTGGAGGTGGTTGGGGGTCCTAAGGCTTCATGCATAAATGTGTGGCTTAGTCTTTAATGGACCCTATTCTTAACCTGCTTACTGTCTTGCTCTGAATATAAAATGTTTGTGACTTCTTATTCTCATTTACCTGTGATATTAAAGATACGCTGTATTTGTACATTTACATCAAACACAGTGAAATGCATCATTTGCATCAACAACCAACACAGTCTGAGGATGTGCTGGGGCAGCCCGCAAGTGTCACTATACTTTCTGCACCAACATAGCAAGCCCACAACTTAATAACTCTTACGTCTTTGGAATGTGGCAGGAAACCAGAGCAGATGGAAGGATGTGCTGGCATTGAAGATGGTCTAAATGAGCTTTAGAATGAAAGGGTTAGCAAGTGAGTGATGTGTCCGGGCTTGTGCTCACTGGAGCTTTGAAGGATCAGGGGAGAAACTAATAAAAATCTATCAAATATTGGAAGGCATGGATGGAGTGTATGTGGAGAAGATGTTTCCAGCAATGGGAGAGTCCAGGACTGAGGGGAGCACAGCCTTTTTTATGCCATGGACCATTGCTATTAACCAAAGAGTCTATGGACACTAGATTGCAAAATCCTGATCTAAAAACAGGCATCTCTTTTGAACAGACATAAGGAGGAATTTCTTTAGGGAGAGGATGGTGAATCTGTGGAAATTATTGCCAGAGACAGCTATGGAGGCCAAGTTACCTGGTATATTTAAAGTGGAAGTGGATAGGTTCTTGATTAAGAAAGGTGTCACATGTTATGGGGAGAAGCCAAGAAGATGGGGTTGATTGGAAAATAAATCATCCAGAACAAATGGTGGAGCCAACTCAATGGGCTGAATGGCCCAATTCTGCTCCTATGGACTTCCATTTCCATCTTCTACCCAGTGGCACTGACATCAATCATCAAGACAAGATTGTATCGTGTTCAACTGCAGACCGCTGTAATGTTCATGGGCTCAGTGACTTGGACTACTTTTTTTGTGTGTGACTATATTTAACAGCTGTTTTATACATGCTATGAAAAATTACTGCCGATTCCACCCACCCTAGCAGTCACCTATTTGCCAAATTGCCATCAGGGAGATGCTTAAGTCTATCACCACCAGGACTATACAGCATTTCTGGAGCTTATTTCCAATAGTTACCCATCTACTCAACAGAACTCACTCAGGTGTAATACCCTAACGGTCCCAGCACAACATCTGTTAAGTGCTTCCTGTCTCCTTGTTCTGTTGATAATCATTGAGTCTGTTCAAATGTTCACATTTATTTAAGTTTGATTATCGATGTCTGCACATGTGACCATTCTGCTGATTGTTGATTGCTCAGGGCTGTTTGCACTATTGTCCAATAATAGGAGACTCTATAGTTAAGGGGTCAGACAGGTGATTCTGTGGACACAGAAAAGAAACACGGGTGGTAGTTTGCCTCCCAGGTGCCAGGGTCTGGGATGTTTCTGATCATGTCCACGATATCCTGAAGTGGGAAGGTGAACAGCCAGAGGTTGTGTACATATTGATAACAACAACATAGGTAGGAAAAGGGAGGAGGTCCTGAAAACAGACTACAGGGAGTTAGGAAGGAAGTTGAGAAGCAGGACTTCAAAGTAATCTTGGGATTACTGCCTGTGCCACACGACAGTGAGTATAGGAATAGGATGAGGTGTAGGATAACTGCAAGGCTGAGGGATTGGAGCAGGGGGCAGGGATTCAGATTTCTGGATCATTGGGACCTCTTTTGGGGCAGGTGTGACCTGTACAAAAAGAACAGGTTGCACTTGAATCCGAGGGAGCACAATATCCTGGCGGGGGGGGGGGGTCTGATAAGGCTATTGGGGAGAGTTTAAACTAGAATTGCTGGGGCGGTGGGAACCAAGCTGAAGAGACGGAGGAAGGGGTGGTTGGCTCACATATAGAGAAAGCTTGGAGACAGTGTGAGAGGGAGGATAGTCAGGTGATAAAGAAGGGTTATGCTCAGACTGATTGTTTGAGATGTGTCTATTTTAATGCAAGGAGTATCATGAGTATCATGGAGCTATGATGCTGTAGCCATTACAGAGACTTGGATGGCTCAGCGCCAGGAATGGCTACTTGGAGTTCCAGGCTTTAGATGATCAGAAAGGACAGAGAGGGAGGCAAAAGAGGTGGGGGCATGGCACTGCTAATCAGAGATAGTGTCATGGCTGCAGAAAAGGAGGCAGTCATGGAGGGATTGTCTATGGAGTTTCTGTGGGTGGAAGTTAGGAACAATAACTCTACTGGGTGTTTTTTCTTGACCACCCAAAAGTAACAGGAACATCGAGGAGCAGATAGGGAAACAGATTTTGGAAAGGTGTAATAATAATAGGGTTGTTGTGGTGAGAGATTTTAATATCCCAAATATTGATTGGCATCTCCCTAGAGCAAGGAGTTTAGATGGGGTGGAATTTGTCAGTGTGTTCAGGAAGGTTTCCTGACACAATATGTAGAGAGGAAACTCGAGGAAATCTGCAGATGCTGGAAATACATACAACACACACAAAATGCTGGTGGAACACAGCAGGCCAGGCAGCATCTATAAGGAGAAGCACTGTCGACGTTTTGGACCGAGACCCTTCGGCAGGACTAACTGAACGGAAAGATAGTAAGAGATTTGAAAGTAGTGGGGGGGAGGGGGAAATGCGAAATGATAGGAGAAGACCGGAGGGGGTGGGATGAACCTAAGAGCTGGAGAGGTGATTGGAGAAAGTGATACAGAGCTGGAGAAGGGAAAGGATCATGGGACGAGAGGCCTCGGGAGAAAGAAAGGGGGGGAGTACCAGAGGGAGATGGAGAACAGGCAGAGTGATGGGCAGAGAGAGAGAGAAAAAAACAAACAACTAAATATGTCAGGGATGGGGGTAAGAAGGGGAGGAGCGGCATTAACGGAAGTTAGAGAAGTCAATGTTCATGCCATCATGTTGGAGGCTACCCAGCCGGTATATAAGGTGTTGTTCCTCCAGCCTGAGTGTGGCTTCATCTTGATAGTAGAGGAGGCCATGGATAGACATATCAGAATGGGAATGGGACGTAGAATTAAAATGTGTGGCCACCGGGAGATCCTAATTTCTCTGGCGGACCAAGTGTAGGTGTTCAGCGAAACGGTCTCCTAGTCTGCGTCGGGTCTCACCAGTATATAAAAGGCCACACCGGGAGCACCGAACGCAATATACCACACCAGCCGACTCACAGGTGAAGTGTCGCCTCACCTGGAAGGACTGTCTGGGGCCCTGAATGGTGGTGAGGGAGGAAGTGTAAGGGCAGGTGTAGCACTTGTTCTGCTTACAAGGATAAGTGCCAGGAGGGAGATCAGTGGGAAGGGATGGGGGAGACAAGTGGACAAGGGAGTCGCGTAGGGAGCAATCCCTGTGGAAAGCAGAAACAACATGTAGAGAAGTCTACAAGACGAGAGGCTGTACTTGATCTGGTATTGGGAAATGAACCTGGTCTGGTGACAGGTCTCTCAGTGGGAGAGCATTTTGGAGATAGTGATCACAATTCTATCTACCATAACATTGGAGAGGGATAGGAAGAGACAAGTTAGTAAAGTGTTTAATTGGAGTAAGGAGAAATTTGAAGCTATCAGGCAGGAACTTGGAATCATAAATTGGGAACAGATGTTCTCAGGGAAATGTACAGCAGAAATGTGGCAGATGTTCAGGGGATATTTGCATGGAGTTCTGCATATTGGAGTTCCAATGAGACAGGAAAAAGATGGTAGGGTACAAAAACTGTGGTGTACAAAGGCTGTTGTAAATCTAGTCAAGAAGAAAAGAAGAGCTTATGAAAGGTTCAAAAAACAAGGCAATGATAGAGATCTATGAGATTATAAGGCTAGCCGGAAGGCGCTTAAGAATGAAATTAGGAGAGCCAGAAGGAGCCATGAGAAGGCCTTGGCAAGCAGGATTAAAGAAAACCCCAAGACATTCTTCAAGTATGTGAAAACTAAGAGGATAAGACATGAGAGAATAGGACCAATCAAGTGGGACAGTGGAAAAGTGTATAAGGAACCAGAGCAGATAGCTGAGGTACTTAATGAATACTTTTATTCAGTATTCACTACAGAAAAGGATCTTGGCGATTGTAGGGATGACTTACAGCACATAAGCTTGAGCATATAGACATTAAGAAAGAAGATGTGCTGGAGCTTTTGGAAAGTGTCAAATTGGATATGTCTCCGGATTCAGACAAGATGTACCCCAGGCTACTGTGGGAGGCGAGGGAGGAGATTGCTGAGTCTCTGGCGATTATCTTTCCATCATCAATGGGGACAGGGGAGGTTTCGGAGGATTGGAGGGTTGCGGATGTTGTTCCTTATTCAAGAAAGGGGGTAGAGATAGCCCAGGAAATTATGGACCACTGAGTCTTACTTCTGTGGTTGGTAAGTTGATGGAAAAGATGAAAAAAAATCCTGAGAGGCAAGATTTATGAATATTTGGAGAGGCATAATATGATTAGGAATAGTCAGCATGGCTTTGCCTATTGAGCCTGATTGAATTTTTTGAGGATTTGACTAAAGATCACAAGAGGGCATAGTTTTAAGGTCCTTGGAAGTAGCTACGGAGGAAATGTCAATGATAAGTTTTTACTCAGAGAGTAGTGAGTGCGTGGAATGGGCTGCCGGCGATGGTGGTGGAGGCAGATATGATAGGGTCTTTTAAAAGACACCTGGATAGGTACATGGAACTTAGAAAAATAGAAGGTAATTTCTGAAGTAAGTACATGTCCAGCACAGCATTATGCGCTGAAGGGCCTATATTGTGCTGTAGTTTTTCTATGTTTCTAGATTGTTGGTTGCTGTTGTTTTGTCTGTTGTGGTATTGCCCTGTGGTTTATGCTTGGCACTGAAGCACAATTGATTCTGGTATGTTTCACATACTGGCAATAAAGTGATTTTGACCCTGCGTGTGCTTGTGCTGCATAGGACCGTTGGTACTCTGCTTTGGCCTCATAGTAACACTGTTTCATTTGCCTGTATTCATGATATAATGCCCTAGTTCATATTTTTACTGTTATGATCTATGTATTTCATTTAGCAGTTCTGTAAGAGCAGTCTGTTCTGTTTTCATGTTTGTTTGGGTTATTGTTGAATTGAATTGACTTTATATCTTACATCCTTTACATACATGAGTAAAAATCTTTTGTTACATCTCCATCTAAACGTACAATGTGCAATCATAGTCATCTAAAACAAGCAGAACAGTCAACGTAATATAGAAATACACTCAAATCAGCATGAGTTAATCAGTCTGATGGCCTGGTGGAAGGAGTTGTCCTGGAGCCTGTTGGTCCCTTTACATGCTGCGGTATTGTTTCCCAGATGGTGGCAGCTGGAATAGATTGCGGTTGGGGTGACCTAATGACTCTTTTTGCACACCTGTCTTTGTAAACGTACTGAACCATGGGAAGTTCACAACTACAGATGCGCTGGGCATCACTCTCTTCAGAGTCATGCGACTAAGGGAAGTACAGTTCCCATAGCAGGCAGGATGCTCTCAATTGTGCAGCTGTAGAAAGTTCTTAGGATTTTTTTTTGGGGGGGGGGGGCATGCCAAACTTCCTCAACCATCTGAGGTGAAAGAGGTACTGTTGTGAAAAATGTATGCCATCCAATTAGGATGGTCGAATTAGGGAGGTTTCACTGGCGAGGGACACGAAGGTTGGTCTTGGGCTTGTGCTTGGCAGCAGACGGAGAGAGGAGCGCTGGGGAGAACCGGTCATAGCGTACGATCCGGTGGGAGACCCGTTTGTTTGAGGCAGATTGCAAGCGACACTCGGAAGGTGGTGTGTGCTTTCACACTGACCGAGGGCCCAGCGAGTGAGTGACAGAGAAGTTCAAGATGTGCTCCAACTTGTGCACATTTGACTGTTTAATTAGAATGGGCCTTTTCTTTTTGTTATTCTTTACTAACCCTTTAGAGAAATTACAATTCATAAATATAATTCCTTTAATCGCATGCACTAATTTGCAACAAGGTAGCAAATTACGCAGCATCCACACAAACCAGAGTTTGGGGTGAGTGAGCTTTCTCAATCTCACAAGTTTGGCGGCACTTGAGGCCTTCCTTACACTTCTGTAGCCAAGGAAACCAGGGTGTTTCAATGAGTATTCATGTACGGTTGAAGGACAATTAAACTTGAACTTGATCATGAAGTGCTTCAAATGGATGATAATGGCACATATCAAAAACTCCACTCCTGCATCATTGGACATTCACCAGCATTCTTACCAACACAACTACTATAGAACAGGTGCCATAGCATCTGCCATGCACCTGGCCCTGACACACCGAGAAAACAAAGTCACTTGTCAAAATGCTGTTTCTGGATCTCAGTTCGGCATACAATACTATTGTCCCACAGACTTTGCTGAACAAACTCCTACTCCTAAGTCTAAATACACCACTGTGCAAATGGATGTTGGACTTCCCAACAAACAGACCTCAGATATTCAGAATACACAAGCACTCCTCCTTCCGCATCATCTATCAACACGGGTGCCCCCGGGGGCTGTGTGCTGAACCCATCGCTGTACACTCCACTCACACATGACTTCATGGCCAAACACCCAAGCCATCACATCATCAGATTCACCAATGACACAACAGTGGTGGGGCTCATCACCAACAATGATGAGATGGCCTACAGAGGTGGAAGAGCTTGAGGCCTGCTGCCAGGCAAATAACCGCTTCCCGTATGTTAACAAGGCAAAGGAGGTGGTTATGAATTTCAGGAAAATTCACACCACTCACACCCGACTTTACATCGGCAGCACAACAGTGGAAATTGTGAGCAGTTTCAAACTCCTGGGAGTGCACGTCGCTAGCACCCTAAACATCCTTCACAGTCAAGGATGCCTCTACATTCTGAGGAGACTCAGGAGAGCTGGTCTGTGCACATCTATATTCCCATCATGCGGCAGACAGCACCCTAACAAGCTGCATCACTGCTTGGTACAGGAACTGCACTTGTCAAAACTGCCCAATGCATCACTGGCACCAGCCTACCTGCTAACAAGGACATACATACAATATCAGAAAAGGGAGCGCAACGTATTGTAGGATAGTGCCCACTCTGCTCATGGACTGCTTGCCCCACACCCATTAGGGAGGAGGCTACCTAACGTCCATTGCAGGACCACCAGACTCAAAAACAGTTACTTTCCACGAGCTGATCAGCACCTCCACCCACTGTCTCACCATTACAGTACTTTGTCATTTCCTGTCAGTCACCTTATGTACAGCCTGCTGTCGCTTTATGGGCATACAATCAATCTACGTATTTATATTTATTGTGGTTTTGCTATTATTATGGTGTTCTTTATCTTTTGTGGTTTTTTTGTGCTACATCAGATATGCAGTAACAATTATTTTGTTGTGCTTGCATTTGTGGACAGGAAATAACAATAAACAATCTTGAATCTTTAAGTGGTCCTGCCCCTCAATCTGCCAGTTAGCTCCCTAAATTCTTGTCGCAAGACTGCTTAGGCGGTCGCCAGCCATAACGATGTCACTGAACATCCACTGTGTGTGTTTAGACGCTTTCTTGTGGGACACGGGCGTCACTCCGCAACATCCCTCACTGATTACGTTTCGTCCATTCTGCTGGACAAAGCCCTGCCCACTCAGCAGGGCAGCGCTGGCGTCTGAGGGAAAAGGCGGAGTTTTGCCGCTTTGGATGGTGGAGCATGCGCAGTAGGCGATTCTTTAACGGCCGGCCTTGACTGTGATCACGTGAACAGTAGCTTGCAGCATGCGCAGTGTTGGCGTGCCGGCAGAACCGGCTTCTGTGGAGTCGGAGCATGCGTGATGGTTCTATGGCGGTGTCTGGGAGAGGCAGCTGAGTAGGCGGCCGCCTGGGGTCCGAGTCCAACGCCACTTTGCTGCAATCCATTACTGGAGCTCACCAGAAAACGATCTCTCATCCACGGTTGATCCCTTCTACTGCTAGTGGGTGGGCGCCTATGGCGCAACTCATGTAGAGTGCGGTCTCGGAGTCGGCGTCTGGGCCTTGGCGCAAGATGGCGGCGGAGGGGAGCGGCGCAGCGGCAGGTTAGTGAGGGAAGGGGGAGTGAGGAGGGTAGGGGGAAATGAGTGAAGTGGGGGAAGAGTGAGGAAGAAATGAGCGGAGTAGGGGAAAGTGACTGGAGTGGGAGTTAAGAGTGAGGAGGGAGTAAGGGGGAATTGAGTGGAGTGGAAGGGAGAGTGAGGAGGGAGTCGGGGGAATTGGGTGGGGGAGCGTGAGGAGGGGATAAAGGGGAATTAATTGGAGTTGGCGTAGAGTTAGGAGGGGGTACGGGGGAAATGAGTGGAGTGGGAGTAGAGTTGAGGTTTTGGGGCAGGGTGGGTGGATATGATGGGATGTACCTCAAAATTGTTGGAAGAAAGCTTCTCTACTAACGGCATTCTCGCATGTCATGAGCCACAGCTGGGCAATGCTGGATGAAAATGAATGTTTGATAGTCGTGCCAAGTTATTTTTTATATATATAAAACTTGGGGTTTACCAGGCAGTAATGATTTCTGCCATATGACGTCCTTCAGCTACTACCTATATCTGATATCGTAAAGCTTAAGAGAGATGCCAACATCATTTCTACAAAATGATCTTTACACTGGTGAATAACCACTCAAGCTCCAGTAACAAAAATACCAGGTTTGACACAAATGTCCAAGAGGTAATTAACTATATAAGAGAAGTGTTCCTGTAGCTGAATCTCCACCATGCCTCAAGGGAAAAGAAACAACTCTTCTGGCATATTAGGGTCACATTTCAACAGGAATCCTTTGTTTAACTCTATGTGTTACAGGTGTATTTGAATATGTTGAGCTGTTTTCTTGTTTTAGCACTAGTAAGTGTACTAAAATTATATGAACCAAAAGATTACGGTTAGTGAAGTAAAGATACAGTAGGTACAGATCAACTAGAGAGTTAGGTGGAAAAGCGGCAGATACAGTTTAATCCAGAGGTGTAAGTGAGATTTTAGTAGGATGTATGGAGTTTAATTATTGTACATAGTTCGGTCAAAGGAAGCAGCATAGCTCCAGGGCCAAGGTGCAGTACTGATGTGATAGAGAAATTAGTGCAAGTCCATATCTCACTGAAAGTGACAATACAGGTGAATACGGTAGTGAAGCAAACATTTGGTATGTTTGCCTTTATAGGCTGAGAGTTGGGATGCAATGTTGAAGCACTACATAACATTGGTTAGACCACGCTTGCAGTGTTGCATACATTTCTGATCACTACACTGAAGGAAGATTGTGGTTCAATGGAAAGAGTGCAGAAAAGGTTCACTATGATGTTTTTACCTATAGAGAGATGGAGTTGTATATTGGGTTTATTCTTACTGGAACATTTATTCATAAGTAGGAGGATGAGCTCCCAGAAGTTATGGTCCGTGTCACTACCAGTGACACAGATAGGAAGAGTTACGAGGTCCTGCAAAGTGAGTTCAGGGAGTTAGGTACTGTCCTTTAAGTTAGCACCTCCAGGCTTGTAATTTCAAGACTGCTCCCAATACCACATCACAGTGAGCCCAGAAATTGGAAGATAATACAGTTTAACATGTTGCCAAGGAAGTGGTTCAGGAGGGAGGGCTTCAGGTTATTGTATCATTGGGCTCTCTTCCAGGGAATGTGGGATCCATACAGAAGGGGGAACTCAAAATAAGCGAAGCTGTAGATTGTAACATGGAAACAGCGAGCTGTTGGCCTCTCCTCTTGCTGTGGCAGGAGCAATATCTCTTTCCCTCGTTAGTAGGAGAAGAGCTGTTGAGCTATCGAAGTGTTGGGATGGACAGTAGTTCTGATCGTCTCTGGGGGCTTGTTATTGCTGGGGTGGGTGGGGGGGAGGCCCGATGCTTTTTGTTGGAACACGCGAGGGCGTGAAGGTTGATGTTTTGCAGCTGTTTTTGCGTTGGAGGGGGGGCTTTCAGGTTCTAATATTCTTCTGTCATTCATTCTTTGGGTTTTTTTTTAAATCTCTTTCATGGATGTCTGCAAAGAGAAAGGATTTCAGGTTGTATACTGCGAACATTCTCTGACATTGAACTGGAAAGGGGCTGATATCCTCCTAGTGGGAACATTTGCTGGTGCTGCATGGGTTTGGGAATCAGCACACCTGAACTAATGGAGTGGTTGTGGTGAAAGATCCTGTTAAGTCTACATACAGTCAAGAATCAAAAAGGTCGAGAAATGTGGGACTAATGTGTATATTTCGATGCAAGAAGTATTGTAGAAAAGGCAGAAGATCTCAAGGCATGCATCAGCATGTAGAATTAAGATATTGTACCATTAGTGTATTTTGTTGGAGGAAGAACAAAACTGGCAGCTCAATGTTCTGGGGTTCCGTTGTCTTAGACGTGATAGTGGGAGGGATGGCACTGTTAGTTGGAAAATATCGCAACAGTGCTCAACCACAGACTGTTGCAAGAAACATAAGGTTGTGATAGGTGATTTTTACTTTCCACATATTGGCTGGGACTCCCATACTGTAAAAGGGTTGGATGGGAAAGAGTTTGTCAAATGTGTTCAGGAGGGTTTGTTTAATCAGTACATACAAGTCCTAACAAGAGAGTGTACAACACTAGTTCGAGTGAGACAGATGACAGAAGCTTGTGTAGGGGAACACTTTGCATCAAATGATCATAATGCCATTAGTTTCAAAATAATTAGGGAAAAGGATAGGTCAGGTCCTTTGGTTGAGACTCTAAATTGGTGAAAGACTAATTTTGTTGATATCAGAAAAGATGTGAAATTTTGAGAGTATAGAGTTTGTGTATTCCTGTCAGAATAAAAGGCAAGGCTAACAGGTTTAGGAAACCTTGGACTTCGAGAGATATTGAGGCCCTGGTTAAGAAATAAAAGATACATAGCAGGTATAGGCAGGCAGGAGCAAATGAGGTACTTGAGTACAAGAAATGCAAGAGAACACAAGATGGAAATCAGGAGGGCTAGAAGAAGGATAAAAGCATACCAAGGGACAAAATTGGTCCTCTGGAAGATCAAAGTGGTAACTTATGAGTAGAGCCAAAAGAGATGGGGGAGATCTTAAACGGATTTTTTGCAACAGTATTTAATCGGGAGACAGACACAGTCTGCAGATGTGAAACAATATGGCAGCAAGGTCATACAGATTAGAGGAGGTGGTGTTGCTGTCTTGAGGCAAATTAGTGGATAAATCTCCAGGGCCTGACAAGGTGTTCCCTCTGACCCTGTGGGAAACTAGTATAGAAATGACTGACGAAGGGGAAGGGGCTCAGCCTGAAACGTCAACAGCGCTTCTCCTTATAGATGCTGCCTGGCCTGCTGCGTTCCACCAGCATTTTGAGAGAGTGGTAGTAGATAGCTTCTTCTTTGGAGGTCTGTGACTAGTGTGCAGCAGGGATCAAATCCGGGTCCGTTGTTGTCATCTATATCAATGATTCGGATGATGTGCTGAACTGGATCAGCAAATTTGCAATGGCATCAAGACTGGCCATGTAATGGACAGTGAGGAAGACTGCTTGAAGTGGGATCTGGAAAAGTTGGGTTGAAAATGACACTTGGAATTAATGCAAACAAGTGTGAGGTGTTGCTCTGAATAAACCAGGGTAGGTTGTACACGGTGAGTAGTAAGACATTGAGGAAAGTGGTAGAACAGAGGGATCTGGGAATATTAATCCATAATTTCTTGAAAGTGGCGTCACGAGTAGATGGGGGTCAAAGAGAATGCTTTTGCCACATTGGTCTTTGTAAATAAAATGTATTGAGTGCAAAAGTTGAGATGTTAAATTGAAATTGTAAATGATGTTGTTGGGCCTAATTTGGAGTCTTGTGCAGTTTTGGCCACCTACCTGTAGGAGAGATATAGAAACATAGAAAATAGGTGCAGGAGTAGGCCATTCGGCCCTTTGAATCTGCACCACCATTCAGTATGATCATGGCTGATCATCCAACTCCGAACCCTGTACCTGCTTTCTCTTCATACCCCTGATCCCTTTAGCCACAAGGGCCATATCCAACTTCCTCTTAAATATAGCCAATGAACCGGCCTCAACTGTTTCCTGTGGCAGAGAATTCCACAGATTCACCACTCTGTGTGAAGAAGTTTTTCCTCATCTCGGTCCTAAAAGGCTTCCCCTTTATCCTTAAACTGTGACCCCTCGTTCTGGACTTCCCCAACATCAGAAACAATCTTCCTGCATCTAGCCTGTCCAATCCCTTTAGAATTTTATACGTTTCAATAAGATCCCCTTCAATCTTTTAAATTCCAGAGAGTATAAGCCTAGTCGATCCAGTCTTTCTTCATATGAAAGACCTGCCATCCCAGGAATCAATCTGGTGAACCTTCTTTGTACTCCCTCTATGGCAAGAATGTCTTTCCTCAGATTAAGGGACCAAAACTGCACACAATACTCTAGGTGCGGTCTCACCAAGGCCTTGTACAACTGCGGTAGAACCTCCCTGTTCCTGTACTCAAATCCTTTTGCTATAAATGCCAACATATCATTTGCCTTTTTCACCACCTGCTGTACCTGCATGCCCACCTTCAATGACTGGTGTACAATGACACCCAGGTCTCGTTGCACCTCCGCTTTTCCTAATCGGCTAATCCATTCAGATAATAATCTGTTTTCCTGTTCTTCCAACCAAAGTGGATAACCTCACATTTATCCACATTAAATTGCATCTGCAATGAATTTGCCCACTCACCTAACCTATCCAGGTCACCCTGCATCCTCTTAGCATCCTCCTCACAGCTAACACCACCACCCAGCTTCGTGTCATCCGCAAACTTGGAGATGCTGCATTTAATTCCCTCGTCTAAATCATTAATATATATTGTAGACAACTGGGGTCCCAGCACTGAGCCTTGCTGTACCCCATTAGCCACTGCCTGCCATTCTGAAAAGGTCCTGTTTACTCCCACTCTTTGCTTCCTGTCTGCCAACCAATTCTCTATCCACATCAATACCATACCCCCAATACAGTGTGCTTTAAGCTTGCACACTAATCTGTGTGAGACCTTGTCAAAAGCCTTTTGAAAATCTAAATATACTACATCCACTGGCTCTCCCCATCCACTCTACTAGTTACATCTTCAAAAAATTCTATAAGATTCGTCAGACATGATTTTCCTTTCACAAATCCATGCTGACTTTGATGATTTCACCTCTTTCCAAATGTGCTGTTATCACATCTTTGATAACCAACTCTAGCATTTTCCCCACCACCGAAATCAGACTCACCGGTCTATAATTCCCTGGTTTTACTCTCCCTCCTTTTTTAAAAAGTGGGGTTACATTAGCCACCCTCCAATCCTCAGGAACTAATCCAGAATCTAAGGAGTTTTGAAAAATTATCACTAATGCATCCACTATTTCTTGGGCTACTTCCTTAAGCACTCTGGGATGCAGACCATCTGGCCCTGGGGATTTATCTGCCTTTAATCCCTTCAATTTACCTCACACCACTTCCCTACTAACTTGTATTTCCCTCAGTTCCTCCATCTTACTAGACCCTTGGTCCCCTACTATTTCCAGAAGATTATTTATGTCCTCCTTAGTGAAGACAGAACCAAAGTTATTCAACTGGTCTGCCATGCCCTTGTTCCCGATGATCAATTCACCTGTTTCTGACTGTAAGGGACCTACATTTGTCTTGACCAATCTTTTTCTTTTCACATATCTATAAAAGCTTTTACAGTCAGTTTTTATGTTCCCTGCCAGCTTTCTCTCATAATCTTTTTTTCCCTTTCCTAATTAAGCCCTTTATCCTCCTCTGCTGGTCTCTGAATTTCTCCCAGTCCTCAGGTGTGCCGCTTTTTTTTTTGCTAATTTATATGTTTCTTCTTTGGACTTGATACTATCCCTAATTTCTTTTGTCAGCCACAGGTGCACTACCTTGCCTGGTTTATTCTTTTGTCAAAATGGAATGAACAATTGTTGTAGTTCATCCATGCGATCTTTAAATACTTGCCATTGCATGTTCACTGTCAACCTTTTAAGTATCATTTGCCAGTCTATCTTGGCTAATTCATGTCTCATACCTTCAAAGTTACCCTTCTTTAAGTTCAGAACCTTTGTTTCTGAATTTACTATGTCACTCTCCATCTTAATGAAGAATTCCGCCATATTATGGTCACTCTTACCCAAGGGGCCTCGCACGACAAGATTGCTAACTAATCCTTCCTCAATACCCAATCTAGAATGACCTGCTCTCTAATTGGTTCCTCGACATGTTGGTTCAGAAAACCATCCTGCACACATTCCAAGAAATCCTCTTTCTCAGCACCTTTACCAATTTGGTTCACCCAATGTATATGTAGATTGAAGTCACCCATTATAACTACTGTTCCTTTACTGCACGCATTTCTAATTTCCTGTTTAATGCCATCCCCAACCTCACTACTACTGTTAGGTGGCCTGTACACAACTCCCACCAGCGTTTTCTGCCCCTTTGTGTTATGCAGCTCTACCCATATTGATTCTGCATCCTCCAGGCTAATGTCTTTCCTTTCTATTGCATTAATCTCCTCTCTAACCAGCAATGCTACTCCACCTCCTTTTCTTTCCTGAATATTGAATATCCCTGGATGTTGAGCTCCCATCCTTGGTCACCCTGGAGCCATGTCTCTGTGATCCCAACTATATCATATTCATTAATAACTATCTGCACATTCAATTCATCCTCCTTGTTACGAATGTTCCTCGCATTGACACACAAAGCCTTCAGGCTTGTTTTTACAACACTCTTAGCCCTTATACAATTATGTTGAAAAGTGGTCCTTTTTGATTTTTGCCCTGGATTTGCCTGCCTGTCACTTTTACTTTTCACCTTCATACTTTTTGCTTCTACCCTCATTTTACATCCCTCTGCCTCTCTGCCCTTGTTCCCATCCCCCTGCCACATTAGTTTAAATCCTCCTGAACAGCAGTAGCAAATGTTCCCCCTAGGACATTGGTTCCAGTCCAGCCCAGGTGCAGACCGTCCTGTTTATACCGGTCCCAACTCCCCCAGAACTGGTTCCAATGCCCCAGAAATTTAAATCCTCCCCCTTGCACCATTTTTCAAGCCATGTATTCATCTGAAATATCCTCCTATTTCTACTTTGACTAGTACGTGGCTCTGGTTTTAATCCAGAGATTATTACCTTTGTGGTCCTACTTTTTAGTTTATCTCCTAACTCCCTAACTTCACCTTGTAGGACCGCATCCTGTTTTTTTACCTATGTCATTGGTACCTATGTGCACATCGACCACTGGCTGTTCACCCTCCCATTCCAGAATGTCCTGCAGCCCCTCAGACATCCTTGACCCTTGCACCGGGGAGGCAACATACCATCCTGGAGTCTCGTTTGCGGCTGCAGAAACACCTATCTATTCCCCTTACAATCGAATCCCTTATCACTATAGCTGTCCCACTCCTTATCTCCCACTGCAAATAAGATTGAAAGAACGCAGAGAAAATTTATAAGAATGTTGCCATGACTTGAGGATCTGAGTTGTAAGGAAAGATTGAATAGGTTAGGGTTTTATTTCTTGGAGCATAGAAGATTGAGAGGAGATTTTGTATAGGTATACCAAATTGTTTTCTAGCTTACCAGCTTGGTGCTGGGTTCATACATTCCAAGTGGCAATTCGCAGTCTCTTGTTCTTGCAGACAGCAGTGATAAGACAATCCGGGCTTACCTGTCTGTTTATATGATATCCCTTACCGAGTGAGGTGTCCACACTCTTTGGTAGTTGGCTCCCATTTACGCTGTTGTCTTTTACATTTGTGTACGTATTAACCGTGGTTGTACTAGGGATGAAATACAAGAAGTAGCTTCCCCATGCTTGCTTCAGATGCGGTGTCTTTACAGGACGGGTGACCCTGACCATTGTTGTATTAAAAGGATCTTCTGCTCAGCGTCTGTGAAGCAGGAACCATTGATTGTGTTACTCACAACTTGCCTTCTGATTCATCCACCATCTGGATTCAGTGGCTTCACTGTAACCCAAGAAGGGAGGCTGACAGGTGCTACACCTTGCATAAGGGTGTCCTGGAGGTAGCTGTGGTTAATGGTAACCTCGTTACCCAAAGCAAATGCTTCACAGCCAGATGTAGTTTATCCTCATACCCAGGATGATATTGCGTGGAGGAGATAAACATGAAAAGGATGTTGCTGTCATCTTAGACAAAAAAAAAAGAACATCCAGGAGCCTGCTAGGATATTGGCATATCTCAGACAGAATGATGCTAATCAAACTAAAAGGACAACAAAACAACATCTGTATCATTCAAGTATATGCACCCACAACGACAAGCTTAAAGAAATTGATACCTTCTGCTACTCCCTAGACAAAGCACTAGAACAATGCAAATCACAAGAAGTCATCATAGTCATGGGTGACTTCATTGCAAAAGTTGGTGAGGGAAGAGAAGACCATGTTGTTGGAGACCAGGGATTGGGAGAAAGAAACGAAAGAGGAGAAAAGCTTATATCCTGGTGTAAAACAAACAGATAATCGCCAACACTTGGTTTAAACAACATCCAAGAAGGAAATGGACATGATGAAGCCCAGATGGGAATGACAAAAATCAAACCAATCAATAACAGATTCAAAAATTAGATAACTCAATCCAAAAGCTACCCTGGAGCAGACTATGGGAGCAACCACATACCAGTCATTTGCAAAGTGAAAATAAAGATGTGAAAATTAAAGAAACCAAAAAGATCAGAACCACTGAATTATCAACAACTACAAAACAACCCTCATCTGAAAACAGAATATACAATCAAAGTGAAAAACAGTTTTCAATTGCTGTGGGATGAAGGAGGCAAATCTTCCTGGAGCATACTGAGGGAATCCATGATTGAAGCTCCAAGACAAACCCACGAAAAGAGTGGAAAAGTAAGAAGAAGTGAATAACTGAAGATATAAAACAATTGATACAACAAAAACAGGCCCATCAAACCAAGAGACAGCAAAGAACTTGATAAGACAATAAAAAGAAAATGCAGAGAAGCTGAAAACAGATGGCTAAATGAGAAATGCTCAGAGATAGAAATGCTACAAACCCATTAACTCTGGAACAAAAATGATGCACAATAAGATTAAAGAGCTAATGGGGAAATTACCTTGCTCAGCAAGTGAAGCAGAGCCATCAACCTGTCTCTGAATGTGAGCAAAACAAAAGAGATGGTTGTTGACTTCAGGAGGGCATGGAGTGACCACTCTCCACTGAACATCGGCAGCTCCTCGGTAGAGATTATTAAGAGCACCAGATTTCTTGGTGTTCACCTGGTGAAGAATCTCACCTGGTCCCTCAACACCAGCTCCATAGCAAAGAAAGCCCAGCGGCATCTCTACTTTCTGCAAAGGCTGAGGAAAGTCCATCTCCCACCCTCCATCCTCATCACATTCTACAGAGGTTGCATTGAGAGCATCCTGAGCAGCTGCATCACTGCCTGGTTTAGAAGGCCCTGCAGCGGATAGTGAGGCCAGCTGAGAAGGTCATCGGGGTTTCTCTTCCCGCCGTTACAGATATTTACACTACATGCTGCATCCGCAAAGCAAACAGCATTATGAATGACCCCTCACACCCCTCATACAAACTCTTCTCTCTCCTGCCAACTAGGAAAAGCACTGAAACATTTGGGCTGTCACAACCAGACTATGTAACAGTTTCTTCCCCCAAGCCATCAGACTCCTCAATACCCAAAGTCTGGACTGACACCAACTTACTGCCCTCTACTGTGCCTATTGTCTTGTTTATTATTTATTGTAATGGCTGCATTGTTTTGTGTACTTTATGCAGTCCTGAATAGGTCTGTAGTCTAGTGTAGTTTTTTCTGTGTTTTTACGTAGTTCAGTGTAGTTTTCAGTGTTTCATGTAGCACCGTGGTCCTGAAAAATGGTGTCTCTTTTTTACCGCGTTCTGCACCAGCAGTTATGGTCGAAATTACAATAAATAGTGACTTGAATTGGGATGTATCAAGGCAAAAGACAGCAACTTAATTATGAGCAAAGAGGAAATCCTAAACAGATGGATAGAATATATAAAAGAACTTTTTGAAGACCAAAGAGGAGAAAAACTGAACATGAAGAATCTTGAAGGACCTGATATTCTAAAATCAGAAACTCAAGCAGCCGTAAATAAAACAAAATATAACAGAGCAACTGGTCCAGGCAACATCACTGTTGAAATTATACTGGCCTTAGAAGATTTTGGAATAGAGAAAATAACAGAAATAGCAAATGAAATCTACGATCATGGGGAGATACTGATGATTTAAGTAATTCAGTGTTCATCACACTTCCAAAGAAAGAGGGAACAACAGAATGTGAGTTTCATTGTACAATAAGCCTGAGGAGCCACGTGGCAAAAATTATTCTCAGAGTAATCATGATTAGAGTAAGATGCTTATAAAACCAGATATCAGAAAAGAACATGCGGCTTTATGGAAAACACTGGAACTAGAAACGCAATTTTCATGCTATGGATGATCTATGAATGAGCCATCCAGGTACAAAAAGACATCTACCTATGTTTCATTGACTATACAAAAGCTTTTGACACTGTCGGACACCAAGATGTCCTGGAAAAATTTCAAGATCTTGACATAGATGGGAAAGATATGTTTCTTAAGAAACTTATACGAGGACCAGACAGCATCTATCAGAATAGAAGGAGAAGTGAGTGAGTATGTGAATATCATGAGAGGAGTCAGGCAAGGTTGTGTCTTTTCACCTGACTTATTTAACCTGTATAGTGAAAATATCTTGAGAAGTATCAAAGGACTCACAATTGGAGGTCATAATATAAATACCATCACATATGCTGATGACATCATACTATTGGCTGACTGAGAAACAAAACTTCAAGAACTACTCACTATAATGGCAGCAAAAAGTAATCACAGAGGCCTCTTAATTAACACCAGGAAGACAGAAAGCATGGTCAAATATCCCACAATGTGTGATCAAGATTGGAAATACAAAACATCAAACAAGTCAACAAATTCAGATATCTTGGCAGCCAAATAACAAGTGATGGTAGGTGTGACACAGATATCAAATACAGAATAGCAATGGCGAAAGAAGCTTTCCAGAAAATGAAGACCATATTAACACAGAAAGATGAGCATGTACACTAAAAACAGAATACTGCAGTGCTACATTTACTCTATCCTGACTTATGGAAGTGATTGCTGGACCACTTCCCCAGCAATGGAAAAGAGACGAGAAGCAGCTGAATTATGGTTCTACAGGGAATGTTAAAAATATCATGGACTACACACACATCAAATGAAGAAGTTCTCAGAAGAGCCCAAGCAGTTAGATCACTCATACCAACAATAAGAGAAAGACCACTCAGATTCCTAGGACACATCATGTGGAAAGATAAACTAGAAAAACTCATACACTCTGGAAAGGTCGAAGGGAGCAAACCTAGAGGAAGACCTCAGCTTATGTACATCAAATGCCTAGCCGGGTGGCTACACATAGAGGAAATGGAAGTCATCCAAAGAACAAGGGACAAATCTGTATTTGAAAACCACAGTCACCAACGTCTGCATCGGATGTGGTACCTAGACAGACAGATACCAAATTGTGGGGTATATATTGGGTAATTGCAAGCAGTCTTTTTCCACAGAGGTTGGGCCAGTCTACAACCAGAAGTCATGGGTAAGGATGAAAGGTGGAAAGTTTAAAGAGGAACTCCTCTCAGAGTGGTGACTGTGTGGAGCAAGCTCCCTGTGCAAGGGGTGGATAGGTACATTGATGGGGGAGTGGGGAGTATGGACGGCTGTGTTCTGTGTGTAAGTTGATGGGGCTAGGTAGATTAATTGTTTTGCACAGATTAGATGGGCCTTTTTTTCTGTGCTATATTGTTCTATGACTCTTATGTCAGAGGCTAAGGGGTGACTTCTTAGATATTTACCAAATGTAGGGGTATAGATTGGGTAGACGGTGGCAGTCTTTTTTCACCGGGACAGAGGAGTCTATAACTGGAGGGTATAACTTTATCATGAACAGGAAGGAATTTGAAGAAGATCCAAGTAAAGAGTTTTCCACATCAAGGGAGCAGTTTACTGGAAACAGCTGCCAAAAAACAAGGTAGAAGGAGATGGTATTTGAAAGGTCAGGTAGCATGCAGCAAATCTGTTTGATAGGAAGGGCATAGAAGGATATGGGTTTAATGCAGGCAGATGGGATTACTGTACATTGTCAATAATGGAATGGAGAACAGTGGTATGTGTGGTATGATTCTTTGAAGAAAAATTGTGTTAATCACAGGCCTTCATGAGGTTATACAAACAAAGAAGTTGCAGGTAGTGAAGAATGTCTGAAGATTCAACATGTGTAGGTCAGCTGTGAAGTTGAGCAGAGGTAACACACAGAAATGGGCTAACTGTAGCGGTGTTCTACACGCAGCGCTGAAATAACGACACTGAATCAGTAAACTGCAGTTAAAGAAGATTTTATTCGAACTTCACAGCTTCGCTTTAAAGCCTCCCTGATCCCGCCCTCCCCGGGCGCGGATGCTGTAGGAGGCACGTATTCACAGTCCCGCGCAGGCTTTTCCCTTTGTTAGTGAAGCAGACCTGGTGCCCTTTTGGGACTGGCCTTTATGCCAGCGAGCTGGCTATCTGTGAGCCGGTTCAAGTACGCTAGGAAATGGATCGCCACATAACCTCCATTTCTAGTTTGTCCTATTTAAAATAAGATTATGGTAGGGGGAAGCTTCTAGTGCCCTCTAAGGTTGAGCATTCCAACGATTCCCTTTGGTCAGGGATCTTCTCACATTCTGGTGTCTGAGATAGCATGCAGCAAATCTGTTTGTCTAGTGTGCAACTTAATGTGGCGACTTTGTTAATTTTGGTTAATGTTATCTTTTTAAAAATGCTACAGACAGTATTTCTGGTGAAAGTAAGTCTATTCTCACTTCGTCTGCATCTTGTTGGCAATTTGCTGGTCCCATGTGGCTTATTTTTACTGTGAGTTTCCAGTCCTTTTACATCCCTTCCTATGATAAACTGAAGACTTAAGCACCATCTTTTGTTTGCCTGAAGTGGTGTACATTTTTCTTAACTACATGGATTAATTTCAAATCAAGAGTGTAGCTATGGGACCCCATATCATCCTTTATCTTCATGGGGTGTGTCAATCAGTATGTCAGGCCCCTACACTGATCTCTTACAGTACATCACTGACTCAATTGCTAGATACTCTTTTTAGGAGCTCAATTTTCTTTATCTTTCCTATCTACGTCTTCCTTGTTCTCCCTTTAGCAGTCTATCTCTGGCATTCTCTTTTGTTTTGGAGATGAGATAAGGTGGCAGAATTTGGAGAAAACCAGTTTGCTGAAGGAACTCAGCAGGTCAGGCAACATTTGTTAAAGGAAATGTGCGGTCAACATTTCGGGTCGATAATATTACCCTTTCCATCAAATAATACTTCCATCTTAGGAAGTATTAATAATTAATGTTCATTTATTCCATGGCTACTTTGACTACACCTCTTGCCATCCTGTTTTCTGTAAGAAATGATGGCCTGTTCTGTCAGTTTGACCAGCTCTTGTAACCATCTGTGAGGGCACACAGAAAGGTGAATAGGTATTCAGCTCCTTGGTCTGCTCTGTCAGTGAATAAGATTGTGGCTGATCTACCTCAGTGTCATTTTCCTTCACTAAGCCTGCATTCCTTGGTTCCATAACATCCATGAATGTAATCATTCTAAATGACTAGGCCTCCACAACTCATTAGGTAGAGAATTCTAGATTCCAGCCTTGTAGTTCTGAACAGCCAGCTATGGAAAGTAGCTTTGTTCCAGTTTGGCATGCTGTATATCAATTATATATACATTCAGAGACCCCATTAACTGCTCAGTTTACACCAGGTGTCCCATATATGACTAGGAATATCGGTAAACATATAATATACAGTGAAATCTACTGTGTGTGGGTGAATTAGTGTGACTTCTGCCTGAGATTCCTCAGGAAACAGGATTATGTGTCTAGCCTCCCGCATTTGGAGCAGACCTAGATAGGTAGCTGTGAGTATGATTGATTTCTGAGTGACAGTCACAGTGTCTTGGCTTCAACTCCAAGAGTAAATGAGCAGTGACAACTTGTCACAGGAATGAATTGGTCCTGTGGGATTTGAGAAGCCTTTGATTTACAGATATCATTAATGTGCTTTATAGAAATTCTCACTCCCAGTACCATCAGTGTTCACAGCTTCCAGCCCTAAGATTAGGGAGCATGTGATCTCACATGTAAATCCTTTTACATAGCAGATGATCAAAGTCCTTCGTGGATAAGAAGGACTGAATATATATTTTAATGTTATCGCCTCTTGTTTTCATAAACTCAAAGGTATAGGTTGAGTCTTCCAGCAGTTCCTCCTATTCTAGTAACGATCTGATAAATTTAAATACAATGCCTTTATTTGAAGTTAAGTGTATCTGCTTTGGTGGGGAGACCAACTTTGGACACTCTATTCCAGATGTGTTCTGATGTTCCATATTATTGGAGCAGGATGCTTAACTTTGTAATAAAGCCTATTGTGCCATTTGTGTTCCATTTGCTTGCTGCACCTGTCTGTCAACTTTGAGTAATTTATAAACCAAGACATGAGTTTCTCAGTATACCAGCACCTTTTAGTTCTGTTTTTTTTTACTTTCAGAGCATAATGGGTGACATTACATTTTTCCTGTATAATCTATCTGCTGTGTCCTTGCCCATTCATACTGTATCTATCCTCCCTTTAAGCTCCTCACATTGACATTGACTACCACACTAGGCAACTACTTCATCCTGAATATATTGCATATCATCCTCTTAACCGAATAACAGAAATGTCTCAGATTTGTTCTTTTTACATCCACACCTGTCGATTGATAAGGCTCTCTACTTCATCAGTATGATGACAGGAAATGCAAGGACCATTTCCAAGGATATATTTCTCTGGCTGATGTCTCTTCCTGTTGCTGAACACTTCCATTCACTTTACATCCATTTGTCTGTAGTTTTAATTTTGTCCCTTTTTCACCGTGTCTGGTTCCTAAATTTAATTATTTGTTTATTGTTAACTGGTGGCTTAGATTAATGTGAAGAATTGTGATGGGATAGATTAAACAAACTAAAACTAAATGCTTTATTGATTAATTATAATTAACGTATCAGGAAAGATCCTGGATTTTCTAGTCACTGGTGAGAATGTGGACCTTTGTACATATGGTGTTGCTGTGGCCTTAGCAGAGGTTAATTTAAGAGGGTATGCTAAATTAAGAAGTGTTGAAGGGTTGCATGTGAGCATGAACTATTTAGAATGATGGCCAGCTTCTGTATTATTCAAAACTCGTGCTGAAAGCTAACCAGTTGTGTGCTTTCTGCAGCTGATCTCCGTCCCTTTAGGCGTTGTTGATAGAATAATGGGTAAGGTCCCATGACAAGGGTATTGAAATCATCCTGAAGGAGGAGTGAAAATGCAGCAGCAACCATTAGTCTTCGTGCTAGGGTGGGGGAGTATATAAATAGAAAATGAAATTTTCATTCTTAGTTGCAGGTTCCTGTCTTGTCCTGGTGACCTCATGTCTCTCTGCCCTTAAAACCAGTAGAGAATGGGTGTTCTATCTTGGTAAAAAGATCAATATGCAGGCTGCCAGGTCTAACTTTTAGTGACTGCACTTCAGAAAGTTTTTTTTTCTTTGGCCAAGAGGGGAACAATCAGGACATCCTAAATTGCCCTCAGCTAATAAGTACCTTGGTATCAAACTCCTAGAGTAATGAATAGAGCAAGATGTACAGTTAATCTTCCACATACAAAGTTTATTTTAGCTTTGAATGGAACAAAAAATGTTTGCCATAGTTACTTACTCACATTGACTCAGGAGGATAGGGTATTGGATATTAGATTGGAGACCTTGTGTCTTTCTCTGTTTCTTGACTTCCGGCTCACCAAGTTGTCATCTGTATTTTTCGTTCTGGTGCAGAAATAGATACAGGTCAATTTCATCTGAACAAACTGGGGCAGGTCACAGTAGGATGTTGAGAACTGGTGAGATATTATAGAAATATGGGTGCTGTAAGTGGGGGGAAAAGACATTCAGAATTGTTTTTATTTCAGCTAAGAATTGAAATGCTACAATTGCTGTGTAAACATATTGCTTAAGATGAAGACGTCAATTAGATTTGCTTATCAACAATAGCAATACAGACTTGGTTGGGTGTGGGGAGCAATTGTTCTAGGAGTTGGGAATGACTGAAACAGGTTTGACATACAAAAGTGAAATTGGGTGGGCACAGTTTCTTGTTAACTGCCTCTTGGTGCATAACCTATAATTAATAGACTTGCATTTCCACAACATACTTCAGGATGTTATAAAACAAGCAAGGTAGTAACTTTTCAAGCTTATTCACTTTTGTAATGTTGCAAATACAGGAACTAGTTGGAGTACAACATAAAAAATGTCAGTTTTAGTTAATGTCGGGTTAAATACAAATCCCATTTCCAGAAAAGTGGGGATATTTTGCAAAATGCAATAAAAACAAAAATCTGTGATATGTTAATTCACGTGAACCTTTATTTAACTGACAAAAGTACAAAGAAAAAATTTTCAATAGTTTTACTGACCAACTTAATTGTATTTTGTAAATATACACAAATTTAGAATTTGATGGCTGCAACACACTCAACAAAAGTTGGGACAGAGTTAAAATAAGATTGAAAAGTGCACAGAATATTCAAGTAACACTGGTTCGGAAGACTCCACATTAAGCAGGCTAATTGGTAGCAGGTGAGGTATCATGACTGGGTATAAAAGTAGCGTCCATCAAAGGCTCAGTCTTTCCAAGCAAGGATGGGTCGTGGCTCACCCCTTTGTGCCAAAATTCGTGAGAGAATTGTTAGTCAGTTCAAAAGGAACATTTCCCAATGCAAGATTACAGAGAATGTAGGTCTTTCAACATCTACAGTACATAATATTGTGAAAAGATTCAGACTATTCAGAGACATCTCAGCGCGTAAAGGGCAAGGTCAGAAACTACTGTTGAATGCACGTGATCTTCGAGCCCTCAGGCGGCACTGCCTAAGAAACCGTCATGCTACTGTGACAATTATAGCCACCTGGGCTCGGGAGTACTTCAGAAAAACATTGTCACTTAACACAGTCCATTGCTGCATCCAGAAATGCAACTTGAAACTGTATTACGCAAGGAGGAGGCCATACATCAACTCTATGCAGAAACGCCGGCGAGTTCTCTGGGCCCGAGCTCATCTCAGATGGACCACAAGACAGTGGAACCATGTGCTGTGGTCAGATGAGTCCACATTTCAGATAGTTTTCAGAAAAAACTTGTGTTGAGTTCTCCATGCCAAAGATGAAAACGACCATCCTGATTGTTATCAGTGAAAGGTGAAAAGCCAGCATCTGTGATGGTATGGGGGTGCATCAGTGCCCACGGCGTGGGTGAGTTACATGTATATGAAGGTACCATTGACTCTGAGGCATATATTAGGATTTTAGAGAGACATATGTTGCCATCAAGGCAACGTCTCTTCCTGGGATGTCCATGCTTATTTCAGCAAGACAATGCCAGACCACATTCTGCACGGGCTACAACAGCATGGCTTTGTAGACACAGAGTGGGTGTGCTTGACTGGCCTGCTGCCAGTCCAGATCTATCTCCTATTGAAAATGTATGGCACATCATGAAGAGGAGAATCAGACAATGGAGACCACGGACTGTTGAGCAGCTGAAGTCTTATATCAGGCAAGAATGAACAAAATTTCCAATTGTAAATCTACTACAATTAGTTTCCTCAGTTCCAAAACGATTAAAAAGTGTTATTAAAAGGAAAGGTGATGTAACACAATGGTAAACATGCCTCTGTCCCAACTTTAGTTGAGTGTGTAGCACCCATCAAATTCTAAGTTTGTGTATATTTACAAAATACAATTGTTGGTCAGTAAGACTATTGAAAATCTTTTCTTTGTACTTCTGTCAGTTAAATAAAGGTTCGCGTGAATTAACACATCACAGATTTTTGTTTTTATTGCATTTTGGAAAATATCCCAACTTTTCTGGAAATGGGGTTTGTAATAAATATTGATCAGAATTCTGAGAATATCCTCTTTGCTTTAAATTAAATTTAGAATTGTGTAAAATACTGCTTAAAACTTCTACCACAGATGTGTATTGGCCGTAAGATTAGAAGATATTGAACCAATTAATCATTTAAGTATTTAAAAGGCATTTGTCATTTCTTTAGGTCAACCACCTAATTTTCAAGTTTTTAAGTAATTTGGTTCTAGGTTTCGTAGTAACCTGCACACAATGCTGGTCAGGCAGCATCTATAGGTATGAGTAGACAGTCGATGTTTGGGCCAAGACCCTTCATTAGGCCAGAAACGTCAACTGCTTATTCCTCTCCGTAGTTGCTCCCTGATCATCTGAGTTCTCCCAGCATTTTATGTGTCTTGCTGTGGATTTTCAATATCTATGGAATTTGTCCTTTAAAATCTGTAGTCAAGAAAGCAGCTTCTCAGTATCTACCTCATTAGCCATTAATGTGTGTCAAAGAGATGGAGAGGTAGAAGATAACACTAGTAGGCCACTCCATTCTATTCAATCATGGCTGTTCCTTTATATAATTTATCTTGGTAATTTAAGCTAAAGCTTATTTCATTCATTCATCCTTTCTGTCCTCTGTCAAATCCTAGGAAAATGTCTTGCGCACACCTTTTAAATAAATGTTTGTGCTTGGGGTAAGAAAAAAAACTGATCATTTTGGATTGATAACAATTTCTGAGAACTTAAAATTTTAAGTTCATGCACCATCATGGGTACTAGTCTCCGTAGTATCCAAGACATCTTCAAGAAGCGGTGCCTCAGAAAGGCAGCGGCCATTAATAAAGACTCCCAGCACCCAGGTCATGTCCTCTTCTCATTGTTACCATCAGGAAGGAGGTACAGAAGCCTGAAGGCACACACTCAGCAATTCAGGAATAACTTCTTCCCTCCTGCCATCTGATTTCTAAATGGACATTGAGCCCATGAACACTACCTCACTTTTTTCACCACCTGTGAGTTGGCTGGTGTGATATATTGCATCCAGTGCTGCTGGTGTGGCCTTCTATATATTGATGAGACCCGACACAGACCGAGAGACCATTTCGCTGAATACCTACACTCTGTTCGCCAGAGAAAGCAGGATCTCCCAGTGGCTACACATTTTAATTCCATGTCCCATTCCCATTCTGATATGTCAATCCTTGGCCACCTCTACTGTCAAGATGAAGCCACACTCAGGTTGGAAGAACAACACCTTATATTCCATCTGGGTAGTTTCCAAACTGATGGCATGAACATTGATTTCTCTAACTTCCGTTAATGCACACTCCCCTTCTTACCCCATCCCTCATTTATTTATTATTTCCCCACCTCCCCTTTTTTTTTCTCTCTCTGCCCCTCACAATCACGCCTTGCCTGCTCCATCTCCCTCTGGTGCTCCCCTCCCCCTTTTTTTCCTCCCTAGGCCTCCCATCCCATGATCCTCTTCCTTCTCCAGCTGTGTATCCTTTTTGCCAATCAACTTCCCAGCTTTTAGCTTCAACCCTCCACCTCCTGTCTTTTCCTATCATTTCGGATTTCCCCCTCCACCTCCCTCTTTCAAATCTCTTGCTGTCTCTTCTTTCAGTTAGTCCTGATGAAGGGTCTCGGCCCGAAACGTCGACTATACTACTTCCTGTAGATGCTGCTTGGCCTGCTGCGTTCCACCAGCATTTTGTGTGTGTTGCTTTAATTTCCAACATCTGCAGATTTCCTCGTGTTCACTTTTTTCTTATTTGTTTTTGCTCTATTTTTAATTTAACAATTTTATAAATATATATATATATATACTTACTGTTATTTATTTTTCTCTATTTATCATGTATTGCATTGTACTGCTGCTGTTAAGTTAACAAATTTCATGACACATGCTCCTGATATTAAACCTGATTCTGATTAATTTGAAACTTTATCTGTTCCTCTCTATACATCTACCATCTGGCCTAAATATTTTTAGAGTTCTGCGCAAATGAATAACATTACTATTTCACACATTACACTCCATCTGCCACATCTGTGTCAACTAAATTAACCCATCTCTCTTCAGGTTTTCTGCATTCTCACTTTCTCACCTAGCTTTATAACAGAAGCAAAAACTGATCTTACAACCAACCACTTATTTAAATTATTGGTAAGGGCTGTAAAAAAGCTCTGTGCAACACAACACATCTTTGCAGCACCCCACAAGTTAGACTTAAGATCGTCTAGAATTTTTTTGTGTAAATTAATTTGTTTATATATCACCACCAATTCTCAATCATATTTCATGTGATAAACTTTTGCACTCTCTTATTTTCAAAGTTCTAGTGAACTTCATGTGCTTCATTGACATTACAGCCCTAAGTACATAACAATGAATTCGGCAATTTGAGATAACCACCTATACTAGATTATTTCAACAGTCAGCTCTTAGAAAAAGGAAGCATAGAAGCTTGCTAAAGGATACAGTGTGATTATATATCAGTTGCAGATATGGGTGGAGAAGTGGCAGATGGAGTTTAGTCTGAGCAAGTGTAAAATGCAACCTAAAGGGACGGGATACAGTTTATGGTAAGATCCTTAATAGCATTAATGAACAGAGGGATCTAAAAATCCAGGTATATGGCTCCCTAAAGTGGCTGCACAGGTTGATGGTGGTAAAGAAGACATATTAAAATCAAAGTTTTTGGAAGTATGTATATGTTACCATATACAACCTTGAGATTCATTTTCTTCCAGGCATTTTTTTTTACAGGTAAGGAAATACAATAGAATGTATGAAAAACACTATACATAAACAATGGCATTAAACCAATGTGCAAAAGAAGGCAAATTGTGCAAATAAAAAAATATGCTGAGAACATGAGTTGTAATGAGCCCTTGAAAACGAGTCCTGTAGGTTGAATCAGTTCAGAGTTGTGAGTGACATTATCTACATTGGTTCAGGAGCTGAATGGTTGTAGGGTGATAATTGTTCCTGGATGCAGTTGACAGTAAGTTTACTGGATTGATACCTGTAATGGATGTGTTGTCTTATGAAGAAGGTTTGGACAGTATATGGTGCAATTGAGAAGACTGAAAAGAGGTTTGATTGATACATGTAAGTTCCCGTGGACTTTAAGGTATGTGAAGCTGCTTCCTTTTGTGGGAGAATTTGGAGATTGAGGGTCATTGCTTAAAAGTATATCAAGAAATTGTAAAAGCAGAGGTTTTGAAAACTTGTATGTCAGAAATTCTTCATATGCAAAGGACTGAAAAGTTCTCATTGATAAGCAATTACAGAGCAACCCTGATCCTGAGACTCAAGTCCAGTTGCTGGTTTGCTTGACAACCTAATGAAATGGGGTTTTCCAAGATCATATATCTTCAAGGTGGAATACATTGTTAAAAGCAAAGCTGAAGTATTTGCAACCAAATTTGATTTCTTGAAATCCCTATCAGCACACAATCCAGCTTAATCATCTGATATCAAGAAAATGTTGAGAGCACAAGTGCATTAATAACTGTGGGAAGGCATCATCTTGGTTGTAAACCAAAATACTGCCAAAAAAACTGAGTCAAGCAGCATCTGTGCAAGCAAGGAGATGGTCGACATTTTAAGTAGACATCAGGACTGGAGTATAGAGGGAAGAGGCCAACTTATGGGAGTGGGAGTGAGGGATAAAACAGGCTGGCATGCAATAGGTGGAACCAGATTTGGGGGGGTGGTAGTGATGGGCAGATGGAATAAGGTTGTGTGTATGGTAGTTAGTGTGTGGGAATAGATGTAGGAGGAAATAATGGATAAATGAAAGCAGGTGGGGTGGGAATAGGAAAGATGAATCAAGGGACATGAAGGAGGTATGATTCATAATGGAACATTAATCTGGAAGTCTTGAGCTCCATCACGAGCTTTACTTCTCACCAAGTTGTTCCAGTTTACTCTTAGTACAGGCATCTGTTCTTCAATGTGAATAATTATCCTGTTCGCAAATAACAGAGCTAAAAATATCATGTGATTACTATTGGGGGAGGAGCCCAGGGAGTAATCCATGGTAGATGATGGTGGGTAGCCTCCAACCTGATGACATGAACATCGAATTCTCAAACCTCCAGTGATGCCCACCAGCCCCTACCCCCACCCACTTCCCATCACCTGGTGCTCCCCCTCCCCTTTTGTTTTCTTCCTTGGCCTGTCTCTTTCACAAATCAACTTACCAGCTCTTTGCTTCATCCCTCTCCCTCCAGGTTTCACCTATCACCTGGTAGCTTCCCCCCACCACCACATTTTAAATCTACTCCTCAGCTTTTACTTCCTCAGTCCTGCCGAAGAGTTTAGGCCTGAAATATCGACTATACTTTTTTACCATAGATGCTGCCTGACCTGCTGAGTTCCTCCAGCATTTTGTGTGTATTGCTTGGATTTCCAGCATCTTTAGATTTTCTCTTGTTTCACATTTTACTTACCTGTTACACAATTCCCAACCCTACTGCCATTATCATTGTTCCCAACACAGATACTTCTTTGCTCTCTCTTAATCCTTACTCCTTCCCTGCTATTGAAAATAAGTGTAGTTTAAAATTTTAATCACTTGTGATGAGTTCTGCCTTCAGAAGCAGCAGGCAGATTATTTTCAGCGTTTTCTTTAAATGCTTCATATCCCCAGCATTTGCAACCTTAAGAAAATGGCTATGCTTGTCAAATGCCATTTCCACTGTATGAACTCTGACTCCTTATCATCCTGAGATTTTCCAAGTTCTTTGACTGTACATCCTTAGTAGTGAAAATTTTAGAAATCTTCTGCTTTGATTTCAGGGTAACAAGTCTTGTTCTAGGCAATGTTTGTTGCTTCCCATTCTGTACTGTCTGTCACTCGCTCGCCAGACCATCAGTCTGCGTAAAAAGCACACACCACCTTCCAAATGTTACTTGAAATCCATCTCGAAAAAATAGGCTCTCCCACAGGATCATTGATCCTTTCTCCCTGAAGCACCTTGTGCAACAGGAATGACATCCTCAGAATCTTCCCTCCTGTCTTTTCCCAGCTTCCGTCATAAAAGGACCTCAACCCATAACAAGTTTTGTGGCCCTCACAAAACTTCTCCACCCAGCGTTCTCCGGAACATTGTCCCAATTACTCCATCCTGATTGGCTGACACCACATTCCTCAACCTCTTATCTCAACTCAAACCCAAACGGCCCAAAAGCAGAACAAGACTGCTTTTACAGAACCACTAAAATGAAATACCAACAGCATAGTAGTAAAAATAATTGTGCCAGGGTGTTACATTTGGTTGCTTATTTAATTTTTGCACAGTACTGTAAAAAAAATAAGTAGTTTATGGGTTTATTGTCCTTTCAGAGATCTGGTGGCAGAGAGGAGGAATCTGTTCCTAGAACGTTGTGTATGTTTTCAGGCTCCTGTACCACCTCTGATAGCAGCAATTAGAAGAGGGAATGTCCTTGAATGTAATCAATAAACAGCCAGTCTCATATATGTATTGCTGTTTCCAGTGGTCTGGGGCTGAGGAGAGCCAACTGTAGGTCTGTTGTAGCAGTAGGGAAATCACAGCAAGTACAAGTCCTTCTTTATTCAGAAGTTAATTCTAACCATGACTAACCCCTCAAAGCACTCATCATAGAATAGTGAGTGCAGCTGAGTGATGGTCATTGAGGCAGCTCACCATGCCTCAGTGACTATTACCCACTTGCACTCTCACCACCTCAGAAGGTGTATTTTCAGATTGGATATGTGGAGCCTGTGGTGTGCCACAGGGATTGGTGCTTAGTACCCTGCAATGTTTCATATATTTATGATTAGGATAGGAATGTAGGTATATTTTGAGGATGACACCAAAATTTAAGGCGACCAGAGGTATCAACAGGACAGGTGGACTGAAGAATGGCAGATGGAGTTTAACTTAACAGATGAGAAGGGATACGTTTTGGAAAGTTAAATCAGGGCAAGTCAATGATTGGGGACTGATGTGTTGCAGAACAGAGTGCCCTAGGGGTGCAAGTAAATAATTGAAAGTGGCAGCACAGATGGATGGTAGTGAAGGTGAATGAAATGGCATGTTTACTTTCGTCAGACAAGCACTGAGTAAAAGAAATGAGAAGTCATGATACAGCTGAGTAAGGAGTTCGTGAGACTACATCTAAAATATTGTATGCAGTTCTGGTTGTCGTGCTATTAGAAATATGTGACTAAGTTATGGGAAGAGATCAGATAGGTTGGGGTGGCTTGCCCTGGAATGAAGGATGATGAGCTGAGACAGTGTAGAGCATATAAAATCATGAGGGGGATAGATAATGTGGTTATTCAATCCTTGTCCCAGTGTAGTGATGTCTAAGAGTAAAGAACTTGGGTGTAGGAAGATGTCGGATATTTGGAACAAGCTGCCAGAGGATATGGTAGAGGTGGGTACAATTACGAAATTTAGAAGACATTCAGACGGGATCATGAATAGAAAGATTCTGAGCAGGGGTTCCCAACCTAGGGTCCACAGACCACTCGGTCAATACTATGGATCCATGGCATAAAAAAGGTTCGGAACCCATAACTTAGAAACATATGGGCCAAGTGCAGTCAAATCATTCCCACAGTTCTGGTCGAAAGCTCCAGAACCTGGGCCTTTTTACCTCCCTCTGCAACTGGATCATTGACTTCGTTACCAGAAGAGCACAATCTGTGCAGAAATAACATGTTCACCTTGATGGCAATCAATACTGACGTACCTCAGGGATGTGTGTTTAGCCCACTGCTCTGTTCTCTCTACACCCATGACTGTGTAGCCAGACACATCTCAAATGACTATATGACTGTTGATAGAATTTCAGATGGTGACGAGAAGGTGTACAAAAGTGGGCAACTTCATGATCCTAGGTATCAATTTCTCTGAAGATCTATCCTAGACTCAACATATCAATGCAGCTAAAAAAAAATGCACGACAGTGGCTACATTTCATTAGGAGCTTAAAGAGCTTTGGTATGTCACCAAAGACACAAATTTCTACAGATGTAATCTGGAGAGCATTTTAACTGGCTGCATCACCATCTGCTGTGGGGGTTTACTGCACAGGATCAAATAAGCTGCAGAAAGTTGTAAACTTGGTCATCTCCATTATAGGCACTAGCCTCCATAGTATTCAGGACATCTTCGAGAAGCAATATTTCTACACTATTCTTGATTGGTGCAATCAATAAAGTATGTCTGTCTGTCAAAAAAGGCAGCACCTGGCATTAAGGAACCCATTACCCAGGACATGTCCTCTTCTCGTTGCTACGATTAGGAAGGAGGTACTAAAGCCTGAAGGCACACACTCAACTATTTAGGAACAGCTTCTTCTCCTCTGCCATCTGACTTCTGAATAGACATTGTACCCATGAACACTATCTCACTACATTTTTGGACTAATTTAACTATTTAATATATACTTAATTCACATCTGTTTGAATTTCTTTGTAATGCTGCTGCAAAGGCAAATTTCATGACATAAGCTGGTGATACTAAACCTGGCTCTAATTCTGAAACTGACCAAGGAAACAGAAGGGTCTGTGCGTATTTGCCATCTGTAAGCATAAAATTTTTGTTCCTCTCTGCGCCTTGTGGTGTAACAGGTGACAACCTTGCCATTTTCTTTAGCATTTCTCTGTTTGTGTTACGAGGCCAAGTTGCTAGCTTGACACTTAACCCAACTTGGGTGGAAAATGTGCAAGGAGCCAGCTGGATTCAAACCTGGCAGCACTTGCCTCGAAGTCCGGTGTAGATGCCATTACACCACCAGTCAGCTATAAGCTCAAGAGTCAACATCTCACCTTAAATCTTGATAAAATCTTCAGGGCTCAGTTGAATTTCTTATCTCAGATTTCCATTGCTGTGTTGATGTGTCTCTTATTCACACCCCTCAACATAACTACCCTCTTTCAGCCCATGCTGTCACAGATCATTCCTATTCTCCTTCCAGTTACTTTGCTTAAGACTTTTCTCATCTGTAATTTTGTGTTTCCATCAAGCAATTTGATATTCTGCCCCATTCCAGAAACTGCTGCTCTGTTTCAATTGAGCATGTATGAAGGCACCACTAGTTAGTCAAGATAATACATTTTTTTCCTTTAAATGGAGGCTTTAAGAACTCTGTTCACTTAGTTTTAGACTAAATTAGACTGTGATTTTTGGGAGCCATGGGCCTTGCCTGATGTAGTGGAGGTTCTTTGGAGCTTCCATGCCGATTAATTGATCCAAATGCAAGGTCATGTCAAAATATGGACATTAGTTGCTTGTACTGACAATAGATTTGGAAGATTCAATAGAGATGGTGTTTGTTTTGCTTTGGTGGTTCTACAGTGCTTTGAAATGTAGTGTGCCCATGGTTCTGAGGTCTGTGCGAGAGTAGGGTTTATTGCTGTCCATCGTTGTTAATGACTTGATACTTCCAGTATTTCTGTCTTTAATACAGATTTTCAGCATGTGCACTATTTTGCTTTTAAGAATAGTTGAAACTAGAGTAGTATAAACACTTGGTGCTTGCATTCAGTTTTATGAAACTTTGTTCTCAGGAGGTTGCAAAGGAGAATGGATGTCAGATTGAAAAATGAGAAAAGATTAAATAACCTGTTTTTTTGGAACAGAGCCTAAATGACAAACATAGGATGAGTTTACCTTGGCAGAGCCATGTCATGTAATTTATGGAAGGACTAGAAGATGATGAGGAGACTTTTTTTTTTGACTGGCAGGAGCTGACTGGCTGAGTAAGTGGTAAGTGCAGAAAGCCTCATCAAATTAAAAACATGCGAAAGTTTAGAAGAGCCATGACAAACATCAGGCCAAATGCTAGCAAATGGGATTAAGCTGTGTGGCTCAGCATGGTAGCATAGTAGTTGACACGATGCTATTACAGTTTGGAGTGTTCTGGAGTTCAATTCCAGCACCGTTCTGTAAAGCATCTCTACATCCTCCCCATGGAATGTGTGTGTTTTCTCCAGGTCATCTGTTTCCTTTTCACTTCAGAGAAATACTGGGTAGGTTAATTGGTTCGTGATTAGGTTAGGGTTTGTCGTGCCTTGTTGGGTTGGTGTGACTCAATGGGCCTATTCCATGTTGTATCACTAAATAAATAAACAAAAAGATAAATTTACTTTGGGCTGCATTATCACCACCTACGCCTTAAGTTTCGTCATCAAACCTTCATTCAACATTAATTCTGAGGGATAGTACATCATTTTGTAAGTCTGGTTAAGGAAAAATAAGTCTTTCAGAACCTGCTACAGTGCCATATGATGTTAGTAGGTCAAAACATTCCAGAGTGTTTGCAACTCTTGAACTGGAAACTGTAGAAGGGAGTGTGTGTTTTTTTTTTAAAAAGTGCAAAGATGTGAAAGCTTTGGCTGTTTGGGTGGTCTCTAACCTTTCTTATTACAGTCATCTCTGGTTTAATGTGCTGCCTTTCACTGGGTCTTTCTTTTCTGGCGTAGAGCTGCGCCTTTGGTATTGGCAGCTTCTGGAGCGAGTACGAGGTAATGTATGAGGTGCTCCTGCTGTGTGGTAGAGTGTATAGAGCATGTTGCAGCCAGTGCACTGATACAGGACTAGCTTTTGGGTTGCTTGTTGAGAACTGCTTTGGTCGTGACTGGTGTGGTTTATTAGCTATGTTAATGTGCTTTTGATTTGTAGAGTAGCTGTTTGCCAAGTAGACTTTTTTTTATATACAAAATGTGAAATATTGAGTGCTTCCTGTTTCTTAGCTAGTGACATTGCAAGTACTCCTATAGAATTGATGTTAGAGAACCAAATCATTCATCCTAACAGATCTGCTTTTCCCAAAAAAAAATCACCGTCATCTCCTTCAGTCACCAGCCTTCCTTCCTCTTGTACCTCTTTCTCTCTGACCCTTCCCCATGGGAGCGAGTTCTACATTTCCACTCATTGGGGAAAGAATTTCTGTAATCTGTCATACTTATTAGTGATTGTGTAGCATTAAAGTCTTTGTCTCCCCCACAAATGGAAATGCCTTGCTGGCCTAGCAGTTGCAAAGACTTAACCTTTCTGGCCATTCCCTTTGTAGAGAAAAGAGCCCAAGCTTGTTTTGTCGTAATGCTTATAAGAATATAAAATATAATTACTGATGTACTGCCCTTCCAGAAAATCATGGTGATTCTATCCCTCTTCACTACGCTACATGGATCCAGTATTTCCCCAATTATTGATTTCTGCTCTCAATATGTTCAGCTGGCCACCTCTGTCTAGGTGGAGATCCTTTCCCCTCATTTCTGTTCAAATCATTATTCCTAAATCTCTGACCCATTGTCTGAGGCCCTCTCCGTTGGTGCAAACAGCTTTTCAGCGTTCTTAATCTTTGTTCTGATGTTACCTAGATAAATGTTTTTGCATCTGTGCTTGATTAACTTTATTTAGAAACTTATTTCTGCATAATAAGTGTGTGGCCTTTGTGAATTTAGCATAATATTGTCAGTTCTGATTCTGCAAACTATATTTTGTTTTACAAAGTTAATGCGTGTGTAATACTTCAGATTTGTTTCATTGCATACTCTGCATTTTTTCTCATTGCTCCAGATATTTATCAGTCTGTGATGACAATGATTGTTGATCAACAATTAAAGTTTGGGTCAAGGGAAAAACCATTATCCTCACATGAATTTTGTTATTTCAACTGCGTCATTACCTATTCTGAGCTGAGTTGTTAACATAATCACCCTGAATTGAAGATAGACAAGTTCATCAGGTTTTGAATTGGCTGCTGACACAGATCTGCCTTGCTCCTGACAAGCAATAAAACTGCATATTTATCTTGAGCTATTACTGGGTGCAAGTAAACAAAAATCCTATGGCTGCTAATGGTGGAAAACTGTTCTGCTGGCATCCTGGCCCTGTATTTTTCAACTCATGTTACTGAGATAGATTATTGTGCTGATCCTTGTGGGAATTTTGTTCAGTACAACATTGACCACTCAGAATGTATACTTGTGGCTGTAACTTGAGATCTTAAATATAATTATAAATATGTCATAAATAGCTGATCCCATTTATTTGCTGAGTGCACAATTTGGGAAGGGTTTACAAAAAGCAGCTGAAAAATAAGCAGAAAGTTGCAGAGATCAGGATGTAGCATCTGAAGGAACCCATGAGAGGGGCAACACTGGAATTAAGGAAAGAAGGAAGGATTCAATGAAACAATACACAAAACGCTGAAAGAAGGGCCTGTGGAGGGAAATGGATTGGATGGCGTCAACTATCCTTTTCCCTTCAGAGATGCTGCCTTGCCTCCCGATTTCCTCCAGTGTTCTTTGTTGTTCCAGATTCTAGTATCTGCAACCTCCTGTATCTCCAAGGTGCACAGAAGGATGGATTCATAGAAGAGATTTTAAAAATAAATTTGTAAGCTAAGGCTTTACTAGACTGGGCACCAACCCCTGGTACTGGCAGCAACTTCACACTATTATTTGGTCTGCAGGACCTCAATTTGAGGGGAAGATATTGTGTATTGAATGAAGTTACTCCTACAAAAATGGATAGATATGGGGTGGATGAAACTGATATTAGCAGACAAGTGGTGGAGGCCTCCATCAGACCAAGTCAACCTTGGATGTTTCATCTTAGCATACTCATGCCTGAACATTATAAGCAAGCTGTTGCCCATATAGCAAGCTCCTTGTCTCCATGCATCTGATGAACCCAAAAGAACAGCAGAAACTGATATAGTTTGGTACGAGCAGCATCGCAGAACTTGCCAGTCAATCTTGAACTCAACATAGGATTGTCTTGGGGACTTCAGCTCCAGATTTTCCAAAGCCTTCCCCATGAGTGGGTATAGCGGCAAGGCAGCAGAGATTTGAGATCAGAGTTTTCCTTCTCCTGGATGAGCTGTCAACCATGGCTGACCAAAGCGACTGGTTTTAAGGCACCAGTAACCACCTTTGTCTCTTCTCCTTTCAGTAGAAATGGTTCTGCCAGGCTTAGCTAGCCACACATGAAGGCGAGGAGGTGGACTTGGCTATTTGAGGTGCATGCCATTGGGAACATTTAATATAGGTAGTAGTAGCTTCTCCCCATTTCCACCCCCCACCCCCCGGCTGTGACAACCTGAAGGAACCAAGAGTAAGGCAGAACAAAAGGAATTCTGAATTGAAAAGCAGCTCAACCCTCTGGGTGCCGCACTCAGGACACTCCCTGCTAATTAGACTGTTTGATACTGGATATTTTTAGTCTGCACTGACTTGTTGGAATGCTCCTTGTTGCTTCAGTGAGCCGAACTAAACATATCCAAGCAAGGGTGGAGATGTCAAAGTTCCCCATTGCATGTGTGAAGATTAGCCTGAGTTATCACAGTCACAAAACGGGCTTTTCATCCCAGTTTATCCATGTCAATCAATTTATCTCCACTAACCTAGTCCCATTTGTCTGTGTTTAGCCTATATCCCTCCATGTAGCTGACTAAATGTCTTCTAAATGTAATGGTACTGGCCTCTACCACCACTGGCAACTCATTCCTTGCACCCTCCACTTTGTTGGAAAAAGTTGCCCTTTAAGTCCCCTTTCAATCTATTCCTTCTCACCTTAAATCTATACCCTTAGTTTTTAGATTTTATGTATCTTGTGGCAATAAAGGATACACATCCACCTTAGCTATGCCCCTCATGATTTTATATACCTCAGCCTCAGCCTCATATACTTGCACAAGGAAAATACCTTGATCTCTGTCCAGACCTGGCAATATCGTTGTGAATCTGTTCTTGTACCCTCTAGCTGAAATCATATCCTTTCTAAAGTTAGGTGACTTCAACAGCAATCAGTGCTGCAGGTGTGGTCTTACCAACCAACATCTTGTATACCAAAGATATGGCTTACCTGCTCTTAGAGTCATAAAGCAGTACAGCATAGATACAGATACTTCAGCCCCACAAATCTATACCAGTCACAATGCTCACTCAGCGAGTCCCAATTTCCTGCTTTTGGCCCATATCCCTCTAAGCCACCCCCCAACCCCATGTAGCCAAGTGTTACTTAAATAACACTAATATACCTACCTCATTCCATATGCTCACTGTTCTCTGAGTGCAGAAGTTGCACTTCAAACCCTAAATCTTTGCCTCTGTTTTGGCTTCCTCTATCCTGGAGGAATGACTTATCATCTGCCTTATCTATGCCTCCATTTTCTATCTTGGCCCACTTTCCCAGTTGATCCAGATCTGTTATAATCTTAAATAACTTTAATCATCCACTATATTATTAGTTTTGGTGTCATCTGCAACTACCTACATGTCTGTGCCAAATGATTTTTTTTTAAATCTCTGCCAGGCCCTTCAGATTTATCCATCTTGCTATGCCTTATGATTGCCAGGACTGCCATCTGTGTTATAATGTGGATCTGTTCCAGTTCTTTGGTATCCATATTCTCAATTCCTTAGTTTCAGTAATCTTCTGTGTATCAAATACACACGCAAAAATAAAAATATGTTAAGACCTTGTCCTTGTGTGGCTCCTCACATAGATGATCATGTTGATCCTTAAGGGACGTGTTCTCTCCCTTTCCCTCATAATAGTTACAAAATCTCTTGGGATTCTTCTTTACCCTGTCTGCCACAGATGTCTTGTGTATTTTTGACTTCCCAGTTTCCCTCAAATGCCCTCCTGCATCTCTTGTAATCGAGGAAGTTTCTTGATTCCAGCTGGTTATACCCAAAATATGCCTAATTTTTTAATACCAAGAGCCCTAATATCCCTGATCAAATAGATTGTCCTGCTATCCTTTGCTGTCACTGACAGGAATTTGCTTCCTAAATCTCTCAACTTTCAATCTTGTGTCTCCCACTTGCCAATTGTCTCTTTACTCCAAACAGTGTTACCCAGTCAAATTTTGCAAATTTCTGTCTGATGCCTTCAGGAATAGCCTTGACCCAATTTAAGACCATAAGACATAGGAGCAGAATTAGGCCATTAGGCCCATTGAATTTACTCCATTAATCTGTCATGGTTGATTTATTATCCTTCTCAACCCCATTCTCCTGCCACCTTTTGTAACCATTGACACCCTTGCTAAACAAGAACCCATCAGCCTCTGCCTTAAATGTACCCAATGACTTGGCCTCCACAGCTGTCTGTGAGAGAGAATTCCACAAATTCACCGCCTTCTGGCTAAATAAATTCCTCCTCAATTTAAGACTTTAACTTGTGGGTAGAACTGTTGCTTCTTCCTCTCAACTATTCTAAAACAGGCACAAATGTCTGCTGATGCTGAATCTGGAGTAACTGGCAAGATGCTGGAGGAACCCAGTAGGTCAGGAAACATCTGTAGCAAGAAATGGGTCGTGGGCATTTTGAGTCAAGACTCTTTTTTTTTGGGATCAAAAGATGGAAAGGAGATACTGCTGGCAAGCAGTAGATGGATTCTTGTGTGGAGGTATAATCAGATGGATGAGGGAAGTCACACCAAAAGTTGTGTTAGGAGGAATTGACAACTCAATATAAGGAATCTGATAGGGGAAAAAATGGAATGTGGAATCAAGTGAAGGATGTAGAAAGGACAAATGGGCGCAGTGGGAGGAATGCAAGGGAGAGGGACAAACAGAATGGGGTGATGAAAGGGAAAGAACCAGGAAATGGAGGGGGGGGGTGCTGAAGTCACTGTAGAAGAAATGGGTGGAGCAGGAGAAATTAATGTCCGTGCTATAGACCATCCAGGCAAAAGAGTCCAGAAAAACAGCACCTTGTATTCCATTCAGTTATCTGCAGCCTGATAGCCCACTTGGCAACCCATCCAACACCAGAATACTAATTTTCACTATATATTGTGTCCAATGATTGTCACGAAAGGGCAAATGTGATCTTATACCAGATAAAAACACAATCTATATACTACTAAAATCTCATGCTCTGTCTGTTTGTGACCTCCAATTAGCACAAACGGTGCATTACAACAGCACTATTTTTGGCTAAATCAATACGCTAACTTACAGAATGCAGGCAAAGTTTGGGGTTATATGTATAAAATTGCACGCTTGCCAACATCAACAGCCCCACTTTCACCCGAGAGCCGATGTCCACTATGATGGAAACCGCAACGTGACACCGCAATGTATGCGCACGGGCAGCCTCAGAAACAACTCACGATGCTCACACCAGTGACATCAACTGGAGCGAAAGGGGAGGGCAGCTCTATTTCGAGTGGTCACATTCTGCTAAGCACCATCAGCATGTGCAGGATTGGGACAGATCTAACTGCCACGCATCAATAAGAGATAATTAAATCTTATTGTAATGATGTACTTCCAGGCACCCATCAAACCCTTTGCTGCAGTCAAAGGGCAACCGTGACTATATCACGTCCATTTAGGAGAGTGCCAACCACATCAAGAATAATCGGCATCATGGAGGCCTTGTATCTTCTATCCAGCATTAGGGTAAAAAAAATATGGTCAGCCTACAAACCCCATTTCCAGAAAAGTTGGGATATTTTCCAAAATGTAATAAAAACAAAAAACCTGTGATATGTTAATTCACGTGAATCTTTATTTAACTGACAAAAGTACAAAGAAAAGATTTTCAATAGTTTTACTGACCAATTTAATTGTATTTTGTAAATATACACAAATTTAGAATTTGATGGCTGCAACACACTCAACAAAAGTTGGGACAGAGGCATGTTTACCATTGTGTTACATCACCTTTCCTTTTAATAACACTTTTTAATCGTTTTAGAACTGAGGAAGCTAATTGTAGTAGATTTGCAATTGGAAATTTTGTCCATTCTTGCTTGATATAAGACTTCAGCTGCCCAACAGCCCATGGTCTCCGTTGTCTGATTCTCCTCTTCATGATGTGCCATACATTTTCAATAGGAGATAGATCTGAACTGGCATCAGGCCAGTCAAGCACACGCACTCTGTGTCTACAAAGCCACGCTGTTGCAGCCCGTGCAAAATGTGGTCTGGCATTGTCCTGCAGAAATAAGCATGGACATCCCGGGAAGAGACGTCGCCTTGATGGCAACATATGTCTCTCTAAAATCCTAATATATGCCTCAGAGTCAATGGTACCTTCACATACATACAACTCACCTATGCCATGGGCACTGATGCACCCCCATACCATCACAGATGCTGGCTTTTTCACCTTTCGCTGATAACAATCAGGATGGTCGTTTTCATCTTTGGCATGGAGAACTCGACACAAGTTTTTTCTGAAAACTATCTGAAATGTGGACTCATCTGACCACAGCACATGGTTCCACAGTCTTTTAGTCCATCTGAGATGAGCTCAGGCCCAGAGAACTCGCCGGCGTTTCTGCATGGAGTTGATGTATGGCTTCCTCCTTGCGTAATACAGTTTCAAGTTGCATTTCTGGATGCAGCAATGGACTGTGTTAAGTGACAATGGTTTTCTGAAGTACTCCCGAGCCCAGGTGACTAGAATTGTCACAGAAGCATGACGGTTTCTTATGCAGTGCCGCCTGAGGGCTCGAAGATCACGTGCATTCAACAGTGGTTTCTGACCTTGCCCTTTACGCGCTGAGATGTCTCTGAATCTTTTCACAATATTATGTACTGTAGATGTTGAAAGACCTAAATTCTCTGCAATCATGCATTGGGCAATGTTCCTTTTGAACTGACTAACAATTCTCTCACGAATTTTGGCACACAGGGGTGAGCCACGACCCATCCTTGCTTGGAAAGACTGAGCCTTTGATGGACGCTACTTTTATACCCAGTCATGATATCTCACCTGCTACCAATTAGCCTGCTTAATGTGGAGTCTTCCAAACCGGTGTTACTTGAATATTCTGTGCACTTTTCAATCTTATTTTAACTCTGTCTCAACTTTTGTTTAGTATGTTGCAGCCATCAAATTCTAAATTTGTGTATATTTACAAAATACAATTAAGTTGGTCAGTAAAACTATTGAAAATCTTTTCATTGTACTTTTGTCAGTTAAATAAAGGTTCACGTGAATTAAAATATCACAGATTTTTGTTTTTATTGCATTTTGGAAAATATCCCAACTTTTCTGGAAATGGGGTTTGTAATCATGCAGTGTGGAAAGAGAAGGTGGACATTATGGTCAAGAGATGACGCCACACGTTGTCGGGAAGCAGCAAGGAGAGGGAGAGAACAAGAATCGGATGAGGCCAGGGCCGCACGATCAGGATCAAAGAGTCAGGACAAAAAAGATGAGAGAAGAAGAGACAGAGGAGGAGAGGCATGCACGTCTCCAAGATCAGAGACAAACAACTTTTTACTTTTTTCAAACTTTTTAGAGAATACCTGTGGTATATATGTCAATAGCAGTACATACAGTAGGTAAAATAAACAATACCAGAATCACACATAGTGTTGATCTACAAAGTACAAATTTGATATAGAATGTATAATTCTCCTCTTAACAATTTATAAATAAAGGAAGGACTATTAGAATTTTTTTTATATATAAAAGAAAAGCGGGGGGGGGGAAACTATTCCAAACAGGAAAAAAAAAGGACTGGGCAGTTCATCCTGAGAGAAAAACCCTCAGGAGAGAAAAACCCTCTCTGATCAAATCCAAGGTTCTGAGAAAATAGCTGGAAGAGAATCAGTCCAAAAGCCAGATCATATAAAATATTGAATAAAAGGTCACCAGATTTCTTCAAATTTAAAGGATGTATCCAATGTCCGACGACTTATTTTCTCTAGACTTAAACAGGACATGATAGAGGAAAGCCAATAAAAGGTGGTAGGAGGGTTAGGGTCTTTCCATTTAAGTAAAATGACTTTCCTGGCCAATAAGCTTGAAAAAGCTATCATCAGCTGAGCGGAAGCAGGAATATATCCTGCTTCCAATGAAATAGTCCCAAAAATAGCTGTAAGAGACAAACAACAAACAGCAGAAGAGATGGGGGATGCACGGGTGGTGTGTCTCCAGAATGACAACAATAGGCACAGAAGGAGGAGAGAGGAAGAGACAAAGGAGCTGAGAAATGCACTTCTCCAGGATCAGAGACAAAGAACAAACAGCAGAAGAGATGAAGAGACGGCGGATGAAAGGACTGCACGTCTCCAGAATGACAACGAGAGGCACAAAGGTGGCAGATCAATCAAAAATGATGTCATCAAAAGTGTCCTCCTTTAAACGAGGAGGAGTTATATTTGCCTTGCTACACATCATTCTTCTTTAATAAACTGTTGTTTTCTTCAATTTCCAAAGCAAAGTGATACTAATAGCATTCAGGAAAATTAAATGTTCATTCTGGTCACATCAAACTGCACTACCCTTATCTGAAAGGGTTCCTCAATGGGTCACCCCGTTGTCTAGTACACTACTGAATCTTCGTCCTTGTATATCTAGACTGCCTGGAAAGTGATAAAGATCCATTCAAATATGTCACACTTGTCACAAAGCTAAGAAAATTTGAGCAGAGATGTGAAGGGACCATGTTCCTCTAAAATTGTAGCTTATTTCCTGCTTGCGTTGTTTCATGTCATTAACATTGTTGCCTAATTGATTATCAGCACATGGCCAGCAGTAATTAACCTGGATTAATCATATTCAGATGTAATTAACGTATGGAGTTGAATTTAATGCTTCAGTTCAGTGATGCAATTTAAATGCATATTAAATAAGAATTTACTTGGAAGGCAATTTATTTCACAGCCAGTGTCAGGATCCAGATTGTTTGTATTCTGTATTCCTTCTCAGGGTCTGGGCCTTCCTAGGTTCATAGCAATTATTTTCCATTATTAATTTATTGAACTGAAGAATTTGCCCGACTGTTAGAAATTGCATGTATCCTCAAATTGGGTTAGAAACTGAATTTTTTGCCTGGAAAGATATTTATGAAATGGGTTCTCTGATGTATTGGGAGTTTCGCTTTTAGTAGGTTTAGTTTCTCATTCTGGTTTTGTTTAGTTAATTTTATTTATAAATCTCGGATCACCATGCTGAAATTTGATCTTATTATCGGGTCAGTGGAACCAAGACATGAAATAAGTCTTGTCATATAACTCCTACCAATTCTGCCACTAAGATTAAGCATGGGATTTGCATCCTTAAAAATTAAAGAGATAGGAAAAAACCCTTACATTATAAGGCTAAATGTAAATTGCACTGTAAGTTGATAAGTCCCTCTACCCCTGCAGTCTGTTCGCTGAGTTGAATTTAGGTTCCAGTGTAAAGTATAATAATCAAACAGGTTTTTGAACCTCTAGTTTATAGTGCATCTGCCCCTATCTTGGACATTGTTTAAAATAGTGCAGATTTATTCAGTGCATTGCTGTATGCAGCTATGTCTGCACTTAAACAATAATAATTGAGTTTTGTTCTGCATATACTCCACTTTCGTTTTTATGAAAACACCATTGTATTCACTGCTTCTGTTCCTTGTTTCCCTCCACACCTCCCCCAGCTAACCTCCATCGTATTTTCCAGGTGTCTTTTGGTGAGCGAGAAAGTGAAGGTTGGTTGGTTGCAGGGACCCGGAGACCAGAATACCCCTTAGCACTGACTTTGAAGCTCCTAGGATATACGCAGATCAAGTCTATGATCTGAATCTTTAATTCAGTGAAGTCCTGTTTGTAGTTGTATGTTGCCGTCGAGCAATATGTCTCTCGCACTGGAGAAGTAGTTGACTGCTTTGTGCATGCTAAGTAAATTGGCAATCAGTCTTTGCTGGGATGTACAAGGACTTTAAACGATATTGCAATAATCTGCAAATAATTCCTTTCTAGGCAAGCCATCAGATCGGTGTACTGATTGTTTTTTTTCTCCTTTGCAGGTTTAACTTCCAGAAGGACACCATCTTCTGAGGTATGTGAAATCTGATAGTGTGGAATTGTTTAATGTAATCTATTGGCTAATTGTTCTTGTGTTGGACAGCCAAGGCATGGGTGTAGCCTTCAAATGGAAGCATATTGTCCAAGGCTTTGCTGTAATTCGCTTCCTCTCTTGGGGCTTTGTAGTTATTTATTCTTTGAAATGTGGCTGTCAAGTATTTATTGTGCATTCTATGGAGTTGTTGACCATTTCACTATTGCTCACAATTTGGCGTGTCGGCATTGGACCAAATGACTGCAACATTGCGTTTATTGGAAGAGGTTGATTCTGTTTTCCCCTAGTGTTGGGATATATAGCCCATCTGAGGATCAGAATCCTCATTCTCCATTATGAAGCTCCCCTTTCCCCACTCTCTTTTCCTAGCCCAGATGTGATGATGGTCTAATGGTCACAGCCTTGAGCGAGCAAGTGGTCTGGCTGAACCCACGGCACAATCATTGAACCTCAAAATGCTACAGGGGTTTGATAAGTGTGGTGCAGGGAAATATTACCCCCTCAGTGGAACCGTCTAGCGTTGGCTTCCAGTCTCAACATATGAAGGCTTAGCCATTTAGGACTGAGTGAGGAGAAATTTCTTGAAACTGTCCTGCTGAGAAGTCTTGGCCCAAAATGTCAACAGTACTTTTTTTCATAGATGCTGCCTGGCCTGCTGAGTTCCTACAACATTTTGTGTGTGATCTTTGATTTCTAGGATCTGCAGATTTTCTCTTGTTTGTGATCTGTTGATACTAAAGCCAATGCTAGTGAATCTTTGGAGAATTGAATTCTCCTTTTCCTGACTGCTCTAGAGAGCTCTGAAAACTTGGTCATTTAATTCATTAAACACAAATTAATAGATTTATGGAGATCGAGAGCTTGCACCACACCACCCTCTGAGTGAAGAAGTTTCCCTCATTTCCCCCTAAACTTTTCACCTTTCACAATGGAAAAAGCCTGGTTGCATTTTCCCTATCTACACCCCTCATAATTTTGTATACCTCTATCAAATCTCCTTTCAGTCTTATTCTAAGGAAGAAAGTCCTAACCTATTCAATCTTTTTTTATAACTCAGGTCCTCCAGACCTGGCAACATCCTTGTAAATTTTCTTTGTACTCTTTCAGCCTTGTTTACAACTTTCTTATAGGAAGGTGACCAAAATTGCACACAATGCTCCACATTAGGCCTCACCAGTGTCTTGTACAAATACAACATAACATTGTATTTCCTGTATTCAATACTTTAATTTATGAAGGCCGCTGTGCCAAAGCTTTCTTTACGGCCCCGTCTAGCTGTGACATTGCATTCAATGAATCATGGACCTGTTTTCCCAGATATGGTTGTTCTACAACACCTTGTACTTTTCTGCATTAAATTCCATTTGCCATTTTTCAGCCTATCTTTCCAGCTAGTCCAGATCCTGCAGCAAGCTCTGATAGTCTTCCTAGCTGTCCACTACACCATCAGCCTTGGTGTGATCCTCAAATTGGCTGATCCAGTTAACTGCATTGTAATCCAGATAATTAATATAGATGACAAACAACAATGGACCCAGCACTGATCCCTGCAGCACTCCACTAGTTGCAGGCCTCCAGTCAGAGAAGCAACCATCTACTACCACGCTGTAGCTTCTAACACTAAGCCAGTGTATAATCCAGTTTACTACCTCATCTTGATTGCCATTCTTGACATTGGACATTCTTGAACAACCTCCTATGTGGGACCTAGTCAAATTCCTTGTTAAAGTCCATGTAGACAATATCTACTGCCTTGACTTCATCCACTTTCCTGATAACTTTCTGGTTAGACATAACCTATCATGCACGAAGCCATGCCAACTATCCAGAATCAGGCCTTGTACAGTCGGCCCTACTTATCCGCGGGTTCTTCATGCATGGATTCAACCAACCGCGGATCGGGGAAACCCGGAAGTTCTCTCTGCAGCGCTTGTTGTTTGAGCATATACAGACATTTTTTTCTTGTCATTACTCCCTGAGCAATACAGTATAACAACTATTTACATAGCATTTACATTGTATTAGATATTATAAGTAATCTAGAGATGATTTAAAGTATACAGGAGAATGTGCATAGGTTACTGCGGATTGGGATCGGAAAAAAATATGGAAAAATCGGAAAAAAATAGGGGAAAGACCCTACCTGCTGTTCTTTGGCATTCTCTGACTGAAGCCTTAAAGAACTAATGCTGCAAAATCTCCACTCCGATGGGCCGCTCTGCTTGCCCCTACCTTACTTTAATTTGCTCTTGCTAACCAATCCTGAATGCTGATTGGCTGCTGCTTAAAGCTCCAAAACCACTGCAGGTTGTTGCCATTTCCACTCAGATCAGCGAACCTGAATGAATGACCTCATTGATGAGATTCTTGTTTTAACAAGTCTAGCTAAGTAGAGAGTGACTTCCCAGTAGTGGTAGTAACATGTTGAATGAACTTGCAATTTCTGGCATCTGGATTTGTAGCTTTTGTCTTAATAAGAACATAAGACGTAGGAGCAGAATTGGGCCATTTGGCGCTAGTCTGTTCTGCGTTCTGTGAAATAAATGTCCACAAAGCCCGAGAGGTGACCTTCAGTTGCTTATCTCCTGTTTACAGATGGCTGGCTCTTCCCATAGCATGCAGTTGAAAAAGATAGGTCACCGAGGAGTGGATTCTACTGGTGAAACTACATACAAGAAGGTGAGTGGCAATGATTCTGTGACCTCTCTGAGCCAAGGAAGGCAGGAGTAGATGTGGCCATCAAAAGATCAGTCTTTATTCATTGTACTGGTGCCTGTTAACATGATTGCCATTATCTGTCCTTCCTTAGGAAACACATCTGACAAGATTTCCAGCATTTGTGTCACCCATTTTACTAAAGAAAATTCTCCCCTTTCTACCTGGCACATTTTCTGACTTGGGTTGTGGAATTCAGCTTTTAGATTTTGATTCATTCTTTTAAAAGTTGGGTATTGCTAACAAAGCCATTTTTTATTGCGCTGCCTTGAATATCTGTTGTCATTCTGGTGAGCATGCATCACAGTGATGTTGGAGTTTGAGAATTTAGACCCTGTGACAACGAAGGACCAAAACAGTGTTTCCAAGTTGTGGCGATGTACAACTTAAGAACCTACAGGGGTGAAGCCCCTGCTCTTGGTGGTCGAGTATGAAGGTTTGGAGTATTGTTGGAGTAGTTTGGGTAAATAGTTATGGTGCCTTTTGTTGATGTTACATGTGGCAGCTGTTGTGAAATAGTAGTGGAGTGAATGAATGTTATGAAGTCATTGATACTGCTGTTCAGATTTTTGTAAGTTGTTCACACTGCACTCATCCAGAGAAAAAGTATTCAATTGGGAAAGCTGTAGGGTCAGAATAAGAATCAGATTTAATGTCACTGACATACAGCACTGTGCAAAAGTCTTGAGCACCCTAGATCTTTTATACAGTTTCAGACGGCATGGCCTTCAGAGCCCTGATCCCAGAGCCCAGCATCATTGGTGCTGTCTTGGATTATCTGGAGAGTCAGAGCAAGCAAAGTCAGCAGAAGAACTGTGGCAAGTTCTCCGTTTGGAACAGCCTACCAATTTTCTGATGAAACTGCATGACAGTGTATTGAGAGAATGGTTTTAAAGGCAAAGGCGGTCACACCAAATATGATTTGATTTAGTTTTTTATAGTTTACTGCTCTTTATAGTAATTTTTTTGATAATTAGAAACTTTTCATTATTTTTTAAAGGATCTTCACTTTACAGAATTTTTTTTACTGTGCCTAACGCTTTTGCACAGTACTGTATGGTGTGAATTTTATTTTGCAGTTGTACATTGCTATACATAAAAATCTATAAATTACATTAACTTCAAATTTACTGCCATCTGACTACGTATATGCGATCAAACACAACAATGTTCCTCTTGACCACGGTGCCTAATCACACGACAATTTACAGTGACCTACTAACCAGTACATCTTTGGGCTTTGGGAGGAAACCCATGCAGTTCACAGAGAGAACGTACAAGTTCCTTACGGGCAGCACTGGAACTGAATTTTGCAGCGCCCTTTGCTGTAATAGCCTTAACTGCTGCAGTGCCATGGGACCCAATGGTTGTAGATGGTGGGCTAAGTAGGTATTTTTGAGGTGCGCCAGTGTTGATTGCCAGCGAAAAAGAGATGTTATTTCCTATTTGCCCTGACTGTGGTCTCATGATGAGGAAATCAAGGATTCAATTGCAAAAGGAGGTACAAAGGTCCAGGTTTTGAAGTTTGATCAATACTGTGGGCCTGATGGTGTTGAATGCTGAACTGTAACAGTAAACAGCAGCCTGAAGTTGGTATTACTATTGTCCAAGTGGAGAGCCAATGAGATTGCACGTGCTGTAGACCTATTGGGGTGGTAGACAAATTGCAGTGGGTCTGGATCCTTGCTTAGGCAGAAGGTACTTCTGTCCATTACTAATCCATATACTAGTCTAATTACAGGACAAAGCACTTGTGAATGCAGCCAGGCAATAATTGTTGAGGCAGCTCGCCCTGCTTTGCGTACTGGTATGACTGATGCCCTTTTGAAGCAGGTGGGAATCTATGAACTCTAATGTAGCTGTGAGAGATTGAATATGTCCTTGAACACTTTTGCCAATTGATTGGCGCAGTATTTTGATACCCTACCAGGTACACCATCAGGGCCTGGCACCCTCTTGAAATGTGTTGTGATGTTGGCCTCTGAGACCGATAACACAGGGTCCCCAGAGGCTACAGGGATTCACAGAGGCACAGTTTTATTTTCCCTTTCAAAGCATGTGTAAAAGCTGTGGATCTTTCCAATGTTCCCTCTTAAGGCTGTGTGTGTGCACATCTTTTGCTACTAGATCACAAAGGAATATAAACTGCATGCAAAAGATTGTCACCCTCTGCCTCATTGACATGTTAAGTAAATTTCACTAATGTACACATTCACAATGTGGAGTTTGTGATCATTTGTCTGCAGATTTTAGAACTGGCTTATTTATACGGCTTTTATTGAAGAAATTATTCAGTGCACACTTTGTCTCTGGGCAAAAAAATTGCACAGCACAAGATTTTTGTGCACACTTGTCATTACAAATTAGAAGGAGCATTGATCTCATCTGGGAGAGTCCCATCACATCTATGATAAGTTTCACCTTGTAAAAAGTAATGGCCTGCAAACCCAGCCAGTGCTGACACACATCCAATTCCATCTGTGACCTCAATCGGAATTGATTTTTCAACCTTAAAATAACCTTCCGTAGGTCATGCCTGGACTAGCTGTTGAGCCCTGATCATCGGTCTTGAATACCACAGATCTTGCTCTCAGCAAACTGCAAATCTCCTGGTTCATCCACGGCTTCTGGTTGTGGTATCTCTAGCATGTTCTTGAAAGCACACACCCAGCCACACATCTTGAAGTCAGTGACAACTATGTTATATTAATTTAGATTTGAACCTGAATCCCTGAATATTGTACACTCCACAGATTCAAAGAAGTCCTGTAAGCGCTCTTCTGCCTCCCTTGGACCATACATTCATGGCCCTCACCACTGGTGCTGTGGCCCTCCGTTTCAACCTGTACACTGACAAGTCAAATCACCTGGCTGTACTATTACTCCAAAAGTGCAGGCATGGAATGGCACCTTGAGCGTTCTTGATTGTGGTGTGGCAGTGGTCAAGTGTATGCTTTTCTAATTCCACAGTTGATATGTTGGTAGTTGGTCAGAGATTTCTTCAAGCTGGCCTAATTGAAATCCCCCACAATGACTGGGAGTGCATCAGGGTGCACAGTTTTGTGATTACTGATCACTGTTCTGAGCTCTGCAATACTTTCCGCATTTCCTTTTTCTTAAAGGGAAACTGCTCTCTTGATCTGAGTCTGCTGTCCCCTATCTGCTGAGACCGATTCACCTTAAACAAATGTTTTAGTAGTCTGTAGCTGTAGTCATCCCAAACGCTTTGATGATTCACTTCAGAACAACATGCAAAAAGCACCACTTTTCTGCGCCACCTTGGCGGCTCTTCAGATGGTTGGAAGGGAAGAGATGAGACGACAGTTGTTGCATCTCTTGTCATGAAAAAGAATTGGAGGAGTAGACGAGGCAGTCGCAAGTGCAGTAGTCCTTTTTGAAAGGCTGTAAATGGAGGGAAGAGGAAGGTGTTTCTGTTAATAGAATCTTGTTGAAGATGGTCTAGGTGGTATAAGTATAGGCTGAAGAGTTGTAAATGAAATTGAACATTTTATAGTCACCTGCAAACATTCCTCCTTCTGCACAAGTGTGGTAAAATAGTAGCTTGTGAGTTGGAAGAGGGGAAAGTATGTGCATAGCTTTGGGAAGAAGCAGGGAAGTTGGACAACTTGTTGATTGTGATTCAGTTAATAGCAAAGTGCGATGTTTGGAGCACTCCATTTTCTGCTTACTACCTTTTATTTAACCCCTCTTTTACAACCGGGACCACTGAGGTTCTCTGCTTTGGTACTTTGAAGTTTCAAACTATTTATGGAGGGCTATGTTTTTGACACATCCTGAATTACTGTCTCATTTTGTGACCTTGTCTATGTTTGCTTTTTGTTCAGACCACCTCCTCTGCCCTCAGAGGTGCAATCCAGCTAGGGATTACTCACACAGTGGGAAGCCTCAGTACCAAGCCTGAGCGAGATGTCCTTATGCAGGATTTCTATGTAGTGGAAAGCATCTTCTTCCCAGGGTAAGATTCTGTCACAGGTTTACAAATTCAGTTGTTCTTCCTGTTAACCTACATTTCTCATCATTAAACCACTTTAAACATTAAGCCCACTGAATATTTTTTTTTTGGCTGTTATACCTTGGAGTTGACTATCTAAGAATCCACTTTGTCACCCAGACAGTTGGTGTTTAATGAAGAAACATTTGTGATTCATTCTTTAAAGCAGAGGAGCGGCAAAAATTGACCAACGGGGAGGGTATTTGTGCCTTTCCCACTCATACTTGCAGACTCCTTCCTCACCTATTGAAGTCTTGACAGTCTGTGGAATAATTTAGATTATGTGCTGAAGCAAATGGAGCTTAGAGCAGTAGGTATATCACCAGACAAGCAGCAGCACAGTATTATGCTGACCTTGGTGCTAATTTATATTAAATATCCTCTAGTGTGTCATCCATATCACTCCATTCTCTTCATATTCATATGTCTAAAAGCATCTGAAACTCCACCAAACTGCATGCTTTCACTACTATCCCTGGTAACCCACTCCACTTACTTATTTAAAGAAGTGGAGTGGGTTGCCGACTTTCCTCACAGTTCATACCCTCTAATCCAGGCAGCATCCTGGAGACCTCTTCTGCACTTTCTCCAAAGCCTTCACATAATTACTATGGGGTGAGTAGAACTGCACACACTACTCCCAAAAGTGGTGTAGTTAAAGTTTTATGTAGCTGTGGCGTGACTGTCTCGCTCGTACACTTGACACTCCTACCAATAGAATGCTTACCATCATACACATTCTTTACCACCTTGTCCACTTGTGAAAACGCTTTCAGTGAGTTATTGAACCCCAGGACCCCTCTGTACCTCGGTGCTATTACGAAGCCTTTATTAACGATATGCTTTCTCCTTTGACATTCCAAAGGCATCTCCTCACACTTGCTTGAATTAAATCCATCTGCTACTTCTCTGCCCAAATCTGTAACTGCTCTATATTCCTGGTGTACTACAGTCTTGATCACATCCACAAACTTGTTAATCTACATATCTACATTTCCATCCAAATCATTGATTATATCACAAAAAATTGAGGTTCCAGTACTGATACTTACAGAGGACCTCCAAATCCTTCTTGGGAAGTACAGATGCAAAGTACTCATTTAACATCTCAGCTACTTCCAGTGATTCCAAGCACCTTTCTTTATCCATCTCCTCTCCTTCATTATTCCCCCCCCCCCCCTTTTCTTAATGTAAGTATAAATTGCCATAGGATTCTTCATTCTATTCACTGAGGACACTTCATAAGCCCTTTTGGCCTCCCGAATTGACGGCCTCAGCACAATCCTGCTATCTTTATATCCGACAAGGGCCCAGTCTGATTTTTACCTTACTGAATCTTGCCTATGCTTTTTTTTTGGTCCCTTGACTAAATGTAGGACTACTTGGGTCATCCAAGTTTACTTCACTTTGCCATCCTTTTCCTTACTTATTGAACATGCAGATCCTGAACTTCGATCAGCTTGGCCTTAAGTAACTTCCTTGTGTCAGGTATGGGCCTGTTTGACAGAAGCTGCTCCTGATCAACACATACTTGTTCCTGCATTTTTTCATAATTTGCACAGCTCCAGTTCAGTACCTTCCTGCAAGATACAATATTATCCTTGCTCATAAATGTCTTAAAACATGAGTTGTGGTCACGTCCCCAAAATGTTCACGCACTATGAGGTCTGTCCTCATCTAGCTCGTTTCCCAAAGCTACTGTGTTCAATATGTTCACCTGTAGTTGGACTGTCCAACAAAACATCTGAAATAAATCCTGGTCCTAAAGCATTTTGTATTAAGGAAGTTGCAATCAATACTAAGGAAGTGTGTCTCTCACACTGATGGCCCTTGTTTCTGCATCTCCTCCATAATCAGTTCCTCCATCTCGGTGGCTATTGTTTAAATCATCAGCATAATTACACTTGTTTATATTCAAAACTGACTGGCTTCTTCCAATTTATGTTCTCATGTATAGAAATGGTTTGAGTGTAGGCCATTTGGCCCATGATATTGTGCCGATCCTGTAACTTTCTCCAAGATCAATCAAACCCTTCCCTCCCACATAACCCTCCATGTACCTATCTCAGAGTCTCTTAAATGTCCCAAGTGTATCTGCCTCTACCACCACCCTTGGCAGCACATTCCATATACCTAGCACCCTAAGTTGCTTGGAGAAAATTATAGGGGGATGTCAGAGGTAGTTTTCTAACACAATGTTATACCCCCTTGCATTAGCCATATCCATCTGTGGAAAAAGTCTCTGGCTATGCACTCAATCTATGCCTCTTATACACTTCTATCACATCTCATCCTCCTTCTTCTCCAAAGAGAGGGGCTAAAGCTAGTTCAACCTATCCTCATACGACATGCAGGATGTATTGTATACATTTCTCTGACAATAAATGTACCTATTGAAACCTATTGATGAATGCTTTCTATTCCAGGCATCCTGGTAAATCTTCTTTTCCACCCTCAAAAGCTTCCATATCCTTCCTATACTGAGGCAGCCAGAACTGAAAACATTATTTAAGTATGGCCTAACCAGGGTTTCATGGAGCTACAACATTACCTTGCAACTCCTGAACTCAAGTCACCCCGACTCATGAAAGTACCATAGCCTTCTTAACCACCCTATCAACTTGCATTGCAACTTTGAAGGATTTACTGATGAACCCTAAAATCCCTCTATTCCTCCACACTGCTGAGAATCCTTCCATTATCCCTGTATTCTGCTTTCAGGTTCAACCTTCCAAAGTAAATCACTTCACACTTCCCTGGATTGAAATCCATCTGTCACCTCTTAGCCACACTCTGCATCCTGTCAGTGTTCTGTTGAATCCTTCTGCACTATTCACAACGCCACCAACCTTTGTCATCTGCAAGCTTACTAACCCATTCTTCCACTTCCTCATCGCAGTCATTTATAAACATCACGAAGAGCAGGGGTCCCCAAACAGATCCCTACGAACCACCACTGATCACTAACCACCGGGTGACAACACTCCATCTGCTTCCACTGTATGCCTTCTGTGTGCAAGCCAATTCTGAATCCACACAGGCAAGTTTCCCTGGATCCCATGCTTCCTGACTTTCTGGATGAGCCTACCATGGGAAACCTTGTCAAATGCATTGCTAAAATCCATATACACCACATTCACTTTTGTACCTTCATCATTGTGCTCTGTCACATCTTCAAATTCATTCAGGGTTGTGAAGCACAACCTGCCCCTCACAAAGCCATGTTGACTATCCCTTATCAGACTATGCTTCTCCAAGTGCTCATAAATCAAATCTAAGAATCCTCTCCAATAGTTTGACCACCACTGACATGAGGCGTACTGGTCTATAATTTCCAGGATGATACCTACTCCCTTTCTTGAACAAATTGATACTATCTACCACCCTCCAATCCTCTGTCATTATTCCTGTGGCCATTGAGTATACAAAGATCATTGCCAAAGGCACAGCAATCTCTTCCTTCACTTACATTTCTCAAAAGTTTTAGCACATCAACTTACTTAACATCAGCTTGTTCCAGCATATCAGCCTGTTCTGCACTGACCTCACATTCATCAATGTCCCTCTTCCTCAAGAATACTGAAGCAAGTTATTCATTAGGACCTCCTCAATGTCCTTCACTTGCAGGCACATGTTTCCTGTTTTATCCCTTATCAGTCCTACCCACAATCTAGTCATCTCCCTGTTCTTCACCCACAAACTGCTGGAGGAGCTCAGCAGACCAGGCAGCATCTATGGAAAAGAGTACAGTCAACATTTCGGGTTGAGACCCTTCAGCAGGACTGCAGAAAAACAGATGAGTAGAATTTAAAGGTGGGGCGAGTGGAGGGAGAAACACAAGGTGATGGGTGAAACTGGGGGTTGGATGGGTGAAGTAAAGATCTGAGAAGTTGATTGGTGAAAGAGATACAGGGCTGGAGGAGTCTAATGGGAAAGGACAGAACCCATAGAAGAAAGAAAAGGGGAACAAGCACCAGAGGGAGGCAATTGGGCAGGCAAGGAGATAAAGTGAGAGAGGGAAAAGGGGATGGAAATGGTGGGGGGGCGGGGGGGGGCCTTTACTGGAAGTTCGAGAAATCAGCATCCATGTCATCAGGTTGGAAGCTACCAGGGCGGAATATAAGGTGGTGTTTCTCCAACACAAGTGTGGCCTCATCATGACAGTAGAAGGGGCCATGGATGGACATATTGGAATGGGAAGTAGAACTGAAAATGGGTGGCCAAGGGATCCCACTTGTTCTAGCATAGATGCTCAGTGTCTGGTCTTTCCAATATACAGACCACACTGGAAGCACCGGACACAAGTATGTAACTCCAATAGATTTTCAGGTGAAGTGTTGCCTAACCTGTAAGGACTGTTTGCGGCCCTCCATGGTGGTGAGGGAGGAGGTGTAGGGGCAAGTGTAGCACTTGTTCCAGTTGCAAGGGTGTATACCAGGAGGGACATCAGTGGGAGAGATGAATGGACAACGGTGTTGTGTAGGGAGCTATCCCAATGGAAAGCAGAAAGTGGGGGGGGGGGGAGGAAAAGATGTGCTTGGTGGTGGGATATCATTAGATATAGCAGAAGTTGCGGAGAATTACATACTGGACGTGGAGGTTGGTGGGGTGGTAAGTGAGGTCAAGAGGAACCCTATCTGGTAAGGTGGCAGGACGATGGGGTGAAAGCAGATGTGCATGAAATGGAAAAGATGCAGTTGAGGGCAGCATTGATGGTGGAGGAAGGGAATTCCTTTCTTTGAAGAAGGAGGACGACATCATTCTGGAATGAGAAGCCTCATCCTGAGCATATGCAGTGGAGTCAGAGGAATTGAGAGAAGGGGTTGGCATTTTTGCAAGTAACAGGGTGGGTAGCTGTCAGAGTGTGTATTTATAATAGACATCAGTAGATAAGCTGTCTCCAGAGATTGAGAAAAGGGAAAGGGGTGTTGGAAATGTACCCAATAAATTTGAGGGCTCAGTGTCATTGCAGGCGCGGAAGACACTGAGGTGTGGGCACGGGACAAAGATGAGGCCCTCACTGAGGACAGAATGTTCGGAGGGCTGGTGAAGACCCAGCATGAATGAGAGCTGGGATTGGAAGGAGGTTGGTAGTGTCTGAAGTGAAGGGAAGTTTGGGGTATTCAGGGATGGTAGGGTGAGAGAAGGATGTTCTTCACATGTTTAGAATACAATGGGGTTCTCCTTAGTCCTCATCAAGGCCTTCCCATGTCCTCTTCTAGCTCTAAATCCATTTTTCAGCTCCTGGTATTTCGATTCTTGATCCTCGCTTCCTAAATCTTAACCATACTTCTTTCTTCATCTTAACTAGATGTTCCACATCTCTCATCAACCATGATTCCGTCATCCTTTCCCTGCCTAAATAGGACAATCCCACCCAGGACCCTCAGTAAGTGTTCCCTACACAACCTTTACATTTCCACTGTACATTTCCATTCCCAATTTATGCTCCCAAGTTCCTGCCTAACAGCATCATAATTCACCCCCCTCTAAATAAATACTTCTCCATACTTTTATCCCTGTCCAAGACCATGGTAAAGGTCAGAGAGTTGTGGTCACTGTCTCCGAATTACTTACCCACTGAGAGATCTGTCACCTGACCAGGTTTTCTGCCCACATTCTGTGTCAGGAATACATCATGGTCAGACCTAACAAATTCCACCTTTTGCACTGAAAATGTCCCAATCACCCACCGCAACAATCCTATTAGTTTTTCACCTTTACAAAATCTGTCTCCTGTTCTGTTCCTCAGTGTCTTTGCTACTTTTGGGGGTATCTATAGAATATCCCCAATAGAGTGATTGATCTTCTGGGGATAGATCACTGACTATCCACACACACTGACTCAGTGGGTCGCTGATCCTGTCATTGTATCAGTGGACACTAGCCTTGATTAGCAATGACACTGCGCACCTCTTTTACCTCACTCTGTGCTTTTTGAAATTTCTAAACTCTGCAACATCCTGCAGGCATTTCTGCGCTTGTGACAACCAAGTGTTCGTAAGATTGTAAGTTATTGCTCTTGCTCTCGATACTTCTCACATTTAACACATTTGATCAGTCTAATTGATTGCTCTTCTTATTGCTTATCCTTCTACATGCCACATCTACCTGTACACTAACTGCCTCATCCTATGACCTATCATTAGCTCTATCCCCTTGACAAGCTAGTTTAAACCCATCCCAACAACTCTAGCAGACCTGCCCACAAGGATATTGATCCCCTTCAAGTTCAGGTCTGGCCACTACCTTTTGTGTAGGTTGTACCTTCCCCAGAAGAGATCCCAATGATCCAGAAATCTGAAACCCTGTCCCTGTTCCTCAGCCATGCATTTATCTGCCAAATCACCCTTTTCTTGCCCTCAGTGGTGTGTGGCATAAGCAGCAATCCAGAGTTTACCATGCTTGAGGTCCTGCTTTTCAGTGTCCCACCTAGCTTCCTATATTTCCTATACTTTGTATCTTTTCCTAGGTATGTCATTACTATATATACCATTACTTCAGGTTGCTCACACTCCTCTTTAAGAATGCTGTGGACCTGATCTGAGACATTTCTGACCGAGAACCTGGAAGGCAACATGCCACCTGAGAGTCTTTGTCACACCCCAGATTATCCTGTCTGTGCCACAGAGACCTGACCACTGTGGCTTTCCTCTGATAGCTCATCTCACAGTACAAAAAGCAGTATGCAGCCTGAGGGTAGCAGACACCAACAGAATCAACAAACTCATTTATAAGGCCAGTGATGTTGTGGGGGTGGAACTGGACTCTCTGACGGTGATGTCTGAAAAGAGGATGCTGTCCAAGTTGCATGCCATCTTGGACAATGTCTCCCATCCACTTCATAATGTACTGGTTAGGCACAGGAGTACATTCAGCCAGAGATTCGTTCCACCGAGATGCAACACTGAGTGTCATAGGAAGTCATTCCTGCCTGTGGCCATCAAACTTTACAACTCCTCCCTCGAAGTGTCAGACACCCTGAGCCAATAGGCTGGTCCTGGACTTATTTCCACTTGGAGTAATTTACTTATTATTACTTAATTATTTATGGTTTTATATTGCTATATTTCTGCACTATTCTTGGTGCGACTGTAACAAAACCCAATTTCCCTCGGGATTAATAAAGTATGTCTGTATACTGTACTTGTTATTAAGGAGAATTGGGGAATGGCAGCCCTGTGATTATTTTCCTATAAGTTGATTTATTTTCCTGCAGAATGCTTACTTCTCTCTTCATATTCTCACAATCCCTTGTCTCTTTTGTGTTCAGCTGTTCATATAAAATCTTGTTTGTTTGATTCTTAGTGAAGGGAGTAACTTGACACCAGCCCATCACTACTCGGATTTCCGATTTAAAACCTACGCTCCTGTGGCATTCCGGTATTTTCGGGAGCTCTTTGGTATTCGACCAGATGACTATTTGGTAAGTCTGTTGGTTGTTCTGAACTTTGACTGGCTGGATGATTGAAATATCTCTGGTGATAGGAAGAAGAAACTCTTAACACCGCAATAGTTTACTGAGGCAAAATACGATGCAAGAAGGAATGTAATGTGACATCGATAGATAGTTTAAAATTAGTTGAAAAGAGGTCTACCTAGGCCTTGTGCTCAGATTTAGAAGAAATTGGCTTCAGAGATGGTGCATTCACTGATCGTAATCCATCAAAGTTTCTTGGGTTTTGAGGGCCCGAGAGAATTTATTTATTTATTTAGGAATAAAATGCAAATTGGTCCCTTCCAACCAATGAGCTGCACCATCTAGCCACCCCCGGCTTAACCCTAACCTAATCGGGACAATTTGCAATGACTGATTAACCTACTAGCTGGGACAGGGAAATCCACAATTTTCACAAACTCCTTGCAGAGGACGCTGGGGTTGAACTCCAAACTACAGTGCCCCACTGTTTAGTGGATATTCTTGCATTGGAGGCAGTGCAGAGAGGTTGATTAAGTTGATTTCCTGCGATGAAGGGGATTGTCAAATGAAAAAAAGCTGAAAAGGTTGTGCCTACTTTCCTTAGTGGAGTATTGATAAGTGAGATGAATTTACTGAAATCTGATTGAGGGATGTTGAAATGGGTCAGTGCTGAGAATTTTCCTCTTTAGTAGGATTATATAAAACTAAGGGGCATTGCTTTGGAATGAAGGGTTACCTGCTTCAAACAAGCGACTTGGCATGAAGTTGGGAATTTTTGGAATTCTGTATTCCAAATAGAGAGGTATTGTCATCATTGAATATGTGCAATGCAGACACTTAAACTGGAAGTGATTCATGAAATATGTGAAGGGCGGAAAAGTAAGTGCTGGGGTTTAAGGCTGGATTGTCTGTGAGCTCATTGAGTAGTGAGACTGGACTCCAAGGAGCTGATCAGCCTTCTGCTGTTTACCTCTTATGTACATGATTAATGACCTGTTTAATATGCTTTGCAGTGAGCCTCAGTGGTAAATTGACTAGATTTTCTTTTCACAGCTTTAAATTATTTCTCATGATAATGGTATCATTGGCAAGGTCACTTGGCCTTTGGAAAGAAATATTAAAAGGCAGCCTTCAGGCGAAGGTTTAATCATGATTCTGTTGGGAAAGGAATTCCAGCAATTAGGCCCAGTGATGATAGGTCTGTGACACTGGTAATCTTCCAATACATATGGATTCAGAAATTTACATTACTGTATGTGTTTAAATTCTCTCCCTTTGCCCACCCCCACCCCCATTTTCTCTCCCTCTCTCTGCTCTGCAGTATTCGTTGTGTAACGAACCACTGTTTGAGCTCAGTAACCCAGGTGCTAGCGGTTCTGTTTTCTATGTGTCTGCTGACGATGAGTTTATTATTAAAACGGTTCAGCACAAGGAGGCAGAGTTCTTGCAGAAGCTGCTCCCTGGATATTACATGGTGAGTCTTATTTCATTCATCAATTTTTTTCTCTCAGTCACTAGTACTTTTCCAAACAGGATTTTCCTTTGTATTTGGTTTTCATTAGCATCTCTTTGCATTTGATCATCAAAGCACCAACCTGTTATATTTTCATAGTCCCATAGTCCCAAACTATTTAGCAAGGGAACCAACAAGTCCAAGCAATTCTGGGTTCATTAATATTTTAAGCTTTCACCCAGGTCTGGGAGGTTTCCTCTCATAATGGTGTTACCTTGTGCCGTTTTATTTGTATGTTGTTTGACTGTGGGAAGCATAAGCATTGAAGCCCACTCTGTTTTCTACTGGTATTGTGTGTAAAAGCTGGTAGAAGGGGAATGGCTTTGTTTCTTGTTTCTTCTAATCTGCTAGGTCGGTAGACATTTGACTTCGAGACCCTTCAACCTAATGCCCTAGCATCTTCTCCTTAGTAAGCAGTGAGTTGAATGTGCATTATAAATCTTGTCCATAACCTGTAGTACCAGATAGAAACAGCCCAGAGGTCTATTTACACTTTCACTGTGAACACAACTGAAAAAACTCTTGAATTACCTTTAATGCTACTTACCAAATCCATCTTATAACCTCTCTTGCCTCATCATTTCCTCCTAAAAACTACGCTTAAACTTTTTATCAGGGAGGTTGTTGAATCAGATAGAATGGTGAATGATAAAGGTATTTAGACAGATCGGGAGCAGAGAGATTCAGGACAAGTGCAGGCAACTGAGATTAGTTTTAAGTTTCCATTTGTAGTTGGCGCAGACATGGTGGCTCAAAAGGCCTATCCTGTGGTCTACTGTATTTCATCAGTTTCGTTGCTTTGTGTAGCAAAGGTTTATTTAATGATTGTTTTCATTACCTTTCACTATCTTACCCATCCCTTATTTCTTTTGGTCAGAAATCAAGTAACCTCAAACTGATATCCAAATCTGATAACTTGTGTACCTCTTGACACTTTCCCCACATTTTCCACCACCCATAAATCCTCCCTCTCCCACGAAACATCTCCATTGCTATCTGGTATTCTTTTCCAACACTTTTCCTGTTATTGCATTTTTTTTGGATCCAGTTACCTGGGAACTTTGAAATCTGCACTTTTTAATGTTTTGAAACAAGACAGTAAGGATGCCATTTGTTCCATTGTTGCCACAATAGATCTTCACACATTTAGTCATTCTTACCCACCCACCCACTACTGCTTTATTGTCTGCTGTGAATGCTCTGACATTGTTAAAACTTGTAGAATTGGTTTCTGCCACATTTTCAAGGGACATTTTCTAGATGTTAAGGTCATGAAGAAATGGTCTTAAATCTAGGTGACTGACCAACTCGCCAGAGGGAGCAGTTTTTTTTTAAAACCATCCTCTTCCCTTAAACCCCTTTGACACACCTCTTATTCTGACCTTTTTAAATGTGCCTAATGGGTGCGTGAAAGTTGTTTTAAAGCATGTTAGTTTGCTTCGTTGGTAATTGCCTCTTGTTCTCTGTCTTGCCCTCAGAACTTAAACCAGAACCCACGGACTTTGCTGCCCAAGTTCTTTGGGCTCTATTGCATCCAATCTGGGGGCAACAATATTCGACTGGTAGTGATGAACAACCTTCTGCCTCGGGTAATGAAAATGCACCTGAAGTATGACTTGAAAGGTTCAACGTACAAGCGCAGAGCCTCTCAGAAAGAACGTGAGAAGTCACGGCCTACATTCAAAGATCTGGATTTCCTGCATGATGTTCCCGATGGTCTTTTCCTCGATGCTGATATGCATAGTGCCTTATGTAAAACAATTCAGAGAGACTGTTTGGTTAGTATCTTTTCTGATCTTTTATTGAAATGGCAGTATACTTGGTTCATACATTTAAATGTGTTCTCCTCTCCTGTGATAAATTTTAAGATAAGTGAGGGGTGCTGACTATGTTAATGCCCTGCATCTTTGTTGGTCACAGGATCAATCAGAAGTTGGGGTTTAGAAGACTGGTAATGCAGTAATTGAGATCCTCGAATCTTTACTTGCACCAGTCAAGTCAAATTGTTCACAGAATTTATTTGGCTCTTAGAGAATTATATCATAGACCTACTAAAACAAGCTTCTTTTAGTTTTAATCTCTTGTGATAGGTTGGCATTTATTATCTACCATTATTTCTTGAATATGGTAATTACCCTTCATTAACTACATAACCTCTGAAGATACTTCAGAGCTGTTTCTTAACGATCTTTGGGGTTAAGACATAACATCAGTGAAGGGATAGCATTGAGGTTGGGTGAAACTGAGGAGTGACTATTTTGCAGACCAGAATTTAGAGAAAAAAATTGCAGGGAGATCGCAGACTGTTGCAAGAAACATAAGGTTGTGATAGGTAATTTTAACTTTCCATATTGACTGGGGCTCCCATACTTTTAAAAAAAAAACAACACTGGATGAATAGTTTGTCAAATCTGTCTGAGAAAATTTCATTAATGTAGAGGTCTCAACCAGAGAGTGCAATACTGAATCTATTAGGAAATGAGACGGGGCGGGTGACAGAAGAGTGTGAAGGGGGCACTTTGGATCTTGTGGTCACAAGTCCATCACTTTTAAGATGATTAAGGAAAAGGACAGATCTGGTCCTCAGGTTGAGATTCTAAATTGGAGAAAAGCCAATTTTGATGGCTTCAGATATACCATTTGAGGTATTGATTGGGATAGACTCTTTACTGCCAAGCAATGTTTGGTAAGTGGGAGGCCTTCAAAAGCGAAATATTGAGAGTTCAGTATTGTATGTTCCTGGCAGAATAAAAGGCAAGACTAAACTAGAACCTTGGTTATCAACAAATATCTAAGCCCTAGTAAGTTGTGACCTGTACAAAATGAATGGTTTGCACATGAACTGAGGGGTGGGGAGGGGGGGACTAATATCCTAGCAGGAAGGTTTGCTGGTACTATACTGTGGGGTGGGGGGGGGGGGGGTGTAACTAGAGCAGCAAAACAGATACTGGAATGGCTGTGGAGATAGATACTGTTATGCCTGCATACAAAGTCAGCGATTGAAAGGTCAAGGATGTTGGGATTAATGGTCTGCGCTGTGTATATTTCAATGCAAAGAGTATTGCAAAAAACATGTTTAGGGTATGCATCAGCACGTGGACTTATGACATTGTAACTATTAGTGAGACTTGGTTGCAGGAAGGGCAGGACTGGCAGCTCAATGTTCCATGGTTCCCTTGTTTTAGATGTGATAGAGCAGGAGGGATTATAAGGGGAGAAGTGACGTTATTAGTCAGGGGAAAAAGTCACAACAGTGCTCAGTCAGACAGACTGAAGAGCTTGTTTAGTAAGGCTTTATGGATGGAACTGAGGAATAAGAAAGGTGTGCCACATTAATAGGATTATATTATAAACCAGCCAACATTCCACAGGATTTAGAAGGGCAGATTTGTAGAGGGATCACAGTCTGTTGCAAGAAACATAAGAATGTGTGATAGTAGGTAATTTTTAACTTTCACATTGACTGGGACTCCCATGCTGTAAAAGGGCTGGATAGGAAAGTGTTTGTCAACTGTGTTGGGAAAGTTTCCTTAATCAGTGCATAGAGGTGCCAACTAGAGCAAGTACAAAACTTTATCTTTTTATCAGGGAATGAGATAGAGCAGGTGACAGTGTGTGTGAAGGGGGATGTGAAGTTTGTGTAGGGGATCACTTTGTATCTAGTGATCATAATACATAGTTTCAAGGTAATAATGGAAAAGGATAGGTCTCCTTCTCCTTGGGTTGAGATTCTAAATTGATGGAAGGAACTGGCACGTGTGGATGGGGGTTGGTTGTTCTCTGGCAAAAGTGTACTTGGTAAGTGTGGTAGGCTCTCAAAAGTGAAATTTTAGAGCAGAGTTTGTTTCTGTCAGAATAAAAACCAGGTTTAGGGAACTTTAGTTTTCAAGAGATATTGAGACCCTGGTTAAGAAAAAGGAGATACATACCAGTATAGGCAGGCATGAAAAAAGTAAGTATTTGAGTAGAAGAAATGCCAGAGAACATTTGAGAAGGAAATCAGGAGGGCTAAAAGGAGTAATGAGGTTGTTAAAGCAGACAAGGTGAAGGAGAATCCTAGGGGCTTCTGCATTTATATTAAGATTATAAGATATAGGAGCAGAATTAAGCCATCTGGCCCATTGACTCTGCTTCCTCATTTTATCACATCTGTTCTATTTTCCCCCGTGGCCCCATTTTCCTGCCTTCATGCCAATCAAGAATCTGCCTTAAATATACATAGACTTGGCCTCTACAGCTGCCTGCGGCAACAAATTTCACAGATTCACCACTGTCTGGTTAAAGATGGATGATTCCCCCCCCCCCCCCATTAAAAGGACGCCCCTCCATTCTGAGGCTGTGTCCTTTTGTCCTAGACTCTCCCACCATCAGAAATATCCTATCCACATGCTCTCTGTCGAGGCCTTTCAACATTCTATAGGTTTCAATTAGGTCATCCCCTTGTTCTTCTGAGTTCCAGTGATTACAGGCCCGGAGCCATTAACTGCTTTTCATATGACAGACGTTCAATCCTGGAATCATTTTCAAATGCCTCCTCTGAACCCTCTCTGGTGACAGCACAAACATTTTTAAGATAAGTGTCCCAATACTGCTCACAGTACTCCAAGTGAGGCCTAAGTGCTTTTTAAAGCTTCAACATTACATCTTTGCTTTTATATTCTAGTCATCTTGAAATGAATGTTAACATTGTATTTGCCTTCCTCACAACCAGCTCTACCTACAAATTAACCTTTAGGGAATCCTGCTAAAGTCCCTTTGTGCCTCAGAGTTTTGATTATTTTTCTCCATTTAGAAAATAATCAAACGTTTCACTTTTCTAGCAATGTGCATGACTATACACTTCCCGATTCTCTATTCCGTCTGTCACTTCTTTGCCCATTCTCCTAATCCAAGTCCTTCTGTAGCCTCTCTACCTCTTCTCAACTACCTGCCCTTCCACCTAACTTCAGATCCTCTGCAAATTTTACAACAAAGCCATCAATTCCATCATCCAAGTTATTGATGTATAACGTAAAAAACAGTCCCAACACAGATCCCTGTGGAACACCACTAGTCACCAGCAGCCAACCTACCCCCAGGAAAGATGTAAGTAAGATTGAAAGAGTGCAGAGAAAAATTACCAGCTTGTTTCCAGGACTTGAGGACCTGAGTTATAGGGAAAGGATAAATAAATTAGGGCTTTCTTCCCTGGACTATAGCAGATGAAGGGGAGATTTGATAGATCTATACAAAATTAAGAAGAGTGTAGATAAAGTAAATGGAAGCAGGCTTTTTCCACTGAGTTTGGGTGAGTCTGGACTGTGAGTTACTAAGTCAAGGGTGAAAGGTAAAATGTTTGGGAAGACGGGGATCTGAGGATCTGTTAGCTCTGACAAGATGTTAGGTGTGTCAAGTCAGCAGCTGACTATGCAATTCAGATTTGGACTTTCGCTGAGGAGTGCGACTAAAATGAGGAGGCCTTGGCCACTCTGTACTGCCACAGACTTTGAGGCGAATTAAAAGATGCCCTTACTTTAGGAGAGCTGGTAGAGAACTTAGGCGCTGATTGATCAGTCCATCTGCCTCAATTGCTTGGCGGAGCAAAAGTGGGAGTATCAAGAGGTTGAAGAAGGCTAGCCTAAACCCAACCTCATCACATCATAGTTCCACTTCCCAACCTCGGACAATGACCATCCCATCTCCTGCACAGGATCCTGTCAAGACAGTACACCGCCAATGAGAAGTCCTGGCATCGGAGCCGAGGTTGCTACTGCTACTATGTGCCTAATGTCCAAAGCTGCAGCTGTTGGGTAACTAAGACTGGCCAGTGTTAGGAGGACTGGTGACTGTAGCAGCCATTACTCCCATCCCTACAGATTGTGGTGTAATGCTGAAGACATGTCTTGGGGAAAGAACTGACGAAGAGTGAATGCCTTTGTGGACTCTAGGTCAGCTGGTAATTTCCTGGACTTGTGGACAGTCCATCAGCTGCCAGGGAAGTGCCCAACAATTCTGGAGCCCCAGCAGCAAAGCATAAGTGAGCCAGTCGCTATGTCCCATATTAATGGAAAGGCTCCTAAACATGGAACCTAGTCTCAGGAGGACAAAGACAATTCGTAGTGCCTCGTTGCTGTTGTCTGAGGTTACAAATGAAGATTTGGACTCTGTTTTGATAAAGGATTCTAGTGAACCTCTGGGGTCTGCTGAATTGCCCCTGCTAACTAACGAGCCTCCGGAGTCACCCTCAGAGGGGTGTTCCGGGGTAGTTGCAACACCCAAGCTAGTCAAAGTATCTTCTTCCTACAAGGATTTGGAAGAGGTCTTCAGCAAGGAAAAGCCCCGACTTTTCCACCGCACTGACCCGCAAATGCAATAGACCTATTGCCTGGTACTTGTCCTCCATGGAGGTCAGTTGTATGTGTTCTGTGGCCCAGAGAGACGTACTATGGAGGAGTACATAGAAGAGCCACTTACTATGGGATTCATTCATTCCTACACTTTACCAGCTGCCAAAGGCTTCATCATACAGAAGAGGGAAAGAAGCTGAGGCCCTGCATTGAATATAGAGAGCTGAAACACATAATGGCCAAGAATTGTTACCCCCTTCTGCTGCCTTCCAGGGGACAATAGTGTTTTTGAAGCTAGACTTGTGGAGTGTGTAGAGTCAGGTTTGCATAAAGAAGAGTGAAAAATTGAAGTTTGCATTCAATGTACCAACAGGGCACTGAGTACCTGGTTAAGCCTTTTGGCCTTGCTATCGTGCCAGTAGTTTTCCAGGTCTTCATAAGCGACATACTCCAGGATGCTGTCCATAAGTATGCCTTTGTCTGCTTAGACGACATCCTAATTTTCTCCAAGTCTGTGGTGGAGCACATCGCTCACGTCAGAGATATCTTAAACAGGCTTCTAGATCATTGACTTGGTGAATATTGAAAAATCTGAATTTCATATGACCACAGTTTAATTTTTGAGTTTTATCATCTCTAATGACGTTCTCAAGGTGGACCCTATTGAAATGCAAGTAGAGATTGGCCACAGCCATCCAGTATGAAACAAATCCCAACGATTACTGGTATTTGCCGGCATTTACAAAAATTTCATAAACTTCAGCTCAGTGGTGGCTCTGCTGATGGTACTAAGATGATCCATGGGCCCTTTTGTTTGGACTACCAACGCATAGGCTGCTTTTGCAGAACTAAGGAAAAAAAAGTGATTCACAACAGCTCCCAGCTTCTTCATGGAGGTGGACGACTCAGCCATCGGAGTGGGTACAGTATTGTCTCAACAGACACCCTCGGACAATAAGCTGCAACCACATGTTTTCTCCTCCAGGCATCTATGTAAACTATGATGTTGGAAATGGAGAGCTCCTCATGGTCAAGTTGGCCTTGAAGGAATCATTGGCTTGAGGAAGCCAAGAACTTTTTTATTGTGTGGACGGGCTACAGAAACGTGGCTTGTATTCAGGAGACCAAAAGGCAGGTCAGGTGGTCTCTTCTCTTCAACCGGTTCAATCAGAATCACATTTTGATATCATCTGCATATGTCGAGAAATGAATTAAAGTAAATCTGTGTATACGCATACGTGTAATCAATCCCACTTTCCTTGTATCCAAGTTGAAACCTGTGAGTACTAGTCTTTTCGACCCACTGCCACCCCTCGATGGGGAACAGGTTTTAACCAAAAGGAAACTATTGGATTCATGAACTGTTCAGTGTTCAGCAGTTCTTCATTGACTGCGGGGGGAGTGGTTTGGACTGGAGGAACAGCGCTGGGTTCCAGAAAAGGGCATCCTGGACCTAGCTCTGATCCAAGACTACCTTCAATATCACCCCAAGCCAGATCCATCAGGAGTTGGCCATAGGGGAAGGGATCCTCTTGCACTATGCACCCAACCACTCCACCTTCTGGGGTTTAAACAATCCAATTCTTCAGTGTGCCTGGCTGACACGGCCCCTTTAAAGGTTCTGGCCTGCTCCACAAATTGGCGGCCATGTTGTGGCACCAGTATTTGGATGTTTAAAGAGCACCTGAACTCGGGTTTGCTGCTCAATTGCCAGCTCAACTTTGGTCAGTTTGCAATTGTGATTTGGATTTGTCTCGTTTGGCTTCTCATTTAGCATCTAGTCAAGAACCCCGTTTCTTGTCTCAGTGTTGAATTTGTGCCTCAATTCTAGTCTGATACTCTGGCCCTTGGGTCCTTACCATCCTCGCCCAAGTCTCATCACAAGCAAGTATAGGTAGTTAGAATCAAAAGAGACACTTGTAGAATATACGACATGCAAGAGAATAATTAAAAGGAGAGCTAAAAGAGGACATGAGGTTGCTCTGGCCGACAAGTAAAAGAGAACCCAACTGCTTCTGTGAATATGTTAAGTGGAAAAAGATAGTAAGGGACAAAATTAGTCTTGGAAATCAACATTGTCATCTATGCACAGAGCCAAGAAAGACGGGGAAGTCTTAAATTAATTTTTTGCATCTGTATTTACTTAAGCGACAGCAAAGCAAATATATAAAACTGAGGCTAAAATATTGAAGTCATGGATCATATTCAGATTATGGAAGAGAGTGTGCCGACTGTCTTGAGTATTGCTTGCAGTTGTGTTTGCTCCATTATAGGAGTCTTTGGAAAGGGTGCATAAGTTATTTACTGGGATGCTACCTGGATTAGAAGGTATGAGGTATAAAGAGAGAGAGGTTGAACAATCTAGGGTTGTTTTCTCGAGTATCAAAAGCAGAGATCTGAAAACTAAAGGAGGCAGATGTAGTGGATGATCAGAATCTTTATCCCAGGGAAGAGGATTACAATCAGTATTCAGGACATGCTTGGCGAGGGTAGTTTAAAGGACAAATATGAGCAAGTTTTGTTTACACAGAATGGCAGGTTCCTAGTGGAAGCACAATAGTGGCATTTGGGAAGCTTTTAGATAGACCTGAATATGCAGGGATTGGAGTGATATGGGTCATATACAGGCAGTAAAGATTTGGTCTAATCTGGCACAGACACCATTGGCTGAAGGCCCTGTTCCTGTGCTGTACTGTCCCAGATTAAGCCATGGCTGGGTACACACAGTAAATGGCAGGATCCTGAGGGATACTATAGAATAATATACCCTGGGTACACATATAATTCCCTTAAAATGGTGACACAGGTACACAACATTTAGTACAAGAGACTGGATGTCATATTACAACTATGCAAGACATTGGTGAGCTCAGGCTTGGAGTGTCATTCTGGTCACCTAGCTACAGGACAGATAGTGCAAAAAGGATTCACTCCCAAGGATGTTGCCAGCACTGAACTGCTTCAGTTAGGAGACATAAACTGGAACTGTCTTCCCTGGAGCATAGGAGGATAAGGGCATCCTGGATTCACTTGACTCCGTAAATTAGAGTATTGAGTACAGGAGTTGGGATATTATGTTGAAGTTGTATCAGACATTGGTGAAACCAAATTTTGGAGTATTGCATGCAGTTCTGATCATCTATGTACGGGAAAGATACAAGATGAAAGAACAGAGAAATTTTACAAGGATGTTGCCAGGAACCTGAGTTATAGGGAAAGATTGATTAAAGTTCAAAATAAATTTGATATCAATGTCACCATATACAGCCCTGAGATTCATTTTCTTGCAGGCATACTCAATAATAACCATAATAAAATCACTAAAAGACCACTGCAACTTCAGCATTCAACCAGTGGACAACAAACTGTGCAAATAGAAAAAGAAAAATAGTAATAAATGTGCAATAAGTATTGAGCACATGAGATGAAGAGTCCTTGAATGTTAGTCCATGGGTTATAGGAACATTCCAGTGATGGGGCAAGTTAAGATCGGAAAAATGTAATCAGGCTTTTTCCACTGAGGTTGGGCGAGACTAGAACTAGAGGTCATAGGTTAAGGGTGAAAGTTGAACTATTTAAGAGGAACCTGAGGGGGAACAACTTGACTCAAGGTGGTGTATATGTGATGAGCTGCTGGCAGAAGTGGTGATGCAGGTTCAATTGCACATTTAAGAGAAGCTTGAATAAGTACATGGATGTGCAGGAATGGAGGGCTGTGGTTCAGGTACGGGTCAGTGGTACCATGCAGAATTAGTTTGACATAGACTAGATGGGCTGAAGGGTCTGTTTCTGTATTGTAGTGCTCTCTGGCTCTGCTGTGTATATTTTGCATCTTCTGAAATGGTGTGGGTTTCCTCCAGATGCTCCATATTCCCTCCACGATCCAAAGACATCGGTAGATAGATTGCCCTCGTGTAGGTGGATAGATACTGAGAATGTGTTTCAATTTTGAGAATCCAGACTAGGGATTCCCACTTCAGACTGAACCAGAGGTGAAATTTCTTCTTGAGGTTATGTATCCTTTGAATTCTTTCCCAGGTGTGTGTGCACAATGAATTGCTGAGCAATTAAGTTTGTTGTTAATGCTTGAGCTCCCGAGGAATTGAGTGATGCTGGAGTGGACAGAAAAGTGAAGTTGATGTTAAAACTTGGATCAGCAACAATCTTACTGAATGGGCAGGCTTAATTTCACGTGGCCACTTCCTCTTCTAATTTGCTGTTTCTGTGTACACAGCTTCAGAGACTGAATCCCTTCAGTTCCTGTGTCGCAGGCTTTGCAACTGAATGGCTGTTGACAGCTATGTTGTCTGTGGGTCAATTAATAAGTTTGGCTCTGAGAATCTCTCCACCCTTCATCTCAGGTGCTGCACAAAATGCATTTAATCACTGATGTGCTGTGCATCTGTCCAATATTGTTGTAAAGTGGCTCTAGTCTTGCATTTTCAGTAAATCAGTTTTTTTTCTGTGCTCTAGTCATTCAGTAAGTTTCTGGATGAGTCCCTGCATCAACTCCCCTGCCTTGGAATCTTTGTACAAATACGAAGTAAGGTCAAAGCAATTGCATTCCCCCTACTTACTTTCCTGTAACCTTTTTCCACATCCATTCTATTCTCCAGATACTATCACCCATTCACAATTTGTATTGTGTGAGGGAACAGGAGCATCTAGAGAAAACAACATAGTTACAGGGAGATATCTGATTCCACATATTTACTCCACAAATATTGCCTACATTTTTGTTTTTACATTTTTATTCTGCATGTTACCTTAAAATGCAGCTGGTATCTGAGCAGAAAATTGATCCTCTTCATGTTTACTGCATAGGTATTACAGAGTTTTAAAATCATGGACTACAGTTTGCTGGTAGGAATTCATAATATGGATCTAGCCAGCCGGGAGCGGGAGACTGAGGGTCAGCAACCTAGCATAGATGGCATTGGACCATCAGATGCACGAAGACCAATGGGCCAGCGCTCCCTTTACTCAACAGCGGTGGAGGCCATCCAAGGTGAATCACGCCTTGGAGCAACCAGTGAAACTGATGAACAGTAAGTCTGGTTTGACCGTGTAACCTGTATGTATTGGCATTGGACAATATTTTGTTGGCTTCACCTCAAAAATACAGCAAGTACTCTTAAATGACAGGCTTGTGGGTTAATGTATTGGTAGCCCCGTAGTTATGGGACTGATTCAGATGGGCTGGATTATTGGGTTGTAAAACCCATCATATCAACTCAGGAATTGGATTAAATAAGGTCACTGTGACACAGTAAATTTGAAAGTAGTGAACAGTCATAATGACAGTGAAATAGATTGAAGTGAAATCCAACATGGCCATTGCTTGTCCAAAGCCAGTGTGACTTTTAACTACCCTCTGAAATGGAGGTAACTATTCTCTTAAGAGGGTAGTTTTGGATGGGAAGTAAATGCTAGTCATGTTAATGACACCCATCCCCTCTGAACAAGTAACAAGTGAGTCTATTATGGATGTGTACAGAAATCCAGGCTGGCATGCTGACTTCTGGAAAAGAAGTCCTTTTTCTTTCAGTTTGAATTCAACAACATTTAACTTCTGGGGAAGTGTTTTTTGTGTTCTGCACAATATTTGTCCATTAGCTGGTGTTAAGGTCGCAATTAAATGATCCCAGTGTAACAGTGAAAGTGCTTTACTAAGTACATTGAGGTATTGTGAAAATGTTCTGTTTCTCACTCCTAGTCTCGCTCTCATACAAGGTTTTAGTAATGCTTGAAAAGCTATGTATTTGATCCAGTGTTTTCCCTGTGTCTGGTGCCCAGGAAACAGCAAGATGTCAGGAGAGGGCTGTTTTAATAAATAAATAAATACAGTTTTATGTGCTCACTTTTAGGATGGGAGGTATTCCAGCTCGGAACTCCAAGGGGGAACGCCTCATGCTGTACATTGGCATTATAGACATTTTGCAGTCCTACAGGTAAAACACTGCTAATTCGTACCATGTTTCTGCTTACTTGAATCTGCATGCATCCTGAATTGGCTCTGCATCCATTTCAAATTCTTACCCTTGTGTTCGAATTTCCATATGACCTTGCCATACTTCTCTCTGTGGCCTCCCATGGCTCTCCAATTTTGTTGGTTGCATCATTCTAATCCTGCGTTCTGGAATTCCCTCCATAAACCTTGTTACCTTTCTCCCTTTTTAAAAAAAAAGTTTCCTCAAAACTTCCCCTTTTGCCACTGCTTCTGATTTCCTATCCAATTATTGTTTAATTCACTCAGTGGCAGATTTTGATAAGATTTTCTCTCCAGTGAATTATTTTCAGAAAAGTTCCTACTCTGCATAATATTGACCACTTCTTAGACATGTTACGTGCTTGGGTAACTTACCTTTTCTTTCTGTCGCCTAACCCTAACACCTTCACATCTTTGTATGCTCCTTCCCTGCTGCTACACCCGTCTCAGATCTCCAAACTCCATTCTTGTACATCTTTCAATTCTGGCATTTCCCTTTACAGCAGTTCCCTTTACAGACTGGGCCCTGAGCTCTGAGATTCCATCCCTTCAGCCTTCCCTACAGTTAGCTGCCTGTAACATTTGTTGCCAAGTTTAATTTGATGTTCCATGCAGTAGATAGCCTAAGTGACATGTAGAAATGCCAGTATGTGGGTGTAATTTTAATGCCTGTTTAACATTCTTTCACTTCTGTTTTAGGTTTATAAAGAGGTTGGAACATTCTTGGAAGGCCCTTGTGCACGATGGAGTAAGTAACAAGGACAGCTTGTGTCCACATAGCTTAGGGCATGGGTTCCCAACCTGGGGTGCCCGCACCCCCAGGGGTGCGAGATGGAATTTCAGGGGGTGCGACAAAGAGTGGCTTGTGTCCTTGAGTGACGAGTCACGAGTCATCACTCAGCCAGCTGCCAGTGTCTTGAGAAGTGGTAGTAACTTTTGTCCCAAGCACACTCCAGTCTCCTGCTGCCCAAGTTGAGAGAGACGTAAACTCACTGCAGTCTCCCGCTGCTCGAGTCAGCGTTGAGGATTCTCATCAGTGTTACCTGGGAGTTACACCTCAGAGTTGAGGAGTCTCATCAATGTCAGCTAGAAGGTTACATCTCAGAGTTAAAAATCATCTCTTAATGCCAAAATCAATATACATCCCAAATCAACCATCGAGTAACGATTTTGCATTAAAACTAAACCCGCAGACAGTAGGTAAATTATTCAATTATAATTTTTAAAGCTGCATTTTGATAAAAAGCAGCTGAAGTCACTCATTCGTAATTGTCTCAATGCATTGAAGAAGTTTTTGAATTTCAAAGGTTTTTTTTCTCTTAAAAGGTTTTTTTCTTGAATCGTTGATAATTTTGAATTGAGTTAGTTGTGGTATCATGGATAGCACTGAGGCCTTTGAATCATGTGATGGGAGTTCATTATCTCAGGTAATCATCAGAAATTGGGGTGTAAATTCAGTAGAGTAGCCTGAGTCATGTCGCGTCCCTGTAACATTTCCACCTGAACGACTTTTCTCGGCCATTGTAATTAAGTCGTAAATCCTTCAGTAGAAGTAATAAATCATCAAAACTAAAAAGGATATGTTAGTGGGATATAAAATATATTAAAAGAGAGAGAGCCGCTAGGAATGCGACTTACTCCATGTGCTACAAGGATGTTGAAGGACATGATGTTGGGTCATTGAAAATCAAAAGAGCTCGTTTTGATTCACAAGGAGCTCTTACAAAATTAGGTTTCGTTTCTGTTGAAAAACCACTACTTCTTGCTTCATTCCAAGTGGCATATAAAGTGGCCAAATCCAAGAAGCCCCGTACAATTGCGGAAGATCTCATCAAGCCATGTGCACTGGAAATGGCAACAATTATCCTGGGCAAAGAAACGAAAAAAATTTGAACAGGTACCCATATCAAATACTGTTATTCACAACCGAATCAGTGATTTGAGTGAAGATATTTTGGACCAGGTCATCTCAGATGTCAGTGCTAGTCCTCTTAAAATCTCTGTTCAGTTGGATGAGTCAACTGATGTCTCCAGTTGTAGTCAACTCATCACATTAGTGAGGTATGTCAATGATGGTGCTGCGAAGGAAGATTTCCTGTTTTGTAAAGATCTGAAAACAAACACAACTGCAAAGGATGTGATGCAGCTGGTGAAAGACTTCTTTGCCAAACATGATTTAGATATCAAAGTCATTGGTTCTGTGTGCACTGACTGGGCACCTGCAGTGCTTGGAAATATATCCAGCTTTTCTGCGTTAATGAAAAAGGAGATTCCAGACTTGCAAGTTACCCATTGTTTTCTTCATTGGCATGCTTTGGCATCAAAAACATTGCCTCCAAATTTTAAACTGTAAGTCCTTGATACTTGTGTGAAGATCATAACTGGATCAGAGGCGTCCTTTGAACCATCGCATCTTCAAATAATTTTGTGAGGATCTGGGAAGTGAGCATTCAGTTTTGCTTTTCCACACAGAAGTCCGTTGGTTGTCACGAGATCAAGCTTTAACCCGCTTCTTTGAACTGCAGGAAGAAATCAAAGTTTTTCTGGAGGAGCATGAACATGATCTGGTTGGGGCAATGGAATCACAGGAATTCGCCCAAATGCTGGCTTACTTAGCTGACATTTTCACTCATATGAATGACCTGAGTGTTGCTCTTCAAGGAAAAGGGATAAACATATTGAAGGCTTGAGAAAAGTTGAATGCCTTCAAAAAAAAGTTAAGTCTTTGGCATCGAAGGATGGAAAGAGGCAGTCTCTCAAATTTTCCTTCACTAGAAGAGATGGTTGATGATGCTGGATCCATAACTCCTGTTGTACATGAAGAAATTGTGGCTCATTTGGAAATGCTGTCAGAATTGTTCGATGGATATTTTGCTGCTGGAGACCTGAAGATTTCAGAAGAATGGAACATGAATCCATATTCCTACAATTTGGAGAAAATGTCAGATGATGAAGAGCTGAAAGAAGATCTTATTGATTTGTGGACAAATCAAGCTCTTGAAATGCAATTTGAAAGCAAGACTTTGGAGTTTTGGTGTGCAGCACTGGATATGTTCCCAAGACACCATGTCCTCACTCCATTTGCAACAACATACTTGTGTGAATCTGGATTCAGTTCTCTTTTGTCAATCAAGACAAAATCTAGGAATCGCCTGAATCCACAGGCAGACCTGCGGATCACAGACAGCAAGAAAGTTACATATTTTGACAAAATCATGAATGAGAATCAGGAACAAAGAAGTCTTTGAATTTTATGTTCACAGTTGGGATTGATTTTTACTGCGTACAATTTTTTCTGAATAAATTAGAATCTAATTGCTCAATTTATATTTGCATTTTATGCATTGAGTTAAAAGCTTATTTTTTTAAGTTCAATTTGTTCACCCGCGGTATTGTATTCGGTTCAATTTCTGCATTCAAAAATTAGAAATTCGACTTCATCTTCAAATGTGATATTACTTTTGTAGGGGGTGCGAACATTAATCAAACATTTCCTAGGGGTGTGGGGCATAGAAAGGGTTGGGAACCACTGGCGTGGGGTCTTCAACTGCGTCACATCTGATTATTCTGAATGTCTAAGTGTGAAGTTGAGTTCTTGTTGCTTTGTGACAACCCGTCTGTCTGTCCACTAAATTTGAACAAAGCAGCTGAATAGTTCTACATTGGTCCTCTCAATCTCCCCACTCTTTCCCAGAATCACTTGTTTCCCTCTTCAAACCCTTGAATTTGTTCTCACTGCATCTTGTCACCCTAATTTTAAAGAATCAGCATCATTCTAAAGGGAGGTTGGGGTAACTGGCTGGCAAGGCAAGTCAAAGACAACATAAAACAAAAGAGAGGTATACAATATAGGAAAATTAGTGGGAAGCTCGAGCGTTGCAAAGCTTTTAAAAACAAAAAAGGCAACTAAAAAGCAAAAAGGAGAGAAAATTTTAAATATGAAGGTGAGTGAGCCAATAACGTAAGACAATATCAGACTGTTGAAAAATGACACTGGAGAGGTAGTAATGGGGGATAAAGAAATGATGGATGAACTAATGCTTCCAAAACTCAAAATAATTGATTGCATAAGTACTCACACCCCCCACCTGAATATGACATCACTGTTGCAGCCAATTGGTTTTAGAAGTCACATGATTAAATTGAGATCTGTTTTTGGAGACCTGTGTGCAGTCAAGGTGTTTCAATTGATTGTAGTAAAAATACACCTGTATCTGGAAGGTACAATTGCTGAGTCAGTATCCTGGCAAAGACTACACCATGAAGACAAAAGAACATTTCAAGCAACTCTGTGCAAAGGCTATTAAAAAGTACAAGTCAGGAGATGGATCCAAGAAAATTTCCAAGTCACTGCATATCCCTCGGAGTACAGTTTCAAAGGTACATTTAATGTCAGGGAAATGTGTACAAGATACATCCTGAAATTCTCTTTCACAAACGTCCACGAAAACAGTGCCCCAAATAATGAATGTAGTTAAATGTTAGAATCCCAAAGTCCCTGCCCCAGCTCCTCCCCCACCCACGCAGAGGCAGCAGCAAAGCAACGACACCCCCCACCAGCAAAAAAGCATCTATACCCCCCACTGAGCACTCGAGCTTGCAGCAAAGCATCAATAAAGACACAGACTTGCAGTACCCCCAAAGACTACTCATTCACCTGGTAATTCAACATACTACAGGCTCGCCCCTTCTCTCCTGCTCCCCCACCCCATAAGTGACAAACAATCCGCTGGTTAACAGTGTTAAAAGTCTGTTACGTCGCTTCTTCTGTGCTCTGTGCCCAAAGAACTCGGGTCTCTGGGCACGCAGCTAGCTTGCTGCTTTCGATCTTCCATCTCCCACGACACACCAGTTTCCTGTAGTGGCACCGACTTTGAGACCGCCCACCTCCAGAGCCACAAATTCCTGGAACCCTGAAGGTGTGCTGGTCTTCTAGGCCATGTCCTTGGCATATGGAATAGCAGCCAGTTGTGAGACCCCGAGAACAGGTCATGGTCCCACAAAGAACCTAAGTCAGCTTGTAACTCCAGATCAGGGTCTTCAAAAGAAGCCTGAAAGGAAGCTTAGAGATATTAAAGATAGAAATAGAGCTGTTTCCGTAGGTGCAAGCAAAAGAGTTGCTGTTAGGCACCGTCGTTCCATCAATCATCAAGAAACAAAAAGAATATGGCATAGCTGTATATCTGCCTAAAGCAGGCAGTCCTCAAAAACTGAGTAACTGTGAAGAATGGGACTAGTGAGGGATGCCACCAAGAGACCTATGACAACTCTGCAGGGGTTACAAGCTTCAGTGGCAGCTCTAGGAGAGACTGCACATAACAACTGTTGCTTGGGCGCTTCACCATTCACAGCTTTATGGGCGAGTGGCAAAGAGAAAAGCCACTGTTGGGAAAAAGACCCACATGAAATCTTGGCTATAGTTTCCAGAAGGAATGTGGGAGACTGATGTTGGCTGGAAGAAGGTTCTGTGATCTGATGAAACTGAAACTGAGCTTTTTGACTATCAGACTAAATGCTATGTTTAGCATAAACCAAACGCTGCATATCATCAAAATCCGTGAAGTGTGGTGGGGGCTGCTTCTCTGCAGCAGGCCCTGGAAGGCTTTTGAAGGTAGAGGGTAAAACGAATGCAGTAAAATACAGGGAAATCCTGGAGGGAAACCTGATGCAGTCTGCAGATTTGTTTTCCAGCAAGACAATGACCCCAAGCATAAAGCTAAAGTTACGCAGTAATGGTTTCAAAACAACAAAGTTAATGTCCTGGAGTGGCCAAGTCAGAGTCCAGGCTGTCATCCAATTGAGAATTTGTGACTGGCTTGAAAAAGATTGTTCACTCACAATCCCCATGTGAGCCCCATGCTTGAGCAGTTTTGTAAAGAAGAGTGCGAAAAAATTGCAGTGTCCAGATGTACAAAGCTGTTAGAGACCTGTCCACACACTCAAGGCTGTAATTTCTGCCAAAAGTGTATTTACTAAATACTGACTCGAAGGAGGTGAGTAATTATGCAGTCAATTATTTTGCATTTTTTATCTGTAATTAATTTAGATCAGTTTGTCAAAATTTGTTTTCACTTTGACACAGAAGTCTTTTTCTGTTGATCAGTGTCAGAAGAGTCAAATTAAATCCACTGTGATTCATTGTTGTAAAATTTCCAAGGTGGGGGGGGGAATACCTTTTACAAGTACTGTATAAGTACTTGTATTAATTAAGTATTGCAAAAATAGAAATTAAAAAAAAATTTATCTACTGAGGTAGTGTTTATGGGTTCAATGTCCCTTGAAAAACCAGATGGTAGAGGGGAAGAAGCTGTTCCTGAATTGTTGAGTGTGTGCCTTCAGGCTCCTGTACCACCTCCATGATGGTAACAGTGAGAAGCAGGCTTGCCATGTGGTGGGGTCCTTAATTATGGATGTCACCTTTTTTTGAGGCATCGCTCCTTGAAGATGATCTGGACACTGGAGACTAGTGCCTGTCATGGAGCTGAGTAAATTTACAGCTATCCACAGCTTATTTCGATCCTGTGTAGTAGCCCCCACCTCCATACCAGACCATGCTGTAGTCAGTGCTCGGCATGATATATCTGCAGAAATTTGCTCGTCTTCAGTGACATACCAAGTCTCCTTAAACTCCTAATGCTCCTGTGCCACCTTTGTAACTGCATCAGTATGTTGGACCCAGGATAGATCCTCAAGAGATGTTGACACCTCGAAACTTGAAAATGCTCACTCTTTACACTTCACAACCTCCAGCCCAGCAGATAGCCAGCTGTAGTGTCTCCTTTCCTGGCAGCCACAACAGGCAATCCCAGGGCATGAGGGCCTGGTCCACTCAACAATCGAGGGCATGCAGCTCCCCCACTATCATTTAACCATATAACAAATACAGCACAGAAACAGGCCATCTCGGCCCTTCTAGCCCATGCCGTACACTTACTCACACCTAGTCCCACTGGCCTGCAATCAGCCCATAACCCTTCATTCCTTTCCTGTCCATATACCTATTCAATTTTACTTCAAATGACAATACCAAACTTGCCTCTACCACTCCTGCTGGAAGCTCGTTCCACACAGCTACCACTCCCTGAGTAAAGAAATTTCCCCTCGTGTTACCCTTAAACTTTGCCCCCTAACTCTCAACTCATGTCCTCTTGTTTGAATCTCACCTACTCTCAATGGAAAAAGCCTATCCACGTCAACTCTATCTATTCCCCTCATAATTTTAAATACCTCTATCAAGTCTCCCCTCAACCTTCTACGCTCCAAAGAATAAAGGCCTAACTTGCTCAACCTTTCCCTGTAACTTAGGTGCTGAAACCTAGGTATCATTCTAGTAAATCTTCTCTGTACTCTCTCTATTTTATTGACATCTTTCCTTTAATTCGGTGACCAGAACTGTACACAATACTCCAAATTCGGTGTTACCAATGAACCAGTGAAAGCAGCTATATTTCATTAAAAGCTTGAGGAAAATTGGTATGTTCCCAAACACTAGCAAATTTATGCAGATGTACTATGGAGAGCATTCTAACTGGTTGCATCACTATCTAATATGAAGGGTCCTCTGCTCTGGAGCAGAAAAGTTGTAAACTCAAGCCAGTTCCATCATTTAAGGATCCCCATCACCCGAGGCATGCCCTCTTCTCATTGTTACCTTCAAGGAAAAGGTGCAGGAGCCTAAGGACACACATATAGCAATTCTGAAGCAGCTTCTTCTCCACTATCAGATTTCTAAATGTAAATAAATCCATGAGCATTTGTTCAGTATTTTTCCTTTTGCACTAATTTTTTTGATAAGTACTTTAATTTTATTGTTTTTATTGCTTTTATTGCAATGCGCTGCTGCAAAACAACAAATTTCATGACTTCTAATGATATTAAACCTGATTCGAAGGTACTTGGGAAGCTGAAAGGTCTAGAGGTGGATAAGTCAGCTGGACCAGGGTTATGAAAGGGGTAACTAAAGAGATTACAGAAGCATTAGTAATGATCCTTCAAGAAACGCCATGTTCTGGCATGGTTCCAGAGGAGTGAGAAAATGTAAATATCACTCCACTCTTTAAGAAGAGCCAGATAAAAGGAAATTGTAGGCCAGTTAGCCATTATTGAAGATGATATTGGAGGCATGTGATATAATAGGCTGAGTCAGCATAGTTTCCTTAAGGGGAAATCTGTTGGAATTCATTGAGGAAATAACAATGTTGTGTACTTAGATTATCAGAATGTGCTCCACATGAGGCTGCTGAATAAGATTAGAGCCCATATTATTACAGGAAAGATACTGACATAGAGAGAAAATTGGCTGACTGGTAGGAGACAGAGATTGGGAATTACAGGGTCCTTTCCTTCCTTTCTTTCTTTATCAATCTTTTTTATTGAGTTTCGAGTAGATAAACATAATAATGGTAATGATACAAAGAGATCAGGATTACATTAATAACGGTTAACGTATACAGAAACAGACTCCGAGTAACGTGTAATCTAAACCTCCCAATCTCTTAGTAACTAAACATGATAAAGATTCAAAGAAAAAAGTTTTTTTACAAGAAAAAAAGTCCCCCTAAACTAAAAAATAAAAATCAAACAAAACAAAACCTGGGTTGCCATGTTTCATTGGTTAAAATTTGTTTGTCATTAACTCTGCTCCTCTATACATGAACAAAAAGTTATTGAGAAGGATTTGGAAAAGGTCAGCTTACATCATATGAAAAATGTTGAATAAATGGCCTCCAAGTTTCTTGAAATTTAACCGAAGGGTCGATAGTTCCGCTCCTAATGTTTTCCAATTTTAAACATGTTATAGTTTGGGAGGTCCTTTCCTGTTAATAAAAGAAAGTCTTACTTTTCATGTAGCAGCCATCAAATTCTAAATTTGTGTATATTTACAAAATACAATTAAGTTGGTCAGTAAAACTATTGAAAATCTTTTCTTTGTACTTTTATCAGTTAAATAAGGGTTCACATGAATTAACATATCACAGATTTTTGTTTTTATTGTATTTTGGAAAATATCCCAACTTTTCTGGAAATGGGGTTTGTGTAAGATCACATTAACTCCATTGAAAAATGTCCCAGCCTATCCAGGTTTGTGTATCTAAAGTCCTCCATTCCCAGTAACATCTTTGTAATTTTTATTGTACTCCTTCTTCTAGTTTAAAAACATCTTTCTAAATAGCAGGTTGACCAGAACTGTGCAGTTTCTCAATGCGGCCTTAACAGTGTTGATATAGGTTGTGAAATGGCTATGACTCAAGCATTTATCTCAGTGTAACTCTGAGGACATGATCTGTTCTGGTTTCTCAATCTAACCACTTCTCAGCAATATCCTCAATTCAGTTTTCTCCCATCCTTGTTAGCCAATCTCTTGTGGAGGACATTATCAAAAATGGTTATCAAAATATATTGACTGGACACCAACTTCCCCATAAATCTCCTAGCCACATCCTCAAAGAGTTTTATAGATTAGTCCAACATAGTCCTTTACTGAAAATAGGAATTGTAAACAGCTCAGCAGTCTCGATGGAGATGTTTACAGTTAGCATTTCAGGTCAAAGACCATTCATCAGTACGAAGATAGAGAAAAAGCAAGCTAATATTTCACATCCGTATTTGCTCTGTTTTAATCCTGTTATTCTTTTGAATAAGTTCTATTATTTATATTTTCTCTTCCACCTTTGTTCCTTTAAATTGCTGCTTAGCACATCACTAAATTTAATCAGAAACCGGTTTAATATCACTGGGATATGTTGTGAAATGTTTTGTGGCAGCAGTACATTACAATATATAATTTTAAAACTATAAATTACAAAAAGAAATTTATATTAAGTAGTGCAAAAAGAGGGGAAAAAAACGAGATTGTGTACATGGGTACAGTGTCCATTCAGTGGGGAAGAAGCTGTTCCTAAAATGTTAAGTGTGTGTCTTCAAGCACCTGTACCAATGAGAAGAGGGCACATCCTTGGTGATGGGGCTCCTTAATGATAGATGTTGTCTTACTGATGTATTCACTTTTGAAATATCCTCAGGAAGGCTAGTGCCCATGATGGAGGACATGCTCTCTTCTCATTGGTACAGGTGCTTGAAGACCACTTAACTAAGTTCGCAACTTTCTGCGGCTTTTTTTTTGATCCTGTGCAGTGGCCCTTCAATACCAGACAATGATGCAACCAATTGGAATGCTCTGCACAGTACATCTGTAGAAAACAGTGAGTTTTTTGGTGACATACCAAGTCTGCTCAAGCTCCTTATGAAATATAGCCAGTGTCTTGTCGCCTTAGTAATTGCATCAATATGTTGAGCCCAGGATAGACCTTAAGAGATGTTGATACCCTAAAACTTGAATCTGTTCACTCTTTCCACAGCTAATCACTTGACAAGGACTGGTGTGTTCCCTCAACTTGCCATTCTCTTCATTTCAGCCATTTGTGATTATACCTTCAGCAGCCCAGTCTTTGAGCTGTGAAACTGCTTCCCTAAACCACTGCTTGTTTTAAGACATTCCCTAAAATCAATCTCTTTGGCCAAATATGTAGCCACCTGCTTTTATTCGTATTGTTTATCTACGAGTCCTATATTTTGCCATTAGCAGCCTGTAACCTCAGTTGTATGGGTCCTGAGCTCTTTGCCCTCCAACTCTTTACCATTCACTTTGATCAGCCTTTAGACCACTTACAAGGTAGCTGTTGGGTGCTCATTATCAAGTTTAATTTGTTGTGCAATAAAAGGCTGTACTGTGTTCAGTTCTGATTACCAGAACATGGGAAAATATTGAGACTGTAGAGGCAAGAGTTGCAGGGGAGCCTCAGGTCATTTTGCAGTATTTGAAGCTCAAGGCTTTTAATTAAGAACAGTTGAAAGCCCCATTGAATCTGATTCAGCTGTCATTTCAGACACCTCAATCTGGATCATTACAAAATGCTGCATTTAAAACAAAACAAAAATCTCCTCTCCCCCTGTTAAATTTGTGTTGACACTGAAAAGTTTATTTATTACCAAGAACCTTGTATTTGTACAAAGACAAAGAATAGGGTGTTGCACTAGTGAAAGGAGCTTTGCTGTTTGCATGCTTCTGGGCAGACATCTATCTCCTTTACTGTGTCAAGTCCTGCAAGGACAAATGCTGAGACCCTACAGAAGAAGTTGGAGAAATTCACCAGTCTGATACCTGCTTTCAAGTCCTAAGTCTTTCCCTTCACACCCTGTGCTATCTCCACTAGTAAATGGCATGTGTAATGATGATCTGCAATGACATGGCAGGTAGGGTGGGGGAAGCTGAAGCAGCAGTTTCTGTGCTCCAGACCCTACAGAGCCAGCAGTCAGATTTCTACTAGAGTCATTGATAACATACCAAATCTCCTCCAACTCCTAATTAAATATAGCTGCTGGCATTTGTAATTGCATCAGTATGTTGAATCCACAGTAAATGATTAGAGATGTTGAGAGCCAGGAACTTGAAACTGCTATCCCTTTCCACTGCTGATCCTTTGGTGAGGATTGCTGTGTGTTCCCTTGACTACTTCCACTTCTTGAAGTCCTCAATAAATGTCTGATGTTGAGTGCAAGGTGGTTGTTGTGACACCACTCAACCAGTTGATTTATTTTGTCTCATCAGCAAATTTAGAGATGACATTTACGTTGCACCTAACCACGCAGTCATGGTTGTACGCAGTATAGAAGCGGGCTAAGCACGCATCCTTGAGGTGTACAAGGAGAAGATGTTATTTCTGATCCACATTGCCTATGGTCTGCTGAGGAAGTCAAGGATCCTGTTGCATAGGGAGGTACAAAGGCCCAATTTTTGAAGCTCGTTGATTAGTACTGAGGAGATTATGGTTTTGAATGGTGGTGTAGGCTTAGAGGGCTCTTTCCCCCTGTTGTGATTAATGAGCCTGGTAGAATAGAGCTAAAGTGTGCTTTTTGAATATTTGCTGCTCCCCAGTGTAAATGCAAATCTATGTTTTATCTTCCACAGGATACAGTGTCTGTGCACAGACCTGGTTTCTATGCTGAGCGTTTTCAACGATTTATGTGCAACACAGTTTTCAAAAAAATACCACGTAAGTATCCAGTTATTATTGCTTTAGATGGCTTGTGTTGAAGATTTCTCATTTCTTTTTTTTAATTTTTTTATTAGCTTTTCAAAACATTTTACAAATTAAAAACCCCAAATCCCAATGAGGAACATTAAAACAGTGCAAAATGAAGCATACAATAACAATATGCTACAAAGGAAGAGAATTTAACAAAAAAAAAGCACCTAAATTAAAGACAAGTAGGCTTAGTGTCCTCCCCAAGCCCCACAACACAAGAAAAAAAACAACAGCAACTCCAGACCAACCACAACACAATATAGAGTGTATAAGTCAGGACAGCCAAACTCCCAGACTGTGAATACACTCAGCAACAGAGGATAATAATGCCTTCTACCAGAAAAAAAAGGAGCTGAAAGCAAGGGACCGAAGAGAAAAAAAAAACCCTAGTCAAGAGGAAGGTTATGAAAGTACTCGATAAAAGGTCCCCAGACCTTATGGAACTTTAGATCCGAATTGAGAACTGAATAATGAATTTTTTCGAGGTCCAAGCAGGCCATGATGTCGTTAAGCCGTTGAGCATGAGTGGGCGGGGCAACATCTCTCCATCTGAGGAGGATCAAGCGTCTAGCCAGGAAAGAGGCAAAGGATAATATTCGGCATTTGGTCGGACCCAGACATAAATCTGTCTCGCCCCAAAAACCGAACAGAGCAATTAAGGGGTTTGGTTCTAGGTGCTGATTCAGAATACACGATAAAGTAGTGAAGACATCTTTCCAGAATTTCTCCAAGCTAGGACAGAACCACTATATATGGATGAGAGAGGCCACGCCCCTCTTGCATTTATCACAGAGCGGACTAACGCTAGGGTAGAATCGAGATAGTTTAGATTTAGACATATGGGCTCTATGAACAATCTTAAACTGTAAAGGGCAGTGGCGAGCACAAAGAGAGGTTGAGTTAACCGATTTGAGAACTGAATCCCAGCTCTCCTCAGATAAGGAGATATTTAAATCCTGCTCCCAGGCCATTTTGATTTTATCCATGGGGGCCCGTCGTAAGGCTGCTAGTTTATCTCAGATGATTGATATTAAGCCTTTACCTAATGGATTCATGGAAAGAAATAGGTCCATAGCATTTTTCGCAGGCATTTCAGGAAAGTTAGGAATTAAAGGAGCAATAAAGTGTCGTATTTGGAGATATCTGAAAAAATGAGCATTGGGCAGATTGAACTTAACAGAGAGCTGCTGAAAAGAAGCAAAGCGATTATCAATGAAAAGATCTTCAAAATGTCTAATGCCCTTCCTATACCAAACCTGGAATGCTGAATCGTATGTAGTAAAAAAAAAGGTGATTATGAGCAACAGGGCTGGACACGGAAAACCCCTGGAAACCATAGCATTTCCTGATCTGAGCCCATATACGCAAAGTGTGTCTAACAAGAGGATTAGCTATTGATCTGGGCAGACTACTAGGGAGTGCAGAGCCAAGAAGTGCAGAGATAGATAATTCTTTGATGGAGCTCAGCTCCATCGCCACCCAGTTAGGGCACTCGGGTTGGCCATGGAAGAAAGACCAAAAGGTAGCACAACGTATATTAGCTGCCCAATAATATAAGCGAAAGTTAGGTAAAGCCATGCCACCCTCTTTTTTAGATTTTTGAAGATGGATTTTATTAATTCTAGAGCGCTTATTCTGCCACAGATATGACAAAATAATAGAGTCTAAGGAATCAAAAAAAGATTTAGGAATAAAAATTGGGATAGATTGAAATAGGTATAAAAATTTGGGAGAACATACATTTTAACAACATTAATACGACCTACCAAAGACATAGATAGAGGTGACCATTGTACCAGACTCTGTTTTATAGCATATGAAAGATTGGCAAAGTTTTCACGAAAGAGATCTTTAAACTTCCTTGTGACTGTAATTCCGAGATAAGTAAATTGATTATGGACTACTTTAAAAGGGAGATCACGAAATGTTAGTTCTTGTGCTTCTTTATTAATTGGGAGAAGTTCACTCTTATGTAAATTAAGTCTATAGCCAGAGATCTGGCTAAACTGGTCAAGAAGTGAAAACATTAGAGGTAAGGATGTAGACGGATTTGAGAGAAAGAGTAATAAGTCATCAGCATAGAGAGAAACTTTATGCTCAACACCCCCTCCCCAAATCCCAGTCAATTCAGGGCAGTTTCGAAATGCTATCGCCAGAGGTTCCATAGCCAAATCAAAGAGAAAGGGACTTAAGGGACATCCCTGGCGGGTGCCACGTTTGAGATTAAATACTTGGGATTTCTGAAAATTGGTTAAAACAGAGGCAGTAGGACACAGGTACAGCAAATGGATCCAAGAGATGAAACTTTGGCCAAGGTCAAATTTTTCTAAAACTGCAAAAAGGTAGTTCCACTCTACATGATCAAATGCTTTCTCCGCATCAAGGGAAATAACACATTCAGGAATCCCAGTTGGAGGTGAGTATAAGATATTAAATAAACACCAAATGTTAAAAAAAGGGAGATGGTTTTTAATAAAGCCTGTTTGGTCATCAGAGATAATGGAGGGAATGACGGTTTCTAATCTATGAGCCAAAACTTTAGCTAAGATCATTACATCAACATTGAGCAGAGAGATCGGCCTATACGAGGAACACTCTGTTGGGTCTTTGCCCTTTTTTAAAAGAAGAATAATAGATGCCTCACTGAAAGAGAGTGGCAATTTGCCGTAATTAAACGAGTCAGATAATACTGAAAGTAACTGAGGAGAAAGAAGAGAATGGTTTATAAAATTCTAGAGGGAACCCATCAGGTCCAGGAGATTTCCCTGAGGACAGTGCAGAAATTGCAGTAGATATTTCTTCTAATGACATAGGCACATTGAGTTTGGCTTTGAAATCAGATGAAAGTGAGGGGATATTCAGATTCTGTAAAAATTGATCAACAGAGATATTGTCATTCAGAGATTCAGAGGAATAAAGCCGAGAATAAAAATTTTTAAATGAGTCATTAATTTCTAAATGATCCGATGTAAAGTCTCCGTTCTCCTTCTGGATCTTTGTAATATGTTGTTTGGCTTTGGAACGCCTCAGCTGATTGGCTAGGAATTTACCAGACTTATCCCCATGAATGTAAAAGCGACTCTTGCTTTCGAGAAGTTGGCGTTCAACAGGTTGACTGGACAGAAGGTTAAATTTAGTTTGGAGTTCAACGCGATTTCTCATTTCTGAATTCCTTGAAATGAAACACTTCCAGGGCCTTCTGTACTGTCTGCATTTGGTGAGACACAACCTGATGTCACCACAAAGGCGCAGTCATTCTGAATATCTGATAAAAGATTCAGTAAATAATTTGTTTGTAAATGAAGAAAGTTTGGTGGGGAAGATCAGGTCTAGGGACATAAGCATAAAACACTACTTGTGGGATCTATTAATAACTTTGCAAGAAATATTATTCCCCATAGAGCACTGGAAATGTCATTCCCCATTGAGTACTAGGATGGTTATAGCAAATAGAGATGAATTTGAGAATATTGGATATCACTTGGGAAAGGAAGGAATAAAAAGATGTGAGGGGAGTAATGCAAACAAAAAATGCTTGGGTCTAGTATTTATCCATCAACCAATATTACTAAAATTGTCCACCTCATATCAATTAACTGTTGTATTTTCTAAATTATAGTTGGGATGTTGGGAAGATGTAAAGGGCTGTAAAGAGATGCAATCCTTTACTACTTTTCTGTCTGTTAAATGTTTTTATTGAATAACCTAGGGGATGGGTCCAAGCTCTTAAGTGTAGGGCAGCACCATTTCTGAGAACAGTAGGAAAGGAGATAAGATAGAGCAAGTAGGTGATATCAAGTTTGAGTTTTACCACTGTAAATATTAAGTGATAGCAGTAGCCTGGAGATGGTTTAGGTTCCTAGTGTCCCTTTTAGTGCAAGAAGGATGAGCCAGCATTGAATAGTTTGATCCTTGAATCACTTGGAATAAGTAAGCTAAGTAACCAATTGTAGTAATCTCATCTTCCCTTGACTTAAACCACTGAGTGCAGCTCCTTTCCAGGCGCTTTAGCTATTTTTCCAGTGCTTGCCCTCAGTTTTAATCGTGTCCTATTTATGTCTTAAGAAGTCACTTTCCCTGTTCACCCTTTTCTTCAACTCAGTTTTTGTGTCTGGCCCTTCAGTATCCTGGTGCTAATGTTTAACTTTCAGCCACTAGTCCTGATACTTATTCTGTTCATTGCCATTTGACTCCGGGAGCTAGTGTACTTGAAGTATTTATTGCATTCCCTACTTTGCAAAGTGCTTCTCTAGAGGTACCATATCCTTAAGGTGCTGTAGAAGTTCTGAGGCATGTTAATAGTGTACAGGTTGACACTTTAACACCACACTTGGTACAGCCAGTTTATTCTGTAATCCTGAAATCACAAGCTAAGATACAGAAATCAGAGAATTTCTTCTGTTGCACTCTGAGCTATTCTCAGTAACAATTGCCTGGAAGCCAGTAGATTATTATGAAAGTCTAATTGCCATCTGTGAATAAAGAAAGAAAAGGAAGTTTTGTTGTCACTCGAGTCAAGGTTCTCTATTTTTATGGTGGAATTCAAGCTGTTTCCAACCTTAAAACCAAGAAAACAAAATTGTTCAGGCAGTGTGGGCTACTGGTAGGAAGTTATCCTGCATATCCAATCTATGTGTTATAGAGGTGGAAGTGATAAGTATTTGTGTGCTAGTTTGTGCCTTTAATACTATTGCTTTTTAATTAATTTAGTGAAACCTTCCCCGTCAAAGAAAAGTAGGCTCGGTATGACATCAATGAGGCGGCCTACGACAGGTGGCTCTGGGCAGCCACCCTCATCCTTGAATGAGGAAGGTAAAGGCCAGGTGCCTACCAGGGAGATCACTCAAGCAATAATAGAACCAGGTAATTTTTTCAAATTCCTTCATGGCTTAGCCCGCCATCTTGAAAAATGTCTTGCTCAAAAACAGTCACACTCAGCACTATTTCTGTTCTCTTACATGCCTCTGATCTCATAGTTTTGTGAATGACATCCCAAACAAGGAGAAAATACTAATTATTTTGGAAAGGTGAAGATGATCAAACTTGGTCAAGGTGGCTTGAAGAAAAATAATTATGTAGATTTGAACTCTGACGATGTGACAGGGAATGTTGATTGAAGGAAACCTGTACATGTAGTACATTTAGATTTTCAAAAGCATTTGACGAAATGCTATATCAGAGGTTGTGCAATGCTTCATCTTGCCAGATTGGAGTCCTGTACTTAAAATTGAATTCTGCAATTTCAGATGGGTTGATTTCGGTCTATCTCAGTTATCCATTGGGGATACTCACTCAGCTTGTTGGATATTTTCTCCTTTTGCATTTCCTCATTTCACAACTCCTACATTCTTTTATTTACATTTTCTTTAACAGCTCCCATTCACCCATTGATCAGATCACTTTATTTACAGCATATCGATTTGATCCTCTGAAACATCTTCCTCCTCCCATCCTCCATGCACCTTAACATGTCTTCTTTTCTGACAGTCTCTTCAACCTGAACCCTAAATTGGTTCTCTTTCTGGATGCAATCTGACTTGTTTTTGATTTGGATTTCCAGCATGTGTAGTTTTTATTTTCAGCGTATTTCCTTCTTTCAAGAACGTTAGTGAACCAGCTGAGTTCAGTGACAGTCAAATGGTTTCAAGGTCACCAAACTGAGATTCACTGTTCTCAATTCTTGATTTGTTTGTTACTTAAATTTAAATTTCCCAACTTCCTTGGTGATATTTGAACTCTCAGCCTTAATGCTTAATGCTTATTCACTGACAGGTTAATTGTGCTGTAGCAGCCACTGAGATGAGGCTGATAACACTTGTATTTGTCTGAATAAAAGAGGAAGAATGGGGAAGTAAGAGCAGTTTGACTTTCACTGTCCTCTGGGTTCTTTCTGCTCAAGGTAGCATTAATTTATGACATTGTTTGTCTTTTATTTCAGGAGCATATCAAGGTCGGCCTGACATCCTACCCAGAACCCCACCCCTTGATGAGGCTGCTAGTGATTCAGCTGCCACAACTTTGTCCAGTTCTTCCCTTGCTGAACCTGGAGCACTGGATGGCACAGGAACTAACTCCCCAGATACAAGGTCAATTCTTGTTGGAATTACATACTGTAGAAAGAGGTGGTTTGGCCCTTTTGTGTCTGTGCTAGATACCTGCCCTGTTCTTTCAGTATAATCCCATAAGTAGTGATTATCGGAATATTTTCCTAAGGTCAATGTATTGATGCTTCAGCATCCGACAGTCAAAGGTCATTCCTGACCAGCCTTACACTTCATAAAAGTTACACAAATTTCAGTTTGTGTTCTTGCATCGGTTTATCATCATGTATTCATTGACCTACCTCACTTTGCAGTCCAATGATGCTGGTTTTAAAATATTTGCTGCTTCGTTGGCAGCTCTTCCAACATCTGCCTGAACCCTGGCCCCTGGACTCGCTTCTGGCTTTCCTCGTCCATCTTCTTAAAGCTTCTTCCTGTTGGATTCTATGTTTTAATCCGAGGTTCTTTCAGAAGCCAGGAAAGAGACACAAAAGTTTTTGCTTCACAGTCGTTTTATTAGGGATTGATAGAACAAAGGAAAAATTGATACGGACAGTGATAGAGGTCTGCTAAGCAAAGGGATAATGAAACAAAAAGATCTAAAAGGATAGCACCCAGCATGGAGCAGCTTTTATACTATTCCATTCAAATTTGTAGATGAGAGCTAACCAATGAGATACCTCTTATTCAAATAATGCAGAACAAAGATGCTTCCAGAACTTTCCAGAATTATATTCTGTATAACCACTAGGGCAACACACTGAACTTGCATATACATACTAAGGGCACCAGAAGCATATTAAGTATATAAATAATTATATAATATACAAGCAGGTAATTGTTAAACTGCAAAGGAAATTACAATTAAACATTCAGTTCCAGCACCCTTGAGCTTTTAGTGGTGACGTGGCCTGATTTCCCAATGCGAGTCACTGGAGAATTCTGCCTGACCTTGGGTATTTTTGTGAAGTTAATCCAGTATAATTGCGAAAGGATTTGTGTAACTCAATATCTGGTTTATAATGAGTACAGACCTTGGATCCTGTTCTTGTTGCAGGCCTATAGGATTGGACGAGCACACCACCGATGAGACTGAACAGCATCCAAATGAACTAGTTGCCAGCAGCGTAGAAAGGTGAGAGTACAGGGATAGAACAAGACTGATGCCATGGTACATTGTGGAGCATCAAACCTGAATAGGGAGAAAGCTCAGCTAAACGTGGCAATATCTACAGTTGCTGCACTGTATTGCTGATGGTGCAACTATTATTTCTCCTGTGCAATTAGGATTGGAGAGATGGGGTGCTCCAAGTTTTACAAATGGATTGAAATAGTTAACCTATCTGTCTCTTGGTGGTATTTGCCTATTGTTTGAATGGTTGATGCATGATGTTGATGAGATAATGGAAGATCCAATCTCCCACCATTGTCTTAGGATTTTGGTGATTTGGGTGTTATGTCTGTGTTGAAATTGCTCTTTTGATGGCGATATCTATTTTTAATGCCTTCATTTGCTTGGGAGTAATTACCAAAAATTCACTACCTCTTTCTGCTTCAAGGTGTTATGGGTTTAACAGCACTGGTCCTGGCATGGCAAACTCCTGGTTTTGAGGATTGTTGAAATCTGCCTGTATCATTAGTGTAATTTAGCAGGTGATCCCATTAATCATGCCGAGTAAAATTTAGAGGGGGCTTGACGTGAAGATTCCTCCTAGCTGGTGAACTTAACCAGGACAGTTTGGTGTAAGGTGAGACATTTAGGACAAGGTTCCGCATGGGAGGTTTGTCAAGAAGATTCAGTTGTTCATCATTCAAGATGAGGTAGTAAATTGGACTAGACATTGGCTTTGTTGGTGAAGCCAAAGAGTGGTAGTAGATGGTGGCCTCATAGAGTGGAGTGCTGCAGGGATTGGTGCTGGGTCAGTTGTTCTTTATCATCTATATCAATGATCTGCATAATAATGTGGTTAACTGGATCAGCAAATTTGTAGGTGACACCAAGAATGGGGGATGCAGTGGAGAGCGAGGGAAGACCATCATGGCTTTCAACAGGATCTGAACCAGCAGGAAAATTAGACTGAAAAATGGCAGATGGAATTTAATGCAGAAAACTGGGAGGTGTTGCAAGTTGTATAAGACAGTGAAGCCTAATTTGGAGTGTTGGTGCAGGTTTGGTCACCTATCTACAGGAAAGATGTAAATAAGGTTGAAAGAGTACAGAGAAAATTCAGGAGGACCTGAATTATTAGGCAAGATTGAATAGGTTAGGACTTTTTTCCTTGGAACATAGAAGTTTGAGGGGAGATTTGATAGAAGTATACAAAATTAGGAGGGGTATAGATAGGGTAAATGGAATCAGGCTTTTTCCACTGAGATTGGGTGGGACTACAACGAGAGGTACGGGTTAAGGGTGGAAGGTGAAATGTTTAAGTGGATACTTCACTTGGAGGACCGTGAAAGTGTAGAACAAGCTGCAAGCACAAGTGGTGCATACAAGCTCAATTTCAACGTTTAAGAGAAGTTTTGGTAGATACATGGGTATGGAGGGCAACGATACCAATGCAGTTGATGGAATTAGGCAGTTTAAATTGCTTGGTGGACTGGATGGGCCGAAGGGCCTGTTTCTCTGCTGTACTTTTGTGTGACTGTATGATGAGAAATTTCTTGGAGAGAAACATGCATTCACTCCCTTCACTTGGGGAGCTGTGCTCATCACTTATAGAGCAATTCTTGGAAAAGGAGTCAATGGGGTTCAAAAATGGGAGTGAATTGAAGTAAAGGGTCAAAGTAAATTTTCCAAAGTTGTGTCCTTGTGCCCTGAGACCAGAACTGGGTCCAAACTGCTCCTTTAAATTCCAGCCTTCCCCCAGAAGAGCCTGTCTGTGCAAAGGGCACTGAGGTAGAGTGCTGTAACTATCTGGTGTCAGCACAGTACATTGCCCTGCCAGTAGCTATTTCAGTGGGTTGGGCACTTTCTCAAAGCTTTACCTGCATGGTGAGATTTCTGCATTCGCACTTTGAGATCCAGCTTCTATTTCACACTGACTACAGTCTTTAGTGTTGCCAACGTCAGGTAGGGTCAGCTCTTAAACTGGTCCTATTATTCCAGCCTTCATGTAGAAAGAATGGAATCTTGAAGGAATTTATTGCCTGTCTTTCTTCTTCCTCCACTTCTTCACTCCCTCCTCCCCTTCCACAGTATACCTCCAATTATTTCAGAGCCAGCCTCGGGGACCCCTCTTTCAGAGCTCTCTGTTGCGTCAAAAGCAGAGGAAGGCAACCGGTGTCATGACACACTGTTAGAAACTGAAATCTGCTTCGTAAGTACCATGGTGGAGTTGAATGGAGAGGGTGGCTGGCTTTAGCAGTGAGGTGAGGGGCTGCTTCCTGACATAGGCTTTTCAGAGAGCAACTGTTCATTAGCAGACAACAGAATTGTTTGGTTTTGAGCGCCTGTGCACTGCAAGTAGCTGGATCCCAAATGAAAGGGAGATTGGTCCTTTACTGGGTGACATTTTCATCTTCATTTAAAAGTTAACAAAGCTTTAGAATTAGATCTCCCAAAGTTGGTCAAAATTTCCCACTCCTTCCCATTGCACAAACTGTACTTTACTCATATCATCATGGTCATCTTGCTGTTTCTCAGCTTTGGAAGTTGTATTCTTGTAATGTTCTACTTGCAAAGTCCACTTATCCAAGCTCCCACATTTGTTGACAGTCATTTCATTAATGACCTATAAAGAGTTGCAGCATCACTTACGAACGGACATGGTCCACTCAGTCACTCAAATTCCCAATGCCAGTTAAGTTCATTGCTGATCAAATTGTGACCCTACCTTGCATTCCCCAGTAATCCTTATCATGAATTTTAAAATGTAGCAAGCCACAGCTTCCACCAATCTTTGAGGAAGTATCCCAAAAGTCTTGCAATCTTAAGAGAAAAAATTATTATCTTTCTTTTAAGTAATGAACCCCCACCACCCAGTTCTACTTCATTCCACAAGACAACTAGAACAGTACAACTCAGCAGGACCTTCAGCCATGCTGTCAGTGCTGACCATGGTGACAAGTTAAGCTGAGGGAACTCAGCAGGTCAGGCATCATCTGTCTATAAAAATGAATAAACAGTTGATGTCTTGGTCCAAGACCCTTCATCAGGACTGGAAAGGAAGGGGGAAGTGGCTGGAGCAATAAAGTGGTGGGAGGGAAAGCAGAACAAGATAGAAAGTGATAGATGATGCAGGAAAGTGGGTGAAGTAAGAAACTGGAGGTGATAGAGTAATGGGGACCAGAGTGGGAAGTGGGAGGAGGGAAAAATTCCCAGAAGTTGAAGAAATCAAAGTTCATGTTGGAGGCTGATCAGATGGAATATGAAGTGTTGCTCCGCCAACCTGAGGGTGGCTAATCTCTTAAAGCTATCTGCCTGCACATGATCCATATTCATCCATTCCCTATATGTTCAGATCCTTGTCTAAATGTCGCTTAAACATCACTATTCCCTACTTGCTGGCACCTACATCTCTTGTGGGTATATTTTTTTAAAAAATGAAAAACATACCTTTCACATCCTTTAAACTTCCCCTCTCACCTTTAAGCTATGTTCTTTGGTATCTGACAGGTCTACCCTGACTACACCTCTATTGCAAGACCATAAGACAGCAAAATTAGGCCACTTACCCCCATTGACTCTGCTCCACCATTCCATCATGGCTGATTTATTATCCCTCTCAATGCCATTTGCCTGCCTTCTCCCCATAACCTTTGATGCCTTGACTAATAGAGGCAGTAGAGGTGACCTCAGTAAATATATTTAAGGCAAGGTTGCATGAATTTTTATACAGTAGGGGAATTGAGGGCAGGTTGGTGGAAATAAGTCCATGGTTAGATCAATCTTATTGAATGATGGAGCAGGCGCGATGGGCCAGATGGCCTACTCCTGCTCCTATTTCTTGTGTTCTATGTAGTCAAGAACCTATCAACCTCCACTTTAAATGTACTCTGTGACTTGGTCTCCACAGCACAGATAACCTTCCATGTTTTCCCTCAGCCTCTGATGCTGCAGCAAAAACAATCCATGTATGTCAATCTCTCCTTATAACCAATACACTCTAATCCAGGCAACTCTTTCCAAAACCTTCACATCCTGTCTGTAAGGGAGCAATCAGTACTTGCTCATTCTTCTAAACTCCAGAGAATGTAAACATAGCCTCTCCCAATATTTTCTCAGCAGGCATCTCATCAAGACTGGTTATTTATCAAATACATCTTCACTAACTGCTTACAATATATTAACATCTTTCTTTAAATGAAACCATCACTATATACAGTTTTACAGATATGATCTTATCTAGGCCCTGTGTAACTGGTGTAACCTATCTACATCTTTCTTGCAGTCAGTTTCTTCTGGTCAGTTATTGAAGAAATTGGTGAAATACAGTGACCTGTATATCCATCCACAGGTCTTGCTGACTCCACCATTGGAACCAGGGCCTTCAGCAGCTCTCCCGTCCCTGGCCTTTATGTCCCCACAGTCTTGGGTATTCCCTCATGAAAGGATTGGAGCAGTGGATTTCTCTACTCTTGTCCACATAGCATTTGTCATCTCTTTCCCCCTCTGCACCATACTGTACCCCAAAAATTCCTGAGCTATTACGCTGAGGCAGTTGGTGTTTATCTGGATGTACTGTAGCTGAAGCCTTAAAGTTGGAGTATTGCAATGGGTAAAGGGGTGCTGAGAAATTCCCAATCTGTCAGCTATAAATGTTTGACAGGTGGGAATGCACGGATAATCTTTCTTCATTCAAGAGTAAGTCTTTAACTTGTCTCCAGCAGGGTGGTTGAGGTTGAGAATAGTGGAAAGTTTTAAGAGCAGCTTGCACTAACTGGGTTTGGAAGGGATGTGTGTAGGGCATAAATTCACCACAGACATGTAAATACTCTCTTCTGTACAAGCTAAACCTAACTGTCTGTCCTTGTGCATTGAATCTGTTAAATGTCAGCAGGTTTTAGGAGAACACAAGCTTCAGATTTGTTTTATATTCCAAAGATGTGGAGAATTTAATTTGTAGTCTTGGGAATGACCTCTTGGTTACCCAATGGGTCCTCATTCTGTGTTTTGATTAGTGAATAACTCATTGTGTATTCACTGTTTAATGCAATTGACTAAGTGGATTGTATTTTTGTGTTTTATTGGTATTTTCAACCATGTATTATTCTTCTTTGTCCCTAACCTGACGTGGCAGTCACCCTCTTGTCGTCCATCTACATTCTTGGCATTTTACAATGCATTGCATTGATAAATATCTAGATGTGTAACAACAGTCTTGCTTCTCTTTTTAACTAACTAGAAAGTAATGTCAGAAGGATAATCCTTTGTGGTTCTGCAGTGTTACAATGCATGTTATGTGTGGTATTGTCTGCATAAACTCTGTGACTTCCTCAATAATGAATGAAAAGATGACTTCCTAATTGTGACCTTGCTGATGCTTATAAATTGCCTTAACATCTAACTATTCTTCTCTCTGCTGCTTTCCATGCTGCCCTTTTTTCTTTTTGGTGGTTTGCCTCGCTGTGCTAACTCTGCACCAGTTCTTGGAGGGAAGGTATTGGATTTGCTCATCACCCATACTTCCCCGGCCCCCATGTCTTCCAAAGCCTCCAGAGGCTAATAGCAAGGATGTCAAAGTAAGTTTTCTCCTGTAAAACTCCACCCTGATGTAGAGTTGCTCCATTTGGGCTGTCCCCTCCCAATCCCACTTCCCACCCTCCCTCTCCCAACATCCATTTTCAGCTGGTCACCATGTTGGGAAATTGCTTATATTCTGGGCAATGTCATTTCAAAGATTTTGAGCAAGTCTCTGCTTGCTGTGCAGCTGCCTTCCCTTGGATGAAGCATTCCATTAGGGCAAGGATTGAGAGGTCCCTTGGCCACCATTCCATACACTAACACCATTGCCCTAGCCATCACTCTTTGTTCAAAGCCCATTAACACAAAGCCCAATCCACTGCTTATACGTCTTCATTTAAAGTCTTTGCATTTCTGCATGGCAAAATTCCGTAGCACATGCAACACCTGCAGCCTCAAATCATACACCTTTTTTAAAAGTTTACCAAGGCATTTTTTGAGGAACTCTCGAAGAAGTGAACTGTAAATGTAAATATGACAGGTAACCCAAAAGCTTGTGCAGAGAGGGAATTTCATGGAGCATTGTAAAAGAGCCAAAAGGTTTAAGCAGGAAATCCCAGGTCAGCAGTTACAATTGGCCGTGGAGATCCTGGTGATCTAGAGACCAGAGTTAGAGAGCTCATTTTACTTAAATGGTCCATTGTGGGTTATTGGGTGAAGGGCAGTGAGTCATGGCAGTAGTTACTGAAGGGTGATTGGTGAAAAGCAGTTTTATTCCATTTACTAGGAATTGGTGAACTATTGAAATGTGTAATTTAAAAGACAGGTCAATAGCATCTTAACCTCTGCCTTCAGTATGTGTCTTGGTGTTGGCAGGTGATGTGTGTAGACTGCAAATAAGTGTTCTGTCTGGGGTTATTGCTAGACACTTAAGGGAAATGAAGCACTAGAGTTACTGTCTGTATTTTGGCAGGTGGGGTAGAAATGCCCTTTTCTAATAAACTAATTCTCTATTTATTCTGTTTCAGTGATCTGGATGGAGTATGAACTACATCTAATAATTCCCATCTGCCTGGGTCAGTTCTTCTTATATATCGCAGCAAGTGCCCAGAAACTACAGAACTAAGGGAGGCTTTAAAGGACACTTCTAATGGGGGAGGTGAGATTATACACAGCACCCCCTACCTTCCTGGCCTTGATGCCAGTCAGAGCAGCCTTGGCACCATGTGCTCTTGTTGCTAAAGCAGGCAGCTCAGCTTTAGGGTTGGGGGTAGCAGTGAGTAAGAATTCTTTGTATAAGCAGTTTAATTCCTTTTTCCAGATGCTGGTGAAGGATTGCTTGGGACATTTTGCTCCTTACTAATTGAACAAAGGAAGGAGCCAAGATTTATTATCCTGCTGGGTTACCCCTGCCAAAAATCTCTTCTTTTCCTGTTCAAATGTCTATATTAGACACTTTTTTAACCCCACAGTCCCCTACTGCCTTATTTTACAGACGTGTGTGTATGTGCATTTTCCTGAATTAATATTTATGGACATCATATTTAAAAAAACTGTTTTTCAGTTGTTGAGCCAGAGAGAAATTTGCCTTTAGAAGACTTTTAATAGTTCCTTTTTGTTAAATGGAAAAGGAAATTGTTGGGTGCCTGAAAACGAAAGAGTGGACATTGTGGAATCCAGTGTATTTTCCTACATGTACTGACTTGCTGCAGTATTCTCGATTATATATGCAAAAGTTGTAAAACCTTTTGGACTGTGTTGGTGCCAATTTGTCTTGTGAAGGAATTATCTTGTTGCCGCTATCAAATAATTTTCACGCTGGCCTGTCAGCTGTTTGCCGCAAGCCATCCAGCACTGAGAAGCAATTAATCTCTCCTTTCCCCCACCCCCACCCCAGCCCAGGGTGCTCAAGTGTGTTACATATAGATTTAGTTATTAATGGGCTAGTGTCGTGGCCATCTGTGAAAGAATACTGAACTTCAGGTGCTGTTATTGTGGCCAAGGTTTCAAACCAGCACCTTGTTATTTTAAAGGGCAGACTGGAGGACCTGGGATTTGACCTAGTTGAGACCTTCCTCTTCCTTGGCTGCAGGTAAACACCTAGCTGTAGAGCAGCAGCTGATTGATCATCCTTTCTGCACTGAGTGGAAGGGATATTGTGGAGCCCACTGGTGTATTCTGAACGTGAAGGAGCTGCTGTTGGGTAAACTAGCTGTCGTAACTATTCTGTACTCAAAATCTTAGCAACTTCCTGTGTGGTGTTGATTCCAGTATGGTGCCAGGTCCTGCTTTTGTGCCATTATTTATCTTCGGGTGCAGGGGTGGTAACTGGTTGCAGGAGTGTGACTCTTTTTGCTTTTATTGTCAACAGAATCACAGTTTAACCTCATGGTTGCTGGACTTTCATAACTGAACTGGCTTGTGAAAAGTCTAAACTTGCATCAGGTTAATTAGATGAAGACCATTTCCAGTCCAATCTAGAATCCTTGTTAATCTGATGTGCTGGTCCACCAGGGTTTGCCGAGACTGGCCTCTGGCCATCTGGTCTCCACAAACTGATCATGGTTTGCTCCAGAGTGGTCATTTGGCAATCACCTGAAACACTGGAATATGGGTTTTTAGTCCTGGCCTGGGACTCTTTTTGAGCTTTACCTGGCTGGCTAGTCACCTGGCCAGTATGGTGTTGGTGGGAAGCTCAAGATGTCTGCCAAACCTCAGCTACAGTAGTATGGAGAAGGTAGCAAAGCTGGCAACAGGCTAGGTATTTTCTTGAAGACCAATGTATAGATGGCAGTTGCCCCTCACATTTTAAATTATTCCAAAGGGTGCACACATGCTGGGGTTTTGACACATTTACATCTCAGTTCCTCAGTCAGACTCACACTTGCACTTTGTGGTGTGATAGAGTTGCTATTCAAACTTCTGGATGAATGTGAGGATTTAGATCAGGCAACTCTGGACCATATGCCTTTCTTGATCAAACACTTTGAGCACAAAAGGGAGTGTTGATTTGTTATTACTTGCCCTTCATCACAATGTTGCTATTGGGATCTGGCTATGCAAAAATAGTCTGTTACAATTTCCTACAATATTTCAGTGACTTCACAGATCTGAGACATCCCAGCGATGCAGGGTTGAGAGTTTGGCTAATCTTACTGGGTTAGCAGTAGCATTTAACTGTTCCCACCTGCCTTTGGGATGCCTGACATGTTTTCTAGTATTGCCTTTTCCCAGATGCTCTATCAGTATTTTGGGGGAGCTAGTGTAGGCATGATGGGCTGAATGGCCCCTGTAATACAGCATTCCATAAACTGTGAACTCTGCCTAGTTCTAACACATGGCACCAAATTGTAGCCACTGGTATACAAGTTGTGCAGAGTGCCTTTGCAGTTTAGATTACAGAGGAAGCTGCGTTGCCTCTCTGGCTATGCACTGGAGGAGTGGTTTGGCATGAGGACATCTTCACAACTCAGAACGTTCTATCCACTTTATGAATGTAACAAACTCCAGTGATGGTGTTGGTTATGAATGTTTTACTTTAACACTTGTGTATTTCCTGGGATGTTTTAGATATTTGGCAGCTGTTGAGAATTATCTTTTTCACCCAGTTAATGAGAAGAGGGGGAGGTTTTCATCTCCAGCTCAGATTGATGTCAGCTCTCTACTCGGAAGGTATTGTGATATGTCAGTGTGGAACACTAGAGTTAATTGCAGCTAAGTAAATCTGGAGTTCTGAGATTTTGCAGAAGGTGCTATTACTAATGGAATGGTGATTGGGGGTACTCAACCGGACACCTGACCACCACCTTGCCGGGAATGGAGAAAGGGACTCTGTTTCTCACCTCCATGTGAAAAGTCCTAGTTTGTGTGCTATGGATGAAATATATCAATAACATGTCAGTGGGGAGCTTTTGGAATATTTGTCAGAGCCAGGGTCTGAACCTGACAACCCTGCTGGATAGGGTTCTAATTCAGCCCTGCAAGTAAGCTCTGAAATGTAGATTCTTCCTTTTCCCTTGTCATTACCAAACTTGGCTTCTGCTGGGCAGGCTGGAGAGAGGAAATGATCAGTATGCACCTGAATTCAAGGGGGAAAAGGGTCATTTTTGTTCAGTGTCCAATGTCTAAGCTAACCTGGAGGAGGAGGGAAGCATTGGTCAGGGGCCGTAACTGTGGGGCCCTCTTTCATTTCACAGTGAATGTTGCAGCGGTGGTGCCCGTGTGGCTTGAGGAACAGTGCCTCTAAGTAACAGAAAATTGTCTTTGACTTGGGCCAGTATGTGGCTTCCTTCATTCTTTCCACCGCCCAATTCCTCAACAGTGAGACAACAGCAAAGCATATTTAATTTGTACTGTTTGTTTAGTTTTTGAACATTGAAATATCTAACTTTTCATCAACTTTGTATCTATCTGTATATAAATGGAAAGTTTACCAAATATTTGTGTCTGTGTGACTTTAATGGGGATACAACAAACTGGAGTACTTTAGAGTGAAGTTGCCAAAGAAAATGAGGCCTCTGACTTCAGTAAAAGTTTATTATTTTAAGGTGGTGTTGGGAGCAGCAAAGGGCTATTTCTCCCATTGCTCCTTACTTATGCACGTGCTGTTTCTTTTTCCATCATCCTGTCAGAGTCACAGAGTAATAGAGCACAGAAACAGACCCTTTGGTTTGACTCAGCTATGACAGCCATGATGCACTACAAGCTAGTCCATTATGCATATAAAACCCCTCCTATCCAAATAAATGTTGCTATAATAGCTGCTCCAACCACTTCCTCTGGCAACTCAGTCCATGTATGCATATTTGCCCTCTCAGTAAAGCCATTGTCCTTTGGGATCTTTTCAAACCCCCTCCAATCACCTTGCTCCCCAATCGTTCAACAGTTGAATGGACTGATTGCCTTCATTGCAAGCATATCAGTGCTCAAAAATCCTGCAAGTTTGTTCTTGCTCTGGTGATATTGAATCTGGGGTACTTGGAGAAATAGATTCTTCATAGTCAAATTCAAATAAGGAGGTGCTTGAAAATTGGATCAGATAACATGACTAAGAGAGGGACAAAACTAACATCTAAATGCTCCAAGTTACTGTTGAAGGAGAGAGAACTTCATAGCAATTGTCCAAGGTGAAATTATGGACACGTCATCCAGTGAGGCTTTATGTGTGGAGCTGAGACTTAATAGGATGGTCACCTTGTTGGGATTGTACTGTAGACCTCCGAATGGGCAATGGGAACTAGAGGAAACAATATGCAGGTAAATGGCAGAAGGTTGTAAGGGTAATAGGATGTCATTGTACTGTACGTAATTTTTAACTTTCCTAATGTAGAGTGGGACTGCCATGGAGCAAAGGGTTTAGATAGAGTGAAGTTTAAGTGTGTTCAGGAAAGTTTCCTTGGACAGTGTGTAGTCAATAGTATGGGTTGAAATTTGTTTAATGTGAATAGCATTAAGAATAAGAGTGAGCTTGGATCAGTACATGGGATTTTGATATTCTGGGGTTTAGATGTTTCAAAAGGCACAAGAAGGGGAGTAAAAGAGGTAAGTAAGTGGCATTACTAATCAGGGATAGTATCACAGCTGCAGAAAGGGAGGACATCCTGGAGGAATTGTCGTGATGTAAAAATTTTTACTCATGTACGTGAAGGATGTAAGAAATAGTCAATTCATTCAAATTCACTGAGTCAGTGTGGTTGGAAGTCAGAAAAAGGAAGGGAGCAGCCGCTATTGGGAGTATTCTGTAGACCCTCATCTCTCCCCCCCCCCCCCCCCCCCAACCAGACAGGAACAAAGCAGGAAGCAGGTTTTGGAAAGGTGCAAATTTCTATGGTGGTTGTCATGGGTGACCTCAACTTCTCTAATAATTGATTGGCACCTCCTTAGTGCAAAAGATTTGGATGAACCAAAGTTTGTTAGGTGTGTCCATGAATTCCTGACTCGATATGTGGACAGGCTGACCAAGGAAAGGCCATGCTGGATCCAGTACCAGGCAATGAACCTGCTCAGGTGTCAAATCTCTTGGTAGGTGAGCATTTCAGAGACTGTGACCACAATTTCCTGACCTTTAGAATTGGCTTAGACAAGGATAGGAGGAGACATTGTGGTTAAAGTATTTAACTGGGAGGAGGCTAATTATGAGGGTATTAGGCAGGAACATGGGAGTATAAATTGGGAGCAGATGTTCTCAAAGAACAGAGAAATGTGGCGGTTGTTTAGGAGCCACATGCATGGTGTCCGAGGTAGGTTAGTCCGGGATGGAGAGGATGACCACATGAAGTAACATTGGTTGACAATAGAGGTGGAGCATTTAGTCAAGAAAAAGAAGGAAACTTACTTAAAGAGTTAGGAAACAAAAGTCAGCAAAGGTCTTGAGAATTATAAGTTGGCCAGGAAGGGCCGTAGAGCCTGAGGGGGCATGAGAAGGCTTTGGCAAGTAATATTAAGGAAAATTCCAAGGCATTCTACATATGAAGCACAGGAGATAACTAGAGTGAGGGTAGGACTGATCAGGCATAGAGGGAAACATGCCTTGAAGTGGAGGAGGTGGCAGCTTTCCTTAATGAATACTTTGCTTCAGTGTTCACTGAAGAGAGGGACCTTGATGACTGAGGTCAGTGTAAAACAGGCTAATATTGAGATTAGAAACGTAGTGTTGAAGCTTGTGAGAAACATTATGATAGATGTATCTCTGAGCCAGATAAGATATACCCCTGGTTACTGGGGGAAGCAAGAAAAGAGACTGCTGCACCTCTGACAATGATTGTTGCATCCTCCCTGGCCATAAGTGTGGTACCAGTAGTTTGGAGGATGGCAAATGTTCCTTTGTTCAAGAAGGGTAATATGATAATCCTGAGAATTTTCGGCCAGTGAGTCTAACATCAACAAACTATGGCAGAGGATTCTTAGTGACAGGATTTACAAGCCTTTGGAGAAGCATAATCTTGTTAGTGATGGTCAACATGGCTTTGTGAAGTACAGACTGTGCCTCTGAGAAAATAAATAAATTGATGTAGATTGTTTGATGTGGTATATATGATTTGATTAATGTTTGGCAAGGTTCTCCATGTTGGATCATCCAGAAAGTCAGGAGGATTCGGAATTGGCTTTTCCACAGAAAGCTGAGAGGGTGGTTGTCGGTGAAGGGTATTGTGCCTGAAGGTCTGTACCTAGTGTTTCTAAGTGATCTGTTCTGGGACTACTGCTGTGTATGATTTTTATTGGATGAGGAAGTGGAGGAGTGGGTTAATAAGTGCAGATGGCACCAAGAAGCTGTGGATAGTGTTGAAGGTTGTCATAGATTACAGCAGAACCTTGACAGGATGCAGAACTGGGCTGAGAAGTGGCAGATGGGATTCAATCTGGGAAAATGTGAGGTGATTCATTTGAAGTCTGGGTACAGGATTGACGGGAGGATCTTTAGCAGTGCAGATGAGCAAAAGGAATCAAATATTAGAAGACATCTGTAAGTTGAGTGGAGGAAAGTTTAAGGGAGATGTCAGGGGTAGGTTCTTTTACACAGTATGTGGTGTCTGGAATGTAGTAGAGGCTGGTACAGTTGGAGCATTTTATAAAGGCTCTTGGGCACATAGATTTAAGAAAAATTCAGGTTTAATTAGGTTGTGTAGGAGGGAACTATTGTCTCTAATTCATATGTTATGTCATCTCCAGACAAGGATACACCAATGCTCTTCTAGGCATATGATAAACTGAGTCTTTGTAAATCACTACCCATTCCCTAAATCAAAACCATTTCTCCATCACATATCATTGCCACACTCTCTGATATAAAGTTGGCCCTGGTTAAGAAATTCCCTTCCATGTTTATGAACACCTCTATTCTCATGTCCTTCAACATTTTTCAAGCCTTTAGGGGAAAAAATAAGTTTTGTCACACTTGTATTAGAGCATCGAGATATACTGAAATGCACAGCAAATGTAATGGGGCAGCCAATGTGGCATGTCCGCAATTTACTGGCCCTAACTCTTGTCTCTTTGGAATGTGGGAGAAAACCAGAGCACCTGAAGGAAACCTACATTGAATTTAAGTTATAAAGCATTGGTCAGACCATACTTAGAGTATTGTGAGCAGTTTTGGGACCCTTATGTAAGAAAATATGTGCTGGCACTGGAGAGGATCCAGAGGAGGTTCACAAGAATGATTCTGGGAATGAAAGGGTTGATATGATGAATGAGTTGAGAAAAATGAAAGGGGATTTCATTAAAAACAATTTACTGTGAAAGTCCTAGATAGAGTGGATGTGGAGAGGATGTTTTCTATAGTGGGGAAGTCTAGAACCAGAGGACACAGCCTCAGAATAGAGGGATGTCTATTTAGAACTGAGAGGGGGTAGTGAATCTGTGGAATTCATTGCCACAGATGGCTGTTGAGGCCAATTCATTAATTTATATTTGAGGCAGATGGTGATAGGTTCTTGATTAGTCAGTGTGTCAGTCAAGGTTACAAGGAGAAGGCAGAAAAATGGAGTTGAGAGCAACAATAAATCAGTCATGATAGAATGGCAAAGCGGACTTGATGGGCCACATGGCCTAATTCTCCTGTGTTTTATGGTATTATGGAAGGGTTTGATTGATTGTGGAGTAGGTCTATAAGACCATAAGATATAGGAGCAGAATTATGCCATTTGTCCCATAGAGTCTGACATTTCATCATGACTGACCTAATTTTCCTCTTGGCCTCAATCTCCTTCCCCTCTCCCGCATCCCTTCATGCTCTGACCAATCAAGAATCTATCAAACACGAAGTGTAAACTGCAGATGCTGTGGTCAAATCAACACGTACAAACAAGCTGGAGGAATTCTGAAGGTCGGGTAGCATCCATGGAAACAAGCAGTCAACATTTCGGAGATCCTGTCTGTTGTGGCAGACGATGCGGAGGTGCTTGACGAAGCGGTCCCCAAATCTGCTTCGGATCTCACCGATGTATAGGAGGCTGCACCAGGAGCACCGGATGCAATAGATTACTCCAACAGACTCAAGTGAAGTGTTGCCTTGCCTGGAAGGACTGTCTGAGGCCCTGAAAAAAACACCCCTCTATTCTGAGGCTGTGTACTCTGGTCTTAGATTCTCACACTACAGGAAACATCCTCTCCATGTCCACTCTATCAAGGCCTTTCACCGTTTAATAGGTTTCAATTCGGTCACTGAATTCTTTTGGATTCTAGCAGCTACATACTCAGAGCCATCCAAAGGTCTTCATATGACAATCCATTCAATCCTGGAATCATTTTTGTGAACCTCGTTTGATGGTGATAAGATATATAGGTCGGCACAATATCTTGGGCTGAAGAGTCTATAATGAATGCTTTGAGGGTTAAGACCCTAGTTTTGCATTGAACTATTTCAAACCCAATTTCAGATTCTGTGACAAAGTAGTCAAACTTCATCTTGTTTGGCACCAAGATCTGGCTGGAGGGTGCTGACTCTGCTCTTCAGCACCAACTCCAGCACACAGACTGGAGCACGTTTGTTGCGCATGCCATCACAGACTCTCAGATTGACATTGACTTGTATATTCCCCAACCAGGAACCATGGATGAACAGAGAGGTTTGCCTCCTGCTCAAAGCCAGAGATTCAGCCTTCAGGTCTGGAGACTGGGAGGCTTACAGCTCAGCAAGGGCCAACCTGAGAAGGGGAATTTCTCAGACTAAACATATACAAACAGAATCGAGGAGCATTTCAACTCCTTGGACCCCCCGGTGCATGTGGCATTGCATACAGGCCATTACAGGCTTCAAACCACCTAGTACTGTGCCCCCTTTCAGCTCTGCCTCCCTCCTGATGAGCTCAATTACTTTTACACTTGCTTTGACCGAGAGAACAAGGAGGTCACCCTTAAAGTGGGTCTCCCACCTGGTGAACTGCCTCTCTCACTTTCCACCTCCAATATTTGCGCCACCCTGAGCAGGGTGAACATACGGAAGCAGCTAGTCCGTATGGAATACCTGGCCATGTATTCAGAGTCTTCACAGATATTTTCCATCTGTCCCTGGCCCAGGCAGTTGTCCCCACAGACTTCAAGATTGCCACCATCATGCCAGTGCCAAAACATTCCAGGCAAATGACTTCCACCCAGTTGTACTCATCCCCATTATTGCAAAGCGCTTTGAGAGACTGGTTTTATCATATCTGAAATCCTGTCTGCCCACTACCCTGGACCCCCATCAATTTGCCTATCTCACCAACAAGTCAACAGAGGATGCCATCTCCACGGCACTTCACACTGCCCTGACCCACCTGGACAGCCCCAACTCTTAGGTCAGGATGCTATTCATTGACGTTAGTTCGGCATTCAATACTGTGACACCCTCCAAGCTGATCGCCAAACTTTGCCAGCTTGGTATCAGCTCATCCCTCTGCAGTTGGACTTTCTGACTAACAGATCCCAATCTGTTATGTTAGACAAACTCTCCTCCTCCACTCTCACCCTGAACACCGGCGTGCCTCAAGGCCGTGTGCTGAACCCTCTTCCATACTCCCTTTTCACCTGTGACTGCGTTCCAACACCATAATCAAGTTCACAGATGACACCACAGTGATTGGCCTGATCAGAGGGGATGATGAGACAGCCTACAGGGACAAGGTCCAGCACCTGGACATGTGGTGTGCCAATAACAACCTGGCCCTTAACACCCAGAAGACTAAGGAGATCATTGTGTGCTTCAGGCGTGCTAGGAGCCACACTCATGTCCCCATCTACATCAATGGAGCTGTAGTGGAGGGTGTATCAAGCTTCAAATTCCTTGATGTCCACATTTCCAAGGATCTCACCTGGTCCCTGAACTCCACCATTCTGATCGAAAAGGTGCAACAGCACCTTTATTTCCTGCGAAGCATCAAGAAAGCTCACCTCTGTCCCAGGATATTGATGGACTTTTTCTGCTGTACCATTGAAAGCATACTCTCCAACTGCATCTCAGTGTGGTATGGCAATTGGCCTATATCAGACCGCAAAGCACTCTGGTGTGTGGTGAAAACTGCCCAGCGGATTATTGGCACCCAATTGCCCACCATTGAGAACATCTACCATAAACACTGCCTGGGCAGGGCAAAAAGCATTATGAAGATGTATCTCACCCTAACCATGGACTTTTTTTACTCTCCTCCCATCCAGTAGGCACTACAGGAGCCTCCACTCCCGCACCAGCAGGCACAGGAAGAACTTCTTCCCTGAGGCTGTGACCATACTGAACCTCACATCACAGCGCTAAGCAGTATTGCACCCATATTGGACTGTCTCAGTACTTGAATATTTGTGTGCTGTAACACTTACTTTCTATTTGCAGTTATTTTGTAAATAACACTATTCTTTGCATTTCTGGTTAGATGCCAACTGCATTTCATTTGGCTTTGTATCTGTACTCAGCACAATGACAAAGTTGAATCTAATCTATTAACCCTTTTCATATTGCACAAAATAAGATCCAAAATAGATATGGTTGGTTTCACATTGATCTATGAAAGCATCTTGTATACATTGATAAATTCTTCCTCCATATCTTACCTCTGTCTGATTGACAAGTAGTTTAAAGACCCTCCTAATTTCTACTCTGCTTGTCTAAAGTCCTTATTTTTCCCAAGCTCAACATTTCCACTCCTTTTTGCTGATCTGTATAATTAACTTCTTGTGAAATTTTTTCTGCTGTTGCTATTTTTTTGAATTGATGCAAAGTTATTTGAAGTTTCTGGTTCAATGTTGTATTCTATCAAGATCATATCTCATCATTGCACTAATCTCCTCCCTTGAGAACTAGTGTTACAATATTCCCAATTCCATTTTGCCTGTCCCTTCTAAATGTTGAGTAGCTTAGAACATTTAGCTCCCAATTTTGGTCATCATACCAATTATATTATACACTTTAATTGTGTCAATCAGTAATTTTTGTCCATGACTGCTTTTGTTTTTGTTCTGTTTATTTTGTTTAGCTTCTCTTTTGTGAGATTGTAAGCAATAGTACAAATAGATATGGCCCTTGAAGACTGTCGTGTCTTCACGAAGACCACATTGGATCTTCTGTCTGAGCATTGTTTTCCACTATCATCCACATCGCCTTTGATAGATTTCTCAACAGCATAAATCAGTCTGCTTTGGGAAAAACTGAGCTTCTGTGGCCCTTCAGGGTGGAGAACCTCAAAGATTCATCATCCTTGGAATTTTCTCTTGGCTTCAGTTCTTTAACAGCCTATTCCTTATTCTCAAATTGTGCCAGTCCTCTCAGTCAGAGAAATAATGGTTTCGGCACCTAGTCTGAATTAAGAATTTTGTACAGTTCAAAAGGTCAGATTCAGCAAACTATAAAGAACCACCAAATGAGCAAAGTCAGGGCAGATACCTACAGCATATAATGGACTGCCCTCATACACTGCTATCGCCAATTGCATCCTCCAAATCTTCATTTTTATTGTAGCATTCCAAATGATTGTCAATCCTTCAAATTTTTCATAGTTCCTAACTTGTTGAAGTAATGAAATTGTTCTATTTTCACTTTTGGCCATTTCTAAGATGGAATGCTTGAAACCGCAATGAGCAAAACAGTTCTGAATTGTCGTGCTGCTTATTTCTCGCCAACTAAACCTGATTCATATTCATACCATACAGCGTGGTTTCGCCCAACTCGTCTATGTCCACCAAGTTGCCTAAGTCGCTGTCCTGTTGGTCCACATTTAATCCCTATCTCTCTTAACCACCAGTGCCCAAGCTGGGGTTAGTGGACCCCTTAGCTGAAGGTAGAGGTCAACGACATAAAAAGATTGGGAACCCCCATTTTAAACCTTCCCTACTGATGTCCAAATGAACTGAAAAGTCATAAATGTATTTGTGGCTCCTGCTTCCCCTGACAATTCATTGCATATACCCAGCAGCCCCATGTGAAAAAATTACGCGATTTTGTATTAGCAATTTCTGCCCTGGGGAAATGTCTTGAGCTATCCACTCTATCTATGCCTCTGTAATGGGATAGGTATTTCAGATCCAAACAATATGAGAGTCTAGGAGAGGTAATAAGCGTACAGGCACAACAAAGTAACAAGCCTAATGTACTATCAAAAAAAAGTATAAATAAACCACGCAAAATACTATGCAGCAATTCAAAGATTTCTGAGCTCACGATTCTTTGACACCATTTGATTGTTGCCATTGTCGAGGGAACACAGATTTCCAACTTGCTCAACAAACACCCCTTTGTCATGAGCACCAATCATAATTCCAATCCTGTTTGAAATCCAAAGAAACAGCCCAATATATGCACAAGCTTCACAAGTGCAAAACAGCAAAATAGTTCAGTGTTCAGCAAACACTCTTAAATGGATTAGAGATTTTAGTGACCACTCCTCATTCATTAGATCCCCAAAGTCCAGATGCAACATTCCTTGAACTTAAAAAGGGCTTGAATGATTACATACAAGAGATGATCCTGAAGAAAAAAAATCCAGCCTTCAACAGAGATTTCATCACTAATAGACCTTACATGCTGCAAGATCAAAAAGAGATAAGTTGTCATTTGATCTGAAAGACACATTCATTGGTGTATAAAGTCAAATAAGCCACTTTCCACCCATAAGACAATGCAGCAGAATTAGGCCTTTCAGCCCATCGAGTCTACTCTGCCATTTGATCATCACTGATCCTTTTCCTGCTCACACCTATTCTTCCTTCTCCACTTAACCTTTTATGCCCTGACTTATCAAGAATCTTATCAACCTCCACCTTAAGTGCACTCAATGACCTAGCATCCACAGCCACTGAATTCCACAGATTCACCATCACCTCTGGTGAAAGAAATTCCTCCTCATCTCCATTCTAAATGGATGTCCTTCCATTCTGAGGTTGTGCCCTCTGGTCCTAGAATCCCCTACCATATGAAACATTCTTTCTGCATCCACTGTATTGAGGCCTTAAATCATTCAATAGGTTTCATTGAGATCCCTCATTTTTCTAAATTCCACCCGTAGCCATCAAGTGCGAGGATTAAAAGTCATTCAATCCTAGAATCATATTCATGAACCTTCTTCAAACCCTCTCCAATGCCAGCTTCCTTCCTTAGATAAGGGGCCCAGAATTGCTCTTTCCAATATTTTTATTAGTTTCCTACATAGAAGAATACAGAGTATAAGAAAGTATATATAAAAAGGTCAAAAAAGATTTTTTTAAAACTACCAATTACATTATATCTATACAATTACTCATTACTCCATATTCATGTAAGTTCATCAATAGTTATATCGAAATATACTAATTTATTACAAAAAAAGAATCTAACCCCTACCAAGACTGAAGCTGTTGATGAAGGAGAAAAAAGGTAGAATGCCTTCTCATATAATAAAAATTAATAATAGCCAACATCTGAATTTAAACAACAAATTGAAGGTTTTGAAAATAATTCAGGAAAGGTCCCCACACTGTTTGAAAGTCTTGACGAGAATCAGAAATTGAACAATGAATCTTCTCTAAATCTAAACATGACATAACGTAGCATAACCTTTGAGCATGAGTAGGAGGAAAAACATCTTTCCATTTAAACAAAAGCACCCTCCTAGCTATAAGAGAGCTAAAGGCCAAAATGTGTAAATCGGATGCTTTCAGCTTAATATCTAGTCCTGCAACAATACCAAATAGGGCCGTCAGAGGGTTAGGTTTAAAATTGACTTTGAAAAGTAAGGAAAATGTTTGAAAAACTTTCTTCCAATATTTTTCAAGACTTGGACAAGTCCAAAACATATAAATTAATGAAGCTTCTCCATTATTACATCTGTCACAGTAGGGAGATATATCCGAATAAAATCGAGATAGCTTATCCTTAGTCATATGAGCTCTATGTACCACTTTAAATTGTATGAGGGAATGATAAGCACATAGCAATGAAGTATTAACCAGTTTAAAGATTTCATTCCAAGTTTCCTCAGATATTGATGTCTGTAAATCTTGTTCCCAGAGAGTCTTAATTTTGTCTAAAGGAACGTTCCTCATCTCCAGTAACATACCATAAATATTAGATATTGAACCATTATAAAAAGGTGTTAAATAAAAAATTATGTCTAGTAAGTTCTTATCTGAGGTTATAGGAAATGTGCATAATTGAGATCTTAGAAAGTCTCAATAGATATCTAAAAAAGTGAATTTTGGGTAAGCTATATTTAGCTGACAATTGCTGAAATGAAAAAAGATTTCCTCAATCAAACAGATCCCAAAAAACACTTAATACCCAACCTGTCCCATTCTTTAAAAACTAAATCAATCATGGAGGGTTTAAAAAAATTATAATGGGACTTGAAAGGGAAAATCTCAATGAACCAAAGTATTTTCCAAATTGTATCCAGATCCTCAAAGTATGTTTAACTATTAAATTATCAGTTAGTTGACTTACAAATAAAGGAAGTTTGGATCCAAGAAGAGAAATAATAGAAAATGTATTAACAGTGTTATCTCCTAAAGAGACCCATACTGGACAGTCTACATGATTGATATAATATAGCCAAAATGTAAGATATCATATATTAACTGCCCAGTAATAAAACCTAAAATTAGGTAAGGCTAAACCTCCAGAAGTTTTGAAAATGAACTTTATTTAAACAAGGACATTTATTTTTCCATATATAGGAGGATAAAATAGAATCAAATAGGATTTAGGAATAAAAACAGGTAAAGCCAGAAAAAAGATATATAAATTTAGGTACAATATTCATTTTAATGGAATTAATTCGTCCAATCAACAATATTGAAAGAGGTGAACACTTTAATGATATCCTTTTTACATGGTTCAGTAAAGTAAGAAAGTTTTCTTTAAACAGGTGTTTGTAATTCTTAGTGACTGTTACACCCAAATAAGTAAATTGATTCCTTACAACTTTAAAAGGGAGATTTATATTAATTGATACCAAATTATTCTGCACCTGTTGTCTATTTAAAGGAAATAATTCACTCTTATGTAGGTTCAATTTATGTCCTGAAAACTGGCTAAAACAGGAGAGTAAAGAAAGTACGCAAGGTAACAAGATCTCAATATTAGAGATAAAAAGCAACACATCATCAGTGTGAAGCAAGATTTTGTGAGTAATACTTCTCCTTAAAGTACCCCAGATAGCATTAGATTCTCGAAAAGCAATGGCAAGGGGTTCTAAAGCTAGATCAAAGAGCAAAGGGCTCCTTGTCTAGTTCTGCGATGAAGTTTAAATGTTTAAAAGTTTGGAATTTTGAAAATTAGTAAGAACCCGAGCAGAAGGAGATAGATAAAGTAATTTAATCCATTGAATAAAATCTGGTCCAAAATTATATTTTTCTCAGGTTCTAAATAAATAATTCCATTCAACCCAATCGAAGGCCTTCTCAGCATCTAAGGATATCACACATTCCGATATCTCCTGGGAAGGAGAGTAAATAACATTTAATACATGGCTTATATTAAAATGGGAATGTTGGTTTTTAATAAATCCAGTCTGATCATCAGAAATAATAGAAGGTAAAATATTATCAATCCGACGAGCCAGAACTTTAGAAAGGATTTTAGTATCAACATTGAGTAATGAAATTGACCTATGTGAAGAGCATTCAGCTGGGTCCTTGTTCTTTTTTAGGATAAGTGAAATAGAGGCTTCATAGAAAGATTGAGGCAATCTGAAAGAATCCAATTTGAAAGAATCCAGAAAGACTAAGTGTAACTATGATATAATTAATGAAGAAAAAAGCCTTATAAAATTCTCCAGAAATTCCATCTGGACCCAGAGCATTCCCCAAGTGTAATGAACGTACAGCCTCGGCAATTTCCTCATAAGAAATGGGTTGATCTATCTGTTTGCAATTATCTTCAGAAAGTGCAGGGATATTTAATTGATCTAGAAAATTATTCATTACAGTATTATCTTTAGGGGAATCAGAACTATAACGTTTAGAATAGAATTCTTTAAAGGTATCATTTATTTCAGAGTGATCAGTTGTCCTATCACCATTAGTTTTGCAAATTTCTTTAATTTGTCCTTTAACTATAGAAGTTTTTAATTGGTTGACTAACACCTTGCCTGATTTATCTTCATGAATGTAAAATTGAGTTTTATCTTTAAGAAGTTAAGTTTCAATTGGATATGTTAACAGGAGATCATATTTAGTTTTAACTTCAACACATCTTTTATAAAACAGGATCTGGAGCTATAGCATATTTTTGATCAAATTGTTTCAATTAATTCTTTCTTTATTAGCTTTATTCTTAACACTCACAGTGTAAGAAATAATTTGTCCTCTAATATAGGCCTTGAAAGTATCCCATACAATAAGATTCGAAGTCTACCTTTTTATTCTCTTCAAAAAGGAAAATAATATGCCTCTCTAGAAATTTTTAAAATTCCTTAACAGATAACAAAGTTGTATTAAGATGCCAAAATCTGTTTGAGGAAGACCAGGTAGATTTAAAGATAGAAATACAGAAGCATGATCTGAAACAGCAGTCTCTTTATATTCACAGGAACAAACTGATGAAATCAGTTGACTATCAATAAAAAAGTAATCAATCCTGGAATATATTTGATGAACATGGGGGAAGACAAGTACTCCCTATCTAAAGGATGTAAAAAACGGCAAACATCAACAATACCACACTTCAATAAAGATTGAATAAACAAAGCTGATTTATTAAGAGATGGTGGTTTAGAAGATGATCGGTCTAAAACTGGGTCTAGCCAACAGTTAAAATCTCCTCCCATCACCAAAGAATAAAGACTCAGATCTGATTTAAAAAATGCTCAAAGAATCCTGGATCATCTACATTTGGAGCACACACATTGGCAAATACTATTAATTTATTATCTAGTTTTCCTGAAACTATGACAAAACATCCATTAGTATCAGACACTACTTTATGTTGAACAAAGTATTATCTGTAATAATCAAAACACCTAGATTTGGCCGGAAAAGAAGAATGAAAACAAAGTCCATTCCAACGGCTAATAAAACATCGATTATCATATTTGCGTATGTGAGTTTCTTGTAAGAAAGTAATAGGGACCTCAAATTTCCTAATATAAACAAAATTCTTATTATGTTTAACAGGGTGATTTAACTCTCTCACGTTAAACAGTAAATTAATAGTTTGGTCCATTTTTAATATTATTTAAAGGAAGGGTTAAAATGTAAGTTCAAACCAACCCATAAACCTTGAAAAATGGTAACCAAGCAACAAGTTGGCTAAACATTCAAAAATAGTTTCTGAGAAAAAACCATACCCCTGCCCACCTCCCAAAGAAAGAAGACTGACCAATAGAAAGTCGGCATCTACAACTACAGACAACCCCCCAAAAAACCTGTTGATCGCTCCAATTAGTTTCAAGGTTTACTTGCATTCCAACCTAGAATAAACAATATCCAAACAAGATATTCAATTCTCACACATCAAAAATACAAAAAAATCAGTTTACCAAAAGTGAAAGATACAATTATTCATACAGAAAGACATTAAACATTTAATCATATCTCCATGAAAAAAAACAGACTAAGCAGGTAACCTTCAAATTTAAAAAAAAATTGTGCTTCAGCATTCAAACAAAACCATTCAAAGGATCCATCTTTAATAAGATTCTCAGTCAAACTGGGTAGCAAAGGAAGGGTTGAAACCCTTGTTTAAAAAATTCCAAATAAAGCTTGTTTAAATTCAGCACATTCCTGCACAACCTCAAGCGAAGTCTTCAAGAATATTAATGTTCTACCCTATAACCAATCATGCCCCTTTGATGGGATTTGCGAATTAAAAGTTTCTCATTTAATCTTGTGTCTTCATGCAAGGACAAACTAAACTGCCATCCTTCAGATTTTAAAAACCTTTGTACTTCAACAGTCGAACAAAACCATTCGAAACATCCATTTTTAAATGTGATTCTGAGTCAAGCTGGGTAGCAAAGGGAAGGTTTGAACCCCTTGTTAAAAAACTCAGGCACAACTTCTTTGAACTTAGCACGTTCCTGCATAACCTCAGCCGAGTAATCTTCGACAATTCTAATCTTGCAACCATTATAGTCAATCATGCCTCTTCAAAGAGATTCGCAAATTAACAGTTCTTTTGTTTTAAATTCATGAAAACAGATTATTACTGATCTTGGTCTGTCTCTTAGGAGATCTAAACACGGGAGACCCATGAACTCGATCAATCATAGTCAAAGACACCAACATTTCCAGAAATAATTCTTGCAAAATGTTTGCAAAAACTTCCATAGGATGATTACCTTTGTTTAATTCTTCAAGACCCAGAACCTGTAGGTTGTTTCTTCTGCTTTTATTTTCTAGGTTGATATTCTTCTGTCTTCACTTTTTGTTGGACTTCAATTGCTTTTCACAAAGTTTTTGCAATTCCGTTTCCAGAGACAACAAAATTGCTTCATTATTTTTTATACGTTTATCGTGTTCATTAAGAGTTTGTTGAATAGAATCCAATTTACCATCTATTTGTTTAAATTCAGAGCTGAATTGTTGTAACTTCTCAGTCTTCTCATGTATTACTTTGCAACAAATCCATAATAGAATCCAAAGAAGCAGGGAGACCATCCCTTTTAGTACCTCTGGCACCCCTTGTAGCCATAATGAAAGAATAGCACACTTAAAAAAGTTTCAAGACAGGTTGGAAATAGTAAGATAATTAGAGTTGGAGCAAAAGCAGATTGCTGTTACTCCATCAGCCACCACCAAGAAAATCCAGAACTGCTCACTGTACTCCAGTGAAGCCTCACCAGTGCATGATGAAGCCTTAGTAAAAACAGTGGTCCCATACTGCTAGTCTTCCACGACAAAGACTAATGCAAAATAATTTATTCATTTTGTCTGTCATTTCCTTGTCCTACATTACCACCTCTCCAGCAACATTTTCCAGTAGCCCAATATCTACTCTCACCTTTCTTTCACTGCTTATATATCTGAAGAAGACTTGGTATCTTATTTTGTATTATTGGCTAGCTTACCTTCATGTTTCATCTTACAGGTTTTTTAGTTGCCTTCTGTTAATTTTTAAAAGCTTCCCAGTAAGTATTGCTGTATTATATGCTCTTTCCTTTGCTTTTCAGTTGGCTTTAACTTCCTTTATCAGCTATGGTCATCCTGCCTTTCGAACACTTCTTTGGGATGTGTCTATCTTGCCCCTTATGAATTGCTCTCAGAAACTCCAGCCGTTGCTGTTCTGCCGTCAACCCTGCTACAGTCCCATTCCAATCAACTTTGGCAAAGCTCCCCTCTGATGCCTCTGTAATTCCCTTTACTCCACTGAAACACTGATACATCTGACTTTTATCTTCTCCATCTCAAATTGCTGTGTGAATTCTATCATATGATCACTGCCTCAGGGTTCATTTACTCAAAGCTCTGTAATCAAATCTGGTTCATTACACAACACCCAATAAAGGGTAGCTGATCCTCTCAAAAGCCATTTTGTGGCATTCTACAAATTCCCTCTCTTGGGATCCAAAGTCAGCACCAACCTGATTTTCCCAATCTACCTGCATTTTGAAAGCCCTCATGACTATTGTAGCCCACATCCTGGCTGCTGCTCGAAAGTTGCTATATAACTCCATTAGGGTCTTTTTACCCTTGTAGTTCCTTAACTGTACCCACGATTTTGTATCTTCCAATCCTATGTGACGCTTTCTAGGATTTAATTTCTTTATTTTTTACCAACAGCACTCTGCCTACCTACCTGTCCTTCTGACACATTATGTATCCTTGGTTGTTAAACTTCCAACTATAATCTTCCAGCCATGACTCAGTGATGCCCACAATGTCATAGCTGCCAATCTTTAACCGTTCTACAAGATAATCTACCTTATTTTATATACTGTGTGCATTGAAATATAATACCTTCAGTCCCGTATACCTCACCCTTTTCAATGTTGTCCCCCGTTACACTGCAACATATTGCACTATTTGCAATTTTGTCCGATCTGCATGTCCTTCCTTACTACACAGTGCATCTAGTTGCATACCAACTGCCTCATCCTTGGCACCATCAGTTTCCTATCTCCCTGATAAGATGGTTTAAACCCTCCCCAACAGTTCGAGCAAATCTGGCCACAAGGATATTGGTCTTCCTCAGGTTCAGGTGTAAACCATCCTTTTGTACAGGCCATACCTTACACAGAAACGATCCCAATGGTCCAGAAATCTGAAACCCTACCCCCTGCGCCAGTTCCTCAGCCACACGTTCATTGCCAAATCATCCTATTCTTAACTTCACTAGCAGGTGGCACATGCAGCAATCCAGAGATTACTACGTGCAGTCCTGCATTTCTCCTCTCTAACTTGCTCCCAACATTCTCTCTTCAGGACCTCATCCATTTTCCTACCTATATCATTGATGCCAATATGTAGCAAGACTTCTGACTGCTCAGCCTGACCCCTTCGAACGTCGTGGACCTGATCCAGGACATCCCTGACCCTGGCATTTGAGAAGTAACATACCATCCGAGTGTGTATTGCGTCTACGGAAACTCATGTCTACTTTTCTAACTATGGAATACCTTATCACTATTGCAGTCCTCTTTTCCCCTCTCCTTCTTCCCTTCCAGGCCTCGTGCCAGAGACTGAAGCAGTATACAGTACTTATTAAAGTGAATGGACAATGTGGCACTCAGCACTGGCTGCCCATTTCCTTTCCATTCTCCCCTTGAATGTCTGTTTAGGTTAGACACACTGAACTCTTCCTTCTACTTAAAACGAAGAATGCATATATCTATTGAATGATTAAAACTAAAATTATCATGATTATTGAAATATGAGAAATTATACAGATCCAAAAATTAACCTCACCATTCATATTAAAATATATGTCCTTATCACTAAAGGGGGGGGGGGTCGTTCAGAATATCTTGTTAGCAATTTGAACAGGATGAGTAAGATTTACAAATAATACATTGTGATCGAAGATGCAAGAGTTAAGTTGCAATCTGTTTCACAGAAATACTCGTCTGAGACCAGTCACTGTAGCTGTACAACATTCTGTACTTCCAGTTAGCACATATCACATAAAGTACACAAAATGCTGGAGGAAGAAGGTTTGTGGGCCGAACCGTCCATTGTTTTTATATTTCCACAGGTACTATCTGACACGCCACATTCTTCGTGCATCTGGTATGTGTTGCTCTGGATTTCCAGCATCTGCAGAATTTCTCTTGTTTTATCACATAATGCACATATTTTTCCTGAAACAATAATATAACTCACAAGTCACAAGGTTTATCGGGTCTCGATAGAAGTCCGGCATGAGACAAAACATAAGACACATTCAGACCCAACAAAGCAACACTCCATCAGGAACCTTTATAAAGTGAAGTGGAGGTAGTTAGAAATATGCTTTCAGTCCCCTAGTCAGTTGGCACTTCTCCACACACAGGATGGGTCTGCCCTCATACCCAGAATGTATTTCCTTGTCCACTGGCTATAATTTCACCCTCCACTAGAGGGAAAGACGAGTATGTCCCTCTTGTAGAATTGAATCAGCTCCTTATCAGCATGTTCAGTCAGTCCATCAGGAACAAAAAGAATAGATTTCCTTGTCATTAACCAAAAGTGAATGCCTCCTATCAAAGTGCGATTGGTCAAATTCTACAACACAGAGAGAAGAACAGGTAACCATCCAGATAAGGTATGGGCTGGAAGGGAACCAACATGATCTTTGCTAATTCTGTGCAAGAGCACACGCACTGCAAAAAGCAGCCACGGGTTATTTTAAAAGCTGTTGGTCCTTAATTTCTAACAATTCCATCCCCTACCATGGTGCAAACTATATCGGTGGGAAGGAATAATCCCCGCTGCCCAGACCACTCCACTGTAGCCTGTGCTCCCAAATAATCAGAAGACTTATAAGCCCACCAAGAAAGTGGCAAGTGGTTTTTGAGGCTGAGGGCTAGGTGTCACCTCTTAGCACAAGCGAGTTCCTCAGCAATGTTAAATCTTGTCATCGGCAAGGCATCTTTCAAATGGGAGTAAGCATGATAAACTGTAAAGGCAACATGCAATGATCGGCTCCAAGTGTCCTTCCATAACTCCGCTCCCCATAAGGGATGGCCCACAACAGTATCTGACTGCTGGTCCACCAAGGAAACCAGAGAACAAGTCCTAGCAACAGCCCAAGAATCAGTATAAATATGGTGGTTCTTCGGTTTCATGTACAGTACTGTATTGTGACAGTATGCAATTCTACAAGCTCTGCGTAGTGACTCCATCAGAGCCTTCCTTCTCTCTGCACTGGACATGGCTTGGGTTCTTCAAGGCTTGGCTGCAGGATTAGACAGGGCTTGGGTTCTTGCAGGATTAGACAGGGCTTGGGTTCTTGCAGGATTAGACAGGGCTTGGGTTCTTAGAGGCTTGGCTATAGGACTAGACATGGAACTCCTGCACAGGACGAGGCACATGGACAGGATAAGAACCTTGACGCGATCTTGGGACAACTGAACACAGAGCCTTGGTCTTGAGAGAACAGGAACACAGAGCCTAGAGATACAGGAACACAGAGCCGGGACCCCTCCTTAGAAACAGGACTTGGGGCCGGGTCTCTACACAGAGTCAGGACCCTTCCTAGGGAGCAGGAGGTAGGGCCAGGACTTGTACACAGAATATAGAGAGACAGTTCCCAACACAAGGTAGCAGCAAACAGCCAGTCCTACCCAGCAAAGGCACAGACATAGAGACAGTTCCAAATAATGATAGACAGTTTCTTATCTAGACACAGCAAGGCTCCAGTCTTGCTCTGGCAATAGAACTTGACGGCAATTCAGGCAAAGGGGGAAGGGAACAGTCCAGCAAATGAAGCTGAACCCAGGAGCTAATTATGTATCCAGCTTGAAATGAGAATCAGGTGCCTCAATTAGAGCACCTAACAGAACAAGGGAAAACCAGAAAACCTGGAATAAGGAACAATGGATCAGAATGCGGACTTCACGGACCAGACCATGACACTTCATGATTTTTATAAATAATCTGGATGAGAGACGGATAGCTTAGTAAATTTGCTGATGACACAAAGGTTGGGGTGTTGTGGGTAGTGTGGAGGGCATTTCAGAGATTACAGCAGGACATCGATAGGCTGCAAAACTGGGCTGAGAAGTGGCAGGTGGAGTTCAGCCCAGATAAGTGTGAAGTGGTTCATTTTGGTAGGACAAATATGATGGCAGAATATGCTATTAATGGTAAGACTCTTGGCTGTGTGGAGGATCAGAGGGATCTTGGGAACCAAGTCCATAGGACGCTCAAAGCTGCTACATAGGTTGACTCTGTGGTTAAGAAGGTGTATTGGCCTTCATCAATCGTGGGATTGAGTGCAATTGTTATGGTCGGGTCCGGAGCCCACATTCCAGGTCTTGATCCGGTCCGCGGACTCCGGACTCTGGGTCTTGTAGCCATCCCTCCTTTCACCCTTGAGCCCATTTAGTCACACCTGTGGATCATCGTGTTTGTTGGGGCTCAAGAAGGCGCACCTGATGCCCATCAGCTGGCGGTGTATATAGGGGGCTCTGGGACTGAGTGGAGTTGGATGTCCTGCTCCTCTGGTCTCTCTGGCTTGGAGTTCCCTTCCTATCTCTTGCCTTCATTGGGCAAGCCTGGCTGGACTGCCATTGCCTGGTGGGGGACTCTGCCCCTTTCCATCCCTCGCTGCTGATGGGTTGTGCCATGCAACCTACCCAGGTGCCCCTTGACCTGCTCAGGCCCCCATGTTCCTGCCTGGGAGGTCTGGGCCCTGCCTAGGAGTTATGTGGCCTGCTCAGAGGTCTCTGCCCCTACGTATCCCTTGCTGATGACGGGTTGTGCCCCGCTACCTAACCAGGTGTCCCATGACCTGCTCAGGCCCCTGTGTTCCTGCCTGGGAGGACTGGGCCTTGCCCAGGAGTTATGTGGCCCTCCCAGTGAACTCCGGGATCCTGCCTTGCCTGCCTGAACTCTAAGACTCTCCCAGAACCCCAGAATCACCTTGAATGTCCTGTTCCTCACGCACACCACAGTCACCACATCTTGTCTATCATTTAGTTGTTCCTGTCCTGCCCCTAGTACTTCAGTGCCTACATCCTGCACTTGGGTCCAGCCTCCTGTCCCCTTATGACAGCAATAGCCGAGAGGTAATGTTGCAGGACCCTGGTCAGAGCCCACTTGGAGTACTGTGCTCAGTTCTGGCCTCACCAGAACTTGCCTCGATGTGGAAGGATGTGGAAGCCATAGAAAAGGTGCAGAAGAGATTTACAAGGATATTACCTAGATTGGGGAGCATGCCTTACAAGAATAGGTTGAGTGAACTTAGCCTTTTCTCCTTAGGGCGATGGAGAATGAGAGATGATCTGATAGAGGTGTATAAGATGATGAGAAGCATTGATCGTGTGGAGTGTCAGAGGCTTTTCCCCAGGGCTGAAATGGCTAGCACGAGAGGGCATAATTTTAAGGTGCTTGGAAGTAGGTACAGAGGAGATGTCAGGGGTAAGTTTTTTTTACACAGAGTGGTGAGTGCGTGGAATGGGCTGCCGGCGATAGTGGTGGAGGCGGATACAACCGGGTCTTTTAAAAGATTCCTGGATAGGTACACGGAGCTTAGAAAAATAGAGGGCTATGGGTACCCTTAGGTAATTTCTAAAGTACTTGTTCGGCACAGCATTGTGGGCCGAGGGGTCTGTATTGTGCTGTAGGCTTTCTATGTTTCTATAACAGGATAAATTCAGGCGTGGGTGCCGAAGGCTGAGGGGACTCAGCTACCAGTTCATGTACTAATTCCTTCTGGTCTCTTTGACGCTCGTTCAGAAATAAAGCATTTCCACTTGGCAATTAAACTCTGTTGTACACGCCCTACCTTATGGGCGTGTGTGTCAGAGGGGAAGATCAGGGTGGAGAAAGACGAGAAACACAGTCTGTATTTAAGTCTCCAGTAGCATGCAAGAAGTTGTTTGTCAAACGCAGTGTATCTAGTGGCAGCCAGCAGAAAGCGTTCGGAGCCAGAAACCCGGGCACATATTCCATCCTCCTTACTTCTGCTACAGGCTCCAGACAGACACAAGTTTCTTTAACAGAAACTTGCTGTTGAAAGGGGAGGCCCTCTCAACAGGCATCAGGCCTCCCTCGCAGCTCCAACAGCTGATTGTCGCTCGGGCCCCATACAAAAGTAAATTTCTTTCTAATCACAGCGTTCAGGTTTCGGGGGTGGTTGTCGAACGGAGTGTAATGTGCCGCCAGTCTCCCAGAAGTCCGACAAAGCGTTGGGCTTCATGTGCAGTCATTCGGGGGTGCTATATCTCTTCCAACCTTGTCGGGAATTATCCTGTCGCCCTTAGTCCATAGTACTCCCAGAAAATTACAGTTGTAGCAGGGCCTTGTGCTTCATCGGTATTAATTTCCCAGCCGCTCGATTGCCTGTGATCGATCAAAGCATTAAGAACTTCCGAAATCTCTTCAGAGGATGTACATGGTCTATATAGTGGGCTACTTTCCCGCTGGGGAAGAGGACACATTCATGCAAATCCCGTGCCACCACACTATAAAAAACAATAGGACTGTGGACATAACCCCGTGGAAGCCGTATAAAAGTACACCGACGCCTTTCCATGTGATCTTGGGACCGCTCCGCAATGGAGGACTGAGAAGAAAGCATTTGCCAAAACAATAACAGCAGCATAGTAACTGTCAGTCCCGCTAGAAAGGCACTCAGTCAGGGTCTACAGGCCTGGTATGGCCAGTGGAGGGACAAACCGATTTTATTGAATTGACTTTATTTCTTACATCCTTCACATATATGAGGAGTAAAAATCTTTACGTAACAATCAGAGTAATTTATAATAATTTAAAATAAACAGAACAGTCAATGTAATATAGAGTACATTCAAATCAGCGTGAGTTAATCGGTCTGGCGATAATTAATGGTCATTCGCCATCAGGTTTACAAACCGCCCAAAGGGAGCTATTATACAGGAATAAGGCAGAATGAGGACCGCCCCCCCCCCCAAAGTTTAGGAGGGACTCGACTGCACATCGATTTTTCTGATGCTCTCCCAAGATACAACGTTGCTTGGCAATTACTATTTACGATGGTGAGAGTTCCCATTTTTGCCAGAATGGACAGCTTCCTAATACCAATAGCAAATTTATCAAAGGGTGTCTTGGTAGAAGTCTCGTTAAAAAATCAGTTCCCAAAATGTGGAGATGAGCCCAGTACAAACCAAGGAGGTCCCTTGCCTGAAGCAAGACGGGCCTTTGTTCGTACACATCGTGACCGATCCCCATGTCCCTGAATACACATTCACTCCCTGGTATATAGATCCGGATTCCCACATAATAAGGTAACCTCGTAGGCTTTCCAAAATAAAACGAAGTAAGGCGTTTTATGTTTAATGAAACCCGTAACACCCTTAATTAAACTCCAAAACATAAATACAAAAGCGTGCTAAATATCTTTACGTAAAACGTCATCACATCACAGCTGACTGTTAAAGCGAAACCCCAACAATTACAGCAGAAGAGATCTTCAATTCACAGCAGTAGTTGTGAATTGCGTACATTTCTCCCAATTACGTCACCCTACACAGCAACCCCACCACAATTCACTACAACCAGCATCTTGAGCCTTTCTGAAGCTGGGACAAGCGCCCAGCTTGGGTCCTGTGTTCAATGGGTAGAGGAACCGCAAGCGTATCTGACTCGCCCAGAGGTGCGGTGACTCGCCCATTGTCATGTTAAGACGCCAGGGGCATGGCAAAGGGATACTCCAAATCTTGGTGGCTCGGTTGAAATATGTTCTGTTTCACCCCTCTTATCTATGATAAAAGCTTTTCTCTCCATTACGAAACGCAGATCGGGCCACCGTGAGAAGGAATGTAGGCCAGCAGGAGCCGAGGAGCGCTGCACGCCATGATGGGAGGTAGGAATGGGCGAAAAGGAACTGAATGTACTGAGGAGGGTGGAACGCTGCCGAGAGGCCGACCAGGTGGTCGTGGCCTCAGCAGTGAAATCACCCGGCATTCTCAACGGCTGCCGCGTACCAACTCTGCCACGGACTACTGCAGGTCCTCTTTTGGCGCAGTTCTGAGCACCAGCTTGGGGAACACTTAGGCCAACTCTCATCAGTCAGGTAAGTCCTCAGAACAGCCTTGAAAGGTCCACTTTGACATCGTCAAACCGTCGCTCAGGGACCTCAAAAGGTAACAATGGCGCCCGAGCGTGAACGTTAGTTTTTGCCTGCTGGCTCTCCTGTCACGCACCAGCTTTCTGAGGCCATGTTTACGGGCATTATAAGGTGAGGGCGTTAGGTTGATTCATCGCACAGGAGAGGAATCCCAGCTTCCCCGAATTTAATAACAGACAACCGCAAGCCCGTGACTGCTACTCGGTAAGCCCGGACCTCTGGGTCGGTAGTTAGGTCGGCTGCCATGCCGGCATAGTCAACTCCTATGCGTAGGAGCGGCTGACTGTGAGAGGCAATCGGCGACGTTGTAATAGAAAACGATAGAGACCGAGAAGCTCCCGGTCAAACGCGCTGTACTTCCTGCAGAGCTGCCGACTGAAGGCGATAGTCCAGAAGACTATCTTCAGCAATCAGTATTTATCGTGTTCGGGTGGGTGGTCTAGTAGCTGCACCACTCTCGCAGCCGTGGAGTTCCCGGGCGACATTACCACGTAGTAGAATTTGGTGTCGTCGGTGGTGATTTCTCGCAACGCAAAACCGGCCTCAACTTGTACAGTTCAAGTGACAGCATTTTGTCCTCAAAACTCCGGCACTTTCAAAGCAACCATTGAGGCCAACATGTTCAATAACTCTTGGAATCTAGAGCATCGACGTCACCAAAGTTGGTTTTGGCAAATAGAACGAAGTGAGGCGTTTTTGTTTAATGAAACCCGTAACGCATTTTATTGAACTCCAAAACCTAAACACAAAAGCACGCTAAAAATCTTTACGTAACAACGTCATGCCATCAGACCAGCCTCTTAAAGTGAACCCCCAACTCAATGTCAGTTATTGTGAATTATGTGCATTCCTCCCAATTACGTTACCCTACAACCTCAGCCCCTCTTCCCACCAGGGCAATTCACCGCTACTTATTGTCATGTGACCACCAATAGGTACTTATGGCCTCAGATCTCCTGGACGCTGGAAATAAGAGTTGGCGATGGGCTGGGTAAGCCGCCATCCAGGGTCCAGTTTGTTCAAGTCCGGTTATAGCTGAGGAACATTCTGCTTTTTGGTATTAACATTACAGCTCAGAGTAACCTGTCCCTTTGTCTGAGACTACAGCTCGATATTCAATATGATCACCTCCTCAAAACAAATCAATAAGCTTCAAAAACTTGGCCTCCTCGATTTCCTCACTTGCAGACGCCAGTTAATTCAGATTGGCATCAACGTACCCTCCATAATCTCCACCACAAAGCAGCGTGCTTAGCCCCCCTGCTGTATTCACTTTACACCTGTGACTGTGTGGCTAACCTCAGCTCCAATGCCACGTTTAAGTTTGCTAACGACACCACAGTCCTAGGCCAAATCCAATGCGGTGATGAATCAGGATTGGGGGGGGGGGGTGTTGAAATCTGTCTGAGTGGTGCCACAACAACAACCACTTACTCAATGTCAGCAAGACCAAGGAGCTGATCATTGACTTCAGGGAGAGGAAACTGGGGGTCTGTGAGCCAGTCCTCATCAGGGATCAAAGGTGGAAAGGGTAATCTACATTCCTCCAGTTGCCATTTCAGAGAACCTGCCCCAGGCCGAGCACATAAATGCAATTATGACAGTGCATCTGTTACTTTGAGTTTGCAAAGATTTGGCATGACATCTGAAACTATGGCAGACTTCTATGATATGTGCTGGAGAGTATATTGACTGGCTGCATCACAGTCTGGTACAGAGACACCAATGTCCTTGAACGGAAAATCCTACAAAGAGTAGCAGATTCAGCCCGGTCCATCCTGGGTAAAGCTCTCTCCACCATGAGCACATCTACATGGAGGTTATCACAGGAAAGCAGCATCCATCATCAGCAGTCCCCACTGCCCAGATCATGCTTTCTTCTCCCTACTGCCATCAGGAAGGAGGTGCAGAAGCCTCAGGACTCACACCATCAGGTCCAGGATCAGTTATTATACCTTCACCATCTGGCTCTTAAGCTATATGGGATAATTTCACTTGTGTTGCAATGAGGGCTGGAGTGGACCCAAGTGCAGGACACAGGCACGGAGATCAGGTTAGGATTCTTACGCAGATTTAAACATTGCAGAGCAACCAGGAGGGATCTTAACACGGAGTCTGGACACGGAGACGGACTTGGACTTGACTTGGACTCGGAGCCTGGACAAGGAGCCGGGATTCAAACCTTGGATGTGGAGCTGGGATCGAACCTTGGACATGGAGCTGAGACTCAAACCTTGGACATGGAGCCGGGATTCAAACCTTAGACATGGAGCCGGGACTCGGACTTATAATGACAAAACCAAACAACGACAGGTGATTCATATCTTGACTCGGAGGAGCAGCAAATGGCCTGCAATCCTCAGCTGGACACAAGACGACAGAATTCCCAAAGCAACAGAGTCCACTATTCTCAGCGGCCCGGAACGTGCATTGCCGCTCTGACTGGGGTGACGGTCCAGTACTGAGTAGTTGTAAGCCAGAGTTTTTATGTTGCCGGATTGGATGAGGATCAGGTGCCTGAATCAAGGAACCTGGTAGAACATGGGGAAAAGGAATTTAACTGAAATGAGGAATCAATGGACCGGACCGCGACAATACCCCCCCCCCCTCAATGGGAGCCTCCAGGCGACCCAACAGGCTTACCGGAATTTCAACGACCCAGGCGGGTGTGGGGGGCTGGTTTGGCAGGAGGAGACTCTGGTTAGTGAGAATTTGTAACACAGTGCTTGGCTGGACCGTTCTGTTGCAATGAGCGACTGGAGTGGACCCAAGTGCAGGACACAGACATGGAGATTGGGTTAGGATACTTACACAGATTTGAACGTTGCAGAGCAACCAGGAGGGAGCTGGACACAGAGACGGACTCGGATTTGACTTGGTCTCGGAGCCAGGACTCGGACAAAACCAAACAACGACAGACGATTCATATCTTGAATCGGAGGAGCGGCAAACGGCCTGCAATCCTCAGCTGGACACAAGACGACAGAATTCCCAAAGCAACTTACAGTCCACTATTCTCGGCAGCCCAGAACGTGCATTGCCGCTCTGGCTGAGGTGACGGTCCAGCACTGAGCATGTCATGGTCCAATCCATGGACTCCTCATTCCAGTTATTTCCTTTTCCCCGTGTTCCGTTGGACTCCTTGATTAAGGCACCTGATCTTCATCTCGAACCAGCAACATAAAAGGCTCCGGGTTACAACTACTCATTGCTGGACCCTCACCAGAAGCCAGTCTGGCGATCCACGGTGCAGGCTGCCGAGAACTCTGTACCATCCGCTGAGAATTGTGAACTCCAAGTTGCTTCGGTGCCTGTGACTGCTTAGTGAATTCACTCGTTTATGTATCCAGCTGAGTTGCCAACCATTTTGCTGCAACTCCGAGTCGGGATGTGAATCCTGTCGTTTTCATGTCCATCTGAGAATTGCTCATTGTAGCTGGTGCGGTATGCATGTTCCAAGCCGCTGGGAATAAGGGACCATCTTCTGAGCCCGCGTCCAGTCAAGTTCTGAGCCCAAGTCAAGTTCCTGCGTCGAGTCAAGTTCTGAGCCCAAGTCAAGTTCCTGGGGTCAAGTCGAGAGCCTGCAGTCCAGCTGAGTAGGTCCGGCCGTTTGCCACTACTCCGAGTTGGGTATTCTGTCTACTCGTGGTCCTAGTCCAAGTCCAGGCTCCAAGCCATGTTCCATTTCCAAGCTTCGTGTTCCAGTTCCAAGTTCTGTGTCTGAGTCAAGACCCAAGTTCCAAGTCAGAGTCAAGTCCGAGTCCAGGTGAAGTCCAGGTTTTACCAGCTTGTTATCCAACATTTACGTTCATGTTGACATTTTGTCCTTGCTCCCTGGCCTTCCTAGTAACTATCAATAAATGTGGTTCTGTTTATACTACCTCCGTGTCTGAGTCTTGCACTTGGATCCGCTCCCAATGCTCCCTTGTAACAGTACGGACCAGCCAAACAAAGACTCCAGCAACACAGACGCTGTCTTCGTTAACCAGAGTCCGAGTCGAGTCAAGTTCCAAGCCTGAGTCGAGTTGTGGGGTCAAATCTAGTTCCAAGCCTGAGTCAAGAGCCTGCAGTCCAGCTGAGTAGGTCCGGCCGTTTGTCGCTACTCCGAGTTGGATATTCTGTCTCCTCATGGTCCTAGTCCAAGTCCAGTTTCCGAGTTGTGACCAGTTAGGCTTCAAGCCGTGTTCCAGTTCCAAGCCCCGTGTTCCAGTTCCGAGTGTCAGGTCCGAGTCCAGGTGAAGTCCAGGTTTTACCGGTTTGTTATCCAAAGTTTACGTCCACGTTAACATTTAGTCCTGGCTCCCTGGTCTTCCTAGTAACTATCAATAAACAATAGTTCTGTTTATTCCTGCACTTGGGTCTGCTCCCAACGCTCCCTTGTAACTGAGTAGTTGTAAGCCGGAGTTTTTATGCTGTCGGTTCAGATGAGGATCAGGTGCCCTAATCAAGGAGCCCGGTAGAACATGGGGAAAAGGAAATTAACTGAAATGAGAAATCAACGGACTGGACCTTGACAACTTACCCCATCACTGAACTGTTACCACAACCTAAGGACCATCTTCAAGGGTTCTTCATCAAATGTTTTTGATAGTGTTGCTTCTTTTTCTATTTATTTATTCCTTTTTTCTTCTTTATGTATTTGCACACTTCTTTTTGGACTGTTATACACTGGTTGTCCACCATGTTGGTGTGGTCTTTCATTGATTCTATAATGGTCATTAGATTTATTGGGTATACCCAATAAATGAATCTCAGGGTTGTATATGGTGACATGCTGTGTGTACTTTGAATTCTGGGTCACACCAGGGTCACAGTGCTCATGGGGTATAACACATAAGTCTATACACCGGCAATTTTTTCCTTATCCAGCACTGCCTTCAGCAGGGACAGAAACTTTTCCCTTTGTCATGATTCCATCTGGTGATTCCCCATCTTGCTATTACCTTCTTAATTGGGCCTTAATCCCCTCGTCTGATTTCCAGTCATTCCTAGCTCCACTACTTACAGCACACCTGGTTCCCGTTAGTGAACATGGGATAAAACTCAGGCATCACAGCCATGCTTTGCCAGTTCGTTGGTCCACTTTAGTGTGAGTGAACCTTGTTTCCTGATTCCTTGAGACTGTCAGTTCTAAGCTCTGCATCATTTCCTGGATACTCTACGTAAACCTTGTCTCTGTGTAAAGACTCTCCTGGTGCTAACGCCTCATGACTCTGCCTCAGCGCCTGTGTCCTGCACTTGAGTTCGTCCTGAGCCTCGTCCTTGAAACAGAACGAACTGGCCAAGAATGAACCCAGCGGGCACACCCCGTGCAACAGGTCCTAGCCAGCCAGGGCCACCCACGACCAACTGCTCAGAGAGGTTACAGAAAACCTTCGTGTGCTGTCCATGAATGTGAGGAAGGTCAGTGAGCAGGTTGACGGGGTATCCACTTCCCTTACTCTGCCCTTCCAAGAACCCCGACTGACCAAACCACACAGCCTGGGATGTCTACGCCCCTTGGATGGGCAACACAATCCCTCGGGAGCCGTACGTACCTGAACCAGAACCCTACGCTGGGGACCTAGGGAAGTACCGGGCCTTCTTATTACATGCTGTTTGGTCTTTGAGCAACAGCCACGTACATGCATCATGGGGCTGCCGAGCATGGGCCACCGCGGCCTAGGACAACTGACCAGAGGTCTGTTCCTCCTTCCCCTCCTTCATTTCCAAAATGAGGAAGGTCCTTGAACAGCCCATTTGCGGTAAGGATGCTGGTAAGCGCTTACTAACTCTCTGCCAGGGTTCGTGGAGCATCACAAAGTACTCCATCGAGTTCTGAACATTAGCGGCCGACTCTGGGTGGAATGATAAGGCACTACGGGAAGTGTCCAACAGGGCCTCTCAGATAAGATAAAAGATGAACTGGGAGCGAGGGATGTCACGGACAGCCCGGACTCTCTGATCTCTCTAGCCACCAGGCTAGATAATTGACTTCAAGAGCATCTGAGAGAAAAGACCAGTCGCCCCGCTCCTCAGGTCAGCCCATATCCTACCTTACCATCTTCAGCCAGCCTCCCTTCCCCAGCCGCTCCAAGTATAGCTCCTGCCCACTACCATCCCCACTACCCTGGGGGAGAAGCCGATGCAGCTGGGACGGAACCGTCTCTCTCCTGCCAAACGACTTCGGAGGCGGAGAGCTGGGGATTGTTACTATTGCAGCCAGTGGGAGATTACCAGGATACCTGTCCTCTGTGGCCAAAAGGGAGGGCTCACCAGTAGAAAGGGGGATCCTGGTGAGCTGGATGACACTCCCTTCAGTCCCCCAGACCTGGATGCAGATCAACAACAGTCCCTGTCCCTATCCGGTGCCAAGGGAAATCTGCTGGACGAAGACATAGCCTCCCCAGCCAGAATACATTGGGAGCCAATAACCTCCTCTGGAGGCCTCCCCGGTGGGCGCCGGTTTCTTCTCTGTAGAGAAGAAGGATGGGTTGCTTCATCCCTGTATTGATTACCGAGGCCTAAACAATATACAGTAACAGTTAAAAATAAGTACCCACTAGCCCTCATTAACTCGGCATTTGAACCACTTCACGCAGCCACCATCTTCACGAAATTGGACCTTCGTAGTGTCTAGCATTGAGTCAGGATGAGGGAGGGAGACGAGTGGAAGACAACCTTTAATACACCTTTGGGCCACTTTGACTACTTAGTCCTGCCATTTGGCCTCACCAATGCCTCTGATGTTTTTCAAGCCCTAATCAATGATGTGCTGAGGGACTTTATTAATTGCTTCATGTTTGTCAACCTAGATAATATCATATCTTCCAGCAGCCCCCAGAAACACATTCACCACATCGTCGAGAGCGGGCAGGTGAGGGCAGATCTCGGGAAGATCCGGGCGGTGGAAGAATGGCCCAGTCCCATGACCCGCAATCAATTTCAGCGGTTCTTGGGGTTTGCAAACTTTTATCACTAATTTATCAGGGATTACAGTCAGGTGTGGCGCCCTTTACCCGACTGACCTCGCCTGCAACAACTTTTTGTTGAGACTCTGAGGCTGATTCGGCATTCACTGACCTGACACAACCGCTCCCATCCTGGTCCAACCGACCACTCCCATCAATTCATTGTTGAGGTTCATGCCTCTGAATCTAAGGTAGGAGTAGTCCTGTCCCAACGATCAAGTCCAGACTAAAAGCTTCATCCCTGTGTCTTCTTTTCTCGTGACTGTCCCCTGCCGAGTGGAATTATGACATGGGGAATCGGGAACTCCTGGCATTCAAGCTAGCTTTGGAGGAGCGGAGGCACTAGCTGGAGGGGGCGGAATACCTGTTTATTGTTTGGACTGACCATAAGAACCTGGGATATATTCAGACCACCAGGTCCATTGGGCATTATTTTTTGGACGGTTCAAGTTTTCTTTCACATACCGTCCAGGGTCCAAGAACGGGAAGCCGGACGCGCTCTCCCGCCAATATGACTCCAAAGAGGACACTTCCAGCCCAGGGACTATCCTCCCGCCAGCCTGTGTGGTGGCATCCCTCACCTGGGAGATTGAGTCCATAGTAAAGGAAATCCAACGGGATGACCCTGACCCCGGCAACAGACCTGCCGATTGCCTTTTTCTGCCTGATTCCATCAGATCTCAGGTTCTCCAGTGGGGGCACACATCTTGGTTTGCCTGCCACCCCAGGAGTGATTGGACCCTGGCTCTCCTGAAAAGATACTTTTGGTGGCCTTCCGTGGAGGCGGATACTTGTTCCTATGTCTCTACATGTTCCATCTGTGCCCGGAGCACATTGCCCTAGATTGCGTCACTGGTCTACCCCCTTCACACGCAAACACCACCATACTCACCATGGTAGACCGGTTCTCCAAGACAGTGCACTTTGTAGCCCTCCCTAAACTCCCTTCTGCTCAGGAAACCACAGAGCTTCTCATCCGCCTCCACGGAATCGCAGCAGACGTTGTCTCCGATCGAGGTCCCCAATTCATCTTGCAGGTATGGAAGGCCTTCTGTCAGGCCTTATGTGTATCGGTCAGCCTGTCATCCGGCTTCCACCCCCAGATGAACGGGCAAATGGAACGGGTCAACCAAGACTTGGAGGCGACACTACATTGCATTACAACCAACAACCTGTCTACCTGGAGTGACCACCTCGCATGGGTAGAGTACGCCCACAACTCTCTGGTTAGCACTGCCATCGGAAGGTCTCCCTTGGGTACCAACCCCCACTGTTCCCTGTGCAAGAAGAGGAGATTGCAGTGCCGTCCGTTCAGGCCCATGTTGATCGGTGCCACAAGGTTTGGGAGGACACACGCACGGTCCTGCTCAGATCAGCTGATGGCAACAGGAGGATTGCTGATCAACACTGGACTCCTGCGCCTGAGTATCAACCGGGGCAGATGGTGTGGCTTTCATCTAAAGGCATCCCTCTCAAAAACAAGCCTAAGAAACTCCCTCCTCGCTTCCTGGGACCGTTCAAGGTCGAAGGTGTCCTCAACCCCACAGCAGTCTATCAAGCTCTGTGCACATCCACCTACTTATCATGTTTCCCAATTAAAACCGCTTTCCATCAGCCCCTTGTGTCGTCCAACCGAAACCCCTCCACCCGCCCGGATCATCGACAACCATCTGGCATACACTATCCAGCAGCTACCAGATGTGCACTGTTGGGGCAGGGGTCTCCAATACCTGTTCGACTGGGAAGGGTACGGCCCAGAGGAGCGTCCCTGGGTTCCCCACTCTTTCATCCTGGACCCTCTCCTCATCCAAGATTTCCATCGGGACCATCCAGACAACCCAGGAGGATCGCCTGGAGGTTTCCATTGGGGTGGCAATTCCCCATCTTGCTATACCCTCGTCTGATTTCCAGTCATTCCCAGCTCCACTAATTACAGCAAACCTGGTTCGCATTAACGAACATGGGATAAAACTCGGGCATCACAGCCACGCTTTGCCAGTTCGTTGGTCGACTCTAGTGTGAGTAAACCTCATTTCCTGATTCCTTGGGATTGGCAGTTCTGAGCTCCGCATCATTTCCTGGATACTCTACGTAAACCTTGTCTCCATGTAAAGTCTCTCCTGGATACCAGTTCCCCGTTCGCGCCGGTGCTAACGCCTCACGACTCTGCCTCCGTGCCTGTGTCCTGCACTTGGGCTCGTCCTCAGCCTCGTGCCTCGTCCTTGCAACACCCTTCTACTACGACGGGAAGAGGGGCTTCTGATTCCGACTGTCGAGGCAGAGTCATCGGCTGTTTTGAGGTAATCCTAGTTCCATTGCTGCTGAGATTTAAACGCAGCTCTAACCTGGACCTGGTCTCAATTTACATCTGACCCTTCAAGTTGGGCCAATAGACTGTAGACTGCTACTCTCTGCAACAGTCCAACACTCAGCTAACAGAGCCAACAAGATGCCTCTCCATTCCACCAATCGTGTGTGTGTGGGGGGGGGGAGGGGACAGACAGCCTCGGGGTTGTTACAGGTAGTATTATAAATGGCAGATTGGGCTACCTATCGAGGAGGCGTGAAATAACCTGGGAGGGTGGGGAGAATCCATGGTCTGGGAGACGCATCCCAGAGGAACAGGGTCGCGTATTGAGTATGGACAGCTCGTATGACCACAACCCACAGCTCCGTCAGCCTGAGCGGCCGCAATTCACCCAGCACCAGTGGGTCCCTGGTTAATAACCACAAATGAATCAATTCATGCGCATTTTTTTAAAAAAAACAGTTGGGAGTCTCCTAAATTCCATAGGCGGGTGAGCCGGCCGGTCAAGGACTCCCCAGTCGCGGACACTGCTGCTGGGCTAAATCCTGTAACTCGGTGGTCACGGATACTGATAGGGACGGCTGCTGGAGTTTGATGTTCTACGTCAGCTCCGCGTTCCTGTTTAACTTATACATGCCGGAGAGTCGTAGCTAGATTGCATTACTTTCGTCCCCATCGAATCATCATCATACCAGATACCCCCGTCAACCACGGCGGGATGCTCTCTTGCCACGCCCACGGGACTTCACTTAGTAAACTGTTCTGGGAACTCAAAGACCAACTCGTGCTGCAGTCGCTTGTTTTCCCTCAGATAGCTCAACTTTTTCAATACTCAACAGCAGCGATACAGACATAAAAACCCACCCTAACTGAGGCAGAGAATCCCTCTTAGTGGGAAAAGCTAGGTGCTTAAGGCATTGTGATATTACACACGGAAGCGTAACGTCAGATAATTCAGCTTTCTCCCAACATCTGCGAGAACCCCATTTACTCAGAACAGCGATCCAAACCCCCCCAGTTATCCATCCAACTGGGGGCCTAATAAGTCTCGGTACAGGTCACTCGACTTGCTTGTCAACCTCCACACTTTCTTGTACCCTACTCGCAGTGCCAAAGTGTAATGAGTTGGGTTAATCACAATAAACATTTCGGTTGCCCAGAAAATATGGTAATAAGTGTATAAGCAGAACCAAGTAACTTAAGCCTAAGTTATTATGACAATAGAAAATACAAATAAACCACACAAAATATGATGTAGTGGGTCACAATGTTTTCCAAAGATTTCTGGGCTCTCAGTTCTCAGTCAACAGGTGCTTGTTGCTGTTGTCGGAGGAACTTTAATTTCTGACTCAACCTGTAAAACCACCTGTTGGGCACAGCCTTCATCTCAATCTGCAGCCCCAGTTTGATCACAAATAAAATCCAAAACACAGCCTGATATATGCACAAGTTTCACAAGCATGAAGCAATGGTGAGACAGACAAGCTGTTTGATTTATTTTCTGTTCTCATACCATTAACTCAGTCTCATTTCTTTCAATCAAACAACATCTCTCTTATTAACACAGTGTTCCCCATACCCTCATAAATCTATTAAATATTTTAATGGTCACCCCTCGTTCATTAGTCCGCCAATGTCTAGATGCAACATTCCATGGACTTGTGAAGGGCGTTAATGATTCCATATAAGTGATCAGCCAGAATATTGAAAACCCGGACTCCAGCTCCATCAACGCGGGTTCCAGCGACCATGGATTGGCCTCGGCCGTTGATTTCGGCTGCCCCAGCAACCCAGGGCATATTGAAAACCCGGACTCCAGCTCCATCAACGCGGGTTCCAGCGACCATGGATTGGCCTCGGCCGTTGATCTCGGCTGCCCCAGCAACCCAGGGCATTGTGAAAACCCAGACTCCAGCTCCATCAACGCGGGTTCCAGCGACCATGGATTGGCCTCGGCCGTTGATCTCGGCTGCCCCAGCAACCCAGGGCATATTGAAAACCCGGACTCCAGCTCCATCAACGCGGGTTCCAGCGACCATGGATTGGCCTCGGCCGTTGATCTCGGCTGCCCCAGCAACCCAGGGCATTGTGAAAACCCAGACTCCAGCTCCATCACCGTGTGTTCCAGCGACCATAGACAGTTTCAAAGCGATTGTGCAACCACTGACTGCGACTCCAGCCTTGAACTCCAGGCCGGGTCTTCACAGGCTGTGATTGTGACTACCGTCTCCCCTTCCCCCACCACCATTCTGCAATCCCCTCTCCCTCAGATCCCTTCGTCAGCTCCTGGGCCCTCAGAGGCTCCATCTTCCTTTCCCCCCAACCCTTCCCTCTCCACCGACACTACCAGCCTCCCTCCCCCCTCTGATCCCATCTCTCATCCGTGCTGGGTCTTCACCATTCCCTCCAACCTTCAACTCTCTGAGGCAGAGCGCTCTGACCTCAGTCAGGGCCTCAGCTTTGTCCCCCTTCGCCCACACCTCAGCAAGTTCTGCATACGCCATGACGCTGAACTCTTCTTCCGCTGGCTCCGTCTCCGAGCCTACTTCCTTGACAAGGACTCTCCTACCCCCACCGATGACCCCTTCTCCCGTCTTCAACCCTCCTCCTCTTCATGGACACCCCCTCTGGTCTTCTGCCTACTCTGGATCTCTTTTTTGCTAATTGCCGACGGGACATCAACCATCTTGACTTCACCACACCCTGTTCCAATTCCAACCTCACTCCTTCCGAACGCTCTGCTCTCCGCTCCCTCCGCACCAATCCCAACTGCACTATAAAACCCGCTGATAAGGGGGGAGCTGTTGTTGTCTGGTGTACTGACCTCTACCTGGCCGAGGCACAGCGACAACTCTCTGATACCTCCTCTTATTTACCCCTTGATCATGACCCCACTAAGGAGCACCAGGCCATTGTCTCCTATACCATCACCAACCTTATCAACTCTGGGGATCTCCCATCCATTGCCACCAACCTCCTAGTTCCCACACCCCGCACTTCCCATTTCTACCTCCTATCCAAGATCCACAAACCTGCCTGTCCAGATAGACCTATTGTCTCAGCCTGCTCCTGCCCCACTGAACTCATTTCTGCATACCCTGACACTGTCTTACCCCCGCCCCTGTTCAATCTCTTCCCACCTATGTTCGTGACACTTTTCACGCTTTGAACTTTTTCAATGATTTTAAGTTCCCTGGCCCCCACCGCCTTATTTTCACCATGGACGACCAGTCCCTATGTACCTCCATCCCCCACCAGGACGGTCTCAAAGCTCTTCACTTCTTTTTGGATTCCAGACCTAACCAATTCCCCTCTACCACCACTCTCCTCCGTCTAGCGGAATTAGTTCTTACTCTCAATAATTTCTCCTTTAGCTCCTCCCACTTCCTCCAAACCAAGGGTGTAGCCATGGGCACTGGCATGGGTCCCAGTTGTGCCTGCCTTTTTGTTGTCTGTGTGGAGCAGTCCATGTTCCAACTTTATACAGGTATCTATCTCCCTCTTTTCCTTTGCTACATTGATGACTGCATTGGTGCTGCCTCCTGCACGCATGCTGAGCTCGTTGACTTCATTAACTTTGCCTCCAACTTTCACCCTGCCCTCAAATTTACCTGGTCCATTTCCAAAATCTCCCTCCCCTTTCTTGATCTTTCTGTCTCCATCTCTGGAAATGGCTTATCTACTGATATCGACTATAAGCTTACAGGCTCTCACAGCTACCTGGACTATTCCTCTTCCCACCCTGTCTGTTGCAAAAATGCCATCCCTTCTTCACAATTCCTCCATCTCCGCCGCATCTGCTCTCAGGATGAGGCTTTTCATTCCAGGATGAAGGAGATGTCTTCCATTTTTAAACAAAGGGACTTCCCGTTTTCCACCATCAACTCTGCTCTCAAATGCATCTCTCCTATTTCCCGCGCCTCTGCCCTTACCCCATCCGTCCACCACCCCATTCAGTATAGGGTTCCTGCTGTCCTCACCTACCACCCCACCAGCCTCCAGGTCTAATGTATAAATCTCCATAACTTCCACCACCTCAAATGGGATGCCACTACCAAGCATCCTCTTTCTGCTTTCCCCCCCTCTTTCTGCTTTCCACAGGGATCGCTCCCTACGCGACTCCCTTGCCCACTCGTTCCCCACCCCCAACCCCTTCCCACTGATCTCCCTCCTGGCACTTATCCTTGTAAGCAGAACAAGTGCTATACCTGCCCTTACACTTCCTCCCTCACCACCATTCAGGGCCCCAGACAGTCCTTCCAGGTGAGACAACACTTCACCTGGTGTGGTATACTGCATCCGGTGCTCCCGGTGTGGCCTCTTATATATTGGTGGGACCCGACGCAGACTGGGAGACCGTTTCGCTGAACACCTACGCTCAGTCCGCCAGAGAAAGCAGGATCTCCCAGTGGCCACACATTTTAATTCCATGTCCCATTCCCATTCTGATATGTCTATCCATGGCCACCTCTACTGTCAAGATGAATCCACACTCAGGTTGGAGGAACAACACCTTATATACCAACTGGGTAGCCTCCAACTTGATGGCATGAACATTGACTTCTCTAACTTCCGTTAATGCCCCTCCTCCCCTTCTTACCCCATCCCTGACATATTTGGTTGTTTGTTTTTTTTCTCTCTCTCTGCCCATCACCCTGCCTGTTCTCCATCTCCCTCTGGTGCTTCCCCCTCCCCCTTTCTTTCTCCTGAGGCCTCCCGTCCCATGATCCTTTCCCTTCTCCAGCTCTGTATCACTTTTGCCAATCACCTTTCCAGCTCTTAGCTTCATCCCACCCCCTCCAGTCTTCTCCTATCATTTTCACATTTCCCCCTCCCCCCACTACTTTCAAATCTCTTAGTACCTTTCCTTTCAGTTAGTCCTGACGAAGGGTCTCGGCCCGAAACGTCGACAGCGCTTCTCCCTAAAGATGCTGCCTGGCCTGCTGTGTTCCACCAGCATTTTGTGTGTGTTGTTTGAATTTCCAGCATCTGCAGATTTCCGCGTGTTAGCCAGAAGAATCCAGCTTTAAGCCAACATTCTACAGACATTAATAACATTTAGTAATATATATACCTCGCATGCTGCAAGATCAGAAACAGCTGTTGTCGTTTGACCTGACAGACGTACATTCATTGTTTTACAAAATCTAATATGCCATAGCCTCTTACAGTATCAATGTGTACATCTCTATCAAGTCACTTCTCATCCTCCTTCGCTGCAAAGCGGAAAAACCCTAGCTCCCTCAGCCAATCTTTGTAAGGGAGTAATATACAGGTGCCCGAACAGGGAGTCAGGGAGAGTAAGTACAACAGGAGATGGAAAAGGCATGTAAAAAGGGTGATGTTACTATTGTCATTAGGGATTTTAATATGCAGGTAGACTGGGAAAATCAAGTTGGTGTCAGATCTTAAGAGAGGGAATTTGAAGAATGCTTATGAGATGACTTTTTAGAGCAGTGTGTAGTTGAGCCGACTAGGGGACAGACTATTCTGAATTGGATGTTATGTGATTACCAAGATATGATTAGGGAGCTTAAGGTAAAGGAGCCCTTGGGAAGATGCAGAATAGATGCATCCCAAAGATGAAGAAATATTCTTAAGGGAGGATGAGGCAACCATGGCTGTAATCATAATATGATATAATTCACCCTGCAGTTTGAAAGGGAGAAGCTAAAGTTAGATATATTAGTAGTACAATGGAGTAAAGGGAATTATATGAGGAAGGAGCTGGCCAAAATTATTTGGAAGGGGACACTAGCAGGGGTGATGCCAGAAAAGCAAAATCTGGAATTTCTGGGAGCAATTTGGAAGGTGCAGAACAGATACATCACAAAGAAGATGAAGTATTGTAAAGGTTGAATGAAACCACCATGGCTGACAAGGGACATCAAAGCCAACATAAAAGCCAAAGTGATGTTGTATTCTGTAATATAGCAAAAAATAGCAGGAAGTTACTAAAGAAAATAAAGAGAGGTAAGATGGAATTTGAAGCTAAGCTGACCAACAATATCAAAGAGGCTACCAAACGTTGTTTCAGAGTTATAAAGAATAAAAGGGAGGCGAGGTAATAATGGGAGACAAAGAAGTGAAGGACAAACTTAATAAATACTTTCTGTCAGTCTTCACTATAGAAGACACTATCAGTATGCCAGAAACTTGAATGTGTCAGGGGCAGAACTGAGTGTAGATGCATGAGAAGCTGAAAGGTCTGAAGGTAGATAAGTCAACAAAACCAGATGGACTACACCCCAGGGTTATGAAAAAGGCAACTGAAGACATTGTGGAGGCATTAGTAGTGATCTTTCAAGAATTACTAGATTCTGGAATGGTTCTGGAAGACTGGAAAATTGCAAATGACACTCTACTCTAGGGAGAGAGGCAGAAGGTGGGAAATCATAAGCCAGTTAGCCTGACTTCGGTGGTTGGGAAGATATGGTAGTCCATTATTAAGAATGAGTTTTCAGAGTACTTGGGGCATATGCTAAAATAGGAGAAAGTCAGCATGGTTTCCTTAAGGGAAAACCTTGCCTGACATATCTGTTGGAATTCATTGAGAAATAACAGGCGGGATAGACAAATAAGGGTCAGTGGATGTTGTGATCTTGGATTTTCAGAAGGCCTTTGACAAGGTGCCACACAAGAAGCTGTTTTACTAGATAAGAACCCATGATATTACAGGAAAGATAGAAGATTGGCTGATTGGCAGGATCAAAATAAAGGGAGCCTATTCTTGTTGGCTGCCAGTGACTAGTGATGCTCTGCAGGGGTCTCTGTTGGGACCAGTTCTTTTCATGTTACAAGTCAATGATTTAGATGACAGATTTAATGGTTTTGCAGACATGTTTGGAGATTATACATATTTAGGTGGATGAGCAGGTAGTGTTGAGGAAGCAGGGAGGCTGCAGAAGGACTTGGACAGGTTGGGAGAATAGGCAAAGAAGTGGCAGATGATACATGATCATGCACTTTGGTAGAAGGAATAAAGGTGTAGACTAGCTTCTAAACTTGGAGAACATTCAAAAATTGGAGGGGCAAAAATCTTGGGAGTCCTTGTGCAGGATTCCCTAAAGGTTAACTTGCAGTTTGAATTGGTGGTAAGGAAGGCAACTGCAATTCAAGAGCGTTCATTTCAAGGGGAGTAAAATATATGAGCAAGGATTTGATTCTGAGGTTTTATAAGGAATTGTTCAGACCAGACTTGAAATATTGCAAGCGGTTTTGGGCACCTTATTTAAGAAATGATGTGCTGGCATTGGAGAGGGTCCAGAAGAGATTCACAGGAATGAAAGAGTTAATGTTTGAGAAGCAATTGACAGCTCTTGGTCTGTTCTTGCTGGAGTTTAAAAGAATGAGGGTGTATCTCATTGAAAACTATTGAATATCTAAAGGCCTAGCTACAGTGGATGTGGAGAAGATGTATCCTATAGAGGGTTAGTCTAGGACCAGATGCCACAGCCTCAAAATAGAGGGAGGTCCACTTAGAATAAAGATGAGAAGGAGTCTCTGCAGCCATAGGGTGGTGAATCTATGGAATTCATTGTCACAAATTACTTCTGAAGCCCGACAATTGATTATATTTAAAGTGGAGGTTGATAGGTTCTTGATTAGGGTGTCAAAAGCTCTGGGGAAACGGTAGGAGAATGGGGTTGTTGGAAAAAAGAGAGGCACAGAGAGATCTGTATTTACTGACAATTTATTGTTCAAGCTAACAAGTACGTGAATTCATACATTAAATACCTTGTGCGCACACCTGCTAAGTATCCCTGACTCTCCTGGATAGTCAAAGAATAGCAAAGGTATTAATCGGGCGGAGGAATTTACGCTGACCAGGCGTTCCTTGTTCCTCGTGGTCCCGATTCACTCTCCATGTGCTTCACGCAGGGTTCTTCTCGCTTGTATCTGTGATGGTTATTCTTCAAAGTTACCGCCACCAGCTCCCACAAAGCATCTACTTTTATATCCATTTCTTATCAATTCAAATGTCGCATTCCCATGTCATTGGCCGCAGGTCATGTGTCTGGCCTTTAACACCTGGTCATTGGTTCTATTGTCCTCTTCCCATCAAGGGACTGTTGCTGACTCATGGCTCTTTGTTCTCAGTCAGCAATGAGCTCGTATCGCCTCAGGCATTCACACTCCTGCATGTTATAGCCAACTAAAGAACACCTCACAAATGACGACTTATTTGGAAATGACCTCCAGTCCAGCAGATTACCTGAAGAGTCTTTGTGCCTTCTCTAAAACACTAATCAAGTCCAGCATGTCAAGCTCACAAAATGGAGAATTGAGTGTGTTATGAATGTACCACAGCTCTGAGGGGCCGAAGGGTGAGGGGTAGCCCCCTCCTTTGTGAGAATCGCAAGAGCATTATTGGGTTGGGTCAGAGGACCCAGGAAATGAGAGAGAGACATGGCCATTGTCTCCTGGAGACAACGTTTGTGGATTGGGGACTATGCTACGTGCAAGCCCTCGGGCAAAGTGGGCTGGTTGAGAGAGAGATTGCATCACCCCAACCTGATTGACATCTACTACCCGGCGAGTTAAGATAAAAGAGGGGCTGTAGGCACAGCCCCTCAGATGCACCAGAAGAAACGCTAGCGATCCCGTAATAGTTGGAAGCCTTTTGAAGGAAGCCACGTGTGTTCGGTTCCCTTGCCTGGGGGCTGGTGGCTGGTACCACGGAAAATGACTCGGAACTAACAACGGGGAACCAACTCCCCCGACTCAACAGATTGGCCTCATAAAAGACCCGGGCAAGTTTGAAACCGCCTCTCTTAAACCCAAAGAGCTGCAGCTTGAAAGGACAGTGACTTTTATCTTTCCATCGGACAATACAATATCCCCTAGACAAACGATAGAGCTATTGCTTAATTGATGATTATTATTATACCCGCGTTTTTAGATTGAGTATTGACGACGTATATTATCTGAATGTCTGTATTAATCTTATTTATAACCTCTTTATAAATAAAGACTTTTAAAAATAGTACCATCAGACTTCAACGGGCCTCTTTATCTTTGCTGGTAAGTGACCCAGTTACGGGGTTCGTAACAAGTGTCTTCACAAAATGGCAGCCTCCATCCCCCAAGCACACGGCAAGAACAAAGACCGCTTCCACTGTCCTTGATTCATTTGAATTCACTGATTTGAAGATTGTCATTCTTTCTGGCCAACAGGATTGAGACAAATAGTAAATCAGCCATGATGGAATAATGGAGCAGACTTTATGTGCTGAGTGGCCTAATTCTGCTCCTCTGTCTTATGGTTTTATATGCTGTCGTATCAAGACAGCTCCCTGGTAAATCTCTGCACCCTTTCTAAAGCTATTACATCTTTCTTATGATGAGATGTCAAGAACTGAACACAATATTCCAAGTGTGGTCTAACCAGGGTTTTATAGTGCGGCAACATTACCCTGTGGCCCTTGAACTCAATTCCCCAACTAATGAAGGCCAACAATATACCGTATGTTTCTTAACCACCCTATCAACTTGCGCAGCAACTTTGAGGCATCTATGTATGTGGACAGCAATATCTGACTATTTTTCCACACTGTCATAAATCCTGTATTCTGCTTTCAAAAGCATGAGAAAATATACAGATGCTGGAAATTCAAAGCAATGCACACAAAATACTGGTGGAACTTGGCAAGCCAGGCAGCACCTATGGAAGAGGGTAAATAGTCAACCTTTTCAGCATTTTGTGTGTTGTACTTTCAAGTTCAATCTTCTGAAATAAATCGCTTCGTGCTTCTCCAAGTTGAACTCAATCTGTCACTTCTTAGTGCAGCACTGGATCCTGTTAATGCCCCATTATGGACTACCCTCCACACTGTCAACAACTCCACCAACCTGTTTGTCATCTACAAGCTTATTAACCCACCATTCCACTGCCTTATTCAAGCCATTTATAAAAATCACAAAGAGTAGGGGTCCCAGACCAGATCCTTGTGGAACACCACTGGTCACCATCTGTGGGCAAGCCAATTCTGAATCCACACAGCCAAGTTTCCCTGAATCCCATGCTTCCAGACTTTCTCAATGAGCCTACCATGAGGAAGCTTATCAAACCCCTGACTAAAATCCATACACAACATCCATTCTACCTTTATTAATGTGCATCATCAAAGAATTCACTTGGGCTTATGAGGCATGTCCTGCCCCTCATAAAGCCATGTTGACTATCCCTGATCAAACTATGCCTCTCCAAATGCTCATTGGTCACATCTAATAATCTTCTCCAACACGTTGCCCACCACTAATGCTCACTGGTCAGTAATTCCGAGGGTTATCCCGACTCCCTTATTTGAACAAATGAATAAAATTTTACACCTTCCTGTTATCTTGTTTTGTTCCTGTGGTCAGTGAGGGTGCAAAGATCATCACCAAAGTGCAGCAATCTCTTCTGATGGTAACCTAGGGTATATGCTGTCTGACCCTAGGGACTTATCTATCCTAATGTTGTTCAAAACTTCCAGCACATCCTCTTTTTTTTAATGTTGGCATGTTCCAGCATCTCAGTCTGTTTCATTCCTTCCTCACATTTGTCAAGGTCCCTCTTCCTGGTATATACTGAAGCAAAGTATTAATTAAGGACATCACCTACCTCCCTTCACCTCTAGACATATTTCCTGTTTTATCCAATTTGCCCTGTTTTCACTCTAGCCATCTTCCTGTTCTTCACATAAGTGTAATGCCTTGGGGTTTTCCTTAAACCTACTCACCAAGGCTTTCTTATGCCCTCTTCTAGCTCTCGTAAATCTAGCTCCTTCCTGGCTACCTTATAACTTTCTAGAGCTCTGTCTGATCCTTGCTTTCTAAACTTTTAAGGAATCTTCTTTCTTCCTCCTAACCAGATGTTCCACATTTCATCACCCAAAGTTCCTTCACAATGCCTCAATGAGACAAGCCTTTCCAGAACCTCTAGCAAGTGCTCCCTGTACAATGTCTGCATTTCTGTTGTGCATTTCCCTGAGCATAGCTGTTCCCAATGTATGCTCCCAAACTCCTGCCTCATGGCATCATAATTTACCCTCCGCCAATCAACCCTGACACCTGACCTAATTCATCACCCAGCACCAAATCCAGTATGGCCTCTCTTCTAGTCGGTCTGTCCACATATTGAGTCAAGAGTCCTTCCTTGGACACACCTAGCAAATTCTGCCCTATCCAAACCTTTTGCACTAAGGACGAGTTAATCAAGTTGAAGTCTTGACAACTTCATTGCCATTTTTGCACCTTTCCAAAATCTACAATCCCATCTGTTCCTCAGTGTCTCTGTTGATATTGGGAGGGGAAACCTATAGAAATCTCCAGGGAGCGATTTCTCCCTTCTGTCTTCCACCCACACTGGCTCAGTGGACAATCCCTCCAGGACGTCCTCCCCCCTTTCTGCAGCTTTGATATTATCCCTAATTAGCAATACTACTCCCTCACCTCTTTGACCTCCCTCCCCATACCTTTTGAAACATCTAAATCCTGGAACATCCAGCAACTAATCCTGCCCTTATGACAGCCAAGTCTCTGTAATGGCCACATCATAGTTCCATGTACCAAAGCATACTGGTACCGGTAAAGCAAGTTCATCACACTTGTTCTTGATACTTCTTGCATTAAAATAGACATACTTGAATCCATCACACTTTACATGCTGCATCTACCTGTAGACTAACTGCTCCATCCCCTGCCACACTACACTAAATCCTCACCAATAGCTCTAACAAGTCTGCCTGCAAGGATATTGGTTCCCCTCAAGTTCAGGTGTAATCCGGCTTTTTTTTTGTATAGGTCATACATTCACCAGAAGACATCCCAATGATCCACAAATCTGAAACCCTGTCCTTTGGACCAATATCTCAGACATCTGCCAAATCATCCTGTTCTTGTCCTCACTGGCAGCAGTTCATGGACCTCTACCCCTGAGGCCCTGCTTTTCAACTTCCTAAATTCTCCCTTCAAGACCTCAAACTGTTTCCTATCTCTGTCGTTGGTACCAACGTGAGGCTGCTCACCCTCCCCGTTACGATGTTGTGACACAGAGCCGACACGAAAACATCGTACTGATGCAGGAGTACGAAGAGGGAGCGCCTCGCTGTGGTGAGGCGAGAGCGCTGCACTGATATTCCCGACTCGCAGACAATTCCCATCATGCGTCACCAGTGGGCGGAGTCTGCTGGCCCGAGGTACAGGCGGGCGCTGATTGGTGAGAGCTTCAACCAATGGGCTTCGGGGTGAAGGCCGACGGCCGGCTGTCGGAGACGCGTCAAGATGGTTCTGGAGAGCACGATGGTCTGGTGAGGGCGGTTGGGCTCCGGGTTTGGTCTTGGGGGTGGGGGTAGGTGCCGGGCTTCGGGATGGGGAAGGGAGTACCGGCAGGCCCGCCGGCTCCTCCTCGTTCCGATCCGCCGCTCATCTTGGGCTCGGCCCATGACTCAGCACCGAGAATCTGGGCCCGGGGCCGAGCCACAACAGTTCGTAGACGGTGGATTGGGTTACAGTCGGTTAAGGCTCGGACCAACACCCGCCCGCTTGTCCCCCTTTCCCACAACATCCCACTTCCTCCTCCCCCCACTCAGCTCTCCACACTCCCACTCCCCCTCCACAGACTCTCTAAATCAGCCTTTCCCTCTCTAACGCCTTCCAAAATTTGCTTGCAATAATCTAGCTTTTTAATTTATGAGATGGTCCTATTAATTTCCCGTTCCCTTGTTTAAAGCTGACATGATAAGCATCTGACTCACTAGCTGAGATTTGAATTAATACTTGTCGGACCCTCTTTCCAGCACTCAGCTCAGTTTCCAGGACCCGGTTCCATGCTGTCGTTAAACTTGCCTGATTCTATTATCTGCCCTTCTTTCAAAATTGCTAGCTTCACTGGAGTGTAAAATCAAGTCAGCAAACACTGTTGAGGTATTAATTAAGTAACAGCTGATCTCTAATCCGACACCACCAGGTTTCCGTCAGAGCTGTATTGTTGAATTGTTCTGTATTAGTTATGTTCAGTACACACTGTTTCCAGAATTCCTGGATACACTGGACTGATTTTATGCATGATGTTTACACTGGCATTGACAGGTGAACATCTATTTTACTAACCTGCTGCAAGAATTTGGATGCATATTCCTTGTTTGCATTGACTGTGGAGAAGGTTATTGATCTGAGGCTATTTAGGGAAGAGAGTAAGCATGTCTTGAAACATCTCCACGTTACAAAAGAGGAGGTGCTGGTGATCTTAAAGCACATAAAGGTATATAAACCTCTGGAGCCTGACCAAGGATGCCAGGGAAGAAATTTCTAGGACCCTGGCAGAGATTGTGGCATCGTCATTGGGCACAGGTGAGATCTGGCAGATTGGATGATGGTGAGTGTTTACCTTTACTTAAGAAAGTTTGCAAGGTTGATTCAAGGATCTGGAGGCCAGTGAGCCCAACATCAGTTATTGGAAGGGATTCTGAGAGATTGGATCTACCAGCATTGGGAAAGACCAAAGCTGGTTAGGGCTTTGGAATACTGGAAATCCTGGGACATTTAAGAGACTTATAGATGTGCACATGGATGATCGAGAAATGGAGAGCTCTGTGGGAGAGAAGGCTTAGATTAATCTTAGTGTAGCTTAAAAGGTCAGAACCTAATGTGGCAGAACAAAGAGACCTAGGGGTACAATACATGGTTGACAGTGCCAACACAGGATGACATGCTTTTCTTTACCAATAAGGCAGGGCACTATACAGGACACTGGTGAGACTGCACTTGTAGTACTGTCCTTAGTTCTGGTTGTTAAGGTATAGGAAGAGTGTTATTAAGCTGGAAAGAGTGCAGAAGGATTCACAAGGTGTTACTGCGACCAGAAAACTTGAGTTTAAAGAAGGCTGGATGAGTTAAGACTTCTTTTCCTGGAGCATTGGAGGCAGAGTGATCTTAGAGAGACCTATAAAATCATGAGACCATAGATAAGGTCACTGTCCTTTTCTCCAGGGTAGGGAGTCTAAAACTCAAGGGCATATATTAAAGGAAAGATTTAAAGGTAAACATAAAATGGTGTGTATATGGAACGAGCTGCTGGTGGCAGGTAAAATTACAGTGTTAGAAGACTGTTAGACAGGCACATGGATAGGAAAGGTTTAGAAGGATGTGTGCCAAATGCAGACACATGTGATGAGCTCAGGAAGACAGATTAGTTGTTATGGATGAGTTGAGCCAAAGGTCCTGATTCCAAGGAATTGAAACTGGACATCAAGGTGGATGCCATTTTGTTTTACTTTGAGAAGTGGGATCAGATGTTTCATAAAAACTGTTTATATGGAGTTTCATTTTGCTGTAGCCACTGGTGCAGTCAGGAAGTGATATTTCACATTGGTTTTGAAGTATGGAGATCTGCCTGTGATGACTGGCAGTGGACCATGGGCTTCAATGAACATTGCGATAGTTCTTGGGATTAGGAGGAAAAGTGGACTGATGAAATTTGGGTAAAGATTGTCCATGACCTCAGATCGGTAAAACAGTTTTCTAGGCCTGTGCAGCTTCTTTCTCTTTTAGGCTACATAGAAGCAGGCCCTTTGACCGGTCCTGCCTGTACCAACCCATTCCCATTTATCTGTTACATGAGCCTGACTAACTGCCTCTTAAACATTGCTACAGTTACTACCTGGCAACGCTTTCCAGGCACCCACCACTCTGTTGTAAATCTTTAAACATTCCCATTCTCACCTTAAAGATTTGTTCTTTGGTGTGTGATATTTCTATTCTGGGTGAGAGACATCTACCCTATCTATACACTTCAATCAAGTTACTCCTTAGCCTCACTACTCCAGGGAAAACAGTACAGGTTTGTCCAGCTTCTCCTTGTAGCTCATGCCCTTTAATTCACGCACACCGTGGTGAAGCTATTCTGAACTCTCTCCAAAGCTCTCAGATCCTCCCTGTCAACGTGACTGGCTCTGTGTAAATGTGGCAAGACCAATGTTTGAGGCAGCTGTGACCAGATTTCCTGATTTTACAGCTCATTGTCCCAGGGTGATCTACTTTCAGGGAGCTATGTACATGAACTTGAAGATCCTCTGTCATTCCTGCTTCTAAGGGTCTGGATATCTACCATATACAAGAAGTTGTAAGAGGGTGGAGGTGCAGCGCAATGAGAATACTTGGGTATACATAGAGAGACACGAACTATTGTGGGTTGTGAGTGGGTGATCCTTTGAGCTTAGCATGCACTACCACCTGCTGCTTACTGAGAACCATCTCCTTTGGTTCATTGCAGTGTTGACAATAGTGAATATATGAGGAATGGAGACTTCCTACCAACCCGACTGCAGGCACAGCAGGATGCCGTCAACATCGTGTGCCATTCCAAAACACGGAGCAATCCGGAGAACAATGTTGGGCTCATCACGTTGGCCAAGTAAGTGTTTCTTCTTCAGTCACTTCACCACCAGTTTACCAATCCTTAAACTTCTCCACTTTCTTGCACTGAGCTTTTGGTCTTGTCCTAATATCTTTTGATGTTATTTCAGTCATTATGATTCATTGCTTTGATGCAGCCAATGAGGGGAGCCTTTGTGGAACTGATGCAGCCAATGAGAGGGAGCCTTTGTGGGACTGAGCATCCAATGTTTCTGGGTGGGAGCTCCTGATACAGGAGTTGCGCCCACACCTAGTCTAAAATCGCTGGGAAATTCTGCCAGGAAGAATATATGCAGCCAGATTATCTATGGAGCAGGCTTCAGTGTTAGAAAAATCAAGTTTGGCCTCATTAAATCCAACAACAAATCTGACGGAAAAGCACAAAGCGAGGCAGAAAGCTGGCAGCAGCATCAAAATAAGCATCAAGGCCCAGCCTGCTTCAAAAACCCAACATGCCACTTGAATGCTGTGGCTATAGTCAGTAAGTCAAGTCAGGTTTATTGTCATTTCGACCATAAACTGCTGGTACAGTACACAGTAAAAATGAAACAATGTTCCTCCAGCACCCTGGTGCTACATGAAACACAAAACTACACTAGACTATGTAAGACAGCACAAGCAGCTACACTAGACTACGTAAAAACAACATTAAAAACTGCACTAGACTACAGACCTGCACAGGACTACATAAAGTGCACAAAAACAGTGCAGGGCAGTACAATAGTTAATAAACAAGACAATAGGCATAGTAGAGGACAAATTACAATATAATAATAAATGATGTAGGTGTCAGTCTAGATTCTTGAGTATTGAGGAGTCTGATGGCCTGGGGGAAGAAACTTGCACAGTCTGATCATGAGAGCCTGAATGCTTCAGTACCTTTTGCCAGATGGCAGAAGGGAGAAGAGTTTGTGTGAGGGGTGCGTGTAGTCCTTCACAATACTGTTAGCTTTGCGGGTGCAACGTGTGGTGTAAATGTCTGTAATAGCGGGAAGAGAGACCCCGATGATCTCAGCTGACCTCACTATCCGCTGCAGGGTCTTGCAATCCGAGACAGTGCAAATCCCGAACCAGGCAGCGATGCAGCTGCTCAGGATGCTCTTGATACATCCTCTGTAGAATGTGGTGAGGATGGGAGGGTGTGGGAGATGGAATTTTCTCACCCTTCGCAGAAAGTAGAGATGCAGCTGGGCTTTCTTGGCTATGGAGCTGGTGTTGAGGGACCAGGTGAGATTCTCCGCCAGGTGAACACTAAAAAATTTGGTGCTCTTAACGGAGAAGCCGTCAATGTTCAGCGGAGAGTGGTCGCTCCGTGCTCTCCTGAAGTCAACGGTACAACTGAGTGACAGCAAGTGTAACTGTCTCTCTGCTACCTTTTGTCCAACTCAATAGCGAATTCTTTTTCCACAGCAGCAAAATCCAAACTGTCTTATGGCCTATCAACCCTGAAGTCTCAAACAGTGATCACTCTGCACCTCCATCCTTGAGCATCCAGTGCTTCAGCTTTTCACTGACAAATATACCTACAGTCCATTTCTGCTGCTCAGCAGACTGGGTGCTGTTATTTCGTACTGTTTGATGCCCTACAGCTGAGTTTGCACATTGCTGTTCACCCGCCATTGGACAGGTTTTCCCTGAGTTGAAGGTTCAGGCTAAGATTAATCTGTCACATAACTGGTTTGAGCTGGGCTAGTTATTATTTGTACAGTATCACAGAACCAACCCCCATCATAGACCTATTGAACAGCAAAGCCCAAAGCAGGAGGAGCTTTTGACTCATTCCTGATTCGACATTCAGGAAGATCGTGGCAATTTCAGCACTGGAATCCTGAGTAGCCCATATATCCCCTACCCCCACCCCCTATTCCTGTCATATCTAAAGATGCATTGATCTGTCTCAACTACATGAATATCCAAGTCCTCTTTGGTAAAGGATTTCTAAGATGTGCTGACTTAAAGGTGTAAAAGATTATATTAATCCTTTATTACTTTCAAAGTGCCTCATTACCCTTCATAATTTCCAGAATTATAATGCTACTTGCATCATCCTAAGTGCTCTATAATTTCACCTACTTCACCCCACTTTATTTTAATAACAGCATTTTAGTGGTTCCTTCTAAGCTGTGGTAACAGTTTTGGAAAACAGCAACTATATTCAAAACTATAGGATTCAAGTTCATCAATTTCTGGGGATCTATCAGCTTTCAGTACCATTAATTTCTCTAGCAGCACCAGAAAGATTTCTTTCGACCCAACTGGTCTTTATCAACCACAGCATCCAACTTGCTAGGCTCAGTTGCCCGTGTGTGATCCATAATCTTCTAAATCTTTCCTCTCCACGTACCTGTCCAAATGCTTCTGTTACGAAATCCCATAACTGGATCACTTACCAGCAAAGATAGAGAGGTCCGTTGAAGTCTGATGGTACTATTTTTAAAAGTATTTATTGATAAAGGGCACAAAAATAAGATTAATGCAAACATACAGATAATATACATCGTCAATACTAAATCTAAGCGCGGGTATAATAATAACCAATAAGAAATAGCTCTATCGTTGTCTAGGGGTTAATGTATTGTCCGATGGAAAGGTAACAGTCACTATCAGTTCATCCAAGCTGCAGCGTTGTTGGGTTTAAAAGTGATGCAGTTTAAACTTGCCCCAGGTCTTTTAAGATGCCGATCCGTTGAGTCAGGGGAGCGGGCTTCCCCGTTGTTAGCTATAAGCTGTTTTCCCGTGGTTCCAGCCACAGAATCGAACGCACGTGGCTTCCTTCAGATGACTTCCTGCTGTTACGTGGTCGCTTAACATTTCTTCTGATGCGTCTGAAGGGGTTGTTCCCCAGACCCTCTTTTATAGTTCCTCACGGGGTCTCCGATGTCAATCAGGTTGGGATGATGCAATCCCTCAACCAGCCCACTCTGGTCATCCCCTGAGGGGCTTCAATGAATAGTACAGTACTCAATACACAACTTGGTCTTCTGGAGACACAGCCATGTCCCGTAGCTTTACATTGCCGGGGAAATGAGACATTTTGTACGTCCCATTCTAATTTCCTGGGCCCCTTGACCCAACCCACTGGTGATCTTGCGATTCTCACAGAGGAGGGGGCTACGGACGTAACACTTCTTAAAATATTGCAGTTGTCCCGGACCACTTCCTTTGACATATCATCCCAGGTACTCTCTACTATCTCTATAAAGAAATTACTCCTTAGGTCTCTTTTAAATTTCTTTTCTCTATCTGTGTAAAACTTGTAGTTTTAGTCTCCTTAGTTCTGGGGAAAAGACCGTAATGGAGTATCTTATCCATACCTCTCATGCTTTTATAAACTTGTATGAGGTCACCTGTCATTCTTGTATGCTCCAAGGATTAAATATCCAGCATAAATTGAAAACCACTTCCCTATAAGTGACCTGTTACATGCTGCACTGCTTGCTAGTCCTTTGTATCCTGCTATCTCACACACACCACTACATCCTGTCATTCCCTTCTTAACGCCATTGCTTCATGGACTCGGTTTTTCAATTGATAGCTCCGTTATACAGTGAGTATACCACGTTTGACTCGGTGCACTTTACTTCAGAGTCAGTGGTATTATAGCTAATGCTGCAGCATTCTGTTTTAACAGCTTTCTGTCTTGGTCTACTTGCAGTAACTGTGAAGTGCTCACGACCTTGACCCCTGACACAGGTCGGATTCTCTCCAAGCTTCACGCTGTCCAGCCCACTGGGAAAATCAGCTTCTGTACTGGCATCCGGGTTGCCCACGTAAGTGATCGAACTGGGGAACAAACCCTCAGTCTTTTCTAGACTGCCACAGTTCCAATAGTTGTCAAGGCATCACAGGGTACATTCATACTGTGCTCTCTCTTAATGTAGGAAACACAACAATCAAATTCCTGCAGAGAGCAGATCACTGTTTACATGTGATATCAGGAAAGGAAAAACCAGGAGCCTAATTCCTTGATTCCTCCCACCACACCAAGGCTGTTACACAATTCAACTTGATTGTGACCGCTCTATCTTCTCCCCAGTGTCACCTTCATTCTAGATCCATTTTACCTCAGAATAGCTAAATTTTATCTCAGATTTAATATTCCCAGTTGACACAGTGTCAACTTTTTTGTGAAAAAAGTTCTTGATTTCCCACACTTTGTATGAGGAACTGTTCCCACCCTACAGCCTAGGTTTGTCCTGGCTTCCCTTCACTATCCTCGTATCCCATTAAAGGAAGTGGATTAATTTGCTGCCCGCTGTCCAGTCTGGATCTGATGTGACATTATCCTACCTGTTCCTTCAGATGTTTTAACAGCTGTATTAGAGCAGCCCTCAGTCTGTAGATTTGAACATAGGGGAGGAGGGGGAAGAGTTAAACTCACCGTACTCTACATGTGGCTTGACCCATTCAGTTTGAAAGTGCACGTACACACTGGACCATTGTCCAGCACCCCATTATGAATTTGCTGTTCGGTGTTCATCCCATGCTTAGCAGACTATTCCAAGACATGGGCCATTCATTCTGTATTTGAATGTTGCCATTGGATTCTCTGAAGTGGAGAACATGTGAGATTTAAATTGGTATCAAAAGTGGTAAAATTACTGAATGGGGTAATCTGGGAACAGAGAAGGTATGTTCAGAGATGTTTTCACTTGTGGGTGAAGCCAGAATAAACAAACACCAAGAAACTAGAATTATGGATAAATTCAATCAAGAATGTGGGAAGAAAAAAGTCCAAGTAGAGGAAGGAAATGCACAGTAGGTAAGCAGAGAGACCTTGGGGTCCAAATGCAGAGTTCACTGAAAGTGCAACAGAGGTAGATAAGTTGATGATATTTGGCATTGCTGTCTTCATAGGTTGGGACAGGTCGATTAAGAGTTAGGATGTTTGTTGAAAGTTTACAAAAAACTGGTTAGAACACAGTATTTTGTGCAGTTATGGTCAGTTATAGGAAGGGCATGAGAGAAGGTGCAGAAGAGTTTTACCAAAATGCTGCCTGGATACCTCAAGGCAGCATGCTTAGCTCCCTGTTCTTCTCTCTGTACACACATACTATCTTCAAATTTGCCAGGTATACGAATGTTGTTGGATGAATCACAGGTGGTGGTGAGTTAACTTACTGGAGTAAGATCAGCCACCTGGTTGTGTAGTGCCACAGTATCAACCTCTCATTCAGTGTTAGAAAATCTAAGCGGTTGATTGTTGACTTCAGGAAGGGAAAGGAATCTACGTTGAGAGAATCAGTGGTGGTGAGAGTCAGTGGCTTTAATTCCTGGGTGTTAACGTGTCTTGACAACTTATTCAGGGTAGAGCACATAGATGCAGTCATAAGGAAAGCACACCATTGTCTTCATTTTCTTACGGTTGTCACTGAACACTTCAATAAACTTCGACAGATGCAGTGTTGAAAGTATCTTGACCAGTTGCACCATGATCTGGTATGGCAGTTTGAATGTGCAGGAATGTAGAATGCTGCAGTGAACTCAGCCCAGTACATCCATCAGTATTATCTACAGGAGGCAAATTCCATCATCAAAGATCCCCACCATCTCGACCATGCCATCTTCTCACAGTTCCCAATGAGCAGGAGGTACAGGCTGAGAGACCGCTATTTCCCTCCAGCCATTCCATTCTTAAACCAAGCAGCACAACCCTAATCACTTCAGTTTTATAAGTCTGTGGCCAAAGGACTTTGTTGTTTTTCTTGTGATAATTATCTATGAGTTGTTTTCTTGTGAATTGCTGCTTACCTGATGCTGTCTGCCCGTGATGCTGCTCAAGTTTGTCTTTGCACTCTGCTACACCTGGCAGCATCTATTAAAAAGAGTAAACAGTCGACATTTTGGGGCCGAGACCCTCAACACGACTGGGGCAAGTCTAAAGGGAAAGTTTTTTTTGTGCAGAGTGCTGATGTCTGCATTATTCTGATGGAGTTGGGTATGGTCATATATTAGAAACACTTTGCCACATAAATAGGCCGGGTTAGAAGGATATGGACCTAATGTGGGCAGATGGGATTAGTTAGATCGTCCTTAAGGTCAGCATAGATATTGTGGGCCAAAGGGGCAGGTTCTATTTGGTACAACTGTGACCGTGCAATTCTTTTGCCAGAATGTAGAGAGCATGGAACATATTCACTGTGGCAGAGGGTTTAGTATTCTCAGCTCTCTGACAAAAGGAGTTCCTGCCACCTACCTAATTGAGTTTATTGGTAATTGTCATCTATTGGAGTGGCAGAAATGAATAGAGTGGGGAGATACAGTAATGAGAGGAGGCTTGTCCGGTTCACAAGAGAGCCCAAAGTAGAGGGGTTGAATGGTGAATTGGGTGGCACGGTAGCCTAGTGGTTAGTGTAACTCTTTACAGTGACAGCAATCAGTTCATTTCCCACCGCTCTCTTGCGAGGAGTTTATCTTTTCTCGCCGTGACTGTATGGTTTTCCTCTGGGTGCTCTGGTTTCCTTCCGCATTCCAAAGATATATGAGTGAGGGCTAGTGATTTGTGGGCATGCTTTGTTGGCACCGCAAGCATGGCAGCTCTCATGGGCTGCCCCCACCACAACCTTGGACTGTGTTGATTGTTGACACATTTCACTGCACGTGTGCCAAATAGAGCTAATCTTAATCTCTTTATCTACTATTTTTAATCTGTGGTGTAATTCTGTGTGAACTCTTTTCCAGTTAGCACTTAAACATCGTCAAGGGAAAAACCACAAAACACGGATAATTGTATTTGTTGGAAGCCCAGTTGAAGACAATGAGAAAGACGTGAGTGACCACATGCTTGTTTCTGCTGCTCTATCTCCGCCTCCCCAACCGTTTATTTTCATTCCCTTCAGCTTAATCCTTCCTAATTTTTTCCCTGAAATTCATATTATCTATTTTAGTAATGACTAGATAGGTTAGGTGTGATTGGTTATCAGTACTTTACACGGAATCCTGTGGATTCTGGTGTTTGATAGATACTGAGCTTTTTAGCAAGCTTTTGGCTGTTAGCCTCAAGTCTCTAAGTTCAGTTGCCACAAAAGCGATGCTGTAAACAGCCTGTCACTTCAGCTCAACACAGAGGACCTGGCACTTTCGGGTGTCATTTTCCCACATTAAACCAAGGCCCCTTCTGCTTTCTCTGGTGGGTGTCACTGTTGCATGATGAGCATGCCTTCTCCCTCATATTCCCCTTCTGACGTCAGTGATGCTGGGTTGAGTGGACTTCCAGTCACCCTAACCGAGTGACAACGGGACTTGTAACATTGTAATTGAGGCAGGTAACTGCAACGCTGCCTCCTGCTTCATAGCATAGTGATTCTGTCCCTTTGTGAACAGCCCACACTGGTCAAGTGGACACTAAATGAATCACTAAAAGGCAGGAGAGGGCAAAATTGAGACGGGTGAGAGAAAGGAAGCACAATGTTTTTGACAAGTTCTGTCCCTGTAGGTGTGACCGCTGTCAGTGTAATGTTCACCCAAGGCTGTGTATTTGTCTACTCCTTGCAGTTGATCAAATTGGCCAAGAGACTGAAGAAGGAAAAAGTAAACGTGGATATTGTGAACTTTGGAGAAGAGGTGAGTTGTGGGACGTAAGAGCATGCAGAGAGAGATAGAATGGAAAAGCTAAGTGAGGAAGAGTTAGGCCAAGGGCAATGGGGCAAGGAGTTTAGAAACAAGGAGAGTCATGTAACCCAGAGAAGAAAATGGTTTGTAGTTCCTGGGAGGTGGAATGTAATGTCTATTTGAATGTTTGAAAACTTTACGGGATTTTGGTTTCTTGTTGGGTGCCTCAAACTCAGGATGGAGGCAGGTTACTGGGGCAGAAGAGAGTGGAATGCCGAAACGATAAAGCTTACCTTTATTTGTCACATGTACATAAAAACATGCAGTGAAATGTATCATTTGCATCAACGAACAACACTGTCCGAGAATGGGGGGGGGGGGGGGGGCGGCATTCCACAAGTGTCACCACCCTTCCAGCACAAAATAACACACCCACAGCTTGCCAACATTAACCTGTACTTTTTTGGAATGTGGGAGGAAACAGGAGCCCCATGTGGTCACGGGAAGAACATACAAACTCCTTGCGGATGACAGCAGGAATTGAACCCCCAGTCACTGATGCTGTGAAACACTGAACTAACCACTGCACTGCTGCACGAAATCATTTCAGTTAACCATAACCCATGTAATCATTTCCGTGTTAACTCAGGACAAGTGGTCAGTGTATGCATGGGACAATAGCGACAGTGAGCACAAGGTGGCAATGGGAAACCTGCCCGTGAATGAAACTGCCCTGCTCCTTCTTCAACTGTACTGCAGGTCCAATGATGTAGGAGACAGCTCCAATTCCTGAGTAACTTCCAATATCTCAGTGAAGAGAATGTGGAAAACTGGTGTCTGCTGAGGGAGGTGGTGGCCGTTGGAGGCTTGGGAGGGAGATATATTCCCAAGATCCCTCTGCACTTTAATTTTCCTTGGGTTCCTGCTACATGGTGGAATATAGGGAGAAAATAAGCCATAGTAGAGTAGACTAGTCCCAGTCCTTTTTGCCGGGTAATGGAAAAATTGAAGTGGGACTTGAGGCGCAGGTTTTCCTCACAGTGGGTGATGACTGTGTCACTGCCGGGGGAAGTGGTAGAGGGTCTAAATACTTTTAGATAGGAAAGGTTTAAAGGAAGGTGAGCCAGACATTGGGAAATGGGGCGAGGTTAGATGGGTATGGTGGTCAGCATTGGGGAATTGGGCTGAAGAGTTTGTTTCCTTATTTTATGACTCAATGAATAACTCAACACTGTCCACCAGGAAGCAAACACAGATAAGTTAACAGCCTTTATCAATGCACTGAATGGAAAGGATGGAACAGGCTCACATCTGGTGACGGTACCTCCAGGTCCCAGCCTTGCAGATGCGCTCATCAGCTCCCCCATCCTCGCTGGGGAAGGGGGCACCATGCTGGGACTTGGAGCCAGTGACTTTGAGTTCGGTGTGGACCCCAGTGCAGATCCTGAACTGGCCCTGGTAAGCACCAGCTATTTTCTGTTTTTCTTTGGTTGAACACAAAGTTGGAGCAGGAATGGACCATCAATCCTTGACTTATCATCAGTGACATGGCTTATCCTGTACCTAAGTAGGGCATTCCTGTGTTTTTGCCCTATCCTGTGATGTTCTGGTGTGGAATTTCTCAAGTTTACCACCCTCATAGTAAAGAACTTTCTCCTCATCTCTTTCTGAATATCTTGTGTTATCCCTTGTTCTGGACACTTCAGACAACAGAAACATCCTCTCTTCATACACCCTGAAAGGCTAGTCAGAATGTTTTACACTCCAATGGGTAAGGGAATGAATATTGCACGCAGGACTTCAGGTTCTCTGTGTGTTGCTCTTTCCCTCTATCCCTGAGTGTGGTGATTGGGCAGCCCAGAATGTGGATTTGCAGCGAACATTGTTTGCAGGGCCAAGCAATGCTTCGAAAGTGGATTCCGAGCAGTGGCTTGTTTAGAGTGTCATACAAAGGAAGATTGCTTCTTCTTCATGCAATTAAATTGAAAGTCTCTTCTGCCCTTTGTATCTTGCAGTCCCTGATGGAAGAGGTGAACTCCTGTACACTCTCTCCAGCGTCTGCCTGCTCTTCGTCCTTTCCTGCTCCATGTCAGTTATAAATTCTGATCTGACTGAGTTACTCTACGTCCTGTGCTACATACCTCAAATTAATTCTATTTGGCTGTGATTGCCGGGGAGGAAGAGATTGGTGCCAGAGCTTGTTTGCAGAAGAACCACGTTGCTCGGTGTACTTTTGAAGAGCAGGCTGAGGCATGAATGTAAATCCTGTCCTTTCCATCCATAGGCTCTCCGTGTATCCATGGAGGAACAGCGGCAGCGGCAAGAGGAGGAGGCCAGGAGAGCAGCAGCTGTGTCGGCCGTGGAGGCAGGAATTGTCACTCCTACTGGTGAAGGTGGGGCCTTTCACTGCTGATGGAGGTGGTTGGCAGCTCTCCACCAGTGATCCGTTGCTGTGTGTGTAAGACAAAGCCCCCTGCTCTTGATCCTGTCAGTTGCCCCCGTTGCACAATGCTGATATAGAGTCAGAAGTCCTTGTCTCTCTTCCTGAGCCAGATGAAACATTAAACCCAGCTTCGTTCTCTGCTGTTTGAAGCTTTTTCTCCAGGGCCATAGAAAGCAGCTCCTACCCTTGTTTCCTTGTCTCATTGTTGGTGATTTTACAGTGCAGGAGGGGCATGCTGTCGCACAGTCCCACTCCCTCCCTCTGCTATTGATCTAACTTTTCTAAACTTCTGCCCAAATGGCGTCTAGGATAGTTTCTGGAAACGTCTCCCACCACCTGTGTAAGTGGAGTTTCTGTGGCTCTCTGAACCGTGTTGATATGCTGATTTGGTTTGAGTTGCGTAGCCCATCTCTTAGCAGCCACACTGCAGGAGGAGAGCAAGGCAGAATCCTCAGGGCATACACTCTAGCAGTGTGTCTAATGGGTGATCAAGAGTAGATATGTCCTGGGGAGCTAATAAACAGCCATTTGTGAAGACTGGTGTTTCTGCTGTCATCCCCTCACTCTCTTGGGTTTTCACTCCTTTATTTGTGTGTATGTGTGTGTGTGCACGCACGACTGAATAAGATTTATAGTGAAGCACTTTGTTGTTCTTCAGAGCCAGATGATACCGTTCTGAAGATGTCAGTAACCCAGCAGGAGTCCCCGGAAACTGGCCTGCCAGATATAAGCAGCATGACTGAGGATGAGCAGATTGCCTACGCCATGCAGATGTCTCTCCAGACACCCGGTACATCTTCACCCCATCACGCTTACCCAATCGCCGCAGCCTCTAACTCCACAGTGCAAGATGATGTGCAGCACTTAACCTCACTTGACACGTGCAATCCAGTCCTACCAAATCCATCGGAGCCTGAGCCCTGAATGTAGACCTGACTCTGATTCTTACTGAGCATGGTGTCTCATTTACAACTCACCCATTCCTATCCTCATTTGTCCATACCTTTCACAACCTCAGGATTTTGCCAAGTACTTCACTGTCCATGAAGCATATCAAAAGTACGAAATGATATAGCCAGCTTGCCCCAGATAGATAGTATCAAAACCACCTGGAGTAACAGGCAATCCTTATCCTTTGTTACTGTCTTACGGATAAATAGTGTTCCAAGTCACCAGGAAGAACTGCTCTCTTCAAAACAGTCCCCGGAGGGAGGCCACACTCTTCAGCTAGATGTGGAGCTCTTTCCTGATGTTTGTCAGAGCTGTTCTCTGCTGTAAGCTGGCAAGGAACATTTTGTAAATGTAACACATAAAATGCTGGAGGAACTCAGCGGGTCAGGCAGCATCAATGGAAATGAATAAACAGTCAACATTTCAGGCCAAGACCCTCTTTAAGGGCTGGAAGGGAAGAGGAAAGATACCAGGATAAAAAGGTGCCGGAGGGGAAGGAGTAGCTTGTGAAAATGCTTGTGGGTAACTTCTGTTCTCCTTTAGATTTTGGGAGTGCTGCCGATTTATCGGGCATGGATGCTGGTACCGCCATGGACACCTCAGAAGCTACAGCCAAGGTACGTGCAACCTCTCACCTCATCCCCATGCTGCAGCCCAGAAGCCAACTTCCAACCCCAATTCTACTCCCAACTCCAAATGTAAATTGACTGGGAATGGCTGTGACAAATAATCTGCTGTCTTTGTTTCTGAATTGTCCACCATTAAATAGTTCCTGGTGCCTGATTCTTAGTGCAGCCAATACGAGTTGATGTCAGGTCACCGCTGGTCAACACTCATCTTACTCAGTTATTTGTCCGGTGATTTCATTATTTTAGTCGCTCTCACTCCACACACAGACATATCTTCCAGCCCAGATCACAACTATGAACCATTAATTGATTACCGTGCACATTTTGGCACCCAGCTTGATGCCTGTGGCTTCAGCCTTTGTCCTTACGAGCAGGATTTGGACTGTGATATTTAACTCCACAAACCATCTCACCCTACTCCAAATCTCCCAACAGGAGGAAGATAACTACAATGTCATGGAGGACCCAGAGTTCTTGCAAAGTGTGTTGGAAAATCTGCCTGGGGTTGACCCTAACAACGAAGCTATTCGCAATGCCATGGGCTCTCTGCAATCACAAACGTCGAAAGATAGTAAGAAGGACAAGGAGGAAGAGAAAAAATGAAGCTTACTGGCCAGAATTTGAGAGAGAGCTTCTCTGCATTGCTGCCCAATATTACCTGCAACACCACAACCCATATAGTTTTCTGTTGCAGTAATAGCTGCAGATGATAGAAGTTCTGCTCAGATGTCATTTTTTTATTTCTTTCATTTGCCATGTACTGTATTAAAGGTCCTGACTTACAGTGGAATGTTAATAAAATGTTCTTGCATTTCTGAATGAAGTGAGCTTGCCTCGAGGATGGAGAGCACACGCACCTGTGTGCCTGTGAGACAATGTTGATGGTGTGTATCTCCACAGAGTGCTGGAGAAAGTACTGTATTTGTTAATCTTTGGAGAAGAATGCACGTGGGATGAGGGTAGAATTAAAAACAGTTTATTATCATCACAAGTATCAAGGCACAATGGAAAAACATGACTTGCCTGTTTGTACAGATTAATACAACAGTACATTGAGCTAATACAAGATGCAACTGTTTATCTTGTATAACATAATTGAATGGAAAAAAAGTGAGGTCCTGTTCATCGGTTCACTGTCCATTCAGAAATCTGATGCAGAGGGGAAGAAGCTTTTCCTGAAATGCAGAGTGTGTGTCTTCAGTCTCCTGTACCACCACCTTGAAGGTAGCAACATGAAGAGGGCACGTCTTGGGTGATGAGGGTCCTTAATGATGGATGTCAACTTTTTGAGGCAACACACGTAAAATGCTGGTGGAACACAGGCAGCATCTATAGGAGGAAGTACAGTCAACGTTTCAGGCCGAGACCCTTCATCCTGAAGAAAGAGTCTGGACCACCTGAAATGTCAACTGTACTTCTCCCTATAGATGCTGCCTGGCCTGCAACGTTCCACCAGCATTTTGTATGTGTTGCTTGAATTTACAGCATCTGCAGATTTCCTTCTGTTTGAACTTTTTGAGGCACTGGGGAGGATAACGCCCATAAGGAGCTGGCTGAGTTTACAACTTCCTGCAGCTTTTTCTGATCCTCTGCAGTGGCCCTACCATAGCAGACAGCAATTTCAAAGTATCAGAATAAAAGGCAAGGACAACAGGTTTAGAGAACCTTGGTTTTCGAGAGCTATTGAAGCCTTGGTTAAGAAAAGTAGGTGCATAGCAGGTATTGACAAGTAACAAAAAAATAAGGTACTGGAGTATAGGAAATGCAAGAAAATCAGAAGGGCTAAAAGAAGACATGAGTTTGTTCTAACAGACAAGGTCAAGGGCTCCTACAAATATATTTAGAGTAAAAGGATAGCAAGGGACAAAACTGGGTCTGTAGAAGTGAGGCAAAGCAGCAGAGAGATCACGGACCGTATATAGATTACAAAGGAGGAGGTGTTTGCTGTTTTGAGGCAAATTAGAGTGGATAGATTCCCAAGGGCTTGATTCTGCGGGAGGCAGGTGCAGAAATTGCAGGGATAGCTTAGCCACACCTGAGGTACCGAAGGATTGGAGGGTAGCTAATGTTCAGATGTTTAGGAAAGGCTCTAAGAATAAGACAGGAAATTATAGGCTGGTAAGTCAGACGTCAGTAGGGGGGAAGTTATTGAAAGGTGTTCTAAGGGACTGGAAATAGTATATAATTGTTTAGATAGGAACTGAAAGGGATAGTCAACATGGCTTTGAATGTGGTAAATCTGAGGAAGTTAGCAGAAAAGTTGATTAAGGCACAGCAGTGGAATTCAGCAAGGCATTTGCAAAGGTCCTGCTTGGTAGGTTCGGTCGGTTTGATTAGACATTGGCTTCATTGAAGAAGCCAGAGAGTGGTAGTGGATGGAGGCCTGTGACTAGTGCTTTGCCACAGGGATGGGTGCTGGGTCCATGGTTGTCACTTACGTCAATGATCTGGATGATAATGTGGTAAACTGAATCAGCAACTTTGTGGATGACACTAAGATTGAGCTTTAGTGGACAGCAAGGAAGGCTATCAAAACTTGCAGTGGGATCTGGACCAGCTGGAATATAATTTAATACAGACAGGTGTTGCTCTTTGGGAGGACCAATGATGGTAGGTCTTGGAAATGAGTAGTAGGGCACTGAGGAGTGTAGTAGAACAGAGGGACCTGGGAATACAGGTCCATAATTCCTTAAAAGTGGCATCATAGATAGGGTCATAAAGAAAGCTTTTAACACATTTATCTTCATAAATCAAATGCATTGAGCAGAGGAATTGGGATATTAAGTTGAAATTGTATATGATGTTGATGGGCCTTGTTGAAATTGTATAAAATGTTAGTGAGGCCTAATCTGGACTATCGTGTGCAGCTTTGTTCACCTACTCGGGCAGAGTTTTGGAGACTGGAGTCCTTCTGCATTTCTTTCGTCTTGCGGTCCATGTATAACACTGTCCCTATGCCACCACAGCACCTCACTTGGGACCCTAACTGCAAGGTTTGTGGTCAGCGGGATTCACTGGCATACATACTGTGAGGATGCAAAACAGCTTTAACACAAGGACTTTAGAGGTTGTGCCACAACAAGTTACTGCTGTCCCTTGCTGAGTAGGAGTGTAAAGAAAAAAGATCAGCTGGCAGAGAGGCAAATAGGGCAGTCATTTTCATCAAGGAGAGGGCCATGCTAGAGGTCTAAATCCAAACTGCCAAATCATTGGGGATGAGGGTTGATATGGGGAGGAGGTTACACTTTGATCAGACTTTGTACTGTGGTCCACCGAAGACACGAAAGTCATCCTGGTGGAGCTCACAGTACCATGGGAGGAAGGATGGGTGGAGGCTCATGAGAGGAAGGGGCTGAAGTACTGGTGCTTTGTCCAGGAGTGCAGGAACAAAAGATTGCAGACGTGGCTATTTCCAGTGGAGATTGGTTGTAGAGGATTCCTGGCAAGGTGGGCATGAAGGTTGCTGTTTGCGCTGTATTTTGATGAAAAGAGCAAGAACCCAGCAGCTCACAGAATGGGGGAGGAAACAACCTCTTGCTGGACATGGAGCAGGCAAGAGGAGTTGAGCTGGAAGTTCGGAGCCGATGGGCAGTGACTTGGTCACCACTGCTGACCCACCAACTGGAGAGTGTAGTGGTTAAGAGTCAAAACACTAAGAAGGTTGGGCACCAACTGACAACATCTGCTCCTGGCCAAAAGCTCATCAGTTACCTCATCAGGTAACTGAACAGAGCACCGCAGTGTATGATGTAAATGACTTCCAGGAAAGACTGGATGGCATCTGAGAAAGGTCGGTGATGCTAGAAAGGCAGCTGACCTCCAGGAAAGACTGGTACGGACACACAAGGCTAGCAATCTTGTGTGCAGCACTCACAAGAGGGCACTGTACAAGCTACAGATGTACTCAATACGCAGTGCCCCCGAGAGTGGGGGAGGATGAGAGATTCAATAGGACAGACATAACAGCAACAGCCAGGACTGGAAATACGATAACGAGGAGGCTCAAGCAAACAACATTGACTGGAGAGACATTCGTTGAAAACTGTCATAGTGGCAAAATCTGCAAAAACATCAAAGGCCTCAAGATACACCAAAGCAGGTCCAGCTATGGAACAAAGGTGACTCATGCAACGCACGGGCTCAACACCTGGTGAGCCGATGGGGAACTCCAGCCAGGAAGCACTTCACAGAGCTGAAGATCTCTCCGCACCTGAGCAGCCCCAAAGAAGGGATCAAGTGAGTGCCCCCTCTAACAGCCTAATCCATTCATCAAGGAAAGAGAGGATCAGATGGTTAGATAATCAGACAATGTATCTTGGAATCAGTTTGATGATGACCTGGATTGCATCTTGGAAGCTACATTGGCAGGACCTGTCTACAGGAAAATCATCATCCTCACAGCCATTGTGTTCAAATTTGCTAAGGAGCAATTTGGCCCAATGGAGAAGAAAGAGGATCTTAAACCACCATGGCAAAAAAACAGGAGGGAAAGGGAGATTTGCCACCTGAGAAGCTAGATAAAGACCTTGAAATCACACAGTAATCCCCATAGGAATCAGGGACTAGAATTCAATCCAGAAGTCCCAGAATCCCAGCGAATGAGCTGAACATGGCAGAGCCCACAAGGCAGAAGGTTCAGGATATCATCAAGAGAGCAAAGTCATCTGCCGCCTCTAGACCAGGTGGTATACACAACAAGATGCCCAAAACTCCTTGGGAGATTGTGGAAGATAATGAGGAAGATTTGGACCAAAGACTCTATCCCACCAAGCGGGAAAATGGCTGAAGATGCTTTGTTCCCAAGGAAGAAGATTCCTCCACAATCATTGAGATTAGGGCAATTTTCCTCAACGTGGCGTGCAACATATTCTTCTCAGGCTGATCTCTTACTTAATGGAGAACCACTATATCAACACATCATCCAGAAAGGAGGCATCCTGGGTTTTTCTAGGTCCTTGAACACTCCTCAATAATCAGCTAATTGATCCACAAGGCCAGACAGAAGAAAGGCAACCTAACAGTTGTCTGGTTAGGCCTAGTCAATGCCAACAGATGAATTGCACAAGTCCTCATTCAGGTTGGCCTGGACCTCTGTCTTATCCCACCAGAAACACAAGGTGTGATCACCAGCTACCTAGGAGGATTCACGCTATGCTCCACTTCAGCTCACTTCACAACCAAGAGCTCCAAAAATGGATTCTAACCTGCTGTGTCATATTCCCCATTTTGTTTGTCATGGCTACAAACCTCTTCATATTAGCAGCAGCAGGCATAACCCGAGGCCCAGTGTTGGAGCCCAGGATCTGACAGCCTGTAATAGATGACAACACAGTAACCATGTCCAAGCAAGTAGGCTATTAGAAACTGTGGACAACATAGCTACCAGGGCTAGGATGTGCTTCAAGGCCAGGAAGTCCAGAAGCACAGAGATCAAAAAGGACAAGGTTACTACCAAGTTCAGTCTTCAAGTACAGGGAGAAGTCATTCCTTCCATAGAGATCAACCCAGTAATGTGTCTTGGAAAGTAGTTTAATGCATCAATGATGGACAGCGCCAACATCACCAACATTGTAAAGCAGACTGAAGCGTGGTTGAATATCAACAAATTTGGTCTCCTTGGTAAATTTAAGATATGGTTGTACCAACATGGTCTTCTACCAAGGCTGGTCTGGCTCTTCATAGTGTATAAGCTCCCCATGATCGCTGTAGAAGGCATCAAGAGGAAAGTCAACAAATACCTGTGGAGGTGGCTGGGGAACCCCCAAGTTTTCCTTTTGGGGGGTTCTACATAAGATCAGGCCAGTTACAGCTACTGTTGTCAACTGTACTTCAAGGTGGAAAAGTGAAGAGTTAACACTGAGGGACAAGCGAATAAACCAAGGAGGAGTCACAAGATTGAGCTGAAAGTGGACCGTCAACTCAGCCATAGACAAGGCAGTGAGCTCCCTGCAACTGAGAGATATCATAGGCAATCCACACCAGGGATGGCTTGGCACACTTCAAACGATGGGGGTGAAAGTGTAAGTGCCAGGGATAGGCATGACATGGTCCAGGCAGAGGTGCAGAACCATGAGAACTAAAGGCAGTTATTGAAGGCAGTGGAGTTGGGGGTCACACGGCGCCTGGACATTATGGGATTTTCTCAAGCGCAAGATCACTTTGGCAGAGCTTTGGAGACTGGAGCCCTTCACATTTCTTTCCTTCTGCAGTCCAGGATGGAGGAAGAAACAGAAAGAACCTCTTTCTGGATATGGAGTAGGCAAGGGGAGTTGAGCTGGAAGTCAGAAGCAGATGGGCAGTGACTGTTGACTTGCCTATTGGAGAATCTAGTGGTCAAGGCTTGAAATACTCTGTGAAGGTTGGACACAACTCAACAATATCTGCTCCTGGTCAAAGGCCACGGTTACCACACCAGGTAACTGAAGAGAGCAAACAAGCAAGGATGATGCAGTTTTGTTCACCTACCTACAGGAAAGATGTGAATAAGATTGAAAGAGTACAGAGAAAATTTACAAGGATGTTACCTAGACTTGAAGACCTGAGTTATAAGGAAAGATTGAATAGGTTAGGACTTTATTCCCTAGAATGTGGAATATTGAAGGGAGATTTAATAGAGGTATACAAAATTATGATGGATATACTGTCAATAGTGTAAATGCAAGCAGGCTTTTACACTGAGGTTGGGTGAAAGGAGAAATGTTTAAGTGGACCATGAGGAGTAACTTCTTCACTCAGAGGGTGGTGGGTGTGTGGAATGAGCTGCCAGCGCAAATGGTGAATACAGGTTCAATATCAACATTTAAGAGAAAATTGGGTAGGTACATGGATGGGAGGGGTATGGAAGGCTATGGTCCAGGTGCAGGTTGAGGTTAAGCAGATTAAGCAGAATAATGGTTTGGTATGGACTAGATGGGCAAAAGGGCCTGTTTCTGTGCAGTTGTGTTCTATGACTCTATCAAATTAGATACAGTATGCCACCATGTAATACTTTGAGGTACATTTTATTGCAGGCATTCACAGTAGAACAAAAATACAATAGAATCAATGAAGAGCTACACATAAAGACTGACAAATAACCAATGTGTAATAGAAAATAAACTGCAAATACAAAAAAAAGAACCAAATAATAACACAGAGAACGTGAGTTAGTGAGTCCATAGGTAGTGGAATCAGTTCGGAGTTGAGGGGAGTGAAATTGTCCACACTGGTTCAGGAGACTGATAGTTGAAAGATAACTGCTTCTGAATCTGGTGGTGTGGGTCCAAAGGCTCCTGTAACTCCTTCCCAGTGACAGCAAGAAAAGAGTATGGTCTGGATGATGGGCGTCCTTGATGATGGATGCTGCTTTCTTGTTGCCCCTCAAACTTCCTTTAAATTTCTCCCCTTGGGTCAAGTCTTTGCACTCTATTTTATTTTTGTGCACCCTATTTATTCCCCAACGATCTTATAAACTGCACTAGGGTCACCCCCCCCCAAATGTCCTATACTCCTGTGAGAACACAGCAGCCAATCCAATCACCCCTTAAGATCAGAGCACTCCATTCCAGGCAACATCCTGGTGAATCTCTTCTGCACTTTTTCTAATGCTACCCATACTGAGGTAACAAGAACTCTGCACAATATTTCAAGTAAAGTCTAATCAATGTCCCTGTTCTTGTACTCAGTGCCTTGGCAAGCATGTCAAATCGCTTCTTCACTTATCCTTTCTGCCCATGTCACCACTTTCATGCAACTATGAACTTTCAGCCGCGGGTCTCTACGGCAACACCCAAAATGAGTCATTTATGTCCTACCAGAATTTGACATCACAAAATACATCATGTCATACTTGCCTGGATTAAATTCAATCTGGCACTGGCCCACCTAACTTGGTAGCTGGATATCCCTCTGTATCCTTGGACAACATTTTTCATTACTTACCACTCCATTTAATGTCATCAGCAAACTTACCATTGAGACCACCATCTGTATGTTCTTATCCAAGTTATTTATTACAAACAACAAACTTCCCAGCACCAATCCTTGTGGCACACAATTTAGACCATAGAACTGAACAGTACAGTACAATACCTGCTCTTTGTCCCACAATGTTCAACTGAAGTACATAAAGGATCAATCTTACCCGTCCCTCTTACACAACCCATAACCCTCCATTTTCCTTATATCTAAATGTCCCCATTATATCTGGCCCTACCACCAACCATGGTACTGTCTTTCACACACCCACCACTCTGACATCTCCGCTAACACCACTTACCCTATATGGGTGTCCTCTAGTGTTGACCTTTGCTGCCCTGGAAAAAGGTACTGGCTGTCCACTGTATATGCCTCTCATAACCTACAGACCTTTATCAAGTAGAACTCACGTTTTCCATTACTCCAAAGAGAAAAGCCCTAACTTGCTCAACATTTCTTCATAACATGTGCTCTCTAATCCAGGCAAAGCCCTGGTAAATCTCTTCTACATCCTCTCTAAAGCTTCCACATCCTTCCTATAATAAGGCGACCAGAAATGAACACAGACCCTTAAGAATCAGAATTAGTTTTATTATTGCTGACATACATCGTAAATTTCTTTGTTTTATGGCAACAGTTCAACAAAACATATAAAATATTACAATAGGTTATATTAAGAAATATAAAATATAAATAGTTCAAAAGAGTGAGGAAGTGTTTGTGAGCTCACTATCCATTGTCAGGGAAGAAGCTGTTCCTGAAATATAGAGTGTCTCTCTTCAGGCTCCTGTGCCACCTCCTCGATAGTAGCAATGTGAAGAGGGCATGTACAGGGTGATGGGAGTCCTTAGTGATGGATGCCACCTTTTTGAGGCATTGCCTTTTAAAAGTGCCCGCTATGTTGGGGAGGTTAGTGCTCATGATGGAGCTAGCTGAGTTTACAAATTTCTGCAGCCTTTTCCAATCCTGTGCAGTGGCCCCTCCATACCAGACAGTAATGCAACCAGTTAGAATGCTCTCCATGGTACTCCTGTAGAAATTTGCTGGAGTCATTGGGGACATACCAAATCTCCTCAAACTCCTAACGAAGTATGGCCTTTGGCATACCTTCTTTGTGATTGCATCAGTATGTTGGACCAAGGATAGATCATCAGAGATATTATCACCCAGGAACTTGAAACTGCTCACCCTTTCCACTTCTGACCCCTTGATGAGGACTGTTGTGTGTTCCCTCTATTTCTCCTTCTTGAAGTCCACAATTTCTTGGTCTCTCTGATGTCGAGTGCAAGATTGTTGTTGCAACACCACTCAACCAGCTGATCTACCTCTCTCCTGTATGCCTCTTTATCTGTTCATGACAAATTTATAGATGGTGTTTGAATTGTGACTAGCCACACAGTGATGAGTGTAGGGAGAGTAGAGTAGCGGGCTAACAAATCTACACTCTATCTATCTACTTATCTCCTCATGCTTCTCCAAATGTTCATAAATCCTATTAGTAAAAAAACCTCTCTGGTTTGCTCACCACTGATACAAAACTCACTTGTTCATAATTCCCATGTTTATTGAACATCTGGTTCAGCTCCTATGGCCAGGTAGGATGCAACAATCATTGCCATTACCCCAGCAATCCCTTCCTGTAGTAACTTGAGTATATCCCACCCAGCTTCAGGTACTTATCTATCCGAATTTTTGCAAAAGCTCCAACACCGACTTTCGTTATCCTCAAACACATTTGCTGACCTCACTTGATAAATACTGAAGCAAATTTTCATTAAGGACCTCCTAGCACATTTCCTCTTCTGTCCCTGATCAGTCCTACCCTCACTCTAGTCATCCTCCTTGATGTATGTGTAGAATGCCTTCAGTTTTTTCCTTAATCCTACATGCTAAGGCCTTCTCATGCTGCCTTCTAGCTCTTGTGAGTCTACTCTTAAACTGTGTGAACCTTACAATTCTAAAGAGACCTGCCTGATTTTTTCTTCCTAAACCTCAATTATGCTTTTTTCTTCCTCTTGACTAAGTGTTCTACTTCATTTGTGGACTATGGTTTTTTCACTCCACCATCCTTTCCCTGCCTCATTGGGACAAACCTATCCAGAACCCCAAGCAAGTGCTCCCTGAACAGCCCCCACATTACTGTTATGTGTTTTCCTGAGTATATCTGTTTCCAATTTACACTCCCAAGTTCTTGCCTAATAACATCATAATTCACCCCCCCACAATTAAGTACAGTACTTTCCCATAGTCTGTTCCTATCCCTGTCCAAGGCCAGGGTGAAGGTCAGGGAGCTGTGGTCACTATCTTCGAAGTGCTCTCTCACTGAGAAATCTGACACCTGACATCTTTCACTGCCTAGTACCAGATCCAGTATGGTCTCTCCCCTGGTCAGCATGTCCACATCTTGAATCAGGAATCATTCTTGGATATAACTAACAAATTCTGTCCCACCTAAGCTATTTGCATTAGAGCTGTGCCAATATTAGGAAAGCTGAAGTCACCCCTGACACCAATCCTGTTATCTTTGCTCCTTTCCAATATCTGCCTCCCCATCTGTGCCACAGTGTCTCTCTTGCTGTTGGTCGGGTCTATAAAATAATCCCAATAAAGTGATTGCTCCCTTCCTTTTTACGACTTCCACTCACACCGAAACTCTAGACAATCCCTCCATGACATCCCTCTTTTCTGCAGCTGCGATGCTATCTCCAATTAACAATGCCACTTCCCCACCTCTTTTACCTCCCTCCCTGTGCCTTTTGAAACAGCTAAACTCGGGAACATCCAGCAGCTATTCCTGCCCTTGTGACAGCCAAATCTCTAATGGGCACAATATTGTAGTTGTATGTACTGACCCCTGCTCTAAGTTCATTGCCATTATTTTTACTACTTCTCACACTAAAGAAAGTGCATTTCAACCCATTCACCTGATTGCATTTATGCCCTATCCACTGCCTATCATTTCTTCCTGCACATTGACCCTATCATTACACCAACTGCTCCACCAGTTGACCTATCACTCTAGTTCCTCTCATCCTGCCAACCTCTCTAAATCCTCTCTAACGGCTCTTGCAAACCTGCTTCTAAGGACATTGGTTCCTCTCAAGTTTAAGTGTAACCCATCCCTTTTGTACAGTCACACCTTCTCCAGTGATCCAGAAATCTGAAGCCCTGCACCAATTCTTAGGCACGCATTCATCTGCCCAATCATTTTATTCTTACCCTCACCACCTCATCCCTTATCTTAGCAATGCCATTGGTACTATTGTGTACCACAACTTCTGAACTTCCTCCTTAAGAATGGTTACTATCTGTGACTGCCATGGAACATTACAGCACTGTACTGAAATTTTGGGCCAGATAGTGTGCTGACTTTTTCGTCTCCATCAGTATGAATCTAATCTATCCAGTGAGGAGGCATTTTTGGAGCCCAACAGCAATGATGAACCTACTATTTGGAAATTTGGAGGAGATACAAAGAATACAAGGGATGTCATTAGCCATGAAACATTGAGTATAGTTTCTACTATGGTAGAACCTATAGTCAGGGTTCATACACGACTCCCGTGGGTTTGAGAATCTCTGAGAGAACATTGTGAATGGGCAAAGAAAGCTGAATTTGATGACATGGAAGAGATATTGGAATTTCATTACAATATCCCATGGCTCTGTTAGAGTTTGAACCAGAGAGGCTGCAAAAAGAATAAGAAATCCTTGACGTACCTGACTGCACTAAGGCACATTCCACATTGATGCCATTTGCGGCTCTACTAGATAATTTTACCACAAACATCAGCCTCCAGATTTACTACCATCATCATATTTCAAACAGCAGCTACACTCAGACTCTCACCTCCCCCACTCCAACTCAGCATGCAAAGTCACCACTACCATTTACATGCAATGATATGAATTGGCTGGGGGTGGGGTGTCCTGAGTTCTTAAACTCTCATCTATTTCAAAATGAAACTGCAGCAACTTCTATCCACAGCAGAGTTCATTCTCCAGAAAGGTGCAGAGGGAGAGTAGTTCTGTGCAGGGAGCCAACCTCAGTAACAGCAGCTATCAGTAAACTTGAAAAATCAGGCTAAGAGAATGCTGGTGATATTCAACAGTTCAAGTTGTAAGGAGAGGAACAGAGTCAATATTTCACGTTAAAGTTCAGCCTCTGTTGTGTTTTACCAGGAACTATCTTGCACAAGTGGCACCTGGGTCACCCTGCTAAATTGCTGTGTCTCCAACTCTTTACATTCTTAATAATCTTGACCACTTTTATCTGGTCCTCTCTGGACAGAGGCAGAATCAGAATCAGGTTTAATATCACTGGCATATGTCATGAAATTTGTTGTTATGCAGCAGCAGTACATTGCATACATAAAAACATACAGTAAATCACAATAAGATATACACACACACACTCACTCACTCACTCACTCACACACTCACACTCCTGAAAAGAGAATTTAGAGAGCTAGGTCGAAAGCTGAGAAGCAGGATCTCCTGTGTAGTAATTTCTGGATTTCTGCCTGTCCCACACATCAGTGAGGATAGAAACAGGACAATGCGGCAGGTATCTGAGAAGCTGGTGTAGGGGGCAGGGCTTCAGATTCTTGGATCATTGGAATCACTTATAGGGGAGGTACGACCTGTTCAAAAGTGATGGGGTGCACCTAAACCAGGGGTCGGCAACCCGCGGCTCCGGAGCCACATGCGACTCTTTCATCTCTGTGCTGCGGCTCCCCATGGTTTGTTAGTTTTTGAAATGTAATTCGAAATTTGAAGATTATGGTGATCTTGTACAATCTAAATAAAACGTTGTGGCGACCCCATTTCCTGGCACATCCGAACCGGCTCACAATTAGCCACCGTTCTGGCTAAGGGAGATAACCTACGGGGGTTTGTGAGTACTTGTCTTTTGGAGCATCCGCGCCCACGGGGGGGCAGGTTGAGGGAGGCTTTAAAGCAAGGCTGTTTAGTTCAAATAAAGTTATCTTTGACTGCAGTGTTGTTATCTTAGCGCTGTGTGTAGCACACCACCACAACGTGTTTTTTATCGCTATTAATATACGTCACCACTGTCAATCCCTGACACCCGCCAGTGCACGATTTCTTTTAATTTTTCGATCGAAGGTAGGCTAACTATGGAGTAACCTTCAACCCAACGTCTTTTTTTCTGAGTTCAAAATGTTTTTGTTGCATGCAGAAATGTAATTTCGTTTTCTCTGCAGGAGTTCATCAATTTCATAAATGCAACACATTATAGTTTGTTTATACATAGCATAAAGGCAAAACAAAAACCGTTGTATGCAGTGCTATTTCATTTTAAATGTCAAACGGGTTTTGTGGCTCCCCATGTTTTCTTTTCTGTGGGAAATGGGTCCATAAGGCTCTTTCAGTGGTAATGGTTGCCGACCCCTGCCCTAGACGAACGTGTTAATCGAGCCTGAGTGTTACATGTAGTTTTGTATATAAGACCATAAGACAATTATAACAGTGCTAAAGAAAAATAATGTGGGCTGCCTTAACGACTGTCGGCCAGTAGCACTCACTTCGACAATGATGAAATGCTTTGAGAGGTTGGTTAAGACTAGACTGAGCTCCTGCCTCAGCAAGGACCTGGACCCATTGCAATTGGCCTGTCGTCATAATAGGTCAACTGCAGACACAATCTCCATGGCTCTTCACATGCTTTATACCATCTAGACAACACTAACACCTGCGTCAGGATTCTGTTCACCGACTACAGGCTCAGCGTTTAATACCATAATTCCCACAATCCTGATTGAGAAGTTGCAGAACATGGGCCTCTGTACCTCCCTCTGTAACTGGATCCTCAACTTCCTAACTGGAAGACCACAGTCTGTGCGGATTGGTGATAACATATCCTCTTCGCTGACGATCAATACTGGCACACCTCAGGGGTGTGCTTAGCCCACTGCTCTACTCTCTGTATTCACATGACTGTGTGGCTAGGCATAGCTCAAATACCATCTACAAATTTGTTGACAATACAACCATTGTTGGTAGAATCTCAGGTGGTGACAAGAGGGTGTACAGGAGTGAGATATGCCAACTAGTGGAGTGGTGCCACAGAAACAACCTGGCACTCAACATCAGTAAGACGAAAGAGCTGAATGTGGATTTCAGGAAGGGTAAGATGAAGGAACACATACCAATCCTCATAGAGGGATTAGAAGTAGAGTGAACAGCTTCAAGTTCCTGGGTGTCAAGGTCTCTAAGGATCTAACCTGGGCCCAACAATTGATGTAGTCATACAGAAGGCAAGACAGCGGCTATACTTTATTAGGAGTTTGAAGCGATTTGGCATGTCATCAAAAACACTCAAAAATCTCTATAGTTGTACTGTGGACAGCATTCTGACAGGCTGCATCACTGTCTGGTATGGAGGGGCTGTTGCACATGACCAAAAGAAGCTGCAGAGGGTTGTAAATCTAGTCAGCTCCATCTTGGGCACTAACCTACAGAGTTCCCAGGACATCTTCAGGGAGCGGTGTCTCAGAAAGGCAGAGTCCATTATTAAAGACCTCCAGCACTCAGGGCTTGCCTTTTTCTCACTGTTACCATCAGGTAGGAGATACAGAAGCCTGAAGGCACACACTCAGCGATTCAGGAACAGCTTCTTCCCATCTGCCATCCAAATCCTGAATGGACTTTCAAGCTTTGGACACTACTTCACCTTTTTTAACATACAGTATTTCTGTTTTTGCACATTTTTAATAGTCTATTCAATATATGTAATTGATTTACTTGTTTATTTATTATGTTTTATTTTATTTTTTTCTCTCTCTGCTAGATTATGTATTGCATTGAACTGCTGCTGCTAAGTTAACAAATTTCACGTCAGATGCCAGTGATAATATAACTGATTCTGATTCTGACATAGGAGCAGAATTAGGCCATCTGGCCCATTGAGTCTGCTCTGTCATTTGATCATGGTTAATTTTTTTTCTCCTCCTCAACCCTAGTTCCCAGTCTTCTCCCCATAACCTTTGATGCCATCTCCAATCAAGAACCTCTCAGTCCCTGCCATAAAAACACACAACGACCTGGCCTCCGCAGCTGTATGTGGCAACAAATTTCACAAATTCACTATCCTCTGTCTAAAGAAATTTCTCCACATCCCTGTTTTGAAAGGGGGCCTCTCTATCCTGAGGCTGTACCTCTTGTGCTAGACTCTCCCACCATGGGAAACATCCTTTCCACATCTACTCTGTCCAGGCCTTTCAACATTCAAAAGGTTTCAGTGAGATTCCCCCCCCCCCCCATCCTAAATTCTAGCAAGTACAGACCCAGAGCCATCAAAAGTTCCTCGTATGATAACCATTTCATTCCTGGAATCATCCTTGTGAACCTCCTCTGGATCCTCTCCAATGTCAGCACATCTTTTCTAAAATGAGGGGCCCAAAACCATTCACAACACACCAGTGCCTTATAAAGCCTCAGCATTACATCCTTGCTCTTGTATTCTAGACCTCTTGAAATGAATGCTAACATGGCATTTGACTTCCTCACCACTAACTCAACTTGCAAGTTAACCTTTACGGTGTTCTGCACAAGGACTCACAAGTCCCTTTGCAGCTCAGATTTTTTTGATTTTCTCTCTGTTTAGAAAATAGTCCGCATATTTATTTCTACTACCAAAGAGCAAGACCAAGCATTTTCCAACATTGTATTTCATTTGCCACTTTCTTACCCATTCTCCTAATCTAAGTCCTTCTGCATCCTACCTGTTTCATCAACACTACCTGCCCTTCTAACAAACTTCGTATCATCTGCAAACTTGGTAACAAAGCCATCTATTCCATCATCTAAATCATTTATATACTGCATAAAAAGAAATGGTCCCAGCACTCACCCTGCTGACTGCAATTTTGTCCTATCAGCTGCCTGCCCTTCCTGACAGTCTGACTGCACACTATCTTTACTATTTTACCATCCGTCCTATCCTGCAACAAGATCATCCACATTACTTATTATACTACGCACATTCAGATACAACACCTTGAGTACCGTATTTGCTATCCTTTCTGATTCTGATCCTAATGTTTTGATACTCAGCCTGTTACCTGCAACTAAGAGACATAACCTGCCTGCCCTTCCTGATAATATGACTGCATCCTGTCTTTGCTTTTTTAGCATATGGTCTATCCTGAGTCCCTTCATTCCTGTTCCTATCCCCTTGCCAAATTAGTTTAAACCCTCCTGAACAACTCCAACAAAGCTGCCTGTGAAAATATTGGTCCCCCTTAGGTTTAGGTCTAGGAGGGGAAGCTGCCGTCTACCCCTCTAGATGATGTAATCACGTTTGTGTGGACCCACCTCAGTACAAACCCACAACGTAAAATAACAGACAGTACACAATATGCGATTAAATGATTACACTTTATAACTCTTACTTCGGCTATGTGGTTAGTAGAGAAACAGAATATAAAAGAAAAAGGCGCCACTTTTATTAAAATAGTTCGTGCACAATAAATCGGTGGAGCTCACGCAGCAAGTATTCCTCCACCAAACAACCTCTGCCGAAAATGCCGCTGACCCTCGGACTCCACGGCAGAAATTTGGGCGCAAGTTTTGGCAGGAGAGAGTTTTAACATTTAAAGTTAGTTTTATAGAGATAGTTAACATCTGAAAATCTACAGTATATCACAGGAAGTGGTGTAACCACGACTTTCAGGAGACATTTACACTCATTTCTACCCTTCTAGATAAGGTCAGAGGTTGCGGAGTGCACGTGAACCGTGGGTGGAGAAACTGCTGGTCACAACACTACCTCACTTTTAGTGGTCCTGGATGCCTGCCAATCCTCTGATCTCACATGGTTACACCTGCCTGTCGCCAAGCAGCCTCTATTTTGATTGGCCATTGTTCTGTCATTCAGCGTCACTTCGACCCTTGCGAAGTAGAAGGCGGGGCAAGAGGGCAGGAGGGATGTTAAAGGTTGGCGCAGGCGTACTACCGTTGCGGTGTAGCCAATGGGGATGCGCTGCTGGTGGGCGGGGAGAAAATGGAACCGGTGTTACGGAGCGCCCGGGCGGCGTTGGAGGTGAGACGGGACAGGGGGCAGCACGGCTGGAGGGTATTGGATGGGGGTGACGGGGCAGCACGGGTGGATGCTATTGGATGGGGGTGACGGGGCAGCACGGCTGGAGGGTATTGGATGGGGGTGACGGGGCAGCACGGGTGGAGGGTATTGGATGGGGGTGACGGGGCAGCACGGGTGGATGGTATTGGATGGGGGTGACGGGGCAGCACGGGTGGAGGGTATTGGATGGGGGTGACGGGGCAGCACGGGTGGAGGGTATTGGATGAGGGGGTGAAACGGGGCAGCATGGGTGGAGTGGTATTGGATGGGGGGTGAGATGGGGCAGCAAGGGGAGAGGGGATTGAATGGTGTAAGATGGGGCTACACGGGGGCAGGGGGATTGGACAGGGACGGATGTGCTGTGCTGGAGTGTGAGCTCCCAGACTCTGCCCCATGTCAGCTGGAAGTCTAAATAAAGAGCGAAATAGCTAATGTTACAGACATACAGTGGGTCAAGCTGCTTCAAATAGGTCGACATTTCACTTCATGTAAACTGATGAACACTCGCAGCCGTTTACTTTATGGCCCATAATGTCACCTGGTTAAGGGAAGTGGTTTGATTTTTAAATTTCCCATTGTTTTCATTGAATTGCTGTGTGTTGTTGCCTTCACGTTCCTGGTAACTTCTCCAGCCACCACTTCCCTTCTTATTTCTGTAGCGCCCCCCACCCCCGTGCCCCTCCCCCAGTCGGTAGGAACAGCCCCTCCCCCGCACAGCCCTTGTTATTGTTGGAATGTCTTGCCCTTTTCCCCTCTCATTACCACCACCCTTCCTCTCGATCTCTTTAACACTGTGATCTCCTAACCACCACACCCTCTACTCAAGTTTTGTCCTCTGACTTGTTTCCAGTTTCCAATCCTTGTTTTTGATGGCAAGGATCGTGATTTTGGAATTTGTTCCCTGGTCTCCTTGCTTCTCCTTTTTAAGATTTGGGTAAATGATTTGGCTCTGATTTTGATCATTGCCCTGTTAACTCTGTCTCCTCCACTGTCAAATGTTAACTATTTAACATGCCTGCTAAAGGTTTTAGAAGTGTTGTAATAGTAGCAGCACCTTTTAGTGCAGACTGTACCACGGAGAGAACAATAAATTCTGAAGCACTGCTTTAGTGTGGCTGCACTGAAGTGTAAAGTCTAGTCAGGCTGTGGCTCACAGTGTAACTTGAGTGAAGTGTTATGGAATTAAAGCAACTAACTGCTGCTTTCCTTACAAATGTGTATACAAGCACACATGCGTGGCACTACAATTACAAAGGTATGTCCATTTCTGTCACGTAGTGATGCTGGAAAAACTAATTCATGTCTTTATATCCAATAGACTCAATTATTACAATGCACTTTTTTACTGGCATTCCAAAGCAGTCTTCATTCAGAATGCCACTGCTGGACTTTTTCAATAAAACCAGGATGAGGGAGCATATTATTCCTGTACTAACTACTCTGCATTGGCTTCCTTTTAGAATTGATTTTAAAGTTCTCTTAAAGCTCTAAATGTTCTGGTACATCACAGAATAGCTTTTGTTTTATAATACTGCTTGAGCTCTTGGGTCTTCTTCCCCTAGCCTCTTAAATTGAAAAATAATTGGGCAGGTCAGCTTTTTTTGAACAATGCTCCTAAACTCTGGAATTCAATACTTAAAACTAACAGGGATGCAGATTAGCTTGACACTTAAATGCCAGTTTAATACCTATTTATTTAACCTCGCTTTTAACTAACATCTTTTTGTCTTTTATTTCCATATTTGTACTGTTACGAACCCCGTAACTGGGTCACTTACCAGCAAAGATGGAGACGTCCGTTGAAGTCTGATGATACTATTTTTAACAGTATTTATTAGTAAAAATACACAAAAATAATATCAATGCAAATATACAGATAATATACGTCATCAATACTAAATCTAAAGGTGCTGGTTTAATAATAATCAATAAGAAATAAGCTCTATCGTTGTCTAGGGGATAATGTATTGTCCGATGGAAATATAAAGTTCCCTCAGTTCATGCAGGTTGTTGCTGTTGGGGACTGTTGTGTTGCAATGGTTGGGGGGAGAGAGAGATTTGGAGAAAAACTTGCCGACTTTCCTTTTATGATTTCGATGCATCAGGATTCTCGTTGTCGTGGCCTTTCACTTGTGGCCTCTCCTTTAGCTGAACCGTTCTTCTGTGATGAGCCTGCCACAAGGGAGGATGCACACGAGCTCCCACCGGCCTTCGCTATAAAACACTGTCACTGGATTTCTAGCGTTTCTCCTGGTGCGTCAAAAGGGGTTGTTCCCCAGACCCCTCTTTTATCCTCACTCACGGGGTCTCAGATGTCAATCAGGTTGGGATGATGCAATCCCTCAACCAGACCTCTCTGGTTGTCCCCTGAGGGGTTTCAATGAATAGTACAGTACTCAATACACAATTCCGTCTCCAAGAGACAATGGCCGTTATCAGTGGTTCCGTCCCACTGAGGCCAGGACGCATTCCAAATCTTGTGTATTCTGCGTGTCTCCCTCTCATTTCCTGGGTCCCAGACCCGAATTAATAGCGATCTTGCGATTCTCAAAAAGGAGGGGGTGACTTTGTACCCTTCGGTCCCTCAGAGTTGCTTCACATTCATAACAGTACTTTTATCTCATTGTAAAGCACTTTGAACTCTGTTGTTTGTATAAACAGGTTATTATAGGTAAGGCACAGAGATGCAATACAGAAACATGGTCTTCAGCCCAAAGAAATCCATGCTGATTGTTACCTGCCTACACAAATTCTACTTTAATCCTGTTCTTTATTCTCCCTATGTTCTGTAGGTGGATTCTGTTCCAAAGGGTTGGGGAGATTGGGAAGGAGGAGGCTGATTATGTTCTTGAAAGATGAGGCCTGAGGTGGGTTAGCTGTGACCATATTAAAAGGCAGGGCTGTCTTAAGGGGCTGACTCTTGCTCCTATTTTCTTGTGTTAATGTGCGGACAGGTCCTAAAAGCAGTGGATGGTTAAACATCTCTCTTCCAGCAGGAATGGTAGGTTGAATGACAGAACATTCTACATTCTTGAGCATGGTGTTGTGATGTCAACTGCCCAGACAGCACCTTTCCAGTGCCTCCCTCTCAGTAACTTGTAAGGGCTTGCTGTGGTTTGTTAACCTGATGGGTTCCATCCTAAACATCAGGCATTTTCACTAGGCAGAACTGCCACAAGCTAATCTTGCCAATGGCTGCTCAGCAATCGTGCCAGATTCCAGGGTTCCCTGACAGCAGGACACCTCCTGTGCCAGTGATAGTGTGACACACAGGCGATGGCCAAAATCCAGTAACACTGTAGTCAACTGACCATTTCATTTGTATTAAAATAGTTGCCAAGGAAAGGTGTAGTCTTTGGATGCGATGAAACTCGAGGGAATCGTTGGTGAGTAAATTAGATTTGGCAGTGCGATGGGAACTTTTAATCTTGCATCCAAGTGAGAAAAGTTGTTTGAAATTATGACCAGTTTATTGTTCAGTTTTAAGGAGCGTCGGGGCAGCAGATGATTGAGTGTTGAGTGGGAGAATTAGGCCAAGGGGCACACTGTAAATCGGTCATGCTTTCCATTCTACCAAGTTTATTGAGTCTCAGGTTAAACTGGCAGGCTCCAGCATCAATTGAAGTAGAAGGATCAAAATAGCATACGTTAGTCAATTGAGACGCGGCTGAGATTCTCCCCAGGGGCAGGTATTGTGTGTATCCAGCTGCCAAATACTTCTCTGTTGAGTGAGGTTAAACCTGTCGCTACTGACCAGTATCTCACCTGCCTTTATTCCACATCCAACTGTGTTTGAAGTGAGCCAGAGGCTGCCCAACCCTAACACCACATCTCATCTCCCATCTTTCCATTGACAGCTCCCAGCCTCTGCCTCTGTATTCTCCCTCCCCTGCCCTACATCAACACTTTCCAATGAACTCCTCCCCAATTCCTTACCAGCTCTGCCCAGGTCCTGTCCTCACCTCTTTACACAGGCTACTTCTCCATACTCGACTCATCCAGGTGACCTGAAACCTTAACTGCCCATGTCTCCGTATGGATGCTGTTCGGCACGCTGGGTTCCTCCAGCAGCTTGTGTTTGTTTTGCTGCCAATTCCAGCATCTGACTTGTGTCCCTGTGTATTGTGATGTTTGGGAAACAATGATTGTCCCAGGATACCGGAGATACAGTGGTGCTAAAAAGTTTGTGAACCCTGTAGAATTTCTATTTCTGCATAAATTTGAGCTGAACTGTGATCAGATAAAGAGAACCCAATTAAATAAATAACACAAAACATTGTTCATTTATTTATTGAGGAAAAATTATCCAATATAACACATTTGTTATGTGAACCTTTGGGGTAATGCTTTCTACAAAAGCTATTTGGAGTGGGGTATTCCAATACTGAAATGAAATTGGAAATGTAGGTTGCAGAGGTGCTCTGCCTTATAAAACAGACACATTAAGTCAGGTTACTGACAGCCTGCACTTTTAACGAAAGATCTGTTTATGTGCACCAAGCCTTAATCAAAACAACTTTCAGAGGACCTTGGAGGAAGAATTGTGGAGGTGAATGAAGCTGGCAAAAGGCTACAAAAGCATTTCTAAAGTGTTCATCAGATGGAGGAAGCTTAGTACTGTTGCTGCTCTCTCTATGAGTGGGATCCTGCAAAGATCACACCAAGAGCACAATGTACAATGCTGAAGAAGGTGAAAAAGAACTTCAAGGGTAACAGCAAGAGACCTGCAAAAACCTCTAGAACTTGCTAAAGTCTCTGTTCATGCGTCCACTGTAAGAAAAACACTGAACAAGACTGATGTTCATGGTAGGGCACTACGGAGGAAATCGCTGCTCTCCAAAACAACATTGCTGCGTGTCTCAAGCTTGCAAAGGACCACCTGGATATTTGACAACTCTTCTGGAACAATATTCTGTCAAAAGTTGAAAGTTTTGACAAAAATGTACGTTGCTATGTTTGGAGGAAAAAGGGCACTGCACTAAAACCTCATCTCAACTGTGAAGCATGGTGGAAGGAGCATCATGGATTGGGGCTGCTTTGCTGCTTCAGGGCCAGAACAGCTTGCGGTTGTTGAGGGAACGATGAATTCAAAATTGTATCAAGACATTTTACAGGAGAATGTCGGGTTAGTAGTCCATCACCTGAAGCCTAAAAAGTTGGATAATACCATAAGACAATGATCTGAAAGGCAAGAGTAAATTAACAACAGAATGGTGTAAGAAGAATTAAAATTGTGGTTTGGAATGGCCGAGTCCGAAGTCCTGACCTTAATCCTATAGAAATGTTGTAGAAGCACTTGAAACAAGAAGTTCATTCAAGGAAGCCCACCAACATCAGAGAGTTGAAGGTTCACATACTTTTACATGTAATACAAATACATGTAATATTGGATTATTTTCTCTATAAATATAATTTTGTGTTATTTAATTGGGTTTTTATCTAGTTTTAGGATTTGTGTGATTTTAGATCATATTTATGCAAAAACAGAAAATTCTACAGGGTAAACAAACTTTCTAGCACCACTGTAGTTGCAAGGGATCTATCCACTAATAGCATATAGAGTAACAGTTTAATAGCACAGAAGCCTGGCCAGGTGACGGACCTTTCGGTGGGTGATCAGTTAGGGAACAGTGATCACATCTCCTTAACTTACAGGATAGCTATAGGTAAGGATAAGAGTATGGCCTATGCGGGAGAGTTTTAAATTGGAATAGTGTATGAAGGCATTAGGCAGGAGCTAAGAAAACTTAATTGGGAACATCTTTTCTCCAGTAAGTCCACATCAGACATGTGCAGGTGTTTAAAGATCAAATGCACAGAGTACAGGAAAGGTATGTTCCTGTTAGAATGATGGATGGAGATGAAAGGATAAGAGAACCTTGGATGGCCAGAGAGGTGATGAATTTGGTCAAGAAGAAAAAGGAAAAGTATGTAAAGCTTTTGATGTTAGGATCAAAGAAAGCATGAGGAGTATAAAGAAGCCAGAAAAGGACTAAAGGGAATTAGAAAAAGCCAGGAGGGGCCATGAAAAGTCCTTTAGCAAGTAGGATTAAGATGAATCTCATGTATGTGATCTGTACGTACATCAAGAGTAAGAGGATAACTAGGGGGAGGGTAGGACCATTGAAAGATAAATGGGGGAACATTTGCCTGGATGAGGAGAATGTGGATGAGGTAACTAATGAGTACTTTGCTTCAATATTTACCAAGGAAAACAATATGAAGGACCAAGTGATCAGTGCTGAGTGTTCGGACATTTAGAGATCGAGGAGGAGGAAGTGTTGGCCCTCCTGAGTATTAAGATGGATAAGACCCCAGAGACCAATGGGAGTTACCCCACATTACTGAAGCAGACAAGTGACGAGATTGCTGGGCCCTTGACCAGTATCTTTGTGTCCTCTTCAGCTAAAAGGGAGGTCCCAGAGTTCTAATGTTGTACCTCTATTTTAGGAGGGAACAAGGGAAGATTCTGTAGAGATCGGTGAGTCTCACGTCATTTGCGGGGAAATTGCTGGAGAAGATTCTTAGGGATAGGATATATGAGCATTTGGAAACCCATGGCCTAATTAGGGAGAGCCAGAATGGCTTTATGGCAAGTTTTTCCTTACCAACTCAATTGAGTTTTTTGACAAGGTGACGAGAGAGATTAGGATGTATGGGATCCAAGGTGAATTGGTTGGTTGGATTCAGAACTGGCTTGAGCATACAAGATGGGGTAGTGGTTGAAGGGACTTCGTCAAGCTGGAGGTCTGTAATTAGTGGAGTTTTGCTGGCATCTGTGTGCTGGGACCTCTGCTGTTCGTAAATGAACTGGCTGAAGATGTAGGTGCGTGGGTTAGTTAAGTTTGCAGATGAGACCAAGATTGGTGGAGTTGTGGATAAAGCAGAAGACTGGCAAAGAATACAGTGCGATATATGAGGGGTGATTGGTAAGTTTAGGGCCTAAGGTAGGAGTCAATTTTAGAAAACCTAGCACTTATTTTTCAACATAGTCCCCTCCTACATTTACACACTTAGTCCAGCGGTTGTGGAGCATACGGATCTTGGACCTCCAGAAAGTGTCCACAGATGGGTGATTGATCAGTTTGTGGCCTAAGGTAGAAAGAGATAATTATACAGCTTTCGTTACATGCACATGCAGGTCAACTCTTTGAGTGATTATGTAGAAAGTTTGAAGTTAATAACTCTTCTCAATAGACTGACATCCATTTAGAGCAGAAATGAGGAATTTCTTTCACCAGAGGGTGATGAATCTGTGGAATCTGTTGGTGTAGGTGCCTATGGAGGCCAGGTCATTGGGTATATTTAAGGTGTGTACTTGATAGGTTCTTGATTAGTCAGGGCATGAAAGGTTAAGGGAAGAAAGCAGGAGAATGGGGTTGAGGGAGAAATGGATCAGCCTTGATGAAATGATGGAGTAGTCTGTGGGCCAAATGGCCTAATTCTACTCCTCAATCTTAATAAGGACCCTCACCATCTGTAACATACCCTCTTCTCATTACTACCATTGGGGAGGAAGTACAAGAGCCTAAAGACAGACTCAGTGTTTTAGGAACAGCTTCTTCCCCTTCGCCGTCAGATTTCTGAACAGTGCATGAGCTGTACCTCACTATTCATATTTTGCACTGTTTTATTTATTGTTATTGTAGCTTATAGTAATGTTTATGCCTTAAGTTGCAATAAAAATACTTATGCCATAAAAAAAATTAATTTCATGAGCTATATCGATGATAGTAAGCCTGATTCTGATTTTCTGTACTCGTCCAGGTATCTCTTAAATGTTCAAATCGTACCCACCTCTACCACTTCCTCTAGAAGTTTACTCTATATACCCACCACCTTGTAAGGAAAAAGGTGTCCCTCAGGCCTCCCCTCAACTAAACTTGTACTAGTTTTAATATCCCCAACCCCAAGCTCATGACTATACATCTTATCTATGCCCCTCTTGACTTTAGATACTTCTAACTTAAAAAAAAACCTCCACCTCCTTCGCTCCTGAGAAAACAGTCACAACGTATCCAGCTTCTCATGATATGTCAAACCATCCAGTCCCAGTAACATGCTAGTGAATCTTCTCTGCACCTAGTCCAGCTCAATTACATCCTTCCTATAGCTGGGTGACCACAACTGCACACACTGTAAGTGGTCTCGCCAATGTCTTATACAGCCATAACACGATGTCTCCACTCCATGAAGATTGATAAAGACAAGTGTTTCAGATGCTGCCTTCAATCCATCTACCTGTGCCACCACTATGTACTGTACCCTATCTCTGCAGTGCTCACCACAGCCCTGTCATATCTCATTTGGCACTGTATGGCAATGTTAACCCCTATTGTAGCTCCAGGTTATAACAGTGGACTTTGACCCATGATTGTGTGATTCTACAGGCCTTAATTAACACTCAACAATGTGCACACTGGAGAAATTGGTAGGATCCCCTGCTGTACATTGAGGACATTGGCCAGTGTGCAGTGATATAACCTTGCTGTTGTATGTGGTTGAGAGAACAAGGTGCTTGAAGCAGCCCTGATGTTTCTGGCAGCTTTTTGATTGTGTTTATTTCTTCTGTCAGCTGCGTGGGAGCAGTGCTCCAGGAGTGCATGTCGTCATGGGAAATGAAGCTTGTGACCTGGACTCCATGGTCTCGGCCATTGCATTTGCCTACTTCCTAACCAAGGTCAGTACGTGTGACAACAGCCATGGCACACCCAAGCACCATGCCCACTTGGCAATCGTTGAGTGAACAAAAGCTGTTGCCCCCTAACCTGATCCATCCCAGCTCACGTTCACTCACCACCCTTCTGCTGGTTAACTTTGTGGCAGCAATTGTGATATTTTCACCTTCAGATCTTCCATGATCTCACTCCCTCCCTCCCTACCTTGGAAAATCTCAGAAAAAAAGCCTGCCTAACTCACCACTATGACATGGTGATTCCAGTGTCTGCGTCATTTACAAAGTGCATTGTATCCAGTGACAGCACCTTCTGGTCAAGAAAATGAAGGAGGCATGCATTGTGCTTAGGATGTCAGGGCATGAAGGGATATGGGGAGAAGACAGGAGATTGGGGCTGAGAGGAAAATTGTATCAGCTATGATGAAATGACAGAGTGGACTCAATGGGCCAAATGGCTGAATTCTGCTCCTATATCTTGTGGTCTTAATCCCTTGATGATTCTAAAAAGATTAATAATTCTTTTCAGAGTGAAATCAGGAGGTCAAAGGAACAGGCAGGTAAGGTTAAGGAAAATCACAAGAGGTTCTATGTGTATATAAAGAGTGACAGGGTGGCTACAGAGTCGATAGGTCATCTTGCAGATCTAAGGAGCTATCTGTCTCAAGGAGATGGGTGGGATTTTTAATTAATATTCTCATCAATGTTTACTGAGAAAGCCATGATTGCTCATGAGATGGGGAAACTAGTCCAGATATTTTGAAGGAAATTTATAATTACCAGGGAAAAGATAGTTGTACCCTTACAAAGCATTAAAGTGGATAAATCACCAGGGCCTGGCTGAATACTTTGTGGGAGGCTAGAGACAAAATTGTGGAGGCCCTTCTAGAGATATCTGCTTCATTTGCCACAAAAGAAGGTGACTATTGTTGTTCCATTGTTTAAGAAAGGTAGCAATGACAAACCATGGAGTTACAGGCCAGTCAACCCTATATCAGTCACAAACAAGAGAAAATCTGCTTATGCTGGAAATCTAAGCAACACAAAAGACGCTGAAGGAACTCAGCAGGTCAGGCAGCACCTATGGAAAGAGTAGATGTTTTGGGCTGAGACCCTTCAGCGGTGTGAAATTATTGGAGAGAATTCTGAGGGACAGGGTCTACCAGCATTTGGATAGACAGAACCTGATGAGGAGAAGTCAGCATGGCTTTGTCATGGGAAGTTGTGCTTGAAGGACCTTTTCAGATTTGTTTTTGTTTTTATTTTTGAAGAGGTAACCAAAAGGATAGACAAGAGTAGGGCAGTGGATGTTGTCTATTTGGAGTTGAGCAAGGCCTTCAGCTTGGACCTGCAAGGTAGGCTGGTCTGGAAGGTTAGGTATCATGGAATTGACGGAAAAGTTAGATGCATTCAAAACTGGCCCAGAGACTGGTGGTTGAAGGCTGTTTTTTCCGAATGGAGGCCAGTGACTGCTGGCAACTCCTTCCACATCAGCACTGTGGAGTACTTCACCAGAAGGACAAGCAGTTCAGGAAGCCAAGACTTATCACCATCTCAGGGCTGTTTGCAACTGGGCAACAAAAACTCGCCTTGTCTGCAACACCCACACACATAACTGAATTAAAAGAAATTTTGCATTCTGTGTCACTTCTTTTGACAAAGATTTATTTGTTTATTATTTAAAATGAATTCATATCTTCAAACTGCCAGAGTTGGGGGAAGCAAGAAAGAAGAGTTTCAAATTGCATTGGAAGCAGACATTCCTAGGATTATTAGCCTAATACCCACAAACCTGAGACTAAAAAAACAAAAAATGCCAGGAAAATTTCACTGGGTCAGATGGCCTCTGTGGAATGAGAAACAGGTAACATTTCCTACCCTGTTCACTTGGCACACATTCTGTATAACCTCTTCTAGTTCAGTTTCAGAATTCTAGCATCTGCAGCTTTGGTGGGATGGAGATGTGTCTCTACCAAAGGAGGAGTAAGACTCCTTTCTTCCGCTAGCCTGCAAGTCACCCTTGAGCGAGGTGTAGCACCTGCTTACCCCCCCCCCCCCCTTCAATCAGGAGCAAATATGGTAGATCGTATGAACAGCTGGTGCTTATCACTGGTTATGGTTATGCGACCACTGAAACAATCTCAAAGAGTGTTGATAATGGGCTGGGGTCACCTGTCTTGTGAAAGCACTACCTAGAAGGTGGCAATGGCTAAGAACGATCATGCTCATGGAAAGACCATGATTTCCCACATCATACAGCATGGCACATAATGAACAAATGAAGTCATGTTCTGATTTGTCATCCACATACCCTCGCTAAACATCTTCTATGATCATAGAAAGTGCATTGACCAGAAGCGTGAACTGCTTTCTCCGCGAGCTGCTTTACCTGCATATTTACAAAGCCATTTTGTTTCAGATTTCTAATATCTCCAAGATTCTGTTTAACCTGCTTGTTTTTGTACTATTTATTTATAAAAGATTTTTACTACTTTGTAATTTCAGAGGGCAGTTCTGTTTTACCTGTGTTTCTGTGGCCTGGAGTAAGTTACAGTCTCAGACTGAATTGTCCTACCATCACTGAGATGAAATTGCACTGAATTTTTCAACATAAAACTGAGATTATTTGTCTAGTAACATAATCACATTGCAAAAATCAAAATGCTGGATAAATCCAAGGGTTAGGCAGCATCTGTGGAGGGAAATGGACAATCAGTGTTTTGGTTTGAGACTCTATCTGCACCAGAATAATTGAATGCCCATTTCCCTACACAGATCGGTTCCTTCAGCATTTTGTTTCTTGCTTCAGATTCCGGCACCTGCAGACTTTATTTGTCAACATAATTGCCATGGTTGTGAGCCCAGTCGTCTTTGCTCTTGCACTTAATGAGGCAAGGCAATGATTGGGTAAAAAACCCGCAGTGACACACACCACGGGTTAATAGGTACTCTTGGATTTATTTAAATATAGACATCATTGAAACCAAAGACAGTCATTGTGCCCATCTTAAATATCCCACGATCGGAGTTTCCTTTACGTGGCGAGTGCACGTTCCTCCTCCGGGAAGGCCAGATTTCCGAAGAGCTGCTGACGTTTCGAGATGAGATTGATCTGCACAGCCTGCACAGGGAGGGACGACTGACGCTGACGCTGGTTGACCACAATGTTCTACCCAGGTAAGGGGAGCTCAAAATAAGATTACTGATTTAAGGAACTAGTTGAGAGCATATCTGTTCAGTGAGTCGTGATCTGAAATATACCATGTGAAGTGATGGTGGAATGATAAATAAAGACTTGTAGCTCTGTAACTTGCTTTCCATAAAGGTCTTTTACATTCACCTAAACATGACGCAGTGACATTGGAGCGGCACCTTGCCCAGAAAATAGCAAGCCCCCAGTACATCAGAGTATGAGCATTAAAATTTGTGTTCTTTCATCACCCACTGATACTGGCAGGCACTGCATAGTTAACGGTAATGTGCCCTTGCCCAATTCACAATCTCTACCTAAAAATTTAATATATGGATTAAGATTTGCTGTAATTTGTTTTCAACTTTCATATCTTAATATACATATGTTGTGGCTTTGTGTTACAAAAAATTGTGACATGGAAAGTTTTCTAGGAATACAGCCTGTAATGTGAGAGTTGCCTACATGACTCAAGTAACTAGAAATAGATTTGATGCAAACTTAATGAAAATGAAGCAAGAATTTGAAAAGAAAGCGTTCATGAGGATCAAACAGAGGGACTGGAAATGTTTGGAGAACTGAGGTACTGTTTGCTAGTAGACTGTCTACTGTGCAGTATGACTTTCTGAAAGGGAGAATGCTGTAAATCTGCAGTAAAAACATTGCACAAAGCAGCAGGTACTGCTCTTCTGAAATCATTAACCTGTAAAGTTAAATTGCCTCAGTACTTGCAACAGTTGGAGAAGTGATGGGGTTTCAGAGTATGGAAGCAGGGAATAGTGTGATAGAAATTGGAGGGACAGAATTCTGGTTCATTTAGTAATCCAGGGACTTGAAAGCTGGAAGACTTGAGCCATTCCCATCATAGAACAACACAGCACGGAAACGGGCTCTTCGGCCTATCTAGGCTGAACCATTATTTTGCCTACCCATGACTTCTAGTATAGTCTCACCCAATATGCTTGACCTTGTGATTTCTGACTTTGTATGTAGGCTTAACAACATCAGTCTCTACAACACTGTTCTGGTGCTCTGGTGCCCTGCAACTCTAGTTTAACCTACCCCAGACCCCAGTGTATCTCTAGGATATTAGCCATGTGAAGTTCGGGTGCAAACCACCCCATCTGTACAGGTCCCATCTTCTCTGCAAGAGTGCAATGATCCAAAAATCTGAACTCTGCCCCCTCCCCCTTGCTGCACCTACTTCTTAGCCACGTGTTGAACTGTATGGGTACTGTCATTGTGTAGGTCATTCGGTGTGGAAAAACACAACTATCTCTGTGCTTCTGTTCCAACCCACAGAGGCGATGCAGTCCTGGAGAATGGGGTGATAGAAGTGATTGATCACCGCCCCCTAGAGCGACCCTGTTTCTCTGGCTGTGTAGTAACCTCTGAGCCCGTGGGCTCCTGCACAACCCTGGTGACGGAGCGCATCGTCCAAAGAGCACCTGACATTCTGGATGAGCAGCTCGCTTTTTTACTGCGCAGTAAGAGTTCCACTGTGTGTCGGGGCAGGGTTTTATTTTCAAGACAGATTCCTCCATCTCGTTTCAGTGACCTAACAGTGGGGTTATGTCAGTTGTGCAAGTTTGTATATGAGAGTTCTAACTGTTCCCTATTTATTACCTAGTTTCCTCATATACAAACCCCATTTCCAGAAAAGTTGGGATATTTTCCAAAATGCAATAAAAACAAAAATCTGAGATATGTTAATTCACGTGAACCTTTATTTAACTGATAAAAGTACAAAGAAAAGTTTTTCAATAGTTTTACTGAACAACTTAATTGTATTTTGTAAATATACACAAATTTAGAATTTGATGGCTGCAACACACACAACAAAAGTTGGGACAGAGTTAAAATAAGATTGAAAAGTGCACAGAATATTCAAGTAACACCGGTTTGGAAGACTCCACATTAAGCAGGCTAATTGGTAGCAGGTGAGGTATCATGACTGGGTATAAAAGTAGCGTCCATCAAAGGCTCAGTCTTTGCAAGCAAGGATGGGTCGTGGCTCACACCTTTGTGCCAAAATTCGTGAGAGAATTGTTAGTCAGTTCAAAAGGAACATTTCCCAACGCAAGATTGCAGAGAATTTAGGTCTTTCAACATCTACAGTACATAATATTGTGAAAAGATTCAGACAATTCAGAGACATCTCAGTACGTAAAGGGCAAGGTCAGAAACCACTGTTGAATGCGCGTGATCTTCGAGCCCTCAGCGGCACTGCCTAAGAAACCGTCATGCTACTGTGACAATTATAGCCACCTGGGCTCGGGAGTACTTCGGAAAACCATTGTCACAACACAGTCCGTCGCTGCATCCAGAAATGCAACGTGAAACTGTATTACGCAAGGAGGAGGCCATACATCAACTCTACGCAGAAACGCCGGCAAGTTCTCTGGGCCCGAGCTCATCTCAGATGGACCAAAAGACTGTGGAACCGTGTGCTGTGGTCAGATGAGTCCACATTTCAGATAGTTTTCGGAAAAAACAGGCGTCGAGTTCTCCGTGCCAAAGATGAAAACGACCATCCTGATTGTTATCAGCAAAAGGTGCAAAAGCCAGCATCTGTGATGGCATGGGGGTGCATTAGTGCCCACGGCATGGGTGAGTTGAATGTATGTGAAGGTACCATTGACTTTGAGGCGTATATTAGGATTTTAGAGAGACATATGTTGCCATCAAGGCAACATCTCTTCCCGGGACGTCCATGCTTATTTCAGCAGGACAATGCCAGACCACATTCTGCACGGGCTACAACAGCGTGGCTTTGTAGACACAGAGTGCGTGTGTTTGACTGGCCTGCTGCCAGTTCAGATCTATCTCCTATTGAAAATGTATGGCACATCATGAAGAGGAGAATCAGACAATGGAGACCTCGAACTTTTGAGCAGCTGAAGTCTTATATCAAGCAAGAATGGACAAAATTTCCAATTGCAAATTTACTACAATTAGTTTCCTCAGTTCCAAAACGATTAAAAAGTGTTATTAAAAGGAAAGGTGATGTAACACAATGGTAAACATGCCTCTGTCCCAACTTTTGAGTGTGTTGCAGCCATCAAATTCTAAATTTGTGTATATTTACAAAATACAATTAAATTGGTCAGTAAAACTATTGAAAATCTTTTCTTTGTACTTTTGTCAGTTAAATAAAGATCCATGTGAATTAACATATCACAGATTTTTGTTTTTATTGCATTTTGGAAAATAACCCAACTTTTCTGGAAATGGGGTTTGTATAATAGTCACGTCTGTCATCAAACCTCTTAATGATTTTATTGAAGTTTGTCTTGTTTTCCACTGAATTGGCCCTTTCAAGCTGAGTAGAAATTGCTATTACCTTTCTAGAAGATTCCTTGCTATGTGTTGGCCAAATGTGCCACGCCCTTGTCTGTTGTGGAGGGCGACAGACATGAGATCCTGCAGATGTTGGAAATCCAAGGCAACACACAAAATTGCTGGAGGAACTCCTCCAATGTAGAGGGTAAATGAAGCAGAGCGGGCAGATGGGTTAGGGAGTGCTGCCAGGCTGAGCTCCATGTAAGAGGTTCTTGAGTAAAATTAATTTATACCTAGATCAGTTCATGGAATTATGATCATTGCATTCATGAAGATGTGGCTGAGCAAAGGGTAGTACTGGCAGTGGTATAGAAGTCTCAGATATGACGAGGTACAAAAGAGGAGGAGAAGTTGCTCATTAAGGAGAATGTTGTGATGATTGTTAGGATGTCCAGGAGGTATTGTCCGATGAAGCCATGTATATAAAATTTAGGAATAAGGGAGGGACATTCACTTTGCTTGTGTATTATTATAGATTTCTCCAACGTCAGTGGGAATTACACTGAAATAATATGGACAGCGATTGTGTCAGTTTAAGGGGCAACATTTATGAAGTGCATTTTTTTTGAGTTGAAGTGTGCAAATGGGTTTGTCCTTGACTGTATCTTGGCATCAACGCAGGTGGAAATGTCAGTGGGGGATCATGGTGACTGTAATTCAAGCAGTTTGTAACTATAAATTCTGTAGTTAAAAAAAAGTTAACATGGTAAATTGGGAAAGGGCTGATTTCAATTGCGTAAGAAAAGACCTGGCAAAAATCTATTGATTCTAGATGCTCATGAATAAAACATCAAATAAGAAGTGGGAGTCTTTTAAATGAGTTAGAAAGTGTGTTTTAGTCAGTAAGAGAGATAGCAAGGTCAGAGCCAGACGATGGATGCTAAAGGTATATTCAGGGAATAAACAGGAAGGATGTGACAGGTGGAGGCAACTGGAATTGAGTGAATCTTGAGGAATTAGAGAAAACTTGAGAAAGAAATTAGAAGGGTGATAGGGAGTCATGAGATGAGATGAGTCATGATAGATGAGACGTTAAGGAGAATCCGGAGACTTGGTATTAGATGCAGGAGGGTAGCCAGGGAAAGAGTGGGTTCCTGTAGACACCAAAAGGGTGTGGAGCCAGGCAAGGTGGGTGAGTTCCAAGGAGAAGGGTGTGGAAGGTGAGTTCATGGTCAGCTGTGTTGATGGTCTGAAGTCATCATTATTAAGGAGGTAGTGATATTAAATGTAATGGAAAGGGATAGGTAAATTGCCATGGTTGAATGGGATCAATCCCAGGATAGTATGAGAAATGAGAGGAAATGACTCTGGCCCTGATAGAGATGCAGCAATATCTACAGCTGAGGTACTTCAAGAAAGTTGAACAACAGTTATTGTTCCTTTGAGAAGGGCAGCATATGTAAGAAAGGTAACCATGGGCTGGTACATATTAAACCCATGCTAGTGTCTTATTAGAAAAAGTTCAAAGTGGTAGAATTTATGTGCATTTGCAAAGGCAAAAGCTGGTCAGGATGAGAACCTCTTCAAAGTAAAAGATGAGTTTATTGTCATACGAATGTGTTGGCACATGTGCAGTGAAAAATTTGATCAAGTGTGGAAGGGAAGTAGCTGTTCTGTTTTTATGCAGAGAGCAGAGTTCTAGGGAATGAACAACAGAATTTTAAGGGGGAGCTGAATGAACAGAAGCAAGAGAGCTTTAGAGGGGACAGGTGAGAGAAGAGGAGGCTGATGTAGAGCTGGAACACGGAGTGGGTGGACTGAATGGCTTCTCCCTGTGTTTGTGCACCACGGGGTAAGGCTGATTCTCTCATTCCTTGTGTACTACAGGTACTATTGTGCTGGACTGCATCAACATGGCTCCCGCGGCAGGCAAAGTCACTCCGAAGGACTCTGAGTACGTTGCTCATTTGGAATCCAGATTTCACCATCTCCCACCCAGAGCCACTATCTTTGATGCACTACAAAAAGCCAAGTTTGACGTCAGTGGTAACTATCGCTGCATTGGTGATTCTATGGAGTGAATCCTGGGTGAGAGGTTGGGTTGGGGAGAGGGGACGAGTTCAGGAAATCTGCCACAGTCGTCCTCTAAGAAAGTTTTATATTCCTCTTCCAGCTTGTGCCCAGCTGGGGGGAGGGGTTTGCATGTGTCCAGGCCCGGTAGGAGAGGGGGCTGTGTGGACCCAGTGTGGAACGGTAAGAGCTGGAGCTGCCTGGGTCTGGACCTAATGGGCAGCTGCCTTGGCCTGGTGTGGGTACTGAGGGAGCAAATGGGACTGCGGAGGGGGGTGGGGAGCTGCTTGGACCCAGTGTAGTACTGAGGAAACACTGTGGGACTGTTGTGGAGGGAGCTGCCCAGGTTTGGGCCTGATGGGGAGTTGCCTGGGCCTGGTGTGGTGTTATTGTGGGACTGCAGCAGGTAGAGAGCTGCCCGGGTTTGGCGGGAAGCTCCCTGGACCCAGTGTGGTACTGAGGGATGGGGTGGGGGTTGTGGAGGAGTTGCCCCTGCCTGGTGCAGTACTGAGGGAGCGCCGATGTGGGGGAGCTGCCTTTGTCCAGTGTGGGATTGTAAGGATTGCAGCAGGCGATTCATGCACAGCACAGTCATCAAGTATAAATATGATAATAGCCAGGCATTCATTTTTAGATATGTTGGTTGACATACTGGTCAGTATCATGGTATTCAATAGCAGGACCTCTGATCCTTTTGATCTACCAGGGAGGAAAGATGAGAGAGGAGAACGGGTTTAATGACAGAAGGTGCATTCCCCCTGCACACACCCCCCCCCCCCGCTTCCTGTAATTATTCTCCCATCAGCTGCTCCATCCTACAGTAACTACACCATATCTCATTTCCTCTGTGCTCTTCTTGTCATCCATCCCTCACCTGAACTTTGGCTCCAAGTGGATTGTGAACCCAGGCAGGTATTGAAGGTGTTTTCTGTTAACAGCTGTAAAGTGGCTTTTATCCCACTGCTAATGGTCACGTGTATCTTAACAGGTCTGTCCACTCTCACTGAAAACCCACTGACTGGTCTCGGCTAAACATTGATCTATCACCCTCCTCTTTCACTGAAACCCCACTGACAATGGTTATGTGACTTAGTGTTCTTTGTCGCTTGTTTGGAGGTTTTTTGTTTCGTCAAAAGATATCTGCACTCAGAGTATGCAGAATATGCGTTCAGAGTGGGCCACTGTGTCCAAGCCAACCTTTGTCCACTCACATTAATCTCATTTGCTTTCATTAGGACTGATGTTCCCTGTATGTGCCATTTAAAAATAGCATGGGAGACCATTCAGCTGCCTCGGACTGTTGGAAGTCTCTCCAATTTTGTGGTGTGCTTTTTTTATATAGGCAATAGGTGCAGAAGTAGACCATTCGGCCCTTCGAGCCTGCACCGCCATTCTGAGATCATGGCTGATCATCTACTATCAATACCTGGTTCCTGCCTTGTCCCCATATCCCTTGATTCCCCCATCCATAAGATACCTTCTTAGCTCCTTCTTGAAAGCATCCAGAGAATTGGCCTCCACTGCCTTCTGAGGCAGTGCATTCCAGACCCCCACAGCTCTCTGGGAGAAGAAGTTTTTCCTTAACTCTGTCCTAAATGACCTACCCCTTGTTCTCAAAACATGCCCTCTCCCAGCGTCTGGAACATATTTCCTGCCTCTATCTTGTCCAATCCCTTAATAATCTTATATGTTGCAATCAGATCCCCTCTCAACCTCCTTAATTCCAGCGTGTACAAGCCCAGTCTCTCTAACCTCTCTGCGTAAGACAGTCCAGACATCCCAGGAATTAACCTTGTGAATCTACGCTGCACTTCCTCTACAGCCAGTATGTCCTTCCTTAACCCTGGAGACCAAAACTGTACACAATACTCCAGGTGTGGTCTCACCAGTGCCCTGTACAAATGCAAAAGGATTTCCTTGCTCTTGTACTCAATTCCCTTTGTAATAAAAGCTAACATTCCATTAGCCTTCTTCACTGCCTGCTGCACTTGCTCATTCACCTTCAGTGACTGATGAACAAGGACTCCTAGATCTCTTTGTATTACTTCCTTACCTAACTCTACACTGATCAGATAATAATCTGCCTTCCTGTTCTTACTCCCAAAGTGGATAACCTCACACTTACTCACATTAAACGCCATCTGCCAAGTATCTGCCCACTCACCCAGCCTATCCAAGTCACCCTGAATTCTAACATCCTCATCACATGTCACACTGCCACCCAGCTTAGTATCATCAGCAAACTTGCTGATGTTATTCTCAATGCCTTCATCTAAATCGTTGATGTAAATCGTAAACAGCTGTGGTCCCAATACCGAGCCCTGTGGCACCCCACTAGTCACCACCTGCCATTCCGAGAAACACCCATTCACTGTTACCCTTTGCTTTCTATCTGCCAACCAGTTTTCTATCCATGTCAATGTCTTCCCCCCCCAATGCCATGAGTTTTGATTTTACCCACCAATCTCCTATGTGGGACCTTATCAAATGCCTTCTGAAAATCGAGGTACACTACATCCACTGGATCTCTGTTGTCTAACTTCCTGGTTACATCCTCGAAAAGCTCCAATAGATTAGTCAAATATAAGTCTTCTACAGGATCACTTTTTCCTGTTTCCTTTTGAATGTTCAGCCTAATCCTGCTACAAGTTCCTGACAACAGCAGCTCAGTGCATTGAGGAATAAATCCTGTCGTGCCTCTGTCTTATGTGAGATCTATCATCTATCTTACCCTGTGTTTTCAGGTCAATTATTTACAATGAGACCTAGCCTAGTGCCTGTTGACACAAAGACAGGAGCATTGCCCATTGACACCTGGGGGTGAGACCAGTTGGAAATAGTCGACGTTGAGATGGAAAATACCATCAGCTCCTAAGTTCTTTTGTTTTGCCAGGGTTGACCACTGAGCAGATGCTGAGGAAGGATTTGAAAGTTGTGTTTGGCGGAGACCTTCGCTTGGCCACCAGTGCTGTCTACTTGACACTTGAGGTAGGAAAGATTTGAGGGACAGCAGAGCCACTTTGGTCAAGCACAGAACAGGTTGCTGGCGAAGCTGGAGGGAGTGACAATCTGTATGAACCTCAGGGTAGATTTGGTGGAGCAGATTTTTACCAAGGCTTAAATTCAAGGGTTAAAGATAAAGAGTAAGTTGCAACTTAATTAAAATAGGAATGTCTGGAAGAGTTGACTGCAGTCACCATGTGTAGAAGATGAGGAAGTCGAGGTCCTGATGGGGGGAGGTTGGAAGAGCAGTAGATCAGAACATGAGTCATTCTCACAGAAACAGGTCATTTGGCTCTCCACATCCATACCAACCGGTGGCCACTGATCAATCCCATCTTCCAGCACCTGGAGTCTTCCATACTTGGGTGGCTAAAGTGTTTGTCTAAACAGCTCTACAATGTTGTCTTCTCTGCAATCACCACCCTCACTGGATTCGGGGACTAGCCACTAAGTCTTGTAATCCTTACCCTAAACTCATGACCTCTGGTTGTTTCTACCTCAGATATAGGGAGGTGTCCCTGTACACCACATAATTTTATACAACTCAATCATATACCAGTGTCACACATAAATGGTCAGCACATAAATTGTGGGACAAAGAGCCTCCTCATACGTTGTGTGTTAGTGTCCAACAGCAGGGTTGGTCAAGGACTAGTGAGCGGTAGTGATGGTGAGCTCCTCGGGGGTTGGACTCAGATTGAGCGTATTTGAGGTGGATGTGTATTGCCTCCTTAGTACGCATTCTGAAAGAGGAGGGACCAGCCAGAGGCTGTGGTCCACTTTGGTATTGATTAGAAAGAGAGAAAAATGGGGTGGTAATCTCAGTTAGTCCCTGTACCATGCACTATTGAGACCAGAAAGAGCAAGATGGTACAGACAAGTATGTGACTGCAGAGGGAAGGGCTTTGGATGCATGGAGCATTCAGCTCATCAGAGCATTGCACAGAGAGAAGGGCAGTGTTGGCAGCTAAAAGTTCCAGGCTTCAGATGCATGGAGACTTCAGCTCATTGGGGCATCCCGGCAGGTTCATCCAGTAAGGGTAGAGCTCAGGAGATGATCGCTATGACTACAGGCCTCCCAATAACCAGCGGGAGATGGGAGAATAGATGTACCTCTGGGAGCATAGCATCGGAACAGACCCCCTGCCTGTGGTGTGTGTACCAAGCATGATACCAAATGAAACTCATCCCTTATGCATGCTTGTGATCCATATCCCTCCTCCCTCCATTTTCTGCATGTTCATGTGCCTCTTGAACACCAGTCTTCCATTGGTTTCCACTACCATACATGGCATCTTGCTCCAGGCACCCATCCCTGTATTTTTTTTAAAAAACTTGCCCCTATAAGTTTCATCTCCTATCGTTAAAGCTTTGCCCTGTATATTTTGCATTTCTACTTCGGGGGAGAAAGATTCTGGCTGCCTGCCCTATCTCTGCCTCTCTCGATTTTATAAATAAAGTTCGATCAAGTCTCCCTTCAACCTCCAACACTCCATAGGAAATAATTCAAATTTGTTCAAAGTCTGGCATCCTAGTAAATCTGTTCTTTACCCTCTACAAAGCCTCCACATCATTGTAATGAGGTAGCCAGTTTTGAAAATCAATATTCTATGTGCAGCCTGCTGACACACCTCAGAAATTCTGTTTCCCCCCCCCCCCCCCCCCAGAGACTTTTATCTCAAGGCTATCCCAGGTATTATTTGGGAATCTACAATCCCTCTGGATAGAACACTTTTTTATTACATTTCTCTGCAGTTGCCTGCATATGTTCCCTTATCTCTTGTTGACAGTGGAGGTCTGTAATATACTCCTAACAAAATTACGAGTGTTGTTTTGTTCATACACATGTGACCTTGTTTGAGGAGCCTTCCAGGGAATCCTAAGGAAATACTTGGGCCATGCATTTTTTTGATATAACTCAAGGATGGATTGTTAAGATGGTGAATGAATGTTTGGATCAGATTTATTGTCCCTACCATGGTTACATTTTCCTGTTCTCCCCTTCGCCCAACACTTGCACCCCTCCCCCCACCCTCCCTATGTCTGAACTGTATAGGTTGTGCCTGACCTGCTAAATGGAGTTGACAATAATGCACTTTGACCCTTCACCTTTACTGCAGGACTTTCTGGCCCGTCCCTGTGTGAAGAAGGAATTGGAAGAATTTTGTCAGATGAAAGGCTACGATGTTCTGGTTACCATGACCATATCCTTCAATGAGGAGAAGGAGCCTTCCCGCCAGTTGGCCATCTACAGCCCTTGCAGCCATTTGAGGGAGCTGGTATGTGTCAAAACTTGAAGTTCAGTGATCTGCTGTACTGTAGGACAGTGACACACACTGGGTTCAGTGGTCAGTAATCAAATGCTAGATCTGATAAGGGTGTGCATGAAGATTTAGGGAATGGAGGGATGTGGACCATGTGCAGACAACAGATTAGGTATCATTAGTTTATTTTATTTGGGACAACTTTGTTGGATGAAGGGCTTGTTCCTGTGTTGTATGTTCAATGTTACAACAGTGAGAAACTGTTCCCTCAGTCTTGGGGAACTTTAACAAGAAGTGTATGTTAGAGCAGGGAATTCCCAACTTTTTTTTATGCAGTGCACCTGTATCATTAAGCAAGGTGTCCATGGACTCCAGGTTGGGGACCACTGGCTTAAAGGAAATGTGATTGGGTGGTTGAAATTTGAGATGCATATCTGGAGAGAGTAGTGGAAGAGATTAAGAATTTAAATGAGCATTTGCACATGTTCAGGTGGTGAAGAGGTGGAAAATGGAGTTAAAGGTGAATGCATATGGTGGGTCTAACGCTTCCACCACCCTCAGAGCTAATGGATTGGGAAGCAGTGGTAGAAAGGGAGAGGCTCTTTACTTTGGCAGGTGGTCAGTAACAGGGTGCAGGTAGCAAGGTCATTGACAACTGTGCAGTGCAGAAGAGATGTCTCTTTGCACAGATTTTTCATGGAATGCACTCTTGTTTTCAAGAGAACCGTTAAAAGGACAGTTGATATAGAGAAGATTCAAGGTTTCAAAGGTACAGTATACATCCTGAAATGCTTTTTCTTCAGAACCGTCCACAAAAAGGAGTGCCCCAAAGAATGAATGACAGCTAAATGTTAGAACCCCAAAGACCCCCCCCCCAGCTCCCCTCCCACACATAAGCAGCTATTTTGTTTTTCTTTCTTCCCCCCCCCCACCCCCACCCCCAGCGGAGCACTGAAGCATGCAGCAAAGCATCGATAAAGACACAGACTTGTAGTAATCCAAAGACTACTCATTCACCCGGTAATTCAACATTCCACAGGCTCTCTTTCTAATAAGGGAAAAAGAGGTGTCTCAGTTCCACTTGTCTATGAAGTAAACCAGAGAAAACTGACACAATACCGTGGGGAATTGGGGAGATATTTCTTCACGCAGAAATCCGGTGAGGAAAAGATTGATTTGAGAGAGGCAGAGTAAATCTCCTGTCACTCCTCTCCTGAGCACCATCGATGTCTCCACTTACTTAAAAGGGCTATTTCTCGAGTAACAGTGAGTGTCAGTGTTGTAATGTGAGCATTGTAAAAATAAGTTAATACTAATTACGATAATACTAACGTAGCAATACTCCTGCTAGGGAAAGCTGTTTGTAAAGAGAGGCTGGTTCCAGGGTTGGGGGGGGGGGGGGTTTACTTCTGTATTCTTGTCCGGTGTGCGTGTGTATGGCTTCTCTGCCATGCAGTACGGTTCAGTGAAAGACGGTTTTGCCGTCCCAGATAAAGTTGCTTCCTTTAGGCATGAAGCTGTTGAGTGGTCCTTTTTCAAAGTAGAAGTTACCACATTTTTAGCAACGAGGTGAACTGGTTTTTGTACGTGCCGTCCTGTTTTGTTTTTGTAGTTAGCTTTAGCTAGGCTACAGTGTGCTAGCTAGTTAGGCGGCTACGTATGAGCAGCAGTGCCAAGGAGGAGCAGCACAGGGACGAGAGGCAGAGGGTGCCAGTGTCTGACAGGAGCTGGGCGGGGACGAGAGGCAAAGGGCGTTGGTGTCCGAACAGGATCTGTGTGGGGATGAGGAGCCTCACGTTCAGATGGCTACCTTTGGGACTAGCGGTGAATTTGTAGAGGGTTATGAGGACTGGTTGGAGTATGAGGAAAGGTTGGGACACTTTTTCTGTGCTAATGGAATTACTGAGGAGGCTAAGAAGCACTCTATTCTCCTGAATGTGTGTGGGGCAAAGACTTACAAGCTGATAAACTTAGCCACACTGCAGAAACCAGGGGAAATTCCATATGACGAACTGGTCAAGCTCGTGGGGAACTACCACAATCCAAATCCTTCAGTGATAGTCCAACAGTTCAAATTTCACAGCCATTTCAGGAAGCTAGGTCAGTCTGTGGCCAATTTTGTGGCCGAGCTTCGGCAGCTGTCAAAGCATTGTGATTTCGGGGCAGTGTTGGATGATATGCTCTGTGAAAGATTGGTATGCGACATTAATGATGACGCCATACAACACCGCCTGCTGGGGGAAACCCCACCGATGACTTTCAAGAAAGCCTTAGAGATTTCCAAAGACATGGAGATAGCTGCTGATATTGCCAAGGATATCTAGAAAGGACATGGGGGTCACAGTTGGCAGCAGTGCACCAAGTCAGGAGGGAGACTGGTAAACAGGCAAAGCGGGTTGAATGTTTTCGGTGTGGAGGGACGTACTATGCAAATAATTGCAAATTCAAAGACTCTGTCTGCCGTGCTTGTAGCAAAAAGGGACATTTAGCTAAAAAGTGCAGGAGTTTAAAGGTTAAGGTTAAGCCTGGGCAGGGGAAAGCTCAACAGGCTCAGGCAGCCAAACACCACCTAGGAGAAGCAGACGAAGAGGCAGAGTGTGTCTACAACATGCTTGCGGTGGAAACTGAGGGACTACCTGAACTATATTATGCCACAGTTACTGCCAGGGGAAAGGACATTAAGTTCGAGATTGATTCAGGGGCTACTGCATCTGTCATTAGTGAGGAGACGTACAGGAGGACATGGGGATCCAATCTGCCTCCCCTCAGACCATCAAAGAAACTCAGGACCTATACGGGGCAGCCCATACCTCATTTAGGGGTATTATACATGGATATTTCAGCTGGGGGTCAGAAGGCTGAAGCCAGGCTGGTGATAGCTAAGGGCAGTGGGCCCAGTCTTTTGGGCCGTGATTGGCTTAGCAAAATCCGACTCAACTGGCATGAAATTAAGTATGCACACATGACGGAGGAGATCCTGCAGTGGTATAGTGATGTTTTTCGGCACGAGCTGGGCACACTGCAGGGCGTGACAGTGAAACTCCACATCGACCCTGAGGCCACACCACGTTTTTTTAAGCCCAGGTCAGTGCCCTATGCTATGAAAAGCAAAGTTGAGGCAGAGCTGGTACGCTTACAGGGGCTGGGCATGATTGAGCCCGTCCAGTTTTCAAGGTGGGCGGCTCCCGTTGTTCCAGTTTTGAAGGCGGATAAAATGGTGAGGATATGTGGGGACTACAAGCTTATGGTGAATCAGGTCTCTAAGCTGGAGGAGTACCCATTGCCACGGGTGGATGACCTGTTTGCGACCCTGTCAGGGGGTAAGCTGTTCACAAAGCTGGACATGAGCCACACCTACCAACAGCTGCTGCTCGCCAAGGATTCAAGGACTACGTCACCATGAATACGCACAAGGGATCATTCAAATACAATCGCCTGGTGTTTGGATTGGTGTCTAGCCCCGCCATTTTCCAAAGGACAATGGACTCTTTGCTGCAGGGGATTCCGCATGTAGCAGTGTATCTTGATGATATTTTGATCATGGGAGCCATGGAGGGGGAGCATCTGGCCAACTTAGAACAGGTGTTGAAGAGGCTCTCAGACGCAGGGCTGCGATTGAAACGCGGAAAATGTGTGTTCCTAGCTCTGAGTGTGACCTACCTGGGACACAAGGTGACAGCTGAGGGGCTTTGTCCAGTGGAGGACAAATTGAGAGCTGTCAAGGAGGCCCCAAGCCCCAAGAGCGTCACTGAACTCAGGTCATTTTTGGGCATGGTGAATTATTATGGCAAGTTTCTTCCTGACCCCTCAAAGGTTTTGGCCCCACTGTATAAGCTGCTTCACAATGACACTAAATGGCGGTGGGGTGAAGAGCAGGAGGAAGCTTTCAAGGAAGTGAAAGAACTTCTCCACTCAGCGAAGCTGCTCTTTCACTATGACCCAGACAAAGAGATCACCCTTTCATGTAACGCCTCACCCTGTGGAATCGGGGCAGTTCTCTCACACGTAATGGAGGACCGCTCAGAGAAGCCTATTGGTTTTGCTTCACGTACACTGATAGCTGCTGAGAAGGGATATTCACAGTTAGGCAAAGAAGGTCTGGCCATTGTTTTTGCAGTCAAACGCTTTCATCAGTACCTCTATGGACATGCATTCACAATTTATAATGACCATAAACCACTGATGGGCCTGTTCAGTGAGACCAGATGAATCCCACCACTAGCCTCAGCCAGGATACAGCGTTGGGCTCTCACATTGTCAGCCTAACAGTATTCTACAATGTACAGAGCGGGTAGGGATAATGCAAACGCCGATGCGCTGAGTCGACTGCCTCTACCTGAGACGCCTGTTACTACATGTGTGCCTCCAGACACTGTGTTCTCATTGGAGAGGCTGTCTGCGACACCTGTAAAGGCAACCCAGATCAAGCAATGGACAGAGAGGGACCCAGTCTTGTCCCAAGTCAAGACTTTCCTTTTACAAGATTTACCCAGAGCTGTGGAAGGAGAGGAACTGAGGTCTTATGCCAAACGCAAGACCGAACTGAGTCTGCAGGATGGCTGCGTTTTCTGGGGGCGAGTGTCATCGTACCTCCCCCGGCTGTTCACAGATTGTGGAGGAAATTCATGAGACTCATCCAGGGGTGTCTCAAATGAAAAGCCTTGCAAGGTCCTACGTCTGGTGGCCAAGAACAAGGTAAAATCATGCATGCAATGTCAGACCAATCAGAACATGGTACCACCAGCTCCTTTGCACCCATGGGAGTGGCCAGACCACCCCTGGTCTAGGCTACATTTGGACTTTGCTGCCCCCTTCATGGGGCAGATATTTCTTGTAGTGGTAGATGTGCACTCCAAATGGATAGGAACTCACATCATGAGCAACATCACAGCCCACTCAACCATAGACAAACTCAGGCAAGTGTTTGCAGTCCACGGGTTGCCTGGTCACTGATAATGGCCCGACGTTCACCAGTGAGCTGTTTGGTGAGTTCATGCGGCACAATGGCATTCGTCACATTCGGACGGCCCCTTTCCACCCAGCCTCAAATGGTTTGGCTGAGCGGGCTGTTCAGACAGTGAAGGAAGGCCTGAAGTGGATGACAGGGGACTCTCTTAGTACCCGGCTTTCACGTTTCCTGTTTAAATACAGCCTCACGCCACAGACTACGACTGCAGGCACTCCAGCAGAGACGCTGATGGGGTGTAGGCCCAAGTCGAGGTTGGACCTGCTGTGCCCGGACATGAAGGCAAAAGTGGAGAGAAAGCGGGAAAAGTAGAAGGAGGGACATGATCAACATGTGCGAGAGAGACAATTAAAACATGTCTATGTGAGAAACTTCAGCAGTAACAACAATCAGCAATGGCTACCTGGAGTTATTGTTAAGCGGAGTGGTCCAGTCTCCTGTTGTTAAGCTGACTGAGGGACGTGTTTTCCGCAGACATCAGGACCATGTGTGCCTGCGTCATGATACAGGCTCAGAGGCAAGACAGTTCCATGGAATTTCCAATGGTGAGACAGACTACTGTGGGAGCATGTCCACCAGTGACTTTGCTAGAGAGAGGGAGAGACGCTGACAGAGGGGTTAAAATCCCCTGAAGAGGAAGGACATTCTCTCACAGGCTCCTCTCATGCCCCCAACACCAGATCCACGCAAAACACCCTCACCAGTGTCGCCTGCTGGGCCACCGGGCGTAGTGTGCAGATCACAGTGCACTCGCAAACCACCTGACAAACTGAATGTTTGACTGGACAGTTTTGTGTTAGACCGAATGTTGAATCTGCCACATTTTTCAGGTGTTTTGTATCGGTAAACTGTTGCTGAGACACTGGTATAAGTTTCAGTGGTTTCCAGGTTCTTTTACATTTGGGGAATGTTGTAATGTAAAGGGGGAGAAGTGTTGTAATGTGAGCATTATAAAAATAAGTTAATACTAATGAGGATAATGGTAATGTAGCAATACTCCAACTGGGGGAAGCTGTTTGTAAAGAGAGGCTGGTTCCAGGGTTGGGGGGGGGGGGGGGGTTACTTCTGTTTTCTTGTCCAGTGTGCATGTGTATGGCTTCTCTGCCATGCAGTACGGTTCAGTGAAAGCCTCTATGTAAATATCAGTTTTGCCATCCCAGATAAAGGTGTTTCCTTTGAGTATAAAGTTGTTGAGCAGTCCTTTTTCAAAGTAGATGTTACCACAGTCAGCAGCGATTTTATTTATTTTTTTACTAAGCTAATCATCGCCACTATTGGGGTAAGATCCTCCTTGAGGTTTTCCGGGAAAATTCATAAATGCCTAATCAGATAAGATCCTGAAAAGGAATAACGTATAGGATTATGGGGAGATGGGGTGGGAGTAGGAAGGGTGGACTAGCTGGAGAGATCTATCGAAGAGCCATTGTAGGTAATGGTGAAATAGTCAAGTAGTCTTTTCCTACGTTGCGTTGTGATTTGAATGCAGGCAATTACCATATTGCTAACTGGAAGGTGGACGGAAGTGTGGATTGGGGAAAGGGAAGTAGGAAGTTTGTCTGGACTGTCATCAGGTGGCCTGTCACTGGTGTCTAACCTCCAGATTCTGCATTTTGCAGGTGAGCTGTGTATTGGAGAAGTCCGAGGCCCCATCACTACAGCTGTTGCCAATGTACAGCCCCTCATCAGAGATCAGTGCCTACTCCCAGGGCAACAGGCTGGCTTCTCGCAAGAAGGTGCTTCCCATCATTGAGCGTTGGCTAAAGGCCTGGGAGACAGAGGGAGCAACAGGCATGCTGGAGTGCAGAGGCTGGGGCAACAGCAGCGATGCCAGCCGCACAGAGGACACCTGCCAGGATGAAGACTTGCCACTGCCTCCAACACCCATGAACAGCCTGGTGGAGGGTTGCCCACTGGATGGTGGCTTGCCCAATCTGACACCTGAGGCCCTTCTGGAGAAGTTCAACCAGATGCCTGCTGAAGGGCTGGCAGATACAGACTGCTCTGACTGCCATTAGCCAGGGATTGGCATGATTTTGATTTTATTTTGAGACAATAGGTAGAAGAAGCCATTTGAACTACTTGTTATGACTGGCCCTTGCCAGTGCTTCTTGTGAGTAGGGCAATGGGAACGTGGGCTTCAATCAGCCATGGGAGGTGAGTCAGCAGGTTCTTCCCAACGAGCCCCATCCACAACTGTTGACAGATGGGTTTTCTGAGATTGGATCTAGGATCAATCTTTGTTCTTCTACATAATCTTACAACTCACACACATCTTAACAACATGAGAACAGAAACAATCCATGTAACTCCATGACTTGCTATTCAATGCTGTTGAGAGTGATCTGCACTCCAAACTTATAACCTCTCTTAACCAAAGTCTATCAATCTTAGAATTCGAATTAATAACTGACCATCAGTTTTCATTAACAGACCAATTCCAAATTTCTAGCCTGGTTTGTGTGCAGAAATGTTTCCTAGTATCATTTAAGTACTTGGTCCTAATTTTTACAATATACTCCTGAATGAGCAAAGATTGTGTTTATTACTTCGTCAATTCCTCTTTAATATCAAATACACCAATAAAATGGCTCAATCTTCCAGATCATAGCTTGATATCTTGAGCAATGTCTTCCTGCTGATGAGCTATTCTGATAAACCCAGCACTCACACCTTCACTGCGTTGGGGCACTCCCCTACATTGGAGCAAGAGGCAATGCTTTGGTTGCAGGATTTTATTTGGTACCTATATTTTCTTAAGAGATTGGTGAGGAAAGATGTGTATTCACCTTTTGATTATGTAGTTTTTCTGGAGTTTGGGGAAATTGGATGCATGCATGAAAAGGGGAGAAGGCACCGTGTTGTTTGCCTTTCCTGGCTTTGTCTGGCTCTCTGGACAGGTATGCAATGTTTCCCTCCTTTCCCCACTGCTCCAGTGAAATAAATCTTCCTTTCCACATTGCACTGAGAGGCAAAGGCTCTCAGTTTGAATGCAGTTTAAATGCAGTACCCACACCAGCTGACACAGGCCTTGAAGAACAATCGTCTTGAGAGAGACGTAGACCATTACTCAGTGAGCACTCCCAAGCTGGGAGGCAGCAGCACCTGATTAACTGCTTATTAGCAGATGCTGAAGTCTTGAGAATGGGGCATTCCCTTCTGTATAAATTACCACTGCAGCATTTTATGTGGGGATAGGTGGAGAGCAAGTATCTGAACCCATACATGCAGCAGAAATCAGAGTAACATAGTAAACCTATTACATGCAAGGAGGCCATTCAATACTACAGTGTTTCTTACACAGGGAGCAGATAAAAATCTCAAGTCTTCCATTTCATTTTCACAATATCAAGGGTGCCTTTTTAAAATTTTTAATAAAGAAACCTGCATTCTTCCTGAGGACTGGGGTAAATTTACAAACAACCACCGATCCAGAGAGCTCTTTAAGTCTGACCCTTTACTACCTTGTGAAAGTTCAGGAGATTCCCTTTTCATTTGTTTTTAAAATAAAAAAGCATGGAAACTTCCAGTGGGGAGGCGGGGTGAATACTTTTTCTAGGCATTGAATATTTAGGCAGAGGTTGATAGATTCTGATTGGTCAGGGCATGAAGGCAGGAGACTAGGGCTGAGAGGAAAATTGGATCCGCCATTGTGAAATGGCGGAGCAGACTCTGAGCCAAATTGCCTAATTCTGCTCTTATATCTTATGGTCTCTGTGATTCCCTTCTCTGTTCATCCCCCTCCCTGCACTTATCCCTGCAAGCAGCCAAAATGTTAAAGCCCATTCACCTCCTCCCTTCCCCTCCATTCAGGGTCCCAAACAATTCTTCCAGGCGAGGCAACACTTCACCTGCCAATCTGCTGGGATAGTCTATTCTATCCGGTGCTCCCAATATGACCTCCTCTACATTAGTGAGACCCAGTGTAAATTGGGGGACCACTTTGTTGAGCACCTCTACACCTCTGCCAAAACTGGAATTTCCCATTGGCCCAGCATTTTAATTCCGATTCCCTTTCCAACATGTCAGTCCGTGGTCTCATCTTGTGCCACAATGAGGCCACCCCTAGGGTGGAGATGCAACACCTTGTATTCCATCTGGCTAGCCTCCCAACTGATGGCATGATTATCAGTTTCTCTGTTCAGTAAACATTCCCTCCCCCTCCCTCTCTATTCCCTACTCTGGCCTCTTGCCTCTTCTCACCTGCTGATTATCTCCCCCGGTGCCTCTTCTTCCCTATCTCCTATGGTCCACACTCCTTGCATTATCAGATTCCTCTGCCTGTAGCACTTTACCTTTGCCACCCACAGGGCTTCACTTGTTGCCTTCTAGCTATCCTTCCTCCCATTCCACACCCCCCCCCCCACCTTTTTATTCTGGTGTCTTCTCCCTTCCTTTCCAGAGTATCAGCCTGAAAATTTTATTCCTCTCCCCATAAATGCCGCCTGATCTGAGTTCCTCCAGCATTTTGTGAGTGTGTGGGTTTGGATTTACAGTTACCTGCAGAATTTCTTGTGTTTGGATTTGGGCATTTGTTTCAATATTTTAAAACATTGTCTACATTTCTGAAGTTCTTTGTCTCTGTAGAGCATCTTAAAGGTGCTATTTGCTATTGGATTTGTTCATATCTGTCTTTTGCAAAAGACCAGTAATGGGCAGTCACGGGGCTAACCAGAACCAGTAATGGGTGAACATCGGCAATGTTCCTGTATGGTGTACACTACTAGCAAATTTTAAACTCTGCACAAGAGGTTGACACCTCTTCCTCATTGCCATTTCATGATTTTAAACAATCACATTTCTTTTTCCGGTTTCTGATGCAAACAATGTTGACAACGTGGCGTTTGAGATGATCTGTCTACAGATTTTAGAACTGGCCTATTTATACCGTTTTTATTGAAGAAATTATTGATTCACTATGTCGAATTCCGAAGAAGCAAAAGGTGTGAATCTCAAAAGAACTGTTAGTTCATTTAAAGTGTAATGGCATAATGAAACAGTAAACTGATGTGTGGAAAGCTCATGAAGTTAGGAACATGCAGCTACAAGAAATGTTTGTACAATGTAGAAACTGGTATCACCTGTGTGTATTATTGTGATGCAAAAGTTGGAGAATTTGCAAGTGGGAAGTGGAGTGATATTTAGAAACTTGACTTTAAAGCATCATTTAGCAGGCAAATCACACATGGCAAAAGTTCCAGCGAGAAAATCCTTCATTACCCGCTACAGGTCTGCTACGTGTGTTTTGTGAGCATGCAGATGAACGAGAGTGAAAAACAATCAAACCCAGAGGAGATCAAAGTTCTTGTTGACAGTAGTTTGTTAGCTGTTAAAATGTATATCTCTATATATAAAATTCAGTACGCACATGTTGTCACTGGGCAAAAGATTGCACAGCACGAGATATTTGCGCAAGCTGGTCATTATAAACTAGAAGGAATATTGGACACAGGCATAACTGACCAGTAATGGGTGGTCACGGGGGTAACTGGCTGGCAATTTTACAAGGGAGAAATTGGAGAGCCCTACTGAACCGTTCACTGATTTTTGACAAACTTATCAAATCACAGCTTTTGTGAGGCGTGGAAACCATGACAGAGTACTGCAAATGCCTAACAGCATCTATGGGCTTGCATTTACAGAACACCTTCCTCAGCCATGGAATGGCCTGTAAATTCAACTCCCTTTTACTGTCATTTTCAGCAGAGGTACTTGGAGCTTTAAATAAAAATTCTGGGTTACTGGAAGTAACAAGGCAGAGTATTGCTGTCTGATACTTGGTGTCCACAGTGGGCTGGATGTTCAGTGCCTCTCATAAATCTGTCTTCACACGTTCTTCAGAGCTTGTCACTCGTGCAAGTGGCTGGCTGTCACCTGGATTTGTAGTGCAGTCAGTCTGGTGGTTGAAGCACTGTGATACCCCCTCCCCATCCCCTATTTGTTGACTCAATGGGTGGCTCTTTTTTTCAGAGCTGCAAGGTGTTGATTGAGACGTTAAACCGAAGCCCTGTCTCCTCTCTTGTGGAGTGACAGAATCCCATATGCAGTTTTGTAGAAGTCAAACAGCTCCAGGAGCTGCAGATACTGGAGACTGAAATAGTTAGAAAAAGCTGGAACAATTTCAGCTGGTCAGGCATTGCCTGACGGTGGGGGGCAGGAGGGTGAAATAAGTTGACATTCTGAGGGATGACTGCCTGGCCCCAAAACGTTAATAGGTTTCTCTTCCCACAGATCCTGCAAGATTGGTTCAGTTCCTGTAGTATCTTGGTTTTGTTAGGTAACTGCTCAATACTCCTTGCCTCTAATCTGGTCCTTACTATTTGAGGTACTCGACCAGTACCCAAGATGCCTACTGATTCCTCAAACCTCAGGCATAATCACCTAGGAAGCTGTGGGATGTGCCGAGGTTCTAAAAACCAGAAATACTACTCCATGTCATGTCTATTATCCCTCCTCTTCACCTTGAAATGCCCTGTGATTGCTGAATAATCACGATGAAACAGTGATGATTGATTCAATAAAGGATTATTAATTATTAATTGTAATGGTGTTCCTGCGAAATAATCCCATTTATAAACAAATTCTGTATCATTTTATTCTGCATGATAAAGTTTTGAAGTGTCGGATTTGCCTTGCTCTCGTCTATTCCCTCCAACATAAGTGATATGAAGGCAGTGAGTCTCTGTTTTAAAATGTATCATCTGACTATGGCTATTTGAGGACAGGGTATGGATGGTATTTCCTCTTGCTGAGATATGTTTGCCTGACGTCCTTGGAGCCAGTGGAAGCTTGAGAGAATGAGAATCTGGTTTAATATCACTGACGTGTATCGTGAGATTAAGAGTCCTTGAAATTAAGTCTGTAGATTGTGGGAACAGTTCAGATGGGACAAGTGAAGGTATCCGCTCTGACTGTTGAAGGGTGGTAATTGTTCCAGAGCCTGGTGCCTGAGGCTCCTGTACCACCTTCCTGATGGCAGCAGCAAGAAGAAAGCATGACCTGGAATATGGAAGCTGCTTTCCTGAAAGAGCTCTGTGTAGATGTGCTCAGTGGTGGAGAGGGCTTTGCCTGTGATGGACTGGGCTGTATCCACTACTTTTTGTAGGAATTTCCGTTCAAGGGCATTGTTGTGTCATACTGGGCAGTGAATATTTACTGGGCACCAATACCCATCTACAGAAGTTTGTCGATGTTTTAGATGTCATGCCAAATCTTCACAATCTTCGAAGGAAGTAGGGGCACTACTGTGCTTTCTTTATAATTGTACTTGTGAGCTGAGCCCAGGATAGATCCTCTGAAATGATAACACTGAAGATTTTAAAGTTACTGACCCACTCCACCTCTGAAACCCTAAATGAGGCTGACTCATGGATCTCTGGTTTCCTCCACACGGTCAATAATCAGCTCCTTGGACTTGCTGACATTGAGAGGTTGTTTTAGCACCACTCAGCTAGATTTTCAATCTCTTTCCTATGTGCTGATTTGTCACCACCCAATGACAGTGGTGTCATCAGAAAACTTAAATATGACATTGGAGCTGTGCTTAACCATACAGTCATACATGCAAAGCAAATAGAGCAGGGAGCTAAACACAGCCATGTGGTATACCTGTGCTGTTAGAGTTTGTGGAGATGTTACTGCCAATAGAACTCACTGGGGTCTGCAAGTGAGGAAACTGAGGATCCAATTGCACCTGGAGGTGCTGAGGCCAAGATATTGGAAGATTATTGATTAGGTTTGAGGGGATGTTGGTATTGAATGTCAAGCTGTAGTTGATAAAGAGCATATTGATGTTGCTGTCTAGATGTTTCAGGGTTGGGTGAACAGCTAATGAGATGGCATCTGCTGTGGACCTGTTATGCCAGTAGGCAAATTGGAGTGGATCCAAGTCACTTCTCAGGCAGGAGTTGATCTGTTTCATCACCAGTGAATGCAAGTGCTACTGGATGATGAAATATAGCCACTGTTAGGCCCTGGATAGTACCTTCAGAGATGCTGACACCCAGGAACTTGAAGCTACTCACCTTTTCCACTTCTGAACCCTCAATGAGAAACTGGTATGTATTCCCTCGAATTCCCCTTCCTGACGTCCACAATCAATCCCTTGGTCTGACTGAGATCATTATATCCAAATCAGCTTGTACATCCTCCGGTAGCTGGTATCAACCTTGTGGTGCTAGAAAACTGATGGAATTGGGGGAGAAGATGACCAAAGAAATAGAGGTTATGGTTAAATTGGGAAGATGATAGTGCTGTTTAATAATTTCACATAACCAGTATTCCCATAATTATGGTTAGAAGCTGTTGCCACAGAGATCTCTGAACTTTCTTTGCATCTTTCTCTGTTACTACCTTTTCATTGTATTATTATCCCAACTAGCTAAACATTGCTGCCACAAATCTTCAGCTGAGGCCCAGTTGGCTATGTATACTCGCCTTGTGTTACTATCTAACCACGTCCAACAGCTTCACAAACAGATCGCTCCTCCATGGACCGTCCGGTGCCTCCACAGCCCATCTAGCATGTCCGTGAATCATCCAACACCTTAACACACAGACAGCAGCTTCACCCACCATCCAGCATGTCCACGCAGTGTCCAACATCTCCACAAAAGGCTGCACCTCCACTCCACAACATCTCCACAAACACCTCCATGCAGCATCCAGCACATCCACTCACAGTCCAACACCTCCACCCAACTGACAAACACTTCGCCACACCATCCAGCATCTCCACCAAACAGACTGCACCTCATTTTTTTGCATCTCACGAACATTTATACCTACATGGAATTAATTTATAACTCTCAGGAGATGCTAGTGGAATTCAGTGGAGTTCCCCCAACTTAGGAGCAGAATTAGGCCATTTGGCCCTCTATCATTTCATCATGGCTGATTCATTTCCCTCTCAACCCCATTCTCCTACCTTCTCCCCAAATCAAGACTAATTAAGACACCCTGACTAATCAAGAACCTATCGACCTCTTCCTTAAATGCACCCAGTCACTTGGCCTCCACAACTCCCTGTGGTAAAGAATTCCACAGATTCGTCACAGAATACAGAAATTCCTCCTCATCTGTTCTAAATGAATGTCCCTCTATTTTGATGCTGTGCCCTCTGGTCCTAGACTCCCCCAACAAAGGAAACATCCTCTTCACATCCATTCTGTCTTGGTCTTCCAACATTCCATAGATTTCAATGAGATCTTCTCCCCCTACCTGAATCTTCAAAATTCCAGAGATTACAGGCCCAGAGCCTTCATTGTTGCTCAAATTATAACCCTTTCATTCCCAGAATTAATCTCATGAATTTTCACTGAATCCGCTCCAATGTCAATGCATCCTTTCCTCAATAAGAGGCCGAAAACTGCTCATAATTTTCTAAGTGAGGCTTCACTGTTGCCTTATAAAGCCTCAGTATTACATTCTTGCTTTTATATTCTAGTCCTTATGAAATTAATGCTTACATTGTGTTCATTCACATTCCTCATCACCAAATTAACCTTTAGGCAACCCTACATGCATCTTGGATTTTTGAATTTTCTCCCTGTTTAGAAAGTAGTCTATGTTTTTATTCCTTCTACCAAAGTACATGATCATACACTTCCGGACTGTATTCCATCTTCAAACTTTGCCACAAAGCTGTCGATTTCATCATACAAATTGTTGACATGCAACATATAAAGAAGTGGTCCCAGTAAAGATGCTCGTGGAACACCACTAGTCACTGACAGCCAATCCAAAAAGGTTCCCTTTATTCTCACTCTTCACCCTCTGCCAACCAGCCAATGCTCTCTCCATGCTAGTATCTTTCCTGTACTACCCTGGGCTCTTGTTTAGCAGCTTCATGTGCAACACCTTGTCAAAGGCCTTCTGAAAATCCAAGTGCACAATGTACACCAATGCTCCTTTGTCTGTCCTGCTAGTTATTTATTCAAAGAATTCCAACAGATTAGTCAGTAAGATTTTCCCTTAGGAAACCATGCTGACTTTGCCCTTTTTTCATCATGTGCCTCCAAGTACCCCCAAACCAACATTTTCCTAACCACCGAGATCAGGCTAACTAGCCTGTCTTTCTCTGCCTCCCTTCCTTCTTGAAGAGTGGAGTGACATTTGCAATTTTCCATCCTCCGGAACCATGCCAGTATAGAGTGTTCTTGTGAGATCATTACTAATGTCTCCACAGCTACTTGAAGATCCAGCTGACTTATCTACCTCCAGACTTTTTACTTTCCCAAACACTATCTCCCTAGTAACAGCAACTGCACTCACTTCTGCCTCTTGACATCTCAAACTTCCGGCAGTGAACCAACTATTGTCTTCCACAGTGAAGACTGATGCAAAACTCTTATTCAGTTCATCTGGCATTTCCTTTTCCCTATTACTCTCTCTCCAGCATAATTTTCCAGCAGTCCAATATCTATTCTTGCCTCTCTTTTACTCTATATATCTGAAAAAAACTTTTGATATCATTTTTAATATTATTGGCTGGCTTATCTTCATATTTCATCTCCCCCCCCATGGATTTTTTTAGTTGTCTTCTATTGGTTTTTACATTTTTTCCAGTCCTCTAAATTCCCAGTAAATGTTGCTCTATTATATGCCCCTTCTTATACTTTTATTTTGGCTTTCACTTCCCTTGTCAGACACCTTTGCGTCATCCTGTCTTTAGAATACTACATCCATCCTACATCTGCCGAATTGCTCCCAGAAACACAAGTCATTGCTGCTCTGCTGACATACCTGCTAGCTTCCCCTTCAATTATCTTTGACCAGCTCCTCTCTCATGCCTCTATAATTCCCTTTACTTCACTGTAACACTGCTACATCTGACTTTAATTGCAAATGAATTCCATTATATTATGTTTATTGTTTCCTTTAGCTCCTGATAATGTTGTACTAGATTCCAGCATGCACTGCCTCGTTCATGTGTGTCCGGATTTTGAAATTCGACTGCTCATGCTGGAACATACTGCCTACCAGAGGCAGCCAGCAGAGGGCAGTATGTTCCACAGCACTGCTAAAGAACCAGGTCGTAAGGTCTTCCTGCCGTGAGAGGTGGAGTTTGGCTGTACACCAGCACAAAAAATGCAAAACAGGAAGCGCAGGACAGCAATGTGCCGAATTCAGGAAATTGCAGCCCGTCTGTCGCAAAACAAAACGGCGTGTGAAGAAACTGGCTTGGAGAAAAACTTCCTCTTCCAGCACAAAGGTGGGGAAACCAAACAGGCTGTGGTTTTATGATAGACAGTAACTGATTGCGGCCCAAATGGCAATTCATTGCGTGAAAATACAAGACAGGATTTTCAAATATTTGTACATTAAAACATTTTTATTCTGTGTCGATTAAGTTTCATCATATTGAAGATTTTAAAACGGTCTCACATTTCTATAGTACCTTTAACATCCGGATATCACTGAGCACTGAACTGCCAATGAAGCGCCCTGATGCATCTAATCGCGCTTCTGCACGTTAGAGCAACTCACACAAAAGTCAGGCAACATTTATGAGGGGGTAGGATTTAAACAGTCGATGTTTCGAGCTGAGACAATTCATCATGTTGCCCGACTTCAGCTGAGGGGAGATTTGATAGAAGTATACAAAATTATGAGGGATATAGATAGGGTAAATGCAAGCAGCAAACACGAGGAAATCTGCAAATGCTGGAAATTCAAACAACACGTACAAAATGCGGGCGGAACACAGCAGGCCAGGCAGCATCTATAGGGAGAAGCGCTGTCGACGTTGGGTCCCTTGGGTGTCGGCCCGAAACGTCGACAGTGCTTCTCTTTATAGATGCTGCCTGGCTTGCTGTGTTCCACCAGCATTTTGTGTGAGGTTGGGTGAGACGACAACTAGAGGTCACGTGTTAAGGGTGAAAGGCGAAATGTTTGAAGGGGATACGAGGGGGAACTTCTCCACTCAGAGTGGTAAGAATGCGGAACGAGCTGCCAGCGCAAGTGATGCAATCGGGGTTGATTTCAGAATTTAAGAGAAATTTGGATAGTACATGCATGGATCGAGTGCTGGGGTCTGGGTGCAGATGGGGGGGGGGTGGACGAGATGTATTGGTGGGACTAAGTTCGGCACAGTCTGGATGGGCGAAAAGACCTGTTTCTGTGCAGTAGAGTTCTTTGACTCTGACCTGCTGAATTTCTCCAACATTTTGAGCCTGTGGCCTTAGATTTCCAACACCTGCACAATCTCTTGTGTTTATCATTTTTTGCACGACAGAGATAGTTTTTTTGCGTGAGATTATAGAAATGGATGTCGTCTCAAGTGCAAAAAAAAACGTGAAAAAATCCCCGGGGTCCACGGACCCCTTGCTTAATGGTATTGGTCCATGGCATAAATGTTGGGAACCCTGCCTTAATGTCACAAGAGACAGATAACGTTGTCATTATCACTTTGTGTTTGAGGAATATTATTCCACATAAAGTGTGTTTTTTCATTAAGAATGAATTTCGTAATGCATCCGAGGATGTAAAATTACTCGTTATCAGCATGGTAGGGGGATGGGGTCTTCTGAAGGTACAGCATGGAAAGAGGCCATTTGACCTATGTTGACCAATGACACCTATCTGTATGAATTCCACCTTCCAATACTCAGCCTAAAGCCTTCTATGCTTTGGCAATTTTACTGCTTGTCCGCAGGAAAGTTGGGCCGGTCTCTCCACATTGAGCGGGACACCTCTGGTTGCCAAACTCCAAACTCCTTTTGCCCTTCAGTGGGGTATCCTAAAACATCTCCCCTTTGGTTCTTGTTAGCTGTTATTAACTCGTTACTACTGCCAGTGACTCTTTCTATCACTCACTCAGGCAATGTGTTCCAGGTGCCACTTGCGGAGTGAAGAACGTCCCTCCCAAGTTCACTGTAAATGTCTTACCCGAAATTATGTCCTCGAGTTTTATTCATCTCCAGAAGGGGGGAGGTTTACTGGTCTTCCCCCATGCCCTCATCATTATATACACCTCAATCATGTCCCTCCTCAGTCCCTCCAATGTCTCCTCTTAACATAAACACTCCTTCTCAGGAAATATCCAGCTTCATTCTTGTTCTTTCATTTCTGAGAACCATTTGTTAACCTTTGTTTAATAGCTTATCAACTGACTCATCGATGCTTTTGCCCCATTCTAGATAATCAGTTAATTTGTGCTAGTAGGGCTAATGATTTTGTCCCATTCCCTCCATTTTTACGTAAGTTTCAGGTTGAATAATCCAGTGTGTTTGGTTTTTTTGGCTTGCCTTAAATCATTGCCATCTAGTTTCTAAATCTCCTACCACTGGAGATAGTTTCTCCTTATCACTGTCAGAGCAGCTAACAACCTGATTGCTTTTCAACCCCAAGAAACCATGTGCACAGGTTCAAACCCATGATACAAGATGTGAAATTTAAATACAGATAATTAAATAAAACATAAATAATAGTAATGAAAATAACAAACACAGGAAATTCTGTAGATCCTGGAAATCCAGACCTACACAAACAAAATGCAGGAACTCAGCGGGTCAGGCAGCATCGATGGAAAGGAATAAAGGGTCAACTTTTTAGGCTGAGACCCTTCATCAGTCTGCCATTATTAACCATTCTGTCTTGCAAACACACAGTTTGCAGGGGTTGAACTGGTTAGGCAAGGCACCTGGATGTAGTTAGGGATTAACAATAAATATCCAACTCTGTAGTGACACCCACATCTCTCCAGTATCACCCATCTATACAAGACTGGATCAAAGAATCATAGACATTTGTGACATTGAATGTGTTTTCTTGCCCACCATTGTAGCTTAATCCCACTTCCCAGCTCTCAGCCCATAGCCATGGAGGCTACAGGTAGTCACTCGGGGAGTTATTAAGAGGAGGTGTTCTGTCTCTAGAACACTTCAGGGAGTGAGGTTTTGCTGAAAACTTTCTCCTCAGTTCTCCTTTGCTTCCATCTGAAATCCGGTGATGGTGCACCGTACTATCAGATCCCTTCCCTGGTGTAACATCCAGAACTGTGCACACAACTGGAAACTAACTAGCATTTCACATAAAGCTTGGGTTAACATTTCTATTTATTATATTTCTGTGCCGTGCCTAATATGCAAGTGTGCTGTGTTCTTAACCACCTCATCTACCTTCATCATCTGTGAACATACATTCCAACATACCTCTGTTACTTTACATTTTTATGATCAATCATAAACCTTTATTTCCTTCTTTGCCATTTCCAAATACATTAACCATTTCTGTTCTGAATTCCCTTTTCATTGTTGACCTGCCAAGTCCCTTCACCAGTTTGTGTGTATTACTCTACTTCCTTCTGTTGACATCTCCCTAAATTTACAAAATCTCTTCCTCACTGTGGAAGGCTACCAATATTTGCATGTTCTCAAACTTGCATTTAACTCTAACGTAGAAAGCCTGAGCAAGTCCCTCACAGGCTCTGTGTGACCTGCTCTACCGAGAGCCAGGAGCAGTCTGGTCTATACCACCGACCTTGCTGTGACCTGCTCTCAAAGCTGAACTGTGGGACAGAGGTTGGTGCCATAGGAAAGTCAGGGTAGAGAGTGCGTAAAGGGAGCCGGGTGGGGAGGGATCACTGTGATGACATAAAAGAAAAGCAGATAAAGGCTACTTAGATCTCTTTGCAATTACGTCACCGTTCACACCCAATAACCACAGCTGAAAATGAGAACATTGGCACAACTGTGTCAGACCCACTGAGTGTCTGGTTACTGGAATGGTTCTAATGAGCGACTAATCACATGCAGACTGGTGGAAGGGTCAGGATTGTTCTCTCTAACGTTAAGCGGGAAGACAAAGGAGGCATTAAAATTATGACTGAGTGTATAAGGGGAACTGTTTTCACTGGCAGAGGATTAGTGACCTGAGGATATAGATCTAAGATATTTGACAAAAGAACTAGGGAAACAGGTTGTTTTTAAACACTATGGTTTATTTTCATGTGGATTGAAATGTGTGTTGGGAAGGAATCAGATTCAGTGGAAACCTTTGGACATTTAATTTTAAAATTAAAACATGCAGTGCAAAGTGGAGAGGGGGTTTGATGGAGGGGGGCTGAGGGAGCAGAGAAGGCTTAGGGAACAGAGAGAGGGCTGAGGGAGCAGAGAGAGAGAGCTGAGGGAGCAGAAAAGGGGTTGAAGTAGAGAGGGGGCGAAGGGAGCAGGAAGTTTGATGGAGTGGGGTGGAGGATTTGAGGGATCGGAGAGGAGCCGAGGGGGCAAAGAGGAAATTGCCATGGAAAGGCAGTTGAGGGAATGGAGAGAGCAAAGAGGGTGTTGAGAGGTCAGGAAGGGGGTTGAGGGAGCAGAGGGGACATGAGGGGTCAGAGAGGGGGTTGAGGGAATGAAGAGGGAGCTGATGGGAAGGAGAGGGGACTGAGGGGGCAGAGAGGAGATTGAGGGTGTAGAAAAGTGGTTGAGGGAATCGAGAGCGAACTAAGGGAGTGGAAAGAGGGTTGAGGGAATGGAGAGGGGGTTGAGGGAGTGGAAAGAGGATTGAGGGAGTAGAAAAGGAGTTGAGGGAGTAATTAGATTGCTCTTGCAAGGTACACGGGCACAGCGGGTCGAAAAGCTTCCCGTGCAGCCAAATCTGCACTGATATCACTGGTAAATCAAAGTGACAGCTCGTTTCCTCTAAACTGGACAGCTGGTGGGGATGTGCTGACATTCCAAATTAACCTGAACCGCTGTCTGTGGTTTTAACTTTCCGGATTATTTTGGGTTCCTGCTCCTCCTCCTCCTCACTAACTAACTCAAAAGTGCGCTAAGTGTGAATGTTATATGAGGAGATGGGCAAACAGTTGTGACGCCTCAAACAGCTAAGCCACACATGTCACACATTGTCAAGGAAGACAACAAGCATTTCGAGAGGAGGGAACTGATTTACAACATTGAATTTGCTCCATATTCCAGAGCTTGCATTCCTGTGTGGTTTAAACAAAGTCAATATTAAGTTATAACCTCGTACGATATTTTCCAAGCTAAATAATCTCATGAAGTTCTTTTTTTTTCAAATTACACATTGCAAATTTAGACCGGGATGCACCGCAAACATAAATATTTTCGGTAAGATTCCTGAACGGGTTCTCCAGTTTAGATCAAACTCGACGGCACTAGGACCCAGTAACGGCCGCAATGATAAACGCGTAGTTCAATGAGCTGACGAAATAAAAAGGGTGTATGCTGACAATCTCGTTTCTTATTCTGATCCCTCGTCATTGGGGGAGGGCAAGGGGAAGAGGAAGAGGTGGGGTGGGGGGCAGTGAGGAATAGGACTGGCAAAATAAAGGGAATCAGATCAACACAGGCTGGCCTAGAGTACGAACGTTCTCAAGTTTGTTTCAAGTTAGTTTTGTAACAAATGTCATGAATTCGCCACTACTGGGAAATGATCCTGTGCAGAGAGAAGACGGGGTACATAAAGGGAAAGGAGACACGGCGGAACAGAATGGGAGGTGAGTGCGAAAAGAGGGAGGGGGAAGACGTCGACTAAATGGACATGTTTCGACCTAAAATTGACACGTCAGGTGGGCGGCAGGAGGAGTTTGTGTTCACCTTCCCCTCCTCTCCAAGTTTTTATTGGCCAGGCAGCTCGACCCCCTATTCGAATTACTAAATATTTATCCGTCTTTAAATTATTATGTCGTTGGGTAATTTCCTTCATGCTTCCTAATGATTAGTAGCTTTAAAAAAAATCCAGTGTGTGTTCAGTTTCTCCACTGTTTGGATAGTTGGTAGTGGTTTCCGTGGAGAGTGCCGCCCGGGCCTCCCCAAGTTGATGGAAAGGCCTTGGCCTGTGTGAGAAGCGTTCCCACCCCATTACTGAGAATGCAGCCTGTCATCTGGCTCCGTGGGTGACTGCAGCTTCCCAGGTGTGCATATGGCGCTTTTCACTAGTCTTGGACTGCACAAAGCTTTTCACAGCCAGTGAAGTAGTCATTCGAAACATGACAGCCAAACTGCACACTGTAAGCTGCCATACGATTATCAGATCAACTCTTTCATTGGTGCTGTGTAGGAGTAGATTGGCCCAGAACCTTGGGAAGGAAGTCCTTGTTTTTTTATTTCTTTCCCACTGCTATCAGACATCAGAACCAAATGCCTCTTTCCTGTGGTTCTGTCCCATTCTCAGATCTTAGCTCTAGCTCTGCACGTTATTCTGTTCATTATCACCACTGCACCACTACCCTACACTTCTGTCTGCTGCTTTTGATGATTACCTTGCTCTCAGGCCTGCTCTCCCAGGGTGTGGGTAAACCTACACTGGCTGCCAATTCAGCAATGTCAGAGGTCAAAATCTCTTGCTTCAGGTAATGGCTCCTGTTCTTTCCCACTTCTGTGATAGTCACCCCTTCATTTGTCGTCTCCAAGCACCCAAAGCCCCAGATTCCCTTCTTGAACCTTCGTTTTATGAGGTGCCCCTTAACATTGTCAGTGGATGTCATTTATTTGGATTTTCTGGAGGCCTTTGACAAGGTGCTGCTCAACAAAGTAAGAGCCCATAGTATTAAAGGTAAGATACTAGCCTGGATAGAAGACTGCCTGATTGGCAGAAGGCAAAGAGTGGGAATAAAGGAGGCCTTTTCTGGTTGGCTGTCTGTTGCACAGGGGTCAGTGTTGGGACTTCTTTTCACATTGTACCATACAACCTTATAGCCATATAACAATTACAGCACTGAAACAGGCCATCTCAGCCCTTCTAGTCTGTGCCAAACGCTTACTCTCACCTAGTCCCATCGACCATAACCCTTCATTCTTTTCATGTCCATATACCTCGCCAATTTTATTTTAAATGACAATAATCGAACCTGCCTCTACCACTTCTACTGGAAGCTCATTCCACACAGCTACCACTCTCTGAGTAAGGAAGTTCTCCCTCGTGTTACACTTAAACTTTTGCCCCTGAACTCTCAACTCATGTCCTCTTGTTTGAATCTCCCCTACTCTCAATGGAAAAAGCCTATCAACGTCAACTCTATCCCCCTCATAATTATAAATACCTCTATCAAGTTCCCCCCCCTCAACCTTCTACGTTCCAAAGAATAAAGACCTAACTTGTTCAACCTTTCTCCGTAACTTAGGTGCTGAAACCCAGGTAACATTCTAGTAAATCTCCTCTGTACTCTTTCTATTTTGTTGACATCTTTCCTATAATCCGGTGACAGAACTGTACACAATATTCCAAATTTGGCCTCACCAATGCCTTGTACAAATTTAACATTTAATTATTTATTTGAAGAATTTGGTGGCTTTGTGGCCACGTTTGCAGAAGATATGAAGACAGATGGAGGGGCAGGTAGTGTTGAGGAGGCAGGGTGTCTGCAGAATGATTAGGAGAATGGACAAAGAAGTGGCAGGTAGAAAATAATACAGGGAAGTGTATGGTCATGCATTTTGGTAGAAGAAATGAAGATATGGACTATTTTCTAATTTGGGAGAAAATTCAAAAATCAGAGGTGCAAAGGGACTTGAGAGTCGTCTTGCAGGATTCTCTAAAGGTTGACTTGCAGGTTGAGTCGATGGTGAGGAAGGCAAATGCAGAATTGGTATTCATCTCAAGAGGGCTAGAATACAAAAACAAGGAGATAATGCTCAGACTTTATAAGGCACTGGTCAGACCACACGGAGCATCATCAGCATTTTTGGGGCCTTTATCTAAGAAAAGAAACTGAAGAGACTTGTATTTTAGAGCATCAATTTTGTTGTGATAGATTGAAAGCTTCACTGAGACCAAAAGCTAGAAACTACAGATTTTTATTCCTAAAGGATAGGTAAAATTGCATTGAGATCAAAATAGAAATTATAGAAATCCTCAGAAATTGACCTTATTTTGAACATGGAAAGGTTGGTTATATATCATTTGTTGAGGGCTGTTATGTGCCAAGCAGGAAGATGAGATGGTGTTCCTCAAACCTGTTGGACTTCATTTATATAGTTTGAGGTCCCTATTTTAGAAAGGTCATTGGGATTGGGTTAAGAATTAAATGGACAGGCAATTGAAAGCCAAAATGTTCCACAAAGTTGTCACTCAAACTGTGTTTGGTTCCTCCATCGAGGACACCACACGACATGAATTTTTTGCATCTATATTTACTCAGTAGATGGACACAGAGACTGTAGAAGTGAGGCAAAGCAGCATCAACTTCATGGACCCTGTACAGATTACAGAGGAGTCGTCTTTGCTGGCTTGTGGCAAATTACAGTGGATGACCACTCAGGGCCTGATAGAGTGTTCCCTCAAACCCACTGGGAGGCAATTGCAGAGGAACTAGCAGAGATATTTAAATCATCCTTAACTATAGATCGGGTGCCGGAGGATAGCTAATGTTTAGGAAAGGCTCCAAAAATAAAGCAGGAAATTATAGGCCAGTGAGCCTGACATCAGTAGTGGAAAAGCTATTGGAAGATATTCTAAGGGACAGGATTTATGAGTATTTGGATAGGCATGGACTGATTAGGGATAGTCAGCTTGGCAGATCATGTCTAACCAATCTTGTAGAGTTTTTGAGAAAGTTACCAGGAAAGTGGATGAAGTCAAGGCAGTGAATGTTGTCTATGTGGACTTTAGCAGGGTATTTGACAAGGTCCCATCTGAGAGCTTGGTTAAAAAGGTTCAGTTGCTTGGCATTCAAGATGACATGGTAAATTGGTTTAGATATTGGCTTCCTGGGAGAAGCCAGACAGTGATAGTAGATGGTTTCCCCTTTCATTGGAGGCCTGTGATCGGTGGTGTGCCGCAGGGATTGGTGCTGGGGCCCGATGTTGTTTGTCATCAACCTCAATGATAATATGGTTAACTGGATCAGCAAATTTGCAGATGACACCAGGATTGGGGGTGCAGTGAACAGCAAGAAAGACAATCAGAGTTTGCAGAGGGATCTGGACTGGCTGTAAAAATGGGCTGAAAAACAGAAGATGGAACTTAATGCGGAGAAGTGCAAGGTGTATTTTAGTAGAACCAACAATGTTAGGCTTACACAGTGAACAACAGGGCACTGAGTGCTTTGGGACAAAGGGATCTGGGAGTACTGGTCTATAATTCACTGAAAGTTGGGTTGTAAAGAAAGCTTTGGCACATTAGCGTTCATGAATCAAAGTATTGGGTACAGAGATGGCATCTTCAGTTGAAGTTGTATAAGGTGTTGGTGAGGCCTCATTTGGAGTATTGTGCCCAGTTTTGGTAACCCACCTACAGTTAAGATGAAAATAAGGTTGAAAGAGTATAGAGAAAATTTGCAAGGATGTAGCTGGAACTGGAGGACCTGAGTTATAAGGACTTTTCTCCTTGGAGCATAGAAGATTCAGAGGAGATGTGATAGAGTTATACAAAATTATGAAGGGTAGAGATAGGGTAAAGGCTTTTTCCACTGTGGTTGGGTAGGACTACAGCTAAAGCTGAAAGCTGAGAAGTTAAGGAGATATTGGGGGAAACTTCTTCACTCGGGGGTCATGAGAGTGTAGAATGCCAGCTCAAGCGGTGTATGCGAGCTCGATTTCAATGATTAAGAGAAGTTTGGATGGGTACATGGATGGTAAGGGTATGGTCCTGTGCAGGTCGATGGGAGCAGGAAGTTTGAATGGTTCAGCATGGACTAGATGGGCTGAAGGGCCTGTTTCTCTGCTGTACTTTTCTATGACTCTACAACAAGGTAGAATGTACAAGTCAATTGCTACTTTATCTACAATATAGGCATCCGTTAGTCTCGAAAGACCGTGGATTTGCACGCTGGAAACTTTCCAGGGTGCAGGCCTGGGCAGGGTTGTGTGGGAGACCAGCAGTTGCCCACGCTGCAAGTCTCCCCTTTCCACGCCACCGATGTTGTCCAAGGGAAGGACAAAGGCCGATACAGCTTGGCACTGGTGTTGTCGTGGATCAATGTGTGGTTAAGTGGCTTGCTCAAGGACACAACACACTGCCTTAGCTGAGGCTTGAATTAGCAACCTTTAGATCACTAGACCAACGCCTTAGCCACTAGAAGAAATGATCATAATGTAAAAGTGAGGGGCTGGGGTCAGGCCAGTGGACCCCACCCACTTACCAAGCCTGCTTTGCTATTCAATATGATCATAGCTTATCCAATTTGAGTTTCAGACCCACTTTTTCACTTTTCCTCATAAGCCTGTTGATTCCCTTTGTAGGCCTTGCTTGTACTTGATAATTACACTTCCATTGCTCTCTCCAAAATAGGGAATTCCAGAGATTCTTTCACTTTTTGAGTGAAGAACTTGATTACCCTAATCTTAAATGGCAGCCTCTTATTCTGAAAATATGTTGTAAGTTTTGGATCCTGAGTGGACATACAACTTGTCATTGAACAATTAATCAGATTCAGACCATCTTCAACAAAGTTTACATGGTGGTGTAGAGTATAGTTTCCAAAGCTCCACACTTCATTACTCCTTGGTCCAAACATGGTATTCCAGAGGTGAGTTGAGAGTGGATGAACTTGACACTAAAGCATGAATGACTGACCATGCCATCCAAACATCCAAATAAATCTAAAACCAGTGTGCATCAAAAGAAAACATTCCTGTACTATACCTCAAATGATGGGTATGTGTGAGAGAGGTTAATCATCCTAGATTCGAGACATCACTCCAGAGGTTCCTCAAGCCAATGTCCATCCACAACTGACTCCTCAATGATCTTGTTTCCATTGAGATCAGAAGTGGGGATGTTGCGCAATTTTCACTTCCATTTCCAACTCGTCAGTAGTTTATGGCTGCATGGAGCAGGATCTTGGCAATGTTCAGACATGGGCTGATGTGGCAATGACCAGGAAAGGGCAATTACCTCTTTAGTCAGTATCCTTGACTTTCAATGGCACTATCAGCATCAATTCATCCACCATTCGTAGTGTAGGGTTCACTGCTGACCAGGAACCTGGCTGGATCAGCCACACAGTACTGTGGACAGAAGCTGCTTGATGTCCAGGAGACCTGCTCCAAGTGCAGCATTGTGACCTAGCTGGTGGAGCTCACTGATCTCTGGCAATGTTTGGGTGAAGTTTCCACATTCTTGCTGTGACTGAATGGGTTTAATCCAGGCAGGTTGGTTAATTGGCTACAACGAGGAGGTGAGCAGTGGGGTGGGATGGGTCAGGGAATGTGAGGATTTAAACCAGGATTAGTATAGAATTAGTTTAAGTAGGTGGTTGATAGTTGATACAGACAGTGAGCCAAAGTATTGACTTCCATCACCGTATCTCTTTCAGTGAATGACTCGCCTTCTGTCACTCCCAGGACTTCTCCACCATTTACAAACACAAGTCAGAAGCCTTTTGGAGTGGATTTTGAAATCTAAATACACAACATGTATTGGTTCTCTGCTTGCCTGGTTCAGCAAAGCACCCACTACTCTCAAGGTGTTTGACACCATCTAGGATTAAGCAGCCCACTCGCGACCCTCTACCCCTGACACCTATGAAGTGCTCTACAGTTATTAATGCAGCCAAAATGCTGGAGGAACTCAGCAGGTCAGGCAGCATCTATGGTGGAAAATAAGTAGGGCTGAGACCCTGTTCATTTTCATCCATAGATGCTGTCTGATCTGCTGAGTTCCTCCAGCTTTCCAGATTTTCTGTATCTGCAAAATTTCATCTCACAGTTCAAGTCGTCCAGTTTATTGTCATTTAACTATATACATGTACATAATCACATAACATATATAGAAATGAGACAATGTTGCACTGGACCAGTTATTGCTTAGGCAATAATATCACCTCCCAAACTTGTAACATTGATGAAAACAAGGGCAGTAGTTATGGTATGTGTGAACATCCTTGAAAAAGCACAATAACACAATAGCTTGTGTTATTCTGATGAAATCTGTAGACATGCTATGTTGACAGCAGAATGTGCAACAATACTTGCGGGCTGCCCTCAGCACATCCCCAGGTGTGTTGGTTGTTAACCTAAATGATGAATTTACTGTGTGTTTCGATCACATGCTATAAATAAACAAATCTGAATCGCTGACTGAGAACGGTATCACCACTCGACAAAAATAAAAAGTACCACAACACTTCAAAGTTTCATTGTAAAAATAATAACACTAACTTTTTCATGTTTTCCCCTCACATTTTTGCACATTTTATCTTATCCATGGCCTGTGGGCCATATGTGGACAGATGCGACGAGCTTGCTGTGCAAGTCGGCCAGTATGAATGAATTCCCCCAAAAGGCCTTTTTCCCTGCTGTATGACTTATCTACTCAGCTTTTGCCCACTCACATTTTATTTCTCTGCACACTTTTGCTGTCATCTGCAACACTGACACACTTGATTGCTTTACCCTATTCTCTGTTATAAATAGTTGACGTCAGCTACTGATCCCTGGTGTACCTCCCTAGCTACTGATTGCCAATCCAGGAATGACCCATTTATTCAGAGCCTGTTATCTAATCCAATATATTATCTCTGAGGAAGGAATTTTTATGTGGAATTGAATGGAATGTATCGTGACATCCAAATCCACAATGTAAGTCAGTAAAACACAGGAACGGAATTCAACCCACCGAGCCTGTTCCGCCTTTCCATCATGGCTGATTTATTATCCTTCTCAATCCCATTCTCCTGCCTTCTCTCTGTAATCTTTGAAGCCCTGACTAATCAAGAAACTGACAACCTCTGCTTTTAATATGATTTGGCTTCCACCATGAATTCCACATATTCACTACCATCTGGCTAAAGAAATTCCTCCTCATTTCTGTTCTAAATGGATGTCCCTCTATTCTGAAGTTGTGCCCTCTGGTCCTAGACTCACCCACTGTAGGAAGCATCCTTCCCACATCCCCTCTACCCAGACCTTTCATCATTTGATAGATTTCAATGAGATCTTCCCTCATCTTCTAAACTCCAGTGAGTACAGGCCCAGAACCATCAAACACTCTTCATACGTTAACACTTCCATTCATGGAATAATTCCCATGAACCTCTGCTGGACCTTTTCCAATGCCAGCAGATCCTTTCTTAGATGAGGAGCCCAAAACTGCTCACAATACTCCAAGTAAGGCCTCACCAGTGCTTTATAAAGCCTCAGCATTACATCCTTGTTTTACATTTGAGTCCTCTCAAAATGAACGTTAACATTGCTTTTACCTTCCTCAGCACTGACTCGACCTGCAAGTTAAATGTTGAGGAATCCTGCATGTGGACTCCCAAGTAGCTTTTGCACCTATGATTTTTGAATTTTCTGCCCATTTAGGAAATAGTCTAAGCTTTTGTTCCTTCTACCCAAGTGCATGACACTGTATTCCATTTGCCACTTCTTTGCCCATTCTCCTGATCTGTCTAAATCCTTCTGCAGCCTCTCTGCTTCCTCAACACTACTTGCCCTTCCATCTATCTTTATATTGTTTGCAAACTTGGCCACCAAGTCATCAATTCCATCAACCAATCGTTGACATACAACGTAAAAAGAATCTGTCCCAACACGGACCCCTGTGGAACACTACTGGACACTGGCAACCAATCCAAAAAGAATCCCTTTATCCCGCTGTTTGCCTCCTGCCAATCAACCAATGGTCTGCCCATGCTAGTATCTTTCCTGTACTACCCTGGGCTCTTGTTGTTAAAGGCCTTTTGAAAATCTAAGTTCAGCACATCCTGTCAGTCCTGCATGTTATTTCCTCAAAAGAATTCCAACAGATCTGTCAAGACAAGATTTTCCCTTAAGAAAACCATGCTGGCTGTGCTCTATTTTATCATGTGCCTCCTACTACCCCGAGATTTCATCCTTAATAATGGACTCCCAACATCTTCTCAGCCGCTGAAGTCACGCTAACTCTCCTTTACTTTCCTTTTTTCTGTCTCCCTCCCTTATTAAAGAAATAGTGAGATGTGTAATTTTCCATCCTTCAGAACCATGCCAGAATCTTGATTCTAAAATATTTACATTTATTGAATTGTAGAAGAGTGCATGATAGAAATAGGCCTGTTTGGCCTTCCTCATCCAGGCCCGCCATGATCCCATAGGTCTGTATTCCTATATTGCCTTCCTATCTAAGTACCTCTCCAAAAGCCTTTTAAATGTAATTGTATCTGTGTCCACTACCTCCTCTGGCAGCTCATTCCAGATGTGTACGCTCAGATCTACAGTTTTCTGCTCTCTCAACCTAACCCTGTGCCATTTAGTTTTAGACACCTCTGCTCTGGGAAAAAGATTCTGACTACCTGTCCTATCTATGTCCCTCTATAAGGCCACTCTACAGCTCCCATGTTCCACTGCACGTAACCCCAATTGCCTCCTGATAACCACAGAAGTCCATTCCAAGCAACATCCTGGTACTTCTATCACATCCCTTCTGCAGTTTGGCATGCAGGACTCTACACAATTAAGTGGAATCTAGTCTCAAAAACTCTAGTATATGCATCAAATGTGGTTTGGGCCCCTGAAATTGTATGAATCGAGGGGCTAAAAGTTAAGCTGCTGAGGGAGATGAACCAATGGTTTGAATATAACAAACTTGTCAGAATGGATGAAAGGAGAGGGAAAGGAAAATGTGAATTAAATGTGGCAGAAACTGTACAGAATAAACCACTGAATCTGGAAATTGTTGGGGTAGAAGGTGAGGAACAGGGGAGTTTTATCTTTTCCCTGAGTAAGAAAGAACAGTACATGCAGGAACGGACAATTCAGGACACAATTTATCTGCCAGTAATGCCAATTTAGACTGCATGTCTACCTGCACATGGTCTATATTCTTTCCATTCCCTGCCCATTTATGTATCTGTCAAAATGCTTCTTGAGCATTGTTCTTGCATCTGATTTAACCACCTCCACAGGGATCCAAGAGGACAGGTAGTCAGAATCTTTTTCCCAGGGCAGAGGTGTCTAAAACTAAATGGCACAGAGTTAAGTTGAGTGTGCGGAACGAGCTGCCAGAGGAAGTGATTGAGGCAGGCACAATACTGTTTAAGAAGCCCTTGGAGGGGTGGGGTTTAGTGGGATATGGGCCAAATGCAGGAAATTGGGACTAGTTGGGTCAGCATGGACTGGTTGGGCTGAAGGGCCTGAACCATGTTGCATTGCTGTATGGTTCCAGGAGGCAAGTGTAGCTTGCACTGTGGGTTCTCATAGCAATGCCTTTGAGTAGAACTCATGTTGATGGTCTTGCATTAGAATCTGCAGTGCAGTTCTTCTAATTTGAACACCAGAGACCATTCAGCCCATTAGATTCATGCAGCTCCTAAGGAACAATCGCATTAGTGCTGTACCCCTCATTATTTCCCTGCACTTTGCAACATTCGCCTAGACATGGCCGTCGACTCCCCTTTCTTTCTTCTTGCCATTAGCCTGCACTAACATCATCAATTAGTGTTCAGCATACCTTTGGGATACAGAGGAAATGGAAGGAAACCAAGGTGGTCATCGTGAAAACAGGCAACATTAGGGCTTGCCTCCACATCTGACATGCCTCAGCACCACACATCACATGCAGTTCCTAGGAAGAAGGCACTGTGTTGTGATGAAAGGTTGAGCAGGCAGAATTTATCCTCAAGGGAATTCAAAAGAATAAGAGGCATGATTCTCAGAAGGCTTGACAGGGTCGAAGCCACTTCTAACCCTACCTCAGCAGCGAAACACTTCAGACCACCTCTTAACTCCCATGGACTTGCCTTTGGTTGTGCCTGTTTGTTGTTTTTGCAGTGTAATTTCTACACTGCACAGTATAATTTTATGTATAATTTATATTTGTGTGTAGGCTATACCTACATATCTGTGATACTGCTGAAAGCAAGTTTTTCTTTAAGACCGTTAGATATAACAGCAGAGTTAGGCTGTTCGGACTGTCGAATCTGCTCTGCCATTTCATCATGGCTGATCTATTTTTCTCCTCAGCCCCGATCTCCTGCCTCCCCCCTGTATCCCTTCATGCCCTGACCAATCAATAATCTATCAACCTCTGTCTTAAGTATACATAAATACTTGGCTCCACAGCTGCCTGTAGCAAACAGTTCCACAGACTCACCACTATCTGGCTAGAGATCTTTGTTCTGTAACTCACCGTCCTTGTGCACATAACAATAAACTAAACTAAAGGGTTGCCTTTTTAAGGAATTTCTTCTCTGGGGATTATGAAGTTTTTGAATTCTGTACCCTAGAAAGTATATTGATGGCTGGGATAGGTTTTTGAACTATAGTAAATTGAGTTAAGGGGAGCTGAGCAGATCAACCATAATTTAATTGTATAATGGTCTGGCTTGATGAACTATATGACCATCTCCTCCTATATGGATAAAAATTATAGTCAGTAGTTTCAGTATTGCATTTCTGAGGCTGGCATTTTTGTTTACTAAACTGAATTGAATTAAAGTTCTCCAGCTGAGTAACCAAGTCATTTCAAGCGACAAGTAATCTAGAGGAATTCGGTGGGTCTGTGGAGGGAAATGGACAGCTGATGTTTCGGGTCAGCGTTGTGCTTGTTGCAATGGATTCCAGCATCTGCAGTTTCCTTTACAGCAACATAACAATTATGCCATTGTGTTGGCCCAGGAGCATAGTGGGATTGGCTAATTATTGTCACATGTACTGAGATACAGTGGAAAAGTTGCCATGCAAACTGTTCCTACAGATCAAATCATTACACAGTGCAGTGAGATAGTACCACCCAAAGCAATTAACAAAATGTGACAGCTACAGAGGAAATGGAATGCAGGTAAACAGTATGGCTGAGGTCATAATGAGGTAGATTGTGAAGTTGAGAGACCATTTTAAAGTACTAGGGAATCGGTCAATATTTTATAACAGAGGGTAGAAGTTGTCCTTGAGCCTGGTGGTCTGTGCTTTCAGGCTTTTGTAGCTTCTGCCTGAGGGGAGAAGAGAGAATGTGTGGGTGGATGGGGTCTTTGATTCTGCTGGCTGTTTTACTGTGGCAGTGAGAAGTGTAAACAGAAGGGAGGGTGGCTGGTTTGTATGACATGCTGAGCTGTATCCACAACTCTACAGTTTCTTGTGGTCACAGGCAGAGCAGTTGCCATACTAGATAGGATGCTTTCTATAGTGCATCTATAAAATTGGGAACAGTCGACAGGGATTTGCCAAATTTCTTCAGCCGCCTGAAGAAGATGATCTGTTCGTGAGTTTTCTTTGCTCTTATGTCTAGTGGTTGACGCCATGGCTGAGAAGTGGGCAGCCCAATGTGTGGAGCACTGGGACAGGTGGACAAATGTGTTGGAACACAGTGGCCTCTACTTCTGTTGAAGCTCTGCACAGATCTTTGGCAAGTTGGCTAGGGAGTTGCCTCTGAGTCACACACGCCTTGTTGTTTTATTTAAATTTCCTGCCCTATTGTTTGCCTGAGTCAGTAGGACTTTACTAAAAATGATCCGCCCTTTTTAATATAGCTCCAAATTCCAAACAGGATTCCTGTGTGCATAAGTGGGATGACAGGAGTATGGAGGGTGGAAATAATTAAAATTCAACCCTGGGAAAAAGATTTGGCTGTCCTTTCTTTGTTTCTCATAATCTTATAATCTACTATTGGATCTTCCCTCAGCCTCTGCTGCTCCAGAGAAAACAACCCAAATACATCCACCTCTCCTTGTAGCACATCTCTCTGATCCAAACAGCATCCTCGTGAACCTCTTCTGCACCCTCCCAAAGCCTTAACATCCGTCCTATAACAGGGTGACCAGATCTGTATGGAGTACCCCAGATGTGGCCTAACTAGAGTTTTATAAAGCTGCAATAATACTTGAACTCAATTCTCAGCTATTAAATGCAAGCATGACATACGATTCCTTTACCATCCTATCAACCTGTGTAACCATTTCAGGGAGCTATAAGATCCCTCTGCTCATCAACACTATGAAAGGTCTTCCCATTAACAGTGAATAGTCTCTTTACATTTGATTCTCCAAAGTGCAATACTTCACATTTGACTGGGCTAAACTGCATCTGCCATTTCTCTGCCCATATCTGCAACTGATCTATATCCTACTGTACTTTTTGCCAATCTTCTACAGTATCCACAACACACCAATCTTCATATCATCTACAAATCTACCAACCCACCTATCTATATTTTCACCTAGGTGTTTATATACATCACAAACAGCAGAGGTCCCATTCAGGATCCTTGCTGAACAACACTAGTTATGGACCTCCAGTAAGAATAACTCGTGTAGTTTTCAATAGGCAAGTCAATTCTAAATCCAAGTGACCAATTTCCAGAGACCCCATGTACCTTGATCTTCTGAATGAGTTTCTCATGTAGGAACTTGTCAAACTTCTTACTAAAATCCATGTAGACAACATTCACAGCATTCACCTTCATCACTTCTGAAATGTCCAATCAAGTTAATAAGACCATGACTTACTCCACACAAAGCCATGTTGATTGCCCCTAATTAGGCCATGGTAAATCCTATCCCTAAGAAATCCTTCCAGTAATTTTCCTACCAATGATGTGAGTCTCATTGGTCTGTAGTTTCTAGGATTATTCCTGTTTCCCTTATTGACTAATGGAAGAATGTGAAATGCTGAGCCAGTTACTCAGGCTGAGACAGTGAGACAGGTTCTACATTCCTTACAGCCATGAATTTTCTAAATTATTTTCTTTTATTGCCCATATTTTGATATCCTGCCAGTTTTCCAAGTGAATAAAGAAAGGAATAATGTTTTCATCTGTACAATATTGAGATACAAGGAAGAGGCTTTACTTCCAAAGAGCAGGTAAGGGAAAAAGAATGGACTTACCGGTATGCCTTGCGTTTCCCATCATTGCCCAAACATGTGAATAGGGACACCTTGGTAAGTAATGATTCATACCAGTGATGTGCTGGCTACAGGCCCAGAACAGAGCAATATAAGCTAATTTTGCCAGTTACAAAAGTATTGTCCACGTGGATAGGTGTCATTTGATGTGGATATTCTGTTAGGTGTGCAAGAATGAACCTTGGCTGAAAGCTTCTGGTTAAATTTCCAGAGTGGTCCACTTTGTATCAAAAATGGTTACAATCACATTCCAGTTTAAAAAAAAACAATTTTCAGATACATTGCCTTGAAAAGAAATATCAACCCATCTCTCCTAGGATAAATCTTGGCCTGGAGACAATTTCATAGCTGCTCTTTCTGTTGTGCTAATAGATCAGCATGTAGGTGAAATAAAGGATTTGATGGTTAAGGGAACAGATAGGAAGGTGAAGCTAAGGCTAAAATTAGATATACCATGATTTGAATGAATGGCAGAGCCACCACTGGTCCATGCGTCCTTTCCCTGAAACTGTTCCTTACCTCATGTTCAAGCCTTATGACAGGATTTGATCCCACAACTTTCTGACTTGGATAGACCAGTTGTGGCTGAGACTCAGTGAAGGAAAGAAAAGGAATTGAGTGCCTACTGAGAAGGAGGCCATAACCATATAAAAATATAACAACCACAGCACGGAAACAGGCCATCTTGACCCTTCTAGTCAATGCCGAACGCTTACTCTCACCGAGTCCCACCGACCTGCACTCAGCCCATAACCCTCCATTCCTTTCCTGCCCATATACCTATCCAATTTTTTTAAAATGACAAAATCGAACCTGGCTCTACCACTTCTACTAGAAGCTCGTTCCACACAGCTATGACTCTGCACAAAGAAGTTCCCCCTCGTGTTACCCCTAAACTTTTGCCCCTTAATTCTCAACTCATGTCCTCTTGTTTGAATCTCCCCTACTCTCAATGGAAAAAGCCTATCCACGTCAACTCTATCTATCCCCCTCATAATTTTTAATACCTCTATCAAGTCCCCCCTCAACCTTCTATGCTCCAAAGAATAAATACCTAACTTGTTCAACCTTTCTCTGTAACTTAGGTGCTGAAACCTAAGATTCCAGTAAATCTCCTCTGTACTCTCTCTATTTTGTTGACATCTTTCCTATAATCCGGTGACCAGAACTGTACACGTTACTCCAAATTTGGCCTCACCAATGCCTTGTACAATTTTAACATTACATCCCATCTCCTATACTCAATGCTGTGATTTATAAAGGCCAGTATACCAAAAGCTTTCTTCACCACCTTATCTACATGAGATTCCACCTTCAGGGAATTATGCCCCATTATTTATAGATCACTCTGTTCTACTGCATTCTGCAATGCCCTACCATTTACCATGTATGTCCTATTTGGATTAGTCCTACCAAAATGTAGCACCTCACACTTACCAGCATTAAACAAGGTTACCTAGAAGATCAGACTGACAGAAGAAATGAGCCATGGGAAATGTGCCGTTAATCGGCTCTTCAGATGTGGTTTTCCAAAAACAATTTTCCAAGGACATGTGAATCAATGCCAGGGTCTTCTCACATGCTAATGTTCCCATCCAGCAGTATTTATGTTCAATCAGCCACAATGGGAAGAACATGTTGGTAGCATGCTAAACTCCATACTCCCTGAACAGACACTCAGTTCTGAGGTCTGTCATGAGCAGAGATACCAGAAGAGGTACTGGAACCCTGCTTGAAATAATACAACATTACCATTGTCATTTGTAAATCTTTGGCCCATGACCAGCGAAACTGAGCAATGAATTGGAATGATATTCCAATTGGGGCATATAAAGCCTTCCATAATCAGCAGGGGTACCTCACCTCTCAAACTATCCAGCCATCTTTCCTCATCGGCCACTCTGAAACCACAAACCTGGGGAGTGAGAAGTCGTCCTCAATCTAAGAAGAAAGTTATTTGATCTGAAGTGTGAGCTTGATTAAAATGTCTAAGTGGAAGCTAAGTGAGTTTGCAACAAGGATGGTGAGCCAGTTTTGCCTTGAAAATTTATAATGCACAAGTTGATGGGTTTAATTTGAGAACTTGGACCCCTCTAGTCTTCAGATAAAGAACAGGGAAATACCCTGTCTGGAGCTGAGTATAGAGAGCAACCTTGTTTACAATTCTAAGTTTCAAGATTTGTGTTTGTTTTGTAGGGCAGACGTTCTCATTATGCCTTTAGAGTATTGTGACAGTCACTTCTATATTCTTACCCTATTCCTCTTCTGCTAGCTCATTGGTTTCCTCCCCATTATAAAACTTAGTTTAGCTTTCTTTTGGCCTCTTTCAGTTCTTCATATCCATCCTTGTATATGATTATTTTTCTCAACCTGTACATACCCTTCTCTTCAAAGCTGCCACCTCTTTAACTCAGTCTCACTTTTGTTGTGTCCTTCCCCTTTTCATCACCCATTGTGTCACCCTCTGACATGTAACTCTGTTCCATCTTCCTTCCGGTACATTTTTATATTAATTTTATTTTTTATTTAGAGATACAATCTCTTCTGGTCCAACAAGCCACACCACCTAGCAACCTACCTGTTTAACCCTGACCTAACAACAGGACGATTTCCAATGAGTGAATAACCTTTGGAGTGTGGGAGGAAACCTATGCATTCATGGGGAGAACATACGAAAACCTTACAGTCAGCCCAGAATTGAACTCTGAACACCGCAATGCCCCGACTTTATTAGCATCGCGCTAACCGCAATGCTGCATGGCAGTTGTATGTAGCTTCTTTTTCACTTTGTGAGCTTGCTCCTTTCTTTGCCTTTATGGGCTAATGGGGTGACCATGCAGGACAGCTGTGTGGTGCAAGGGATGTATTCAAGCACGTTGGGAATTTGACTAAACACGGCTGCATGGTGTTACTATAAGATACGAGGGTTATCTCGTTTAACCAGCTGCTTGTGGATGGTGAAGTCTTGACTAGGGTATTTCCTCTTTCTGAATTTTTGTTTCACCTCATTAGCATCACAGTAATATCAGGTTGGCAATGAAACTATTCATTTGTATTGGTTTGTTCATGGGATTTGGATGTCATTGTAATGCCGGCATTTATTGTCCATGCCTGCATTCTACATAGAGATCGGTAACCAGTGGTGTTCTGCGCAGATCTGCTCTGGGACCCCTTCTGTTTGTGATTTTTATAAATGATCTGGATGAGGAAGTAGGGGTATGGGTTAGTAAGTTTGCTGATGACACTAAAGTTGGGGGTGTTGTGGATAGTCTGGAAGGTTGTCAGAGGTTACAGCAGGACATCGATAGGATACAGAACTGGGCTGAGAAGTGGCAGATGCAGTTAAACCCAGGTAAGTGTAAAGTGGTTCATTTTGGTAGGTCAAATTTGAAGACGATGAAATATTAATGGTAAGACTCTTGGCAGTGTGGAGGATCTGAGAGATCTTGAGGTCTGTGTCCATAGGACACTCAAAGCTGCTGCACAGGTTGACAGTGTTGTTAAGAAGGCGTATGGTGTGTTGGCATTTGTCAGTTGTGGGATTGAGTTCAAGAGCCGTGAGGTAAGGAGTACTGTGTTCAGTTCTGGTCACCTCACTACTGGAAGGATGTGGATACTATAGAGAGAATGCAGAGGAGATTTACCAAGGATGTTGACTGGATTGAAGGGCATACCTTATGACAATAGGTCGAGTAAACTTGGCCTTTTCTCCTTGGAGCGATGGAGGATGAGAGGTGACCTGATAGAGGTGTATAAGATGATGAAGGGCATTGATTGTGTGGCTAGCCAGGGGCTTTTTCCCAGAACTGAGATGGCTAACATGAGGGTGCATAGTTTTAAGGTGCTTGGAAATGGGTACCGAGGGGATGGCAGAAGTAATTTTTTCCACACAGTGGTGGGTGTGTGAAATGCACTGCTGGCGATGGTGGTGGAATTGGATACAATAGGGTCTTTTAAGAGCCTCTTAGATAGGTACATGGAGCTTAGAAAAATAGAGAGCTTTGTGCTAGGGAAATTGTAGGCAGTTTCTAGAGTAGGTTACATGGTTGGCACAACATTGTGGGCTGAAGGATCTGTAATGTGCTATAGATATGTATGTTCTATCCCTAACTGAACTGAGGGAATTGAGTGTCAGCCGCAGTAGAGGTGCTGGAGTCACATATAGGCCAATTGTTTAAGGGTGACAGATTTCCTTCCCTGAAACACCACAGTGACCAGATTTGTCTTTATGAAAACCTTATCAGTTCAAAATGTATTTAATGTCTCGAAACATTCCCAAGTTGTTAATGTGGGATTCATATATGTAAGTTTGCATTAAGCACTTGATGGGTGTGGAGGGAAAAATGGGGGGGGGGATGAAAAGGCATAGGGGAAAATAAGCTGACTGCTTTTGTTTTTATGGAGCCTTCCCCATATTTATAATACATTGTCTTGGATTTGAAACCATCACCTTGGAAGCTATACATTTCCTCAATAATGCTCATCAATAACCAATAATGCAATCTTGCAAAATACCTCATAAAATGAGCCCAAAGTCTTAAATCTTGCTTCATATCTTTGATCAGCATCGCTATTTGTATTTGTAGACTTTTACTGCAATAATACTCCTTCCAATATTTAATCCTTGTACAATATCAATATGGTGTTCTATTACAATATGTATGGATTGGTTGCATAGATTGATCCAATTTAACCATTATATTTAATGTGCTGATCCAAATACTGCACCCCCACCCCCATGATCTGTGCAACAGCAATGTAAACAGTAAATTGTTGTAGCAGTTGCACTTTCCAAGATCAATAAAGGGCAATTAACTTCAACCCACAAAAGGAGACATTAGAGTATTTGACCATAAGCTCTGGTAGATGTACAGTTTAAAGGAGGTGGGAGAATGGGGTAAAGCTTTGGGAGAATTCCTCTGCTTAGAGCCAGGAAACTGAAGGTATGGCAATGTGCTGAGGCAATGGAGATGGGGCTGTTTGAGGTTTCAAAGAATCCTCTTGAGACCTTGGAGGAATATTGGACCTATTGAATATAAAGTGTAGAGTTCGATGAAGATTGGGAGGAATATGTGACCAGAAATACTTAGAGAGGGAGGGTTGAATTTAATTGCAATGGTGGAGTGGAACAGCTAGAAGAGCCAGAGACCTGGGCTTGTTCTTCAGCTCGATTGTTGCCTACGTGGAGCTTCCTGTGACTGAGTGGTTGGTTTGCGGTGTCCTGGTTTTCTTCCACATCCCAAAGGCATGCAGGTTGGTAGGTTAATTGGGCATTGTGAATTGTCCTTAGTAATTTGGTGAAATCTGAGGGGAGTAAATTAGAATTTTGGGAATACTTGGAGAATGCAAATGGGGGATGAATGTGGGATTAGTGTGAATGGGTGGTCGATGGTAATCTTGGACTTGGTAGGCTGAGGAATCATCTCCTGTACTGTATGTGTCTGTAACTGTACAATTGTCCAATGGGACATCAGTGTATATAAGTAAGCATGGGCAATGGCTGAGAAGCACTTGATTAAAATTAAACATAGGACAACAGAATCTAGAATCTTAATTGACTTGTGGTCAAGTGCTCGTGAAGCTGTACCTTGGGTGTTTTGTGGTCATAGATTAACATTGATCGGAACTGCACTAACCGTTCCTTGAGTAACACTGGTGTGAACACCAACCCGCTGCCTCTCGAGTCAATCTACTTTATTAGCTAGCAAAAGTTTCAAATGGTTGTATGCTGCTGCCAGGTGACAAACATGTGCCTGCTCCTTCCTATACTGTATACTCACTGACTGGATAAAGGCATTCCCTTTCCAATTCTTACTTCTCATGACCCAGCAACTGTAACTTTGAGTATGTTTGCTTTACAATCCACCAGTTTAGAATCATAGAGCACTACGGCAAAGAAATAGGCCCTTTGGCCCATCTAGTCCGTGCCTTAAAATCAAGTAAACTTGCAACTATAGAAAGACAAATTTGTCACAAAAGGCCTTTTCAGTTTACTTTAACTATACAGCCTTAAAAAAGACATCACTGTAATTCATAAGACTGACAGTTAAATGATGTTTAAAAACCTGATTCCTGTTTCTATCTCTACTATTTTGTGAGGCGCTGTCTGTACATGTGTTGGGTGTGTGTGCACGAATGTCTGCGCATGTGTGTGTGCATGCATGACTGTGTTGGGTGTGGGTTTGGGGGGCAAAGTACTTCAATTCCTCTAGCCCTACCAACTACTTTCCATTTATTCCCACTGCTTCTCTTTGCACAAAGGACGATGGGCCCCACCTATTCACACCATCTTTCTAATTTTCCTGGCATCTTTGAAAATTATGAAGAAGGGAAGTAATTTGGCCCTTGTCTAATCAAGCCAAGGAACTGTATTGGGTCACAACACTTCTCAGCTCACATTCCCGTGTCTTCAAGTGGTCACCCAGGTAAATAAAGTGACCTGGGTTTATTTCTGCCTTTTTCTGCCTTTTTCAGGGTGTGAACTATAGACTGTACCATACTTTGGGTAAAATGAAATTTCTCAGCCCCTCTGTACAGTAGTTCTCAATTACTTTAAAACTATGTTCCTTAGTGACTGAGCACTCTGCTAAAATACCAAGTGGCTTTCCTTTTGCTCTGTTTAGACCCCATGTAATAGTATGCATTTCAATTCCTCAAAGTTGCCTTTGAGTACTCTCAATTACGTCAAACCTTTCCCAGAAAGTGGTGACCTTGCAAAGCATCTTTCACAACCTCTTGTAAACCAGAAGGATATTTGGCATGAAAACAATCAAAAATAAAGCCTTCTCTTTGATTTCTCTGCTGATCATCTTTGTCTCATCTGGTTATGGATTCTCTTGCATAAGTGATTGAGTAGGTAAAGATCAACTAGCAGAATCCTTAAAACTTTTGACCTCTTCTATTCAATCTCTTTTACCTTCTCCATTCCAAGGAGATAAATTGCATGTTCTCTAACCTTCTGCAAAACTCAAGTTCCTGCTCGCTGTCTCAAGGCCAGGGTTGGGACCAGCTATGTCCCTTGTTGCATAGATGACAACGTCTGATAGCTGTGGAATGTGTCAAGGGCAACAGCTGTAGGAGGGGATTGGCTAGAAAAACATAGAACAGTACAGCACAGGAACAGGCCCTTCTGCCCACAATGTTGTGCCAAAAAAAGTTGAGGAAGGGCAGCTAAAGCCATGCAAGTCTGTTCTGGCATTCAGTGAGATCACAAACGATCTGAATTCCCTCAAGAATGTTCTGAATTTTGCCTGGCAGAATTGCTACTGTTTTCTTACTGAGATTTACAATTGCAGCCTCGACATCTTTTTGGGCTGTAGAGACTTTCAACATTTCCACCATGTTTTAAGTGAAGAAATGCATCCAAACATCAGGAAGAGGGCACAGAAGAGGTTTACCAGGATGCTGCTTGGTTTCTAGGGCATGTGCTATCATGAGAGGCTGGATAAACTTGGGTTGTTTTCTTTGGAGTGCCAGAGGCTGAGGGGAGATCTGATAGAGGTTTATAAGATTATGAGAGGCATAGATAAAGTGGGCGGAGAGTATCTGTTTCCTCAGGTTTGGAATGTCTAATATCAGAAGGCAGGCGTTGAAGGTGAGAGGAGTATGTGAGGGATAAGTTTTTTTTACTCAGTGGTGGATGCCTGGAATATGCCTGGTATGGTGATAGAGGCAAACATATTAGAGGCTTTTAAGAGACATATCGGATAGGCATGTGGATGTAAGGAAGACGGAAGGATATGGACATGGTGTTTGATGTAGGAGGGATTAGTGTTTGAGTGCTTTAGATTTGCTTTTTAACTGATTTGGCTCAACATTGTGGGTGAATGGCCTGTCCTATGTTCTATCATCTGAAGTAACACACGCAAAATACTGGAGGAACTCAGCAAGTCAGACAGCATCTATGGAAATAAATAAACAGTTGACGTTTCAGGCCGAGGCCCTTGTCTAATGTTAAGTTTCTACTCCTACTCTCTATTCTGCCCTACCCTCCCCTCACCAAAGGAGGCAATTTTTTGTTTCACCCCATCAAACTCTTAACAGTGTTTGATGTTATTAAAGAGGGGTAGCTACCTTTGGCCTTGTATTCTTCGTCATCAGTGGCCAATAAAGGAGAATTGCGTGTTGAGTTGCCAGGTAACTTGAGGTTGATGGGTGTGACTGCGGTGTGCATGCAGACATCCCAGGTGAACTGTGATGATGTAAACAGTTTATTCTGTAGAACGAGGCTGCCTTGAATTCATGAGCAGAAAGTTATCATTCTGATCATTTGGTCCTCCGATAAGCCCCCTGATCGGACAATAATAAGGTAATCGAAGCTCAACCTGGTAAGTACCATATAGAATTACATAAGCTGTGTTTGGGTGTATGCCAACTTTCAGTTTTGACAGAGCAGTTTTTATTTGGAGTAGTCTGTAATCTGGGCATCGGGTTACATTCCTGTTCGTGGTGAAGTTACAACATTTAAAACCTAATGGTTTTTTGTTGCCTTTTGTCTGCCGCTTCCCTCCTTTATCTCACTTTTCCTCTTGCAAATATATTCCCATCGCTCCCCGCTGCTGGAATTTATTGCTCATGTTGTTGGGACAAGTCCAGTGTGTTTCCTTGTCGACATTCCCCAAGTTCCTGAGCTCCTTCTGCAAGGGCAAACTACTGAACAGTAACGTGCAAAGACACGTTCTGCAGATGGTCAGAGACCTCCCTGCCTTCCACAGAGAACCCTACCCTGATAATGAATCATATCAGAAATAAAATCTTGTTTAAATCTCTTCCAGCCTATGTATCTGGAGAGTGAGCTGTTGCTAGTTAACTGTTTAAGGGTATTTTGGAACTTTTATTTAGTTATGGCTCAGTGGATAAAGCTCTTGTCTGTCTATAGGTTTAAATCCCACTCCAAACACTCGAGTGTGCAATCCCTGTCTACATTCTATAGTATTAAGAGCTATAGTACTGCACTGCATTGTTTAAGATGTCTTTATTACTAGTCCAACTGAACTCATCTTTTGTTGAGTGTAAAAGATCCCACAGCCACTATTCAAACAAGAGAAATTCTTTTAGGCCCAATAGTATTCTCCCAATTAATAGCATTTTTTAAAAAAGAAACAGAAGACCTTGTCATCATTACCTTCAAGTTTGAGGCCACAATGATACAGTGAAGATGACTTCAGAAGCACTTCACTGACCGTGCTATCCTGATGTTACATAAATACAAGCCTCTCATAGTGCTGAATATAAGATGGACATCTTGCTATAAACTTTTACTTTGCAATGTGCAATTTGCTTCTTTACATTATCAAATGTAGAACACTGGAATAGAGGTCAGCATTGGACACTACTTAGAAAACCAGATTTTCAGATTAAGGGGGCTTCAAAAATTGAGGTGTGTGTAACAGCAACAGAATTTCTTTTAATATTGTTTTACGCTCAGATGGAGTCAGTACTTAACACTGCCTGGTAATTTATCTGTAAGTTGCTGCTGAGGCCTGCAATTTCTTGCCCATCCTCATTTTGCCCCTGGAGGTTAGCTGTTCCACTTTAGAGTTAATGCCATTGCTGTGGGTTTATAGTCACATACAGTACAAACCCAGAACAAATATTTCCTTCTCTAAATGATGCTGGATTTTTACGATCGGTTGATGAACATCGTTGCTGAAACTTGCCTTTCCTTTCTATATTAATGTAATAATAACAACTTGCCTGCAGGTGGAATTTAAATTGGTGTACTCACAGTTTACCCCAGGTTCCATTCATCAAGCAATTTGCTGACTGAAAAAAGGAGACATGTTTGCTGTTTTATGCAGTTGCATCTGTTTATGTAAAGCAGTCCATCTGGAGAGATGGTCCTTTGAGTTTATCGCAGGATTTGGGAAATTTCACATTCATTCTCGTTGGTTATGCAAGTACCAAAATAATAAATTGAGATGACCTGTTGTACCTAAATAGTGAAAGGATAAATTTCAGTCAAGCTCTTTAATACCTTGTCTTGTTTATCTGTTAATTGTAAGGTTTCAGTCTCAGAGTTATCGGAGAGGTTATTCCTCCTTTCAATGTGATGAAGTGTGAGATTATCCCTATTGTTTAAATGGGGAGGGATCTGGATGTCCTTGTAAGTGAAGCAGTAAATTACCAAGCAGTTACAGCAAGTAGTCATGCAAGTAGAATGTTGATTTTATTACCAAAGGATGTGTTATGTTTTGTAACTCTAAAACATTAAACTAAATGAAAGGAAAAGATGAGTCTAAAATAAGACTATAAGACCAGAAGCCATGGGAAAAGAATTAGGTCACTTGGCCCATCGAGTCTGCTGTGCCATTTAATCATGGTTAATCTTTTTTTTCCCTTCCTCAGCCCCTTCCCTGGCCTTCTCCCTGTAACCTTTAATTCTGTGTCCAATCAAGAACCTATCAATCTCTGCCTTAAATATACCCAATAACCTGGCCTCCACTGTTGCCTATGGTAACAAATTCCAAATTCACCACCCTCTGGCTAAAGAAAATTCTCTGCATCTCTGTTTCAAATGGATGCCCATCTATCCTGAGTATGTGTCCTCTTTTCCAAGACTCCCCACAATGGGAAACATGCTTTCCACATCTACACTGTTTAGGGCTTTCAACATTCGAAAAATTTTCAATGAGATCTGCCCCTCATCCTTCTAAATTCCAGCAGGTACAGACCCAGAGCTAACAAACCTTCCTCATATGATAACCCTTTCGTTCCCAGAATCATATTTGTGAACCTCCTCTGAACTCTCTCCAATGCCAGCACATCTTTTCTTAAGATGAGGAGACCAGTACTCTTGAGTGAGGCCTTACCAGTGCCTTATAAAGCCTCACCATTACATCCCTGCTGTTGTATTCTAGGCCTCTTGAAATGGACGCTAACATTGCATTTGTCTTCCTCACCTCAAACTCTATCAGCAAGTTAACCTTTATGGTGTTCTGCACAAGGACTCCCAAGTCCCTTTGCATTTCAGATGTTTGAACTTTCTCCCCATTTAGAAAAGCTCCACAGGTCGACTCCAATTTGAGTCTTAACTTTCTGCTTACTTTAAGTGAGGTGCACACATGTAACCTGGTGGCGTGATAACATATGTCATATATGTACTTTACATATAAACCACAATGAACAAGAATGCTGAATCAAACAATATATTTTATAATACTCAAATATTAAATACACAGCACTCCTCTCTGCTTAGCTATAAACTCCAACTCAATATAGAATGTATCTCAACTAGATACACAATATACTATAAAATACAACTACTATACAGACATCCATGGCGTAGTAAATTTTAAATAGTCCTATTCAGGCTTAAAGATTTAATTGCTGTGGAGCTTTTCTTACTCTTGTAGGATAATGTCTTTCCTGACGAGGAGGTTGGGGGTGTAACTCTGCTTGGCAGTTGAGACTTGTGGCTGTGAAACAATCTCAGATTATGGGACCTCCTCCGGGGTGGTTGTTGGAGTTGACCCTTGGAAGTGGTTCTGACAGATCTGGACTCTTTCCTTCTTTTCAATTTCTTGTCTTTTTTTCACCTTCCGTTTTCTTATAATTTATTGTATCTCTGACATTGCTAATTTCTCGATAAATTAGGTCTCTTCCCTTTCTATAGCACTTATGTCATCCTCTTTTTCCTTTTTCTTATTTCTAGGATGTGCATCCTTGACAAGGTGCATTTAGTTCACTGGAGTATTCTCTTATTTATCCTTCTATCACTCCCTTTACGATCTGATCTCGCCTCTTGATTTCCTCATCCACATCATCATCTGATGAATCTTTTGTTTCAGTATCTCCATTGACTACTTTCTTTTTGGCCTTCCATTCATCAGCTGGGCTTTGGTCTTTGCATCTACTTATACAAACAGCTTTTTGACTGCCACCTTGAAGTTCATGCAATAACCTTAATACACACAAAGTAGATCCTGGATCTTTATACTCACAAAAGCTGAATGCTTGCAAGTTTCCTGAAGCTCCTTGAACTCTCTTCCAGCTTAAAACCAAGTAACTGCCTGATTAACATCTCAGAAACTTTCTTGGAAATATTGCCTATGAAATTGGTTGTAGCCAGACCACTGCTTTTGTCACTTAACACAATTCCTCTGAGCAGCATGGTCCTTCCTTGGTCCAGTATGTTTTCCAACCAGAGACAGAGATTGGCACCAATTCCTGTTTGTCCTCTGGGGAACAGTTCATGGTGTATAGCATGGAGACAGTTGTGCATCTTCCAGCACCTTTCTTCATTTGCTTCCAGTTGACTCTGTTGCAGCAGATGGATGGATACCCAATGAAGTTGTAGTTGGCTCTGCCAATCATGTCCCCACAATGCTGGCCCTCCTGTTTTACCACGTGCAAGCTCAATGTGGTGTGTTGGTTGTTGTATTTCACTGTTACAAGTGTTATTCCAACAGAAGTTTTCATTTCTCCAGTATAAGTTCTTAGTTGGCTTTCTGCAGGCTTCAATTTAGTATCTTTGAAATGCCTTTCAAATTCATTTTGTGGAATGACTGAAACAGCTGAGACAGTGTTTAATTCCATTGTATTTAAATTGCCCTTCACTTCTGGTGAAAGTCATATTTCCTGTCTGTTAATTTTCACATTGTAAATCTCAAGGCCACCCAGTCCTGTGTCACTCTCTTTCTCTTTCCTGTGCAGTCTATTTATTTCTCGTCTGCCCAACATATTCTTTGTATGTGCCCTACTTTGTTCCATTTTCTGCTGGTTTTGCCTCTGAGCCTGCATTGATCTAGTGTATGCGAGTCCCTGACACAACAGTAACACAATTTGTTTGGGCAGGCGTGCTTCTGTTTAGATGTGCCAATTTTGTTCATGCTCACTCCCATTCCTGACTGCAACTCAATTGCATCTCTGTCTGTGGCTTCCATTGAAGCAGCAATTTCAACTGCTCTTTTAAATGTGAGTTGAGTTTCAGTTAGAAGCTGCTTTTGAATGCTTTCTTGTGAACAAGAAACTAAATGCTCTTAGTGCACTATTAAGTCCATCATTGAACTGACAATGCTCAGACATTTCTTCATTTTAGCCACATATGCTGAACTGGACATTTCTTCCTTTTGATTCCACTTAGAAAAGCTAAAGTGCTCTGCAATCAACAATGGCTTTGGTTCTAAATGTTCCTGCATTACTCTCATGATATCAGCAAAACTCATTTTGGCTGGTTTGGTTGGAGCAGTCAAATTTTTAAGCAAACTGATTACCTTCAAACCCAATTTACTCAGCAAAGCTGGTACTTGCTTCTCATTGGCTATTTCATTTGCTTCAAAATACTGCTCAATTACATCAGTATACACAAGCCAGTTATCTGTTTTGTAATCAAATGTTCCAATGTAGCCAGACACTAATGCTCTCCTGCCTTCCCCTCTATATCCCTTCATGCCCCGACCAATCAAGAATCTATCAACCTCTACCTTAAATATACATTAAAGCTTGGCCTTCACAGCTGCCTATAGCAACAAATTCCACAGATTCACCACTCTCTAGCTAATGAAATTCCTCATCTCCGTTCTGAAAGGACGCCCCTTGAGGCTGTGTCCTCTGCTCTATTGTAGGAAAGGCAGATGAGCTCAGGCCATGGATCAACATGTAGAATTATATTGTAGACTTGGTTGCAGGAGGGGCAGGACTGACTGCTCAATATTTGTGTTCAGCTGTCTTAAATGTGACCGAGCAGGAGGGATTAAAATGGGAGGGTGGTGTTACCAGTGCAAAAGAGAAAATGTCGTACCAGTGTTCAGTCAGGACAGACTGGAGAAATCGTATAGTGAGGCATTATGGGTGGAACTCAGAAATGAGAAAGATATAACCATGTTAATGGGGCTCTTACAGACTACCCACAGTCCGTGTGGTTTTGAGGACCAAATTTACAGAGAGATCACAGACTGTTGCAACAAACACGAAGTTATAGTAGGTGATTTCCATGTATTGATTGGGACTTCCATACTGTAAAAGGACTGGGTGGGATAGAGTTTGTCAAATATGTTCAGAAAAGTCTCCTTCATCAATACCCAGAAGTCCCAAGTAAGAGAGTGTGCGATACTCGATGTGCTATTAGACAATGAGACAGGGCAGGTGACAGAAGTTTGTGTGGGGCAACACTTTGCATCTAGTGAACACAGAGCCATTAGTTTCACATTAAATATAGAAAAATAGAGGTCTGGTGTATGGGTTGAGATTCTGAAGTGGAGAAAGGACAATTTTGATGGTATCAGAAAGGATCTGGTAAGTGTGGATTTGGACAGGCTATTTTCTGGCAAAAGTATACTTGGTAAGTGGGAGGTCTTCAAAAATGAAATTTTGAGAGTACAAAGCTTGAATTTGTCCATCAAAAGAAAAGGTAAAGATAACAAGTTTTGGTTTTCAAGAGATAATAAGGCCCAATTAAGAAAAAAAACATATAGGCAGGTAGGAACAAATGAGGTACTTTTGCAGTATACAAAATGCAAGCGAACACTTTTTTTGCTGGTGGGGGAGGGGAATTGTTGCTCGCTGCCACTTACGTGTTGTGGGGGGGGAGCTGGGAGACTTTGGGGTTCTCGAATTTAACGCATTCATTCTTTGGAGCACTTCTCTGTCTTCATGGATTCTTGCGAAGAAAAAGCATTTCAGGATGTATACTGTATACGTTTTTCTGACATTAAATTTAAACCTTTGAAGAAATAAATCTGGAGGGTTAAAAGAAGGCATGAGTTTGCCCTAGTAAACAAGGTGAAGGAGAATCCTAAGGAATTCTACAGATACTAAGAACAAAGGGATTGCAAGGGATAAAATTCTTCCTCTAGAAGATCAGAATGATAATCTATGCATGTAGCCAAAAGAGACAGGTGAGATCTTAAACTGATGTTTTGCATCTATATTTACTCGGGAGATAGACACTGTGTATGGAAGTGAGACAAAGCAGCAGCAAGGTCATGCACTCTATACAAATTACAGTGGAGGAGATGTTCGCTGCCCTGAGGCAAATTACAGTGGATAAATCCACAGGGTGTTCCCGTGAACCCTGTGAGAGGCTAGTGTAGAATTACAGAGGCACCTGAAGAGATATTTAAAACATCCTTAGTGACAGGTGAGGTACTGGAGGATTGGAAGATGGCTAATGGTTTTCTGCTGTTTAAGAAATGCTCTAAAAGTAAGCCAGAAAATTATAGGCTGGTGAGCCTGACATCAGCAGTGGGAAAGTTATTGGAAGGTATTCTGAGATAGACATGGACTGCTTAGGGATAGTCAGCATGGCTTTGTATGTGGTAGGTTGTGTCTATCCAATCTTAGAGTTTTTTGAGTAAATTACCAGGAAAACTGATGAAGACAAGCCAGTAGATGTTGTCTACATGTACTGTAGCAAGGTATTTGACAACATCCTGCATGGAAGCTTGGTCAAGAAGGTTGAGTCACTTGGCATTCAAGATGATGTAATAAATTGGATTAGACATTGGCTTTATGGGAGAAGCCAGGGAGTGGTAGAAAATGGTTGCCTCTCAGACTAGGGGCCTGTGATTAGTGGAGGGATCTGGACTAGTGCCGCAGGGATCTGTGCTGGGTCCATTGCTGTTTATCATCCAGAGTATTGATACAGATGACAATGTGGTTAAGTGAATCAGCAAACTTGAGGTTGTAGTGGACAACGAGGAAGACTATCAGAGCTTGTAGAGGGAAAAATGTGCTGAAAAATGGGTTGTAAAGAAAGCTTTTGGCACATTGGCTTTCATTAAGCAAAGTAGTAAGTACAAGAAATGGAATGTTATGGTGAAGTTGTATAAGACAGTGAGGCTTAATTTGGATTATTATATGCAGTTTTGGTCATCTACCTACAAGAAAGATGTAAATTTTCTCTGTACCCTTTCAACCTTATTTACAAGGTGTTTCTGGGACTTGAGGACCTGAGTTATAAGGGAAGATTGAATAGATTAGGAGCTGCCAGTGCAAGTGATGCATGCAAGCTTGATTTCAACATTTAAGAGAAGTTTAATAAGTACATGGACGGTAGGGGTATGCAGGGCTGTGGTGTGGGTGCATGTTGATGGGATTAGACAGTTTAAATAGTTTTGCATGGACCAGATGGGCTAAAGGGCCTGTTTCAGTGCTGTATTCTTCTGATACTCTATGACGCTTCTCTTCTCCCCTCTAGAGAGACATGTATAATGTCTTGCTGCACTTCTTGGGTTCATTTAAAAAAATACCTTGTCACCACTTTTATGTAACTCCAAAACATTAAATTAATTGAAAGGAAAATATGGGAGTCTGAAATGCAAATCTAACTTTCCAGTTACATTAAGTGAGGTACGTATGTGTCACATGGTGGTATGATGACATATGCCATTTACGTACTTTTACATATAACCCGCAATTTAGTATTTAAACGAACAAGAATTCTCAATCAAACAATATATTTTTCCAATAATACTGAAATATCACTGAAGTATTAACTACACAACAGGATGGAGTATAAAAGTAGGGAGTTCTTGCAACAACAATATGGTGTAAATGAGCTTACATCTGCAAAACAGTGAACTCTTTGGGTTTCTTTCATTAAGTTAAGGATATACTTCTGTTGAAGACAGTTCAGGGAAGTCAAACTAGCTTGATTCCTGGACTAAGGGACCTTTCCACACAAGCCATTCAAGGAATTTAGGAGAATGAGAGGTGTTTTTGCTGAAACACAGACGATTCTGGCATTGATATTGAGGAAGATACTGAGAGGATGTTTCAACTTGTGAGAACATCTAGAACCAAAAGCATAGTTTCAAAGCAAGAAGATAGTGGTCAGGATGGAATGCTCCTGTCAGATGTGGGAATTCAAGGAGTTGGATCTGGAGTTGGTTGTACTCAGGGTCATTGGGGAGGCTAAAGATATTATAGACAAGACTTTTGAAGAGGTGGTCATACTCGGAGTACATGCTTCAAACAGCAGATGGATGGCCATCAGGAGAGGTAAGGGAATTATGTCAGTACAGGGTTCCCCTATAACCATTCCCCTCAGCAACAAGTATATCTCTTTGGATACTGCTGCAGGTGTTGCCCATCAGATCACGGCAGCAACAGCCAGTCTGCAGGCACTGTGGCTGGCTCTGAGGCTCGACAGGGAAGACGGGCAGTGTGGTAGTTATAGGGGACTTAATAGTTATGGTGTTAGAAAGGAGATTCTATTGCCACAAATGAGACACCAGGATGGTGTGTTAACTCCCGGGTGTTAGGGTCCATGATTTATCAGAGTAGCTATGGAATATTTTCGGGTTGAGGGGAGGAGACAGCTTGAGGTTGTGGTGCATATTGGCACTAATGAAGGGGTCTTGTGCAGTGAGTATATAAAATTAGGAAAGAGGCTGGAGAGAAGGACCTCCAAGGTTGTAATTGCTGGATCACTCCCTGTGTCTTGGGCTACAGCAGGTAGAAATGGGCCTTACCAACTCGATTGAGTTTTTTGACAAGGTGACGAGAGGGATTGACGACAGTGGATGTTGACTGCATGGATTTTAGTAAGGCGTGTGACAAAGCACTTCATGGGAGGCTAATCCAGACAATTAAAATTCATGGGGTCCATGGTGAATTGGCTGTTTGAATTAAGAACTGGCTTGCACAAAGACAGGGTAATGATTGAAGAGACTTACTTGAGCTAGATGCCTGTAATTAGTGGAGTTCCGCAGGGATCTGTGCTGGGACCTTGTATGAAAATGTAGGTGGGTATGTTAGTAAACTTGTGGATGATACCAAGAGTGGTGGAGTTGTGGATAGTGTAGAAGACTAGCAAATGATATAGATCAGCTGTAGATATGGGATGAGAAGTGGCAGATGGAGTTTAACCCAGATAAATGTGAGGTGTTGCGCCTCAGTTGGGCAAATGCAAGAAGACTGCACTGTTAAATGCAAGATCCTTAAGTGCTACTGAGCAGAGAGATCTTGGGATCCAAGTTCATAGCTCCTTGAAAGTGGCTACACAGATTGATAAGGTGATTAAGAAGGCTTATGGAATGCTTGCTTTTATTAGTTGAGGCATTGAGTTCAAATGTCAGGAGGTTATGTTTATAAAACTGTGGTTAGGCCACATCTGGAGTATTGTATACAGTTCTCGTCACTTCACTATAGGAAGGATGTTGAGGCTTAGGAGAGGGTCAGAAGAGGGTTACCAGGATGCTACCTGGTTTAGGCATGCTAAACCATGCTATCACGAAAGGCTGGATAAATTCGGGTTGTTTTTTCTGGAGCACCAAAGCTGAGGGGAGAACTGATCGAGGGTTACAAGGTTATCAGAGGCATAAATAAAGTAGACAGGCAGCATGTTTCCCAGGGTGGAAATGTCTCATACCATGAGGACATGCATTGAAGGTGAGAGATGGTAGGTTCAAGGGGGATATGAGGGGTAAGTTTTTTACTTGGGAGAGTGGTGGATGCCTGGAACACACTGCCTGGTATGGTGGTAGAGGCAAACACATTAGAGGCTTTTATGCTGAAGGGTCTCATCCAAAAATGTCAACTGGACTCTCTTCCAGAGATGCTGCCAGGCCTGCTGATTTTGTGTGTGTTACTTGGATTTCAAGCATCTGCAGATTTTTCTTTGTGAGAGGCTTTTATTAGATATTTGGATAGACACATGGATGTAAGGAAGATGGAGGGATGTGGACATTGTGTAGGTAGGAGGGATTAGTGTTTAGGTGTTTTTGATTTGCTCTTTTGCTGGATTAGTACAACATTGTGGGCCAAGTGGCCTGATCTTGTCCTCTGCTGTTCTCTATTCTATGTTCTATAATGAGAACTTCCTTTCCTGAGGATCGTGGATGTCGTATTCTCTATCCCAGAAAGCTGTGGTGGCTGAATAATATATTCACAGCTGAGATGGACACATGCTTTTTGTTCTTTTTTTAAAAGGGAAATTTGGTTAATTAAACAGGAATGCTAAACTAAGACCAAGATCTGATCAGTTTTGGAAGTCTGGGGGTGGGGCACGGTGCAGTTGGTCTGGAATTGGGGGTGGGTGGGGGCTGCGGGTGGCAGCTAGCTGACCGAGTGGGCGGGTGGTATAGTGCAGCCAATTCCTGTTCTTCGTCATAGGAAAGTACAGCACAGAAACAAGCCATTTGATCCACCTAAGAAATCATTTAAACTGCCTATTTCCATCCAGATGCACTGGGACCCAAGTCCTTCATACCCCTACCACCCATGTATCTATCCAAACTTCTCTTAAACGTTGAAATTGAGCTCGCATGCACTACTTGTGCTGACAGCATGTTCTACAATCTCACAACTCTCTGAGTGAAAAACTTCCCCCTCATGTTCCCCTTAAACTTTTCACCTTTCACACTTAACCTATAACCTGTAGTTGTAGCCCCACCCAAACTCAGTGGAAAAAGCCTGTTTGAACCCCTCATATTCTTATTTATTTCATTCCTTTGCCCTAAAGCTCCCATTCAATTAGAGCATAGAATCTAGGCTGCTACCTCAGGAGAGTTTTCTCCAGTGCCCTGGCCAACATTGTCCCTCAGTTAGCATGAGAGGAACAGATCATCTGGTCACTTATTTTGCTTGGTATTGGTTGATGTACTCACCTACATAACAATTCTTCAATTCAATTCTGCTCTCACCCTTTCACTGCCTGGAACTCTAAGGAACATTTAAGAGACTATTGGGTACATTGATGAAAGAAAATTGGAGGGCTACGTGGGAGTGAAGGGTTAGATTGATCTTGGAATAGGTTAAAGGGTCAGCACAACATTATGGGCCGAGTGGCCTGTACTGTTTTATGTATTTGCATGATGTTGATCTTCTATCCCCACAGTGTTGTGCAATGGAAAACAAACTATTTCTTCCAGAGTAAAACATGATTAAGATAATTTCCTGTTTGTTTCCAGATACTCTGGAAATCTGACTAGGTATTTTGTGGCCCGAATTGCATCTGATATGATCTTAGTGTCAGCTGAATGGAAGACAAAACTATTGTGACTGTGGAGCACTATGTTGCTGAGGGCAGGGAGGAGACTCAATTATCATTGGGAAAACTCCACAACAACTTGTGCCTTTACATCATAATGCTGTGGTGGAAAACCTCGCAGACTTGCCTTTTATCCTGGAGACACAAGAGACTGCATCTTCTGGATTTCAGACCAAAAACAAACTGTCACGACATAATTCAGGTTCTTGATTCAAAACATCCAGCACTGCCCAGCAACCCCTGATTTAACCCCAGCCTAATCACAGGGCCATTTACAATCACCAACTGACCTAGCAACCTGTATATCTTTGGATGTGGGAGGAAACCCATGGAGTTCACATGGAGAATGTACAAACTCCTTACAGACAGTGGCGGGAATTGAACCTGGATCGCTGGTACTGTAAAGCATTGTGCTAACCACTACACTACCATGCTACCCTGCTCAACCTGCTGAGTTTCTTCTTGCTTCCCGTTATGCTGCTGGGAGCGATGATGGTCCTCCATCTCTTTCTGTCCTTGGCCATCTTCTCTATTGTGCCCCACGTGTGGTTCAAGGTCTTCATTTCTGCCTCTACAGCAAGGCACAAAGTTGTTTTTGGTCTCTGGTGTTTCCTCTGCCCTTCAGGAGTCCAGTCTTTATGAAGGAGTTAGCCTCGCTTCTTATCGCGTGCCCAATTCATCTGCAATGTTTCCTTAAAATGATTGTGGCCATGTCCTCTTGATGACACTGAAGGAGTAAAATGTGATTGGAGATCTTTCTTGACCAGAAAATATGTTGGATCTTCTGGAAGCTCATGGTGTGAAATGACAACAGCTTGGCAAGATCGCTCTCTGTCATAAGACCATTTAAAAAAAAATAGGAGCAGAATTTGGCCCATCAAGTCTTTTCTGCCATTTCATCGTGACTGATCCATTTTTGCTCTCAGCCCCTACTTCCTGCCTCCCTCCGCATCTGACTAAATCCTTCTGTAGCCTCTCTACTTTCCTCAAAACCACCTGCCCCTCCACCTCACATTATCAGCAAATATTACAATAAAAGCCATCTATTTCCAAATCGGTGACATACAACTTAAAAAGAATCAGTCCCAACACAGACCCCTGTGAAACACCACTGGCAGCCAACCAGAAAAGGCTTCCTTTATTCCCACATTTTGCCTCCTGCCAATTAGCCACTGCTTTATCCATGCTAGAATTTTTACTGTAATACTATGGGTTCGCAGCTTGTTAAGCAGCCTTATGTGACACCTTTTCAAAAACCTTCTGAAAATCCAAATACACAACACAATTGACTCTCCTTCAAAGAATTCCAGCAGATTTGTCAGGTAAGATTTTCCCTTGAGGAATCCATGCTGACTTCAGCCTATTTTATCATGTGCCTCCAAGTATCCCGAAACCACATCCTTAACAATCGACTCCAACATTTTCCCAGCATCTGAGGTCAGCCTAACTGGCCTATAATTTCCTTTCTTCTGCCTCTCACCCCTCTGAAGAGTGAGTGACATTTGCAATTTTCCAGTGTTCTGGAGCCACTCCAAAATCTAGTGATTTTCTTGAAGATCATTACTAATGCCTCCAAAAACTCTTAAGCCAACTCTTAGAACACTCGGGTGTAATCCATCTGTTTGAGGTGATATATCTTCCTCCAGACCTTTTAGTTTCCCAAGAACCTTTTCACTAGAAATAGTAACTTCACACACTTCATGACCCCTGACACCTGAACTTTCACCATACTGCTAGTGTCTCCCACAGTGAAAATGGATGCAAAATCCATTTTCAGTTCATCCATCGGTTCCTTGTTCCCCCATTATTACCTCTCCAGCATTGGTTTCCACTCTCACCTTTTTTACACTTTATGTATCTGAAGAAACTTTTGGTATTCTCTTTAATATTGGCTAGCTTACTTTTGCCAGCATTCTGACCTATAGAAGAGTGAGAGATTCTTCAGCAGTTTATTTTGTGCTTCCAGCTTTCTTATGCCTTCCCTGATCTTCCTGTCTCCATACAGCTATAGGCATTTGCAAAATGTGCAGACTCTGTTACGGATCATCTGTAATTAGGGGGTGGACAGTTTGCAGCTGGATAATCAGTTCGGAGAAATGACCTTTAGAAAGGAATGAATCTTGGGAAAGGTGTGATAAAGATGTATTAAAATAATTCTGTGAAGAAGGAATTGCATTTTATCTCCTGTTTATCTGTGGGTTAGCAAGCTATTGTCCCATTGTAATCTTTACTTTTCCAGTCCACAGAAGGAAGAGCTGGAAACCCCAATTTCTGCACAAGTACAAATTGAGGATATGGAACTCCGGGAAGAATGGCAGGATGAAGAGTTTCCAAAGTAAGATGCTGTCTTCGAGATAATTCTATTATGTTGGAGCCTTCAAAAAGAGGTTTCTTAATCCATATTTGTCAGATATTTTTACATTGTAATTCATATATCTTTCATGTGTCTCTATAGATTTTTCCAAAAAAAAAAGCTCATGAAATATGTATGAATTACACTGGGGTTAATTATTTGGACTGACATTATCCTCAGAAGACAGTTACAAATATCCTCAAGGTATTTATGATGATAACACTATTTGATGTAATGGACAAGAAGTTGTTAGAGCAAGTCTAGATCAAAGGAGAATAACTTCAAAGGCAGAACCAGTCATTTAAGGGTTAATAGGGGAGCACTTACTGACACTCAGGCTGGTGCTCTGACCCCAGGAAGGTTATGAGACTTGTTCTAATTTTGCTGCCTTAGAGGCCGAGTTCTTTCCTGATTGTGAAAGCTAGCCCAGTGGAGACCAATAAGTAGAAATCATAAAGTTGCTCTTTGTGGCCAACTGTGGATTCCCTCGTGCTTTTTTGAAATTAGCCAGTGTTATAGTTGAAAATTTTATCTAAGAGAAAAGACTGGAAGAACTTTCTTTGTAACAGAAGGCTGAATGGAGGCTGGAAAATAGGAAGGACCATTTCCTTTAACAAAGGACACACTAAAATAGTGGGTAAAAATGTACATAATTGGTAGAAGGAATAGAGGGGTAAGGATTTTAACCCAGCCAGAAGATGTCAGACATCTGGCATTCATTGCTGAATGTATGCTGGAGACAGAACTCCTCAAAGTATTTAATTAGTATTTTGGATGTGTAGTTCTCTTAACCATCGGGGCAGTAGACTTCAAAATCATAATGAAAACTTCTGGCATGTTGGCCTTCCTAAATCAATGTACTAAATACAGGAGTTGGGATATTATGTTGAAATTGTACAAGATGCTGGTGAGGCCTAATTTGGAATATTGTGTGCAGTTTAGGTCACCTACCTACAGGAAAGATGTAAATAAATGGTTCCTTTTATCAGAGAATGTATACAGTATACAACCTGAAATACTTGTCTTCACAGATATCCATGATAAACAGAAGAACCCCAAAAGAATGAATGACAGAAGAATGTTAGAACCCCAAAGCCCACTCTACCCCCTCCCCCACACACGCATCAACCTCTCCCTCCCCCGTTTCAGCAAAAAGCGTCAGTGCCCACCAAGCAACAACAAAAGAGACCATGAACTCCAGTCAACGAAAACTGTTGTTTACCCAACAGTTCAACATGTCACAGGTTCTCTCTCACTAACAAGGGACAGAGCGATATCACCCATTTTCACAGCGAAAGGGGAGACTGACAGTGGCTGTTATGATATTACAGTCTGCCATGTCACTTTTCCATTCATCCGCCACAGCAAAATCCTGTGATCCCTCAGTTGGCAACACTGGTCACCCACAGGCCCGCACCCTGAGGGTGCCACCTTTCAAGCCACGCCTGGGAAATGTGGGAAAACAGTCATCCGACCAGCTCCATGAACAGAACTCATCCACTGTTGTTTATTTTTTTTATTATAAACAGTTTGAGTGCCACTTGTAGATCAGGGCCACACAGAACCTCTACCTCCTTGAAAAAGGGGAAAAAAGTCATTGAAGAGAAGAATTTGAGCTGTTTCCGCAGATGAGCTCAAAGGGCAGCTACTTGGCCCCATCTTAATTCTGCCCACTCCTCCACAAGACTGAAAGAGTACAGAGGAAATTTACAAGGACATTGCCAGGACTTGAGGACCTGAATTATAGGGAAAGGCTATTTAGGTTAGGACTTTATTCCCTAGAATATAGAAGATTGAGGGGAGATTTGATATACAAGATCGTGAGGGGTATAAAGAGGGTAAATACAAGCATGCTTTTTTCATTGAGGTTGGATGAACTACAACTAGAAGCCATGGGTTAAAGGTGAAATGTTTCAGAGAAATATGAAGGGGAACTTCACTTTGAGGTTGTTGATGTGGAACAAGCTGCCAGCACAAGTGGTGGATGTGGGGTTGATTTCAACATTTAGGGGAAATTCGGATAGATATATGGATGGGAGGAGTATGGAGAGCTATGGTCAGATGCAGGTCCATGTGACTAGACAGATTAATGGTTTGTCATGGACTAGATGGGCTGAAGGGCCCTGTTTCTGTGATGCAGTGTTCTACGACTAAGAGCAGGAAGGTGGGATTAAAAGCATGACTTAGACCATTCAGTCTTATGAGTATGCCCTGCCTTTTACTGCGATGATGGCTAATCTTTTAATTCAATGCCTCTTTCCTGCACTGTAACCTGAAAACCTAAAGACCCATTGGTGTGTGTCCTGAATGTGGTCAGCTACTGAGACTGCAGAGCCTGTCATATAGGGAATCCCAAAGATTTGCTGTCTTCCAGGTGACAAAATTCTTTCTCCACTTTCTCTTTAATGGCCAAACTTTGAAATTGAAGTTAGTGGTACAAACTCGTGTTGTTTTCTCAGGGTGGTGGAGGCTGAGGAGAGAGCTGATGGAAGTATGTAAGGTTATAGGAGACGTGGATGAATAGGCAGCAAGTATCCTTTCCCCCCACCCCACCCCCCGAGTCAAAATGTCCAATAGTAGATAACGTGAATTTGAGATAAGATGCGTAAGTTCTAGGCAGGGTTAGTTTTGTTTTATTCTGGGAGTGGTGGCTGCTTAGATGTGCTGTTAGGGGTGGCAGAAGAAGCAGATATGATAGAGGCTCTTAGATAGGCACATGAATATGCAGATCATGGAGGGATATGGACTTTAATAGGCAGAATGGACCAGATTAGAGAATGTTTAATTAGTTTGGCACAACATCCTAGGTTGGAGGGCCTGGCTGTGCTGCATTGTGTGTACTGGAGATCCCAGCATAGGATCAGCTCTATATCTTTCCAGTGAATCCCTAAAGGATTTGTACTTTTCAAGGACATCACTCCTCATTTCTCTAAACTTGGGTACAGATACAGACAGACATACTTTATTGATCCCGAGGGAAATTGGGTTTCGTTACAGTCGCACCAACCAAGGATAGTGTAGAAATATAGCAATATAAAACCATAAATAATTAAATAATGTAAGTTAATTATTCCAAGTAGAAATAAGTCCAGGATCAGCCTATTGACTCAGGGTGTCTGACACTCTGAGGGAGAAATTGTAAAATTTGATGGCCACAGGCAGGAATGACTTCCTATGATGCTCAGTTTTGCATCTCGGTGGAATGATCTCAAAGGAAATTACAATGTCACAGTAGCATTACAAGTGCACAGGTAGACAAATTTACAAATACAGTATTAGAAGAGAAGTAAGAAAGAATAAAAAATAAATGATCTCAAACAGTCTGAGGATGGGGCATCACTTCCCCAGCTACAGGTTGACTCATTATAGAGCCTAATGGCTGAGGGTAAGAATGACCTCATACAGCGCTCTTTGGAGCAGCGCAGACTTGGACTATTACTAAAAGTGTTCCTCTGTTCAGCCAAGGTGGGATGCGGAGGGTGGGGAAACATTGTCTAGAATTACCAGGATTTTCCGGAGGGGCCTTTGTTCTACCACAGCCTCCAGTGTGACTCCTATAACAGGGCCAGCCTTTCTAATCAGTTTATTGAGCCTGTTGGCATCATTAGTGTTGATGCTATTGCCTCAGCACATCACCGTATAGAACATTGTACTGGCAACAACAGACTGATAGAACACAAGGAGAGGCCTGCATACTTCAAAGGACCTCAGACTTCTCAGGAAGTAGAGGCGACTCTAGCCCTTCTTGCACACAGTCTCTGTGTTGTTGCTGCACTTAAGTCTGTCATTCAGGTGCACCCCCAGGTACTTTTAGCTCCTCACCACATTCATGTCCTCGCCATCAATAGTAACAGGGAGCAGTGCAAGCTTGGTCTTCCTAAAGTCCATTACCATCTCCTTTGTCTTACTGATGTTGAGCTGCAGATAATTCAACTTGCACCATTTAACAAAGTCCTCCACCACAGCCCTGTATTCATCATCCCATCCTCCCTTTATACACCCAACTATTGCTGAGTCATCAGAGAATTTCTGCAGATGACATGACTCAGTGTTGTATCTAGAGTCTGAGGTATACAGGGTAAACAGGAAGGGGGCCAGTACAGTCCCCTGTGAACCATTGTGCTGCTTACAGCCATGTCTGACACAACTCTGAAGCCACAAAAACTGTGGTCTGTCAGTATAGATCCAGTCAGTTGAGTCTTTCCTCGTACAGCTAAACTGCTATCAAAAGTGAACAAGCTGGTGAATCATCTCTAGTCTCTCTCTTTTGCAAGGGAATTCCTTGTTGGGTATAGAGGCCAGACTTTACATGAAATTCCAGATGTAGCCTCAGCAGAGTTCAACATAGTGTTCTACTTGTGTTTTCCATTCTCTTACAGTAAAGGTCAAGGCATGCACATTTTTTTAAATTAGTTTTTTTATGCATTTTCTACATAACTACAGATAAAAAAGCCCAGATTAAAATGAAGAACATTGATACAGTGCAAAAATATACAATAATAATATGATACAAAGAAAGATAATTGAGAAAGCACCCAAATTGAAGACATGTAAAATTAGTATCCTCCCCAAGCCCCGCAACAAAAAAAAACTCCAGACCAACCACAACACAATATAGAGAATATAAATCAGGACACTTAGCAACAGAAGATATTAATGCCTACTACCACAAAAAAGGAGCTGGAAGCAAGGGACCGAAAAAAAAACCTTAGTTAAGAGGAAGGTTATGAAAGTACTCAATAAAAGGTCCCCAGACCTTATGGAACTTTAAGTCTGAATTAAGAACTGAATAATGAATTTTTTCAAGGTCTAAGCAGGCCATAATATCGTTAAGCCATTGAGCATGAGTGGGCAGGGCAACATCACTCCATCTAAGGAGGATTAAACATCTAGCCAGGAGAGAGGCAAAAGATAATATTCGACACTTGAGTTGAACTCAGACGTAAATCTGTCTCACCCCAGAAACCGAACAAAGCAATTAAAGGGTTAGGTTCTAGGTGGTGATTCAGAATATACGATAACGTTATGAAGACATCTTTCCAAAATTTCTCCAAGCTAGGACAAAACCAGTACATATGGATGAGAGAGGCCACGCCCCTTTTGCATTTATCACAAAGAGGACTAATGTTGGGGTAAAATCCAGATAATTTAGATTTAGACATATGGGCTCTATGAACAATCTTAAACTGTAAAAGGCAATGGCGAGCACAAAGAGAGGTTGAATTAACCAATTTGAGAATCGAGTCCCAAGTCTCATCAGATAAGGAGGTATTTAAATCATGCTCCCATGCCATTTTAATTTTATCCACAGGGGCACGTCGTAAGGCTGCTAATTTATCATGAATAAATGATATTAAACCTTTACCTAGTGGATTCATAGAAAGAAATAAGTCCATAACATTTTTCTCAGGCATTTCAGGGAAGTTAGGGATTAAAGGAACAATAAAGTGTCTAATTTGGAGATATCTAAAAAAATGAGCATTAGGCAGATTGAACTTAGCAGAGAGCTGTTGAAAAGAAGTGAAGCGATTATCAATAAAAAAATCTTCAAAATGTCTAATGCCCTTCCTATACCAATCCTGGAATGCTGAGTCATACGTAGTAGGTAAAAAAAGGTGATTATGTAAGATGGGGCTAGAAAAGGAAAAACCATGGAAACGATAAAATTTCCTAAACAGAGCCCATATACGCAAAGTGTGTCCAACAAGAGGATTAACTATTAATCTGGACAAACTACTAGGGAGTACAGAGCCAATAAGTGTAGAGATAGATAATTCTTTAGTGGAGCTCAACTCCACTGCCACCCAATTAGGGCACTCAGATTGGCCATGAAAAAAAGACCAAAAGGTAGCACAACGTATATTGGCTGCCCAATAATATAAACGAAAGTTAGGTAAAGCCATGCCACCTTCTTTTTTAGATTTTTGGAGATAAACTTTATTAATTCTAGAGTGCTTATTCTTCTACAGATATGACAAAATAATAGAGTCTAAGGAATCAAAAAAAGATTTAGGAATAAAAATTGGGATTGATTGAAATAAGTATAAAAGTTTAGGGAGAACATACATTTTAACAACATTAATATGACCCACCAAAGACTTAGATAGAGGTGACCATTGTAACAGACTCTGTTTTATATTATTATGGAGTTCAAAAGGAATATTTGAGTTAATAAGGATGGAGACCCACCCACTTTGACAGAAGCCAGGAGTTATCAAAATAATGAATATGAGTTTCTTGAAGGAAAGCAATGTCAGCTTTGAGTTGTTTAATATGTGAGAATAACTTCCTCCTTTTAACAGGGTGATTCAATCCCTTTACATTCCAGCTCACAAATTTAAGTGTATTAACCATTATCAATTGTTAGTGCATAGAAGGCAGCAGTCAAGCAGTACAATAACAATCTGGGAGCAAAAATGTAAACATAGATTCATAGAATCAAAACAGAAACATGTCCTAGGTAACAAAGGAAAGCAAAAGAAACAGTGAGTAGTGTTGGAACTGGAGAACCCACCCCATCCTCGCAACCCAAAACTAGACGGCTACCAAAAACAGCAGCTAGCTCTACCAAAAAAATTAACCCAAGTATGACTTCCAGTTCTGTGTCGTTAACAACAGTTCCGTATAAATACTATAGCAAATGGTAACTAGTTTATGCACTAGAAAACATAATAACAAATATGAATAACTTCAACAGAAGTATAAAACATAATACAAAGAAAATCAGAAGAAAACCAAAACTAACCTACCCGCGAAAAATTATAGAAGATTAAAAAAAAAATGGGAGGGAGAAAAGGGGGAAATTATAGATTCAAAGAGAGTACTTATCAACCATTTACAGAAAAAAAAACAAAACTTAAACTATGAATCAACCAACAGGGAGGCCTTCAATAAAAACTCCAAACCTCCAAAACAAGTTAAAGTCAATTGTAGATCTCTAGAGATAAAGTTATACAAGAATAAAATAGATTACACAAGTATAATCTAAACGTCCGTAGGGAAACATTAAACTCAGATTATCTATTTAGAAAAAACGCACTAAGTCCAGGGAGAGATTGTCTACAGCCCTTAGAGTTTCAATAAATAATGTCTGAATTATTCAAGTAAAGTCTGAGTCCGGAAAAAAATAGCTTTACTACAAGAGGTACTTATCCACCATTTTAGAAGGTCAGACCGGTTCCGAAGAAGATGGGATGGCCGGAAGACTTCCAACAAATGCCTCAGCCTCCTTCACTGATTTAAACCACTTATATTCTCCAGTAGTAAGCGTAATTCGAAGGTCGGCTAGATTTCGAAGGGAGGGTCTGAGTCCGCGATCAAAAAGCACTTTCATTACACCTTTAAACTCAGCACGCATCTTCAGAACCTGGAGGGCAAAATCCTCCACAAAACGAATGACTGTATTTTGAAAAGCAAAAGTACCTCTGCGGCATGCCTCCATAATCAAACAGTTTTTCACCTGGTATTGATGAAAGCACAAAATTACCGGTCGTGGGCGGGAACCCAGAATTGCACGGGAAACGTAGATCCTGTATGCCCTTTCAAGCTCAGGTGGAGTCGGAAAAAATTCTTTCCCAAAAATCTCACAGAGAAAATCGGAAAAAAAATTCACGGGGGAGCCCTGTTTGGTGGCCTCTGGCAAACCAAGAATTCGTAAATTACAACGTCTGCTCCGGTTTTCAAAATCCACAATTTTGGAAAAAAGTTTGCAATTCTTCTCCTCTAGGCTGGAGCAGAGAGATTCAAGGTATTGAACACGGCGTTTTAAATCTTCAGAAGTTGAGTCAATGCGAGATAAATGTTCAGCATGTTCGTCCACTCTAGCGTTGATCCGATCCAATTTGACATCCAGCTGTTTGAAAGAAGTTCTAAATTCCTTTAAAATATCTTGTCGATGCTGTTCCAAAGCAGCGAGAATGTCAGCCGGCAAAGCTGTAGAAGTTTCCTTTTTCCCAGTTTTAGTACTTTTGGTTGCCATTATAAGATAGACGTGTTCGCAGGCAAGTAAAAGAGACCTAATAAAATACCTAACTAAGGTTTAAGAATGGAGACATATAGTACTAAAGATAGGGAGAATGACGGAGCAAAAGTTCGGAGCAGCTAAACAATCACCATCTTACCGGAAGTCCCCAAAGCATGCATATTTTAATTTTGTGATTCATGTCCCAGATCTCTCTGAACATCAAAACCTCTCAAACTCACACCAATCGAAAGATATTTCAACTTCCTGAAATTTTTCCCACTAAACCTCTGTTGTCCACATTACAGTCCATCTGCCAAGTCCTTGCTCATTCAGTCAACCTGTCTATATTTTCTGGAAATCTTCCTCTATCTCCTTGTAACCTACAATGACACCTAACTTTGTTACATCAGCAAACTTGAAAATATTTAATTCAATCTCTTCAGCCAGTTAAGTGATTTTAGATTGTTAACATCTTGGGTTGAGCAACAGTCTCCAGAGCAGCTCACAGGTCACAGCACCCCAATTGAAAAAGCACATACTAGTTCCTGCCTATTTTCTGTGGTCCATTAGTCAATCCTTGATTAGCACTAATGCACACTAATTTTGTTTAATAAACCCTTGCGTCGCATCTTCTGAATGATCTATCGAAGTCTGAATACATCATATCAACTGGTATATTATCTAGTTGTCTGTTACCATCTCTTAAAATGTCAACCAATTTGTCATCCATGACTTCCCTTGCACAAATCTACACCAGTTCGACCATGTTTCTTAAATTTCAGCATTTTTCCAGTTGCTGCTTTCAGGCTAACTGTTTTTCAGATCCCTCTTTCCTTCTCTAAGCATTGAGGTTATGATTGCTGTTTTCTAATACAAGAAAAGTTGTAGAATCAAATGGATTTTAGACGGTGAAAATTGTGCATCCACTATCTCCATAGCTTCCACCTTCAAACTCCAAGGATGCCAGTCACTAGGTCCTGAAGAATTATTACCTTCTGTCCTACTAATTTCATCAATGAGTTTTTTTTCTTGAAATGTTAAGTTCTTTGAGATGCTCTGTTACAATTTTTCTGAGAATGTTTTTGTGTCCTCTTCCAATAAGACAGAGATTGAAGAGATTATAATGTTTAATCTTTCTTCATTTTCCAATATTTCTTAATGTACTACTTTGACAGAGCAGTCTAACGAAATTAGTCTCAACCCTATAACACTTGTGATTCCTGTCCTTCTACATTACTCACCTTATCATTTATTTTTGTGTTTTCTCTCATCTTGCCATTTCCAAGTCTCTTATTTATATTTCCCTAGATTGAGTTCCACATCTCATTTTTGTGCTCCCCTTGCTACTTCGTGATGCTTTCTTACAGTCTACAGCTTTCTTCTTCTGTTCTAATCACACTGTCTGGTTTTGTAGAATTATGGTTTAACAGCCAAAATGATGCATATTACATTGAAGTGATTCTTTCCTCAGAATTGGAACTCTTTTTATTTTTATATTTGCAGACCACTTCCTGAAGACAACGATGCTCTGACAGAGGATGACCTAAATGTCAATGCAGATGCCAACCGACCTGGTAATTACTTTGGGAATGGGAACCTTTAATGAGAATTCCTGTTTGAAAGGGAGTGACTGCCCCCACTGTGCCTTTGACCATAAGGTGTAGGATCAGAATTTGAACATGGCTAATCGTCTGCTCCCCATTCCATCATGGCTGATTTATTATCCCTGTCAACCCCATTCTCCTGCCTTCTCTCCATAACCTTTGACACCTTGACTAACCAAGAACCGGTCAACCTCTGCTTTAAATGTACTGAATGATAGCTTTTAGGCTGATAAGATGAGTCCCTACAGTCCTGATCTCATTCTATCTCTCCAGATCTCCAGATCTCATCTAAAACAACTGTAGTTCCATTAGTAAACCAGTAGCCTTGGCTTTCTCAAAGTTCAAAGTTAATTTATTATCAAAATACATATACGGTATGTCACCATATCCAACCCTGAGGTTCACTTTCTTATGGGCATACTCCGTAAATCCAAGAAACAAAATAGAATGAATGAAAGACAGCACCCAACAGGATGGACAAGCAACCAATATATAAAGGATAACAAACTGTGCAAATACAAATGAAATAAATAAACAAACAATTATCGGAAATATGAGATGAAGAGTCCTTGAAAGTGGATCTGTAGGTTGTGAGAACAGTTCAGTGATGGGGCGAGTGAAGTTATTCCCACTGATTCAAGAGCCTGATGGTTGAGGGGTAATATTTGTTCCTGAAGCTGGTGATTTGAGTACTAAGGCTCCTGTACCACCTTGCTGATGGCAGCAGTGAGAAGTGAGCATGGCCAGGTTGATGGGGGTCCATGTCGATGGATGCTGCTTTCCGGCAACAATACTCCGTGTAGATGTGCTCAGTGGAGGGGTTAACCCATGATGGACTGGGCTGTATCCACAGATTACTCCTGTGCCTGAATAAATTGCAGAAATATTCATAAAATATAGGAAAATGGAATTGATTGCATTAATACTTATTTGTTGGAAGGAATTTGTAATTGGTTTATTACTGTCACATGTACCAAGATGCCCTAAAAACTTTTGTCTACCTGCCACCCAGAAAGATCATTCCATACACAAGTACATTGAGGAAGTTCAAAAGGAAGTAAAAGGCAGAATTTGATGTTTCATTTACAGTGCAGTGCAGCGAAACAAAGAAGGTGTAAGGGCCACAATGAAGTGGATTTCATCTGCGGCATATTCTCATAATACAGAACCGATGCTGTCCTTGAGCTAAGTATGCTCAAGCTTTGGTATTTTCTACCCAACAGAAGGGGGAAGAAGAGAGAATGACTGGGTGGGAAGAGTCATTACTGCTTGGTGAAATAGTTTGGAAGTTTACTTCTAAAAAGGCTAGAGACCAAGTCTCTAAAAAGTACTCATGATTTAAAAAACTACTACAAAGGCTTCACAGAAAAATAGGATTAAATCTTTGGTGAATGTAATGAGTGGAAGTAAGCAGGTTCCAGATGTGTTTGATCCAAAAGGTCATTCTAATCAGGTCTTTGAGTAGCCTATAAGTAACAATGTTGGTTGGAAATATTAAGGAGAGAAACTCTCTTGATCTCTTGATTTTCTGAGTTGGTCTAGAGGAAGCTGTAATTAACTTAAGCAACTTTGCTACCACCCACTATCAAATACTATACTGTACTTGATGCGAGACAGCTTGATGTTGATAGGTTTTTGCATTCATGTTCCGCTTCCCAATAAAGACTCCTGTGTGATCATGATAAAATATTATTACTCAGAAAGAGGGCATTTGGCTCATTAAGTTTTCAGCAGGCCAGTTAGATTTCTCATTGCGTCATATGCCATTTAACCCACATGGCCACACTGAGCAGTGAACACCCATCTGGATTAATCCTATTGACCAGCACTTGCCCATAGCCTACAAACCCTAGTCAACCCTGAGCCATTCAAGTGCTCATCCAGACACCTCTTAAAAGCTGACAGTGACTCTGGCAGTGTGATCCAGGTACTCTTTGCTCTCTGGGTAAAATGATCCCCTTCTTAACTCCTCTCTAGATCTCTACACGTTAAGGAGATTCTCTTTTCCACCTTCCCTTTTTTCTGTAACTTTATTTTCTAGCATTTACTTGTTCTAATGAAAAGTTATTGTTTGAAATATTGAGTATGTTTTCCCTTCCACAGATGCTATTTTACCTGCTCCCTCTAGTATTTTTATTTTTATTTAAAATCCTTAAATCTTGTTGCACAATTAGATCCTTCCATTGGTTTAATCAAATCATTTGCCAACCACTAACAATCTGTGCTCCTGATTAATGGTCCTTCATTGGAAATGGTTCCTCTTCAATATTCTAGTCTTGATTAGCACTATCAAATATTCTCTTATATCTGTTCTAAGGGGGGGAAACGTCAATGTCCTTTCAACGTAGTAAGTTAAAAGCATTCTAGCATGGAAAAGTCAAACACTCGAAGGTACTGCTTTAAGATGAAAAGTGACAGGTGTTTTTTTTTAGATTTATGAACAGTTCTTTTATGCATCTATGTACTTTTTTATCTATCTGCTTGCTTACTTACCTATTTATTGATTGGGATACAGTGCAGGTCTTCATGCTGCGCAGAACCCTTGCATTAGCCTTAGCCCTGAGGACCTTCCACTGGTCAGGGTCAACAATGATATTGTGTCCTAGCTGTCTATGTGATGTGCAAGCCAAGGCAGTATAATATGGAGAACAAGCTGTTGCCCATGCAACAAGCTCACACTCTCCATGCAGCTGATGAATCCAAAGGTACGGCAGAGGCTGATGTGACTTGGCACCAGTGGCGTCACAGGAGTTGCCAGTCAGCATTGAACTCAACATAGGTCTACCTTGGGGACTCCACCCCTGGAATTTTTCATTGGGCTTTTACTCCTGAAGCCTTCTCTTGAGTGGTTAGCCAAAAGGCAGCAGAGGTTTGAGGTCAGAGTTTTCCTTCTCCTAGATGAGCTGCCAACCTCTGCTAATGAGCCCATCTGCCTGCAGTGACTGGTTTTAAGACACCAGTAACTCACCTTTGCCCTTTCTTCTGTCAGTAAAAACGGTTCCACATATGAAAGTCAGGAGTTGGACTTGGTTGTCAGAGGCTATTTGAGATGCACGCCACTGGGAACATTTAATATTTAATAGCTGGTGGAAGCTTATTCCCTCTCTTCCCCCCCCCCCCCCCCCCCCAGCTAGGACAACCTCAAGAAACCCCATCCTAATCATGGGACAGTTCATAATGACTAATTAACCTACTAACTGTTACGTCTTTGGACAATGGAAGCAAACCAGAGCACGCAAAGAAAAACTGCATTCCAAAAGGGCGTACAGACTCCTTACAGATGACATCGGAATTGAACTCCAAACTCTGAGTTAATGTCATGTTAACCGCTACGTTACTGGCCACCTGAGTGGTATGTGTCAGGAATGGGCTGTCAGGAGGAAGTGATGGAAGCGGATATGATAATATTTAAGAGGCCTTTAGACAAGCACACAACCAGGGATTGGAGGGACACAGAGCATGTAGAGATGGGGCCAGATGGAATTAGTTTGGGTTGGCACACATAACATTCCTGTGTTATACTGTTCTATGTTCTGTTTTTGAAAATGCTTTGCTGAGACTTGCCTCATTTTTCCCATTTTCAGTGCCGCCAAACTCTCTACAGCTCTGTGGGAATAAGCACAAGAAACGGCTCCTTGCACCAGCCATCAGTTTGAACCTGGAAGGTAATGAGGAGGTGACATGCTCGGAGGAGAGGACACCAGATGACTTGGAGGGGGATTCCTGCGATATAAATGTAGATGACTTAGAAACTCCTTCTGATAGTGAATCCTTTGAGTTGCCGGAGAATGGTAATGAATTTGAATGGGAAGGTAAACAAACCAATCAATCCCTAATCAATTCTTGTAATCACAATCTGTGCTATTCTCTGCTTCCACCTATATCTTTTTTTCCCCACATTGATGCTAGTTTGGCTTGTTTAGTGGTTCAGTAAGCATAGTAGGCAAAGGTCAATGGGCAGCTTGCATTTGGGAATAGACCTTAACAGGTGAGCTCTGGCTGGGGCATTTTATTAATTCTTGCAAGGTTGCGGTTTGCGAAAAGGAAACTGCTGGAGGATCTCAGTGGATCAGACAACTTTTGTGGAGGGAAATGGGCAGTTGAGTCCGGTTGAGAGAGCCCCTTCTTCTGGACTGAAACAGTAGAGGGGATCTAATGGATATAAAGAGGTGAAGGAAAGTGGGGGGGGCCATGAGTTGGCAGGTGATGAAGGCTGATAGGCAGATGGAAGTGGGGAGGGATGGATGGAGGCAACAAAGATGATAGAATCTGATAGGAGAGGAAGATGGAGCATGGAACCAAATGAGGGAGGGTGAGGATAGTGGAGGAGGAAACCAAAGGGAGATGTGTGAGGGTGATGGACAAGAGTGGGCAGAAAAGAGGAAGGAAGGTGGGGGGGTGGGAGTTGGGTGTTTATATGACTAATGGGGTAAGCAGAGAGGGCAGGGGGAGTATGTCCAATTGTTCACTCCATTCGGATGCAAGTTTCTGTCTAGCTAGTTATTGACTAGATCTTGTACAGCCTCTACACCATTGCTGATGGAATGGCCTTTAAAACTAGTTGAACCAGTCCATCAATTTGAAACATTAAATGCAAGCATGGAATGAGGTGTGAGAGGAGAGTCGGTGACAATTATTGTGATTCTGTTGATCACATCTGGTGATGACTTCATTGTGATTTCAGTACTTCACATAACATGCGAAGCTATAAAAAGCAAGTGGTTTATGATCAGCTAATAGTTGGTATACCAAATCCTTCTGTGTTACACTCAGCAAGAGAACAGCAGAACAGCTCACTATTCAGCCCTTGTGCTTATCCTGCCATTATATTAGATTGTAGGTGATTGGTATCACAACCTTTATTGAAGTTCAATAAAGGCAGAATTAGGTCTGTGCACATATTGTTTTATTATATTAAACATAGGGACTAGAAATGGGTGGCTCCCTCTTTATTTTAGCCACTGCACATTGAGATCAGGAGCCATGAAGTTCTTAGCAATATGCACAAGCACTAATTTGTACAGCGGTGTAGTTAGTTCCTCATTTTCCCAGGTTGTTTTCACTTCAGATATTACAGAGAGGTTCTTGAAAATAGAAACCTATGTATAGGTGTGGATTTCTTAAGAGGAAGAAGTGGTGTAGGTGTGAGTTCCTGTAAACTGTTACCAAAATAAATGTTCATCGTGCAGCTAAAGCTCAGTCAAATTATTGACCCCACCTTTGAGTTGTAGTGTTACTTTGTATCGGTTAACTAAAAGAAACCAGTTTTGGTGTTGTTAGGTTTTCGTACATTGTCAGAATAAGGCCATCAGTTACACGGTGGATCTACATCAAAGTTGTTATGTGCAGCAAATGAGTCAGGACAATTTGCCACCTTGGTCCTTCCATGCTGGGAAACCTGCTTTTTATAGTCTGTGTAAGCAATTTGATGTGCTATTTGTGTAGCCTTTCAGGTGACTATAAAAGATCTGTGAGCGTTATTTTCTGGGAAAGTAAGGAAGCTCATCTTGGTATCCTGTGGCCAATACGTATGGCTCCCTCAGTCTACCTCACTAAAATATTATCTAATCATTGTGACATTTGTAGGGCTTGTTGCTTGTGCTATGTGCACATTCTTCATTATATCAGTGACTACCACTGATGTGGTGAAAGAAACTACCCAAGTTCTATGTTTGTATTCAAGCCCATTCCTAGTATAACCTTAGCAACACACACAAAATGCTGGAGGAACTCAGCAGGCCAGGCAGCATCTGTGGAAAAGAGTAAACAGTCGACATTTTGGGCTGAGACCTTTCATCAGGACTGGAGAAAAAGATGAGAAGTCAGTAAGGAAGTTGGAGGAGGGGAGGAAGAAATGCACGGCAGTAGGTGATAGGTGAGACTGCAAGGGGGAGGGGTGAAGTAAAGAGCTGGGAAGTCAATTGGTTTAAGAGATAAACGTCTGGAGAAGGGGCAATCTGATAGGAGAGGACAGGAGGCAATGGAAGAAAGGGGAAGGGGAGGAGCATCAGAGGGAGGTGATGGGTAGGAAAGGAGATGAGGTGAGAGAAGGAAATTGGAATGGTGAGGGAAAGTGGGGGTGGGGGTCATTACTGGAAATTCAAGAAATCTATGTTCATGTCAGCAGGTTGGAGGCTACCCAGATGTTGCTCCTCCAACCTCATCGCAGTAGTTGAGGAAGTCGTGGACTGATATGTCGGTATGGGAAATGGAATTAAAATGGGAGACTGTTAGGAGATCCTGCTTCTTCTGGTGGACAGAGTGTAGGTGCTTGGTGAAGTGGTTTCCCAATCTATGTTGGGGCCCACTGATATACCGGGGAATACAGTGGGAGCATTGGTTACAGTAGATAACCCCAAAAGAATCACTGGTGAAGTGACACCACACTTGGAAAGACTGTTTGGCATCCTGGATGGTAGTGAGGGAGGAAGTGTAAGGGCAGGTGTAGCATTTGTTCCGCTTGCAAAGATAGTGCCAGGGCGGTGATCACAGAGGAGGGACAAATGGACAAGGAAGTCACGTAGGGAGTGATCCTTGTGGAAAGCAGGAAGTTGGGGGGGGTGGGAAAGATGTGGTTGTGCTTGGAGATGGGATCTCATTGGAGATGGTGGAAGTTACAGAGAATTATGTGCTAGAGGCTGGTGGGTGGAGGAACCCTATCCCTGATTAGGGCAGTGGGAGGATGGGGTGAGGGCAGACGAGCGTGATAATGGAAGAGATGCGGCTGAGGGCAGCATTGATAGTGGAGAAAGGGAAGTCCCTTTCTTTGAAGGAGTACATCTCCTTAGTTCTAGAATGAAAAGCCTCATCCTGAGAGTAGATGTGATGGAAATGAGGAATTGAGAGAAAGGATTGGGATTTGTACAAGTAACAGGGTGGGAAGTGGTATAGTCAGTATAGATAGTTGTGAGAGTCAGTGGGTTTATAAAAGACATCAGTAGATAAGCTGCCGATAGAGACAGAGAGATTGAGAAAAGGGAGGGATGTATTTGAAATGGACCAGATAAATTTGAGGACAGGTTGGAACTTGAAGGCAAAGTTGATGAAGTCGAAAAGCTCTGCATGGGTGCAGGAAGCAGCACCAATGCAGTCATCGATGTAGCGTAAAATAACCTACTAAACCTCTTCTGCATTAAGCTAGTCCAGTTCAAGCCCATCCCTCGTATAAACTTGCATGTATTAAGCCAGTCCAATTCAAGCCCATCACTAGTATAACATTACCTGTATTACACCAGTCTAGGCTCAAGCCCATTCCTAGAATAACCTTACAGGCATTAATCCAGTCCAGTTCAATCCCATCCTGAGTATAACACTACCTGCATTAAACCAGTTCATTTCAAGCCCATCCCTAGTATAAAATTATCTGATATAACCAGTCCAGTTCAAGCCCCTCCCTGGTGTAACATTACCTGTATTAAACTGGTCCATTTCAAGCCCATCCCTAGTCTAACCTTATCTGAATTCAACGTTCCTCCAGTTAGTGAATTTTCTGTGCTCCCTATCCTTCACTTTGGTACCATGGTTCTGTTCCTAACAACGTACTTCAAAGTACAGCCAAATTAACGAGGTTCAGTAAGCTTTTTTGCACCACCAGAGCTGAAGATGATCACACTATTTTCACTGTATTTGACCTATTCTTCCTCTCAAGGCTAATGATAGCTGCCAGATCAGTCTGGTGAGGTAATCTACCCCAATTGGATTAAAGCTTAAATTACCTTTAGAATTCATTACCCTTGAGTATAAATGTCCAGTGACAGAGAATATTCAAGATCAAGAGAGACAAGTGCACCAAGGGAATCAAAGGATCTGGGTCTCATATAGGAAATAGGAGTGAGACAGAAAGTGCCATAATTAATGGTGGAACAGGTTGAAGTGACCATAGGACTCGATCCTCCTATTATTACTATTCAGTGTAATCCAATTACAGTTGGGTAGTGCATTTACCTTTGGGCTAGTGGTACTGACAGGAGATAATTATTATAGTTTTGAATGACTTCCCAATTGCTAATCTAAGAAAAAAAAACAATGAGTAAGCGGAGAACTTTTGAAGGTTTTCCTTCATATTATGTCCTAGATTGTGAAGTGATCTCCATCAAGAGAGGATCCATGAAATCAATGGTCATCATTTTAATTGCAGCTCATCAACACTTCCACCCTAAATGAAAATCACCAAAATGAATTGTTTCATATGCAGTTTTTGGGATCTTGTTATGTCCAGACTTCTGCTACATTTTCTTTACTTCTAATAGTTCATTGCCTATTTTGTGACATCCTGAGGATATGAAAGCTGCTAAATACAGTTGCTAATTCTTTCCTTTCTCAGTAGTTGAGCGGCTAATCTGGTGCAAGTGTTTACTAGTTAGCATCATCCACATGAAGCTTGATATTAGCACAAGGTGAAGCAAGCAGTGGCGATTATTCAGGATGGTGTTTGGGGATAAAAACTGGTGAGATGCATGCATAAGTTTTGCAGATCTGATGCATCCTGTCCAATATTATTTAGCTACTGTGCCAGCTTAATTCAGATTCAGATTTATTGATTATGAACTGATTTGTTATTTCAAATGTGCCAGCTTTGATTTCTTGCATGTACTGCCAATCAAATGCACCCTTGCATGTCTAAGACATGCACTGACCAATCAATCATGTCTGAGACATACACTGACCAATCAAGAATCATATGCACCCTTTGTGATGTCTGATTACTTCTTGCTGGTGTTCAACTGATATTAGTTGAACATGAAATTTATTTTGATTCTTTCCGTATTTAAATGGCTATTTTATGAACTTAAAATACTTGTGTCTGAGTTTAATTATTTTCCTTCGAGTGCAGTTGGTCTAAGAAAGTGAAAATGTGTACACTGAACAGCTGAAATACAAAAAAACAGAACACTGGTGGAGAAAGAAAATATTAACATTGAAGATCATATCAGGACTGGAAACATAAGGACAAAGGGTTTAATCAAAACATTTATGTCTGGGCCAAGCTGACAAACCATCTAATCCATCTTTCTCTTTCTTCTGAAGTCTCCACATTTTTTGTTCTTAATCCAGATTTTTAACATCTGTACAATTTTGCCTTTCAGAATTGATGACTTTTCCTTTTGGAATTGACTACCTTTTGGTTTTGAAATCTGAACCACTGCTCTGATTTTTCTAGAAAGTAGCTGTAGTCATAAATGATCATGCTGTTTCTATTTGCATTTCCTCTTGATGCATCTTTTGCATTACATAGAGTCATGGAACCCTATAGTACAGAAACAGGCGCTTCCACCCATCCAGACCATGTCAAACTATTAATCTGTCTCGTACTATCGACCTGCTCCTGGACCATAGCCCTCACATCCATATATCTATCCAAATTTCCATTAAATGCTGAAATTTAACCCACGTCCCCATTCAGCACTTCTGCCGGTAGCTTGTTCCACACTCGGAGTGAAAAGGTTCTCCCTCATGTTCCACCTGAAAACATTTACCTTCCACCCATAGCCCATGACCTATCATTATAGTCTCATCCAACCTCAGTGGAAAAAGCCTCCTTGCACTTACCCTATCTATACCCCTCATAATTTTGTATACCTCTTCCAAATCTCCTTACACCATCACTTCTGTTGTTAAGTTTCTCTCATTATCAATCACACTTATTTTATTATATTCTCCCCTCTCTTTTTTTGTCTGCTGAGGTAGTTCTTCAAAACTTTTGAGATTAACTTTCTTGTGGTGTGATGTTAGGTCAGCACATATCAAAAATCACCAGGTCTCCCCTCTCCATTACTACTTTTTGATGTGCTGAATGATTGTTTTTATTTTGATCCTATAACTGCTGTTGCCACCACTTTTGTTTTTAAAGAAAAAAGGGTTTTTATATTCAGTAACAATGCCTTCATTTTATCTGGAAGTAACAGATGTAACAGTAAAGAAGCAGCATTTAAATGGTTCAAAGGTCCAATTTAATGTAAGAGAAATGTATACAATATACATCCTAAAATGCTTTTTCTTAGCAAACATCCACGAAAATAGAGTACCCCAAAGAATGAATGACAGTTAAATATAAGAACCCCAAAGTTACCCCCCCAGCTCCCCTCCCTCCCAGACCTAAGCAGCAGCAAGGAACGATCCCCCCTTCCCCCACTAGCAAAAACAAAGTATCAGCACCCACCACTGAGCACTCAAGCGTGAGCAAAGCAATAGCAAAGACGCGGACTTACAGTTACCCCAAAGACTTCACATTTCACCCGGCATTTGATATACCACAGGTTTGCTCTCCATAATAAAGGAGAAGGAGGTGTCTCCGTTTTTTTTTTCCCCAGCGAGTGGGAAGACATAACAAACAACTCACTGGTTTAAGATGTTAAAAGTCTGTTATGTTGCTTTTTCCAAGCTCTGTTCCCAAAGATCTCAAAGATCCCAGGTCTTTGTGCACACAGCAGAAGATATTCTGACTCCCCCCAACAACACACGGATCTCCTGCCGTGACACCAACCCTTGATCCGCCTGTCTCCAGAGCCCCGAGATCTTAGGCTTCCAAATCTGAGCTGTTCTCTCAGGCCGAACCCTTGGCGTGCCAAACAACGGCCAGTCCTGAAACCCCGAGAATGGGTCCCATTCCCACAAAGAACAGAAGTCAGTGTGTAACTTCAGGTCAGGGTCTTCAAAAGAACCCTGAAAGGGAAAAATAAAGATATTAAAGATGGAAATAGAGCTGTTTCTGAAGATGCAAGCAAAGGAGTTGCTGTTTAGCATCATCTTGACTTTGCTCCACCTCTCCGTAATATACAAGAAGAAAAGAGTTGTTTTAATTTACTTGTTTAAAAATTGTTGTTGGTCTTATAAAACTTGAACTAAGGAAGACCTTACCACATATGACATTGATGGCATTTGTGAGCTGGCAAGGATTACAAATATCCAAAACATGCATCCATTTGAGTTCAATAATGTTATTTCCCCTCTGACCAGATGACCTGCCACGAGTGTATCGCTCACTATCTGACACCGAAAGTTTTCAGGGTCATGTGACAGATGAAGAGGCGGAGGATGGAAAACTGTGGAGGGTCTTCCATATTGGGGAGCAGGAATATCGAGTGGACATGGCTGCTGTAGATCCATACAAGGCAGTCATTTCTCATGGAGGTGAGGTCTTGGTATGAATGTGGGGTGATTTTATATGTTTGGTAAGCATATTGGACTTCTGCTGAAGGCTACCTGAAGGAGCTATGTGCAAAAATAAGGGGAAAACCCACTGAGCATCAGTGTTTATATTTCACTTTTTCACAGGCAAGTGATTTGAGATTGGGCAGCAAGGTCATGGATCAGTCATGACCTTGAATGAGGGAACCAGATTCTGAGGATGTACTTTCTGCTCCTATAACCATATAACCATATAGCAATCACAGCACGGAAACAGGCCATCTTGGCCCACCTAGTCCGTGCCGAACCCTTAATCTCACCTAGTCCCACCTACCCGCACTCAGCCCATAACCCTCCACTCCTTTCCTGTCCATATACCTATCCAATTTTACCTTAAATGACACAACTGAACTGGCCTCTACTACTTCTACAGGAAGCTCATTCCACACAGCTATCACTCTTTGAGTAAAGAAATACCCCCTCGTGTTTCCCTTAAACTTCTGCCCCCTAACTCTCAAATCATGTCCTTTAGTTTGAATCTCCCCTACTCTCAATGGAAACAGCCTGTTCACGTCAACTCTATCTATCCCTCTCAAAATTTTAAATACCTCGATCAAATCCCCCCTCAACCTTCTACGCTCCAATGAATAGAGACCTAACTTGTTCAACCTTTCTCTGTAACTTAATTGCTGAAACCCAGGTAACATCCTAGTAAATCGTCTCTGCACTCTCTCTAATTTATTGATATCTTTCCTATAATTCGGTGACCAGAACTGCACACAATATTCCAAATTTGGCCTTACCAATGCCTTGTACAACTTTAGCATTACATCCCAACTTCTGTACTCAATGCTTTGATTTATAAAGGCCAGCGTTCCAAAGCCCTCTTCACCACCCTATCTACATGAGACTCCACTTTCAGGGAACTATGCACAGTTATTCCTAGATCTCTCTGTTCCTCTGCATTCCTCAATGCCCTACCATTTACTCTGTATGTTCTATTTGGATTATTCCTGCCAAAATGTAGAACCTCACACTTCTCAGCATTAAACTCCATCTGCCAACGTTCAGCCCATTCTTCTAACCGGCATAAATCTCCCTGCAAGCTTTGAAAATCCACCTCATTATCCACAACACCTCCTACCTTAGTATCATCGGCATACTTACTAATCCAATTTACCACCCCATCATCCAGATCATTTATGTATATTACAAACAACATTGGGCCCAAAACAGATCCCTGAGGCACCCCGCCAGTCACCGGCCTCCATCCCGATAAACAATTATCCACCACTACTCTCTGGCATCTCCCAGCTAGCCACTGTTGAATCCATTTTATTACTCCAGCATTAATACCTAACGACTGAACCTTCTTAACTAACCTTCCATGTGGAACTTTGTCAAAGGCTTTGCTGAAGTCCATATAGACTACATCCACTGCCTTACCCTCGTAAACATTCCTCGTAACTTCTTCAAAAAATTCAATAAGGTTTGTCAAACATGACCTTCCACGCACAAATCCATGCTGGCTACTTCTAATCAGATCCCGTCTATCCAGATAATTATAAATACCATCTCTAAGAATACTTTCCATTAATTTACCCACCACTGACAGGTCTATAATTGCTAGGCTTCCTTCTAGAACCCTTTTTAAACAATGGAACCACATGAGCAATACGCCAATCCTCCGGCACAATCCCCGTTTCTAATGACATATTAAAGATCTCCTTCAGAGCTCCTGCTATTTCTACACAAACTTCCCTCAAGGTCCTGGGGAATATCCTGTCAGGACCCGGAGATTTATCCACTTTTAAATTTCTTAAAAGCGCCAGTACCTCCACCTCTTTAATTGTCATAGGTTCCATAACTTCCTTACTTGTTTCCCACACCTTAGACAATTCAATATCCTTCTCCTTAGTGAATACCGAAGAGAAGAAATCATTCAAAATCTCTCCCATCTCCATCGGTTCCACACATAGCTGACCACTCTGATTCTCTAAGGGGCCAATTTTATCCCTCACTATCCTCTTGCTTTTAATATAACTGTAGAAACCTTTCGGATTTACTTTCACCTTATTTGCCAAACCAACCTCGTATCTTCTTTTAGCTTTTCTAATCTCTTTCTTAAGATTCCTTTTACATTCTTTATATTCCTTGAGCAATTCCTTTACTCCATGCTGCCTATATCTATTGTAGACATCCCTCTTTTTCTGAACCAAATTTCTAATATCCCTTGTAAACCATGGTGCTCTCAAACCTTTAACCTTTCCTTTCACCCTAACAGGAACATAAAGATTCTGTACCCTCATAATTTCACCCTTAAATGACCTCCATTTCTCTATTACATCCTTCCCATAAAACAACTTGACCCAATCCACTCTCTCTAAATCCTTTCGCATCCCCTCAAAGTTAGCCTTTCTCCAATCAAAAATCTCAACTCTAGGTCCAGTCCTGTCCTTCTCCATAATTATATTGAAGCTAATGCTATTGTGATCACTGGACCCGAAGTGCTCCCCAACACATACATCTGTCAGCTGACCTATCGCATTCCCTAACAGGAGATCCAACACTGCCCCATCTCTAGTCGGTACTTCTATGTATTGTTGCAAAAAACTATCCTGCACACATTTCACAAACTCTAAACCATCCAGCCCTTTTACAGAATGAGCTTCCCAGTCTACGTGTGGAAAATTAAAATCTCCCACAATCACCACCTTGTGTTTACTACAAATATCTGCTATCTCCTTACACATTTGCTCTTCCAACTCACGCGCCCCATTAGGTGGCCTATAATACACTCCTATCAGTGTTACTGCACCTTTCCCATTCTTCAATTCCACCAAATGGCCTCCCTAGAGGAGCTCTCTAATCTATCCTTCCAAAGCACCGCCATAAGATTTTTTCGGACAAGCAATGCAACACCTCCTCCTCTGGCCCCTCCTACTCTATCACACCTGAAGCAACTAAATCCAGGAATATTTAGTTGCCAATCACACCCTTCCTGCAACCATGTTTCACTAATAGCTACAACATCATAATTCCAGGTATCAATCCACGCTTTAAGCTCATCCACCTTTCTTACAATGCTCCTAGCATTAAAATAGATACATTTAAGATACTCTCCATCTCCTCTCTTTCCATCCCTAACAATGCATTCAAATATTTTATCCTTTTCTTTCTTCTCCCCTACATCTTCGGGCTGAGCGCATCCCTTCTCCATCACCTGCCTTTCCTCCCTCACACACTGTCTATTTACTTGCTCCACTGGTGAACTAACCTCCTCTCCCATAGTCTCCTCAAATAGTCTCCCGCCCCCCATCTTACTAGTTTAAAGTCCGCCCTGTAGCCCTAGCAAACCTCCCCGCTAGGATATTGGTCCCCCCACGATTCAAGTGTAACCCGTCCTTCTTGAACAGGTCACTCCTGCCCCAGAAGAGGTCCCAATGATCCAGAAACTTGAATCCCTGCCCCCTGCTCCAATCCCACAGCCACGCATTCATCCTCCACCTAATTCTATTCCTACTCTCACTGTCGCGTGGCACAGGCAGTAATCCCGAGATTACTACCTTTGCGGTCCTTCTTAACTGCCTTCCTAACTCCCTATACTCTCGTTTCAGGACCTCTTCCCCTTTCCTTCCTATGTCATTGGTACCTACATGTACCACGACCTCTGGCTCTTCACCCTCCCACTTCAGGATATCTTGGACGCGATCAGAAACGTCCCGAACCCTGGCACCAGGGAGGCAAATTACCATCCAGGACTCCCGGTCACCTCTTTCAGATATTTTCTTTATACTGTTCATTGTGTCATTGTATTTCACTGGTTATTAACTGTTTCTTTGTGAGACTCTGGATATTTTGGGTATTAATTGATTGAACCTTATCTCCCCCATCTCTGCACCTTTGGGTGTCGTAACTTTCCATCTCCTGCACTCGGTACCCTGATTAAAGAAGGCCAGTGTACCAAGCACCACCTTTGCCACCCTATTTGCCTTTCAGTAGACTGTATACTTGCACCCCTAGGCCACCCTATTCCATGAAACTCCCAATAGCCCTACAATTCACTGTATAATTCCTACCCTAATTTATCTCCAATTCTTGATTTTCCCCACATCAGAATCAGATTTATTATCATTGGCCTATGTTGTGAAATTTGTTTTGTGGCAGTAGTACAGTGCAAGATATAAAAACTACTATAAATTCAAAAAAGTAAATAATACAAAGTGACAAATAACGAGATGGTGTTCATGGACCATCCAGAAGTCTAATAATGGAGGGCAGAAGGCTATTGTTAAAATATTCAGGCTCCTGTACCATCTTTCTGATGATACTGATGTGAAAAGAGAAATTCCTGGATGCCGAGGGTAATGATGGATGCCACTTTATTGAGGCAAATGTTCTTAAAAATGTTCTTGAGGATGGGGAGGATTCTGCCTCTGATGGTACTGTCTGAACTACAACCCTCTCTGGGCTCCAGCAATCCTCTGCAATGGGAGGCTTCAGACCAGGTGTGATGCAGCCAGTCAGAATGTTCTAATCTACACCATACGTGGCGCTCCATTGGTCAAGGTCAACCATGGATATCGTGTTCCAGTTGTCTATGTGATATACACACCAGGGCAGTATGATATGGAGAGTAAGCTGTTGCCCATGTGGGAGGCTCCCCCTCTCCATGCAGCTGAAGAATCAAAATAAACAGCAGAGACCGAAACAGTTTGGTACCAGTGTCATCGCAGTAATTGCCAGTCAGTGTTGAACTCAACGTAAGACTACCTTACGGTCGCCAGGTTCGTATTTTCTTTGGGGTTTACTCCCAAAGCCTTCCCCGTGAGTGAGTATGGCTGCAAAACTGTAGAGGTTTGAGATCAGAGTTTTCTGTCTCCTAGATGAGCTGCCAACCTTGGCCGATTAGCTCCATCTGCCCAAAGCAACTGGTTTTATGGCACCAATAATCAGACTTTGCCCCTTCTCTTGTCAGTAGAAACAGTTCCGCCAGGCTTTAGTAGCTAAGGCACACATGAAGGCCAGGAACTGGACTTGATTGTTAGAAGTTATTTGAGAGTCACACCACTGGGAGCATCTAATAGGTAGTGGAGATAGTCCCCTGGCTATGACAATATTAAGGTACCTCATCATACATCTGTAGAAATTTGCTGGAGTCTATAGCAGCACTGAAATCTCCTCAAACTCCTAATAGTGTAAAGCTGCTGGTGTATCTGCTTCATGAAGATCAGACCAGATTTTGAGTAATTAAAGCAAAAGTGGGTGCAGTTACTGTTACAAGAGAGAAGTTGCTCAAAAAGCTGAAAGACTTAAAGGTATATTAGTCACTCAGACCAAAGGAACTGCATCCTAGGATTCTGAAAGAGGTAGCGTTAGAGATTAGGATGGCATTAAAAATGATCTTTCAAAAATCATTGGACTCTGGCATGGTGCTAGAGGACTGGACAATTGCAAATGTTACTCCACTTTTTAAGAAACAAGGAAGGCAGCAGAAAGGAAATTTAGTTAGCCAGTTAACCTGACCTCAGTGGTTGGGAAGTTGTTAGAGTCGATTGTCAAGGACGAAATGATGGAGTACTTAGTGACACAGGGCAAGATAGTACAAAATCAGCATGGTTTCCTTCAGGAAAATTCCTGCCTGACGAACTTGCTGTAATTATTTAAGGAGATTACAAGTAGGATAGATAAAGGGGGATGTAGTGGATGTTGTATATTTGGACGTCCAAGAAGCCTTTGACAAGGTGCCACACATGAGGCTGCTTACCAAGTTAAGAGCCCATGGTATTACAGGAAAGTTACTAACATGGTTAGAGCATTGGCTGATTGGAAGGAGGCAGTGAGTGAGAATAAAAGGTTCCTTTTCTGGTTGGCTACCAGTGGTGTTTTGCAGGAGTTGGTGTTGGGACTACTATTTATGCTGTATATAAATGATTTAGATTATGGTTTAGATGGCTTTGTTGCCAAGTTTGCAGATGATACAAAAGACTGGAAGGCCAGGTAGTGTTGAGGAAACAGGTGGGATGCAGAAGGACTTAGACAGATTAGGAGAATGGGCAAGAAAGTGGCAAATGAATTACAATGTTGGAAAATGTATGGTCACGCACTTTGGAAGTAGAACTAAATGTACAGACTATTTTCTAAATGGGTAGAAAATCCAGGAATCTGAGATGCAGAGGAACTTGAGAGTCCTTGTGCAGAACACTCTAAAGGTTAACTTGCAGGTTGAGTCAGTGGTGAGGAAGGCAAATGCCACGTTAGCATTCATTTCAAGAGGTCTAGAATACAACAGCAAGGATGTGAGGCTGAGGCACTGGAGAGACCTCACCAGTGTTGTGAACAGTTTTGGGTACCTCATCTTAGAAAAGATGTGCTGACATTGGAAAGGGTCCAGAGGAGGTTCACAAGGATGATTCCAGGAATTAAAGAGTTATCATATGAGGAATATTTGATGGCTCTGGGTCTGTACTCGCTGGAATTCAGAAGGATGAGGTGGGGATCTCATTGAAACCTTTTGAATGTTGAAAGGCCTAGACAGAGTAGATGTGGAAAGGATGTTTCCCATGGTGGGAGAGTCTAGGACAAGAGGGCACAGTCTCAGGATAGAGGGGCCCCTTTCAAAACAGATGCAGAGAAATTTCATAAGACTAATGGTAGTGAATTTGTGGAGTTTGTTGCCACATGCAGCTGTGGAGGACAGGTCATTGGGTATATTTAAGGCAGAGATTAATAGGTTCTTGATTGGGCATGGCATCAAAGGTTAAGGGGAGAAGGAAGAGATTTGAAAAAAAAGGATCAGACATGATTGAATGGTGGAGCAGACTCGATGGGCCAGATGACCTAATGCTGCTCCTCTGTCTTATGGTCTAAAACCAGGTACTGTAATTGCAAAAGGTTCACAAACTTTTTCTTGCAACCGTATTATATACTCCAGAGAGATGGTCTTCAGAGCCACCTACTATCTGGTCCAGCTAATGCCCAGCCAGAGACCTATAGTTTCATCAAAAGTGGAGAGAGGGGAAAATGAGGGATTTATGCAAAGAGTTTTTTTTTTCTTTCTTCCAGGTTGCTTTGGTGAGAACCTAACAGCAATTATTGTGTTTTCTTCCTGCTATTTGCCTGAAAGTAGCCATCCTGACTATGAGAATGTAATGGAAAATCTATTTAGGTAAGGACCAGAGTTTTTAAAATCTAATTTCTTCAATGATAATTCCTTGCTTGTGGAATGATGCAAAATCTCAAGGCTTTATGTAGTGGAAATTGCATAGTTGGTAATATGGACATGGGCGTAGGAGGGGTTTTCAACTCCTACATTAAGACAGACCTTGGCTGACCTTTGAGTTAAATTCATATGTCCACTTCTTTCCTGTATCCATTAAACCTTTGATTAACAAAATGCTGTATTTTCAAATTTAAAAGGTCAGCATTAATTACTGTTTGTGGAAGAACTTAAATTTCCTCTAGACATTTGGATTTACAACATTTATCTGTGAAATCATGCTAATAACGGTATATAATTATAATTCAACCATATTTTTCTTGTCAACTTCCACTTCTGCTCCTCCCCCTCCACTAACAGCACTCCACCCTGATAATATGTAATGATAGAAATTGGAATATGGTAATCGAAGACCATTCAGGGCCAAGAGCCTATTTGCCCTTTCAATGAGACCTTAACTGATCTTCACAAGCACATTGATCCAACCAAAATGCTATCAACTTCTAGTGTTGAAATTTCTGAATGACCATCAGCCTGACCGGCTTCTCACAGGTTTTCACCACTGCTTTTTGTTATTTCTCCTGAAAATGAGAACAGCAGGTACCGGCAATCAAAATATAAATAAAAATACAAAATACTGTGAGAGAAATGGCTAAAATTTTAGGCTGAAGGTATTTCATCAGGAGGGGCTTTAAAGTAAAATACTGTATTTCATTTAGCATATAAAACTTGGTTTCCTTGTTTCTCACAGTCTACTCAATATCAAAAATATTTCAATCCATTAAAACATTAAAATTCTATGTTCTGTCAGCAGTACTTAAGCAATTATTTTACCCTCATGTTTTACAGGTAAGAAATGCTTACCTTATGCAACAATCACGTTTATTTAATGATACAGCGTGGAGCACTGTTGGCCCTTCCTGCCCTCTGAGCCACTCTACCCCAGCAACCCCATTACCCTGATTGTCCAGTGGTTAGGGTTAATTTACAATAACCAGTTATCCTACCTGGTACATCATTAAACTATGAGAGGAAACCAGAGCACCCAGGGAACACCCACGTACAGTGACTCCTTATAGAAGAGAGCTGGAATTGAACTCTGAACTCTGGAACTCCCTGAGTGGAAATAACATCACACTAACTGCTATGGGACCTTACACTACTGTGGCTACATAAAGATCTTGATCACGCTGAATCAGTGAGTCCTTTGCAGAATTAGTGAATGTCTAACATGGAACCAATGCATTATGGTCTTTAGTACAAAGGTACCAACTCTGAAAGTATAGGTTAGATTAAGGCTTCTGCTCCAACCTTGAAAAAGATCCTACACTGTATTTCAAAGGTTTGTAAGGAATCATCCCAGCACAACGTTCATGGTCTACCAGGCAACAGCGATTCCTATTCTGCTCCTACCTATAGCAGGTACATCAAAGCATTGGAAAAATACTCAGCACCCAGTCCTTGGTTAACTCAGCTGTCTACATTGGGTAGGCCATATCATTTGTATGCCTGGCATTAGACTTCCAGAATATTCTGTTCAAACTTAGTGATGGAAGAGATTACAAATCTATAGAAGAGAAGTTTCAAGGATGTGTTCAAAGTGGAGCATTTGGGATGTCAAGTCAATGCACTGAATGGACACAAAAGTTCTACAGTTGTGGAAGGAGTGTGCCAGCTCACACTTTCCTCATCTGTGGTTAGCCACCTTGGAGCCCACAAACCCAGAGTGGAAGTTTGTCACCCTTGATGCATGATAGTGCAAGGGAAGGAGGAGGATACAAGAAAAATAAGATAAATAGTTCTCCCTAGAAGGCATTATTCTACTTCAGAAACTCGTCATCCTGTGTTTTCTTTTTAAAGCTCTGTGTTCCCTGTCTATACTCATGGGCAGTTTACACACTCCATGTTTTTCCTTGAGGGCTGGTAGAGCAAACATTACAGCATGTAAGTGGTTTACCAGCTTGGGCTTCCCAATAGGTCATTGGAAGGAACATAAGAGATAGGAGCAGGAGTAGGCCAATCGGCCCCTCAAGCCTGCTCCGCCATTCAACAAGATCATGGCTGATCCAATCTTAACTCTAGTTTTCACCGAATCCCACAAGGCAACAGTGCCAACCAACAGGGCACCATGCCGCCCATTTTATTTTATTATTCATCCCGCCCAAACCCATGTGATCACCCAGGGGGAAAGAAAATGATTTGCCAATTGAGGAGAAAAAATCTGGAAAATTCCTCTCCGACCCATCCAGGCTATCGAAAACTGGTCCAGGAGATCACATGGCTGATCTAAACCTAGCCTCATGTCCACTTACCTGCTCGCTCACCGTATCCCCTAATGCCATTTTTATCCAGGAAAATGTCTATCTCTGTTTTGAATTTATTGAGTGTAGTAGCTTCCACAGCTCTCTGGGGCAGTAAATTCCACAGCCCCACTACCCTCTGAGTGAAGAAATTTCTCCTCATCTCAGTCCTGGAACAGCATCCCCTTATTTTAAGATTATGCCCCCTAGTCCTAGTTTCACCCATCATTGGGAACATTCTCCCCGCATCCACCCGATCAAGCCCCTTCACAATCTTATATGTTTCAATAAGACCGCCTCTCATTCTTCAGAACTCCAATGAGTAGAGTCCCAATCTACTTAACCTCTCATCATACATTAACCCACCCATCCCCGGAATTAACCTAGTGAACCTTCTCTGCACTGCCTCGAGAGCCAGTATGTCCTTTCTTAAATATGGACACCAGAAATGCATGCAGTACTCCAGGTGTGGTCTCACCAATACCCGGTACAACTGCAGTAAGACCTCCCTGTTCTTATACTCCATCCCCCTAGCAATAAAAGCCAGCATTCCATTGGCCTTCTTGACCACCTGCTGCACTTGCATACTAACTTTTTGTGTTTCCTGCACCAGGACCCCCAGATCCCTTTGCACAGAAGCACTTACCAGTTTCTCTCCATTTAGATAATAACTTGCTCTATTATTTTTCCTGCCAAAGTGCAAGACCTCACACTTGTCAGTATTATATTTCATCTGCCAAATGTCTGCCCAATCACTCAGCCTATCTATGTCCCCCTGCAGGGTTTCAATGTCCTCCACACTCATTACACTCCCTCCCATCTTTGTGTCATCAGCAAACTTCGATACGTTGCACTTAGTCCCTTTCACCAAATCATTAATATAGATTGTAAAGAGTTGGGGTCCCAACACTGACCCCTGCAGAACACCACTAGTCACCAACTGCCAGTCTGAGAATAAACCATTTATCCCAACTCTCTGTTTTCTGTTAGAAAGCCAATCCTCCACCCATACCAGAATAATATCCCCAATCCCATGATTTTTTACTTTAAGTGATAATCTTTGGTGTGGCACCTTGTCAAATGCCTTTTGGAAGTCCAAATACACCACATCCACTGGTTCCCCTTTATCTACCCTATATGTTACGTCCTCAAAGAACTCCAACAAATTTGTCAAACATGACTTCCCTTTTGTAAAGCCATGCTGACTTTGTCCTATTAAGCTATGTTTATCCAAATGCCCTGTTACTGTTTCCTTAATGATCAATTCCAACATTTTGCCAACCACAGATGTTAGGCTAACTGGCCTATAATTCCCAGCCTTCTGTCTATTGCCCTTTTTAAATAAAGGAGTTACATTAGCATTTTTCCAATCTGCCGGGACCATTGCCGAGTCCAACGAGTTTTGAAAAATTCTCACTAATGCATCCACAATCCCGACCGCCACTTCCCATAAGACCCTAGGATGCAAGCCATCCGGTCCAGGGGATTTTATCCACCTTCAGTCCAATTAATTTATCAAGTACCATTTCCTTGGTGATTTGAATCGTAGTTAGCTTCTCTCCCCCTAGAGCCCCCTGTTTATCCAGTGTTGGGATATTTTGAGTGTCCTCTACTGTAAAAACTGATACAAAATATTTGTTCAGCGTTTCTGCCATCTCCAAGTCCCCTACCATTAATTTCCCGGTCTCATCTTCTAGCAGACCAACATTTACTTTAGCCACCCTTTTTCTTTTTATGTAACTATAAAAACTCTTACTATCTGCTTTTATGTTTTTCGCCAATTTACTTTCATAATCTATCTTCCCCTTAATCAATCTTTTTGTTATTTGCTGCTGATCTTTAAAAGCTTCTCGATCTTCAATCTTCCCACTAGATTTAGCTACCTTATATAACTTTCTTTTTAGTCGTATACTTTGCTTTATTTCTTTACTTAGCCATGGACAACTATTTTTTCTTTTACACCTTTTTCTATATATTTTTCTTGATAGTTGTAAAATAACTCCTTAAATATACACCACTGATCAAGTACCAATCTACCCTTTAATCTATTTTCCCAATCCATCTTAAGCAATTCCGCTCTCATACCATCATAGTCTCCTTTATTTAAACTCAGTACACTTGTTTGAGATCCAACCCTCTCATCCTCTAATTGAATATGGAATTCGACCATGTTATGGTCACTCATTCCAAGGGGATCCTTTAACAGGACATTTTTTTATTAGTCCTGTCTCATTACACAGGACCAGATCTAAGACTGCTTGCCCCCTTGTCGGCTGCCCTTGAAGGAGAAGGAGGAGAATGCCATTACTCTTAAGTTGGATCTTCTATGGCAGGGCTTGTAAATGTTTTCTATTACCAACAGGAGTTCCACAAGGTTTTGCTGCACTTCCTTAAATTCCCCATATTATTCAGGCCTTTCAGTCCCGACGAAGGGTCTCGGCCCGAAACATCGACAATGATTCTCCTTATAGATGCTGCCTGGCCTGCTGTGTTCCACCAGCATTTTGTATGTGTTGTTTAAATTTCCAGCATCTGCAGATTTCCTCATGTTTGCTCTTTCAGTGAGATGTTTCCTATCTTGTTCTGAACTGTATTGTGAGAAAAGCTGCTCTCTACATTCAAGTCTTTTCATCACAAACAATTCCCTTGAATCTCCATTCCATTTTCAAATCCCTTCATGTGTCTCATAAGAAACTATAGTGGCAAGTCGAGGGACCTTATTTTCCTTGGATTTCGATTGATCTATAAACACAACAATAGACAATAGGTGCAGAAGTAGACCATTCGGCCCTTTGAGCCTGCACCGCCATTTTGAGATCATGGCTGATCATCTACTATCAATACATGGTTCCTGCCTTGTCCCCATATCCTTTGATTCCCCTATCCATAAAATACCTATCTAGCTCCTTCTTGAAAGCATCCAGAGAATTGGCCTCCACTGCCTTCCGAAGCAGTGCATTCCAGACCCCCACAACTCTCAGGGAGAAGGAGTTTTTCCTTAACTCTGTCCTAAATTACCTACCCCTTATTCTCAAACCATGCCCTCTGGTCCTGGACTCTCCCAGCATCTGGAACATATTTCCTGCCTCTATCTTGTCCAATCCCTTAATAATCTTATATGTTGCAATCAGATCCCCTCTCAACCTCCTTAGTTCCAGCGTGTACAAGCCCAGTCTCTCTAACCTCTCTGCGTAAGACAGTCCAGACATCCCAGGAATTAACCTTGTGAATCTACGCTGCACTTCCTCTACAGCCAGAATGTCCTTCCTTAACCCTGGAGACCAAAACTGTACACAGTACTCCAGGTGTGGTCTCACCAGGGCCCTGTACAAATGCAAGAGGATTTCCTTGCTCTTGTACTCAATTTTCTTTGTAATAAAGACCAACATTCCATTAGCCTTCTTCACTGCCTGCTGCACTTGCTCATTCACCTATAGTGACTGATGAACAAGGACTCCTAGCTCTTTGTGTTTTTCCCTTACCTAACTCTACACCATTCAGATAATAATCTGCCTTCCTGTTCTTACTCCCAAAGCGGATAACCTCACACTTATTCACATTAAACGTCATCTGCCAAGTATCTGCCCACTCACCCAGTCTATCCAAGTCACCCTGAATTCTCCTAACATCCTCATCACATGTCACACTGCCACCCAGCTTAGTATCATCAGCAAACTTGCTGATGTTATTCTCAATGCCTTCATCTAAATCATTGGCGTAAATCGTAAACACCTGTGGTCCCTGTGGCACCCCACTAGTCACCACCTGCCATTCTGAGAAACACCCATTCACCGCTACCCTTTGCTTTCTATCTGCCAACCAGTTTCTATCCATGTCAATGTCTTCCCCCCAATGCCATGAGCTTTGATTTTACCCACCAATCTCCAATCACACCAATCACACAACATCTTAAATGCTAAGGATGTGGAAACAATTTCTAGCACTTGCCATCCATTATTTGCTCATTAAAAGATTCACTGAGGAGGTGACATGAGTGCTGTTATCTCTGCAGGTATGTTATTGGAACTCTGGAATTGTTGGTGGCTGAGGATTATATTATTGTGTATCTAAATGGTGCCACAACACGTAACAGGGTGCCATCAATTGGCTGGCTGAAGCAGTGTTACCAGACTATTGACAGGAGGTAAGTTTTACTGAGCAAAATCAACTTCAGGAAACCAATACAAGTAGTTTAAAAGGCTGTTCAAGCAGCAGCAGCATCATTATCATCATCATCATCATATTCTAAGGTGCAGAAGATGGGTAAATGTTAGCCTTGCCAGTGATTGTCTGTATCCTGTCTCTGAATAATAAACTGAAATCTCAGTAATGAACCTGGTCAAGAGCTTTGGAGAAATAGGCTAAAGACATTATTCATTAACCCTGAATATATGATATGATCTTAGAATTATGCCATTCTGATTTTATTGATTAGTTTGGGGAATTGGGGTTAGGTTTTACTAATATAAGATTTCATCTTGGATATGTAAATCAGGAAACCTTTGAGAATTGACTTAAATGATCCATTTAGATGGAGATTTTGTGGGTGGGTGTTAGCTATTTTTATTGACTTATTCCATAATTAAATTTTTTTCCAAAAGGCTACGCAAGAACCTGAAATCACTCATTGTGGTCCATCCATCTTGGTTCATTAAGGTGATATTAGCTATTACTCGGCCTTTTATAAGGTGAGGTTGTACTTTTATTATGTGAGATTTTGTGTAATTTGTATTTGCAATAGCAAAACAATCCTGAAGAAGAAATAGTAAATCTGTCCCCTTAGTCCCTTTCATTCATTCAGTGCAATTTTCTTGAGCCAGTGTTCTCATTCTTCCCACATTGTTTATTGAAAGCTTAAGCTTGTTCCTTAATTTTCCCTTGAGAATAAACAAAATTCATCAATACAGTGGATTTCAGTTCATTGGGCCACATTGGGACCAGTACATTTTGGCCCAATTAAGCAGCTGCCCCAATTAGTCAAAGTTTCATGGAAATAGTTAAAAAGGTTTAGAAAAGACAAACTAACAAATTATGCATTTAACTGAAATATAGAACAGACTAGAACACTTCCAATACTGTTACAGTACTATAAAACTGTATTAGTTCCTAATAGTTATCGATGGAGGAATTCATAGTGTATGCTGCTATGCTCTTTCAATTGACTGTAAATTAACAAAATCAGCGTAGAAATACAGTGTAGGTAATGGATCTCCTTCATACAATGCTTTTGACGATTGCAACCTCCAAATCTTCATTTTTATTGTAATATTCAAGATAATTGTTTATACCTTCTAATTCTTCATAATCCCTAATTTGTTGAAGTAACAAAATACTTTCATTTTCACTCCCAGCCATTTCTGCTGTCCTCAAGCCTGAATGCTTGAAATCACAGTGAGAAAAATAGTTCTAAATTGTCTTGCTCCTTATTTTTCACCACGATAGTAACAAAAATCACTGCCTTTTTGAACACAAACATGCGCAAATTATGTTATTTAACGTTGTTCACTCTAAGCACAGTGTAGTGTCTAACGGCCACAAAAGTGCATGTCACTAATGCTAGTGAGAAACTGGCAACAGTCTTATGTCCCAATTAAGCAGCATAGCATTCCAAATAAACAAAGGGAAGGCTAGCTATATTCTTGATTAGTTTTTGTTATTTAAGAGTTGCCTCAAATAAGCAGGTGTTCTGATTAACCAATGGCCCAAATAAATGGAATCCACTGTACTTCCTTTCTCAATTATTCTGCTGTTCTGTGCTGTGATGTTAGTTGTGGTTCAATGAATAAATGCCATTCTCCCTTGATATTTTTTATTATATAGGCTCAAGAGATAAACAGAAAATATATTTATTTACCACTGCAATAGTGTTCTGGTAAAAGTACCTTCTCTCAGATGGAGCAAGGGCTTCTCTACCCACTTGAACAAATTTCAGTAGTGCATGGGGAGCCCCAAAGCGTTCTCTGCAATGTCCTGGCCATAATTTTTCGCTTAACATCCCATATGATGACCACATCTTTTTTGTGGGAGCTTGGTGTGTGCAAATTGCCTTCTCTCCTGAATTTTAGCAATGTCCTTACCAAAAAATTAGTCCTGGGAGGAAGGATAATAGAAAATAAATACATTAATTTGTTTTTAATCAGAAGGCAGATGGAAATCTGTGGGTATTTGCTTAAGTTTTAAAGAAATGTCACTGTTGTAATTCTCTTTGGGAAGTATATGCTATGAACAAACTATCAAAGAATACAATGGGATATAGATCAACTACAGACATGGACAAAGAAGTGGCAGATGGAGTTGAATCTGAGCAAGCGTGTGGTCTTGCATTTTGGGATGTCAGGTAAAAGAAAGTTTATAAGCTCCTTAATAGCACTGAGGTACAGAGGGGTCTTGGGATCCAGGTCCATAGCTCACTCAAAGTGGCTTCACAAGTGAATAAGGTGGCAAAGATGACATATAGAATGTTTGCTTTCATTGGTAGGGGTGTTGAGTATAAGAGTAAGAAAGTCATGAAACTTTGGTCAGAGCACATTTGGAGTATTGTGTGCAGATCTGGTTATCCCATTATAGGAAGGATGTGGAGAAAGTATAGAAGGACTTCACCAGTATGCTGCTTGGATTGGTGGGTATGATCTATAAGAAAAGATTAGATAAACGAGTTGTTTTCCCTATAATGTTGGCAGTTGAGGGAAACTTAATAAAAGTTTTTAAAGTTGTGAGAAACCTAGATGGGGTAGACAGTCAGTCTCCTAACACCAGTGTAGAATTGTCAAACACCAGAGGACATACTTTTAAGGTTAGAGTGAGATAGTTAAAAGTTACATGGGAGTCTAGAATAGATAACCAAAGGTAGTAATAGATTTAGGCAGTTTGGTGGAGTTTGAGCTTTTAGACACACAATATGAAAGGAACAGAAAATGTAATGGATAGTACACAGGAAGGAGTCATTTAATCTAAATTAGCACAACATGTAGGCTGAAGGTCTGTCAGATGCTGTGTTATTCTGTATTCAAATACAAATTATTTTTCTTTCATTTAGCAGAAATCAAGTGATGATTTCATTGTACTGAGAGATGTTGATTTTGATCTGAGTTTCTGTTGCTTACCTGATTAATGTTGAGTTTGTGTCTTCGGAATGCGCAATCCGAGTGAGCTGAGGAAGCTAGTTAAGTATGTTCAAGACAGATTTTCTTTGGTAAATGGCAGTCAAGGATAATGGACATCAGGCAGGAAAGTGAAGTTAAGACTAACGATGAGATCAGCCACAGTCTTACTGAATAGTAGAGCATATTAGAAGCCTGATGGCCTACTTCTGCTCCTATTCTGTCCTAACACACTATTATTTCTCTTTCTTCAACAGTACAAAGTTTAGTAGAAAAGTTCGGTTTGTCAATAGCCTACAGGAACTTTCAAAACTAATTCCAATGGAACATGTACATATCCCAGAATGCATTAGAGAGTAAGTACTACTGTTATTTCAATTTGATTTATGTTCAAGCTCATGTTTTATGGTGAAAGCCTGGGAATTATATTAAGCAAGGAACAATAGTATAAATGTTGCTGTTGCTCAACTTCTCTTTGCTACACAATACAAATGCAGAAATTTCCAAACATTCAATCTGTTTTTTACATGCCAGGTTGTGGGAGAAAATTAAATGTGGACTAGTCATTCAAGACTTTTGATTGGCCCTTCTTGGGTACTGGGATCACACATGAGCAGGATTTAACCTTTGTTTTTGTTTTTTTAAGCTTTAAACCATTGTTTTTATGGTTTATCTACCATCATTCATCCTATCTTCATGCTCAAAACAAGATCCTAGTTGTGAAATGCAGCACATAGCACTTCCTATATGCCTGCTTACTTATAATGTGGCTCCTGATGTGACCTTAGCTTTATGGCTGTCATATTTGTCCCCGTGCCTTGTCCCACCCTATCTTGTCTTAAAGAAGTCTGAAATCTCTGCTTCAATACCAGCCTCTAGCATTCTTGATTTTTATTATTCCATTTTTAATTATGCCTTAAATTGCCAAATCCTGAAGTTCTGAAATTATCTCCCAAACCCTTCGGACTCTTTCTTCCTCTTGTTACTCCTTTGAGATGCTCCTTAATATTTGTCGCTTTGACTGAGTTTTTGGTAACATACTAATATTGATTTCTTTACATTTCTGTGATTTGCTTTGGGATGTTTTAATACACCAAATGATAAGTATAAGTAACTTTTAAAACAATGCAACTGTATTCAGATCACGGAGATAAAAGCAATTTTCAACCGAAGATTAAAGGAATAATATTCAGTTAAAAGGAATTTGAAAAAAATATGTGGCACTGTAATTGAAGACTTTAGAGAAATATAACAAGTATATAAGGAAAATGAGGTGGTTACAGGAGATTAGTGAAAATTTTTGACAGAACGATAACATTTCAGGTTAATGAAATGGAGAAATGCAGAGATATAACTTGTTTTAATATGGAGAGAGGAACTGGGGAAGAAAAAACAAATTGAAATGAGATGAAAGGCAGAAGAAATTAAATGAGATATTGGTTCAAGGCAGAGTGGGTGGTGGTAGGACAAGTGAAGAAACTAAGATGGCTTGGGGGCACAAATGATAACAGCAGAATCATTATATGAATTTCTTGAATCTGGTGGTAAGGCTAGAAATCTGTGCTGTTCAGATTTCAGATCCTGTGCTGTTTCTTGAATCTACTTTGAATTGAAGTGGTATAGCAATTTGAGGTCAGAGTTTCAGCATGATAGTGTAGTGGTTAGAACAATGCTTTACAGCAGATGACCTGGGTTCAATTCTTGCCACTGCCTGTAAGGAGTATGTACATTCTTCTTGTGACCATGGGGTCTCCAGGTGTTCCAGTTTCCTCCCACAGTCCAAAGACTTACCGGTTGGTAGGTTATGTGGTCATTGTAGATTGTCCCGTGATTAGGGTCAATTAAAGTCGAGGAATGATGGGTGGCATGCCTCGAAGGGCCTATTTTACGCTGTATCTCAATAAATGGTATTTACAAAGAACCTTTCTTGCATCCTGTCTCTATATATTACCCTTTTGTATCCCTCATAGGCCTCATTTTCCTTTAATCTTGCTGTTTATAAAATTCTTTGGATGCAATTTAATTTTATTTAACAGCTTGTTCCCATGTTCTCTTTTCCTAACTTCCCTTTAAATTCCACCACTACACTATCCATACATTTCTAGACATACTTCAGAATCTGAGCATGTAGCATAAGTTTATTTTACCCCCTGTGCATCCCATTTTCCTACAAGTTTAGTTTTGGAAAACCCATCATTTTCTTTGCTATCCTCCTTTCTTTGAGATATTTTTGAGAAACTTTAAGGTTTTTCTCAATTTTATCTGCCAATATTTTTATGCAGTCTCTTAATTTTATTTTTAGTTTTAGTCCTTCTCTGTTTGCAAGGTTGTTACAATGTTCAGTTTTTGGAATCCATTATTCACTTCCCTTTTTTTAAAAAAAACCTTATCCACACTGAACAGCATAGGATTGAAAGTCATTGTTTCTGGAAGGTAATCAATCAATTTGTCTTTTGTTCCCCGGTTTGGAGGAAACTGCATTTTGAGCAGTGGAAAGTGTTGTACTAAGTTTAAAATATTAGACTCAGAGTTGTTCAGCATTGAAATAGGCTTTTTACCCAACTCAATCAAACTGACAAAAAATGTCTAACTGAGCTAGTCCTCTATTTTGGTCCATTTCCCTCGGGCTGTTCTGTCTGTGTATCTATCCAAATGTATTTTATACATTGTAATTATGCCATGTCTACCAATTTCTTTTGCTGCTTATTCCATAAACCACCATCGTGGGAAAAGTTGTCTCGTGACCCTTTTAAATCTCCATTCTTATCTTAAATCTATGCCTCTAGAGTCCAGGACATAGAGCATGTGTTCAGCCCTTAACCCTCCATATACCTATCCAAATACTACCAAAATGTTCCAGTTCTACCCACTGTTACGTACCCTGTAACTGGGTCACTTACCAGCAAAGATAGAGAGGTCCGTTGAAGTCTGATGGTACTATTTTAACAGCATTTATTGATAAAAATACACAAAAATAATATCAATGCAAACTTACAGATAATATACGTCGTCGCTACTAAATCTAAAAGCGCGGGTATAATAATAATCAATAAGAAATAGCTCTATTGTTGTCTAGGGGATAATGTATTGTCTGATGGAAATATAAAAGTCACTCAAGTTCATGCAGGCTGCAGCCTTTGGTTGGAGTCAAGAGAGAGAGTTTAAAACTTGTCCATTCCTTCTATGATGTCAATCCTTTGAGAGTTGTTGGGGCTGGTTTCTACTTTGTTTTAGCTAAAGCTGTTCTTCCGTGGTAAGGCCCACCAATTCCGAGGCAAATGGAAAAGGACGCACGTGGGCTTTCCACCGGCTGTCGCTATTACGCTGTTACAGGATTTCTAGCGTTTCTTCTGGTGTGTCTAAAGGGGCTGTTCCCCAGACCCTCTTTTATCCTGACTCACAGGGTCTCAGATGTCAATCAGGTCGGGATGATGCAATCCCTCAACCAACCCCCTCTGATCATTCCCTGAGGGCTTCCATGAAGTACAGTACTCAATACACAATTCCGTCTCCAAGAGATAATGGCCGTTTTCCGTGGCTTTGTATCGCTGAGGGCCAGGACATTCCAAATGTCTCTCTCTCATTTCCTGCGTCTCCTGAACTGAATTAATAGCGATCTTGCGATTCTCAAAAAGGCAGGGGCTACTTTGGACCCTTTGGCCCCTCAGAGTTGGGCACAGGCGTAACACCACGTTGAACACTTCCTCTGACAAAACATTCCAGGTACTTACTACTCTCTGTAAAAAAGAATTTAACTCCTCGGGTCTCTTTTAAATCTCTTTCCTATTGTAACTGTCTTCTCTCATTTTGGACTCCTCCGTCCTGGGGAAAACACTATGACGATCCTCCATGTTCATACCCTCGATTTTATAATCTCTCATTCTCTGATGCTGCAAGAAATAAAGATCCAACATGGTCAACCTTTCCCTTCAACTTGGGTCCTCTAGTCCAGGCAGCGTCCTCATAAACCTCTTCTGCACCCTCCCCAGCTTCATAACGTCTTTCCTGTAATAGGGTGACTAAAACTGTATCTAATACAATCTCACTAACAACTTGTGTAACTATAACATAATGTCCCTATTCCTAAACTTGATGTCCTGACTGATGAAAGTTGTCATGCTAAACACCTTCTTCACTATCCTGTCCACTTGAGCAGCCACTTTCGACAAACAGTGAACTAGTCCACGACACTCCTTAGTACCCTGCCATTCACTGCATAGGACGTTCCTTGAGTTGAATGTCTAAAATGCAAACACTCATACTTACCCAAGTTGAAATCTATTTGCCATTCCTCAGCTGATCTCCTTAACTGATTAAGATCTCTTCGTAGTTTATTGTAACCTCTTTCACAATCAACAAGACCTCCTACTTTTGCACCATCAGCAAACTCACTAATTATGTCATGTACATTTACATCCAAATCATTTACATAAATAATGAATAATAGAGGTCCCAACAGTGACCCCTGTGGTATCCCACTAGTCACAAGCCTTCTGTCCTTCAATCATTGCGTTCTGCTTCCTATCATCAAGCCAATTCTGAATCCACCTCTCTGGCTTTCCATCAGTCCTCTGCGACCTAATCTTCCAGATCAGCCTGCCATGTGGGAACTCAGCAGGTCGGGCAGCATCCATTGAAAGAAGCAGTCAACGGATGCTGCCCGACCTGCTGAATTCATCCAGCTTTTTTGTACATCTTGATTTGACCACAGCATCTGCAGTGCACTTTGTGTTTGCCACGTGGGAACCTTGATGAAAGCCTTACTAAAATCAGTTTTATCTAATTATATCCATTGTCCTACCTTCATCTATCTCTTTAGTTGCCTCTTTCAAAAACTCCAAAAAATTTATCAGACATGCACAAAACCATGCCCCAGGAAAAAATAATCCAATCTATCAAGCTTCTCCTTAAACTTAAGCTTTTCCAATTCAGTTAACATGCTCGTGAATATTTTCTGCGCCCTTTCCAACTTAATGGAATTCTTCCTTAGAGCTTGGTATCTAGAACTGATTATAACACTCCAATACTTTCTTTCCACCAATTTGTACAGTTGTTTCATAACATCCCAATTTCTGATCGAAGAAGGTAAGCATAACAAATGTTAAAAAGTGCTGTTAGTATGTTTAGTATTGGAATGGTTGGAAGGGAGGAGGTAAAATAATAAGTACTTTATTGATCCCGAGTGGTAAATTATTCTGTTACAGTAGCAACATTTCAAAACACAGCAATAATAAATGATAAATTTAGTAATATTAACTAATAAAGTACAGAATAATAATATACACAACTTACCAATATGTAATACTGTGCAATAATAATGTACAAAATAAAGACTATTGTACTATGATGTGTGTTCTCCTGTCGCACAGTTGTATGTGCTTATTGCATTTGGTAGGACAGATCCTTGTGACAGCAGAGTTGAATGAGCCTGTTGGAAATGGTGCTCTGCTGCTTATTCAGTAGGTCATGGAGAGGATGTGCCTGATTGTCCATAATGGATTTCAGTTTGTTTAGTGACCTCCTCTCCACCACCAACTCAAGAGTCCTGGTTGTAGCCAAGGACTGATCCAGTCTTCTTAATGAGTTTATTTAGTGTTTTCTGCATCAACAGCATCAATGATGCTCCCCCATCATAAAGCCGCAAAGAAGACGGCACTCGCTACAACAGACTGGTAGAAGTTTTTCAGCATCCTGCTACACACATTGAAAGATCTCAGCTTTCTTAGAAAATATAATCTGCTTATCCTCTTCTTGTAAACCGCCTTGGTGCTGGTTTCCAGTCAAGTCTGTTGTCGAGGTGAACACCCAAGTATTTGTACTCCACCACTGCAACTTCTCCCAGAATGTATACAATACTCATTACAGTCCTCTTCCTCCTGAAATCAATCACCATCTCCCTGGTTTTGGCCACATTCAGGAGTAGGTGATCCCGCACCACTCCACAAACTTGTCCACCAGTCCTCTGTACTCCGACTCCTGCCCACCTCTGATACACCCAACCACAGAGAACTTCTGCAAGTGACATGACTCAAATTTGTACTGAAAGTCTGAGGTGTACAGTGTGAACAGAAATGGAGACAGGATAGGTGTTGCCTCTCCTATGGTTCATAGGGATGGCGAAGAACTATAGAGGGTGCTGTGGATTGAATTATCATTTTGATAAACTGAAAATAGAGCTGTGGGAAGATGTGTTTGGTGATCATATCACCCTAGAGATTTTTGGAAATAATAGATAATCCTCCAATGAATACGAAGGGTGGTGAAGGTGAAGACAGGAAGAACCACATCATAGCTTTGACAGGGAAAGAGAAGTAATGAGAGCAGATGTGTGGGAAATGTAACAGGTATGGTGAGGATCCTAGGTATTTAGTTGAGGATAAAGCATTTGCCTCAGAAGCATGGGTTCTGGGGTTGCATGATTTGACCAAAAGGTGGGATAAGATGTACGGTAACCCTTACAGGATGAAGCAAATTTATTGAACATTGCTGTGACACAGTGGATATTGATCAATTTAACTTGGCAGACTGAAATGATACAGTTGATAATAAACTTGTAATAAGCCAAATGGCCTCAAACTTTTTTATTTATAGCATTTCTTTCTTAACAGGCTGGATGAAGCATTAAATGGAAATTCAGAAACCTAGAGAGTCTGTTTTTTGTGGAAATCTACTGGATTACTTTATATCTAATGTGGAAAGGACATTTTTAAAATAATAAGCACATGTAAACAAATAATGTGTTGGAGAATCTATACTGCTTTAAAGAAAACTTCTTTCCAGCGCACTCTTACCTCATTCTATAACCATCGGTAAAGTGGCCATAGGTGGTGGGTTCAGTTTCTAATGCCTATTGTGCTAGCTGATTAAAACAAAGGCATTACCGTCAGATGTGGCATCTCTGGGTTAGGGAAGAAATAATTTTGACTTGGATTCATATTCTGCACTACTAACAAGTAATTCCTGCTGGAAAATGCTCATTTGTGGAACAAGAGCAAGGACAGGATGGAACTCTTGTGAAGAACCTGAGAAATAGTGTGTAAAGTTGGTCACAAAGAATGGTGAATTGATCACAAGAAGCAGACGTTGCTAATGGGTGTAACAATAGCAGGAGTCTCTTCTACTTTCACTGAACAACACCTGAAGATAGGAATATAGAAAATACAAACGACATCAGAGTCAGTACAGAGTGTGCCTTGTAAAATATTTGGGACAGTTCCTTGCTGTATGAACTCAAAGTAGTTGAATGCTTTTTTTTCTGTTTTATGAAAAACTTATTGAGCAGGGGGTTAACAGCGCCCATCTAATACAGATTAAAGCCAGAAGATGTGTTAAACTTGCTTTTTGGTAACATATTCAAGACATAATAGAATAAACTTACAAGTCAGGGAGTGGATTTCACTTTTTTTGATGAATCACATATTAAATTAAATTGATATCTGTAATCTTTGATTTTCATCTAATACCAAAATACAAGTGTCTCCCTTTTCATTGGGGTTTGAAACACTAATAATACTTGTAATGAGAAATTCCAGTTTTGAGAATGGAAAAGATGAGTGGGTTATTGGCTGAATGGTAACACTACCAGTACACCAGCCCCTGGATCCGAAAGTTGAGTCCAATCTATCTGTTAGCTCACACTAAAGCAATATTTTTTAGTCAGAAATATTTGTGTCTTTGTATACTGTGCCAAGACCAACGTGTTCATGACAGTAGTGCCAGTAGAGTTGAGAATCAAACTGGTGGCCTGTACTTTTTTTTAAAGTCCATATTTTGATTTTTTTTTAAAAAGCTCAGGACTGAGAGACTCATTTATATATAGTTATTATATGGAAATATGTTGGGGAATGATTTTTAATCTTACTACATCTATTTTCTTTTAAGCACAAAAGATTTTTAACAGGAAACAAAGTGGCAGCGAGGCAAAACCCAATGCAAGTAAGAGTAGGGTTGATGAGAGCAAGTAGAGAACTGTCCTCTGCCATTCCTGGACAATCAGAAACAAAAACAGACTGTAAATCAGCCGCATTGATTTTTAATACACTATCCAGTATTATTATGGGTGATCTGAAGCTGGCCCAGTATACTGGTTTAATTTTGCAGCTGTTGCATCTCACCCCTTGAAATCCTCTTCCTCAAAATGCCAAAATTCAGGAAGTTAAGAAGATAGACTGGGAAAAAGAAGACAGCAGGGCAGTGTTAAGAATATAAAATTATCTCCTTCCTTTCCTAAGTACTTAGCTATGATTACATGCATGCAATTCCAGCGTTATTGTTTGGATAATTCTTTCACTCTTACTAGCTGATTTTAAAATGAACATTTGTTATTGAAGCATTTTTTTACTTCAACACTGCACTGAGTTAGAAGGAACTGTATGTCAGTATGAAACTGTTATTGTATTGTCTTGGTGATAGAGATTCTCGTATATTGATGGATTAAGGATTCTTAAATTTGGAGTGTTAAACTGTAAATTGCTAATCCTTAAATGTGAATGTTATCACTATGTTCCCACAAATCTTATTTAATTTGTTGGTGCCAATGTATTATAAAATGCAAACAAACCCTACCTAAAACAATGTGCCTTGGTGTTCTTGAGAAACATTTGCTTGTTTGTGCTCTGAAATTTTCAAACCTCCAACTGTAAACAACAGTATTTTACTTCAAAGTCATATGCTCAATGCACAGTCTCCTGACATGGTCTGATTGAGTTTGTGTTCAGTTGTGTTTGGTTTGGGTGAGCAGCTGAGAAAAAGTTGAACACTGTGCCTGGCATACACATTATTCTGCAATGAAGAAGTCTAAGTAGGAGGACTTTTAACGTTGATAGTGGTGAGAAGCACTAACCTAGTGGAATAAATTGCTGACTAAACTTGCCAAACAACTCAAGGCACATTTTTGCAAGACAGCCTTACTTTTGCACATGGATTGCCATGAACTGGGCTTGTGTGTTTTATCTGCTCCATTTTCTATCAGTCACTGGAAGTTTGTGTTTGGCACTAGAACTACAGATGTTCATATTTATATCACATATATAAAAATTAAAATACTATTATATGAATGACAATCCAGATTGAAATTATATCATCTACAAATTATATAATTTATCAGTTTTGCAAATACTGCCTTTGCTTGCATGCCTACCTTTTGCTAAGACAGTTCTGATTAATGGAAACTTATGAAAGCAGTATCTGAGAATTGTATCAGTGATTGTAAGTGTATATCAGTGAGACCCTACATAGATTGGGAGACCGCTTCACTGAGTATCTGCCAGAAAAGTGGGATCTCCCGGTGGCTAATCATTTTAATTTCACTTCCCATTCCTATTCCAATTCCACCTTCGTGATGAAGCCACACTTAGGTTGGAGGAACAATACCTTATATTCCATCCGGGTAGCCTCCAAATTGATGGCATGAACATTTATTTCTCAAACTTCTGGTAATGCCACCCTACTCCCCAACCTTCGCCATTCCCCCTCCCCTTTTTCCTCTCTCACCTTATCTTCTTGACCACCTATTGCTTCTTCTGGTGCTCCTCCCCCTTTTCTTTTTTCCATGGTCTTCTGTCTTCTATAAGACTCGCCCTTTTCCTGCCCTGTACCTCCTTCACCAATCAACTTCCCAGATCTTTTTCATCCCTCTCCTATCACCTTGTATTTCTCTCTCCCCTCCCCACCACCATTTAAATCTACTGCTCAGCTTTTTTTCTCCAGTCCTGCCGAAGGGACTCTGCCCAAAAAGTTGACTGTACTCTTTTCCATAGATGCTGCCTGGCCTGCTGAGTTCCTCCAGCGTTTTGTGTGTTACTTTGATTTCCAGTATCTGCAGATTTTCTCTTGTTTTTAAGAATTGTATCATTGCTTTTGTTGACCACCAATTTCCTGTCAAGGTAACCTGTTGAGCGGCACCTGCAATTTTATCAAGGAGCACTGCCACAAGAAAGCAGTGCTGAGACACTAAACAAGAAATGCTGGAAATAGCATGCCAGACAACAGCTGCTGAAAGAGATCCAAGGCCATTCATTAGAACTGAGAGAAAATAATTTCAGGCTCAGAAGATAAGAAGTGGATCGATGGCACAAAATAAATCCATTAGTCATAAAATACAGCACTCATGCAGACCCTTTGGCACAGTAAATCCATGCCATGGTCTCCAAGGTAGGTGAAGAGATTTACTTGGACTAATGAGATTCAAGATTTCATTACTTGTGATGAAGGCAGAATCTCTGAATATATTTCAGTGAGCATATTGTAATAATGACCTGAACCTGCCCTGTTTAGGGCCTATATGTGCCTTAAATTTTGTATAATTGAAGAGCGATTATATTGTTGTATTGAGAGGGAAAAACCTGAGGTATTGAAGGATATAATGTATAAATTGTAGAAGATGGGAAAACCTCAGACAAGTTCAGTTATTCAAGTATCAATTCATGCCAAATAGGTAGGCACTGGTGGCATGGTGGTTACATTCTGGATCAGAAAAATCCTGAGATCCACAAGTCTGTACCATCAAGGCAGCCAGTAGTTAGCATGAATCTACTAGACTAGACTGATGTAAAAAGCCAGAAAGTACTCTTGATGCATGTCCTTGAGGCAAGGAAATCTGACATCCTTAAACTATCTGGCCTGTTTGTGGGATTGACTCTTACACCGACTGTTGGGGATGGCATTATCCACAGTTACTAAATTTTTTAAAAAAATAATATACATAATAATGTTACCGTACTGGAGGAAGCCATTCAAGCTTGCCTTTGAAAGAGAAAACCAATGAACACACACTCTGTTTTAACATGTGATTTACATATTCAATTCCCTTGTAGAAAGTTGAATCGGTGATTAATGACCTTGCTGGAGGTGTTTGCCAGGTCAATGTCACAAAATAAAATCCTTCTCCTTCACCTTCCTGACCCTTCTGCTCAACAGATGACGCCATTGCCTCCTGCCTCCACCCTCCACCTGGCCCTAACCCACCTGGACAAAAAAGACACATACGTTCGGATGCTGTTCATAGACTTCAGTTCAGCATTCAACACAATCATTCCAAAGAAACTGATTGGAAAGCTGAGCCTACTGGGCCTGAACACCTCCCTCTGCAACTGGATCCTAGACTTCCTGACTGGGAGACCTCAGTCAGTCGGGATTGGGAGCAGCATCTCCAACACCATCACACTGAGCATAGGGGCTTCCCAGGGCTGTGTGCTCAGTCCACTGTTGTTCACTCTGCTGACCCACGACTGTGCTGCAACACACAGCTCGAACTGTATCATCAAGTTCACCGATGACACGACCGTGGTGGGTCTCATCAGCAAGAACGACGAGTCAGTTTACAGAGAGGAGGTGCAGAGGCTAATGGACTGGTGCAGAGCCAAAAACCTGTCTCTTAATGTGAACAAAACAAAAGAGATGGTTGTTGACTTCAGGAGGGCACAGAGTGACCACTGCCCGCTGAACATCGACGACTCCTCGGTAGAGATCATCAAAAGCACTAAATTTCTTGGTGTTCACCTGACGGAGAATCTCACCTTGTCCCTCAAAACCAGCTCCATAGCAAAGAAAGCCCAGCAGCGTCTCTACTTTCTGTGAAGGCTGAGGAAAGTCCATCTCCCACCCCCCATCCTCATCACATTCTACAGGAGTTGTATTGAGAGCATCCCGAGCAGCTGCATCACTGGCTGGTTCAGAAATTGCACCATATCAGATTGCAAGACCCTGAAGCGGATAGTGAGGTCAGCTGACAAGATCATCGGAGTCTCTCTTCCCGCCATCACGGACATTTCCACAAAGGAAACAGCATTATGAAGTACCCCATGCACCCCTCATACAATCTCTTCTCCCTCCTGCCGTCTGGGAAAAAGCTCCGAAGCATTCGGGCTCTCATAGCCAGACTATGTAACGGTTTCTTCCGCCAAGCTATCGGAGTCCTCAATACCCGAAGCCTGGACTGACACCTTGCCCTACTGTCATGTTTATTATTTATTGTAATGCCTGCATTGTTTTGTGCTCTTTATGTAGTCCCCTGTAGGTCTGTAGTGTAGTGTAGCTTTCTCTGTTTTTTTTTTACGTAGTTCAGTCTAGTTTTGGTACTGTGTCATGTAACACCATGGTCCTGAAAAACATTGTCTCATTTTTACTATGTACTGTACCAGCAGTTATGGTCGAAATGACAATAAAAGTGACTTGACTTGCTGATTATCTTAAATCTAATTATTAAGCTTCCTGTTAATAAAAAGAATTACTTAAGCCAGATGTTTGAAGGAAGATCATTAACTTTAGTCTGAATGTCCCAACATCTGGATGATGCTCCTTCGGTTGCCCCTGTAGCCATAGGAAGGAGGTGGTACCCGATTTGCCTTTAAGCTACAATATCTTGGAAAAGCCAGCCCGTGCTGTTTCTTTTGCCTGGTAGTTCCCTACCTGGAGATGGTAGTCCTGGCTTCATATATAACCTTGCCCAAAGCATCTGAGGATATCACAGCCTCTCTGACAGTCTGGTGTGGGGCTATTTTAGTCTGTGTTTTCACTCTTGTCACCAGCTAAACATTCCCATTATCTAGCCGAGTGAAAATCTGTCTTAATTGCATCATTAACAACGGAAGTAGGACAACACCTCTGAAATCATATTCTAAAGCATCAGTGGTCGTGACGACTTTAGATCGCAAGAACCATAGTTTACACTTTTGTGCTTCTTCCAGCAGAAGGTAAGATCAATCATAGCCATCACTGCTTTTCCGTCGTGTGCAGGCAGTTATTGGAAAGCGTTATCAGCCTTATTCTTTGAGAGTGGTTTCGGCGACAGGAGGAACCCATCCCCTCTCCTTCTCCTGTAGGCATAACAGACTAACATGAGCCCTTCGCCGTATTTGCGGGAAGTCACGTCATTGGTCAGGATTCGGTCACGTGGCAGGGAGCGCGTTCCTGCCCAGGATTTGAATAGCCGCGCGCTGCCACTGGCCGTTTCCCCTCTCATGGCCGCAATGATGGTCGGAGGAGCTGACGTCTTACTGCATGAGGAGAGAAGAGGCAGCCATGCGTCTGGCGATCTTAGCTTTCTTGCTTGCTCAACCCGCGCTGCTCGGGGGCTCGCCAGCCGCCGTGCAGGAGGTGTCGGGGCTGAAGCTGGTTGAGGAGGAAAAGGTCTCTGGTGAGACTGGCGCCTTGGCGTTGGTCACCCCGCCGCTTCCTGCAGCCACTAGCTCCGTGTCCACTGCCCCCACCACCATCGAGTTCAATGACCAGTCAACTGTGGTGCCCGCCATTTTGAGCAGCAACCCCGTGTCTTCCAGTACCCAGGCCACCGCCATCAAGCTGCAGGCCTTCACCCACATGGGCCTTTTTGGTTCCATCCACATCACAAACAGGACATCAGATGACACAGTGGACCAGGATACTGATGCCCTGGTGCCAGTGGAGATTGTGGCCATCCACTCAAATGGGACTGACATAGACAGTACAAGGCCCATTGAGCTTGGAGTGGGTGATGAGATCATAGTCACCAGGTCAGACACGGGAGCTAATGATACATTGAAACCTATATTGCTGGGTGGTGATGGTGGTGGAGCAGAAATTTTTATCAACAGCACAAAGGAGTCCGGAAACTCTATCGCATTAAACAAAGGTGATGAAGTCATTGTTGCTACAGCAAATGGGACTATTACCGAGCCTGCTTCATCTGGCAAACTGTGGAATGGGTCTGAGATTAAGATAATTGTCTCTGAAAAAGGTGACAAATCTGTTATTGTAACCAATGGCACAGAGGTCAAAACCAATCTTTATTCAGACACTGATGCACTAGAGCACCAGGTAGTCACTAGTGAGAGGGCAAATACCAAGACCATGATGGTTACCATCTTGAACGGAACCACTGAAAATGTTGTCACGTACAAGGAGCAGGGGGACAAGGATTCGGGCATCATAGCTGAGCCTGAGCAGGCCCATGTAAACCAAGTGGCAGTGGAAAATAAGGCAGAAGTCACTGAAACATCTGTGCTACAGACTGTTGTGATCTCACTGGATACCTCTTCTTACAGCTGGACTAGATGGAGTGCTTGGTACTGTAACTGCCTAAATAGCAGTATGTCCCGGATTCGGAGCGTCATTGACAAGAAAACTGGCGTCACTCTGCACTCAAATGACAACCAGCCCAGCCACTTCCAAAGGAAACCTTGCAATTACAAGGTGTGTGACTGCAGCAGACAGGACAAACTGTGCCATCTCACCAATGTCACCTGCTTGGAGGCAAACCCTTACACCTGTGTGCTGAGTGACATCGCCTATCAGGAGGTTCTGGACTCCAAAGGCTACTGGAGGAAGTTGAAGAAAGGGGTCCAGTCTCTCTACCATAAAATCAAGACTCTCCTATAGAGAATCACAAAGGAAGAGACATAAGTGAACGAGGTAAGACATCCCCAGAGTGAAAAGTGAAATGAGCAGCTGTGTTTCTGTGTAGGGATTAGAGTGCATGGTTTCCCATGTGCTTTGTTGTGGAGATTTTCAAGGCCTATAATTTAAAGTAAAGCACACTTCTTCTAAACCATAGGTAGCTTACAGCCAATGACATGTGGTGGCAAAGCTCTAGGAATAGCCACAATTTCATTTAAGATTCTCTATATACCTGATTAGTAAGTTGTTTAAAAAAAAACCTATTTTGAACCATTGCATTGTGAAAACATTCCCATCAATATTCCTTTGCTCAAGTGAAGAAGTGTAGATGATTATTGAGAGTTCTGGAAACACTTTGTAGGCAACCAAATGACTGAAAGAACATGTCATGTGACTCTTTCTGATTAAAAATCATCAACCTGAACCAAAAGTATTGTTTTTCTTTCTTCTTCAGCAATGCTGATTGACTGAATGCTTCCAGCATCAGAGTAGTATTTAGTCATACATTACATAAGCAAACCCTTTGGCCCACTGAGTAGGTACTGTTCTCCAAGCATTGATTCATACTAATCCTACACTAATTAGTCCACTAATTTTATCCTCTGATTTCCTATACATTTCACCCAGATTCAATCACCTACAGTACCTACTAATTAAGCACAATTTACAGCAGCTAGTTAACCCACAGATTTTAGAACTGGTTTATTTATACTGTTTTTAATGAAGAAATTATTCAATGTGCACATGTTGTCACTGGGCAAAAAATTGAACAACGCAAGATTTTTCCTGACTCTAGTCATTAAAAATTAAAGGGAACATTGGATACCTACCATGGTCTGAGCAAAAAAAAACTTGACCCTCACTCTCTCCCCAACCTGTAAAAAGCACGTCCACTACTGTTTGACATTTCTACCCTGGGGGAAACATTCTGACTGCATCTTATCTATGCCTCTCGTAAATAAAAAAAAACACCTTTATCACATCTCCCCTCAGCCTCCAACACTAGGCTGACAAACCTGTCACTATAGCTCATAACCTCTAAACCAAGCAGCATCCTGATAAACCTCTTGCAGCCTTTCCACAAACTCCTCAACCTTCCTATATTGGGATGACCAGAACTGCACCGAAGACTCAAAAGTACGTTCTGACTAAAGTTTGATATTTGACTTCCATGACTTCCTTACTTTTATACTCAACCCCAACCAATGAAGGCAAGCATGGTATACCCTTCTTAACCTCCTTATCCACGTAGCCTTTTTTGGTGAACTGTGCACCTTGACTCCCAAGATCCCTCTGCACCTTGGCTCTCAAAGTGCAACATCTCACAATTGCCCAAATTCCAGTTGTCAATTTTTGCACATATCTGCATTCATTATGGTTCTTTACACTGCCCACAGCTTCACAACTTGGTGTCATAGAACATTGAACCATACAGCACAGTCTGAAGTCTGGACCCTTCAGCCCACAATATTATGCCAATTTATATTGATCAGTCTAAGCCCATAACCCTCCATTTTCCTTTCATCCATATGCCTATCTGAGAAGCCCTGTGCTCCAGGCACGTTCCACTCTGTGTCTAAAGAAACTGATTCTGTTATCTCCCCTAAATATTTCTCCATTCTTTTAAAAAAGATATCCTCGGTATTGGCAGTTGCCACCATGGCAAAAGGTGCTGGCTGGCCACTCTATTTATAGTTCTTATAACCTTGTACACCTTTATTAAATTGTGTCTTATCTTCCTTACTTCCAAAGAGAAAAGATCTAACTCACTGAGTCTTTTCTCATAAGACATGTCCTCTAATCCAGACAGCATCGTGGTAGAGACCTTAAGACCATAAGATACAGCAGCAGAATTGGGCCATTTGGCCCATCGAATCTGCTTCGCCAATTCATCCAATTTTCCTTTCAGCCCCAATCTCCTACCTTCCTCCATATCTCTTCATGCCCTGACCAGTCAAGAATCTACCAAACTCTGCCTTAAGTATAGATAAAGCCTTGGCCTCCACAGCTGCCTGGGACAAAGAAATCCATAGATTCACCACTCTCTGGCTAAAGAAATTCCTCCTCATCTCCATACTAAAAGGACATCCCTGTATTCTGAGGCTGTGTCCTCTGGTCAGACTCACCCACCATAGGAAACACCCTCTCCATGTCCACTTTTTTGAGGCCTTTCACCATTTGATAGGTTTCAATGAGGTCACCCGCTCATACTTCTGAATTCTAGTGAAATCAGACTCAGAGCCATCAAACACTCTTCGTATGACAAGCCATGCAATCCTAGAATAATTTTTGTGAATTTCCTTTGAACCCTCTCCAGCTTCAGCACACCCTCTCTAAGACCAGGGGCCCAAACCTGCTCACAATACTCCAAGTGAGGCCTCACGTGTTTTATGAAGTTTCAACATTACACCCTTGCTTTTATATTCTGGTCCTCTTGAAATGAATGCTGACATCGCATTTGCCTTCCTCACCACACACACACAACCTGCAAATTAACCTTTAAGGAATCCTGCACAAGGACTCCCAAGTTCCTTTCACCTCTTTTTTTTGCATTTTCTCCCCATTTAGAAAGTAGTCAACTCTTTCTTCTACCAAAGTGCATGACCATACACTTGCCCAGACTGTATTCCATCTGCCACTTCTTTGCTCATTTTCCTAATCTGTAGCGCCTCTACTTCAAATCTGCCTGCCCCTTACCTATCTTCATATCGGCTGCAAAGTTTTCAAAAAAGCCATCAATTACATCATCCAAATCATTGACATATAAAGTAAAAAGAATTGGTTCCAACATAGACTCCTATGGAACATCACTAGTCACTGGCAGTCAGCCAGAAAAGATTCCCTGGATTCCCACCCTTTGCCTCCTGCCGATCAACCGCTGCTTTATCCATGCAAGAATCTTTCCTGTAATTCCATGGGCTCACAGCTTGTTAAGCAGCCTCATGTGTTGCACCTTGTCAAAGGCCTTCTGAAAATTGAAGTACACAACATCAACCTATTTTTCTTTGTATATCCTGCTTCAAATAATTCCATCAGATTTGCCAGGCAAAATTCTCCCTTGAGAAAACCATACTGACTATGGCATATTTTATCATGTTCTTCCAAGTACTCTGAGACCTCATCCTTAATAATCAACTCCAACATTTTTCCAACCACTGAGGTCGGATGAACTGGTCTGTAGTTTCCTTTATTCTGCCTCTCTCCCTTCTTGAAGAATGGAGAGATATATAAGGTTAGCAAAAATGAGTGGCAAATTTGAGGATAGGGAAACTTTAAAAAAAAACTAATAGAAGGCAACTAATAAGCCATATGGAGAGAAAGATGAAATATGAAGGTTAGCTAGCCAATGATATAAGAGGATAAAAAAAAGTTTTATCAGATGCATGAAAGGGCAAAAGTGTGTCAAAAGTGCATATCAGAATGCTGGAGAGGTAGTACTACGCAACAAAGAAAGGGCAGACATATTTATTTTGTATCAGATTCACTGTGGAAGATACTAGCTGTCTGCCAGAAATCTGAAAGAGTCTGTGGGTAGGTAAGTAGATTTCATCTGAATGTAGATAAGTCAGCTGGAGCAGGTGGACTACAGCCAGAGTTTGGAAAGAAGTAGCTGAAGAGATTGTGGAGGCATTAGTAATGATCATTCAGCAATCACTAGATACTGGAATGGCTCTAGAGGACTAGAAAATTGCAAATGTGACTCCAGACTTAAGAAGGGAAAGGGGCATAAAAAATTGTAGGCCAGTTAACTTGACTTCAGTGGTTGGAAAAATGTTGGAATCCATTATTAGGGATGAGGTTTCTGGGTACTTGGAGGTACATGATAAAGTAAACCAAAGTCGTCAAAGGAGAAATCTTGCCTGACAGATTTGTTGGAATTATTTGAGGAAGTAACAGTCAGGACAGGCGAAGGAGCCAGTGGATGTTGTTTATTTGGATTTTTGGAAGGCCTTTGACAAGGTGCCACACACGAGGCTGCTTAACAAAATAAGAGCCCACAGTATTACAGGAAAGATACTAGCATGGATAGAAAATTGGCTGACTGGCAGGGGGGTGAGGAAGAGAGATTCCACAGGGGTAGGTGCTGGGACTGCTTATTACATTATATGACAATGATTTCAATAATGGAATTGATGGCTTTGTGTCCAAGTTTGTGGACAATTTGAGAGGCAATCAGTGTCTTCAGGAAATAAACTAATTAGAATGGGCAAAGAAATGGCAGATGAATTATAGTTCAGGGAAGTGTATGGTCATACACTTTAGTAGAAGGATTAAAGGAATGGGCTATTTTCTAAACAGGGAGAAATTTTTTTAAAAAATCATAAGCGCAAGGGGACATGGGAATCCTCCTGCAGGATTCCCTAAAGGCTAACTTGGAGGTTGAGACAATAGTAACAAAGACAGGATTGCTCACAATACTCCAAGTGCAGTCTGACCAATGTCATTACAGATTGACATTACATCCTTGCTTTTATATTCTAGTCATCTCAAACTGTGGAGCCACAAGAGATGTGAGAGGTCCAAAATGATTATTTCTCATCTGTATTTACAATGGAGAAAGCTTGTTAAGTTGGCATTAGGAAGGAGGGAGTGTTAGCAGTTTTGAAGCAAAAAAGGATTGATAAATACCAGGGATCTGACATGTGTTTTCTAGGATGGTGTGGGATGGGCAAGACTGATATAGGATGCATAAGAGGAGTTTGCTGGGGCCTTGGCAGAGATCTTTGTATCTTTATTAACCATGGGTGATGGACTGTAAGACTATAGGATATCTAAAGTTGCTCCTTTATTGAAGAAAGACTGCAAAGAATGTCCAGAGATTTATGCTTTTTGAGGAGGTGACCAAGAGGATCAATGAGGGTAAGGTGGTGGACATAGCCTTCATGAACAACAATGAGGAATTTGACAAAGTCCTGGATTGTAGCCTAATTTGAATGCATGAGGCCAAGGATGAGTGAGTAAATTGAGGCAATGGGTCATGGTCCATTACTAGAGTTGTGTTCCAAGACAAATATCTACTATATAGATATTTTCCTTAATATGAACATTCTTTTCCATTGAATCCCATTTTATGTGGATAAGTACGTAATCCAATAAGAGATTTTTCTCTCAATTGGAATGCTGCTGTAGATGAGTCTATATAAGCAAGGGAATTCTGATTCTATTTGAGACAAAGGAGAAAGAGTTGTTTTAATTAACTAGAAATGGATTGATAATGTACCACTGTACATGTATCAACAAGAGATTGCATTGTCAGTTTCCAAAGCAAATACCTTAAATAACCTTCTACTGTGAACTGGCAGCCTATGATTTGTGTCCTTGGTAAACAAATTCAGTTCACAAAATACACTTGTGCTCCATTATTTATATATTTATTTCTATATCAATTCAATGAATGATTTTTTTATTCTCAAATTTTTTGATAGTGATTTGTGATTGCATAATGGTGAATTTAAGTTAAGAGACCTGCTGTAATATTGGGGTGGTATGCTGTACTTCAGAATATAATGATGCCAAGCTAGCAGATTTTCTCAATTACTTAGATGCTATTACTTTTCACACCAAAAAACTTATTTAGTTCTCGTTATAAATGCTACACAATATTGAACTAAAGAGACCACTGGGAAATTTAAAGTAATGGGACTGCTGAAAACAGAACCTGGGTACTTTAAATACATGAGAAACAAGATACAGATGAGTGGGAAGGAAGTGCAAGAACTGGAGTTTTGAGAAGTGGAAGAGAATATGGAAAATGGAGCAACACGGGTAGCTAGAGAGCCCGAATACCAGGATACAACTGAGGGGCAAGAGGACAAAGGATCAGTCTGTGTTGGTGTGTGACAAGGCAGTGCAGGTCAGCCCAAGGGAGCAAAGATCACAAAGACCAGGCAAGAGAGGAGACTAATGGGTCAAGACAAGAGAGTGGGAAGAGAGGAACCAGGCAAGGGAGTGTGGGGGCACCGGGAACCAGCAAGGAAGCGAGTACCACAGGGTCTGGAACAGGAGCAGTGAGCATTGAGACCAGGCAAAGGAGCAGGCAAGGCAGCATAGCCCCAGGGAGAAGAGCAGAGAGTACTATGCATTTCGGTTGTATTGGGGGAGGGGAGGCAAAGGGTCCAGGAAAGACAGGGGGTGGTAAAGGAGCTGGAACAAACCAAGAGAGCACAGTCCACAGGGTTGGGGCAAGAGGACAGGGAAGATTGGGACTGGGCAACAGGGCGGGGGATGTTGGGACCCAGCAAGAGGGTGGAGAAGGTTGCAGGGACCGGGCACAGGAGCGGGAGGGGTAGCGAGGACCAGGCACGGGAGCAGGGGAGGTTATGGGGAGCGGGGAAAGTTGCGGGGACCAGGCACGAGAGTAGGAAGTTTGCAGGGACCAGGCACAGGAGTGGGCATGTTGTGAGGACCAGGCATGAGAGTGGGGATGGTTGGGAGGGACCGGGCACGGGGGTGGGGATGGTTGGGGGGACTGGGCAGGGGATTGGGGGAAGTTGTGGGGACCGGGCACGGGATTGGGGAAGGTTGTGGGGACCAGGAGTGGGGGAGGTTTTAGGGACCGGGCACGGGATCGGGGGAGGTTGTGGGGACCGGGCATGGGAGTGGGAGCAGGAGGGGTAACAAGAACTGGGCACGGGAGCAGGGGAGGTTACGGGCAGCGGGGAAGATTGCGGGGACCAGGTACGGGAGTAGGAAGATTGCGGGGACCAGGCACGGGAGCGGGCATGTTGTGGGGACCAGGCATGAGAGCGGGGATGGTTGGGAGGGACCGGGCACGGGATTGGGGGAAGTTGTGGGGACTGGGCACGGGAACGGGGGAGGTTGGGGGGACTGGGCACGGGAACGGGGGAGGTTGGGGGGACCGGGCATGGGAACGGGGGAGGTTGGGGGGACCGGGCACAGGAACAGGGGAGGTTGTGGGGACCGGGCACGGGATCGGGGAAGGTTGTGGGGACCAGGCACAGGATCGGGGAAGGTTGTGGGGACCAGGAGTGGGGGAGGTTTTGGGGACCGGGCACGGGATCGGGGGAGGTTGTGGGGACCGGGCATGGGAGTGGGAGCAGGAGGGGTAACAAGAACTGGGCACGGGAGCAGGGGAGGTTACGGGCAGCGGGGAAGATTGCGGGGACCAGGTACGGGAGTAGGAAGATTGCGGGGACCAGGCACGGGAGCGGGCATGTTGTGGGGACCAGGCATGAGAGCGGGGATGGTTGGGAGGGACCGGGCACGGGATTGGGGGAAGTTGTGGGGACTGGGCACGGGAACGGGGGAGGTTGGGGGGACTGGGCATGGGAACGGGGGAGGTTGGGGGGACCGGGCACGGGAACGGGGGAGGTTGGGGGGACCGGGCACAGGAACAGGGGAGGTTGTGGGGACCGGGCACGGGATCGGGGAAGGTTGTGGGGACCAGGAGTGGGGGAGGTTTTGGGGACCGGGCACGGGATCGGGGGAGGTTGTGGGGACCGGGCATGGGAGTGGGAGCAGGAGGGGTAACAAGAACTGGGCACGGGAGCAGGGGAGGTTACGGGCAGCGGGGAAGATTGCGGGGACCAGGTACGGGAGTAGGAAGATTGCGGGGACCAGGCACGGGAGCGGGCATGTTGTGGGGACCAGGCATGAGAGCGGGGATGGTTGGGAGGGACCGGGCACGGGATTGGGGGAAGTTGTGGGGACTGGGCACGGGAACGGGGGAGGTTGGGGGGACTGGGCATGGGAACGGGGGAGGTTGGGGGGACCGGGCACGGGAACGGGGGAGGTTGGGGGGACCGGGCACAGGAACAGGGGAGGTTGTGGGGACCGGGCACGGGATCGGGGAAGGTTGTGGGGACCAGGCACAGGATCGGGGAAGGTTGTGGGGACCGGGAGTGGGGGAGGTTTTGGGGACCGGGCACGGGAAAGGGGGAGGTTGTGGGGACCGGGCACAGGATTGGGGGAAGTTGTGGGGACCGGGCACGGGATCGGGGAAGGTTGTGGGGACCGGGCACGGGAATGGGGGAGGTTGTGAGGACCGGGCATGGGATCGGGGGAGGTTGGGGGGACCGGGCATGGGAACGGGGAAGAGCAGTATGGTGCGAGAGAGCCGGCAAGAGGGGGAACAGGCAAGAGAGCAATGGGGTGTGAGAGAGTGGGTCGGGGCAAGAGGGTGGTGGAAGAAGTGGATGCGGCAAGAAAGTGGGGGACTGGGCATGAGAATGGGCAGGAGGGCCACCGGGCACTAGGGTGGGCAGGAGGGGCACTGGGCGGGGAGGATGGGCTCAGAGTGGTATGGTGGGGAACAAGGGTATGAAGTAAGAGAGCAAGGGCCACACGGATCTTTCGAGAGAATGGGAAGCATAGAGACTGGGCAATTCAGGGAGGACCAGAGATGAGTGGGGGTTGAAGGGGTCCAGGAAAGGAGCTGGGACCACAGGAATAAGCCAAGGGGTCCTGGGCATGAGAGGGGAGGGCACAGGTAAGGGGCAAAAAAGGGGGAGCACAGATACTGGGCTGGGGTTGGGGGTAGCATAGGCACTGGGCTAAAGAGCGGGGTGCATGGACATCAGGATTTCCCTGCATTTTGTTGCAATAATTTTACCCTCTACCTTCACAAGCCTTCCAGGGCCTGCTAACGTGAAGCATCCCAACAGCATGATGTAGCCAGCACCATGCTTCACGGTCAGGATCATGTGTTTTTGATGATGTGCGGTGTTTGGCTTACACCAAACATGGTGTTTAGTCTGATGGCCAAAAAGCTCAATTTTGATTTCACCAGACCATAGAAACTTCTTCCAGCTGACTCAGTGTCTCCCACATGCCTTCTGGCAAACTCTGGCTGAGATTTCATGTGAGTTTTTTTTCAACAGAGGCTTTGTCTTTGCCACTTTTCCTTAAAGTTGCAACTGGTGAAGCACCCAGGTAACAGTTGTTGTATGCGCAGTCTCTCCCATCTCAGCCACCGAAGCTTGTAACTCCTCCCAAGTTGCCATCAGTCTCTTGGAGGCCTCCCTTACTCATCCTCTTCTTGCACAGTCACTCATTTTTTGAGAACAGTCTTCGCTTGGCAGATTTACAGCTGTGCATAGTTTTTGCCAGGACACTGACTCGTAAAGTAGTTGGACCTGCCAGATACAGGTGTAGTTTTACTACAATCAAAAGAATCACCTTGACTGCACACAAATTATCTCCATTTATCTAATTATGTGACTTCCAGTGCTGATTTGGTGTGTCATATTAAAGGGAAATGCAATCAATTATTGTGTTTTATATTTGTAATTAATATAGATCACTTTGTAGAGATCTGTTTTCACTTTGACACAAAAGAGTCTATTTCTGTTGATCATTGTAAAAGCCAAATTAAATCAACTGTAATTCTGGGGGGTGGGGAGTTGAACACTTTTTGTGGGCACTGTATCTATCTGAGACCCTTCAGTTTCTGAAGCATCTTCTACCTAGTAATGGTAAGTTCACTCAATTCTGCTCCCTGACAATCTGGAACTTCTGACATACTGCTAGTGTCTTTCACAATGAAAGCTGATGCAATACACTTATTCTGTTTGTCCACCATTTCCTTTTCCCCAATTATTACCTCTTCAGCATTATTTTCAGCAGTCCAATATCTACTCTTACCTCTCTTTTACTCTTTATATATCTGAAGAAACTTTTGGTATCATCTCTAATATTATTGGCCTGGTTACTCTTATATTCCATCTTTTCTCTCTCTATGACTTTTCTTTTTTAGTTGCCATCTGTTCCCAATCTTCCTGCTAATTTTTGTTCGATTATGTGCACTCTCTTCGGCTTTTATGTTTGCTTTGACTTTTCTTGTCAGCCACAGTTGTATCATTCTGCCTTTAGAATACTACATTTTCTTTGGAGTATATCAAACCTGTGCCTTCCAAATTGGTTCCAGCCATTACTAATCTGCTGTCATCCCTGCTAGTGTTCCCTTCCAATTAACTTTAGCCAGCAACACTCTCATGCCCTTTACTCCACTTTCATACTGCTACAACTAATTTTTGTTTCTCCCTCGCAAATTACAGGGTAATTTCTATCATAGTTTGATCACTGTTGCCTAGGTTATCTTAAACTCCCTTAATCAATTCTGGTTCATTGCACAACACCCAATCCAGAAGAGCTGATCCCCTAGTGGACTCAACCACAAGCTCCTCTGAAATGCCAGAGGAGCATTCTAGAAATTCCCCCTCTTGGGACCTGGCACCAATCTGGATATTTCCAATCTACTTATATATTGAAATCCCCAATGACTACTAAACCTTGCCCTTATGACATCCATTTTCTATCTTCTGTTGTAATTTGTTGCCTAGTAATGGTAACTTCACTCAATTTTGCTACTGTTCAGAGGTCTGTAACTCCCATCGGGTCTTTTTACTCTTGCAGTTTCTTAGCTCTACACATGATTCTACACCCTCCAATCCTATTGTGATGTTTTGGGTGGGAACATTTCTAATGGCCAGTACTGTTCATTGTTCTTGTGTTAAAATGCTTTTGTGGGATTATGGTGGGAAGTTCCAGTTCGTTTATTGTTACATCTTAGCTTGGGTTATACAGTTACAGTACTTGCTTGTGTATTTGTAAGTGACCCTAACTGTAACCGGGGTGTGTGATGGTCACCTCCCTGGTCAGTGTGAGACTGGTGGGGTTCACTCTACGGGTCATGGTGCCTGGTCTGTTTTGTGCCTATCACAATAAAACCGTCTTTGAGTGAAAGAACTTCGTGTGTCATTATGGATCAAATGCTCGCCACACTACGTTACCTCTTTCTAACGATTTGATTTCATTTTTTTCCCCAACAGAGCCTCCCCATCCCCTCTGCTTCCCTGCCATGCTTTTTGATACAATGTATATTTTTGGATATTAAGCTCCCAGCTTTAATCTTATTTCAGCCATGATCCAGTGATGCCCACAACGTCATACGTGCCAATCTCTATCTGTGCTGCAAGTTCATCTACCTTATTCTATACACTGTGTGCATTTAAATACCTTCAGTCCTGTATTCGTTGCATTTTTTGATTTTCTACTCCCCTTTCACATTGCTCAGCCCGTTTTGCCCTATCATCAGCCTGTCCTTACATGCAGTTTTGTATCACACTGCCTCTGTTTGTAAACCAACTGCCCCATCCTTAGCTGACTCACTCCTGTTTCCATCTCCCTGCCAAATTAATTTCAATCCTCCCAAACAGCCCCAGCAAAGGATATTGATCTCGCTCAGGTTTAGGTGTAACCCATTCTTTTGTACAGGTTGTACCTTCCCCAGAAGAGATCCTAATGATTCAGAAATATGAACCCCTGCTCCCTGCATCAGTTCCTCAGGAATGTGTTTATCTGCTAGATCATCCTGTTCTTACCATCACTGGTGTGTGGCACAGGCAGCAATCCAATAATTACTACCCTGGAGGTCCTGCTTTTCAACTTTCTACCTAGCTCCTTAAAATCTCTCTTCAGGACCTCCTCACCTCTCCTGCCTATGACATTGATGCCAATATGTACCAAGATTTCTGGCTGCTTACCCTCCCCCTTTAGAGTGCCATGGATCCTTTCCAAGACCTCTCTAATCCTGGCACCTAGGAGGCATCATGCCATCCGTATGTCTCTATTGCATCCACAGAATCTTGTCTCTGTTCCTCTATCTATGGAGTCTCCCATCACTCCTGTAGTCCTCTTCAGTTCTTCTGAGCCACAGCACCAGAGACCCAGTTGCTGCAGCCCCCCCCCCACTTCCCTTCCCCACCCCACCCCCCCAGCAGCTCATCCCCTTCAACAGTATCCAAAGCAGTATACTTATTGAGGGCAACAGCCATAGGGGTGCTATCACTGGCCATCTATTACTGGCCCTTTCTTTTCCTGATGTCACCCAGTTACCTGCCCCCTGTAACCTCGGGGTCACTCCTTCCCTATAGCTCTTATCTACCACTTCTTCAGTCTCCTGAATGATCCGAAGATCATCAGATGTCAGCTCCAGTTCCTTAACATGGTCTCTAAGGAGCTGCAGTTTGGTGCACCTGGTGTAGATACGATTATCCGGGAGGCTGGAGGTCTCCCAGAGTTCTCTCATCTCACATCAGAACGCAACACAGTTGCTGGAACCGTTCTCGCAACACTAACTGTACCCTTACAGATGAGGAATGAAGAATAATGAAGAAACTTACCAGATACTTACCTTGCCAAAGCCTCCTGACTCTAACACTGCCCCACTCACACAATGGCCGCTCCACTTGCTCCTGCCTTATTTTTATTCACTTTTGCTAATGAATCCCATTCACTGATTGGGCGCAGTGCAAACTCTGAAATCTGCTGCAAAGCTCTGGGTTTTTTTTAATCTTTGATCGCAGATCTGTGTGAAGTTACTTCTTTTTCTTGCTCTCCCGATCACAGATTGGGCGTAATTCAAACTCCCAACCATGCCAGAAACCATACTGGAATTCAGAAGAATGAGGGATAATCTCATTGAAACCTATCAAATGTTGAGAGGCATCGATACACTGGATGTGGAGAGGATGTTACGCATGGTGAGGAGTCTAGGAATAGAGGACAGCAGAATAGATGTCCATTTAGAATGGAGATGAGGAGGAACTTCTTCAGCCATCTGTGAATCTGTGGAATTCATTGCCACAGGGGCTGTGGAGGCCAAGTCATTGGGTACATTTAAGGCAGAGGTTGATAGATTCTCAATTATTCAGGGCAAAAGGAGTTACAGGGAGAAGGCAGGAGATTGAGTCTGACAGGGAAATGAATCAGCCATGATGAAATGGTGGAGCAGACTTGATAGGCCAAATGGCCTAGATCTGCTCCTGTATTTTATGGTCTTATGGAAAGCAGAGACTACAGGAACCACAGGATCTACTGGGCAAGAGTGCAGGGACCATAGGGACTAGGCAGGAGGGCGGGGATGATGAGAAATTAGAGCAGAGACCTCAGGACAAGAGAGCAGTGTCCACAGGAAATTAGAGCAGAGACAACAAGATAAAAGAGCAAGGACCAATGGGCAAGAGTGGAGGGCCAAAGGAAATTGGAGCAGAGACCACAGGATCCCCAGTACAAGAGAACAGGATCCACAGGATCCACTGGGCAAGTGAGCAGGGACACAGGACAGGGTGATGCTGGCAGGTCAGAATGCAGCCTCAGCAACAGAAAAACTGCCTCAGCAACAGAAAAGTAGTGCAGAAATCAGGGCTTCCAACCAAGTGGGAGAACGGAGGCTCTCACCTATGGCAAGGGAGCACAAGATTATTATTTGGTTAGCTGGGTGACAAACCACTGGGATTTCCAAATAGCCAGATTATGAATGACCTGAGTGCTACACGTCTGCATTAAGCTCCATTTAATCTGACACTGCTATTAATGTTTGTTATTAAAGCATCATGTCATTCTTCTCTTCATTAAAATCCTGTTTACCTAAGTCCAGCTTTGTACTCTTATTTGCACTGAGATGAACCTACATCCTGCCTATATTAAAACATTGCATCTGAGGTATTTAGAAGGACTTCATTAGCCTGTTCTGTGAAGGGTCTCTTTAGTTGTGAGTTGTGAGGTATTTACATAAGGTATTGCCTGGACGGATCAATGTTTGACCTGAGATGCCTTGCTGCAAAGACTAAAATGTTGAGGAGGCTCACTGAAGCCCTGTTTGCTGATGACTGTGCCCTCATGGCCCACCAGGAGAACCACCTGCAGACAATTGTTGACAAGTTCTCCACAGCCTCAAAGATGTTTGGCCTGACAATCAGCCTGGGTAAGACAGAAGTTCTACAACCTCAATCAGTCACTTTCCTCAGCCAACCATCGACGGCACTGTCCTGAAGAATGTAGAGAGCTTCAAGTATCTAGGAAGCACCATCTCCAGTGATGGATCCCTTCACAAAGAGATCATAGCAAGGATCCAGAAAGCCAGCCAGGCACTCAGGAAACTCCATGTCAAAGTTCTGGAGCACAAGGACATTCAGCTTTCAACCAAGCTCAAGGTGTACAAGGCTGTGGTTCTCACCTCTCTCCTGTACAGCTGCGAAACCTGGACTCTATACCGCAGGCACATCAAACAGTTGGAGCAGTTTCACATGTGCTCTCTGTGGTCGATCATGACGATTCTATGGCAGGACCGAATCACTAACCAGGAAGTCCTTGAGAGAGCCAACAGCACACGCATCAAAGCAAAGATCCTCCAGGTCCAGCTATGCTGGACGTGGATGAAACAGGAATCCCCAGGCAGCTGCTCTACGGTGAGCTTGAGCATGGCAGTCACAATCAGGGCCACCCAAAAAAAAACAAAGATAATTTGAAATTGTACTTCAAATGGGCAGACCTCCAGCCTTGGCAACTTGAGGAGACCGCAGCCAACTGGGCTGCGTGGCCTGCCCTGACCAGAAAAGCTGCATCTGACTTTGAGGATGACTGAAATCAGTGCCTTGCAGCAGCACGAGACCGATGCCACAATGCTGTGTATGTACCTGTTCCAACAACTGCCATTCCGTGTCCAACCTGCAACCACATGTGTGCTTCGGCCTTCAGCCTCCAAGGCCACATACGTATCCACAGATGACTGCAGAATATTTAGTCTTCCTTGGACCCTGAGGGACAACCACCATTTGGTTCATTTTTTAGACACCTTCAGTAATAGATGGGTATCTAAATATATGTATCTAAAGCATGAGGAATATAAACATGGAAGGATTTGTTAGATTAAATTATGTGTTTCTATGCTGAACATGTCATTGAAAGTAACTGAAAAGCATTATCTATACTATTACATTAATGTATCTTATTCTGGTCCTGCTAACAAATTCTTATGAATCCAGAACATGATTTGAAATTGCATATTGTCTTTGGGTACCATTTATTAACATTGCTTGGTTACCAGAGACCAATGAGACCACAAGATGGTCATGATATGAGATGGGGGAGGTATGATCTGTACAAAAGGGACTGATTGCACCTGATCCCAATGGGGACCAATATTCTTGTGGGCAGGTTTGTTAGAGCTATTGGGAAAGTTTAAACATTTGACAGAGGGGTGGGAACTGGAATGAAGAGACCCAGGATAGGACAGGTGGTAAAAAAGCAAAGATAGCATGTAGTGAGACTGTCAAGAAGGGTAGGTAGAGGATAGGACAAAATTGCAGCCAGCAGGGTAAGTAATAGTGTATGAGGGATGCAAAACCAAAAAGGGTAGCAAATACAGCACTCAAAGAGTTATATCTCAATGCATGGAGTATAAGAAATAAGGTAGATGATCTTGTTGCACTATTACAGATCAACAGGTATGGTGTGGCCATCACTGAATTGTGGCTGAAGGATGGTTATAGTTGGGAGCTGAATGTCCAAGGTTACACATTGTATTGGAGGGATAGGGTAGGCAGAGGGGGTACCGTTGCTCTGCTGGTGAAGAATGACATTAAATCAGTAGAAAGATATGACAAATAATCAGAAAATGTTGAATACTTGAGGGTTGAGTTAAGAAACTTCAAGGATAAAAGGACCCTGATTACTGTTGTATATAGACCTTTCAACAGTAGCTGGGATGTGGACCACAGATTACAGCAAGAAATAGAAAAGGCGTGTCAAAAGGGCAATGTTATAGTCATGGGAGATTTTAACATGCAGGTCGATTGGGAAAATCAGGTTGATAATGGATCTCAAGAGAGTGAGTTTGTTGAATGCCTGATATGGCTTTTTAGAACAGTTTGTAGTTGAGTCTACTAAGGGATCAGCTGTATTGGGTGTTACATAATGAACAAGAGGAGATTAGAGCGCTTAAGGTAAAAGAGCCCTCAGGAACCAGTGATCACAATATGATTGAGTTCAACTTGAAATTTGATAAGGAAAAGTAAAGTCTGACATAGCAGTGTTTCAGTAGAATAAAGGAAATTACAGTGGTATGAGAGAGGAATTAGCTGAAGTAAATTAGGAGCTGCTGGCAGGGATGACAGTAGAGCAGAAATGGCGTGAGTTTCTGGGAAAAACAAGGAAGGTGTAAGAAATAGAACATAGAATAGTATAGCTCATTACAGGCCCTTCGGCCCACAATGTTGTGCCGACCCTCAAACCCTGCCTCCCATATACCCCCCACCTTAAATTCCTCCATATACCTGTCTTAAACTTCACTAGTGTATCTGCCTCCACCACTGACTCAGGCAGTGCATTCCACGCACCAACCACTCTCTGAGTGAAAAACCTTCCTCTAATATCCCCTTTGAACTTCCCTCCCCTTACCTTAAAGCCACATCCTCTTGTACTGAGCAGTGGTGCCCTGGGGAAGAGGCGCTAGCTGTCCACTCTGTCTATTCTTCTTAATATCTTGTACACCTCTATCATGTCTCCTCTCATTCTCAAATGGCAAAATAGTACAACCATGGCTGACAAGGTAAGTAAAAGCTAACGTAAAAACAAAAGAGAGGGTGTACAACAAAGCAAAAATTAGCAGGAAGATAGAGGATTTTGAAGCTTTTAAAAACCTACAGAGAGCAACTAAAAGTATCATTAGAAGAGAAAAGATGAAATATGAAAGCAAGCTAGCAAAAAATATCAAAGTGGATAGTAAAAGCTTTTTCAAGTATGCAAAAAATAAAAGTGAGATGAGAGTGGATATAGGACTGCTAGAAAATGAGACCAGAGAAATAATAATGGAGACAAGGAGATGAATGAACGAAATGAGTATTTTGCATCAGTCTTCAACTGTGGAAGACACTAGCAATGTGCCAGATGCTGTAGTGTGTGAAGGAAGAGAGGTGAGTGCAGTTACTATTACAAGGAAAAAGGTGCTTAACAAGATGAAAGACCTAAGGGTACATAAGTCACCTGGACCAGATGAACTGCACCCTAGAGTTTTGAAAGAGGTAGTGTTAGAGATTGTAGAGGTATTAGCAATGCTCTTTCAAAAATCACCAGAGTCTGGCATGGTGTCAGAGGACTGGAAAATTACAAATGTCACTCCACTCTTTAAGAAAGGGGGAAGGCAGCAGAAAGGAAATGATTCACCAGTTAGCTTGACCTCAGTTGTTGGGAAGATATTGGGAGTCAATTATTGACGATGAGATTATGGAGTACTAGGTGACACAGGACAAAATAGGGCAAAGTCCTGCCAAAGGGATTTGGCTTGAAATGTCAACTGTACTTTTTTCCATAGATGCTGCCTGTCCTGCTGAGTTCCTCCAGCATTTTGTGTGTGTTGATAGGACAAAGTCAGCATGGTTTTCTTAAAGGAGAATCTTGCCCAATGAACCTGTTGGAATTCTTTTAGGAGATTACGAGTAGGTTAGAGCTTTGGCTGATTGGTAGGAGGCAGTGAGTGGGAATAAAGTGATTCTTGTCTAGTTGGCTGTCATTGACTTGTGGTGTTCTGCAGGGCTGTATTGGGACTGCTTCTTTTTGTGCTGTATATCAATGATTTTCTATGATGGAATAGATGGCTTTTTTGTCAGGTTTGCAGATGATATGATGATTGGTGGAGGGACAGGTAATGTTGAGGAAACAAGTAGGCTGCAGAAGGACTTAGACAGATTAGGAGAATGGGCAAGAAAGTAGCAAATGAAATATAATGTTCAAAAATGCATGGTCATGCACTTTGGTAGTAGAAATAAATGTGCAGACTATTTTCTAAATGGGGTGAAAATCCAGAAAATCTGAGATGCAAAGGGACTTGTGCAGAACACTCTAAAGATTAACTTGCAAGTTGAGTCAGTGGTGAGGAAGGCGAATGCAATGTTAGCATTCATTTCAAGAGGTCTTGAATACAAAAACAGTGATGTGATGCTGAGGCGTTATAAGGCACTGGTGAGGCCTCACCTTGAGTATTGTGAACAATTTTGGGCTCATTTAAGAAATAATGTTCTGGCATTGGAGATGGTCCAGAGACAGTTCAAAAGGATGATTCCAGGAATGAAAGGATTATCATACAAGGAATTTTTGATGGCTCTGGGTCTGTACTTGCTGAAATTTAGAAGGATGATGGGGCAAACTCATTGAAACCATTTGAATGTTGAAAGTCCTAGACAGAGTAGATAGGGAAAGGATGTTTCCATTGTGGGGAGTCTTGGACAAGAGGATGCAGACTCAGGATAGATGGGCGTCCATTTGTAACAGAGATGCAGAGAATTTTCTTTAGCCAGAGGGTGGTGAATTTGTGGAATTTGTTACCATAGGCAGCTGTGGAGGCCAGGTCATTGGATGCATTTAAGGCAGAGATTGAAAGGTTCTTGATTGGACACGGCATCAAAGGTTACAGGGAGAAGGCTGGGGAATGGGGCTGAGAAGGGGAAAATGGATCAGCCATGATTGAATGGCAGAGTAGACTCGATGGGCCAAATGATCTAATTCTGCTCCTATATCTCATAAGACCATAAAATATAGGAGCAGAATTTGGCCATTCATCTTATTGAGTCTGCTCTGCCATTCCATCATGGCTGATTTATTATTCCTTTCAAACCCATTCTCCTGCCTTCTCCCCATAACCTACAATGGCCTGATTAACCAAGAACCAATCAACCTCCACCTTATATGTACACTGAATGACTTGACCTGCTTATCCATCTACAGCAATGAATTCCATTGATTCATCGCCCTCTGGCTTAAGAAATGTTTCTTCATCTCTGTTCCAAATGGATGTCCCTCTATTCTGAGGCTATGACCTCTGGTCCTAATCTCCCCCACTATAGGGAACATCCAATCTATCTAGGCCTTTCAATGTCCTAGATTTCAATGAGATCTCTCTCCCACCCCCCCCCCACCCCCATTCTTCTAAACTCCAATGAGCACAGGCCCAAGACCAACGAATATTCTTCAAATGTTAACCTTTTCATTCCTGGGATTATTCCTGTGAACCTCCTCTGGACCTTTTCCAATGCCAGCTTATTTCTTCTTAGATAAGGAGCCCAAAATAGCTCACTATATTCCATGTATTGTCTGACCAATGACCTATAAAGCCCAAGCATTACATCCTTGCTTATGTATCCTAGTCCTCTAGAAATGAATGCTAACATTGCATTTGCCTTCCTTACCACCAACTGTAAGTGAGTTTTTAGGGAATGCTGCACAAGAAATACCAAGTCCCTTTCCACCTCTAATTTTAGATTTTTTTCCCCCATTTAAAAAATAGTCCACATCTTCATTCCTTCTACTAAAGTGCATCACCGTGCACTTCCCTACACTAGATTCCGTTTGTAACTTCTTTGCCCAATCTCCCAATCTGTCCAAGTGCTTCTGCAGACACCCTGCTTCCTCAGCACTACCTGCCTCTCCACCTATCATTTGTATCATCCACAATCTTGGCTGCAAAGCCATCATTTCCTTCATCTTCATTGACACATAATTTAAAAAGAGTTCCCCACACCAACCCCTGCTTCACAACACGAGTCACCGGCATCCAAACAGAAAAAGCCCCCTTTATTCAGACTCTTTGCCTCCTGCCAGTCAGCCAATCTTCCATCTGTGCTAGTCTCTTTTACTACCTTGTTAAGCAGTCTCATGTGCCGCACCTTGTTAAAGGCCTTCTGAAAATCCAAGTAAATAACATCCACTGACTCCTTTTGTCTATCTTGCCTGTTATTTTCCTCAAGGACTTCCAATAAATTTGTCAGACAAAATTTCCCCTCAAGGAAACCATGCTGACTTTGGCTATTTTGTCACGTGTCTCCAATTACACAGAAACCTCATCCTTAATAATGGACTCCAACATCTTTCCATCCATTGAAGTCATGCTAACTGGCCTATAATGCCCTTTTCTCTGCCTCCCTCCTTTCTTACAGAGTGGAGTAATATTTGCAGTTTTTCGGTCCTCCAGAACCATTCCAAAATCTAGTGACTGTTGAAAGATCATTACAAGTGCTTCAACAATCTCTTCAGTTAGCTCTTTCAGAACCCTGGGGTGTAGCTATCTGGTCCAGGTATCTCATCAATCTTCAAACCTCAGTTTCCCAACTACCTTCTTAGCAACAACATTCACATCTGCTCCCTGTGGCTCAGAAGGGAAGGGTAGGGAAAGGAAGAAGAAGGCAGTAGTGATAGGGGACTCTATAGTTAGGGGTTCAGACAGGCGATTCTGTGGATGCAGGAAAGAAACTTGGATGGTAGTTTGCCTCCCGGGTGCCAGGGTCCAGGATGTTTCTGATCGTGTCCAAGATATCCTGCGGTGGGAGGGAGAACAGTCAGAGGTTGTGGTACATATTGGTACCAATGATATAGGTAGGAAAAGGGAAGAGGTCCTGAAAGAAGACTACAGGGAGTTAGGAAGGAAGTTGAAAAGCAGGACCTCAAAGGTAGTAATCTCGGGATTACTGCCTGTGCCATGCGACAGTAAGAATAGGAATAGAATGAGGTGGAGGATAAATGCGTGGCTAAGGGATTGGAGCAGGAGGCAGGGATTCAGATTTATAGACAATAGTTGCAGAAGTAGACCATTCGGCCTTTCGAGCCTGCACCGCCATTTTGAGATCATGGCTGATCAATTACTATCAATGCTCGGTTCCTGCCTTGTCCCCATATCCCTTGATTCCCCTGTCCATAAGATACCTATCTATCTCCTTCTTGAAAGCATCCAGAGAATTGGCCTCCACTACCTTCCGAGGCAGTGCATTTCAGACCCCCACAACTCTCTGGGAGAAGAAGTTTTTCCTTAACTCTGTTCTAAATGACTACCCCTTATTCTCAAACCATGCCCTCTGGTACTGGACTCTCCCAGCATCTGAAACATATTTCCTGCCTCTATCTTGTCCAATCCCTTAATAATCTTATATGTTTCAATCAGATCCCCTCTCAATCTCCTTAATTCCAGTGTGTACAAGCCCAGATTCTCCAACCTCTCTGCGTAAGACAGTCCAGACATCCCAGGAATTAACCTGGTGAATCAACGCTGCACTTCCTCTACAGCCAGGATGTCCTTCCTTAACCCTGGAGACCAAAACTGTACACAATACTCCAGGTGTGGTCTCACCAGAGCTCTGTACAAATGCAAGAGGATTTCCTTGCTCTTGTACTCAATTCCCTTTGTAATAAAGGCCAACATTCCATTAGCCTTTTTCACTGCCTGCTGCACTTGCTCATTCACCTTCAGTGACTGATGAACAAGGACTCCGCGATCTCTTTGTATTTCTCCTTTACCCAACTCTACACCATTCAGATGCTAATCTGTCTTCCTATTCTTACTCCCAAAGTGGATAACCTCACACTTATTCACATTAAACGCCATCTGCCAAGTATCTGCCCACTCACCCAGCCTATCCAAGTCACCTTGAATTCTCCGAACATCCTGATCACATGTCACACTGCCACCCAGCTTAGTATCATCAGCAAATTTGCTGATGTTATTTTCTATGCCTTCATCCAAATCGTTAATGTAAATGGTAAACAGCTGTGGTCCCAATACCGAGCCCTGCGGCACCCCACTAATCACCACCTGCCATTCTGAGAAACACCCATTCACCGCTACCGTCTGCTTTCTATCTGCCAACCAGTTTTCTATCCATGTCAATGCCTTCCCCCCGATGCCCTGAGCTTTGATTTTACCCACCAATCTTCTATATGGGACCTTATCAAATGCCTCCTGAAAAATCGAGGTACACTACATCCACTGGATCTCCCCCGTCTAACTTCCTGGTTACATCCTCGAAAAACTCCAACAGATTAGTCAAGCATCTGGATTCTTGCCCTCCCTCTCAAGAATAACCTGCACCTGATCTGAAATGTCTCGGACCCCGGCACCAGGGAAGCAACATACCATCCGAGACTCCCGATCTTCCCCACAAAATCTCCTATCTGCCCCCCGACTATAGAATCCCCTATCAATACCGCTCTCTTCTCTTCCCCCCTCCCCTTCCTAGTCAAGGGTCCAATCTCAGTGCCAGAGACAGGACCACTGCAGCTTGTTCCTGGTAGGTCATCCCCACCAACAGTATCCAAAACGGTATACTTATTTTTGATGGGAATGGCCACAGGGGTGCTCTTCTCTCTCTGTCTGCTCCCCCTGCCTCTCTTGACTGTCACCCATTTGCCTACCTCCTGTCTTTTCGGTGTGACTGCCTCCCGATAACTCTTATCTATCTCTGCCTCTGCCTCCCGAATGATCCATTGTTCATCCAGCTCCTGCTCCAATTCCCTAACTCGGTCTGATAGGAGCTGCAGCTGGATGCACCTATTGCAGGTGTGGTCATCAGGGACAACTGTGTTGACCCTGACCTCCCACATACCGCATACGGAGCACATCACTGCTCTGTCTCCCCCATTACCTGATCCTAGGTTAGTCAGAATAAATGAAAAACAGGCTTCTCGTCGAAGTCCTCTTGCACCGAAGCTCGCTGAGCCAAAGCCCAGCACTCTGCTCCAGTGCACTCCGCTGCCTGCTCCTGAAAGTGGGTCTCTTTTTAAAGCCCACGCTCGTCGCTGACATCACCCGTGCTTGCGCAGCTTTACCTTCCTCCTCAGGTATTTCTGGATCATTGGGACCTCTTTTGGGGTGGGTGTGACCTGTACAAAAAGGGCAGGTTTCACTTGAATCCCAGGGGGACCAAAATCCTGGCGGGCAGGTTTGATAGAGCTGTTGGGGAGGGTTTAAACTAGTTTGGCAGGGGGGGGGGGGTGGGAATCAGAATGTGAGTGCACGGATTAAGGTAGAAGGACAAGGGCATGATGCTAAGAGTTCTGAGTTGATGAGGAAGGACAGGCAGGGGACAGAACATAATTGTAGCCAGTCAAAGGGTTGAAATGTGTCTATTTCAATGCTAGGAGTATTAGGGACAAGGAGGATGAACTTAGAGCATGGATTAGTACATGGAACTACAATGTTGTGGCCGTTACTGAAACTTGGTTGGAGGAAGGGCAGGATTGGATGATGCAGGTCCTGGGGTTCAGGTGTTTTAAAAGGAATAGGATGGGAGGTAGAAAAGGTGGGGGGGAGTGGCATTGCTGGTCAGGGGTAGTATCACGGGTATAGAAAGCGAGGACGCTGCAGAAGGAGTGTCCACGGAGTCAGTCTGGGTGGAAGTCAGAAATAGGGAAGGATCGATCACTGCGCTGGGAGTAGTCTGTAGGCCCCCAAATAGCCCTCGGGACACTGAGGAGCAGATAAGCAGGCAGATTTTAGAATGGAGCAGGAAATACAGGGTAGTAGTTATGGGTGATTTCAACTTTCTTCATATTCACTGGCACCTCCTGAGTGCGAGGGGGATAGATGGGGCTGAATTTGTCAGGTGTGTTCAAGAAGGATTCCTGACACAGTATGTGGACCGGCCGACGAGAGGAGAGGCTATACTGGATCTAGTTCTGGGTAATGAACCTGGCCAGGTGACAGACCTCTTGGTGGGGGAGCATTTTGGTGAGAGTGACAACTCCCTTAGCTTCAGCATAGCTATGGAAAGGGATAAAATGAGATGAAATGGTAAAGTGCTTAACTGGGGAAGAGCCAACTTTGAAGGGATGAGGCAGGAACTAGCGAGAGTAAATTGGAAACAGATGTTCAAAGGGGAAAGCACAGAAGTAATGTGGGAGAAGTTTAGGGACCACTTGAGCTGGGTTCAGGATAGGTTTGTCCCACTGAAGCAAGGAAAAAATGGTAGGAAAAGGGAACCGTGGCTGACAAAACATGTGAGGCAACTCGTCAAGAGGAAAAAGGAAGCATGTGTTAGATATAAGAAACAGGAAGTAGGAGGGGCTTATGAGAAATATAGGGTAGCCAGGAAGGAGCTAAAGAAAGAACTTAGGAGAGCTCGAAGGGGGCATGAGAAGGCCTTGGCATGTAGGATTAAGGAGAACACCAAGGTATTCTATGCATATGTGAAGAATAGGAGGTTGACGAGAACAAAGGTGGGACTGCTAAAGGATAAAGAGGGCAACATGTGCCTGGAGGTGGAGGAGGTTGGGGAGGACCTAAATGAATACTTTGCTTCAGTATTCACAAGTGAAAAGGATCTTGATCAGGATGAGGTTGAAGTAGAGCAGGTCTGTGTGCTGGACAGTGTGGAGATTAAGGAAGAAGTAGCGCTGGATTTTCTTAAAAACATTAAGATTGATAAATTCCCAAGGCCGAATATGATACATCCCAGGTTGTTGTGGGAATTGAGAAGAGATCGCAGGAGCATGATCTTTGAATCCTCTTTGGCTGCAGGGAAAGTGCCAGAGGACTGGAGAATGGCAAATGTAGTTCCCTTGTTTAAAAAAGGTAATAGGGAGAAACCTGGGAACTATAGACCGGTGAGTCTTATATCAGTGATATGCAAACTACTGGAAAGGATTCTTAAGGATAGGATCTATGAGCATTTGGAGAAGTACAGTCTAATGGCTTTGTGAAAGGAAGATTATGCCTCACGAGCCTGATCGAGTTTTTTGAAGAGATAACAAAAGAAATTGATGAGAGTAGGGCAGTGGATGTGGTCTACATGGACTTTAGCAAAACATTTTACAAGGTCCCTCATGAGAGATTCATCCAGAAAGTCATGAGGCATGGGATAAGTGGAACCTTGGCTGCTTGGATAAAAAATTGGCTTAAAGGAAGAAAGCAGAGGGTAGTTGTGGAAGGAAAGTATTCTGCCTGGAGGTCGGTGACTAGTGGAGTGCTGCAGGGATCTGTCCTGGGACCCCTGCTATTTGTGATTTTTATAAAAGACCTGGAGAGGTGGAAGGATGTAGAGGTGGAAGGATGGGTGAGTAAGTTTGCAGATGACATTAAGATTGGAGGAGTTGTGGATGGAGCTGTAGGTGGTCGGAGGTTACAGGAGGATACAGACAGGCTGCAGAGTTGGGCAGAAAAAAGGCAGATGGAGTTCAATCCGGACAAGTGTGAGGTGATGTATTTTGGAAGGACAAACTGAGTACAGGATTAATGGTCAATTACTTAAGAGTGTGGATGAACAAAGGGACCTTGGGGTTCAAATCCATACATTCCTCAAGGTCACTGCACAGGTTGATAGGGTAGTTAAGAAGGCCTGTGGGATGCTAGGCTTCATTAACAGGGGGATTGAGTTCAAGAGTAGAGAGGTCATGCTGCAACTCTACAAACCTCTGGTGAGACCGCACTTAGAGCATTGTGTTCAATTCTGATCACTCATTATAGGAAGAATGTGGAACTTATGGAGAGGGTGCAGAGGAGATTTACCAGGATGTTGCCTGGATTGGAGACAAGTCATATGAAGCAAGGTTAGCAGAGCTGGGACTTTTCTCTTTGGAGTGTAGAAGAATGAGAGAGGACTTGATAGAGGTCTACAAGATTATGAGAAGCATAGATAGGGTGGATAGTCAGTACCTGTTTCCCAGGGCACCAATAGCAAACACCAGAGGACATATGTACAAAATTAAGGGAGGGAAGTTTAGGGGGGAGATCAGGGGTAAGTTTATTTTTACACAGAGGGTTGTGAGTGCCTGGAATGACTTGCCAGGGATGGTGGTGGAGGCTAAAACATTAGAGGTATTTAAGAGCCTCTTGGACAGCCTCTTGGAAGGTTTATGGGGTAGTGTGGGTTTAGTACTTTTTTTTTGAAGGATTATATGGGCCGGCGCATCATGGAGGGCTGAAGGCCTGTACTGTGCTGCAGTGTTCTATGGTTCTATGACACACTCACATTTCTGGAGTTCTGCTGGTGTCTTCTACAGAAAATAATTAATCAAAATACTTATTAAGTTCATCCTCCATTTCTTTGAACCCCGTTGCTACCTCTCCAGCATCATTTGCCAGCAGTCTGTTATCCACTCGAGTCTATTTTACTCTTGATATATCTTTAGAAAATTTTGTATCCTGTTCTATGTTATTAGCTAGCTTACCTTTATATTTCATCTTTTCTCTCTTCCTGGTGTTTTAGTTGTCTTCTGTTGGTTTTTAAAAAGTTTCCCACGATTTTTCCCATATTATATTGCCTTCTCTTTTGCTTTTCTGCTGTCTTTGCATCTGCAGTACAGCATACAGTACTGGTTGCCCCATTATAAAAAGGATGTGGAAGCTCTGGAGAGGGTACATAAGTGGTTACCACAATGCCTCTGGATTAGAGGGCATGAACTATAAGGAAAGGTTGGATAGACTTGGGTTGTTTTCTCTGGAGTGGCAGAAGCTGAGGAGACTTGATAGAACTTTCAATACATTGAAACATTCAATCATATTCAATTTTTTTAAGATCATAGCACCATTGCTAGTGATGTGGCCCCTTAGGTGATACACCATTGTTTGAGGGACTTCACCACCTGACTCAGACCCTCAATGACCTGCTGTGCAAGGAGACTAGAACATGGTCCTTTCCCAGAGACTTTCACAGCTGCACCAAGCTTTAGTGCATACCTCAGCATGTGGTCCTCGAGTCTGGAATGTGCCAGTTGACAGCGTTTCCTCAAGGACATCTCATTGTGCTAGACATCTCTAATGCTAACAGGTTTGTTAGATTGAGAGGCATAGATAAACAGCCAATATCTTTTTTCTAGTACCTTTGACTACAGGACATTGAGTGCTTGAAGTGAAGTCCCTGAAACAATGAAGAGGAATATCACCCAAGAGGCCTCATCAGTAGCAATGAAGCTAGGTTGAAAGGTCTAATAATAGAGGGCAATTTAAAGCAAAAAGGGGCAATTTCAAAGATGTGCAGCTCAAGACTTTGACATGGTGAGTGGTGGGTGCATGGAATATGCTGCCAGGCATGGAAGTGGAGGTGCTTAAGAGACTCCCAGACAGGCACATGAATATGCAGAGAATGGAGGAATAAGTATATCATGTAGGCTGAAGGGATTACTATGATGAGAGGGAGCAGGTATTGATACCTCCTGAGGAATACTGATGCACCCACCCCTTACCAGCACATCCTCTATCAGCACACTCTTCTAAGGATTTGACTTCATTTTTTTTAAATCAACACAGCCATTCCATCCCATCTAACTACTTCCCTGTCCTTTTTATAAAATGTGCATCATCGAATGTTAAGCTCCCAACTATGATCTTCTTTCAGCCATGACTCAGTGATATTCACAACATTCCTGCTGATCTCCATGTGCCTGTCCTTCCTCACAGTCTCACTACACAGTACATACAGTTGTATACCAACTGGCTCATCTTTAACCCTACCACTCTGGTACCCATCCACAAATTAGCTTAAGCCTCTAGCAACCCTGCCTGCAAGGATATTGGTCCCCTTCACAATCAGGGGTAACCTGCTCTTTTTATACAGGTCATACCTTCCCATGAAGAGATCCCAATGATCTAGAAATCTACGCCCCCTCAAAGGCCCAGACCCACAGGTCGTTCACAATGTCGGGGCGTCAGGTTTTGGGGACTGTGGTAGTGGTATGGCGTAGTGTCGTGTCACAGCAGGGTTTTATCTTCTGGAACTCCTAGAGATCATCCAGCTCCAAAACTGGACATCAGGAGAATCTGTAAAAGAAGCCTTTAAAAAAGCCCGAAACACCTGTTGGTCGCTTTGATCATCCACAATATGATCCTTTTGGAGGAGATTCCCTGGAAAGGTTTCCTGATGACATCAATCCAGTTACAAAGGAAAAGGACAGACCAAGAGGTCCAGAGCCCACCCGCTATGGAGACTGGGAACAAAGGGGACATTGTATTGACTTATAGTTTTTTCTGTTGAACATATATGGGTGTATATAGTTTGAATATTTTGTGTTTAATACGTATTGGTAAAGGCATTTAAAACATTTTTTAAAGTCTGAAACCCTGCATCAATACTTCAGCTGTGCATTAATCTGCCAAATCATCCTTTTCTGACCCTCACTGGTGCATGGTACAGGCAGCAATACAGAGACTACCAGCCAGGAATGTCCTGCTTTTCAGCTTTCTGCCTAATTCCCTGTATTGTCTATTCAGAGCCTCCTTCCTTTTCCTACCTATGTCATTGGTGCCAATATGTACTAAGATTTCTGGCTGCTCACCCTCCCAGTGGACCTGATCTGAGACATTCTGACCCAGGCACCTGGGAAGCAACATACCATCTTTCACATCCACAGAATCTGAGCTAACACTTCATCACAGCCTGAGTTTTCTTAATAAGAACATTGTTGTGAAACTGATTGTTGTTGTGGAAACTGCAGCAGAGGAACAGCTGTGAGGAAATAGAGATCTGCAACGAGGTAGTGTGCCCTCTACTGTCACATAAGTTGTAGCATTTAGTGTTGAAGCTCATACACATCGAAAATGATAGAGGCACCAGTGGAGGGGGAGGAGGTGGCAAGAGTGGAAATAAAAGAACATCATTATGTGACAGCTGCTCTAATAATTTAAATTGACAAAGCATATGAAAAATGTAAGAATTGCACATTCCTATTCTGGTTATTTGCTTAATATGATACGTAAACTGTGTTGACTTTCCCCAGTTCAAATACTGCCTGAGTTATTACTTTATTAAATATTCATTTTTTATTATCTGATGGAATTAGTTATCCCATGACCACTGTGCAGTAGCTATGTGCTAATGGTTTTGAGGACTGTAACGGAAGGGTGTCCATTTAGGATACATCAGATGGATTAGAGGTTTGATGTCTCAGTAAACTGTTGCACAAGGAATCTTCGGTAGATTTTGTCTATTTTGCAAATCTAGATATTAGATGTAACTTTGGAGAAGAATAGAGAGGCAATAGGGAAAGATATTGTTAATGTGTTGATGAACAAAAGAAGCTAAATCTAGATAAAGTTTGTCAGGTTATGATTTGTTCCTCTCACCCTCAACCATTTCCATGTTTAAATCATTTGCTCTTGTTTTATATTATTGTACACATAGCCATTCATCATTACAGTACCTAATGAAAGTGGAACCATTTGCTGAAAGCCATACAACACTTGTCTGTATTCATTGATATTAACCAAAGCAGCAGTGAGGACACTGTGACTGGATTTAGCACTGCTAAGCTGCTTAAGAAATCAGTCTGTACTCTCTCCATCATGAAAATGTGCTTTAATATCAGAGGCTAAGCTGAGCTAAGATGAAAATTCCTCTAAGAGAATGCATTAATCAAACAAGAGACTTGGTGGGTGTGGAAATATTAGGAAATATAATCCATTAGGAAAGGATTATTATAAAAAGAAAATCTCACTACCTCATTTCATAGAACTCGAAGAGGTGCTATGTCCTAATGATACTCACTAATTGTATACATTAAAATAGGGCAAGTGCTCATAGAATAGAGGCAACATTTACAATAGCTATTCCACCAATACTTATTCATTGGAACATAAATGACATAATTACAGCTGAATAAGAAACATTAATATTGCAATGTGTGTAACACAGCTAGTCAACATGCAAGTTTAGGAACAAAATAATCAACATTTATTTCAAATGCCAGAAATTTTCTACACTTTTATCTCAAAGATCCAGTAATTAATCCACTATTTAGTTACACACCAGCTATTTCAAAATACCTTCAAATTTTTAAGGCAGTAATCAATCAATTTTGCTTGTTATCTTTGTTTCCTCAGTGTAGAATTCAATTTCCTTTGGTAGACCAGTCTAGGCATTACCACATCACATATAAAAATGTAATTGTATTATCAACAATTTGGGCCAGGAAATTGTTATACTAGAGACTCAGACAAGAAATAGCCCAGCTATCTGTCAGTAGACATTGTAAAAAGGTATTTAGCTGTATGGGTTTTAATTTGGACAGCCCAGCTGCCAAAAACACACAGGCATGTACACGTGAAATAATTGTTTTACTTGGTCAAAGTTGTAAAACAGTATTATTTGTGGATAATCCCATCAATTGGGTTTAGCTAGGTTTCAGTAAGTTGTTTTGTCTTACTGTTGAGCATATGAACGATATAGTATCGGCCATTGCATGCCAGGCGAATGCAGACATTTTAGGTTTTCCTTTAAAATAAAAGGCAGGCAGCTTTTCCATAGTGACTTACTAGGGAAAATATCCTGTAATTTTCCCAAGTTACATTTCCTGGTTGTGTTAAGTCAGCCAGTGCAGAAGAGCTGCTTTTGGCACATCTTGAAGGAAAATCAAAATAAATTCAGATCACTGTTTATTATTCAAAGATTCCTGGTGAGACAATGACTGAAAAATAGGATTAGGTTTTGTTTAATCCCACTGCTCACCATTATGTCTAAACACAATTTAGATACTTAAAAGGTCAGGAAGTGGGAGAAGACTTGTGAAACAAAAAAAAGATTATAGAATGTATGTTTCTGAGATAAGACACAAATAATATACCCTCTCCGTGGATCCTAGTGAAAAAGTGGAACAAAGCCAGAACTCATGCTTTCTGAGTTGCACAGATACCATTTGGTTCCATCAGCAAAGGCCAAATCGATCCCGAGAATACCAGGCTTTTATACCTAGAAATCAGTTTACTAAACATGGAGATGGGGACTTCGAGGCACCAAACCTAAGATCAATACAAGAGAGTTTGGCATTTCATTCTCATCTACATATGACCAGCAATTGTTTCTACTTCAATTCTAATTGGGTAGCAAGTTGTTGGGGTCAATGATAATGGCATCATTAGTAGACCAATAGGCTTTCCTACAAGTCTTTCTGTATAGAATGTTTTTCCCATTAACAGGAAAATATTCTGAATGGATATAAAGGGATTGTTAGATTCTGCAATAGATCAAGGTTGAATGGCCTCTAGCTCTTTTAATTTGTGGTTTGTCCAAATTCTGTGACTTAGTGGTAACAATTGGGGAACTTAAATATGAATTATACAAAGAAATGTTAAGTGCAGATTTAGTATTTAGTATTTCTCCTGCACACAGCTTCACTTGTGTGTTCCATTACATCTCAAGTAGATTTAGCAAAATTGCAACATGGGAGATACAGGCTAACATGAAAAGGTTAAAATAAAATGACTGACTTCAGCATTTTCATTAAGAAATTGCAGTCTTCATTAAAATTTTACAGTTTAAGAGAAGCTGAGTTGCAACCTTAAGTGAAAAGTTAGCGATATTGTTTGGAACAATACATCAAGAGACCTCAAATTGCCCTTACTGACATAAGGGGACAAAAACCACAAAATGGCATTAGCAGGACAACAGGTTTTTGTGATAGGAATGGCACAGTGGCTTAACAGCCATCAGTCATGTAACCAAGTCTCATTAACTGTGGTGGCGGTGGCTCTAACAAATATCAAGCACAAATATAACAGACAGCATGAGACAATTCAATACTGTAATTTTATATTAACTTTTAGGCCTAATAAATTCAAGATATCCTAGATTCTGACATTCATCTGGAAATAAGTTGTTTATTTCTCACCACCACGGCATGTGAGGCAGACAACAAGAGTACAATTTAGATACAGAACACATCCAACCTTCACTATTACACCAGGATTAAAATGGCTCTCTTGGGGAAGCTGTCCAGAGTGCTGGCAAATTTAGCCAGCTATTAATACAGCTGCATAATTTATATCCCAACTTGTATCATATGGAGAGAGAGGGGGAGAGGGAGAGGGAGAGAGAGAGAGGGGGGGAGAGAGAGGGGGGGAGAGAGAGGGGGGGAGAGAGAGGGGGGGAGAGAGAGGGGGGGAGAGAGAGGGGGGGAGAGAGAGGGGGGGAGAGAGAGGGGGGGAGAGAGAGGGGGGGAGAGAGAGGGGGGGAGAGAGAGGGGGGGAGAGAGAGGGGGGGAGAGAGAGGGGGGGAGAGAGAGGGGGGGAGAGAGAGGGGGGAGAGAGGGGGGGGAGAGAGGGGGGGGAGAGAGGGGGGGGAGAGGGGGGGGGAGAGGGGGGGGGGAGAGAGGGGGGGAGAGAGGGGGGGGAGAGGGGGGGAGAGGGAGAGAGAGGGGGAGGGGGGGAGAGAGAGAGGGGGGAGAGAGGGGGGAGAGAGGGGGAGGGGAGAGGGAGAGAGAGAGAGAGAGGGGGAGAGAGCGCGCTCAGAGGCCCAGGGACAAGATCATTAGCTGAGGGCTCCCTTCCTTTCTTAGGTAGATTTCAATGATTGCTATAGGCAATGTCCTGTGGCAGGAAACAGCCTGAAGAAAACTCTGTATTGAGAAGCACAACGGTGAATTGAGATTACTGAAGCAGGTTTTATGGATAATCATTCCCCAGAGAATCAGTGAAATACCAAATAACGGTAGCTAGGTTTGAGCAGTCACTGTGCTCAGTTATTTCTATATGCACAAACACTTGACTTCAAAGTAAGTTTTTTTCCAAATTATGTATAAGAGTAAATTGCCACTTGATCTTTTGAAATAATGAAGTTGTTGACGTTTAGGACTTGACAAATTGAACTAGATTTAGAACCCAAATTTGTTCTGAGTTACCTGACTTCAGATTGGGATAATGCTAACACCCAAATCATTCATATTTCATAATGACCTAGGAGGACATTCATCCCATAAAAGTCTATGCAGGATCACAGAGCAATATCTTCAATCTCATTCACCAACTTACTCCCTTGCAATCCATTTCTGAACTAGTTACATGATACTGTTCATTTGAATAGGCTGTGCACAGGATATAAATTAAACTGGTGTCTGTGTCTTCAGAAAAGCCAGTTAAGAAACACAGGGATGCCCCAAGAACCCTGTATTTACTAATGACCTATGATGAGACTAAGCAGTTACAATAGATAGTTCAGATGGTATCTGAAGGCTACAGCAAAGAAAGTGGAATCCAGAGTTTGGTGAAAGATTGAACCAGAATGGTAAGGTTCTGCACACGGAATCATTTTGGAAACATTCCCAATAGACAGTTCTTTGGTTCTTTATGAATGAAACATCCCAATTTGTGGTCCAGCAATATTTTTATATTTTCATCAATAAACAGAATGCTGAAATTGTTTTCTGCCACATTCAGTTTGAAATGTAATAGGACTTTTCTAACCGAATTGCCCATTCAGAATAACTTGATGTTTCATTTGGACAGATGAAACCGGAAAATAACACTACTCCTTAGTACAAAGAGATGATGGCAGAGTGGGTGGACTGTGGGTGGATGCTTAATTCAAACAAGTTGCAGAGTTCAGAGCTTTTATCTGCAATTGGCACATGCGAACTTTCTTTGGGAAAAAATGATAGAAGAAATTGTAAATGAATGAGAAAACTGAGGTGGATTACAAAGACTTGGATAGTTGGATTGCATAGCTTGTTGCAAATCCTATTTATTACATTTTCAGCCAATTTCTGCAATCACATTGGGCTGTGAGGTACTGATGAAAGAGTTTGTCAAGCATTCTATAAACCAAAGGTTTCCAACTTTTTTTTTATGCCATCGACCCCTGCCATTAACCATGGATCCCAGGTTGGGAAACCCTCCTATAAACAGAAACCAAGAACTTAATTTGATTAGTACTTTCACTGAATCCAAAGGAAACAAAGGATTTCTTTTCAGGATTAAAAATTAAGCTATTTAATGCAAAATATCACATTGAAAAGAACTGCCTTGCCCCCTTTCTAAAATGACAGTTACTAGCTCCAGAATATTAATTGTAAGGTCCCAATGAGGGTAGACAAAAATGGTCCATGTACCAATAGAAAATGTCATGTTGTAGTTAACCATGGATTATAGCAGTCTAATGATATGCTCTCAGAAAGTGCCAAGGTTTGACCAATAGTTTTTGGCTTAAGCCAGTATTGCAACCCACAGCTATGTACTACATTGAGAGGAGAGGGAGAAGCTGGTCATGTTGCAAAACAAAACAAAAGAAAATTGCTGTAATGCACAACACAATATTGTGCTAAAATGTACGAGTCACTCTTGCCAGGACATCCTGCCATATGGGGAAGGTTGTCTGCTGCCTTGTGTCAATGATTGACTGAGCACCCTCCCACTTTCTATTTGTGGATTTTAACCAATAATGATTTTACATAGTAAGACCATACAACATTTGGCCTCTAGGGAAATTCACAAATCAAGATAATTATTAGTTAAACAATTTTTAATTTTCATCCTTGAATATCAATCAAGACGAAGTTTCCTCCTCCCTCATAGATCATGAGGAAAACTTATTCTTAAGCCTAACTATTTAGCTAGGAAGAACTTGGGCCATACAGGTTTCTATTTTCCCCTGGCAGTGCAAGTAAAGCACTGGGAGACTATGCCCTTTCCTCTGAACAATGAGACTGATCTTTTTTGTTCTGTAATAAATACAAATTTCATGAAGCCAACTAGAAATGAGATCAATGGTGCACTTTAAACACCACCAGAAAAGTGCAAAGATGAATGCTAGAGATCTAGTTAATTTTCTCCCTCCTTCTATATCAGCTTTCATATCACAAAGTATTTGCATGCAGAAGCTTCAGTAGATGTTCTCTTGGAAAGTGGAAAAATATTTTAAAAATTACTTTTGTTTGATTAGGAACTATTACAGATCCTGGGTTCCTAACTCACAAGTCCAGCTTGCTTGTGGATGAATTACAGCTTGTGTGAACCTTCAGTTTAGTCTCATGGGATTTGCATCTGTGTAATTAGAATGTTAAGAGCCATTTGTTTTGCAATGGGAAATTCTCCAGAAGTTCCCAAATGTTAACAAGTGTTCATTTATTCAATCTAAAAGTTTCAAGCTTCTTGTTGAATCCCCATCCAAAGTACTCATTCACCCTCACCAACACCATCCTAATTTAGTTGGTATTCATTGAGAGCAGCAGAAACTCTCTCCATTCTCAGCCAAAAAATTATCCCATAAGCACTAATCTGTATTTCACACTTTAAACACACTTTAACAGCATGACCTAAAATCTGAATAGAATTGTAAAGGAACAAATTTTTTAAAACTTCTGAAAAGCAGTCGCAGAGATTCAGCAGCCCAGCATCCCTTCCTTGTTTAGGAGATTGTAGAATTTAAGTTCATAAGGAAAACCAAAGAACCATTAGTGCAGATTTCTTGAGCAGGATGAAACGCAGAAGGCCCAAGTATAAATTAGTCCAAACCATCAGAAGGTGGCTTCTTGTAAGGAGCAGTCCTATTTTGGCAGACAAAAGTTCATCTTGATTCATTAGCAGGCTATCACCTGGAAAACAAACCATTGGAAAGAGGCATTTGGATATGTCAACACCAAGTTCAGTACATACTAAATCCAATACTGGAGAAGGCTTCCATATGTAAATTCAATAAGCAAACACATTCCATTTGAAATCCTGGAGTAAGTTCTCTCCTTAGAGAGCAATAAAATATTGAAGTTAATTTACAAGGAGGCAATGAAGTGAATACATTTCAAAATATTGGCAAGGGGACACTGCATAGACACAAGTGGTTTAAATTGAGAGGAGACTCATGTTAAAGGGAGCTAACAATCCAAAACAAGATTTGTTGACCATGACTTATTCTTTCTTCTGCATTACCTTACCCACAAGTGTTATCAACATTGGAAATGGCCAATATTAGCAGCTAAATATGTCCACATTTGAAATCTAAGTATGAGAGGCTTTGGAACCCTGAATATTCAAGGGGCAATGATGCTAAACTTATTGCAGATCAGGAGACAAAACAAAATCTTCTTGGCCTATATAAATAACCTCTTTAACCATAGGGACTCTCAAAAATTATAGCTCAAGTTTCTATTCAGGGGATTACACATTATAAAAGTTCCATGTAAAAGCCAGAGTTGCAACATGCTGAGAGGTGGAACAAATAGAGTCACAGTTGGACAAGCATTTGAATCATCAAGCATAGAAGGTTATGGGCTAAATGCAGGAAAATAGGACTAGTGCAAGACAAATATAATGATTTCTATGCTGTACCAGGTCAAGGACATTATTAGAAAGTTCCTTTGTCATTTCCATCAGTCACCTTATTTATAGATATTCCTGTGCCTAGCATCACTTTATGCAGATAAAATCTTTCTATGTATACAAGCTATCTTATGTATTTATATCTGTTGTGTTTTTATTTATTATTATGTCTTTATCTTGTTATCTTTTGTGCTGAATCAGATCCAGAGTAATAATTCTTTAATTCTCCTTTACATTTGTGTACAGGAAATGACATTAAGTAAATTTGAATCTTGAAGCTCAAATCTCAAGTACCCACCCCTCAATGAATCTTCTTCTTTCCAATATTCTAGCTTGCCCAGCATGTCATCTCTGGTGTCTGGATACTAGCTTGGAAATCATTGGTCCATCTGATGCCTAGAGGGTTTCCTTGTGCATCCAAAATTTGTTTATGACTGCTTGTTCTACTACTATACTATTCTATCCAAACATTTTAATATTTTTCATATTTCATCAAGGCTGCCTCATTATAAGAAATAAAATACATCTCCAAAGTACCCTTCGAGACTTTTGAAAGCAATTAGCAGCAAATGAACTAGCTTTAAATTGCAGTGATTATTGTGGAAAAACAGTTTGTATAAGACTTACTGCAATGACATTTTGGACTTTGCTACAGTCGTTTTGTGTCTGTAGTAGAATTTGTGACTACTCCACTTTTAGACTTCATCCGTTCTTGAACAGATCCTGACTGTGGAGAGAAAAACAGACAAAAAAAAATTACTCCTGCATCACCAGGACCAATAAAGAATTAGAATCAAAAATAAAACCTCTAATTATATGGCACCTCTCAAATCCACAGAACTGATACAAAACACTTCACACAAACAGGGGAAGTGCAGTTACTCCTCACGGGGATCAGCAGCAGCCAAACTGGATATTTAAAAATTTGTGAACTGAAATTAGATAACTAGTTAACTCTTTGACAACGTTAGGTGATCTGAGTCAGGCCATTTCTATGGACAGGAAATGGATTGTTGCTTCCTGCCTTTCTCTGGGATGTTTGTTTCAAGTCTTCATCTCAAGAAGAGCAAAATCTTTCATTAAACATACTGTAGCTCTCAGACAGATACAATGTGGAATCAAGCCTTTCCACCCACTGAATCCTGACCATCTGTAAACCACGCATTTACACTAATCTACATTCGACCCATATTCACACACAGAAAATAAATTCATCTATGTTTGACAAAAAAAATTAGTGTTAGATCTAAAGATTAGGCATATAAAGTTGTTAGAAACAACATTGGGTATGATGATTGGGAACTAAAATGTTTTTAGAACTTTGTGTATACCTCAGATAAATACTTTGTGGAGATTTGTGATATATATGATCATATGATATATATGTACAATGTCTGAAATACATCTTATGGAAATGTTTGCTTGATGATGAACTTCAATAAAAAATAAATTACAAAAAAATGTTTTTAGAACTCTGTAAAAGCTCCGGAACTTAATAAAGAAAGGTAAGGCACATTTGAGATGATCAAATATGACTGCACTAGAGATACAGAGAAAGATAAATAGCAAATTGTTGACCTGTTAGCCTTAGTAAAAAAAAAGAAAAAGCTGGCATCAAGAATGAAGGATGTAATGATAAACAGAAAAAGATAATAGTACTGAGCAAAGGCAACATTGATTTGCAAAAGAAAAAATAGATTGATTAATCTTAAGTTATTTGAGGATGTATCTAGTAGAATTGAAAAGGGAGAACCATGGATGTGGTTTATTATGATTTTTTTTGGTAGACATTTGAGAAGGTCCTACACAGAGGCTGGCCAACAAGGTTTGTAGCAGAGATGATGAATTTGCCAGATGAGGAAATACTGAGCAGACTAGGTCTGTATTCTCTAGTGTTATGAATCAGCAGAGATTTTATTGGTTTACAACATTTTTTCAAAGGTTTGATAAGATGGAAGGATGGAGGATGTTTTCATTGGCTGAGAAGACCAGAGGAAATGGTTTCAGAATAGGGATGGAATGTATAGACTGAAATAAGAAATTTATCCAAAGAATAATGAATTATTGGAATTCTAAACTGCACAGGACCATAGAGGCACAGTCATATGTTCACTCAGAAAAGAGGTCACATTACTTCCAAATATTGAGGGATTTAGAAGATCTGGAGATAATGCTGAAAAACTACAGAAGAGTAAACAGGATCGAGTCATAGAATACAACAGCACAGAAACAGGCTCTTTCTTTCAATCGTATTTACATCTTTCCTTTAGGTAGGTAATATAAACAGCACACAATACTCCAAATTTGGCCTCATCAATACCTTATCATCTCTACTCCTGTACTCAAAATTCTAATTTTTGGGGGCCAATATGCTAAAAGCTCTCCTTACCACCCTATCTACCTGTGACACTAGTTTCAAGGTTTCCCAGATCCCTGTGTTCTCCCACTTTCCTCAATGTACTACTGTGAAAGTCTTCTGAACAATTTCTGTACTGGGCAAAGGGTTTTAATCCTTCATTATTTAGAAATTTTTATTTTTCCTGTCAATATGGATAATATTCCATCTCCTTTGATAGAGCTTTCCCCAGTCACTTAGTATTATCCATAATGCTTTCGATAGCCTCCTTAGGCCTTCTCACAGTTTCATTTCCTACCTACCTTTGTGTCACCAGCAAATTTAGCACCAGTCCCCATCATTAATGTGAACTCTAAAGTGCAGAGCCCCAGTCCCAGTCCATGGTACCACATTAACTTTATCTGAATACCTTGATTTTGCTTTAAATATGTACTGAATAACATTGAATAACTTTTAACTTTTTTACCTCATCTAAATTAATTTAGCAGACAGGGTATCTTGCATTTTTGATTACATCTGACAAAAACTTTAAACAAGTGCCATCCCTTCCCCCTTCCTAACCCTTCTCAGTCAGTGTGAATAATGACTACATCTGTTAGGCAATATGGTGTCAATAATACCTACATCTGGCCGGCATTATGCCCCATGTGTCAAGAGAAGTAGTGTGTTTGCCAACGGAAGACCTTCTGTTGGAGGAAATGACAGCAACTGTCTATGGCCACACCCAGACTGTGTTACCATGGGCTATGTGGCAAATACCCAAGGCTTCAATCCAAAGCACATGTACTGATCATTTCCAAATCTGTCCCAACTCATCTGACTTTTAGACATTTCACTAATACCCCCTACAGATCCCAGAATGCATAAACTATTACTGCAGATATGCAAAGGATTCAGAATATTTTTCCTTTCCAACTCCTATGTCACCATGCTATCATCCTATCCTATTTAAACCCCTCCAAGACATGATCCTCCACAGTGATTTGAACAGGAATTTTAGCTCCATCAACATCGTCCCTGCCCACTTGACCTGTCACCACAATGTCTATTAATATCCATGCTGGCACCTGAGCTACACCAGTCTCAACACATACATAATCCAGTATGGCTAGATCTTTGATCAGTCCAATGGGCTCAACTCTTTGAGTCAGAGAGAAATACAGTATGGACACAAGCTCTTTGTCCCAACTGGTCCATGCCGACCACATCTGGATAAAGCATCCTCCCTGTTAGTCCCAATTGCCTTATTCATCCCATAACCCTTCAAGCTCCACCCTTCCATGTACCTATCTAAATGGCTCTTAAATATTGCAGTTGTACCCATCTTGGCCACTTCCTCTGGCAGCTCATTCTAGTACTCACTTCCTATATGTCAATCACTAGCAAAACAACTAAAGTCAATCTCTTTCTAAAGGAGTAAGAAAGTTGAATTTTTATATTATTCTAGTCCTATCAAAATAATTCAGTGTAAATAAAGGGCATTTAAGGTGCAAACTCTGTTGCACTGAAGAAAATGTAACAGTGCAGTAAGGCACAGCAAGCTCCCACAAATAGAAATAGAATGTGAAATAACCTGTGTGTGGTTGAGGGATAACTTAACTGCTCCTATAAATGGTGGGTTATGAGTTCTTTCCTATCTACCACTGTCTTGTTACAATACAGTATTCCATGAACTCAAGAGATTCTGCAGATGCTAAAATCTCGAGCAAAATGCTGGAGGAACTCAGAAGGTCAGGCAGCATCTATGTAAATGAATAAGTAGTTGAAATCCTTTAGTAGGACTGGAAAGGAATGAAGAAAAAGCCAGAATATGTATTTTATTTATCAATAAATACAGCATGGAACAGTCGCTTCTGGCACTGCAAGCCATGCAGTTCCAGCAACCCATCGATTTAACCCCAGCTTAATCACAGGACAGTTCCTTAAGGTTGTTATAGCTGGGGTGCTGGAGGGGATAAGCTTCCAGTATCTATTTAATGCTCCTGATGGTATGTCTCCAATAGCCTCTGATAAACAAGTCCAGCTCCTGGCCCTCATGTGTGGCTTAGCTACTAAGCCTGGCAGAACCACTTCTACTGACAGGAGAAGTGGCACAGGTGCCTTAATGCCAATTGCTTTGGGCAGATGGGGCTCGTCAGCTATGGTTGGCAGTACATCTAGGCTCATCTGATTTCAAGTCTTCGTAGCCTTGTGGACATAGCCACTCATGGGGAAGGCTTTGGGAGTAAGTCCTGAGCTAAAGTCCCCAAGACAGTCTTACATTGATTTCAATGCTGAATGGCAACTCCAGCAAAACCTCAGGTGAATTGTTTCGATCTCTGCTGTTCCTTTGGATCCATCATCTGTGTGGAAGGGGGAGTCCGGTGCATGGGCAGCAGCTTGCTCTCAACTAGGATTCAATACCCACGATTGACACTGGTCAATTGACACTGAGTGTGTATCTCTAATCACAGGACAATTTACAAAGACCAATTAACCTACTAACTGGTAAGTCTTTGGACTATGAGAGGAAACTGGAGCACCTAGAGGAAATCCACAAGCTCTTGGAAGGAACTTAAAAATTTGCTTAGAGTATGTCAAAAATGAACTCCGATGCCCTGAGCTATAATGTATTGGAGGGAGGGGAAGGAGTACAAGCCGGCAGATGACAGATCAGGTCAAATATCCTTTTTCAAATGAAGTGCTTTCCACCCAAAATGCTAATTGTTGATTCTTTCCACCACTGATGTCTGATTTCCAGTTTTTTTTTTGCATTCTCTATTCTGGCTTTTCTCTTTACAATTGACTGAAATTAAGGTTATCGCTCATCTGTAGTAATTGGAGTAATAGGAAGTCTGCTTGTTCAAATCCCCACACACATTTTAAGTGTGCAAATTCTGGCTGAAAACTGCAGGTATCAAGGAACTGCAGTGCTATCAGAAATGTGTAAAGTGCAGATGGGAAGGGAGAAAAAGATGTGCCTAGTAGTGAGATCCTGTTGAAGATGGTGGTAGTCTCCAACCTGACGGCATCAAAATGTATTTCTCTGACTTCCGTTAACCATTCTCCTCTGCCTCCCCCACTACTGTTTTCACATCCCTCTAGCCCAGGGGTTCTCAACCTTTTTTATGCCATGGAATCTTCCATTAATTGAGGGCCCAATGGACCCCAGTTTAGGAGACCCTGCATCTAGCCCCTTTACCCGTTTTCCCCTGCTCCATCCTCATAATCTGTCCACCCTTACCTTCCTCCATCTAGTTCCCCACCTCTTTCCCTTCATTTCATGCTCTACTGTCCTCTCCCATCAGCATAAGACCATAAGATATAGGAGTAGAATTAGGCCATTAGGCTTATCGAGTCTGCTCTGCTATTTCACCATGGCTGATACAATTTTCCACTCAGCCCGAATCTCCTGCCTTCTACTCCCTGTATCCCTTCATGCCCTGACCAATCAACAATCTATCAATCTCTTTCTTAAATATACATAAAGACAGTCTCCACAGCTGCCTGTGGCAAAGAATTCCAAAGTCACCACTCTCTGGCTAAAGAATTTCCTCCCCATCTCCATTCTAAACCGTTCTAGGACACCTTGCCCTATTGTCCTGTTTATTATTTATTGTAACGCCTGCACTGTTTTTGTGCACTTTACGCAGTCTTGTGTAGGTCTGTAGTCTAGTGTAGCTTTCTCTGTGCTTTTTTTTTACATAGTTCAGTCTAGTTTTTGTACTGTGTCATGTAACAGCATGGTCCTGAAAAACGTTCTCATTTTTACTACATGCTGTACCAGCAGTTATGGTCAAAATGACAATAAAAGTGACTTGACTTGACTAAAAGGACACTTCTCTATTCTGAGGCCATGCCCTCTGGTCTTAGACTCTCCTATCATAGGAAACATCATCTCCACATCCACTCTATCAAGGCCTTTAAGGTCACCCCTCATTCTTCTTAATTCTAGTGAATACAGGTCAGAGCCATCAAATGCTCTTCATATGACAAGTCGTCTAATCTGGAGTCATTTTCGTGAACCTCCTTTGAACCCTCTCCAGTTTCAGCACATCCTTTCTAACATAAGGTGCACAAAACTGCTCACAATACTCCAAGTGAGGCCTCACCAGTGCTTTATAAAGTCTCAACATTACACCCTTGCTTTTATATTCCCGTTCTCTTGAAATGATTGCTAACATTGCATTTCCTTCCTCACCACAGACCTCAATCTGCATATTAACCATTAGGAAATCCTGCACAAGAACTCCCAAATGTGTATTTTCTCTCCATTTAGAAAACAGTCAACCCTTTTTTTTCCATCTAAAGTGCATGACCATACGCTTACTGACAACTGTACCCCTTTCGGCATTTTTTTGCTCATTCTAATCCAAGTCTTTCTGCAGCTTCTCTACTTCCTCAAAACTATCTACCCCTCCACCCATCTTCTAATCGTCTGCGAAATCTTCAACAAAGCCAACAATTCTATCATACAAATCATTGACATATAATGTAAAAATAATCAGTCCCAGCACAGACCCCCTGAGGAACACCACTAGTCACCAGCAGTCAACCAGAAGAGGCTCCCATTATTCCCACTATTTGCCTCCTGCCAATCAGTACTGCTGTATTCAAGCTTGCATCTTTGTAGCTTATTAAGCAGCCTCATGTGTGGCACCTTGTTAAAGGTCTTCTGAGAATCCAAGTACACATCAACAGGTTCTCCTTTGTCTATACTGTTTGTTATTTCTTCAAAGAATTCCAACAGATTTGTCAGGCAAGATTTTCCTTTGAGGAAACCATGCTGACTATGGCCTATTTTATCACGTACCTCTAAGTACCCAGAGACCTCACCCTTAATAATTGACTCAACATCTTCCTAATCGCTGAGGTCAGACTATCTGGCTTAAAAGTTTCTTTTCTTCTGCATCTCTCCCTTCTTGAAGAGTGGAGTGACCATTCCAGAATCTAGTGATTCTTGAAAGACCCATTACTAATTCCTCCACAATCTCTTCAGCCTCCTCTTTCAGTACACCATTTGATCCAGGCAACTTCAAACCTTATAGTTTTCCAAGAACCTTCTCTCTAATGATGGTAACATCACACACTTCATGACCCCTGACACCTGGAATTTCCACCATAGTGCTAGTGTCTTCCACAGTGAAGACTGATGCAAAATACTCATTCACTTCATCCGCCATTTTCGTGTCCCCATTACGACCTCTGTAGCATCATTTTCCAGTGGTCCGATATACACTCTCACCTCTCTTTTACACTTTACTTTTTTGAAGAAACTTTAGGTATCCTCTTTAATAGTATTGGCTAGTTTACCTTTGTTTCCCATCTTTACCTTCTTAATGACTTTTTTATTTGCCTTCTGTTGGTTCTTAAAAGCTTCCTAATCCTCTGACTTTCTGCTATTTTTTGGTCTATTATATGTTCTCGCTTTTGCTTTTATGTTAGCTGTGTTTTCTTTTGTTAGCAATGGTTGAGGCATTTTGCCTTTAGATACTTCTTCCTCTTTGGAATGTATATATCCTGTGCCTTCCAAATTGCTTCCAGAAATTCCAGCCATTGCTGCTCTGCCATTATCCCTGCCAGTGTTCTTTTCCATCAATTCTGGCCAATAATGATTTTTTCCCCCAAGGGTTCTTTTTACCTTTAGCTCTCTGATCAATTCCAGTTCATTGCACAACATCCAATCCAGAATCAATACAGATCCTGTAGTGGGTTCAACTGTAGATCCTGCAGAGCTACACACTCTAGAAGCTCCCCCTCCTGGTATCCGCCACCAACCTGATTTTCCCAATCTACCTGCTTATTGAAATCCACCATGACTATTGTAACATTGCCCTTTGGCATGCATTTACTATCTCCCTTTGTAATTTGTAGACCACATCCTTATTGTTTGGGGATCTGAATACAACTCCCATCAGGATCTTTTTACCCTTGCAGTTCCGTAACTCTATCCACAATGATTCAACACCTATGTCACCTCCTTCTAACAATTTGATTTCATTTTTACTAACAAAGCAATACAAATCCCCCTGCCTTCCTGCCTGACCTTTTAATACAATGTGTATCCTTAGACGTTAAGCTCCCAGCTATAATCTTCTTTCACAGCCATGATACAGTGATGCCTATGACATCATACATGCCAATCTGTAACTGTGCTGCAAGTTCATCTATCTTATTCTGTATACTGCACGCGTTTAAATATAACATCTCCAGTTGCGTATTCACCTTTTTGAAATTTGTCCGTCTTTTACATTACAAGCTATCATGTTAACTGCAATTTTACTCTCTCAACAGTCTCTCCTCTCTACATATTGCCTCTGTTTGTAAGCCAGCTGCCTCATTTTCAGTACTATCATCCACATTTTCTACGATACTTCTTGCACTGAAATGTGTGCAAATCAGGACACTAGTTGCACCATGCTCAACCATTTTGATTCCTAACTTTGTCTGAGGTCTTACCACATCTGCCTCCACAATCTCTCCACTAACTGTTCTGGCACTCTGGTTCCCATCCCCCTGCAATTCTAGTTTAAACCCATTATCAAGCCTTCCACTAGGATATTAGTCCCTCTCCAGTTCAGGTGCAAACTGTTCCCTCAGTACAGTTTCCACCTTCCCTGTAAGACAGCCCAATAATCCAAAAAGCCCTCCCTCCTACACCAACTCCTTAGCCACATATTGAAGTGTCTAATCTTCCTACTTCTGGCCTCAGTTGCACATAGTAGCAATCCTGAGATCACAACCCTGGAGGTCTTGACCTTTAACATTGCACCTAATACTCTGACTCTATGCAGAGCTTTGTCATTTGTCCTACCCATGTCATTGGTACCTACATGGACCACGACTTCTGGCTGTCCACCCTCCCACTTAAGAATGCCGAAGGCTCAATCTGAAATATCCCAGACCCAACCATCTGGCAATCTTGTTCTCATCCACAGAACCTCATGTCCATTTCCCTAACAGATCCCCTATCACCAGAGCATGCTTCCTCTCACCCCCTTCCCTTCTGAGTTACAGAGGCAGACTCAGTGCCAGAGACCTGAACACTGTGACTTTCCTCTGTCAGGTCATTACCCACACTCCCCTCAACATTCCAAAGTGATGTACCAGTTGTTGAGACTGATGGCTGCAGGGGTACTCTGCACTGGCTCCTTAACCCTTTCCCCTTTCTGACAGTCACCCAGTCTCCTGTGTCCTGCAACTTGAATGTAACTACATCTCTATATCTATCACCTCCTTAGCCTCCTGTAAGATCCGGTGTTCATCCATTTCCAGCTCCAACTCCTTAACACAGATTGCTGGAAGCTGAAGCAGGATGCACTTGCAGTTGTAGTCATCAGTGACACTGGAGGTCTCCCTGTCTTCCCACATCCCTCAAGAGGAACATTCAACTATCCTGACTAAGCAATATAAAGGGAAGGGAAAAACAAAACTTAACCTAGAGCTTTTCTTTTCTGTGACTGAACCCTCACTTCTCTGAAGCCTCAAAGAGCTAAAGCATCAAGATCACCACTCTGACATTGTCAACTTAGACGGTGGCTGCTGCCCTCGTCCTGCCTTCCTTTAATTTGCTCTTGCTAATTAATCCCAAATGCAATTGGTCATTGGTCAAAGCTCTTCTTCACTATAGTGACCTGCTGCTGGCTTTTCTACATGGACAGTGGACCTAAGTGAAATCCCTTCCTTCCGATGTCTGGATTGGTCGCTGGTCACATGCCATCTTATTTGCCCCTTTGTCTCTTCCACCCATCACCTCCCGGCTTCTCACATTATTCCCACTCCCCTACCACACACACACCCCTAATTGACCCTTTCATCTGCTCCTACTCTCCCCACACCACTTTATTCTGACTTCTGCCTTCTTCCTGATCTGAAATATTGATCGTTCTTTTCCTTCCATAGATGCTGCCTGACCTGCAGAGCTCCAGATTTACAGAATTCTGCAGTCTCTCTCCTATCACTCCATATAATATAAAGGAATGGCAAAAGATATTGGGCACAGCAAAAGCTATCTCCCCAATAATATTTTGGCAATAGCTCCAGAACTTGCTGCACCCTTGGCCAAGCCCTTCCATTGTAGCCATCTATCTGGAAATGTGGAAGATTGCATTCTCAGGTGGAGAACATTTCTGCAAGAGTCCCTCAGTGTAGTGTCCCAACCATCTTCACTTCTTCATCAATGACCTTCCTTCAGTCACAAGACCAGAATTAGGAATGGTCGCTGATGATTGCACAATGTTCGGCATAATGAAGTAGTCCACAACCAGAATGCACAAAACCTGGATGATAGCCAGACTCTGGGCTGACAGGTGGCAAGTAATATTCATGCCATGCAAATTCCAGACAATGACAATGAGAAAATGCACCTATTGTGTCCTAACATTCAGTGGCATTACCATCACTGAAACCGTCCCCCCCAATAAATAACTTGGGGTTACCACCAGCCAGAAACAGAACTGGAGTATCCATGTACACAATATGGTTACTAGAACAGGTGAGACACTAGGAATCCTGCAGTAAGTAACTCATCTACAAACTCTGCAAAGCCCATCCACCTTCGACAAGGATCCAGCCAGGATTGTGGCAGACTAACTCTCCATTTCCCTAACTACAGTAATTGTTTCTGCCTACACAATGAATATATATCCTTTCTTTCCCCTCACATTCATGTGCTAATCTAAACCTCTCTTAAAAATCTGCCTCTACCACCTCCCCAGACAGCACATTCCAGACACCCACCATTCTCTGTGTAACAAAACTTGCTCCTCACATCTCCTTTGAACATACTCCCTCTCACCTAAAACGCATGCCCTCTGGCATTAGACATTTCAATGCTGAGAAATGTCTATCCCTATCTATGCCTCTCATAATCTTATGAACTTCTATCAGACCTCCCCACAACCTCTACTGCTCCAGACAAAAACAACATAAATTTGTCCAACCTTTTGTTATTGTACATGCCCTCTAATCCAGTAAACATCCTGGTAAAACTCTTCTACACTTTCTCCAAAGCAACATCTTTCCTACAATGGGGTGACCAGAAATGTATGCAGTACTCCAGATGTGGCTTAACTAGAGTTTTATAAAACCACAACATAAACTTCCTGACTTTTGAACACATTGCCTCAACTATCAACACATGCATGCCATATGCCTTCTTAACCATAACTATGAGTGAGAAATAAATTTGGACCCCAAGATTCCTCTGCTCATTAACAGTGTTAAGGATCTTGCTCTTGGTGTACTATCTCTTGATGTTTGACCTACCAAGGTGCAATGCTTCACATTTTCTGGGTTGAACATTTGCCATTTCTCTGCCCATATCTGCAAATGGCTAAGAATACAGCGGGATATAGATCAATCTTCTATGCTATCCACAACACCACTAATCCTTGTATTACTTGCAAACTTACTAGCCCACCCATCTACACTTTCATCTAGGTTATTTATATATGTTCTAAAGAGCATAGATCATAATACCAATCCATTTATATACATGACAAAGAGCAGAGGTCTGGATTCTTTTTCAGCTGAGCTGTGCATCTGCCTTTTATGTGACACTTTATTGAATGCCCGCTAAGTATCAAAAAACGCTACTTGTTAAACACTCAAAGTCCGACAAATGTGTTAAATGACTTCCTGTTCTTAAAGTTATGGTTTGATTGCATTTTGCCTTTCGATATGATTAGCTAGGCCTTCCTTGATTTAGATTTAAATAAGGTGGCAGCATTTCCCAGCACCGCACTGATGGTTTTACAACCCTGTATTGAGATTGAAACCTGCAACCCCTTTCTTTAAAGGGGAGAGTGGTGCCAAGAACTCAGAGTTAGAATCATTTTAAAAACTTAATATGTTTCAACCAAGTTGTCAGGAGCACATAATTAGGGTTGAGCCCATATGATTAGTTGAAGAACTTCTGGCCATTTATTCATTGAGTTATTATGGGCACATGCCAACTCATTTCCTGTCAAAGTATATATTGAGACCACCCTGTGACATGAGATGGAATCACAAGATTAAATACAAAGAGAGATATCTCCCAACAATCAAGGCAGTCATTGTCATTCTGATCATTTGACATGCCAGCAACGTCTCCCTTCCCCCTCAGAGAATCTCAAAAATGTGGTTCCATGAAGCACAGTATTGCACTGATGTACTTCGATAGACATTGGTTAATGAGGAAACATACAGGCAGCATAGGCTAACCAGGAACATCCATAATACAGACAGTAAAGACTAACTAAGAACATCCATCACTTTAGTTAGTGGAACATTTTACTTATTGAAGTGATCAGGTGAAGGGCTCACCTGATATAGAATCAGGAACATCCCCCTTCCTGTCATGTTTCCATCAAATCAATGTTTTCATACCCCTACTGAGTAGAAGTTCTGACTCTTCTATTTAACTTTAGCTTTCTTGGGGGCAAAGAAAGTTGCAGATTTCCCACAACTTTGTATTAATAACTGCACTCTGACAGCATTCCTGTATGGCCTGGCACTGATTTTATAGCCCTACCCCACCATTCTAGACATCCAAACTGTACCCCTGAAATGATTTTGTGAACTCCACCCAATAAATGTAACCATATTCTAGATAGACCATGAAAGTTTATATTTCACTTCTTTTATATCTTTTACGCCTGTTTTTCCATCTTGAACGTGTTTCTGGAATTGTTGAAGACTGTGATTTGTAGTTTGGAGGTCGTTTTGGTGGTCCAAAGCTGGTGTCTCTGAGAGGATCCCAGAAAGCAGCAAGCCTCGAGCTGAGGAGGCTGTGGGGGATGCAAGCCAATGTTTGACTCCACTTCGCCAATTAAAGCTTCCATTGTTCTTGATTGAAGTGACAAGGGAAATTAAAACATCAAGGCAAATGCAGAAGGCAAGCGCCGGCTGCCTGCCTTCTGATTGCTGGAGAGATCACCCAGCTGCCAGAGAGGGGAGCCTGTGTGGCCTACTTGCTGTGCCCAGAGGATGTTACCAAGGTTTTCTGCATTTTGGATATGAATATGGATCTGGACTATGGTCTTTGGACTTTTTTCAGTCATAGATTTTTTTATTGTGTTTTCACTCGTTCTTTCTCTTTTTTTTGTGCAGGGATTTGGGGATTGATGTCCTTGTAGTGTTTTGTGCTGGGGAAGGGGATTAGGGGGTCAATATTCTTGTGGCGTTTTGAGCGGGGGGGTCTGGGGCCCTTTTTTTTGTTAGTTTCTTTGTTCGGAGAGGGGGGATTTGGAGGCTTGATGTTCCTGATGCTTTTCGTGCGGAGGGAGGGGTTTTCTGGACTGATGTTCTTAATACGTTTTGTGCAAGGGAAAGACAGTTTGGGGTTCCCGTCCTTTTTTTAAAACCTAGTTTTGTGTCTATCTAAAGAAGAATCTCAGTTGTATACTTTGATAATAAATTACCTTGTAATATTCCCCGAGTCTGGAGCTGAGAAGATGGGAATGATGATACCAGCAGAGAAGCCTGATCAGACCTCCCAAAGCATGAGAGCACTTAATTCTTTGGGATTTTTGTTTGTAAGAATGATATTGGTAAAGGGTGGTGCTGGCTAATCTCTTTCTCCAAGGGTCAAAAAGCCACTTCTGAATAGCCTTCAAACACAAGCTAACTATACACACACATGCTTATAGGGATAGGTGAAGTAACTCTTTAAGCACAGCAGGAATGGAGCGGGATTTGCAGAGGTAAGCTTTTACTTTCAGTTCCAATATTGGTAGGGAAGATGTGATACACTTTTGGAGGTACTTGAGAGCAAGAGAGTTCTTCAGACAAGCCTGAATGTATCACAAGATTATTGAATAACAGAGCATTTTGTCAAGTACCTCAACAGTGATTTCATTACAGATGTATTTTGTTATCTGTACATTGTGAGGACCCAATGTCATTTAGGTGCTTGGAAGTACGAAAATCTTTCTTTCCACTTTATCTCATTCCAGTTTGGAGAGTGGCGCAAATATTCTAATCTACGTTCCCTCTAAGTTATGTGCGTGAGCGGGTGCAGGTGCACACATCTTTTGCTACTAGTGCACAAAGGAATTTAAATGGCACACCGAAGGTTGTCACCCTCTACCTCGATGGCATGTTAAGTACATTTCATGATCATACACAATCACATTTCTTTTTCCAGTTTCTTATGTGGACGGTGTTGACAATAGAGAGTCCGCAATGATCTGTGTGTAGGTTTTAGAACTAGCTTATATATACCATTTTTGCTGAAGAAATTATTCAGTGAGCACATGTTGTTGTCACTGGGCAAAAAATTGCTCAGCACAAGATTTTTGCACGCACAGATCATTACAAATTAGAGGGATTCTAATCTGATTCTAATTGATACAAATCTGCTTGCAGCCACTGAAATCGGTGCAAGGGGTTGCTCTTTGCTGGTGCAGCATGAAGTTTAAAGAGCTCAGGAGCTTTCAGCTTTCTTTCAAAGGTTTAAATCAGCACAGGGCCAATAAAAGGAAAGGTATAAGCAGAGTGGCCATTGTTGGGAGTGACTGGATTTGGCTCAACGGCTAAGGTAAACACAGATGGAGGTTCTAAGTAACAAGGTTCTTAGTAAGAATTTTGCTGTTAGTACATAACTAGTGTGCTGAGAATGGGTCCATGGTTAGTGGTATATTCCTTGTGTCCCTGATAATTACATCTGCATGAAGTGCATTCAGCTGCAGCTCCTTAGAGATTATATTAAGGGAATTGAACTACAGCTCAAACCAGAAAATGAGTTGGTGATGGATACAAGCTACAGGGAGGTAATCACCCCTAAGTTGCAGAAGGTAACTGTCAGGAGGGGGTAAGGGAATAGGCAGCCAGTGCCGTGTACCCCTGTGGCTGAACCCCTCAATAATAAATATACCATTTTTTAGATATCATTGGGGGATACAACAATCCTGGGGAAAGCCACGGCAACAAGGTCTCTGGCTCTGTGGCTCAGAAGGAAGTGGGGGGGGGGGGGGAAGAAGATGAGTGCAGTAGTAGTAGGGGATTCCATAACTAGCGGAGCAGAAAGCAGATTCTGTGGACAGGAAAGAGACAGCCAAATGGTATGTTGCCTCCAAGGTGCCAGGGTCAGGGATGTCTGGGATCGGTCCACGGCATACTAAAGAGGGAAGGGTAAACAAACGCAAGTCGTGGAACATAATGGCACCAACAAAGGTAAGAAAAGGGAGCAGGTGCTGAATATAGGGAATCGGGCAGAAAGCAGAAAAGCAGGACCCTCCAGGGTAGTAATCTCTGGATTGCTGCCTGTGCCACATGTCAATGAGGGTAAGATTTGGAACACTTGGCAGTTGAATACATGGCTGAGAAATTGATGCAGGAGGCAGGGTTTCAGATTCTGGGGAAGATATGACCTGTACAAAAAAAGATGGGTTACACCTGAACCTATGGTGGATCAATATCCTTCTTGCTAAGTTTTCCAGAGCTGTTAGGAAGGGTTTAATCTAATTTGGCAAGGGGATGGAACTAGAGTGATAGGACTGAAGATGGAACAGTTTGTATACAACTGGATGCAGTGTGTAGTGAGGCTGTGAAGAAGGACAGGCAGATGATAGGGCAAAATTGCAGTCAGAGGGATTAATTAAAGTATAACAGTGGGCCAAAATCAAAAAAGGTGATGAATGCAGGACCGGAGATGTTATATTTGAATGCACGCAGTATACAGAATAAGGTAGATGATCTTGTGGCACAGTTAGAGGTTGACAGGTATGATGTTGTGGGCATTACTGAGCTGAGGCTGAAAGAAAATCATAGTTGGAAACTTAACATCCAAGGATACGCGTTGTATTGTAAAGTAATGACCCAGATTTGATTAGGAAAACTAAGATAAAGGAACCGTTAGGAGGCAGAGATCATAATATGATAGAATTCCCCCTACAGTTTGAGAAGATAAAATCAAATTGATCAGTATTACAGTGGAGTAAAGGGAATTACAGACATAAAGTTGATTGAAAGGGGACAATAGCAGGAATCACAGCAGAATAATTACTGTTTATGTGGGAATTTCAGAAGGTGCAGGTAAACTACATCCCAAAGATGAAGAAGTATTCTGAAGAGAGGATGAGCAACTGTGCCTGACAAGGGAAGTCAAGGACAGCATAAAGGCAAAATAGAGGGCATGTAATATAGCTAATATTAGTGGGAATGTTGAGGATTGGGAAGCTTTTAAAAACCAATAGAAGGCAACTAGAAAAGCAATAAGGAAGAAAAAGATGGCCAATAGTAAACTAGCCAATATTAAAAAATAGGATATAAAAAAAAGTTTTCAGATAGAGTAAAAGAGAGATGACGGTGGATAACAGACTGCTGGAAAATGACGAAGAAATGGTGGAGGAACTTAAGTATTTTGAGTCAGTTTTCACTGTGGAAGACATTAGCAGAATGCAGAGATTTGAAGAGAGTGCATGGCATTGCTTGGGAACAAAGTGAGAAGTACTTGGGAAGCTGAAAAACCTGAAGATGGGCAAGTCACCTGGACCAAATGGACTGCACTGAAAGAGGTAGGTGAAGAGATTGTGGAGGCATGACCCTTCAAGAATCTCTAGATTCTAGAGTGGTTCCTGAGGACTGGAAAATTGCAAAAGTCATTCCACTCTTTAAAAAGGGATGGAGGCACAAGAAAAGAAATTATATTCCAGTTATCCTGACATCAGTGGTTGGAAATATGCTGGAGTCCATTATTAAGGATGAGGTTTCAGGGTACTTGGAGGCAAATAATAGGCCAAAGTCAGCATAGCTTTCTAAAGGGGAAATCTTGCCTGACAAATCTGTTGGAATCCTTTGAGGAAATTATAGACAATTTGACAAAGAAAACTCAGTGGATGTTGTGTACTTGGATTGTGCCAAAGGCCTTTCCCAAAGTGCTGCACATGAGGCTGCTTAACAGGATAAGAGCCCATAGTATTACAGGAAAGTTACTAGCATAGATAGAAGATTGGCTGACTGTAAGGATGAAAAAAGTGGGAATAGAGAGGGCACTTTCTGGTTGGCTGCAGTGACTAGTGGTGTGTCGCAGGTATTGGTGTGGAGACCACTTCTTTTCACATTGTATGTTAATGATTTGGATGAAGGAATTGATGGCTTTGTGGCCAAGTTTGTGGGTGATACAAAGATAGGAAGCAGGGTGTCTGCAGAAGGTCTTAAGACAGGTTAAGAGAATGGGCAAAGAGTGGCAGATGAAATATAATGTAGGTCGTGTATCATGTACTTTGGCAAAAGGAATAAAACATAGACTATTTTCTAAACAGGGAGAAAAATCAAAAATCAGGTGCAGAGCAATTTGGGAGTCCTTGAGCAGGATTCCCTGAAGGTTATTTTGCAGGTTGAGTCAGTGGTAAGGAAGGCAAATTAGCATTCATTTTGAGAGGACCAGAGCAAGGATGTAATGCTGAGGATTTATAATGAATTGATCAGACTGCACTTTAAGTATTGTTATCTAAGAAAATATGTGCTGGCTTTGGAGAGGATCCAGAGAAGGTTCACAAGAATGATCTCAGAAATGAAAGGGTTAACATATGAGGAACATTTGATAGATCTAGGCCTGTCTCCACTGGAGTTTAGAAGAATGAGGGGGATCTAACTGAAAGGTCTGGACAAAGTGGATGTGGAGAGGATGTTTCCCATAGAGGGGGAGTCCAACACCAGAGGACACATCTTCAAAATTGTGGGATGTCCACTTGGAACAGAAATGGGGAAAAATTTCTGAAGTCAGAGCATGGTAAATCTATGAATTCATTGCCACAAACAACTATGCAGGCTATCATTGGGTTGAGAGGGGTAATAAATCAGTCATGATTGAATGACGGAACAGACTCAATGGGCTGAATTACCCAATACTGCTCCTTTATCGTGTGATCTAATGCTATCCTCTGCTAACATTAATCCCATGCCTTGTACAGGTGATATCCAGCATCTGGAAAGCCAGCTGATTTCTATCTTCCCTGTCCAAAAATCCTGTGGACAACTGGTGCCCAAGTCATGAGTACATGGGACAATTGACTCAAGGTGGAGGCCATAAGCAAATGCCCTCCTTGCGCAGCTGCAAGCAGTAACAAATGATTTATTCCCTCCTTTAAACAATTTCAAGATCTACCTTAAGAAGTAGTGGTGCCTGTCCTAAATAATTCTTTACTCCTGAGGATTATGGAGACCCAATTACTAAGTTCAGTCAAAACACAGATAGATAGGTACCTGGATATTAAGGGAATCAGGGGACAGTGCTAGACAATTGAGCCAAAGTAGAAGATCAACCATAATCTTAATGAATCACAGGGCAGGTTCAAAAGACCAGGTTGCCTACTTCTAATTTCTACGTTCTTATGTTGTAGTTTGGCATTTTACTGGGTTGAAGATCCAAGATGGAGCTGTTGGGTATTCTTGAAAACATAATGGACAGAAAGATGTACCAGAAGAGGTGGTGGTGATAATAAGAGAGTAGAAATGTGTCCTTGGTCCCCTCTATCTCTCTCCCTCTCATCCAACACTTCTCCTTTTAAGATCCAGAGGCTGTCAAGAAGTTTATTCTTCATTTTTTGCTGAAACAGTTGGAATTTATGCTAGATCAAAACCACATCCATCTCACCATTGAAAATCCTTGGCTTGTCATATCTCCTGAACCAACATGCGTTAAGTGTACGAAGTTCATGGGTTCACCAATCATGCTTCTGTCAATCCGTTTCCGTTTTTTCTGTAATACAAGAAACCAGGTTAACAGTGACCCCGTATGATGAGTGTATTTGCTGAAACCTAGCTCTCTCGTACTTAATTAAATCTTCACCAGGTTGAAAACAGTTCACTATGCTCCTCTGGGTCCAGCCTGCTACTCTGCTATTATGTCTATTATCTTCTATCATGTACATCCCTGATTTCCAGTCTGTCTTCCTACATATACCCAATCTCCATTGGTACCAGGCCTTCAGCCACCTAGGTACTGAGTTCCAGAATACCCTCACTGGAGGCGCTGCTGGTAAATTGTAGATCGCAAACTGTTGCAAGCTTCTCAGGCTGAGATTCTAAATTGGAGAAAGACCAATTTTGCTGGTATCAGAAAGGATCTGGCAAGTGTGGACTGGGACACGTTTTCTGGCAAAGGTGTAGTTGGAAAGTGGAAGCCTTCAAATGTGAATTTTGAGAGGATAAAGCTTGCATCTACCTGTCAGAATAAAAGACAAGGATAACAGGTTTAGAGAGCCTTAACTTAGTTTTCAAGAGAATTTGAGGCCCAGGTTAAGAAAAATGAGCTACATAGCATGCATAGGGAGGCAGGAACAAGTGAGATACTAGAGAGTACAAGGCATACCAGCTCAAGATGGAAATCAGAGGGCTAAAAGAAGACACGAGGTTGCTCTGGCAGACAAGGTGAATAAGAATCCTAAGAGCTTCTACAGATACTGTATATTAAGAGCAAGAGGATAGCAAGGGACAAAATTGGTTCTCTGGAAATCAGTGTGATAATCTGTACTTGGAGCTGGGGAGATCTAAAATGCATTTTTTTGCATCTGACAATGTATTACCTTGGACCCTGTGGGAGGCTAGTGCAGAAATTGCAGGGGCCTTAGCTTAGATATTTAAAACATCCTTAGCCACAGGTGAGGTGCCAGAAGATTGGAGGACAGCTAATGTTGTCCTGTTGTTTAAGAAAGGCTCTAAGAATAAGCCAGGAAATTGTAAGTCAGTGAGCTTGATGCCAATAGTGAGAAAGTTATAGGAAGGTATTCTAAGGGACTGGATCTATACAATGCCTTCAAAAAATACTCACCCCCGCCTTGGAAATTATGTTTTATTGTTTTACAGCATTAAATCACATAGGCTTTTTTGACACTGATCAACAGAAAAAGTCATGTCAAAGTGAAAATAGATTTCTACAAAGTGCTCAAAATTAATTACAATTATAAAACACAAAATAATTGATTGCATAAGCATTCACACCACCCCCCCCCCTTTAATATGACACACCAAATCATTAGTTAAATGGAGATCTGTTTTTGGAGACCTGAGTGCAGTGAAGGTGTTTCAATGATTGTAGTAAAAATACACCTGTATCTGGAAGGTCCATCTGCTGGGGAGTCAGTATCCTGGCAAAAACTACATCATGAAGTCAAAAGAACACTCCAAGCAACTCCGTGCAAAAGGTTATTGAAAAGCACAAGTCAAAAGATGAATGTAAGAATATGGTACAGCTGTAAATCTGCCTAGAGCAGGCTGTCCTCAAAACCTGAGTGATCATGCAAGAAGGGGACTGGTGAAAGAGGCCACTAGAGGAGTTACAAGCTTCAGTGGCTGAGATGGGAGAGACTGCACATACAACAACTATTGCCCAGGTGCTTCACCAGTCGCAGCTTTATGGGATAGTGGCAAAGAGAAAGCCACTGTTGAAAAAAAACCTCACATGAAATCTCAGCTAGAGTTTGCCAGAAAGCATGTGGGAGACTCTGAAGTCAGATGGAAGAACGTTCTATGGCTTGATGAAACCAAAATTGAGGTTTTTGGCCATCAGACTAAATGCTACGTTTGGTGTAAGCCAAACATTATCAAAAAAGACATCATTCCTATGGGTGGTGGCTGCATCATGCTGTGGGGATACTTCACTGAAGCAGACCCTGGAGATCTTGTGAAGATAGAGAGTAAAATACAGGGAAATCCTTGAGGAAAATCTGATGCAGTCTGCAAGAGAACTGCTTGGGAGAGGAGGTTTTCCAGAAGACAATGACATAAAGCAAAGGCTACACGGGAATGGCTTAAAAACAACAAAGTTGATGTCCTGAAGCAGCCAAGTCAGAGTCCAGACCTCAATCCAATTAAGAATGTGTGGCTGGAATTGAAAAAGGCTGTTTGCACACAATCCCCATGCAATCTGACAGAGCTTGAACAGTTTTGTAAAGAAGAATGAGGAAAAACTGCAGTGCCAGATGTGCAAAGTTGATAGAGACCTATCCACACAGACTCAATGCTGTAATTGCTGTCAAAGGTGCATCTACTAAATATAGATTTGAAGGGGGAGGATAATTATGCAATCAATTATTATTTTAATATATGCAATTAATTTAGATCATTTTGTAGAGATCTATTTTCACTTTGACACAAAAGAATATTTTTCCATTGATCAGTGTCAAAAAAGCCAAATTAAAACCATTGTGATTCAATGTTGTAAAACAATGAAACATGAAAACTTCTGGTGGGGGGTGGGGGATGAATACTTTTTATAGGCACTGTAAGTATTTGCATTGATGGAGCTGATTGGGGATAGTCAACATGGCTTTGTGTATGGTAGGTCATGTTTAACCAATCTTATAGAGTTTTTCTGGAAAATCAGTGAAGGCAAGGAAGTAGATTTAGTGCATGTCATCTACATGACCTTTGACAAGATCCTACATGGGAGGCTGGTCAAGTAGGTTCAGTCACGTGGCTTCAACACAACGTAGTAAGTAAGATTAAACACTTGCTTCGCAGGAGAAGCCAGAGTTGTAGTAGATGGTTCCCTCTCTGACTGGTGCCTGTGACTAGTGGGGTACCGCAGGGATAGGTGCTCAGTCCATTGTTGTTTGTCATCTACATCAACAATCTGGACGATAATGTGGTAAACCAGATCAGCAAATTTGCAGATGACACCATGTTTGGGGGGTGTAGTGGACAGCAAAGAAGACCATCAAACCTTGCAGTGGGATCTGGATCAGCTAGGAAAAAATGGGCTGAAAATGGCAGATGAAATTTATAGCAGACAAGTGTGAGGTGTTGCACTTTAGGAGGACTAACCAGGGTAGGTCTAACACGTTGAGCAATAGGGCACTGAGGAATGTGGTAAACAGAGGGATCTAGGAATACAAATCCATAGTTACTTGAAAGTGGTATCACAGGTAGATAGGGTTGTAAAGAAAGCTTTTGGCACAAAAGCTTCATACGTCAATGTATTGAAGGCAGGAGTTGGTATATTATGTTGAAATTGTTTATGACGTTTGTGAGGCCTAATTTGGAGTATTGTGTGTAGTTTTGGTCATCTACCTATATGAAAAGATGTAAATAAAATCGAAAGAGTGCAGAGAAAATTTACAAGGACGTTGGCAGGATTGAGGAACTGAGATATAGAGAAAGGTTGAATAGATTAGGACTTTATTCCCTAGAACGTAAAAGATGGGGGAAGCTTTGATAGAGATAAACAGAATTATGAGGGGTATAGATAGGGTAAATGCAAGCAGGCATTAAGGTTCAGTGAGACTAAAACTAGAAGCCATGGGCTTAGGGTAAGGATGAAATGTTGAACGGGAACATGATGGATAAATTCTTCACTCAGAGCGTGGTGGGAATGTAGAACTAGCTGCCAGCAGAAGTGGTGGATGGGAAGTCAATTTCTACATTTCAGAGAAATCTGGATAGACACACAGATGGGAGGGGTATGGAGAACTATGGTCCACATGCAGGTTGATGGGACGCAGCAGATTAATGATTTGCCATGGAGTAGATGGGCTCAGGGCCTGTTTCTGTGCTGTAGTGTTCTGACTCTACAACTCTAAATGTCAAGAGTCTATTTCTTCTAGTCTGTAACTAGGATTGGGGAGAATGAACAATTTCTTCTGAGTTGAGCTGCAGATATTTAGGGTTTTTGGTGAACCTTGTTCCAGAAGATGACCTTGGGACATTGGAAAAACTATACAAATGTAAGTTGCTGTTTCCAAGATATTTTGTGTGGTTATATTCACAGTGTTGGAAACAGCAAGCTTGTGTATAACCAGCTTTCACAAACAGAAATGCAATGATGACCAGATTATCTGTTCTTGCTTTAAATTACTTCAGTTGAGAAGTAAACATCGGTGACAGGTTACCAGGGCCAAATGCTACAATCAGTTGCCACTGAAGAGACAGGTGGAGTTTTGCTTTGTCACCTCCACAGCACAGGAGCATCAGGCTGCATTTTATGCGTAAGCACTGCAGCCTCAGTGGACTCCACATCACAGAGACCAATTAACTATGTTTCTGAAACCATAAGACAATTAGATAGAGAAACAGGATTAGGCCATTTAGCCCAACAAGTCTGCTTAGTCATTCCACCATGGTTAATTTATTAACTGTCTCAACCCCATTTTCCTGCCTTCTCCCCGTAACCTTTGACACATTGACTAATCAACCCCCACTTTAAATATACCCAATGACTTGGCCTCCACAATTTGTCTAGCCGGAGAAATTCCTCCTTATCTCTGTTCTAAATGGATGTTCCTCAATTCTGAGGCTGTGTCCTCTGGTCCCAGAATTCCCCACTATAGGAAACATCATCTCTCTTCTTGACAAAATAGGCTAAACAGAGCATGGTTTCCTTTAGGAGATACAGAGATTGAAAAGATGTTGGAGACAATTATTAAGGATGAGATTTCAGGGTACTTGGAGGTGCATAAAGTGAGCCAAAGTCAGCATCATTTCCTTAAGGGAAATCTTGCCTGACAAATCTGTTGAAACTATGAGGAAGTAACAGACAGGATAGATAAAGCGTTGGTGGATATTGTTTACTTGGATCTTCAGAGGGCCTTTGACAAGGTGCCGCACATGAAGCTGTTTAACAAGATAAGAGCCCATGGTTTACAAAAAAGATACTAGCATGGATAGAAGATTGGCTGATTGGCAGGAGGCAAAGGTTTAGAATAAAGGGAACATTTTATGGTAGGCTGCTGGTGATTCGTGCTGTACCACAGGGGTCAGTGTTGGAACAACTTCTTTTCATGTTATATGTCAATGATTTGGATGAAGGAATTGATGGTTTTATTGCAAAGTTTGCAGATGATACAAAGATAGGTGGAGAAGCCAGTAATGTTGAGGAAGCAGAGAGAAGGACTTAAGACAGATTAGAAAAATGGGCAAAGAAATGGCAGATGGAATATAGGGTAGAGAAGTGTAGGGTCATGCACTTTAGTGGAAGGAATAAAGGCGTGAACTATTTTGTAAATGGGGAGAAAATTCAAAAATTAGAGGTGCAAAGGGACTTAAGAGTATTGTGAGCTAGATTTAGAAGAATAAGGAGAGATCTCATTATCTTATTGAAGCCTAGATCGAATGGATGTGGAGAGGATATTTCCTATATTGTGGGAATCTGGGACCCGAGAGTACAGCCTCAGAATAGAGGGACATGATCTTAGAACAGAGTTGAGAAGAAATTTCTTGAGCCACAGGGTGGTAATGCTGTGGAGGCCACGTCACTGAATATTTTTAAAGCCTGTTAGATTCTTTATTAGTCTTAATTAATAACTCTGTCTAGGTGTTTCAGTATTTGACAGATTTCAATGAGAACCCCGCTTTATATTTTAAACTCCAATGAGTACAGGACAAGAGTAATCAAGGACTCCTCATACATTTAATCTTTCATTTCCTAGGATCAATCTCATTAACATCCTCTGGACCCTCTCCAATGCCAGCACAGATCTTCTTAGATAAGGACCCCAAATCAGATCACAATATTCCAAGTGTGGTCTCAGCACTACAGCCTTGCTCTTATATTCCAGTCTTCTTGAAACAAATGCTAACATGGCATTTGCTTTCATTACCAGCAACTCAACCTGCAAATTAATCTTTATGGGACCCTGCAAGAAGACTCCCAAGCCCCTCTGCACCTTGATTTTTGAATTTTCTCCCCATTTACAAAATATCCCATGCCTTTATTCCTTCTACCAAAGTGCATGACCCCATTTCCATCTGCTACTTCTTTTCCCATTCTCCTAATCTGTTTGTCCTTTTGTATACTCGCTCTTTCCTCAACATTACTTGCCCCTCCACTTAATCTTCATATCATCTGCAAACTTGGCTTCAAAGCCATCAATTCCATCATTGACATACAACGTGAAAAGAAGTGGTCCCAACACCGACCCCTGTGGAGTACATCTAGTCATCAGCAGCCAACCAGAAAAGGCCACCTTTATTCCTATTCTTTGCCTACTGCCAGTCAGCCAATGTCCTGTCCATGCTAGCATCTTTCCTCTTGTCAAGTAGCTTCATGTGCGACACCTTGTCAAAGGGCTTCTGAAGACCCAAGCAAACAACATCCACCAACTTTTCTTTAACTATCCTGCCTGTTATTTCCTCAGAGTTTCAACAGATTTGTCAGGCAAGATTTCCCCTTAAGGAAACAATGCTGACTTTGGCTCACTTTATGCACCTCCAAGTACCCTGAAATGTCATCCTTAATAATGGATTCCAACATCTTTCCAACCACTGTAGTCAGATTAATGAGCCCACAATTCCCTCTTTTCTGCCTCCCTCCTTTCCGAATGAGTGGAATGACATTTTCAATATTTCAGTCCTCTGGAACCATTCCAGAATCAAGTAATTCTTTAAACCGAACTCTCTTCAGCTACCCCTTTCAGAACACTGAGGTGTTGTGAAGCCATAGAACTGAGATTTGGATCAACGACAGAGCCAGAGGTACTATTCTTCAGTAAATACAGAAAGCAAAATAGACACTGTTGGATTTTCCTCTCTCGTCATTATTTCCACAGAACATCCTGACCAGAATATATCAAGAGGATATTCAGACTGAAACAACTCTTTAATCTGTTTCTAGGCACAGGTACAATTTCAATCCCTTTCAGCACTTGTATGTTAACTTCCAAATTGCTCCCCAAGGAGGTTCTGCAATTACAGCAAGCATTTCAATGCATTAAAGGACTCTGTGAGGAGTCATTATTGGAGTGGAATGGATTTCTTTCTCTCTGATTGATGGAAATATGTATGGCAGAAACCCATCTAAAATTATACTTAGCAGAGTTCAACCATCTACAATGCAATGACACAATGATGACCTCCTCCTCTTTTAGTATTCCAATGGGTCTACTTCCTCCATGGTGCCCTGGTTCACTCTGTATATCTCCAACATTCACTTGCTTTCCTATTGTACCTTCCATATAAACACAGGAGAGACAACAACTGTCCTTTTACTGCTTCCATGCATTTCATCCAGAAACCCAAACTCTAATCGCTCCAATTTGATGTATTCACAATGTGGTATCATCTACACTGAGTGACCATCTTGCATAACCACTTTATTCCCTCTGCAAAGATGACTCAGAGCTTCAACTTCCTTGACTTGATATTACTTCATCACTGATTTTGAGCTCTAATTTCTACTTAACCCCAATGTACGCAAGTGGAACCTTCAGTAATGAGCCTTCAGCACTTGACCTTAAATTAACAATCTAATGTTAACTGTTTCACTCTGTTCACAATTGCTGAGCACATCAAATAACTCTTATTTAGGAATTCCAGCAATGATAGTGTTTTGTATCTACTAGTGCCAAAATTGTTTTTCTTTCCTGCCTTTCTTTCTCTTATTCAGCTTAATTTATTTGCATTATCACAGACAAATATCCACTCCTGCAGATTTATGTACAAACTGTTATCTTTACATACCTACTCACAAGCACACAGAAAACAAGCCTTGACAAAGTTGTTTTTCTCTCTTTCCATTCTTTAAAGTCTTATGCAAAACCCTCAACAATTCACAACTGAAAGCCTCACCCCCAAGGTCTTTCACCAAGCTGATCCAGGTACACCCAATATGATTGTAGGATTACCTTGAAAATATGCACACTGTTGTTTGTAGTTAATTATACCCTTCCCTACCCTACTAGGACTATTGCTAGGGGACCCTGCCCGGAACTAAGTATCTGTATCAGTCTTCAGTTTTTTATTATCCCGTCTTATGTATTCTGATAATGACTAGTTAGTCCTCATCAAATCAAGTCTAATTATCATTCAAACCATACACTAGTTACTGCTGAACGAGGCAGTATACTTTTGGAGCCAAGATGCAAAACATTCAAAATAGCAAGCAAACATACAAAAATAGTGAGTAATATAATCAAAATATTGAGCAAAGAAGCATATTGACTCAAAATAAAACATATATATAGTCCAAGACCCTAAGCGACAATATCCGGCAATCAATGGTGCAGTCACCCAGCAGTGTGCAGGCGCACACAATCCAGCATGATGTTCTACAGGATGACAACACTGCTGGAAGAGGCGAGGCTCTAGCCGAGCTCAGACACCATGCTGTAAATGCTTCCACGTCCTGCACCTGGTCTGAAGCAGCAGGTAAGTCTGAGGCCTTCACACTGTTACCTTTCTTGCTTATCAAGAAACTATCAATCTCCACCTGAAGTACACCCAATGACCTGGCCTCCATAGCTGCCTGTGGCAGCGAATTTACCACCCTCTATATATTCCATATACTGCATGTATTTAAATATGACTCTCAGTCCTGTATTCATCAGCCTTTTTAGATTCTCATACTCATCTCACTGACTGATGTTCTGCCCTGTCATCAGCCTTCATCTATCATTTCCTGACAGTCTCACTGCATACTGCATTTAGTTGTATATGAAGTTCCCCATCCTCAGCCCTATCACTCTGGTTCCCATCCTTTTTCCAAATTAGTTTAAACCTTCCCCAACAGCTCAAGCAAATCTGACATGGCTACTTGCCATACACATGTCTGTCAATGAACTTAGATAGTGAGTATTTGTTAGAATGGGGAAAAGGAGGGCTCCAGAAAGCAGAATGCCTTAGGAATCAACTTGCTGGTCAATTCTATATGAGCCAATCTACATCAGGTTACTAGACAGAGAAACAAAATGGAGTTTTTTTCACCACCCCACATTATCTCAAAATGAAATTACAACCTGGAGGGAGTGGGGAGAACAACTTTGTTTTTCCCCTCTTCCCCACCTTGACCTTTTACCTCTTCTCACCTGCCTATTAGATCCCCTGTGTCCCCTCCTCCTTCCATTTCTCCTTCAGTCTACACTCCTCTGCTATCAGATTCCTCCTTCTCCAGTCCTTGACCTTACCCAACAACCCCTGCTCAATGAAGTGGAAGTCAACAGGAGTAGGCAGATTTGTTAGATGAGTATGGTGGTATATTAGAGCTAAAAAGGGGTGCACAGTCTCTAACAATCTAGGGCAGTACCAATAAATTTTTGATTGGTTTAAGGCATTTTAGTTTCTTACAATTTAGGGCAGTACCAGTAAATTCTTGGTCCATTTAAGGCATTTTAAAACCTGGCTTCACCTATCACCTTCTAGCTAGCCTCCTTCCCCTTCCCGGACCTTTTTATTGTGGCACTCTCTCCCTGAAGAAGGGTCTTGGCCCGAAACATGAATTGTTTGTTCATTTCCACAGATGCTGCCTGACCTACTGAGTTCCTTCAGCTCTTTGTATATGTTGCTCTGTTTGTGACTTGCTTTTACAGTTTTAAATACAGAAAAAATGGACACCAATTTATAGACATCAAATCTCACAATCAAAACTGAAATAGTGGTCTAGTTGCCAGGCAATCTGTTTTTTAAAAAAAAAATTATGTTGAAAGAAGCATTTAAACTCACTGGCTGAATCAAGCAGAGTCTCTCTACAGTCTAGGGCAGTACCAACAAATTCTTGATCCATTTAAGGCATTTTGAATGCAATGTTAAATTGAGGGTCCATCTTCTCCTCTTGTTGAATGTAGAAGATCCCAAGGCGCTTCTATAAGAAAGTTCTTGTCTGATGCCTTGGGCTAATATTTGTCCTCATTATCCATTATTTTAATCTAAATTTTACTGAAATCTACATTTAGACTACAACTGTGAATAAACTTTAGTCTATTATTTGGTATGATTACACGGCCTTTATCTAAAATTTTCACCCCATTTTAGCTCCAATATATCTCCATATACATCTAACAAATCTATCTACTCCCATTGACTTCCAGTTTCCACAGCCTGGTAGTCAGGCTTTGTTCATTACTGCATGTGGAAAGGACTGAAATCTCGTCAGCTTTTTCTACATTTAAACTGGAACAGCACTCTACATTAACTTCCAACCCTGCAATGGATTGCTCGTGTCCTCTCACCCTCATCAACACCAACTGTAGGTAAAAAGCTTGATCTCCAAGCACATACTCAGAGTTTCCTGCTTTGGAGCTAACTGCACACCCGAACTCGAACTACCAGAATCAGGTTTAACGTCACTGGAATATGTCATGAAACTTGTTGTTTTGTGGCAGTGATACATTGCAATACATAATAAAAATAAACTGTAAATTACAATAGGAAGTACATTTAAAAATAAATCAAATAAGTAGCACAGAATGAGAGCACCACAATTAGCGATGTGGTGGACATGGATTCATTGTCCATTCAGAGATATGATGGCAGAAGGGAAGAAACTGTTCCTGAAGCGTTGAGTGTATGACTTCAGACTTCTGTACCTCTTCCTTTACGGTAGTAATGAGAAGAGGGCATGTCCTGGGAGATGGAAATCTTTAATGATAGATGCCACCTTTTTGATGGATCACTTTTTGAAGTTTTCCTTGATGCTGGGGATGCTAGAGCCCATGATGTCTGAGCTGGCTGAGTTCACAACTTTCTGCAGCTTTCTCTGATCCTGTGCAATGGCCCCTCCATACCCGACAGTGATGCAGCCAGTTAGAATGCTCTCTGCAGTACATCAGTAGAAAATTGCAAGTGTCTTTGCTAACACCAGATCCTCAAACTCCTAATGAAATATAGCTGCTGCCGTGCTTTCTTTGTATTCAAAACAACATATTGGGCCCAGGGTAGATCTTTAGAGATGTTGACACCCAGAAATTTTAAACCCTAACACTACTGATCCCTTGATAAAGACTGGTGTGTGTTCCCTCAACTTCCCCTTCCTGAAGTCTACAATCAATTCATTGGTCTTACTGATATTGAGTGCAAGGCAGTTGCAAAACCACTCAATCAGCAGGTTTATCTCATTCCCATACACCTCCTCATCACCACCTGAAATTCTGCCAACAAAAGTTGACTTTTAAGCTGTGCCTAGTCACACTATCATGGGTGTAGAGAGAGTAGAGCAGGAATAAGCAAGCAATTGTGAGTTTGAACAGATATCCACCAATATAAACCATTAACTGGAGTATTGCCCATTAGACTTAATGAACTTGCAGGAGTAAAAGGGTTACCATATGACGAACATCTGGTAACTCTTGGGCTGTATTCCCCGGAGTTCAGGAGAATGAGGGGGAATCTCATTGAAACATTCTGAATGTTAAAAGACCTGAACAGATTAGAGATGACAAAGTTTTTTTCCCCATGGTAGGGGAGTCTAGGACAAGAGGGCACGACTTCAGGATTGAAGGATGTCCATTTAGAACAGAGATGTGGAGAAATTACTTTAGTCAGAGGGTGGTAAATCTGTGGAATTTGTTGCCACGAGCAGCTGTGGAGGCAAGTCATTGGGTGCATTCAAGGCAGAAATTGATAGGTTCTTGATTAGCCAGGGCATCAAAGGGTATGGGGAGAAGGCAGGGGATTGAGAATGACTGGAAGAATTGGATCAGCCCATGATTAAATGGTGGAACACTTGATAGGCCAAATGGCCTACTTCTGCTCCTATATTTTAAGGTCTTATATATTACTCCCTGTACACTGTTCCACTTCAGGAGGAGAATGCACGTGCATTTTTCATGGCTCCCAATACCAGATACACTGTGTGTATTTTATTAGTCTGAATGTTTGTCCGAATCACAAGTTAGAGATTAGGGAAAAAAAACAAAATGGAATACACACACCCAGAGGTCAAGTGGGGCCTCAGTTAATATCGTATTCACAAACAGATGTGACAATGCAGTGCTGCAACACATCCTCATACCTGCACTAGAACTTAATATTCTCATCTCACTAAAACTTTCTGACCCAGAGTACATATCACTGAGCTACATCTGGCACATGAGGTAGCTTTAAATCTTCAATGTTTAATCACTTACACTGAAGGGCATTCAGAGGTGACATTGCAAGCAGCTAAGCACAAATATGGCCAGCTGCCATGCCACTCCCACACCAAGGTTAAGTGTAAGTGTGTGCCATGCTAACAGCTCAACAGCATATATTAGACAGCAATAAAGTCAGGAATGGGTTGCAGTCAGACCCAAGGCAGAAGATCATTGGTTGAAATCTCAATCTGACACAAAAGATATTACAGGTCCTAGTAATGTAACCATGTTGTTGGCTCATTGTCTATCCTATGTCCAAGTTGAATTTAGCCCTCTCTGGTGGCCATTAAGGATCTACATTTGAGAGGGTTGTGCTCCCTAGTGACACAAGGAAATATTTACCCTTTAAACATTACATGAGAATAAATTTATTTTGTCACTTTCATATTGAGCGGCACTTGTACACAAAATTTTTGCATTTCTACTATTCGACAGTTTTGATAAATTATTTTGCAATGTTTATAGACTTCTTATCCAAAGTTAATAGCAAAATATTAAAGTAGTACATAGAACGATTCCATGTTAGACCTACCGGTTGCGCCTTCTCCACTTCTGAGCAGCCAAAACACAACCAGAATTCACTCATTTCTCCTGGCTTTCACAGACTCTTCTCACAAAACAGATTTTTTAAAAAACTGGGCAACACAATGTTCACCCCCCTCTGCCCACACTCAAGCAAGGGGGGCAGCCTTCACTGATGGCAGGAGTCCACAGCTGCTGAAATCAAAACTCCGGTAGTCTGTCTCCTGGAACCTCAAATTTTCCTTTTGTACTTGGATCCAAACCTGTTTTAAGGAAAAGATAGTTAGTAACTCAAGCTCAATAAATAATGCTGCACAGGAAATTAGAAAAGAGAATTTGTTTTTAAGATACCGTGCAGAAAATACCCCTGACGACCTTCTAGCTGCACTGCCCAGCAACACCCAGTTTAATCCTAGCCTAATCACGGGTAATTTACATTGACCAATAAACTATCAACTGGTATGTCCTTTGGACTGTAGGAGGAAACTGGAGCCCCCGGCGGAAACCAATGCCATCTCGGGGAGAATGTACGAACTCCTTACATGCAGTAGCAGGAATTGAACCCCAGCCACTGGTACTGTAAAGCGATGTGCTAACCACTATGCTACTGTGCCATCCCTATCTGAAGTTGGAGGCATTTAGCGCTTGTGAGAATGGATAGTTCATTGGTAGCACAGTAAAGTCTCTTTTCTTCCCTGTTGTACTTAAATGCACGCAGCATAAGGAATAAGGATGATCTTGTCGTACAACTACAGATTGACAGGTATGATATTGTGGCCTTCACTGAGATGTGGCTAAAGGATGCATGTCTCTGGGAGCTGAACGTCCAAGGATACACGGTGTATCAGAAGGATAGGCAGGCAGACAGAGGGGATGGCGTGGCTTTATTGGTAAGAAATGATATTAAATCATTAGAAAGAGGTGACATAGGATCGGAAGGTGCAGAATCTTTATGGGTTGAGCTAAGAAATCGCAAGGGTAAAAGGACCTTGATGGCAATTATATACAGGCCTCCTAACAGCTGCAGTGATATGAACTACAAATTACAACAGGAAATAGAAAAAGCTTGCAAGGAGGACAGTGTAATGATAATTGTGGGGGATTTCAACATGCAAGTGGATTGGGAAAATCAGGTCGGCACTGGATCTCAAGAGAGTATTTGTAGAATGTCTACAAGGTGGCTTTTTAGAACAGCTTGTTGTTGAGCCCACTAGGGGATCGGCTGTACTGGATCGGGTATTGTGTAATGAACCAGAGGTGATTAGAGAGATGGAAGTGAAGGAACCCTTAGGAGGCAGTGATCACAACATGATTGAGCTCACTGTCAAATTTGAGAAAGAGAAGCTGAAATCCGATGTGTCGGTATTTCAGTGGAGTAAAGGAAATTACAGTGGCATGAGAGAGGAACTGGCCGAAGTTGACTGGAAAGGGACACTAGCAGGAAGGACGGCAGAGCAGCAATGGCTGGAGTTTATGTGAGAAGCGAGGAAGGTGCTAGACAGATATATTCCAAAGAAGAAGAAATTTTCGAATGGAAAAAGGATGCAACCATGGCTGACAAGAGAAGTCAAAGCCAAAGTAAAAGCAAAGCAGAAGGCATAACAAGGAAGCAAAAAGTAGTGGGAAGACAGAGGAAGTTTTTAAAAGCTTACAAAAGGAAACTAAGAAGGTCATTAAGAGGGAAAAGATGAACTATGAAAGGAAGCTAGCAAATAATATCAAAGAGGATACTAAAAGCTTTTTCAAGTATATAAAGAGTAAAAGACAGGTGAGAGCAGATATAGGACCGATAGAAAATGAAGCTAGAGAAACTGTAATGGGAGATAAGGAGATGGCAGAGGAACTGAACGAGTATTTTGCACGAGTCTTCACTGAGGAAGACATCAGCAGTATACCGAACACTCAAGGGTGTCAGGGAAGAGAAGTGTGCGCAGTCACAATTACGATGAAGAAAGTAATGAGGAAGCTGAATAGTCTAAGGGTAGATAAATCTCCTGGACCAGATGGAATGCACCCTCATGTTCTGAAGTAAGTAGCTGTGGAGATTGTGGAGGCATTAGCAATGACCTTTCAAAAGTCAATAGATTCTAGCATGGTTCCAGAGAACTGGAAGATTGCAAATGTCACTCCACTATTTAAGAAGGGGGCAAGGAAGCAAAAAGGAAATTATAGACCTGTTAGTTTGACATTGGTGGTTGGGAGGTTGTTGGAGTCAATTGTCAAGGATGGGGTTACAGAGTACCTGGAGGCATATGACAAGATAGGCAGAACTCAGCATGGTTTCCTTAAAGGAAAATCCTGCCTGACAAACCTATTGCAATTTTTTGAGGAAATTACAAGTAAGCTCGACAAGGGAGATGCAGTGGATGTTGTGTATTTGGATTTTCAGAAGGCCTTTGACAAGGTGCCGCACATGAGGCTGCTAAACAAGATAAGAGCCCATGGAATTACGGGAAAGTTATATACATGGATAGAGCGTTGGCTGATTGGCAGGAAACAGAGAGTGGGAATAAAGGGATCTCTTTCTGTTTGGCTGCCGGTTACCAGTGGTGTTCCACAGGGGTCCGTGTTGGGACCGCTTTTTACGCTGTATATCAATGATTTGGATTATGGAACACAGGTGGCTTTGTGGCTAAGTTTGCTGATGATACAAAGATAGGTAGAGGGGTCGGTAGTGCTGAGGAAACAGAGAGTCTGCAGAGAGACTTGGATAGATTGGGAAAATGGAAAAGAAGTGGCAAATGAAAAGTGGCAATGTTGGAAAGTATATGATCATGCACTTTGGTAGAAGAAATAAACTGGCAGACTATTATTTAAGTGGGGAAAGAATTCAAAGTTCTGGGATGCAACGGGACTTGGGAGTCCTCATGCAGGATACCCTTAAGGTTAACCTCCAGGTTGAGTCGGTGGTGAAGAAGGCGAATGCAATGTTGGCATTCATTTCTAGAGGAATAGAGTATAGGACCAGGGATGTGATGTTGAAGCTCTATAAGGCACTGGTAAGATTTCAGTTGCAGTATGTGTGCAGTTTTGGGCTCCTTATTTAGGAAAGGATGTGCTGACATTGGAGAGGGTTCAGAGAAGATACACTAGAATGATTCCGGGAATGAGAGGGTTAACATATGAGGAACGTTTGACCGCTCTTGGACTGCACTCCTTGGAGTTTAGAAGAATGAGGAAACATTTCGAATGTTGAAAGGCATGGACAGAGTGGATGTGGTAAAGTTGTTTCCCATGGTGGGGGAGTCTAGTACAAGAGGGCATGACTTAAGGATTGAAGGGTGCTCATTTAGAACAGAGACGCAAAGAATTTTTTTTAGCTAGAGGGTGGTGAATTTGTTGCCATGAGTGGCAGTGGAGGCCAAGTCATTGGGTGTATTTAAGGCAGAGATTGGTAAGTATCTGAGTAGCCAGGGCATCAAAGGTTATAGTGAGAAGATGGGGGAGTGGGACTAAATGGGAGACTGAATCAGCTCATGATAAAATGGTGGAGCAGACTCGATGGGCCAAATGGCTGACTTCTGCTCCTTTGTCTTATGGTCTTATCTAGCCAATAGCTTCTAAGGTATGGGCTCAGAGTAGCAGATTGCTGTTGTGAGGTGCCATAGCAAGTGGCTGAGGCAGGTACAACAGTATTTGAGATGCAGTTGGATAATTACACAGTGGAACATGGCCCAGAGAGAAAATGGAATATGGGTGGACACTATGGTCAGCAAGGACCTGCTGTATTGCTCTGTGAATCTATAATAGGACATCTGATTCAAGCATGTCAATCTTGATAGGATTACAGCAGTCACACAAACTCTGCCAACTCCCACTCTGCCCAAAAAGGACACATGCCAATGGGTTATTCAGTAGCAATATGATTACTTTATTTGCACCTGACTTCCCCCATCCTCAGTGTCCCATCTGTCTGGGATAGAGCACGAGAGAGATAAAGAGCTGGATTTGACCTGAGCCTCGACTGGTGTTAGGTATGATAAATTTATACATAAGTGTGATAGGTTTATACAGTCATCTCAAGAAATTTGGATGGGGGGGGGGGGCTAAGAGATTACGAACAGCCTTAAACCCTCTCTCCCAGTACTCCAGCAAGTATTTCCTCGCAGATATCCCCCCACCCCATTAACTTCCGAAATAATGGAGCAAAAATATTTTGCATGGTTGCAATGAAAACCCAAACAAAAGTGTTCTGGTCCCCCATCATACAGAACTCAGATCCTTCCTTTGGTCAATGTTAAGTTATCTGATCACCTGTGAAGCACCTTGGGACATTTCACTCTGATGGTATAACGTTTGCAGAGTTCTACAAGTCCCAGTGCCTCATTGAAGGAAAGGGATGCCAGATTAATATTCCTTCCATCCAGTGAATCCCGTAACACATTCCTGCTCCGTTAAGCTCTTCTTCAGCTGATTTTTGAGGGCTTTTTGACCATTGCATACAATCAATCTCAAGTTAATCCATATACATTTTGATAGATATGTTTTGAAAGGGTTTAATTTTTTAAAAATCTAGATTTAACTGGCTTTGGGGTTGGGAGAGGGAATTAAAATCAAAGAATTATAACCTCAAAACTAGAGCAAGATTCATGAGGAGATATCAGGAAAAAATCATAAAAAGGGTGCAGTGGGGTGGATCATGATATTCTTACCACTCCAAATGACTGATGTAACAGCAAGTACAGATTATTTGGCCAATGATGTTGTGCTGACCTTTTAACCTATTAAAAGATCCATCCAACCCTTTCATCCTGTATAACCCTCCATTTTCCCATCATCCATGTGCCTATTTATGAGCTTCTTAAATGCCCCTAATGTATCTGCCTCTACCACCACCACTGGCAGGGCATTCAAAGCACCTACTACTTTGCGTAAAGAAGCATACATTTACATAACACCCCCCTGGCTTTTTCTTTCCACCTGTCATCTTAAAGTTATTGTGAAGCTTGTGGAATCATCAGAAGTCTCCAAGTCAAGGTCTGTGCATTTCTTTTGGGTAGGAAGATTACAGAATGTGGACCAATAAGGGGAAATCAGCCATGATATTGAACAACCTCGGGGAGCTCTACAAAGATGGCCCAAGAATGGAGAGGAATGGACAGGAGTTGTGAACTGTCATTCTTATCCCAGTATTTGAGACTGGACTACCAGGATTTATTGTCCATCCCCAATTGCTCCTCACATATAGACAGTGCCAGATATGGAGAGCAAATTCCTTTCTTTTTACAACAATCTGCTAGTTTCATGATTACCATCAATGACACTACTTTTAATTTGATTTATTTAAAAATTCAAGTTTAAATTTTCCACCTGCAGTGGTGGGACTTTAGTAGCGTACTACTAAAGCCTTGCTTTGTACAAGTCAAGGCAAGTTAGCAAGTTCAGTCAGAGATAGACCTAGGTCTGACCAGTGACCATCCATACACTGACTGTTTGCAGGAAAGGCAAGCTGCAAGTGTTGGAAACAAACCCTAAGGCAGAATTCATATACCCAAGGAACAATAAAACACCTCTGATCAAGGACAAGAATAGACTGCATCATGGTCAAATCAATCAGGCCTCAGTTCTTCACTGAAATTTGTCAAATGTTGTATTTCCAAATCATCTCACAACTAAGTATTAGAGGTGCATTAAGATTAGGATAAGCCTAATACATGATAATTTAATGGTTTTCCTGAAGCTCTCTCCCTCAGAAAGACCATTAAGCAGTGCAACACACTCACTGTCATCCCTCTGAAGGCGTGTGCTTCCTCAGTGTTGACGACACTATATTAAAACTATTGATCTGGATCTCATTTTGACAGCAGACTGAATAACAATAGGAAAATAACACACTCAGCACTGTTCAGTTCAACTCAGTACTGCTGACATTGGTTCACTTCCTCAGCAGCAAATCTCAGCTTAAGTTTACATGTGCTACCTGTGACAAGAGTTTTACAAGGAACACAAGCATGTCTTTATTGAAAACTTCAGGTAAACCCAATGGCAGGCCATAGTCATTGGGCACTACAGCACAAAAACAGAACCATCACCCCATCAAGTGTGTGCTGAACCATTAACCTGCCTAGTCCTATCGGCCTGCACCCAAACCATAGCCCTCCAAAGCATCCGCCACTTGCACTAGTAGCTTATTCTACACTCTCTCCACCCTTTGAGAGAAGACGCTTCCCCTCATAGTTCCCTTAAACATTTCATCTTTCTCCCTTAACCCATGACTTCAAGTTGTCATCTCACCAAAACCATAATGAAAAAAGCCTGCTTGCATTTACCCTATCTATACCTCTAATAATTTTGTACACCTCCATCAAATTTCCTGTGGCTAAAGATATTTAAAAGTCTCTGCTAAGGCCCCTGCAATTTCTGCACAAGCCTCCAACAGGCCCTGGGGATTTATCCACCCAAATTTGCTTCAAGACAGCAAATAACTCCTCTATAGTCTATACAGGGTCCATGACGTTGCCCCTGCTTTGTCCCACTTCATAGACACTGTGTCCATTTCCCAAGCAAATGCAGGTGCAGACTATCCATTCATGATCTTCTCCATCTCTTTCAACTCCAAGCATAGATTACAACTGATCATCAAGAGGACCAATTTTGTCCTTCGCTATCCTTTTACTCTTAATACATCTATAGAATCCCTTAGGATTCCCCTTCAACTTGTCCATAAAGCAACCTCATGTCTTCTTTTAACCATCCTGATTTCCTTAAGTGTTCTCTTGAATCTCTTATACTTCAGTACCTCGTTTGTTACTGCCTGCCTATACGTACTACACTTTCTTTTACTGAATCAGGACCTCAATATCTCTCAAAGTCCAAAGTTCCATAAACCCGTTATCTGAGCCTTTTATTGTGACAGGAACATGCAAACTCTGAAATCTTAAAATTTCACTTTTGAAGGCCTCCCACTTACCAAGCACTAAGTTCTTTGCCAAAGAACAACCTATCACAATCTGTACATGCCAGATCCTTTCCAATACCATCAAAATTGCCCTTTCTCCAATTCAGAAACTCAACCCGATAACCAAAGCTAACCTTTCCATAATTATTGTGATGTTAATGGCAGTATGATCACTAGTTGCAAAGTGTCTCCCTACACAAACTTCTGTCTCACTCCCTAGTAGGAGATCTAGCATCAAAATCGCACTCTCTAGTTGGGATTAAGGAAACTTTCCTGAACATATTTGGCAAACTTTCCTATCCAGCCGTTTTAAAATATATCTCAGTTAATACATAGCAAGTTAAAATCACCTGCTCTTATGTTTCAACCTTATTATAATAACCTTGTGGCGGCTCATTTCCTAGCGTATGCGAACCGACTCACAATTAGATAGCCTACGGGGGTTTGCGAGCACAGAGCTTTGGAGCCTCTTCGCCATGGGGGGCCGGTTGACAGAGGCTTAAAAGTGAGGCTGAAGTTTTCGAATAAAGTTTTTTCCTTCGACTGCAGTTACCGACTCCGTGTCGTAATTTTAGCGCTGTTTGTAGCACACCGCTACAATTGGTGACCCCGACGGTCCAAACGATTTTTGGACCAGAAATGACCGACGCCGCCTCTGTTCATGCGGTTTCGTTGAAACTGCCGGGTTTCTGGACACAGCGCCCGGACCTATGGTTCCAGCAAGCCGAAGCCCAATTCCACGTTCGCCGGATCACCTCAGAAGACACCCGCTACTACTACGTGGTGGGCTCCCTCGACCAGGACACAGCTGCCCAGGTCGCGGAGTTCGTACAGTCGCCCCCGGCAGACGGCAAGTACACGGAATTCAAAGCCCTGCTCCTCAGGACTTTCGGACTCTCACGGCGCGAGCGGGCTGCCCGTTTACTGCACCTGGATGGCTTGGGCGACAGACCTCCATCGGCTTTAATGAACGAGATGTTGTCTCTGGCCGAGGGACACACAGGCCTCATGTTTGAGCAGGCATTCCTGGAGCAGCTGCCCGAGGACATCCGCCTGCTGCTGTCCGACGCGGATTTCAGTGACCCCCGGAAGGTGGCAGCCCGGGCGGACTTGCTGTGGAACGCCAAAAAGGTGAGCGGGGCGTCCATCGCACAGATCACCCAGCCACGCTCCCGGCAGCAAACCAGTCCAGGCCCGGCCGCAGAGCCCACTAACCCCCGGCCCAATGACCACTGGTGCTTCTACCACCAGCGGTGGGGCGCAGAAGCCCGCCGTTGCCGCCCGCCCTGCAAGTTCCCGGGAAACGCCAGGGCCAGCCGCCGCTGATGGCTACGGCGGCTGGCCATCGGGATAGCCTCCTGTATGTGTGGGATAGCAGGTCGGGACGCCGCTTTTTAGTCGATACTGGGGCTGAGGTCAGCGTTTTACCTCCGACAAGTTACGACACTCGCAGCAGGGCACCGGGTCCCCCCCTGAGGGCCGTGAATGGCAGCACAGTAAGGACCTATGGCACCCGTCAGGTGCAGCTACAGTTCGGCCCCAGCCAGTTCACGTGGGACTTCACACTGGCCGCCGTGGCCCAACCGCTTCTGGGTGCGGATTTTTTGCGAGCTCACAGCCTGCTGGTTGACCTGCCCAGGAAGAGACTGGTACACGCCGAGACCTTTCAGACGTTCTCCCTGGGCGCGGCCCAGTTGCCAGCCCCTCACCTCGGCTCCATCACGCTGTCCGACAACGACTTCACCAGGGTCCTGGCGGAGTTCCCATCGGTTCTGGCACCGCAGTTCACAGCAGCCATGCCCAGGCATGGCGTTCAGCACCACATCCCGACACAGGGACCACCCCTCCATGCCCGTGCTCGGCGGCTTCCCCCGGACAAGCTCCGACTGGCGAAGGAGGAGTTCCAGAGAATGGAGGAATTGGGGATCATCCGGCGGTCCGACAGCCCCTGGGCTTCCCCCCTGCACATGGTGCCCAAAGCGACGGGGGGCTGGAGACCGTGCGGCGACTACCGCAGGCTGAACGAGGCTACCACACCGGACCGCTACCCTGTGCCGCACATTCAGGACTTTGCGGCAAACCTGCACGGCGCCCGGATCTTCTCCAAGGTCGACCTTGTCCGAGGGTACCATCAAATCCCGATGCATCCTGACGACGTCCCCAAGACGGCTCTCATCACCCCGTTTGGCCTCTTCGAGTTCCTCCGCATGCCGTTCGGCCTGAAGAATGCCGCACAGACGTTCCAGCGGTTAATGGACGCGGTGGGACGGGACCTGGACTTCGCGTTCATCTATTTGGATGACATCCTCATAGCCAGCGGCAGTCGTCAGGAGCATCTGTCCCACCTCCGTCAACTCTGCGCCCGACTGAGTGAGTACGGTCTTACAATTAACCCTGCCAAATGCCAGTTCGGACTTGATACCATTGACTTCCTGGGCCACAGGATTACTAAAGACGGGGCAACCCCTCTGCCCGCTAAGGTAGATGCGGTCCGCCACTTCCCCCGACCCACCACGGTCAAAGGCCTTCAGGAATTCGTAGGTATGGTCAATTTCTACCGCCGCTTCCTCCCTTCAGCTGCCCGGATCATGCGCCCCCTGTTCGCCCTGATGTCGGGTCCGAGCAAGGACATTACCTGGGACGAGGAGTCCGCCGCCGCTTTCGTTCAAACGAAGGAAGCTTTGGCTGACGCCGCAATGCTAGTACATCCCAGAATGGACACTCCTACCGCCCTCACAGTGGACGCATCAAACACGGCAGTCGGTGGGGTGCTGGAGCAGCTCATCGCAGGTCGCTGGCAACCCCTGGCGTTTTTCAGCAAACACCTGCGGCCACCCGAGCTCAAGTACAGTGCTTTTGACCGGGAACTGTTGGCGCTCTACCTGGCAATCCGGCATTTCAGGTACTTCCTAGAAGGTCGGCCCTTCACCGCGTTCACGGACCACAAACCGCTTACCTTTGCGTTTACGAAAGCATCCGACCCCTGGTCATCCCACCAGCAACGCCACCTGTCCTACATCTCTGAATACACAACGGATGTCCGGCACGTCTCGGGTAAGGACAATGTCGTGGCGGATGCGCTCTCTCGCCCTACCGTTCATGCCCTTTCCCAAGGGGTAGACTTTGAGGCACTGGCAGAGGCACAGCAGGTAGATGAGGAGATTCCGAGTTACAGGACTGCAGTCTCTGGTTTGCAGCTCCAGGACTTCCCCGTGGGCCCAGGTGAGAGGACCCTACTCTGTGACGTCGCCACCAACCAGCCCCGTCCGGTCGTCCCCGCAGCCTGGCGGCGACGGGTTTTCGACTCCATTCATAACTTGGCGCATCCCTCCATCCGGACAACTGTCCGGATGGTTTCCAGCAGGTTCGTTTGGCACGGACTCCGCAAACAGGTCAGTGAATGGGCCAGGACGTGCATGCACTGCCAGACGGCCAAGGTTCAGCGGCACACCAAAGCCCCACCGCAGCAGTTCCATCCCACCCACCGGCGTTTCGACCACATTCATGTGGATATCGTGGGCCCCCTGCCAGTGTCGCGCGGAGCGCGTTACCTCCTGACTATCGTGGACCGGTTCACAAGATGGCCAGAGGCGGTCCCGCTCACCGACACCACCTCCGAATCTTGCGCCCGAGCCCTGATCGCCACCTGGATATCCCGCTTTGGTGTACCAGCCCACATTACCTCCGACAGGGGCGCCCAGTTCACCTCCAGCCTGTGGTCAGCTATGGCCAGCCTTTTGGGGACTCAGCTGCACCACACCACTGCCTACCACCCACAGTCGAACGGGCTAGTGGAGCGTTTCCACCGTCACCTGAAGTCGGCCCTCATGGCCCGCCTGCGAGGAGCCAACTGGGCGGACGAGCTTCCCTGGGTCCTTCTCGGCATCCGCACAGCGCCCAAGGACGACCTGCACGCCTCGTCGGCCGAGTTGGTATACGGCGCGCCCCTGGCCGTCCCCGGGGAGTTCCTACCAGCCCCGAGGGGGCAAGAGGAAGAACCCGCTGCAGTCCTGGGCAGACTTCGCGAGAAGCTCGGTAACCTGGCCCCCATACCCACTTCACAGCATGGGCGGCACCCGACCTGCGTACCCAAAGACCTACGGAACTGTAAGTTTGTGTTTGTACGAAGGGGCGGGCATCGGCCACCGCTGCAGCGGCCATACGAGGGGCCGTTTACGGTGCTCCGGAACAACGGGTCCACGTTCGTGCTGGACGTTGGGGGGAAGGAGGAGGTTTTCACGGTGGACCGCCTCAAGCCGGCCCATGTGGACCTGGCGCAACCGGCCGAGTTTCCGGCGCCTCGGCGCAGAGGCCGACCTCCCAAGCAGGTTCTGGCCCAGGCTGTGGACATTGGGGGGTGTATCGCCGGTTCTGGGGGGGGGTTATGTGGCGGCTCATTTCCTAGCGTATGCGAACCGACTCACAATTAGATAGCCTACGGGGGTTTGCGAGCACAGAGCTTTGGAGCCTCTTCGCCATGGGGGGCCGGTTGACAGAGGCTTAAAAGTGAGGCTGAAGTTTTCGAATAAAGTTTTTTCCTTCGACTGCAGTTACCGACTCCGTGTCGTAATTTTAGCGCTGTTTGTAGCACACCGCTACAACCTTACGTTTCTTGAACAGTCTGTAATCTCTACAAATTTGCTCCTCTAAATGCCATGGACTGTAATACAATCCCAGTGAAATACTCACTCCGAATGCATGTTTCAATATTTTTTTAAGTAGAAATACCTTCTCCAACTGCATGTTTTAGTATTTTTTTTAAAGTAGAAATATCTTTTCCTCTTGGCATCTTAGGTCTCACCAACAACAGCTTGCCTCTAGATGTAAACATTCCAAAGTACTTCAAAGGAATGTTATCAAACTGTATTTGATACTAAGCCACATCAGGAGGAAAAGAGGAAGTCTTTAAGGAGTGCCTTAAAACAAGCAGCCAGGGATTGAGCAGATTGGTTTATATAGGGAGTTCCATAACTTGGGCCTAGCCAGCTGAAGGCACAGCTGCCATTAGTCTAAGTAACAGAATGGTAAAAAGACAGATTTGGTGGGCTGAAAAGAGGAAGGGTGCATCTCTATGGTATGAAGATTGAGAGCTCTCAGATGGTTGTAGAGCTGGAGGTAAAGAGGAATCAGAGAGATCATGGAGGAATTTTGAATGAGGCTAAGCAAAAAGCAAAGGTATATAACAAGATCAGTAACCACCATGGGTCAGGGAGCCTTTTATCATGTTATTTGCAGAGAGTTGTACTGAGGTCAGCCACACGTTCTAGAGCAGTTATAAACTGACTGCCCAGTGTTGGCTGATGTCAGGCAGCTATGGCTGTAAAGTCCACTGAGAGCAGCTGAGAAATGGCCTGGCCTAGGTTTAGACACTACATCTCCACTGGATCAAGACATCACACTGTTAAGACCAGAGGGCAGTTGGTGTGCAACAGCCACCCCAAGTTTAAAGAAATTGCACTCAGGCATCTCCCATTCTTTACTACAATGCAAGCAAATAAATTCTCATCAACCCAAGAGGACAGCATGAGTCAGCAATGGAAGGCTTTCACCAAGAATCAGTGCCCTGCCTTGAGCACAGGGGGGCTGAAGGGCCTGTTTCTATTTCCACACCAATCACTATCAATAAATTCCCATTTGGTCTGTAGCCTACCATGTCTCAGCAATTCAAATACTCATCCGGATGCTTCTTAAATGTTGTGAGTGCATTTGCCTCCACCATATTACCTAGCACTGTATTCCAGCTTCCAACCACGCTCAGGTGAAAAAATTCTTCAGTAGATCTCATAATCTCTTACACCTCATCTGTCCTCTGGCATGGGCAAATAACAAGGTAGTTGTTAAATTGTTTTAGCTTATGTGAGTGTCTCGATGAGTGGATTTAGCTTCATGACAAGAAGCTGGTGATTTAAAACCAAGCTACGCAGGAATTACTTTTTACAGAGAACAGAACAGCTTTGGAATTCTCTGTCCTAGGGAATTGTGGAGCATAGACACATCTTTGAAAGATCGAAAAATTGAGGGTTTTGGCACTCAAGTAGTTGAGCCCTTGGGTAGATCATCCATAAATATATTGAATGGTACACTAGGCTAGATAAGAGGGTCTGAGCTAAAAGGAGACATTGGATAAACTTGGGTTGGTCACACTAGAGAAGGGTTCCCAACCTGGGGTCCACGGATTCCTCAGCTAATGTTTGGGGTCCATGACATAAAGAGGGTTGAGAACCCCTAGCCTAGAGCATTGAAGGGCAAGGGGAGATCTGGTAGAGGCTTTTAAAATTATGAGAGGCATATTCAGATACATTAGACATACAGAATCTAATGGGTAGAAATATCAAACACCAGAAGACATTGTTTTAATTTTGGGGGGGCGGGGGAAGGGTTTAGGAGCTTAAAGGTGGCTGACAAGTTTTGTTATTTTTTTTTATTATGTGGACAATAGTAGATGCCTGGAACAGGTTACCAGAGTTAGTGGTGGATTCAGACAGTCTGATGGAGTTTGAGAGACACATGAATATGAAGGGAATATAAATGGAAGATACACAGACAAAGGGCATTTCATATAAATTGGCATCAAGATCAGCATAACATTGTGGGCCAAATGGCCTATCTAGTGCTATACAGTTAGGTGTTCTATGTCAAGGTTCTATGACACCTATAGACCTCTACATCAAGATTCATTTTTAGCTTAATTCTCCCAAGGAATGGTATCTGTCCTAAGCATGACCTTGCACTTTCCAGAACTACATTGCATCTGCCAGTGTCCTTGGCAGGTTAAAAATAACCTTCACCCCATCAACAACGATAGTTTTCTTGTCATGTGCAGACCTACTAATTGAACCTCCTACGCTGATGTCCAAGAATCAGGGATTCAAGGCCCAATCCCCACTTCAGTAGCCCAAGTACAGATTCAGCAGTTGCCAAAGGGGTTGGCACTGAGCAAGCAAAACACCTAGCTTGGAGGGCCACCCTTAAGAGGGACTTTAAACAAAGACTCTGTCTGTTCCCTAAGCTACATGGACAAGGATCATCTGCTCACTGTTTCAAAGGAGAGTTCACTACATTCCTAAAGTCCAGGGCCAATATTTATCCTTGAGCTAATATTATTAATAAACAGATTGTCTGCCCATTCTTACAAGGCAGTTGAACACAAACTGATTGTCTTTCATCCTAAAGAGTAGCAGGAACTGCAATTGGCTGCAAAGTATTTAGGATCAAAGAGAACTAGATGTCACAGATGCCTTAGTAAATTCAGATCAACCTTTTTTATCTTCGCTGCCACACCCTAGAGATTCCAAAGCTCATTCTGGCCACTAAGGTCATGGGATGGCAGGGTAACATAGCAGTAAGCATAACGTTTTGCAGCCCCACCAACCGGGGTTCAATTTCTGCTGCTGTCTGGAAGGAGTTTGTATGTTTTTCTGATAATCATTTGGGTTTCCTCCAGATGATCCCATTTCCTCTCACATTTCAAAGACATAAGTGTTAGCTTTAGCAATTTGTGGGCATGCAATGTTGGCAGCAGAAGCACGGTGACACTTGCATGCTGCCCCCAGCACATCCTTGGACTTCGTTGGTTGGTGACACAAACAACACATTTCACTGTATCAGCATAGGTGTGACAAACAGAGCTAATCTAATCTAAAGTGCAGATAGTGTTGTGGGAAACGTGACGGATGGTGTGAACAGCAAGATTGCAAAAACAACAGTTGATACACATAGCTAATGGTTATAGGGCAGGTACAAAACCGACTATAAACTTCTTCAAGACAATATTGGTGGAAGATGATATTTCTTGATACCACACCCAAAGAGGAAGGCAGTCAGACCAGTTTGTTGCATGACGTCTATGTTAAAGACAAACTAAATCTGCAAGAGAAAATTTTTCCACGGCTTATGAGCTGCCCTGAGGTCTGCAATTGGATGGTGTCCAGGTACAGCACATTCAAGAATATGATGAGATATTGATGAAGCAGACTGTATTTATGGAACTTGACAGGGATATTTCTCTGATCTGGATTGTCTAGAACCTGTAGACAGAGCCTCAGCATTTAGGGTCATTTTTTTAGGGCAACTATGAAAAGGAATTTTGTCACCCAGAGGAGAATGGATCTTTGAAATTCTCTTCCCAGGGTTCAGTCACTAATTATATTCACAAAAGAGGTTGGAAGTTATGCTGAGTTTTTAAAAAACTAATCAGGTATGATCCTACTGAGTGTTGAAACAGACACAAGGGACTGAAAAGACTTATTGTTTCTGTTTCCTATGTTCTTAAGACAGAATGGCAGAACAGAGTGAAGTGAATTTTTAGCTCTACCTCAGAAATCCTCACCTCCTCCACTCTGTGTCTCCTAACAAATTGCTGACAGCCCTTTCACAGAGAAATAAATGGAACACAAGAATTGTGATAAATAGATCACACACAGATTAGAAATCAGTAACCATAGGGCACCATTGAGATCGGAGATGAGCTTTCAACTATTAGTAAATTATACTAAGAACAGATTACTATCCAAGTGTATATAGAAAAGATTACTGATGTTATAAAGATAGGTTGGTTAACAAGTTCCAAGGATCTTGCGAAGGGTTCGATTACGTGAGTGGACAAGAATATGGTAGATGGAATAAGTGTGGGAAAATCTGAAGTTCTTCACTTTGGAAGAGAAAATCAAAAAGCATTTTAAAGGCTGTGAAAGTACTATGCATTGATACAAAGTGACCTTGGAGTGCTCCTACATGACACACAAAAGGTAGCATGCAGACAGCAAGTAGCGGCCTTTATTACAGGAGTAGAGAGCAAGGATTCCCAATCTTGGGACAATGGACTCCTTGCTTAATGATTTTGGTCCATGGCATCAAATACATTGAGAACGCTTAGTATAGCTATTAAAAGTAGGGACATTTTGATGCAATTTTATAGGATGCTGGCAAGACCAGATCTGGAGTACATATAGTTTTTGTTCCAATGATGTTAACAATTGGGTCATGGGTGGGGAGGGGAGGGGATAGACAACCAGTGCAGAGTACCCCTGTAGCTGGGTGAGGGTGGGAATGACCTGGTAGAGAAAGGCCACAACAATCAGTTCTCTGGCTCTTTGACTCAGAAGGGAAGTGGGGAGAAGAGACAAGCTGTAGTCATAGCAGATTCAATGGTTAGGAGAACAGACAAGAGGTTCTATGGATGAGAATGAGATACTTGGATGGTATGTTGTGCCCCAGGTGCCAGGGTCAGGGACATCTCAGATCAAATATAGAGCATTCTTAAATGGGATGGTGAGTAGCCAGTGGTTGTGGTCCACATCTGTACCAATGACATTGGTAAGAGGGAAGATGACATCCTGCAAAGTGAGTTCAGAAGTTAGGTGCTAAGGTAAAGGACAGTACCTCCAGGGTTGTGATCTCAAGATTTCTACCCATTCCACATTCCAGTGAGGCCAGAATTAGGCAGTTAAAGCAATGGTGCAGGAGGAAGAGCATCAGATTATAGGATCATTGGTCTCTCTTCCAGGGAAAGTGGAATCTGTACAAAAAAGACAATTTGCATCTAAACCGGAGGTGGACTAACATTCTTGCAGAAACATTTGCTAGTACTAAACAGCTGGGTTTAACCTGGAGTTGCAAGGGGATGGAAACAAGAGCCGATAGTGTAATGGTTGAGGAGAAAGATTTTATTAAGCCTACATACAAAGTCAGAAATGCAAATGTTAAGTATGGTGGGACTAATGTTCTGAGCTGTGTATATTTCAATGCAAAGAGTATTGTAGGAAAGATGAATGAGCTTAGGGCATGGATCAGTGAGGGAAATTATGATATTGTAGCCATTAGTGAGACTTGTTGCAAGAGGGACAGGACTAGCAGTTCAATGTACTGAGGTTCTGTTGTTTTAGATGTGATAGAGTGGGAGGGGTTAAGGGGGAGGGATAGCATTACTAGTTAGGGAAAATATCATGACAGTGCTCAGTCGGGATAGACTGGAGAGCTTGTCTCATGAGGCTTTATCAGTAGAACTGAGGAATGAGAAAGATATGACCAAGTTAATGACCAATTTATAGACAGATCACAGACTGTTGCAAGAATACAACGTAAGTGATTTTGACCTTCTACATATTGAATGGGACTCCCGTACCATAAGAGGACTGGGTGGGAAAAAGTTCATTAAATGTGTTCAGGAGGGCTTCCTTAATCAGCTCATAGAAGTCCCAACTAGAGAGAATGTGATTCTAGATTTCCTATTAGGGAATGGGATAGGGCAGGTGACAGAAGTTTTAGTAGGGGAACACTTAGGATCTAGTAATCATAAAGCCATTATTTTCAAGATAATTCTGGAGAATGATAGTTCTGGTCCTCCAGTTGAGATTCTAAATTGGAGAAAGCCCAATATGGCTTGTATTAGAAAGGATCTGGCAAGTGTGGATCATGACCAGTTCTTTTCTGGCAAACGTGTACTTGGTAAGTGGGAGGCCTTCAAAAGTGAAATTTTGAGAGTACAGAGTTTGAATGATCCCATTAGAATAAAAGGGAAGGATAACAGGTTTAAAGAACCTTGGTTTTTGAAAGATATTAAGGCCCCAATTAAGAAGGAGGTGCATATCAGCAAAGGACAAATGAGGTACATGAAGAGTATAAAAAATGCAAGAGAACACCTACAAAGGAAATTAGGAATGTTAAATGAAGGCATAAGTTTGCTCTAGCAGACAAGATAAAGAAGAATCCCAAGGGCTTCTACAGATATATTAAAAGCAAAAAGATAGCGAAGGACAAATCTGGCTCTCTTGAAAATCAGAATTATGATCTACACATGCCAAAAGAGACAGACACAAAGTCTACAGATTTGAGGCAATGCAAGGTTATGGACCCTATACAGGTTACAGAAAAAGTAGTGTTTTCTGTGGTTGAGGCAGATAAATCTCTATGGCTTGACAAGATGTTCCCTTGGACACTGTGGGAGCCTAGTGCAGAAATTGCAGGGGTCCTAGCAGAGATATTTAAAATGTCCTTAACAACAGTTGAGTTGCCAAAGGATAGGAGGATAGCTAATGTTGTTCCGTTGTCTAAGAAAGGCAGTAAGATATTATAGGCTGGTGAGCCTGATATCAGTAGTGGGTAAATTATTGGAAGGTATTCTTAGGGACTAGCTTTGTAAGTATTTGGATAAACAGAGACTGATTGGGCATAGTCAACATGGCTTTGTGTATGGTACAGTACATCATGTCAAACCAATTTTATAGAGTTTTTAAAGGAAGTTACCAGGAAAGCTGATGAAGGCAATGCAGTGCATGTTGTCTACCATAGAACTATAGAACATTACAGCACAGAAGCAGACCTTTTGGCCCTGCCGAACCATTTTTCTGCCTAGTCCCACTAACCTGCACCTGAACCACATCTCTCCATACACCTCTCATCCATGTACCTGTCCAAATTTTTCTTAAATGTTAAAAGTGAGCCCGCATTTACCACTTCATCTGGCAGCTCATTCCACACTCCCCTATAAAGAAGCCACTCACTAATGTTCCTTTTAAACTTTTCCCCCTTCACCCTTAACCCATGTCCTCTGGTTTTTTCTCCCCTAGCCTCAATAGAAAAAGCCTGCTTGCATTCACTACACCTATCATAATTTTATATACCTCTATCAAATCTCCCCTCATTCTTCTACACTACAGGGAATAAAGTCCTAACCTATTAAATCTTTCTCTGTAACTCAGTTTCTCAAGTCCTGGCAACATCCTTGTAAACCTTCTCTACACTCTTTCAACCTTATTAATATCCTTCCTGTAATTCAGTGACCAAAACTGAACACAATACTCCAAATTCAGCCTCATCAATGTCTTATACAACCTCACCATAACATTCCAACTCTTATACTCAATACTTTGATTTATAAAGGCCAATGTACCAAAAGCTCTCTTTACTGCCCTATCTACCAGTGATGCCACTTTTAGGAAATTTTGTATTTGTATTCCCAGATCCCTCTGTTCTACTTCAGTCCTCAGTGCCCTTCAATTTACCTTGTATGTTCTACCTTGGTTTGTCCTTCCAAAGTACAATACCTCACGCTTGTCTGTATTAAACTCCATCTGCCATTTTTCCAGCTGGTCCAAATCCCTCTGCAAGCTTTGAAAACCTTCTCCACTGTCCACTACACCTCCAGTCTTCATATCATCAGCAAATTTTATGATCCAATTTACCACATTATCATCCAGATCATTGAAATAGATGGCAAATAACAATGGCCCCAGCACTGATCCCTGTGGCACACCACTATTCACAGGCCTTCACTCAGAGAAGCAATCCTCCAATACCACTCTCTGACTTCTCCCATTGAGCCAAAGACTAATCCAATTTACTACCTCACCATGTATACCTAGCGACTGAATCTTTCTAACTAACCTCCCATGCGGGACCTTGTCATAGGCCTTATTGAAGTCCATGTAGACAACATCCACTGCCTTCCCTTCATCCACTTTCCTGGTAACCTCCTCAAAAAACTCTTCATAGATTTGTTAAACATGACCTACCACGCACAAAGCCATGTTGACTCTCCCTAATAAGTCCCTGTCTATCTAAGTACTTAGTACTCCTTCCAATAATTTACCTACTACTGGTGTCAAACTTACCTGCCAATAATTTCCCAGAATACTGTTAGAGCCTTTTTTAAACAACGGAACAACATGAGCTATCCTCCAATCCTCTGGCACCTCACCCATAGATACTGACATTTTAAATATATCTGCCAGGGCCCCTGCAATTTCAACACTAGTCTCATTCAAGGTCCGATGGAATACCCTGTCAGGTCCTGGGGACATCTACTCTAATCTGCCTCAAGATAGCAAGCACCACCTCCTCTTCAATCTGTATAGGTTCCATGACCTCACTACTTGTTTGCCTTATTTCCCTTGACTCCATGCCGGTTTCCTTAGTAAATACAGATGCAAAAAAAAACCCATTTAAGATCTCCCCCATTTCTTTTGGTTCCTTACACAGCCGACCGCACTGATCTTCAAGAGAACCAATTTTATCCCTTACTATCCTTTTGCTCTTACTATTCTTGTAGAAGCTCTTTGGATTATCCTTCACCTTGACTGCCAAAGCTACCTCATGTCCTCTTTTAACCCTCCTGATTTCTTAAGCTATTTTTTGCACTTTTTATACTTCTCAATCACCTTATTTGCTCCGTTTCATATATATGTCATACATCTCTCTCTTCTTCTTTGTCAGAGTTCCAATATCCCTCGAGAACCAAGGTTCCTTAATCTTATTTACTTTGCCTTTAATCCTGACAGGAACATACAAACTCTGCACTCTCAAAATTTCTCTACTGAAGGCCTCCCACTTACCAATGACAACCTTGCCAGAGAACAACCTGTAGATCTAATATTGCATCCTCTCTAGTCGGTACCTCTATATATTGATTTAGAAAACTTTCCTGAACACATTTTATAAACTCTTTAACCCATCTAGACCTTTAACAGTATGGGAGTCCTAATCAATATGTGGAAAATTAAAATCCCCTACTAACACAACTTTATGTTTATCACTGCAGTTGTCTGCTATCTCTCTGCAGTTTTGCTCCTCCAATTCTCGCTGACTATTGGGTGGTCTAGAATACAACCCCATTAATGTGGTCATACCTTTCCTGTTTCTCAGCTCCACCCACATGGCCTCGGTAGACAAGCCCTCAAATCTGTCCTGCCTGAGCACTGCTATAACATTTTCCCTGACTAGCAATACCACCCCTCCACCCTTCATCCCTCTGCCTCTGTGATGTCTGAAACATCGGAACCCTGGATCACTAAGCTGCCAGTCCTGCCCCTCCTGTAGCCAAGTTTCACTAATAGCTACAATGTCATAATTCCACGAGTCAATCCACGCCCTCAGCTCGTGCCTTCCCCACAATACTCGTCACATTGAAACAGACACACCTCAGAAGATTATTACCACCACACACAACCCTTCTATTTGTGACTTTGCATGAACCTTTAACATCATTTATTTTCACCCCCACTCCACTATCTGTTCTGGCACTCTGGTTCCCACTCCCTGCAAAACTAGTTTAAACCACCCCCCCCAATAGCACTAACAAACCTCCCTACAAGATATTGGTCCTCTTGTAGTTCAGGTGCAACCCATCTCTCTTGTACAGGTCCGCCCATCTCTCTTGTACAGGTCCCACCTGCCCCAGAAGAGGTCCCAATGATCCTGAAATCTGAAACCCTGCTTCCTACACCAGTTCCTCAGCCTCGTGTTCATCCTCCAGAGCATCCCACTCTTACCTTCACTGGCACGTGGCACAGGTAGCAATCCTGAGATTACCACCCGAGATCCTGCTTTTTAACTTCCTACCGAGCTCTCTATACTCACTCTTCAGGACCTCCTCACTCTTTTTTCCTTCACTGGCTTGAGGGCCAGTGAGCGGGAGCAGGAGCAACTGGAGGTGGAGGGAGGCTGAGGGGATCAGAAAAGATCTTAAATTAAGAGAGAAAGAAAAAATTTTGGGGGGGTTATATGGGAGGCGGGGTTTGAGGGTCGGCACAACATTATGGGCTGAAGGGCCTGTATTGTGCTGTACTATTCTATGTCATTGGTACCGATGTGTACCATGATATCTGACTGCTTGCCCTCCCATTTCAGAATGCTGTGCACGCAATCAGAGACATCCCTGACCCTGGCGCCCGGGAGGCAACAAACCATCCGGGAGTCTCTGTCATGACCACAGAACCTCTTGTCTGTACCTCTTACTATTGAGTCCCCTATCACTACTGTTCTCCTCTTCTTCACCCTCCCTTTTGAACTGCAGAACCAGACTCAGTGCCAGAGATCTGGCTGCCACAGCTTGTCCCAGGTAAGTCATCCCCTGCCCCCCAACAGTATCCAAATTGGTATACTTGTTGAGGGGAATGGCCACAGGAAAAACCTGCTCTGACTGCCCATTGCCCTTCCCTCATCTACACGGACTTTAGCAGAGCCTTTAGCAAGGTCCTGTACGGGAGGTTGGTCAAGAAGTTTCAGTCATTTGGTACTAATTATGAGGTAGTACATTGAATTAGATATTGGCTCTGCAGTAAAAACCAGAGAGTGATCATAAGACGGTTGCCTCTCTGACTGGAGGCCTGTGACTTCTGGTGAGCCAGGCATTGATGCCAGATCCATTGTGGTTTGTCATCAATAGCAACGATCTGGAAGAACAAACTTGTGAATGACCCCAAGACTGGGGGTGTAGTGGACAGTGCTTGCAATGGGATCTGGGCCAGTTTTTAAAAATGGGCAAAAAATGGCAGTTGGAATTTAATACGTACAAGTTGGGGTGTTGTTTTTTGGGAGGACAAATCAGGGTAGGACCTACATGGTGAACAGAAGGATACTGAGGAGTCTGGTAGAATAGAGGGACCTGGGAATACAGATCCATAATTCATTGAAAGAGGCATCACAGATTCATAAAGGCAGCTTTTGGCCTTCGTAAATCAGATCAGAGTACCAAGTACAGGAGTTGGGATGTTATGTTGACATTGTATAAGACATTGGTGAGGCCTAATTTGGAGTATTGTGTCCAGTTTTGTTCACCTCTCTGCCTGAAAGATCAGAATAAAAATCAGGTTGAATATCACTGGTGTTATGTCATGAAATTTTTTTAACTTAGCAGCAGTACAATGCAATACATGGTCAGTATAGAAAAAACTGAATTACAGTTTATCAAACTGTAAATAGTTAAGTTAAAATATGTAGTGCAAAAACAGAAATAAAATGTCAATAAATTGTGTAAGGTGTGGGAAACAAGTAAGGAAGTTATGGAACCTATGACAATTAAAGAGGTGGAAGTACTGGCACTTTTAAGAAATTTAAAAGTGGATAAATCTCCGGGTCCTGACAGGATATTCCCCAGGACCTTGAGGGAAGTTTGTGTAGAGATAGCAGGAGCTCTGACGGATATCTTTCAGATGTCATTAGAAACGGGGATTGTGCCAGAGGATTGGCGTATTGCTCATGTGGTTCCATTGTTTAAAAAGGGTTCTAGAAGTAAGCCTAGCAATTATAGACCTGTTAGTTTGACATCAGTGGTGGGTAAATTAATGGAAAGTATTCTTAGAGATAGTATTTATAATTATCTGGATAGACAGGATCTGATTAGGAGTAGCCAGCATGGATTTGTGCGTGGAAGGTCATGTTTGACAAACCTTATTGAATTTTTTGAAGAAGTTATGAGGAATGTTGACGAGGGTAAGGCAGTGGATGTAGTCTATATGGACTTCAGCAAGGCCTTTGACAAAGTTCCACATGGAAGGTTAGTTAAGAAGGTTCAGTCGTTAGGTATTAATGCTGGAGTAATAAAATGGATTCAACAGTGGCTAGCTGGGAGATGCCAGAGAGTAGTGGTGGATAATTGTTTATCGGGATGGAGGCCGGTGACTGGCGGGGTGCCTCAGGGATCTGTTTTGGGCCCAATGTTGTTTGTAATATACATAAATGATCTGGATGATGGGGTGGTAAATTGAATTAGTAAGTATGCTGATGGTACTAAGGTAGGAGGTGTTGTGGATAATGAGGTGGGTTTTCAAAGCTTGCAGGGAGATTTATGCCGGTTAGAAGAATGTGCTGAACGTTGGCAGATGGAGTTTAATGCTGAGAAGTGTGAGGTTCTACATTTTGGCAGGAATAATCCAAATAGAACATACAAGGTAAATGGTAGGGCATTGAGGAATGCAGTGGAACAGAGAGATCTAGGAATAACAGTGCATAGTTCCCTGAAGGTGGAGTCTCATGTAGATAGGGTGGTGAAGAAGGCTTTTGGAACGCTGGCCTTTATAAATCAGAACATTGAGTACAGAAGTTGGGATGTAATGTTAAAATTGTACAAGGCATTGGTAAGGCCAAATTTGGAATATTGTGTGCAGTTCTGGTCACCGAATTATAGGAAAGATATCAATAAATTAGAGAGATTGCAGAGACGATTTACTAGGATGTTACCTGGGTTTCAGCACTTAAGTTACAGAGAAAGGTTGAACAAGTTAGGTCTCTATTCATTGGAGCGTAGAAGGTTGAGGGGGGATTTGATTGAGGTATTTAAAATTTTGAGAAGGATAGATAGAGTTGACATGAATAGGCTGTTTCCATTGAGAGTAGGGGAGATTCAAACGAGAGGACATGATTTGAGAGTTAGGGGGCAAAAGTTTAAGGGAAACACGAGGGGGTATTTCTTTACTCAGAGAGTGATAGCTGTGTGGAATGAGCTTCCTGTAGAAGTTGTAGAGGCCAGTTCAGTTGTGTCATTTAAGGTAAAATTGGATAGGTATATGGACAGGAAAGGAGTGGAGGGTTATGGGCTGAGTGCGGGTAGGTGGGACTAGGTGAGATTAAGAGTTTGGCACGGACTAGGAGGGCCGAGATGGCCTGTTTCTGTGCTGTGATTGTTATATGGTTATATAAGATTGAAAGAATGCAGAGACAATTTACTAGGATGTTGCCAGGACTTGAGGACCTGAGTTATAGGGGAAGATTGAAGGGGTAGGACTTTATTCCCTGGAGTGTAGAAGAATGAGAGGAGACTTGATGGAGGTACACAAAATTATGACGGGTATAGCTAGGATGAATACAAGTAAGCTTTCTCCATGAGGTTGAGTGAGACTAGAACTAGAGGTCATGGGTTAAGGGTGAAAGGTGAAATGTTTAAAGGAAACATGAGGGGGAACTTCTTCACTCAGAGGGTGGTGAGAGTGTTGAATGAACTGCCAGCAGAAGAGATGAATGCAAGGTCGATTTCAAAATTTCAGAGAAGTTTGGATAGATACATGGGAGGTGTATGGAGGGCTATCGTCCAGGTGCAGATCAATGAGACTAGGCAGAATAACAGTTCAGCACAGACAGGATGAACTGAAAGGCCTGTTTCTGTGTTGTAATTTCTATGACTCTAATACAGGCTGTTCCCAGTTAATGAATGTGTTCCATTTGTATAGATGTTCTTAAGTTGGTTTTATCCTCAGAAATCACCCAATACGATAATTATACCTCCATAGTATTGTAATGAGCATCAAAACACACAAGAATAATGACTATAAAGTGGAGAGATGAAACTAGTTCTGGATTATGTGGCATGATCTTCTCCAAAGGATTGACAGGGTGCATGTCAAGAGGATATTTCCCTCATGGGTTTACTAGAACTAGGGTGAGTATCCTAGACAGCTATGGAGGTAGAATCATTGATTATAGAACAGTTACAGCACAGGAACAGGCCCTTCGGCCCATGATGTCATGCCAAACTAATTAAACTAGTAATTAAATATCTAAGTAATCTAATCCTTTCTGCCAGAAGAGCAGCACCATAGTGTAGTACTTAGCAGAACGCTTTACGGTACCCAGCGACCCAGGTTCAATTCCCATCACCGTCTGTATGGAGTTTGTACATTCCCCCATGACTGCATGGGTTTCCCCTGGGTGTACCAGTTTCCTCCCACAGTCCAAAGATGTACACATTGGTAGGTTAATAGGACTTTGTGGATTGTCCCATGATTAGAGTAGATTCAAATCAGGGGATTGCTGGGCGGCATAGCTCAAAAGGCCAGAAGGGCCTACTCTGCACTATATCTCATTGAATAAATAAATTCAAGACAGGATGACAGTTATTTAAACAACAAAAGTTTGGGAAAGACTAAGATGGAAGCAGATATAATAGGAACTTTAAAAGGGGAACTTAATAAACATCTGAGATCGTTTACATAGCACAGATGCAGCTTCTTCAGTTCACTCTTTTATGCCAATCAAGAAACCCATCTAGTAAGTCCAATTTGCTTACATATGACCTACAGTATATCCCTCTAAATCTTTCCTGCCCATGCACCTGTCCAACTGTCTTTCAAACATCATAATCGTACCTTCTCCTATATTCTCCTCTGACAGTTTGTTCCATATACTGTGTGTGGAAAACTTGCCCCTCAGAACTGCTTTAAATCTTTTCCCTTACACTGTAAACTATAACTTGAGGTTGCAAATCAGATGGCCATGCCCAGTTAAACATTCCTATTCATCTCCTTTTTTATAAAGAATCTCATTGGCCATTCTAACCATCACTAAACTGACTGTGGAAATATTTAGCAAGACAAGCAGTAGAACTAAAACAGGAGTTGCTATTCCAGGCGGGGTGGGTGAGTGAAACACTTTGGCAGAAGCTTTGATGAGGCATCTATAAGCCAAAACGTTCACTCTGGTTTTCTTTACAGATGCTGCCACCGTTCGCTACTTTCATTTCAAATTACATCTGCAGTTTTTTTTTTAATTTGAATGAATCTAGTAAACTTTTTTTAAAATTGTCTCCATTTCATTGACATCCTTCCTTAGCACACACTGGCCAGATGTGGTCTCACTAGTGGCCTGTGTGACTAAAGCACATCCTCAATACCTTCACATGCAATCAGTAATGGCACTGTTAGCTTTCTGAACTTCCTGCTGAAACCTAAATCCCTCCACACTAGATGGTCGCCTTTCATACCTTGTTTACGTAAGAGACTGTCTAAATGTTCAAAGGTTGTATCTGATTTCATCATCTCCACTGGCATAGAGTTCCATGTATTAATAGCTCTTTGTTAAAAAATATTCCATTTATCAGATCTTTGCCCACTTACTTATCCTATCTGTATCACTCTGTGTTGTCTTCACATCTTCCTTTTCATCCTAAACACAAGAGTTTCTGCAGATATTGGAAATCTTGAGCAACACACACAAAATGCTGGAGGAACTCAGCAAGTCAGGTAACACCTATGGAGGGAAATAAACAGTTGACCTTTTGGGCTGAGACCCTTCATCTGGACTGGAAAGCAAGAATGCGGAAGCCAGAATGAGAATGTTGGTGAAGAGAAGGTGGTATACTCAGCCCAAATTTTTAACTGTTAAAAAACTTTGAACTGTTTATTCATCTCCAGAGATGCTGCCTTGCTGAATTCATCCAGCATTCTGTGCGTGTTATTTCCCTTTCATCCTATCTTTTTAACAACCATGCATTTGCTGCTTTACTCCACATTCAGTTGGAGATCTCTTTCAATTACCTGGCACAGACAGGATGGGCTCAATGGCCTTCTCCACTTACATAGGTAGAGAAGGACATGGACCTTGTTTGGGCAGATAGGGTTAACGTAGGTCTGGAAGGGCCTCTGTCTGTGCCATACAGCTTCATGACTGTGGGAAATCATAAAGAGGTTAGATTCACTGATAGCAAATTTTTGGCTACGTGACAAGACATGTAAAGGGGACTGAGAAAAAACACCACCTCTTCTCAGCTCTGAGCTAACACTTAGTGTTCTACAGCTAAGGGTGTAGGGTCAGAACACTCTCAAACATAAAATCCATTCAGTGCCCAAATCCTGAATCCAACCTATTCATTTACCATGAATCTACTGACTGTGGGGAGAGCACACCATTGGGCAAACTGACAGCTGCAGTGCAATACTGAGGGAAATATAACATTGCCTTTCAGTCGCCTCCTCCAATAAATCTAGAGAACTTGCGGTCAGGAGAACTTCCCCATGGTGAGCATCTGATTAGTTTATGCTGTTTGAGGAAGCAGCCTCTGCACTAATTGTCCATGGCCTTGCCTGCATATTCTTTTATCAGTAAATCAACTTGTAGTGTCAGTAATTGGTTGTTAAATACTTCACGCCTGGAGCTCCTGAAAGCTCTAGGAAAGAGTAGTGCCTGATATTAATGTCCAAAACTCTGAGGCAATTGGAAAGCTTGAAATGGTCACTCACATATTCTCACAAAATCTACAAATTTTGCACGGCCCCTGGCTGACCGATTCCAGGCCGGTGCCATTGACTGAGAGGTCACAGAAGAAGGAACGTAAAGATTTCATGGTGGCGGATGCTGCAACGGGAGGTCTCTGTAGTCAAGTGACTGCACTTGGTCTCTCTTTCTCTCGGTGGGGAGAGTTTGCTACCTGTTCTCGAGTTGGAGAAACTACGAATAAAAGCAATATAGCAGACTGTAACATCGTAACAGCAACCATTCACCTCCCCTTTCACTGTGAAATGGGTGACATCTCTGTCCCTTGTTCTTGCAAGAAAGAGCCTCTGGCATGTCAACTGTCAGGTAAACAATCGTTTTTGTTGACTGTAAATCAGAGTTTTGGGGGCTTTGCTATTGTTTGTTGTGTGGTGGACGCTAATGCTTTTTGCTGAAATGGGTGGGGAGGTTGATGCTTTGCTGCTGTGTGCGTGGGAGGGGGAGAAAGGGCTTTGGGGTTCTAACGTTTTTCTGTCATTCATTATTTTGGAGTTCTGTTTTCCATGGATGTCTGCAAAAACTAAATATTTCAGGCTGTATATTGTATACATATCTGATAATAAATGGAATCATAAGAAATAGCAAAGAAATAACAAATAAGAATTCTGACAAAGGGACCTATCATCTATTTATAGTGGGAGCATTAAACAGTCAGCAGAACAGGAGCAAAGAAACAGCACTTTATCCTTGCCCTGCATTTAACACCACACAGAAACAGGCTCCTCAGCCTATTCTGACCAATTACCCACACTTAGTCCATATCCCTCTAAACTTTTCCTGTGCATGCACCTGTCCAAATGCCTTTGAAATATTTAAAATGTACCGACCTCCACCATTTCCTCTGGCAGCTGGTTCCATGTACAACACTCTCTAGAAAACAAACCTGACCCTCAGGTCTCCTCTCACCTTAAATCTATACCATAGTGTTTGAGGCCTTCTGAGATTTAAAAAAAGGATGAGATATCCACCCTATCTGCTCCCCTCCAGATTTTATTAAGTTCTTTCTATAAAGTCACGCCTTAGCATCCTCTGCTCTGGAAAAATCCCAAAATCACAGAAACTAAGCGAACTGTAGAGATTCGGGGCATTTCTCTCCAATGACCTGGGGATATTTAACCTAGGCATAGAACTGGTTAACTCGGCTGTCAGCACATTTGCCGTTTGATGGAGCTCGCAGTACACTAACTGGTTAGGTGTATGATCTTTTACACATACCTCTGGACAGTGTTTGGGCCGTCCAGCTGAAGTGTAGGCACAGTAAGCAGGAAGGGGAGAGGCACCTTGGCTTTCAGAACAGCTTAGAGAAGCAACAAAAAAACAAGCTCGGCTTTGAGTACGAAAGCAATGAAGCCACAATCGAGAAGGTATCGCTGAGAAAAAGGGGAAGGAGCAAGAGTTGCAAAGCAGCAAGCCCGAAATCTTATAACAAGGCTGTTGCTCAACCGCTGCCCCCGGCACCCTTGTAAGATTAACAAGCTTAGCCTCTCTCTGAGCGGGGCACTCCGCTCCTGAATCGTCAATCACTCCAGACGCCATGCAGCGACGCAAACTAAAAGTCCCCACGAAGCAGTAAACCGCTCGCCGACCTGGGTGGGTCGCCTTCACTCAGTGGCCCAAAAAGGCTCCTCTTCCCAGCGACAGCCGCTGTTCAAGAACTCTCTGTTTCTCTCGCCCTCTCACATGAGCGCAATTTTAAATTAAATTTACCGTTCAATTTTTTTTAAGTGATAGGACCCGTCTTTAAATCTACAACTTAGTTCGTGTTTTGTAAAATTATATCCATAAGGAAGCAACACCAGCGTATTAATATTAACAGAAGATATAAACTTTAAGAGGTCACTTTTGCCGGTCTTCCCCTTTCTCGCCTCGGTTTCCTTAACACACCCGAAGGTTCATTTCAAGTGCCGGCACTAAATGATCACTCCGAGCTCTGGCAACAGGACAGCCTACTCTCAGCAATGAAGCGGTTTCGTTAAAGCAAGAACGAAAGGGAAATTATTTCAACTTTTCTTTTCTCTTACCCTTTTACTTTGTGCTCTGGGTCCAAGTAGGTGAAGTCAAGGTCGTTTTGACATAAGGATCAGCAAGTTTAAAGCGAAGCCATTTGAACTTCCTCGGCCGAAGTCTTCCTTGTGTGCTGAGGTGTGGCTGTAACTCGCTGCGAGTGAGTCAGTGGGCCGACCTTGTTCTGCTCTATTTCCCAGGAGTAGAGAAAGTACAGAACGCCACCTCTGGGTACAACTGGTGCACAGCCAGCGAATAACACCCGTCTGAAAGGTGAGCACATATGTGTGCGCGCGCAGTCTTCCTCTACAGTAATGCATGCATTTACACAAGTTATCAATACAGTTCTCCGCAGAAACGTGAGAGAAAAGACATTCATAATTCAGAGTTATGAATTATACAGCACTGGAAAAGACCCTTCGGCCCAACTCGTCCATGCTAGTCTCATTTGCCTGTATTTGACCCAAATCCCGCTAAACCTTTCCTGTCCATATACCTATCCAAATATATTTTAAACATTGTAATTGTACCTGCACTTTTTCACACCTTAAACCTGTGCCCACTAGTGCTAGGCTCCCCTATCCTGGGAAAAAGCTCAAAGTAAATTTATTATCAAAGTACATAATGTCACCATATGCAACCCTGAGATTAAATTTCTTACAGGCATTCACAGTAAGTACAAGAAGAGCAATAAAATCAATGGAAGACCCACCTAACAGGACAAACAACCAATGTACAAAAGATAACAAACTATGCAAATATAAGAAGAAAGAAAAAAGAAATAATAATATCAAATAAATAAACAATAAATATTGAGAGCGTGAGATGAAGGGTCTTTGAAAGTGAGTCTACAGATTGTGGGAACAGTTCAGTGCTGGTGAAACTGAAATGTAGTTATTTCTTGATGGTGGCAGTGAGCAGACAGCATAGACTGAATGGTGGGGGTCCTTAAAGATGGAAGCTGCTTTCCTGCAACAGTGCTCTATGTAGATGTACTCAATGGTGGGGAGGGCCTTAACCATGATGGACTGGGCTGTATACACTACTTTTTGTAGTTTTTTTTCAATGACATTGGTGGTTCCATACCAGGCTGTGATGCGACCAGTCAGTATACTCATCACTGCACATCTATAGAAATGTATTGAAGTTTTAGAGACGTGAAATCTTTGCAAACTTCTAAGAAAGTAGAGGCACTGCTGTGCTTTTTTCATAGTAGCACTTACGTACTGGACTCAGGACAGATCCTTTGAAATGATTACGCAAAGGATTTTAAAGTTGCTGACCCTCTTGAGATCTGATCCTCCTCTGGTTTCCTCCTCCTGACATCAGTAATCAGCTCCTTGGTCTTGCTGACATTGAGTGAGAGATTGTTGTTGTGGCACCATTCAGCCAGATTTCCAATCTCCCTCCTATATGCTGATTTATCAACACCTTTGATTCAGCCAACAACAGTGGTGTCACCAGCAAATTTAAATATGGCATTGGAGCTGTGACCATCTACCTTATCTATGCATCTTGTAATTTTATAAATTGTCTATAATATCACCCCTCAGCCTCTTATGCTCCATAGTAAAAAAAGGTCAAAAACTGTCCAGCCCCCTTATAACTAAAGCCCTTCAGTCCCAGTAACATCCTTATAAAGCATTTTGCACTATTTCCAGTTTAATGACATCTTTCCTACAGCAACGCAACTAGAACTGTACACAAGGAACCTTGTTGAAAGTCCATGTAGACAACATCCACTGCCCACCCTCCTCAATCATCCCTGTCAACTCTCTGAAAAATCAATCAGGTTGGTAAAATATGACCTCCTCTGCACACAGCCTTGCTGGCTATCCCGAATATCTTTGCTTTTCCAGATGGGAGTAGATGCTTTCTCCAATAATTTCTTTACCACTGACGTATGGCTCACTGGCCTATAATTTCTTGGATTGAGCCTATTGCCTTTTCAAATAGCAGAACAACATTGGCTGCATGACATGAGTGATTCTGCAGATGCTGGAAATCTTGAGCAACATACACAAATTGCTGGAGGAACATAGCAGGTCAGGCATAATCTCAACCTGATACATTGACCGTTTATTTCCCTCAATAGATGCTCCTGACTTGTTGAGTTCCTTTAGTGTTCTGTGTGTGATGGCTGCTCTCGGACTTTGACTCTGACTGAAAAGGACACAACGATCACTTCCAGGTTATTGAGAGGGGCAAAAGGGAAGATTGTTGATCTCCTCTCTTGCCTCTCAATAACCTGGAATAATCCTGTCAGGCCTATTCTTCAAAATCCCATTTCTTCCTCCTGGCCTAGAAATCAGCACAGCCTTCTCACTCTTCATATCCTTCTTCAGAGTGAATACTGATGTGGTGTACATTTTCTACTTTGCCCACCTGCTCTGGCTCCAGGCATCAATTCTATACTTTGTTCTTGATTAGCCCTACCCTCTCCTTAGTTACCCTCTTGTTGAGATTCTCTTTAATCTGACTCACCTGGAACATTTTATATCCCCTTTCTAACCTTCCTGATTCCCTGTTTCTCTCCTGTTTCCTTTATATTCCTCAAGGGCCAGCCCTTCTAAACCATGTATATGCCTCCCTTTCTTTTTTGACTAAATTTGCAACATCTCTTACCATCTAATTACTCAAACCTTGCCATCCTTGTCTCTCTTCTTCACAGGAATATGTGGGTCCTGATTTCTGACTAGCCAGCCTTTAAACAACTCCCACATGTCAGGTGTAGACTTGCACAGTAACAACTGCTCCCAATCTACTCTCCCAGCTCCTACATAATACTGGTATAATCAGCACTTTCACCTGTCCACTCTTATCCTTATCCTTAACTATCTGAAAACTCATGGAGTTATGATCATTGTTCCCAAAATACTCTCACACTAAGACTCTGATCACTACCTCATTTAAAATATAAGGACTAGAATGGCCCATTTCAAAATTGTACTATTGACATACCATGTCAAAAATATGCACCTAATTAATTCTGATCAATCTAAGTAAGCCACTAAGAAAGCCCAGTGAATTTTGTGGAAATTAAGGTTACCCTCTATGACAACTATGTTGCTTTTATATCTTTCCATGATCTACCTACAAATCTGACTATCTGGGTGGGCCCATTGTTTCTGCCTGCTCCTGCCCCACTGAACTCATATCCACAAACCTCGACTCCATTCTATCCCCCTTAGTTCAGTCCCTTCCCACCTACATCTGTGGCACTTCACATGCTGTAGATCTCTTCAACAACTTCCAGTTCCCTGGCCCTGATTGTTTCATTTTCACCATGGTGTTCCAGTCCCTGTATACCTCTATTCCCCATTGAGAAGGCCTTAAAGCTCCCTGCTTCTTTCTCAACAGCAGACCTAACCAGTGCACTTTCACAACCACCTTCCTCCATCTAGCAGAACTGGTCCTCACCATCAACAATTTCCCTTTTGGCTCCAGGTTTCCTTGGCTACATAGAACAGTCCATGTTTCTAGCCTCTCCTGATAATGCACCCCATCTCTTCCTCCACTGCATTACAACTTCATTGATGCTGCTTCATGCACTCATGCTGGGCTCGTCAATTTCACCAACTTTGCCTCAGTTTCACTTGGTCTATTTCTGACATCTCTCCCCTTTGACAACCTCTCTGCCTCCATTTCTGGAGACAGATTGTCTACTGATATCTTTTATAAACTGACAGCTATCTTGACTATATTTCTTCTCACCAAGTCCCTTTTCTCCATCTCCACAACATCTGTTGCCAGGATGCGGCTTTCATTTTCAGAACATCAGAGATGTTCTCTTTCTTCAAAGAACGCTGTTTCCATTTCCTCTACCATTGATGCTGCCCTCACTCACATCTTCTCCATTTCCCAGATCTCCCCATTCACCACACCTTTCTGCTGCCTTAACAGGGTTAGAACTGTTCTTGTCCTTACCTACCATCTCATGAACCCCTACATCTATCATGTCATTCTCCACAACTTCAATGGGATCCAATCATCATACACACCTTTACCTTCCTCTACTCTCCACATTCATCAGGGATCACTCTCTCTGTGATTCCATTGTCCATTTGTCCCTCCACACAGATCTCTCTCCTTGCACTTATCTCTGAAAGTGGAATAAGTGCTACCCCTGCCCATTCATCTCCTCCCTTACTTCCATTCAGGGCTTCAAGCAGTCCTTCTAGGTTGAGGCCACACTTTACCTGCAAATCTGTTGGGATCATCTGCTGTATCTGTTCCTCCTGATGCGGCCTCCTCTTCACTGGTGAAACCCAATGTAGATTGGGGGATTGCTTTGTCAAGCACTTTCGATCCATTCATAACAAACAAGATTTCCCAATTTAATTACAATCTGCATTCCCATTACGACATGTCGGTCCGTGGCGTCCTCTGCTGCCATGATGAGGCCACTCTCAGGATGGAGGAATAACACTTCATATTTCATATGGGTAGCCTCTATGAGCATTGATTTCTCTAATTGCCGGTAATTTCTCCTCTGCCACCTACTCTCTTCTTCCACTTCTCATGCTGGCTGCCCTCTTACATCTTTTTTCTCACTTGTCTATTACCTCCCTTTAATCCCCCTCTTTCTTCCTTTCTCCTAAGCTCCTCTCTCCTCTCCTATCGGATTCCTTCTTCTTCAGCCCATTACTTTTTCTGACTATCACCTCCCAGCTTCTCACTTCATCCACCCTCCCTCATCCTCCCACTTGGCTTCACCTTCCAGCTTGTACTTCATCCCCTCCCTCCACCTTCCTATTCCACCTTCCCATTTCCTTCCGATCCTGGTGAAGGGTCTTGGACCAAAACGTCAACTCATTATCCTTTTCCAGAGATACTATCTGACCTGCTAATTTCCTCTAGCATTTTGTGTGTGCTACTTTGCCTATATATTTGTTCCCTAATCTTCCACTGGCTGTTTGGAGACCTATGATATAACCTGAGTTCTACTCACCACATTGGTGAGTTCTGACATTAGTAAAGGACAGCATTGGATACATTGGAGCTGGGTGAACAGAAGACTGAGACATTTGAAAAGGTCATTTCCCTCAGGGCACTACTCACTCAAGCAGAGTGCATGGCAAGAATGGCCTTTGGGCTCTTGTGGTCTGGTGCACCTGACCTGACTGAGTTTCTCAGGTTAGGAACTGAAACTGGGTCAAGTCACAAATAAACCAGCTCCTCCACAAAGAGCATTCACAATGGGACAGAAAAAGAATGGAGCATGTTACAGAGGATAGGTGTGGTGAACTACATATACCTGTCTGGACACGCCCCCCTGCTGACTGCTCCTGTGGCTCCTCCCACTGACTGTGGCTCCTCCCACAGACCCCAATATAAAGGTGATTGGGGCCTGAGCCCTGCCTCTCAGTCTCCAGGATGTAGCATGGTGGTCAATTGCTGCTTGTTCTTTTTTCCAGTCAATAAAAGCCGATATCTCGTCTCACGTCTCAGAGAGTTATTGATGGTGCATCAATAAGCCAATGGCTCCTGAGCGTTGTACACCAGCCTTGTCTGGCCTTTCTCCACACTCCAACCCCACTATCTTCATCTTCTCTTCTGCCCTTCTGCCCTACATGTTTATCCAGCTGCATCCTGAGTCTTCACTCTAACCAAAGTAGGAAAGTACAAGCACACATGGAGAAAGGGCCAAGATTTACACTGAGGCAAAATATCTACACCATTGTGATGAGATGTGGGCTCTGTCCTGCTCTGAGCTTCACAACAGTCCCCTTTTTCTCAGTGTCTGCATTCCTCAATGAACATCTCAAAAATAAAACCAGGCTTATTTTTACTAACATAATAAGTCATGGTGTCCTTAATCTGATGGCATGCTCTCTGGGTAACCTCCAACCTGATAGTATGCTGTCTGGGTTGCCTCCAACCCCATGCACTCAGTAATTTTTTTACCTCTCCTTCTTCAATTCCCCACTCAGCTCCTCTCTTACCCCTTCTCCTCACCTGTGTTTTGCCTTCCATTAGTGCCTCTCTTCCTTTGCTCTGTTCCGTGGTCCACTTTCATCTTCCATATTTCTTCTTCTCTAGCCTTTTACCTTTTCTACCTATCACCTCCCATCTTCTTTCTTCATCTGTCCTCCCTCACCTACCTGTCTTCACCGATCAACTTCTAGCTTGTACTACTTCCTCTCCCCCCCTCCCCCACCTTCTTATTCTGGTTTCTCCTCCTTCCTTTCCAGTCCTGTTGAGATCTATGAATGTTGACTATTTATTCATTTCCATAGATGCTGCCTGACCTGCTGAGTTCCTCCAGAATTCCGTGTGTGTTAGTCATGAAATTTGTTGTTTTGTTGCAGCAGTAGAGTGCACATAAAAATTAATATAAATCATAATAAATAATTAAATAAATAAATAGAGAGAAAAATAAATAGAGAGAAAAATAAATAAATAGTGCAAAAGAGGAAAAAAACAAGGTAGTATTCATGGACTGTTCAGAAATCTGATGACAGAGTGGAATAAGTTATTTCTAAGATGGTGAAAGTGGGTTTTCAGGCTCCTGCACCTCCTCCCTGATGATAGTAATGAGAAGATGGCATGTATTGGTGGTGAAGGTCCTTAGTGCCTTGAATCACTGCCTTTTGCCTCCAAGCTGGTAGCATGCTGTCTGGGTTGCCTCCGACCTGATGCAATGAACATTGATTTCTCAAACTTCCATGTCCTTGTTGGTGTGGAGGCTAGTGCCTTTGATGAAGCTGGCTGAGCTTACAACCCTCTGCTGCTTTTTCTGATCCTGTGCATTGGAGTCTCCAGACCATATAGTGATGCAGCCTGTCAGAATGTACAGCTGTAGAAATTTGCTAGCATCTTTGGTGATATGCTAAATATCCTAAAACACCTAATGAAGTACAGCCACTAGTGCGCTTTCTTTGTGATGATTGTATGTTGGGCTCAGGATAGATCCTCTGAGATGTTAACACCCAAGAACTTGAAGCTGCTCACCCTTTCCACTGCTGACCCCTGAACAAGGACTAGTATCTTTACTTGGCCTGGCCTTTTCACATTTCCAATGTGTTTGAAAAGCCTCTGAGAATGGCCTGGTTTAGTTTAAGAGCATTACAACCAGGGATTCTGAAATCATTCACAACCCCTCCTCCTCCTAGGGCTGTGTGCTCTGCCACATGTGACTGCATGGCCAAACCCCTGAGTTATTACATTGCCCAGCCCACCAATGAGATGACCAACAACGATGAGATGGCCTACAGAGAGGAGGTGGAAGAGCTGGTGTTGCAAATAATATCTTCCTCAACAAGACAAAGGAAGTGGTTATCAACTTAAGGAGAACTCACACCAGTCACACCACCCACCACCCCTTACATCAGCAGCACTGCAGTGGAAACTGCAAGCAGTTTCAAACTCCTGGGAGTGCACATCTCATATAAACTCTCATTCCACACAATCAGGAAAGCTCACCACCACCGCTACTTTCTGAAGAGAGCTGGACTCTGCTCATCTATACTCACATTATTCTACAGATGTGCAGTAGCGAGCATCCTAACAAGCTGTATTGCTACATAGTACAAAAACTGCACTGCAGCAGACAGAAGGGCTCTACAATGGGTTACCCAAAGCAACACTGGTACCAGCTTACCAGGGACGTACATACAGAAAGGTGCCAAAAAAGCATCAGTAACAGCATGGACTGTTCGTCTTACTCCCATTAGTGAGGAATCTACATAGCATCCACGCCAGGACTGCTAGATTCAGAGATAGTTACTTTCCCCAAGCAATGAGGCTGATTAACCCCTCTACCCATAAACCCACCCTCCACAACCCCCCACCACCACTACTTTATTATTTCCTGTTAGTCACCTTATTTACAGACACCCCTGTGCCTGTTTCCTCATGTGTGCTCCTGTGCCTAGAGACACTTTATGGATGTACATAGAACATAGAAATCTACAGCACATTACAGGTCCTTCATCCCACAATGCCGTGCCGACCATGTAACCTACTCTAGAAATTGCCCAGAATTTCCCTACTGCGTAGCCCTCTATTTTTCTAAGCGCCATTACCTAAGAGTCTCTTAAAAGACCTCATTGTATCCACCTCCACTACCATTGCCAACAGTGCATTCCACTCATACACACACCACTCTCTGTGTGAACAACTTACCCCTGACATCCCCTCTGTAGCCACTTCCAAGCACCTTTAAACTATGGCCTCTGGTGTTAGCTATTTCAGTCCTGGGGCAAAATCTCTGGCTATCCACAAGATCAATGCCTCTCATCAATCAATCTATGCATATAAGCTACTTTATGTATTTATATTTATTGTGTTTTATTTATTAATGTGTTCTTTATCTTACTGTACTTTTATTGTGCTGCTTCAGATCTGGAGTAACAATTATTTTGTTCTCCTTTACACTTTACCAGGAATAACATTACAAAATCTTAAATTTTGAATTATTTTACATCACTAGAGAGGCAATGTCACACCCCTGACAGGACAAGTCACATGACAACATTTTAGTGGGCGGGACTCAACAGTAAGTAATGGTGTACTGTATTGTAGATTCAATGTAGATGATATTCCTGTAGATAATCTGTGTTTAATCTCTGATGACAAGTTTATGAATGTTCTAAAGTAAGACTGGGGAAATGTACAGACATAACTAGGCAGTGTAAACCTATCTACGAAAACCTCAGCAAGGAAAGTGATGAGAAAAGTTCTGGGCCGAGATAATTTAGGTGCGACCTCAGCTTGTGGAGTCCAGTAAATGTTCCGTGAACCACGGCCACCGACCGGCTAGAACTGGCATTGTAAAAACCAGTAAATTCAGGGCAGAGTTCGTGGGTGATTCAGAGCCGAAGGAATAGAGACTGATTAAGGACGCTCCCTCAGACTTCGGAGCTCCTTCAGCACCTGTTCACAGACAATCAGGCGCTCCCTGTGCAGTCTCCCCCACTATGGCCCTTCGGCACTATATCCTTTACAATAACCCGCTCCACAGGGAGACCGTCTCCGTGATGGACAACAGGCGCTTCAGGAGAAGTTCTCCCGTGGGGATGGAGGCAGGAGGGAGGGAGTAGAGGAGAGGGTGGTCGGACAAAGGCGGAGGAACACAGGTTGCTGCGCGACGGTTATCAAGTAGTTCAGGAGTGACACCCAGAGCTGGCGGCTGCATTGCGGCAGATCAGCTGGTACCTACAGCAGCGGTTCTTCGGACCAGGATTCACCGCAGGTCGACAGCGGCTCAACGGACCAGGACTCCCCGCAGGTCTGCAGCGGCTCTCCACCCGGACTCCACAGGTCGGCAGCGGCTTTCCACACTCACAGGTCAGTCTCCCCCCGGTACTGACTGCAGACTTGTCTAGTGTCAATGTTCTGCACACTGTACATGGTTCATTGCGGGTAGAACCGGTCTAAACCGTAAACACGGGGATCTCTGTTCCTGAGATTTAAATAACCTGGGGTTTGGGCTAGGGATTTGAGGACCTCCGTCTCTCCGCAGTTTATTTTAGATGTCGAGTCTCGAATTTTCTCTGTGGCTAATTTTGGGAATTGCGTATCAGTCTAAATGGAGCATCTGGCGGGGAGCAAGAGATGGGACACAGCTCTCGATGTTAGCTGCCGCAACACGCCCGGGATCCCACGCCCAAACCTTCTGTGGCTTCCCGTCCCAAACGGTCGGATGAGGCGGGCGGTGATGGAGATCAGGCAGCCGGGGTCTGAGGGGTTAGGAAAGGTGAATGGGGTTTGGGAAGAGAGTGAATGCATTTGTACAGAAAGGAGGGAGGATGATGGTGAGCATGTGGAATGCAGGGGAGATAAAGATGGAGGGTGATGGGGAAGGGTGAGGTGGGGATTCCGGGACTCGAAGGTGTTGGAGATGGAATAAGGGGTGCCGAGGCGTGGGTGTGGTGGGGAGACCTGGAGAGAGGGTGAGTGAAAAGGGTCTGTGGATGGGGTGCTGGGTGTGGTGTAGAGAGAGAAGGATGATTAGGGTGGAAGGGGGAAATGGGAGTGGTGTCAATAGGGCCCCAGAGGTGGCTGGAGAGCTGGGCAGGAGGTTGAGTGTAGTGAACAGAGATGGGAAAGTATTTGAGGGAGGAGAGCGGGAATCGGCAGGGTAGGTGATGATGATTGGAAGAGAAAGGATTTGGGAAGGTGGGAAGGGTTAGAGAGGGGAGTAGGGTGTGAGAAGATAAGGGCACAGAATGTTGGAGGGAGGCATGGGTAGAGGGTAAATAGTAGGGGCTGTGTGCTATGCTGGATTTGGAGAAACGGTTGGAATGGGGTGAGTTTTTGATGGGGCTGTGTGCTAGGCTGATTTGTTTCTGATGGAACTGTTAGGTTGATTTGTAGAAGGGGTTGGAATGGGGAGAGTTTCTGATGAGGCTTTGTGCTAGGCTGGATTTGGAGAAGGGGTTGGAATGGGGTAAGTGGGCATGGTGAGGGAAATGAGATTGGGTTGGGTGAGGTTTGTGCTGCAGTGAGGTTGAATAACATTAAAATGCTGTAGATAACGGGTGGGGGGGGGGAGCTGACTTAAGGAACTGTTTATTTATTATTTGCAAGGTAGTTGAGTGATTGGGAGGAGGGAGGGATGTGAGGTTTATAGCCAGTATGCGGGATGCATACCTTCAAATGGTCATTGCAGAGAGCAGCCAGATTCATAACCACTATATCTCAGTTCTTAAGCACATCAGGACCCCCCCCCCCCCCCCACACAGGCTTTGAGACAATTCCTATCAACTCTACACGAGTTATACACTCTACAGTAAACCACCACTTCCACGCCACTTTAGCAGGTTGAGGTTTGAACACACTGGAAATCTCAGGTGGAGCTGCCTGCCCCCACAGGAGGAAGTACAGAAGCTTTTCTGTTCCCTGAACTATACCATATGCACAGGTGTTGTTCAGCCCATCAGATAGCAGCACATGGCCAAGTATTCTTTCCTGACTAGTCTCTGACACTGGAAAATGAATTTCAATTTCCATGGAATTTCCCTGCCTTAGGAACAATATTCATACGTTTTCAAGATGAAATCCCATCTTTGAAGTTATTGGGAACCATGAGATTCAGCCTTCCATTCTTGGAACAAGGTAATCAGGAGTTCATGGTAAAGTGACGTCCAATGTGCCAGCTGTGCAGTACAGAAACTGGACCTTCTACACCTCTCCCATGGCCATGTTGTCCCTGTATCTAAGGACAGATACACACCAATTACAATGCTTGCTTATTTTACTTGCTACCTGCCACCGCTGGCATTTAGAGCAACAGTGAAGGTCCTCCATCTCTGATGGTGTTCAGGGCTTCCTGCGTGGTATCAGTTGCTCAGTTTTCACTACTGTCAGTCATGCAAGTCCTGAAAGAGGTTCAGGAATACTGTTGCACACAGATGTAGAAGGATTCTTCATTGCTGTTCTGTGACAGTCTTGTGTCCAGTTAGGGTTGATAATACAGAGCTGAGGCCTCTAACCTGGCCTCTACACTTTTACCTGTTTGACATGGGTGAACCTGCCAAGTTATAAAGCCTTGACATAGATCTCCGGGACATTAAGGCACACAAGCCTCCAAACCATGACAAGATTGTGGTTCTCTTGGAGAAATCCCAATACTGAGCCTCCTTTGTTCGCTGAGGAGCTTTTCATCACTGCTAACAGTGTTCTGGACAGAAATACATTAGTCTTTTGGGTTCTTCCATCTGTTGAGATGACACAGTTGTGATAGATGTCTCTCTACTGTTAAATGGTGGTCTGATTCATCAGTAACAATTCTTGGCAGTGAACAGCTGCCTTTTCCTGAGCTTTAACCCATCTCTACTTGAAGATTTCAGCAAATCCAAATTGGGTTAGATCAGCTGGAGCAGGAACATTGATTGTCCCTTCAACTTGGTGCAGAGTTCAGTGTCCTGAGGATGCCCAGTGTGGATTTTCATTTGCCAAGAAAGTCCTTCTCTCTGTGAGTTTGCCCTTTCCAGCCATCCCGATTCTGCAGGATTCTTCTCGTAAGGCTCTGGTAACCAGGATATCAATGTAAGGACAGTGAGAGTAGGAAGTGTGCTACAGCAAGCCCTCCACTGTCCTCTGAACAGATGCAGCTGAAAGTCTGTAGGGTAATTGGATATATGTATCTGAATACCTTTTCAGTTAATCCCTTGGAATTAATTGATGATACTGCCCTCCAGAGGAATTAAATCCTCTCCAAGGAATACAGAAATCCCACGTGGTTAATTCCTTATGGATTCTCAGTTAACATGGTATTTTGGAAAACTTAACAGACCAATGTTGTTTCATGGAGAGGTCTGTCATTTTCTATCTCCAAATTTGGTTTAATTCACATTGAACTTGAATTTTGGCTTGGATGACCCAACTTATCATTGATATTCTCTCCACATTTTCCCACATCTTCAGCAAGGCAGATCTACCTCCAGTTTACATACAAGTATTTCTTTCAGTCAGTTTGGGCAGGAGACTGGAGCAACTTCTAGTGTTAATGTTTTAACTTGTCTTTGATGTTACACTATCACATCACCAACTCCAAAGTACTTCAGTCCTTTCAGCTGCTATTAGAAGTGACTGGCTTTTTTAAAGTTTTCTGCTCCCTGCTGCATTTCCATCCTGGTTCATTAGTGCACCCAGTGTCGGCTGGTGTGCTATTCACTATTATAGCAACATTCACTGACTCTGGTTAACTTAGCCCCTTTGCAACAATGTGAATGCTTCTATTAGAGTTTTCAGCTGCTCCTTTTCTGTGATGAGAATGTGAGCATTTCAGTATGTCTCTAATTTCACTTCATTTTTTACAATGTTCTGTTTATTTCAACAAGCTCTGGTGATGCATCTTTTTTAAACCACACATCACTTTTCTTGTGAGCCAGCACTTGGACAGCGTGTTTCCTTGCACATATGTAACAGCTTTTATTTACCTTTTCAAAACAATGCTGGGCTTGTTCTGAGAATAGTGTCTTCCCACAAGTATGCTGTTACACGAACTGCCCAGGTTCATTAGCAGTGTTTTTATTTGGGCAATTCTTATTGTACAGTATTCGCAATAATCAATTCTGGCTGAGAACACCAATCCCTGCATTCAGCCCATATCCCTCTGAACCCCATCACGCCCCCTTTATGGACCTATCCAAATGCTTCTTAAATTATACCTGCCTCAACGACTTCTTCCACCCATGTCATCACCCTCTGTGAAAATGGTGGTTGCAAGCTCCACATATACAGTACCAGATGTTTGAGCCATTTTAACACACCAATACAAGTTCAGCCATGCAGAAATTTCCACTGCTCCACAGATAAGAAAACCTAACTAAGGGATCTAGCACAGAAACTGTTACTATGGCAACATGTGCTCTGATAGAACTGAGTGAAGACCAGGTGAAAGCAAGCTCAGAGTCACCGTTTGCGACCAAGTGGGGCTGTTCCATAGAGCAGGGACCCAGTCTGAGTTTTCTGGAGGGTACTAGACTAGAAGTTCAGGTGAATCTCTGCTTTACCAGGAAGGAGTGCATGGGCCATTGGATGAGACATGTAGGGGCGAACGGGCTGGTGTTACTTGCAATTCTCTTCTGCAGCTAACATGTTCGACCTGCTCAGCACCCAGTACGATTCCTTCCTGTTCTGGAGGACCCCAATCCCTGTGGTCGACCTGGCCGAGATCGAGATTCTGGTGCCGAACATTACGAAATCCAACTCTGGAGGTCAGAATGCTGAGTCCAGATCCCTCACGCCTCGGGACGTGTCTGAAGACGAGGAAGATACTTTGGCTGAGTACAACTCCTTCAACTTCTGGAGAGCCCCCATCGCCAGCTTCAGTGGAATAGACCTGGAACTGCTTTAAGGTCTCTGCCAACGGGTTGCTTACCTGGTAGTGCTTTATAAATGTTCTTGTACTAATACAGCCAATTACTTCAGCTGCTCCATCTTATGTTATACTGATTCGTTGGTCAACACCGTTTCGGATCAAAACCAAGGTAAATTGTTAAATGTAACAACCCCTTCCCCACATTGCATTGCAGATTAGCAGTAACTTTGAGGTTCCTAATCAGAGGATGCTACGCAGTAACAGGTTCAGCAGCCGCCCAAATTATCCCGTTTTCCGCAATTACCAAATTGCCTTCGAATGTTTAACAATTTTGTTTTTGAAAGTCAGTACTGAAACTGCTCCCAGTGCCCAATTTTTCGCTTGAGTACTTGCCTAGCCTTGCCTCTGCTGTTAACGATCGTAGAGGGTGGATAGCCGCATCCCTCGGATGATTGGCAGCTGAACTCAGTTTCTCAGTGGTTCACGTTACCTTTGGATCCCAAAGCCGAGCCGAGATCCATGTCTCTATTCTCCCGTCCCCCAACGACAGCTGTGTAGGTGCTTTATTGCACCACTTGGCTACGATTTTAAGGATTTCCTTTTAATGTTGTAATTTCGTTTTATATTTTGTCTCTCGTCTGCTCGTTGTCCGACTGAATGTGAGACGAGAGAATGCAAATGCTGAAATCTGACAGCAAACTGCTGGAGAAAATTAGCGGGTCAGGCAGCTTCAGTGGAGAAAAATGAAGAGTGGACATTTCAGCTCGACATCCTTCATCCACTTGCCTTCACAGTTGCTAACCGACCCGCTGAGTTCCACCAGCGTTTTGTTTTTTTCTCTCTCTCTTCTTTATTCACGCAGTGCAAACTATTTTAATTGAGATGGGGCGGACAGGTGCGCGGGAGTAGAGAAGGTGATGATTGCACACGAGAACCACTAGAAAGCCTCCCCGAGGCCGTTTGTGGACTGACTGGCGGTAGCCCCGAGCAACCACCGGCCCCGCCCTGTCGCAGTGGCCACGGGGGACCCGACTACAGAGATCTGGGATGTCTAAAACAAAGGAGGTTACCGCGATGCAGACCCCGTTGTCCTGCCAACCAGCCTGATTGACATTCTCTCCTGTTGTGGCTTAATTATTTGCATTGTCTTTATCTGCTGTTGATTTTTGACAGGCATCTGTTGTCGGGGCCATCGCTGCTGAGGCTGGGGGCTATTCTGTAGTCTGGTTTGCAGATCTGGGGACCTGCCACATGGAGAAACGTGGGAGGGGGGCTGAATTCTGTATCTTGTACCTCCTTGGGCAAGACAGAAATATTAAAGTTTGCATCATCGGTGTTCTGGAGGATTCTCCCTGCTCGAAATAAGCCGCCGCAATTGTCGCCTTACCTCGCTCAGCTTTATCCACTGATCCACCCAGAACCAAAGATGAAATGTGAATTTGAAAACCGTTAAACAAGGTGCCGTGCCTCTTACCAATGTATCGATTAGCAAATGCGAGTTGAGGTCGGTGCGTTTTTTAAAATGTGTGTAGTTCAAATGAATTATTTATTTAACTTATTTATATTTATTTGTAAATATTTAAAGCGTATGTGAACGATTTACATCAAGGCCCCGCCGGTAAGTCTGGGGGTGAAATGAGCAGAGGGGGTAACCTCGGTGACAGGCACCCCTTCCTTGTCTTTCGTGGGTCTCGAGTGGATGAAGAGCCAGAGAGGCAGGAACCCCAGAGTTTCTGTAGCATCAATTAATTTCATTGAAGGTGTGGGAGCTTTCCTGGTTCTTTGTAAAGCAAGGATTCCCCCCTCAGTGTTAGAGTGAGACTAAGATATCAGCCGCCGCAGTGTACCAATGAAACTTAGTGTAGCAAATGGCTACACCCTGCTTCTTGTCCCTGTAGTGTCCGAGCCCTGAGGGTGAGAACCCAAGCCGATACTGACTTCAACAAGCGACAAACTCTCAGCGGGTTGGACATCTGTGAGAGGAACGGATCTGTCAAGAGTTCCAGTCGATATTTTGGATCAGGATTATTTGTTTGCTCCCAAACTTTTTCCAGTAGATTGTGTGTTGCCCCACCAGGTCTCCCTTCAGCTGGGCATGTAATCTCGGTCAGTGAGGTGGAGAAGTAGATGGGTGAAGATTGGCCTATCCTTTTGGGTTTGGGGAGAATAAGCAATAAAGGCTTTATGGTTGGTCAGAGGTTGGAACTTTCTACTACATAATTTTGGAAGCTCATTACCCTGTTTATTTAAGAAAGTAAAAATTGAAAAATACAGTACAAATGCTGAAAATTTAACAAATTTAATTATGCAAATTCTCAGTGGGTCAGATCACAGCTGTGGAGCATTAACTGGTTCTCTCTCACAGATGCAATCTGACCAGTTGAGTGTTTTCAGTACCTCCTGGGTTTTAGATTCAAGACAGATTGATATATATTTGATCGAAGGAACCAATGGATACAGCACCATATAAAAATATTCAGCTCCCAACCCTTGGTTCATATAAATAAGTATTACAACCAGTGATTTTTCTTTTACTTATGAATCACGTGCTTTCCCCCCCTCACAGTAGACCCCAAAAAATGGAAAATCATTAAAGCATGAGAAACTCAAAAACTGAAATCTGAGCAGTTTATATTTATATCGCATATGCTCATATTTACTTGAACCACTCTCACAGCTATTACAACCTGTAGTCCTCCTTGCATGTCTATTGGCTTTACACATGATGGAAGAAGATTTGCCCATTCCTCCTTGCAAAATTGCTCACTACTACATTAGTTGGAGAGCAATCTTGAGGTCTTGCTATAGATGTTTAATTGGGTTAAGGTCAGGACTCTGCCTGAGCCACTCAAGGATGTTAATTTTCTTCATTCAAAGTTGTTCCATTGTTGCTCTAGCAGTGTGCTTTGGGCTGCTGTCCTGCTAAAAGACAGCTTTGTCACCTGTTTAAGCTTTCTGGCAGAGACTAGGATCTCTACATTTAGCAGCATTCATCCTCCCATCAATCCTGATCAGATGTCCAGTCCCTGCTGCTGAAAAGCATCCCATAGCATAATGCTACATACACCATACTTTGCAGTAGGGATGGTGATATCTGGCTGATGCACAGTATTAATTTACAACACACATTCAGCTTAGTGTTGAGCCCAAAATGTCCACTTTAGTCTCATCCGACCACAAGACTTTCTTCCACATTTTTACAGCATCCTCTAAAATGATGCTTTGCAAAATCTTTACAGGCAAGGATATGCTGTTTTCTAAAATGGCCCTGGCCATTTGCCACTCTTCCATAAATACTTTTTGTGCAAGGCCTTAGTGATTGTGGAGCCATGAACTTCATCTCCAGTTTCAGCCATTGACTTAAGCAGTTCACTCTATGACTGTTGGTGTAACCATAGCTTTTCTTACAAGTGCTACTCTTCTCTTATGACTTAAGTTTAGAGAGATGGCCTGACCTAGGCAGTGTGGCTGTAGTTTTATATTTTTCCGCTTTTCACGATGGATTTTACGTCAAATGTTCAGCACCTTTGAGATGGCCTTGTACTCTTCCACAGATTTGTGCTTCTCTTATTATCATTTCCATGACTTGCCTTAAATGCACTTTTGTCTTCATTTTGGTTTGGGCTGCTGAAAATCTACCATTTGCCCTTTCAGAGAGAGGGTATTTATTCAGGTGATCTCTTAATTTTCTACATCAAATGGAATGAGTTGGTAAGATAATATACAGTATTGCAACTTAGGGAAGTTAATTTATTAATTACAAAGGGGGTGAAAACTTTTTCAGCCTCAATTTTAGAAAATTGTTGATTAGCTCAAAACCAATTCAATATATTTTAAATGTGGAAAATGAGACAGTCAGATTGAAAGGCGGAGGAGGGCCAAGGCCATGTGACCCATTCATTTCTGCTTGTGGATTAGTCCACCTCCTTCTCTCACCCAACTCTGATTTTCTGTAATGACTCATCCTTTGGTTACATAAGGTTAGGATATATTCTGGATTCCTGCTTCCTCATCAACTCCAACCCATGTACAATCAATATAGATATCAGGAAGCTAACCCTGGTACTGCATTATATATGGGTTCTGTTGCTCCAACACCCTACCCTTTTTAAATCAGGGCAGATGGTCATGGCAGGTAGTGTCCTCTCTCCTAGAAAGAACACTAGTTAACTACCAGTTACAAGTACACTTTTATAAAGGGTGTAGCTACTTCCATGGGCATCTGCCCAATACTGAAGGGGAAATCTTGCCATACAAAGAACCACATGAGCTCTCCCACTATTGAAATTAACCAATGGTAGAGATGGATATTTCATTGCAAGGTGGGCTGTGACTTGGCAATGGATTCAAGATGGGACCTATTTTGGCACGAGTCCAGCAGTAAGAAGCATACAAACAGAAGGGAAAAACTGTTGAGACTTTGGGTCTGCTCCAACATTGAAATGACCTTCAGTACTTTCCTACCTGCTCCTCATAACTTTGTTTATCAAAATTGTTCTTGAACGGACTCACTCAGCAGTCCTCTACCCATAGCCAAATGTCCTCAGCCCATTGGGGTGTGAGGAGCACTTCTCTTCTCCCATATCAAGTGCTACTCAATTTATTTGATTTCTGACTGTAACAATCCCAAGAAAGCAGTAATTAAAAGATTGTCATGTCATATTGCTCTCTGTAGATGCTTCCTGTAAATGTCACAGAACAATAAATTGAATTTAGGAAACAAAAAAATGGTGCAAGTTTGGTGTTATTTTCTGACAACGAAGTTAACATTTGTTCTCATCACAGCAGCGCAGGATGTGTACTGTCTTTTTCCTGCCTATTTGTTGCAAGCAGACTGGTTAACTGTCATTGATCAATAACCACAGGAGATATTAACTGAGTGCAGGGGGAACATTAATTCAGCCTCTCACACCCTGGTTTCACATTCATGGTTAAGGATCAGTTACATTCTGAGTTAGCAGATTATGCCAGCTTTCTAAATGGTAAATTCTTCCCACAGCAGCTAAGAATGGCCTGTTTTCTGAGACATTCCAACACTACCTGCTCAGCACTACGCAGAGTAAAAATAGGATCTCAGGGCTGAGAATGTTGATGTGTGAGAGCAGTGATACTGGATTACTGGAATTTGAGGGATCTTTCAGAGACAGTGCCTTAAGATACTTATGTACCCCAAGCAGTGATGTGGATAGCACATCACTTTCTTGAGGGCATTTAGGGAAGGGCAATAAACTCTGGTCTTGTCTAAAATAGTGTTTCAGACAAGTGAAAAAGTGTTTCACTCACAGAATAAAATTAATGCTTCCAAGGGTTTCCTCAGATGTTTCTATGGGTCAAACATTCACCACAAATTGTTCATACCCCAATCATATTAAATTTTTTAAAAAACAGCTTTTTTTCCCCATATGCCTTCACTGGCCCAACAAAACCTCATTTGCTATTGCACAGCATGGAACTCCAGTACATTGATTCCCACGCATTCCCCACTCAACCTCTGCCCTACATCATCCAACAATTGATCTACACTCCTTCCCTAATCCTATCTTTCTGCTGATAACTATTGTCTCTAAATTCTTCCAACTACAATGACCAGTGACCCAGTCTATTGCTTCACCATCATTGACTGCAGGTGGTACCCAGTACTGGATTGAGCCCTGTCCGCCATCCCTCTCCAACCCTCAGGGATCTGACAGCAAAACACAAATCACCTTGGTAGAGATCCTGCAGACCCATTTCCCTTGGCCCTGAAATCTCCCCCAGGTCCTCAACACTTAATGATCCAGGTCCCTTAGTCCTTCAGATCGCCCTCACCAACACCTGGGCGCCTAATCTCTGCTCTCTTTGACCTTCAGATCCTGCATTGCTAAACATTCATTCTACTGATATCTCTTTTCCCTGTCCAGGTGCAATCCATCCCCAGCTCTCTCCATGCCTTGGTTGAGATCCTATGTTGAGTCCTGCACCATCGTTGAGATCCTATGGATCCACAATGTCCCTTGTCCCTAAATTCCCTCTCCCAGCTCCCTTAGACCAACTGACCCCAGACCCTGGTCCACCCAACCCCCGGGTCCGTCATTCCCGAACCTCCCACACTCTCCAACCCCCGGGTCCCTTCATCCCCGAACCTCCTGCACTCTCCAACCCCAGGGTCCCTCATTCCCGAGCCTCCCGGTCCTAGCACTATCTATCTCCGAAGTCCCCGCTCACAGTCCGACCCCGCCCCCCCCCCCGGACTTGGCACAAACCGCGCGCCAAAACATCGGTGCCCGGATCTATATCTGACCGCTTCACCCCCGGGTTGGGCAACAACTCCGAGCAAAAATAGAATCCCGAGAGGGCGGCCAGACGCCGTGGTCCTGAACGTGAAGACCGAAAGACTCAATGGAAGAGGAGGAGGGGTGGGGGGAAGGAAAGCCTCGAGGAAGGCTGGACGAGCGGGCGGGGAGAGCGAGGGCCAGCTAACCGGCAGTCAGCCGCCTCACCTCCCCGTGTATCATTCCGCGGGGCCGTCCACTTCCGGCGAACAGTCGCCGCCATCTTGGACGCCTTTTATTTTTAAACAAAATTTAAAACGGGTGCCGGCAGCGGGTGGCTCGGAGCGGGCGTGGGGAGAGGGGCGGAGCACCGGCCGGCTGGGCGATCGGGCGGGCCGGCAGAAAACGCGGGCTCGGAAGCCAGGCCGGGCGGTGGCCGCTGAGGTAAATGTCGGCGCGGGTTTTAATTCCAGGTTTCTCCACCGGATGTGGAAGTCTCGGCAAATTCCGCGACTTCCCCCGGAACCGCCGCCAGGCCCCGTTTCCTGTCTCCGCCCGGCCGCTGCCGCCGCCGCCGCTCCCTCAGTCCCGGGTGTCCGTCGTCCGTGGGGCCGCCGCTCCATCCCGTCGTCGGTGGCAGTCCGTGACCCACCCTCCCCCCTTACCGGGAACGCGTCGCCCGATTTCTCGCTGGGGCAGTTACCGGGAGCCTCCCGATGTACTCCCCTCGCCTCGCCTCGGACCCCTGTGTCGGTGACCCTTCTTTCTGCCCCTCCCCCACTTACTGGGCTCACCCCGCTGAAGACTGGGGAGTGATTCCTCTCTCCCTCCCGGGCAGATACGTTCACCCTAGCCCTACCTCCCGTGAACCGGGTGTCGGTGAAAGGCGGTGACACACCCTCCTGTCGGTGTCCCGTGTCCGCCCCGTGTTCAGAAACAGGGACATTTCTCACCCACCCAGACACTGATCCTTCTTTCCCCCACCTGGTACTGACTTCCTTTCCCAGGGTTGGAATAGAGCCCCCACTCTCGAGGAGGGAAATGTATTGTTCACTAGTTAAAGCTTCAGTTCCATGGGGACCAGTGTTGTTGGATTCATTTTCAGGCCCTGGGAAATGATTCTTTCTTCCCCTCAGACCTCACCGTTGAGACCCCTAGTTACCCCCGTTTCTACCGCAGGTCCAGGATTGTTCGGGCAATTATTACATTGTCAGTTTTTACATGAAATGTGCATCTGCCTGTTTGTGTGCAATGACAAAAATCCCCTCATAATTTCAAATAACAAGTGGAAAGGGAATTGTGGGGCTGATCTTTAGAATAGCAGTGTTTAGACTGAACCACAAAGCTTAGCCCAGAATAGGGCACGTCTTTGGTGTTGTTTTAACCACATCAACAAATTACTTATGGTTCACGTGACTTCACATGGTATGAAAATTGTGGAAGTTTATCCCTATGCTGATCCAGACATAGGGCATTGTGGCATTGCATTTCAATGGGGAAAACACCACCAGGGATGTAAAATTGCAACCTGTTGTTAATTGATTTAAGCAGGAAGGCCCAGTGTACTTTACTTTTCTGTATGCTGTAATAGTAGTCTCAGGACAGCCCCAGGAGATTAGTTTTCTTGTGGGCATTTTCAGTAAATACAAGAAACAATAGAATCTGTGAAAGACTGCACACAACAGGACAAGACACCAACCAATGCGCAAAAAGATGGGCTGTGGAAATACAAGAAGAAATAATAATAAATACATAAGCAATAAATGTTGAGAACATAAGATGAAGAGTCCTTGAAAGTGAGTCCATTGGTTGTGAGAACATTCCTCTCTGCCTTCCATCCATTAATGCTGGTGGTGTCAGCAAAGTTGATGATATATTCTTATCCAAGTAGTTCATTATAAACAAAGGTTCCAGCACCAATCCTTGTGGTATACAACTTAGAACAATACAGTATGCGCTCTTTGTCCCACAATGTTTCGTTGACCTATATAAACTTGCATGATGAATCTAGTCCTTCCTTTATAGCCTATAACCTTCCATTTTTCTTACATTCATGTGCCTGTATTAGAGCTACAACATTACTCAATTCCCTGGCTAATGAAGACCAGCACATCGTACGCCTTCTTAACCACCCTGATAACTTGTGCAGCAACCTTGCGGGATCTTTGGATTTGAACTCCAAAATACCTCTTCCTCCACACTGCTGAGAATCCGGCCATTAACACTGAACTCCACTTCAAAGTTTGATGTTCCATAGCGAGTTGGCTCATGCTTTTCTGGATTAAACTCTGTCTGCCACTTCTCTGCCCAGCTTTACATCCTATCTAGTTCCAGTGGCAACTGAGGACAACACTATCCAAAACATCACCAACCTTGTGACAAAATTATTAACCCACCCTTCACCCTCCAAGTCATTTATAAAAATCACAGATAGCAGGGGTCCCAGAGCCTCCACTTTGCTTCTGTTGCTACGCTGTGCCTTCTGTGTGAAAGCCAGTTCTGAAGCCACACTCCCACCTTTCACTAGATCCCATGCCTCACCATTTTCTTGATGAGCCTACCAAGAAGAACCTTATTAAATGTCTTTCTAAAATCCGTATACAACTTAACCACTGCTGTACCTTCAGTTTTGTTTATATTTGTCACCACTTCAAAAACAAACAACTTTTTGTACTAAACAGTGGTTTACTAGTGCTACAACAGAAGTTGCTTAAAAGATTTCTGGGAAACTAATGGGGCCAAAGGTCAACAGGCATTGGTCATTTTTGTTTTTAATTACTTTTTACTCCCTCAGGTTTACTGAGTGGAATTGTGGTTTAGGAACTAAAATGGTCCATGGGTGAGGAGGACTTTGAACAGCAGGGTTTATTTCAATGTATTTGTATCTCTCTGCAAGTGTGTAGGAATAACTAAACAGTATAGGAAACAGTATATACTAAACAGTATAGGCCCACCATATGTTGCCACACTAATTAAGCTAGGAATCATCAAGTTCTGATGAAAGGTCTTGGCCCAAAAAGCTGACTGTTTATTCCTCTCCATAGATGCTGCCTGACTTTCTGAGCTCTTCCAGCATGTTATGTGTATTGCTCTGAATTTCCAGCATTTGCAGAATCTCTTGTGTATAATATTAGCTACTCACCATTCTTCTGGGACCTTGGCTATGGCCTATAAAGGAGATGAAGATCTTGATTAAGTTCCAAGTAATTTCATCTCTTGTCCGTCTCAATAACCTGGGGTATGTTCCATCAAACTTTGGAGACCCAAAGTCTCACTATCTTCCATGTCCTTCTCCTTTGCAAGTACCGAAGCAAAGTTCTCATTTAGGATATTCTCCACCTCCAAGTTAAAGTTCCCGCTTTTCTTGAATTTTTTTTTTTGCTTCTTTATAATAATAAAAGCCTCTATTTGATTTTAGCTTCCTTTGCATTCTTAACTAAATTCACCATCTCTCTTGATACCCAAAGCTGCCTCACCTTGCCGTCCTAGTCCTTCTTACTGGAACATCCCCATACTCTGTGCATTTGGTCTTTAAATACCGTCCGAATGTCAGACAAGCAAGCACTTGCCCAAAAGCAACTTTTTCCAATAAACTCTCCCCGGTTATTGCTTAATCCACCCTAATTCAACTTCATATTCTCCTGCAGGATTCATACTTATCCTTATTTTTAGCTATCTTATAACAAGAAATTGCCATCACTTTTTCCTAAGTATTCTCCAACTGAAAGGATGACCATCTGGCCAGGTCAATTTCCGAATAGTAGCTCTACTATTTGAACTATCGACATCCTGATTTAAATCGTCGGGATAGTTCAACCTTAACCCTAAATTCTGCCCCGCCTAAACTTCTTGCACTAAGGTCACAGTCTAAATTTGGGAAATTGCTTTTGCAACTTTAACCCCCTTCTGCTTCTGTATCTGTTCCTCAATGACCCAGTGGTGATCTGTAATATAATCCCATCAGAATGATTCATCAACGTCACATGCTGTGTCGTATGACATGGATGATCATGGTCTTTTGACCACGATTGTTGGCAATTTTTCTACTGAAGTGGTTTGCCATTGCCGCTACCTTTACAAGATGGGTGACCCCAGCCTTTATCAATATATTTCAGAAATTGTCTGCCTGGTGACAGTGGTCACATGACCAGGACTTAAGATATGCGTCAGCTCATGTGACCCTGATCGGAGGGTTGGGGGGGGGGGCAGGTGCTACGCCTTACCCAAGGGTGACCCTGCAGACTAGCAAAAGGAAGGAGCACCTTCCTTCAACTTTGGTAGAGACATATCTCCACCAGCACCACCCCCCCCCCACCCCAATCCCAAGCTCTCCCACTGTCTTTTCTAAAACATTGAACCTCTGGATCATGAAGCACCAGAGGTAATTCTGAAATTCCTACTTTCAAGGTCCTTCTTTTCATCCTCTTTCCTAACTCCCTACGTTCATTGCACAAGATCTTTTCCCACTTTCTACCTATGTAATTGGTGTCAATTTTTGCTGTGTCCGGATGAGGTCAAACCCCCCCCCCCCCACCCCCACCTCCACTTTCACCGAGGAGGAATGTTTATTGCTGAGCGGAATGGCCTTGGGGCAATCCTGCAGTGATTGTTCCCTCTACCTGTCTGTAACCGGTGATCACCAGCTATCTGCTTTCTGCACAGTGGTTCATGTTTTATGATGTTCTCAGCATCCTGGACGATCCTGAGTATGTCCAACTCCAGCTCCTTAATGTACCTGACCACCTCACTAAGACTGGTGATTATGATATGCACTGAGCCAAGTACCAGTTCCTTAATGCAGTCAGTCTGCAGCTCAGACTGTTGGTCTAATCTCCTAATAACAAAGGCGTGGTTATGAAAGGATGAGATCAGTAATAGGACTATACATAATGAAATACAGCTCAGAAGTGGGCCCTTTAATCCAACTTGTCCATGCAGACCTAAGTGTCTTACTGACAGACAGTAATGTTTTATTCCACTTAACTTTTTAAATACACAAATGGTTCATTTAATTCAGTGTTTATAGTGTTGCTTTTGCTTTGTTCTGCCTGCATTGGAGACTCCCATGTGCAGGATAAAACTAGCTGTCGAGGATCTTAGACTCTGCCTCACCATCACATGCATACACTTCCCACCACTTTTCAAAAGCCGATGCCTCAAGAAGCCAGCATCCATCATTAAGGACACTCGCCATCCAGGGCATGTCCTCTTCTTATTACTACCTTTAGGGAGAAGGTACAGGAGTTTGAAGATCCTCACTGAACGTTTTAGGAACAGCTTCCTCCCTCTACCATTAGATTTCTGAATGGTCCTGGTTATTCCTCTTTTGCACTATTTATTTTTACTGTACTACTGACATGAAAATTCATGACTTAAGCCAGTGATAATAAACCTGATTCTGATTATTGAGTCAGATTTATGTATTGGAAGATAGAAGTGAAAGAAAGCTGGTGTTGAAATAATGCCTTTTATTTCATCTGGGACCCAAAAACTTTTACGTAGCTAATTACATTCTGAGAATCAACTGCAGTCAATGGATGCTCCTTGATACACAGTGCAGTAGATTAATTGGTATCAGCTGCAGGTTCAATATGTAAAGCTTGTTCAATTCCTTGCAATGGGCCCCAGGTTAAGAAAAGAAAGATGTTATATCGTTGGGCTTGTTAAACCTATACCTGTACTCTTTGGTGTTGAAGATTTCCAAAAGACACTTTAAAACTAAATGTTCACTATAAGGGCAGAATTGATTATTTTTGATCTTTCCTTTTGTTAATAATAAGCACATAAATGGAATGTACCCATCTAGATAAGTCTGGCCCTTGTTCTTAGTTTCAGGGGAAACCATATTTATAACTTTTGACTTTGCAGAATTGTGACATGGTGAATTATTTTTATTCCATTAAGTAAGAGTTAGTTGTATGGATTTGATAGACCTGTGCTGTATCTTTCTTTGACACAGACTCAATTAGGAAGTGTAAAATGTACTTGAATAGTAAAAGTGAAGATAGTGATTATTTAAGAGTGAAAGCTCTGACTGGGATGGAAGAGCAGAATGGCATATCGCTACACTAAACCATGCAGAGCCTATGACTCATGCAAGTGGATCATTTGTTTCATTTCTCTCATAGCATTTTCATAACTGCCTTACTGAACAAAACATTAAACCTCGTGATGTTTGCAATTTGCTCTTTTTTCACAATTGCTCCTCCCTTAGTTTTAAGGAGAACAACATGTCTGAAAAATGTCTTGGGAAAGAGGAATGAAGGGTGTACCACAGATGGAATTTTGCATAACGATATGTAATGATCTGGGAGAAATTTGTTAGGACAGCCAGACAGTATCTTTACCTCAACCAAAACTAAAACAACACATATTAATTACAATTCGTAAGTACAGTTTCCAATCCTATCCTTTTTCACCTCATTCAGTTTTTCTTTGAAGTGACTGTCCATCTCATTTTTTTTAAGTCATGAAGACTGAGTTAGACAAAATTGAAAAGTATTGGTATGTAGTGAGAAAGATTTATATTCAGAGGCCTAGATTTAAGGTAAGGAGTAAGAGGTTAAAGGGATTTGAGGAAAGTAAATTTGCATAAACATACATACATACATAGGGTATAAATGCCATGAGAGTTAGTTTTTTTTGTGGGAGCAGAGTACATTACAAACACAACAAAGTAAACGTAACAGCACAGAGAGAAAAAAAATATCTAGTTGGAAGTAATATTAAGGCTTTTCAGGTCAGTTTGAGAGCCTGATGGCAGTGCAGAAGAAAGTGTTGTTGAATCTTGTAATGTTGAATCTTCAGGTTGCTGTACCTCCTGCCTGATGGCAGCATCAAGGAGAGGGCAAGGTTTGCATGGGGGTCTCTGATGGTAGGTATCTCCTTCCTGCGGCTTCATCCCTTCAGGCATCATTGATGGTGGGGAAGAACTGTGGGTGGTTGAAATCTGGAATGCACTTGCTGAGAGAATAATCTCAGATAACCACCATCTTCTGTATGAAAAATTTGCTCCTCAGATCTTTAAATATCTTCCCTTTCACCTTAAACCTGTGCCCTCTAGTTCCAGATGCTCCTGCCCAGGGAAAGACTGGCGCATTTCTGTGTTGTATTTTCTTGCAAAATACTAGGGTAATCAGATTTAATTGGTAACAGGATTACTGGGGGTGGGGGAGGGGAAGCGGTGAGGAAAATATCTCACCCAAAAGGAGAGTTGTGGAACATAGTGTCTGAAAGAATGGTGGAAGCAGAAGCTCTTGTTCCATTTAAACGGTATTTCAATGTGTACTTCAAGAGCAGTGCCAAGTGCTGCAAGGTGGGATTTGTAAGTTTGCAGATTATACAAGAATTGGAGTGGGTGGTCAGAGAGCTCTTTTTAACCAACATTATGACTGATAGAAACGTTGACTTAACTTGCTCTGTTACAGTCGCTTGCCCTGATGCATTGAGTGACTGAACAGAATTCATGTGGTGACGATCTTTTATTTCTCACCAGCAAGAGTAAAGACATCTTTCATTCAACAGCATTGACAATTGATTAACTCTTATGATATGAGCAGCAGAGTGGTGTACTGGCTAGTGTAACAGTAGTACAGCGCCAGCTACATGGTTCAATTCCCAGCACTGTCTGTAAGGAGTTTGTACATTCCCCCCGTGTCTTCCCATAATCCAAAGATGTACAAATTAGTAGGTTAATTGGTCACCTGGGTATAATTGTGTGGCACAGGCTTATTAGGCTGGAATGGCCTGTTACCGTGCTGTATTTGTAAATAATTTTTAAAAAATTATTTATGGCATGTGGGCAGCCAGCTAAGCCAGTATTTATTGCCCATCCCTAGTTGTCCTTGAGAAGATGGTGATGAGCTGCCGCCTTGAACCGCTGCAGTCCCTGAGGTGTAGGTACACCACAGTGCTGTTAGAGAGGGAATTCCATGATTTTGACCCAGTGACAACAAAGGAATGGTGATAATGTTTCCAAGTCAGGATGGTGCGTGACTTGGAGGGGGATTTCCAAATGGTGGTGTTCCCAGGTATTTGCTGTTCTCGTGCTTCTAAATGGTAGTGGTCTTGGTTCTGGAATGTGCTGCCTTAGGAACTTTGGTGTGTTGTTGCAGTGCACCTTGTAGATAGTACACACTACTGCAATTATTCGCCAATGGTGGAGGGATTGGATGCTTGTGGAAAGGGTACCAATCAAGTGAGTTGCCTTGTACTGGGTGGTGTCAGGCTTCTTGAGTGTTGATGGAGCTGCACTCATCTAGGCAAGTGGTGAGTATTCCACTACATTCCTGACCTGATCCTTGTAGATGGTGCTCAGGCTTTGGGGAGTCAGGAGATGAGTTACACACCGCAGGATTCCTAGCCCTTGACCTGCTCTGGTTGACAGGGTATTTATATGGCTAGACCATTTCAATTTCCTCTCAATGGTAACCCCCAGGATGCTGATAGTAGGGGATTCAGTGATGGTGATGCCACTGAATGTCAACGGATGATGGTTAGAGCATTTTTTGTTGGAGATGGTCATTGCCTGGCACTTGCATGGCTTGAATGTTACTTGCCACTTGTCAACCCAAGCCTAGAAATTGTTGAGGTCCTCCTGCATTTGGGTCTGAACTGCTTCACTATCTGAGGGGTCACAAATGGTGAAGAACATTGTGCAGTCCATCTGTGAACATCCCCAATTCTGACCTTATGATGGAAGAAGGTCACTGATGAGGCAGCTGAAGATTGTTGGTCCTAGGACACTTCCCTGCAGTAATGTCCTGAGGATGAGATGATTGACCTCCAGCCACCACAACCATCTTCCTTTGTGTCAAGTATGATTTCAACCAGCAGAAGGTTTTCCCCCAAGTCCCATTGACTCCATTTTAGCTCAGGCTCCTTGATGCCATACTTGGTCAAGTGCTGCCTTGATGTCCAGGGCTATCACTCTCACCTCATCTCTGGTATTTAGCTCTTTGTTCCATTTTTGGACCAAGGAGTGATGAGGTCAGGAGCTGAGTGGCCTTGATGGAACCCAAACTGGATATCCGCAAGCAGATTATTGCCGAGTAGGTGCTGCATGACAGCACTGTTGATGTCCCCTTCCATTACTTTGCTGATGATTGAGAGCAATTTTCCACATTTCTGGGTAAGTGTTGGAGCTGTACTGGATCAGCTGGGATAGTGTCGCGGCAAGTTCTGAAGCACAAGTCTTCAGGACTATTGCTGGGATTTTGTGTGGGTCTATAGCCTGCACAGTATCCAGTGTTTTCAACCATTTCTTGATATCGTATGGAGTGAATCTGATTGGCTGCATACTGACATCTGGAATGCTGGGGACTTCTGGAGGAGACCGAGCTAGATCATATACTTGGCACTTCTGACTGAAGATTGTTGCAAAATATCTCAGCCTTATCTTTTGCACAAGGGTGCTGGGCTCCACTATCATTGAGGATGGGGATATTTGTGGAGCCTCCTCATCCAGTGAGTTGATTGATTGTCCACCACGATTCACGGCTGAATATGGCAGGACTACATAACTTAGATCTGATCCATTGGTTATGTGACCACTTATCTCTGTCTGTTACTTGCTGCTTATGGTGCTTGGCATGCAAGTAGTCCTGTTTTGTGGCTTCAACAGGGTGATGCCTAATATTGAAGTATGCCTAGTATTGTTCTAGGCATGCCCTCCTGCCCTCTTCATTGAACCAGGGTTGATCCACGGCCTGGTGGTAATGTTAGAGTGGGGGACATGCCGGGCCTTGAGGTTATAGATTGTAGTTGAGTGCAATTCTGATGCTGCTGATGGTCCACAGAGCTTCATAGATGCCCAGTCTTGGGCTACTAGATCTGTTCAAAGTCGAACCCATTTAGCACAGTGGTAGTGCTACACAACTCAGTGGAGGGTTTCATGGAGATGGGATTTAGTCTCCATAAGTGCTGTGAAGTCGTCACTTCTACCAATGCTGTCTTGGACAGACGCTTCCACGGCAGGCAGGTTGGTGAGAATGAGGTTGAGTGTATTTTTCCCTCTTGTTGGTTCCCTTACTACCTGCAGTAGTCCGAGTCTAGTAGCTGTGTCCAGTACGACTCAACCAGCTCAGTCTGTGGTGGTACTACCAAGCCACTCGGTGATGGACATTGAAGTCCCCCACCCAAAGTACATTCTGTGCCCTTGCCACCGTCAATACCTCCTCCAAGTGTTGCTCAACATAGAGAAGTACTGAAAAACCAGCTGAGGGAGGATGGTTTGTGGAAATCAGCGGAAGGTTTCCTTGCCCATATTTAACCTGGAGCCATAAGACTTCATGGGGTTCGGAGTCAATGTTGAGAGTTGCCAGGGCAATTCCCTCTCTACTCTATACCACTGTGCCACCACCTCTGCTAGTTCTGTCCTGCCAATGAGGCAGTACATGCCCAGGAATGGTGATGGTAAATAAGTTAAATAAACTTGGAATAGATTTTGAGTCAAACCTGGGACCCTCCTGATATACATCAATATGTTCCTCTGCTTTCTTGAATAATAGACATTTGGCCCACTCCATCTATGCCATCCCTTTCTATCCTAACCCCAATGCCTCCGTTAATTTCATATCCCTCTAGGCTTTGCTCATTCAAGTATCTGTCCAAGTGCTTCTGAAACTGATACTGGATGAGCTGATAATTTTGAATATATTTAACCCTGAATATTGCGGCCAAAATGTCCTCAGCATTCAGTTAATATGATTGAAAACACAATGTTATATGATTTACCCTCACTAAAACACATGTCAGCAACCAGAAGACTGCAGTGTTTGAGTTTCAGTTCTTTGGATTTCATATCCTAAGGAAAACGCACCTGTATTTGGATATTGACTGACCTGCTAATATTTATAACCCTTTTATCCATTCAGATGTCCCTGGTGGATTTGGGGAAGAGGTTGTTGGAGGCAGCTCGAAAGGGTCAGGATGATGACGTTCGGACACTGATGGCAAATGGTGCTCCCTTCACCACGGATTGGGTATGTATATTGGATGGGCTAGAGGACACAAATACCAGAGGCATAAGAAATAAACTAGATCGGTTAGGAGTGGCATTGAACATCTGCATACTGTAGTGGCCAAAGGAAGAAAATGGGCAGTCAGCAAACCTCTACCCCACATGTAGGAATGGAGCAAGACGATGGTAAAGAGTTAAAGAGATGGTTTGCTGCTCCTTATCAACACACAGCACTTCATTTCCAATAATCTGCTCAACAGTGCCTGTGTTGGGTTTCTCCAGGGTCACTTTGATCCAGACATTATTTAGTAAGGGTAAAGTTTATGTGGAAAGGGCAGGAGAATGGGACTGAGAGAAAATAAATCAGCCATGATTTATCTATATTATTAACACCTTCATATTTCATCTTTTCTCTCCTTATAACTTTTTAGCTGTCTTCTATTTGTTTTCAAAAGCTCCCCAATCCTCTAACTTCCAACTAATTTTTGCTGTGTTATATGCCCTGTCTTTTGCTTTTATGCCACCTTTGATTTCCTTTGTAAGGCACGGTTGCCTCATCCTCCCTTAAGAGTATTTCTTCATCTTTGGGATGTATCTCACTTGCTTCATCCAACTTTCTCCTAGAAACACCAGCCATTCCTATACTGCTTTCATCCCTACTAGTGTTCCCTTCCAATCAACTTTGGCCAGCTCCTCTCTCATGCCTCTATAATTCCCTTTACTTCACTGTATTACTGATTCATTCAATTTACTTCTGTTTCTCAAACTGCAGGATGAATTCTATCATCGTATGATCACCACTTTCTAAGAGTTCCTTTATCTTAACCGAATCTGGTTCATTACACAACACCTAATCCAAAGTTGCCTTTTCCCAAGTGAGCTCAACCACAAGCTGCTCAAAAAATCCATCTCATAGACATTCTACAATTCCCTCTCTTGGGATCCAGCACCAACCAGATTTTCTCAATCTACTTGCATATTGAAATCCCTTGTGACTAGCGTAACATTGCCCTTATTGCGCCTATTTGATATCTCCCATTTTAATTTGTAGCCCACATCCTGGCTCCCATCGGTCCTTTTACATGCAGGTCCTTCACTCTACCTGAAAGGATTCTACATCTTCCAATCCTCTTTCTAAGGATTTCAATTTTTACCAGTAGAGCCACTCCACCCCTTCTGCCTACCTACTTGTCCTTTTGATACAATGTATGTCTTTGGATGTTAAGCTCCCAACTATGATCTTCTTTCAGCCAGGTCTTGGAGATCCCCACACCAGCATAGTCTCTAACTTTGCTGCAAGATCTTCTACCTTATTCTGTATACAGTGTGCATTCAGATACACCACCTTCTGTCTTGTAGCCATCACCCCTTTTGATTTTAGCCCCATATTAAGCTTTAACTCATCCCCTTAAGTGCAATTTTGCTCAATTATTTGCCAGTCCTTCCTCACAGTCTCACTATGCAGTGCATCTAATTGTATATCAACTGCCATATCACTCTGGTTCCCAACCCCTGCCAGATTAGCTTCAACCCTCCCTTATGGCTCTAGCAAACCTGCCCACAAGGATATTGGTTGCCCTTGGGTCAGGTGTAAACTGTCCTTTTTGCACAGATCACAAATAAGAGAAAATATGCAGATGCTGAAAATCCAAGCAACGCACACAAAACACTGAAGGAACTCAGCAGGCCACACAGAATGCTGGAGAAACTCAACTGGTGCTGCCCAGATTGCTGAGTTCCTCCAACATTTTGTGTGTGTGTTTTTTTTTGTACAGGTCATACCTTCCCCAGAAGAGATCCCAATGATCCAGAAATTTGAAACCTTGTTCCCTGCACCAGTTCCTCAGCCACATATTCATCTGCCAAATCATCCTGGAGTCCCGCTTACAGCCACAGCTTGTATGTGCACCTGACTATAGAGTTCCCCATCAGTAATACTTAAGTAGTCTTTGCACTAGCTTGCTGTACAACAGAGCAGGTCAAGATGCCAATGATCTGGCTGCACCTTATTTCCCTTTGAGAGATGATCCTTCCCAACAGTATCCAAAATGGTATACTTGTTTGAGCGATGAGCAGCCACAGAACAATCCTGCCTGCCTCTCCTAGTGATCACCCATCTTTCTAACTGAACCTTTGGAATGACTGTATCTCTGACACTCCTGCCTGTAACACTTCCTGCCCTTTGTATCCTCCTCAATGAGTCCAGCTGCTGCTCCAACCAATTCGGTCTGAGAGGAGCTGCTGTTGGACACCCTTCCTATGAGTAATCGGGAACACTGGATCTCTCACATCTCACAAAAGGTCATAGAAAGTGTGATAATACACTGTGTACACAGCCTATTGTGGTTAGGGTGATGCATGAAGATGGACAAATGTCGGAATAGTGCAGGGGATAATGGTGATTTTTCAAGAGGAGGCAGGGTGGAAGAAAGGTGAAGGGAGAATGGACCTTTTTAACCCTGAGATTTCTCGTGAGGCAAGGTATTGTCATTGATACTTCCCCGTGACTGCTGTTTAAGATGTGGGTTGCCATGGGTATCTCTGAGGTAGTCACTGATGTATCGTTCTCTTTGCTCCCCAGCTCGGCACCTCTCCTCTTCACCTTGCTGCACAATATGGCCATTACTCCACAGCAGAAGTCCTTCTCAGAGCTGGAGTTAGCCGAGATGCTCGCACCAAAGTTGACAGGACACCACTACACATGGCAGCAGCGGAAGGCCATGCAAGCATTGTAGAACTGCTAATCAGGGTAATCTCAGAAATCACTGAAGCTCAGTGTTTAATTTTAATTTTAAGTAGTAATAAAAGCAGAAGATGCTGGAAACACCGAGGAGAGCAGGTTCTAATGCAGAAAAGCAGAAGTAACATTTTATGTAAAGTACCCACCAGCAGGAACTTAAATATTATTTGTGTTTCTCTTTCCACAAAGGCAGCAGTGTTTTAAACATTTTCTGTGTTTACAGTTTCCCAGCATCTGCTGTGATTGTTGATTTTTCAGTTGCATTGCTCTGCTTGTAATGCTGTTTTTTTGTGTCGAAGATCAATGTGCTCACCCCAGCTGCTGATTTCCAGAACTAAGTTTGTATAACTGTTAGTTCTTTGTCAGATGTGTCCACCTCACTCCCCACTACACCCAGATTTCCCTGCTGCTTTTACAAAGGCTTTGAATTGAATTTCATTGCTGTGCAGCACAGTTTGAAATAGTGGAGAGACAGTGATGAAGGGGATTTTATAAAAAATGAGGTACCAGTGTAAATCAGCAGGTAAATAGGTAGGTTCCATTTTAATTTGAACCATTGAACAGAATCACTTCTCTCTGTTTGAGAACACCTCTCCTGAAAACAGTCAATGGTGAAGGTTAAGAGAATAGATCAACATACACAAAATGCTGGAAGAACTCAGCAGTTCAGGCAGCATCTATGGAAATGAGTAAACAGTCGACAGGACTGGAATGGAAGGGAGAAGATCCCAGAATAAAAAGATGGGGGAGGGGAAGCAAGATGGGTGGGAAAGATAAAGGCCCATAGAAGAAGGAACCTGATGTTCTCTCTTACTTCTCTCTTCAGTTGCACTGCCTAAGTACTTCCCATATGTGTGGAGTGCTTGTGCTCAGTATGTTAACATTACTTCACTCTTCAGTGACACTTCCTGAGTATTTCCTACCTATGTGGAATGTTTGTGCTCAGTACATTCACAGAGAGATGTTCAATGGATTATCTGAAGTTCAGATATACTTAAAATTAAAAATGATAGCAAAGTACATTAAAAAAGTGAGCCTCGGCATTTATGAGTGCTAGAATTGATAAGCAGAGAAGATGTATTGAACCTTGATTAGACTACTGCTACAACACTGCTCTATCAACTATTACAAAAAAAGTGGTACAAAAAGGAAGATTTATTAGAATATTACCACAACTGTTTGGTTACCTCCAGGAAATAATGAGCAAGCTGTACTTTTTTAAACAAAGATTCTTGTAATAGAGATCCTGTGATTCAGATATGATAAAGTCAATGCACTGAAGTTGAGAGTAGAACAAGGGTACGATCATCAATATGTCTAACGGGGAACCTGGAAGAAAGCACGTTATTCAATAATCGTTGAGAAATCTGTGCCCACAGGGAGTAGTTAAGACAAATGCTAGAGGTGTAGATAATGAGATACTGAATGAATAGGAGAAAATGAGGAATGAACTCATAACAAGGCACGGTGAAAAGGGATTCAAGGATTTTATGGATTATAAATGCTGTAATGGATCTGCTGAAAAAAATAACAGCCTGTATGTAGTTAATTCAAAAGTCAGGAAGAGGCAATAAAAAGAGATTCTCTGTTATAGAATAGATTTAATTTTTAGTATCTTTCCTTCCCAGTCACTTTCTGAAATTCTGCATTGTCACACTGAGATTCCTGCTCAAAGACAGTATTATACCTCTTTGAAAGGACTTCATTTTGAGAAAGATCTTTGGATCTAAGAGAAAAATAACAGATTACAATTATGAAGGAGGAAATAGTGGAAGATCTTATGAATGTAAACAGTAAAAGATTAGTGGATTTTTTTCGGTTATCTTGCATTTGAAAATGGAAGCAAGAAGATAATTCTAGTACAAAGATTTATTGTAATCCATTGAGTTTATGACCTTATCTGAGAAAGTTGTGTTTTAGGGTGTGAAGTACACATTTTCTGTGGTTTAAGAAATTATATAATTACAAAGTGTTCATTCCACTTCTGTTCCTCAAGTTTAGAAGAACGTTGTGGGTTGTTGATAGATTTGATAGGATATAGAGAAATGGCATATTTCCACCAAGGAAAAGAACACAACAAACTTAGTGCCAAGTCTTTCAATAGAGATATCCACACAACTGTTAATGGAAATCTGCCAGTCGCTGGCTGAATTACTATTTTCTATAGTAATTACTATAAGGCACTTGTTTGGATTTTCTTGAACATAGAACAGTGTAATAAAGGCCCTTCAGCCCATGATGTTGTGCCAACCTTTTATCCTACTCTCAGATCAGTCTAATCCCAGCCCCCCCCCACATAGCCTCCATTTTTCTTTCTTTCATATGCCCAACAGTCTCTTAAATGCTCCTAACTTGTCTGCATCTACCACCCTTTGACACACTCAGTACTCTACGTAAAAAAAAAAACTGCTTCTGATATTCCCCCACTATACTTTCCTCCAATCTCCTTAAAATTATGCCTCCTTGTTTTAGCCATTTTAACCCTGGGGAAAAGGCATTGGCTATCCACTCTGTCAATGCCTCTTATCATCTATGCTTCTCATCCTCCTCTCCAAAAAGAAAAGTCTTAGCTCATTCAACCTTTTCTTATAGGACATGTTCTCTAATGCAGGCAGCATTCTAATAAATTTCATCTGCGTCTTCTCTAAAATTTCCACATGCTTCCTATAATGGGGTGGCCACAACTGAACACAACCTCCAAGTATGGTCAAACCAGAGTTTTATACAGCTGCAATTTTACCTCCTAGCCCTTTAACTCAATCCCCTAACTAATGAACCACACACCATGTGGTTTCTAACCACCCTTCAACTTGCTCTGCAACTTTGAGTGATCAACTGAGGTGGATCCCTAGAACCCTCTTAGAGGCCTCCCTTTAATCCTGTGTTCTGCCTTAAAATTTGATCTTCCAAAGTAATCATTTCACGTTCCAGATTGAATTCCATCTGCAATTTCTCTGCCCAGCTCTGCATTCTATCAATGTCCTGTTGTGACCTATGATAACCTACTGTACTATCCAACACTCCACCACCCTTAGTCTTCATCTGTAAGCTTAGTAACCCAGCCTTCCAAGTCATTTGTAAAAATCACAGAGAACAGGGGCCTCCCATGGAGTGGGAATATGCAAAGGCTATTGGTAAATTTTCCTCCTCCAAAGTATGGGGTTCCCTCCACCCCTTCCTCAGTAGCATCTCCTCAATTTCCCAGACATCTGCGCTCACCCCATCTCCTGCTGCCTTAACACCAAACATGTCTTTACCTCCACCTTCCCCCAAACAATTCTGCACTTTCCACAGGGATCATTCCCTCCATTATTCCCTTGATTATTCATCCCTCCCTATTAATTTCCCTCCTGGCACTTATCCCTGCAAGTATGGCTATTCACCACCTCCCTTACTTGCATTCAGAGACCTAAACAGTCCTTCACCTGGTAAATCTATCAGGGTCACATACTGTATCTGGTGCTCCTGATGCAGCATCCTCTACATAGGTGAGACCTGACATGGACTGGGGGGACTGCTTCGTCAAGCACCTCAGCTCCATCCACAACTAGCAAGAATTTCTGGTAGCTAAGCATTTTAATCCAAATTAAAATCAGAAATGGCAGTAATACCTGACAGAATCTCTGATAATCCTTACAACGATGCTCCCCGAAGAGTTTTCAGTTTTCATTCCTATTACTGTCATTTAGTAACCACTTTCTTCCAGCATGGCCCTCTTTAGGCAGTACTGGGAAAGTTCGTCAAGTTACTACCTCTGTACCAGAGACTTGAGTTCAAACCTGATTCTGAGTGCTGTCTGTGTGGTGTTGGCATGTTCTCTCTGTGGCTCCATGTGCCTTTCTTATCACGTCCCCAAGTCTTGCAGTTGACCACTGGGCCATGTAAATTGCTCCTAGTCTGTAGATTCGAGGAGAGGCTGATGAGAATGAGATGAAACAAGATTCATGAGCCACAGTAGCGGTGTGATTAGCATCATGCTATCCAGTGTCAGAGTTCAGGGTTCAATTCCAGCTGTCTCTGTAAGTAAGTTGTTACATTCCTTCCTGTGTGTACGTGGGTTTCCTCTGGGTATTCTAGTTTCCTCCCACAGTCCAAAGACAGGTAGGTTAATTGGTCATTGTAAATTGTCCTGTTATTGGGCTAGGGTTAAATCAGTGGGTTGTGTGGCTTAAAGGGCTGGAGGGCCTGTTCCACACAGTAATAAAATAAAATAAATAAAAATAATTCCAATCCCTGTTCCCAATCCAACACATCAGTCTGTGGCTACTCTCAGGTTGGAGAGAACAGCACCTCGTATTTTGTGTGGGTAGCCTCCAATCTGATGGCATGAACATTGATTTCTCTAACTTCCTGTAATTTTTCCTCCTACTTACTAGCTTCCCTCTTATCTCTTCTCTTCTCAGCTGCCTAAAACCACCTCCTTCCTTTTCCTCTATGGTCCACTCTCCTTTCCTATAAAACTCCTTTCTCTTCAGCCTTTTCCACCCTTCACCTCCCAGTTTTTAACTTCACCCTCTCGCCCATCTACCTGGTCTCAGCTATCACTTCTAGCTTGTCCCCCTTCCCCTGCCCCACCTTCTTATTTCGGCTTCTTCCCCCTTCCTTTCCACTCCTGATGAAGTGTCTCAGCCCAAAATGTTGACTGTTTTATTCCTTTCCATAGATGCTGCTTGACCTGAGTTCCTCCAGCATCTTCTGTGTGTAACTCTGGTTAATTGATCTACTTATTTAATCCAGCTTAAAGGGTAGAAAAGGCCCATTGCTACTCCTGTGTTGTAAATTTAATCCTTTGTGGAATTGTTTGTATGTGCAACTAGTCTTGCGCTGTCCTTCTCCAACACAGAACAACGCAGATATAAATGCTAAAGACATGTTGAAGATGACAGCTCTACACTGGGCAGTAGAGCACAACCATCGCGAGGTGGTGGACATTTTACTGAAATACGGAGCAGATGTTCATGCTCTGAGCAAGTTTGATAAAAATGCCTTTGACATCGCCCTTGACAAGCACAATCCTGATCTGGTGGCAATGTTGCAGGTATGTGGAGATAAGTTTCACTGCACTGTAGATTTGTTCTCGTGCTTAGTAATGTTTCAATTTACTCAAGTTCAGAAGTTGCACCATTCTGACTAATAAATGGGTGAAAGTGGAGAGTATTTTGGTTGTTCCAAAGTTCTGTTAGATTCAAGAAAATCAAAAATGAATCAAGACATGCATTATTGCTCTTCTTGGGTGCTGCTGGACTGTATTTTGAAAACAACCTCAGTTTGGTGGCATTGCAATACAGCTAACTGGTGTGTTAATGTTTGCAGCCTAGCTCACAATCTCCCCTTCCCTATTGTTGAGCAATGGTCAGGATCACTATGATATTGCATCCTAGCTATCTTAGTGGTATGCATGCCTGGGTAGTATGATATGGAGGACTTAGTAGCTCAGCCACATGTGAATGGCAGGAGCTGGACTTGGTTGTCAGAGGCTATTTGAGATGCACACCATTGGGAGCATTTAATACGTAGTGGAAGCTTATTCCCCAGTACCACCCCACTGGCTATGACGAACTTGGAGCAGTTATCTTTGGTAAGCCTGGTAATCACTGCACGTTTTCAAAGAAGGAAGAAAAACATGAAACAATTTTCTAACAATAAGGCAAATCAGAATTTCAACAATGCTAACATTGTTTCGACAGTCGAGAAAAGCAGAACAGGCTAGGGTTCATAAGAGAAGGCTGATGGCTGCTCTGATAGGAATCTTCAAAATTACAGGGAGACCTAGAGAAGTCGTTTTTACTGAGTCAGAAGGCATGACTTTAAGTTCGGCATTGATAAGTCCACAAGGGAATTCAGGAAAAACCTCCATCTCTAGAGATTGGGAGGAGAACTATATCCCATCGAGATTGGTTGGGGCTGTGTTAAGGGGAGGCTAAATAAACAGGAGGGAAAATAGAGTCAGAACCAGCATCTGTCATGAAATGCATTACTTTGTAGCAGTAGTACAGAGCAATACGTAATAGAATAAAACTAAATTACAATAAGAAAAACTATATATCTAATAAAGTAGTGCATACCAGATGGTTAGAGTGCTCGCCATAGGATATCTGTAGAAATTTGTGAGAGTCTTTGGTGACGTACAAGTCTCCTCAAACTAATGAAATACAGCCACTGTTGTGCCTTCATTGTAACTGCATCAATATGTTGGGCCCAGGGTAGAGCCTCAGAGATGTTGACAGTCGGGAACTTGAAACCACTTTGCATTGCTGATCCCTCAATGAGGAATCACAGATCTGCTGGTGAAAATAGAGGAGACTGCTCACTTGGAGAATAAATACTGACGTTTATGTTTCAATCCAAATTTTCTTTTGCTGTTGTCATGGAGGTGAAGGATATTGGTTCTGGGATCGAATACTCCACATTGCTCACTCTGCATGTTTCAGCATCTCTAATCTAATTTTGCAGAATTCCTTTCATGCACCAAAGGGTCATATTCATAAATCTTGACTCTCTGAAATGCTTCAGCCCTCATATTGTAATGAATCACAGTGACACTCCCACAGTTGGTTCTCCCTTTCTGTGTAAGGTTGCTTGCAGGGCACTGTGGACTCCATTCACATAACCTGTTTTTGCTGATCCAATACTTGAATTTGTAGCATGAAGGCCTCTCTGAAGGTACTCAGCAAGTGAACACACTGCCATTGAATATTGTAATTGTTCACCTTGTTTCCTTTGAAGGAAGCCATGCAGAATCAGGTTAACACAAATCCAGAGAGGACAAACTCGGTTGCCGTCGCAACCCCTCAGTTCATCATCGCACCAGCGGGGGTAATGAATCTGACTGGGTTAGTTTCTTCAGCACCTACCAAAACAACCTCAGGTCTGTATAGAACTTTTGTGCTTTCTGCTTGAAGGGCTTATTTAAGAAAGTTATGGGTCCCAATTTTCCTGATGGGGCAGTGTGGGATTCCAGTGCTTTCCAGTGAGTGGGTTGTTTTTGTAAGGACAATTGCATCTTTGGTGGCTTGGTCTGTATAATAACAATGTTTTCAGCCCAGGGCATGCCGAGGTTGTTGATCTTAGCGTTGGCAGAGGGAATGTTCCCTGTGAATTGGTGAAATTTTTGAAGTTCCAGTTGGAGGCTAACCCACAGACTCGCTATGTCAATCACCCATCCCTTTCTCATTGAATCAAACTCCACTCTGTACATTTATTTCAAGAATGCATCTTAATTTTCCAAAAAAAAATGATAATGCATTGAAGACCTTGCATGACTTTTTACCAAAGCTGTCCACCTATTCACATGTTCTACCATTTTTATCCCATTTAAATTGCTGTTCTCCCTAACACCATAGCAATTATCTTCCTTGGAATATCATATTCCAATGTCTCCTGCTTACTGCCTATGCCATCCTGAGCCACCTGCCAGGCTAGTCATCACATGGGAGCCCAAGCATGGGAGGATGAATGCTGGGCGCCTTCCCAAGACTATGGTCAACACGCTCCTAGAAGATAGCGGCGTGGCTAATGGAGATAAACTGAACGCTGGTGAGGGAGAGGGAGGAGTGGAGAGTCCATCATCATACCCGACACCAGCCCCCTGGCCCCCCTAGGCCTGAGTCGACGTAGTAGTAATGCCTACTTAAAATTTCATGATTATTATCACTCTGAGATGCCATAAATTTCCCTCAAACTGTTCTGCTACCTTCCATGCGTCAATTGCCTGGATGTTGGCCATGTTCACATAGCAGTTAGCATGACGTATTACAGCTCGGTGTCAGAGTTCAGAGTTCAATTCCAAAATCGTCTGCAAGGAATTTTTTCATTCTCTCTGTGGGATGCGTGGGTTTCCTCTGGGTGGTCTGGTTTCCTTCCACAGTCCAAAGATGCACTGATAGGTTAATTGGCCGTTGTAAATTTTCCCTTGATTAGGCTGGGGTTAAATTGGGAGTTGCTGGGCAGCATGGCTCAAGGGGCCTATTCCATGCTGTATTTCAATAACTAGGTGATGATGAACATTCTTCCCCATCCCTGACAGGCACCTGTAACTGCAAATTCATAACTGCTGAATCATTGCCTTTCCATTTGTCTGGAACTTCTGGCTTCAAGCTTAAGTATAAACAAATGTGAAACAATTCCTTCCACTGCAATGTTTTCACTCTGGCAATTGCTAATTTATTTGTATATACATTAGACTCTTTGTGCTCATTTAGATGAAATTCACTGAATTTGTTTTCCATCAGTGTAGTTCTAGCTAATGTCATTCAGCTTCCTGTGATAGGTATATATTCTAAACCGTGTGCACAGATTGCAGTTGGTCAGTGAGCCCATTACTGTAATTGGTAATGGGAGAGCTTTCCACAGACTGCTGCAATAACTTATCAAGAGTCGTATACAGTAAAAGGAGGAAGAAATAAATTTTTTTAAATGGAGGCAAATGCTTAGTTCTACAAATACTTAATGTGGCAATAAATGAATGTAACACTTTATTTAAAAGGACTTGCATCAGAAGCAGTTATTGAATTCCAATTGATGCTGATGGTTGTTGAATAAGTCATTTTCCCTGAGTTAGGAAAAGGAAAACCAAACTCATGGCTGATGTGATCCATGTGGATTGATGGACAAGTTCTATTGTCAGTATTCTACTTGACAAAATTGAGGCCAGTTGTGTAAGATGTGCAAGCAAGTGATTTGACGGTAATCTTGCATGTGAATTTCAATTCTATACAAGAGTGTGTATATATAAGCACACACTCCTCCCCACTTCATCCGCCCTTTTTCCAATTTAGAATTTCAACCCGAGGACCAGACCTATTATCCATTACCTTGAAACTAACGGCATAATGATCACTAGATTTGAAGTGTTCCCCTACACAAACTTCTGATACCTGCCCTGTCTCATTCCCTAATAGGAGATCAAGTATCACACTCTTTCTAGTTGGGACTTTTATGTACTGAATAAGGAAGCTCCTCTGAAAACATTTGACAAACTCTTTCCTGCCTTTTACACCATAATCTTGTACATTATGGGAGTCCCAGTCAATATGTGGAAAGTTAAAATCACCTCCTTTCACAACCTTGTGTTTCTTGCAATGGTCTGTGACCTTTCTACAAATCTGCTGCTGTAAATCTGGCAGACTGTTGAGTGGTCTAAATATAATTCGATTAATGTGATCATACCTCTCTTATTGATGATTCTTTCTTTTAATGATTGCATCAATGTGTTTCACCCAGGATAGGTAATCTGAGATGTTGACGAACAAGAACCTGAAGCTGCTCACCCTTTTTACTGCTGATCCCTCAATGAGGATAGGTGTATTAAGACTTATCTAGTCTTTCACTTGAGATTACTGCAATTTGAGTTGCACTGTTACCAGTGTGCTTTTTTAAGTGTTGGATTTTATTTCTGGTTGCTAGCTTTTTGTTCTGTCAGTTTGCTGTAATAACTAATCTGTTGTTTTCTCATTTCAGCTGTGACAGAGGAGGTTGTAACTACGGACTCTGTCGACTCTGCAATTCAACAGGTGGTAGGGAGTGGAGGTCAGAGGGTTATCACGATAGTGACTGATGGTGGCGTACAGCTGGGCAGCCTTCAGGCCGGCCTAAGTAGTGGTCAGCCGTTCATTGTGACCATGCAAGATGGGCAGCAAGGTAGGTCTGCTCAAGCTGCAAATGAATCCTGCTCAGGACTGGGTTTCACTGGTGTGGGTGGGGATTCTGAACCACTTCAGTCAGTTAAATATGCCATTTGTAACCTTCGCATATTGTTACTGGAGAGCACCAGTTATTACTTTCTAGCAATGGGCTAAGGCTACACACTTATGTTGTTTATCCAGCTCAGTATCACAGCTGTCACCCAGTGTGAATTGTTGCATTTTGGGAGGAGAATCTGTAAAGTTAATGGCAGGACCCTTAACAGTATTGGTACAGAGGGATCTAGGTTGGAGGGGTGGTCTAGGTCCATAGCTTTGGTGTGATAAAGGGCTACTCCTTTGCTTCACTGTTCTGTCTAAGCTGGGATACATGGAACTGCCAACCTTGCAGAGAAACGAGCACTGTCCCAGTTTGTGGGAATAATTGAACGCTCAGCACTTTACACAAATTACCATTTTGGCTCTCCAAGCACAAGACAGTTCCCTGTTTCATCACAGTCTCCTGCCTTGATTCCCCTTCTGATAATGTACGTGGTTTGTAGTTCTTCCCTGGGAGTATTACAGTCAGTGCTCTCGGTATTGAAGAAGCCAAAATCAGGAAGGGCACCGATATCTTGACAGGATTATCAAGATGGAGGGTTACATTCCAGGGCAAGGATTTGATAAGGGTAAACATTTCAATAAGGCACAACTTAACCAGGATCCCTAGAACACAGGGCTGTGGGTGAACTGGATGATACAAGCTGGGATTAGGGTAACAGAATATGGATGCCCTCACATTTACTGAGTGCAGAATGTGAGAGATCAGGCCAGGACTATGTCAGCCTTAGAGGTAGTAAGAAACAGGTGATTTCAGTGGGTAATGAGCTGAGCCTTGGAGATGGGGAGATTTAAACTGTTAAAGCATGGTTCTGATTTGTAGACAGAAGTTTCTTACACAGCATCACAAACGGGATTAAATAGGAACTTGATTAGGAGACTGTTTACAATAAAGGTATAGAGGCTGCACAAATAAATATTAACAGGAAGAAACTTGTGCTGAGGGAGTACACATTCCCAAACAGTTTTGGTTCTAGATTGGCCGAGCTTCAACTAGCCAAGTATTTGAAGGTCCACAGAAAGGCGGTCAGTAGCTCGTACATGGAGTTGATGATGGGGACAAAAACAATGGAGCTTTCCCAATCTGCTCCATCAGCAGATAGTTGCACAGGCTGTTGACTGAAGACTGGCGGGAGGAGTAAGGTGATGAGGACTGGATGTTTTCAGTGTACGAGTGAAAACAAGACTAAAGTCAGTGCATGTGGATTTACTTGAATGGTGTCCTAATGACAGAGTTAAAAGTTTGCCAAATCCTGTACTTTCCTCAGTTCTGACGGTCCCCACTTCCCATGTCGAAGAAGAGACCATCATCACAGAAGAAATGGCAACAGCGAAACATTGTCAGGAGACGGTCCTTAACCACTCAGAGCCAATGGAGAAGGTATCGTAAGGTCCTCTTGATCTGTTCTTAGAAGAAACATATTTCCCAATATACACAACTTGAAAGATACAAATGGAACATTCTACAGGAGTGATTGGAGCTGATGCTGTGGGACTTATGAAATTAAATTAATGGTTCTCTTAGGTGGAAATTGATGATAATTATTATCTAAAAGTAGAGATGTGGGTTAATGAGGTTAAAAGAAAAGAAAACACAGGGGATCAGTTTGCAAGTTATCAAATTCAAAACTTCAAGAGATAATGTTAAACTGCTCGGAAATTGGATGAAGTGCCTGTTTAAACACCGTTCTGCTCAGAGGTACAAATAAATATTAACATAGATGCGAAAGCTAAGAGTGTGTATACCTCTCGGAGGCCAAGGGCGGGTGCTCGCACTGCTCAAGAGTTGAGGGTGGGTACATACCTCTTAGGAACCGAGGGTAGGTGCTCACACCATTCAGAGGCTAAGTGTGGGTGCTTGCACTGCCCAGGGTCCAAGGGTGGGTACTTGGAAATGAAGGCAAACTTCAACTGAAGGCAAACCAGTGATTTTATATATAATAAAAATTCCAAGCGCTAAGTTCGGTAGATACATAAAACCTTAATTCTTGAATTGCATGCCTCTACTGGCAATGTTTGTGGAGAGGATTAATTAACCCTAGTTTTGAGGCATTAACTCTTTGAGTCTTCAGTAAGAAGAGGCTTGAGTCAAAGAAAGTGAAAAGCTAGTCTCGGCCCAAAATTTTGACTGTACTCTTTTCCATAGATGCTACCTGGCCTGCTGAGTTCCTTGAACATTTTGTGTGTGTTGGCTGGATGTAGTTTTTTTTTCCTTTCCCCGCAGTTTGTTTATTGTATTTTTCCTCCTTTACATTTGCTCAGTTAGAACAGTAGGAATGCTCGGCAAGATAGTTGAATGCTCCTCTTGCTGATTGTGAGAAGTCAGGGAGACCTCCAGTAACTTGATAACTCCCCCTATGAGAAGTATATCTAGCTGTAAAGTCCTACACTCTGCGTTAAGGAGTTGGAGCTGGAACTGGTTGAACTCTAGATCATTTGGGAGGCTGATGGGGGTGATAGATAGACATTTTGAGGTAGTTATACCCAAAGTGCAGAACGCAGGAAGCTGGGTGACTGGAAGAGGAAAGGGATTAAACAGCCAGTACAGAGTACCCCTATGGCCATCCCCTTACACAGCTTTGGATACTGTTGGTGATGACCTAGGAGAGAAATGTTACAGAAGTCGGGTCTCTGACACTGATTCTTGCTCTATGACTTGGAAGGGAAGGAGGAAAAAGAGGCATGCTGTGGTGATAAGGGATTTATTAGTTGGGTCAATAATCAAAAGATTGAGCATGTCCTGAGTTGTGTGTATGTCAATGCAAGAACCATCGCAGCAAATGCAGATGAGCTCGGGATAGATCAACACATGGAATTATGATGTAGCAGCCATTAATGAGATTTGATTGCAAGAAGGGCAGGACTGGAAGCTCAGTATTCCAGAGCTCTGGTCTTTTAGACATGATAGAGTAGGTAGGATTAAAGGAGGAGGGGAGGCATTACTAGTCAGGGAAAATGTCACGGCAGTACTCAATCAGGGCAGACTGGAGAACTCATCTAGTGAGGCTTTATGGGTGGAACTGAGGAATAATAAACGTATGACCACATTAATGTGGCTGTATTACATACCATCCAACAGTCTGCGGGATTTAGAGGAATGAATTTGCAGAGAGATCACAGATTGTCGCAAGAATCATAAGGTTGCTATAGTAGGTGATTTTTAACTTTTCATGTATTGACTGGGACTCCTCTAAAAGGACTAGATAGGATAGAGTTTGTCAAATGTGTTCAGAAAAGCTTCCTTCATCACTATTTAGAAGTCCCAATGAGAGAGTGTGCAATACTTGAACTGCTATTAGGAAATGAGATGGGGCAGGTGACAGAAGTTTGTGTAGGGAAACACTTGGCATCCAATGCTATTAGTTTCAAAATAAGTATGGAAAAAGATAGATCTGGGTCACGGGTTGAGATTCTAAATTGGAGAAAGGCCAATTTTGATGATATCAGAAATGATCTGACAAATGTGAATTGAACCAGGCTGGTTTCTGCCATAGGTGTACTTGTTAAATGGGAGACCTTCAAAAATATAATTTTGAGAGTATGAAGTTTGTCTGTGCCTTTCTGAATAAAAGGCAAGGATAACAGGTTTGGGCAACCTTGATTTTCAAGAGGTGTTGAGACTCTGGTTAAGAAAAAAAAAGAGGTGTCTAGCAGGTATAGGCAGGCAGGAACAAATGAGATACTTATGGAGTATAAGAAATATAAGAGAACACTTGAGAAAGAAATCAGAAGGGCTAAAAGAAAGCATGAGGTTGCCCTAGCAGACAAGGTGAAGGAGACTCAGAATCAGGTTTATTATTACTGGCATGTGTTGTGAAATTTGTTAACTTAGCAGCAGCAGTTCAATGTAATACATAATATAGAAGAAAATAAATAAATAAATCAACCAATTACAGTATACTTATATTGAATACGTCAGAAATCATGCAAGAACAAAAATATATTTTAAAAAGTGAGGTAGTGTTTACAGGTTCGATGTCCATTTAGGAATCAGATGGCAGAGGGGAAGAAGCTGTTCATGAATCACTGAGTGTGTGCCTTCAGACTTCTGTACCTCCTACCTGATGGTAACAGTGAGAAAAGGGCATGCCCTTGTTGCTGGAGGTCTTAATAATGGACACTGCCTTTCTGAGACACTGCTCCTTGAAGATGTTCTGGGTATTTCGTAGGCTAGTACCCAAACTGGAGCTGACTAAATTTACAACCTCTGCAGCTTCTTTCGGTCTGGTGCACTAGCCCCCACCATACCAGACAGTGATGCAGCCTGTCAGAATGCTGTCCACAGTACATCTTTAGAAGTTTTTGAGTGTTTTTATTTTGACATACCAAATCTCTACAGACTCCTAATGAAGTATAGTTGCTGCTTTACCTTCATTATAGCTGCATTGATATGTTGGGACCAGATTAGATCTTCAGAGATCTTGACACCCAGGAACTTTGAACTGCTCACTCTCTCCACTTCTGCTTCCTCTATGAGGATTGGTATCTGTTCCTTTGTCGTAACCTTCCTGAAGTCTACAATCAGCTCTCGTCTTACTGATATCGAGTGCAAGGTTGTTGCTGTGACACCACTCCACTAGTTGGTATATACTAGTTGTATGCCCTCTCATCTCCATCTGAGATTTGTATCAACAGCAAATTTATAGATAGTATTTGAGCTATGCCTAGCCACACAGTCATGTGTATATAGAGAGTAGAGCAGTGGGCTAAGCACACATCCCTGAGGTGCACCAGTGTTGATCATCGACTAGGGCAGATATTATCACCAATCTGCACAGATTGTGATCTTCTGGTTAGGAAGTCGTGGATCCAATTGCAGAGGGAGGTACAGAGGCCCAGGTTCTGTAATTTATCAATCAGGGTTGTGGGTATGATGGTGTTAAATGCTGAGCTATAGTAGATAAACAGCATCCTGACATAGGTGTTTGTATTGTCCAGGTAGTCTAAAGCCGTGTGAAGAGCCAATGACATTGTGTCTGCTGTTGACCTATTGCAAATTGCAATGGGTCCAAGTCCTTTCTGAGGCAGGAGTTCAGTCTAGTCATGATCACCCTCTCAAAGTATTTCATCACTGTTGATGTGAATGCTACCGGGTGATAGTCATTAAAGCAGCTCACATTATTCTTCTGAGGCACTAGTATAATTGTTGCCTTTTTGAAGCAAGTGGGTACTTCCACCCGTAGCAGTGAGAGGTTAAAAATGTCCTTGAATGCTCCCACCAGTTGGTTGGCAAGTTTTCAGAGCCTTACAAGGTACTCCATTGGGGCCTTAAGCTTTGCAAGAGTTCACCCTCTTTAAAGACAGCCTAGCATCGGCTTCCAAGTCAGAGATCACAGGGCCACTGATTGGAGCACGGATCTTCACAGCTGTAGTTATATTCTCCCTTTCAAAGTGGAAATAGATGGTGTTGAGTTCACTGCTAGAGAAGCGTCACTGCCATCCATGCTATTGGGTTTCAGTTTGTAGGAAGTAATGTCTTGCAAACTCTGCCAGAGTTGACATACATCCAAGGTCACCTTCAACCTAGTTTGAAATTGTCTCTTCTCCTTGAAATAGCCCTCCGCAAGTCATACCTGGTTTTCTGGTACAGACCTAGGTTGCCAGCCTTGAATGCCACAGATCTAGCCTTCAACAGACGACGTACCTCCTGGTTCATCGACGGCTTTTGGTTTGGAAATGTACAGCAAATCTTTTTAGGCGCACACTCATCCACACAGGTTTTAATGAAGTTGGTAACAACTGCAGCATGCTCATCCAGATTTGAAGATGAATCCTTGAATACGGTTCAGACCACCAATTCAAATCAATCCTTTAAGCGCTTCTGTGCTTCCCTTGTCCATACCTACTTGGTCCTCACTACTGGTGCTGCAGTCTTCAGTTTCTGCCTATATTCAGGGAGTAGATGTACAGCCAGGTGATCAGACTTCCCGAAGTGAGGGCGTGGAATAGCATGATAAGCATTCTTGATGGTGGTGTAGCAATGGTCCAGTGTGTTGTTTCCTCTGGTGTTGCAAGTGATCTATTGATGGTAATTGTTTAGTGATTTTTTTTTTCAAACTGACCTGGTTAAAATCCCCCAAAACGATGGTGAAGGCATCAGGGTGCGCTGTTTCAGGTATGTTAATTCCATTGCTCAGGTCATCTAAAGCCTGATTAACATTGGCCTGAGGTGGAATGTATACCGCTACGAAATGATCACAAAAATCTCCCTTGGTAGGTAAAATAGACAGCACTTAACTGCGAGATATTCCAAAGGGATTCTACAGGTATGTTAAGATCAAAAGGATTGTTTGGGACGAATGGTTCCCTCTGGAAGATCAGATTGGTAATCCATGCATGGAGCCAAAAGAGATGGGGAGGATCTTAAATGAATTTTTTGCATCTGTATTTACTCAGGAGATGGACTGTAGAAGGGAGGCAAAGCGGCATCTACATCATGCACCCTATACAGATTACAGAGGAGGAGTGTTTGCTGTCTTAAGGCAAATTAGGGTGGATAAATCTCCATGGCCTGGCAAGGAGTTCTCTCGCACCCTGTGGGAGGCAAATGCAGAAATTGCAGGGGCCCTAGCAAAGATATTTAAATCATCCTTAGCTACAGATGAGGTACCAGAGAATTGGAGGACAGTCGACTAGGGGTAGTTAGTGTGTGTAGTAGGTTATGTTTTACCAGTCTTAGAGTTTTTCGAGAAAGTTACCAGGAAAGTTAATGAAGGCAAGGCAGTGGATGTCTACATGGGCTTTAGCAAGGCATTTGATAAAGTCCTACATAGGAGGTTAGGAAGGTTCAGTTGTTTGGCATTCAAGATAAGGTAGTAGATTGGAATAGACATTGGCTTTGTGGGGGAGCCAGAGAATGGTAGTAGGAATATAGTGTAGGGAAGTCTATGGTGATGTGCTTTGGTAGAAGAAACAAAAGGGTTGACTATATTCTAAAAGGAGAGAAAGTACAAAATCTGAGGCACAAAGGGACTTGGGAGTCCTGAGAGGATTCCCTAAAGATAAACTTGAAGGTTAAGTTAGTGGTAAGGAAAGCAAATGTGATGTTAACATTTGTTTCAAGAGTACTAGAATATAAAAGCAAGGTTGTGATGCCGAGGGTTTAGTCATTCTGAAGGGCCTGTTTCTGTACTGAACTCTTCTATGACTCTGACTCTAGTTGTAAGCTACCATCTTGTATCTGGTTTCTTGTTACAGGATGTGAACGACTCTATGGAGAGGGAGCTCCTTCAGAAGCAGCTCCATGAAGCAAACAGGAAGGCCCAGGAATATCGACAGCAGCTGCTGAAGAAAGAGCAGGAAGCAGAAGAATACCGCATGAGACTGGAAGCCATTGCCCGGCTGCACACCACAGCTGAAGAAATCACCGTGGTGGAGGAGGTCACAGATGATGGCACTGTCTCAGTCATCAACGTGGCAACAGAGGTGGAGGGTCCTGAGACCACAGTGGAAACAATGGAGCAGCCCCTGGACATGGCAACAGAAACAGTGACTTCATAAAAACACCCTTGCCTCCTACTCATTTTCTGACAGCCTGTTTCTGGTGTGCATGTGCGCACACGCACATTCTAAGACAGTTATAGATACCTGAGCAAAGCAGAAGCAGCTTAGGGTCAGGCTGTTGCTCACTGCCACGCCACAGAGATTGGATAGAGACTCCTTTAGGAGATCTATACCAGGAAATCGCTGAACACTAACAGGTACAATTCTACCATAAATGGTTTGGGATAGGAAACCTAATCCACAATTCCTGTTTATACAGAGAAGAATCCCATTGTTGGAATGCAAGTGTGGAAGGGAAGACTATAAACACTGTGATGGTTTATGATTTATCTTTCTTGGTTGAAGAGAAGGCCAATGGAATGTTGTTGATCCCACCCACCACCGGTGTACCCAAGCTCCTGCTCACTAAGAACAGGCTTCTCTTGGCGTTGGTTGATTGAGATTTTGTTATCTTTAAGTATTTTAAACCAAAAAAGCTGAAATTTCTTGCCTCAATTACGGAGAAAAGTGAGTGGATAATTTTAAATTATTTTTAAATGCAGAATCTTCCACTGTACAGTATGCAATCATTCAGGGGGAAGATATTTGGGGGTTGGGAAGATTGGGAAAAGAGTTCAGTGTTAAGTCTTTTTTTTAAGCAAATGTTTTTGGAATGATATTTGGTATTTTCAGGCTTTTGATATCCTCAGAGCTGTCTGTGTTCTAAACATACTTACCCCCAGAATATGGGTAGGAACCAAGCTTTTTATTTTCTGTCAGCCTTTCTGGAAAAGTTTATAAAGCCCTTTTAATCTGTATTTTATAGTGATTTCTGTCACTGCTCAGAAATGTTTTGAAGGACACCAACTGCAGTGATTACTTTTTTATGGAGGCAAAGGTTTGACTGGTAAACTAAAGTGCTAGATGCTGCCTGTCTCTTTGAGCACAGTATTTCTCATCTTTACGAACACACAAGGAAGAGTTGGTCCTTTCTAGGTAACTGTGTAAAGTGGAGGATATACAGGGCAAGTTAGATGTAACCGTCTTGTCTTCAATTTTGTTCATTTCACTTTTTCTGATGCTTGTTTTCAAGCTTAACCTGAGAGGACCCATCCTCTTGCTAGAAAGGTGAATGGTCTATGACTCTATAATTAAGCTTAGTGATAACTTTACAAATGTCAACTGCGTTTAAAAAAATTCACTTTTTCTAACTACTTTATCCAATCAGATCTACTTTCATCCACACACTGTTGAACGTGAAGATTTGTCTTTTAAAAAGTGAGGAACACTTTAAATGCTTTTATTCTTTGCCATTACTCTGTGATTCAGCATTTGTTGAATCACAGAAGATGGTTATTGTAGAAGGCAATGCCAATTGGCTTTGCTAGCTGGTGTACCTTGTCTCCAAACATCGGAGCTGATCACCTTTACATGAGCAAGGCCAGTGAATCTGAAGGCTGCTTCAAGAATCTGAAGTTGGGATTCACTTTATCATATCTTCTGTATGTTCATTTCATTTGCAGAAATGTCCCCTCACCTCCATGCTAGCTTCATTTCTAATGTTGTAGATTGCAAGTTTCTCAGTGATTTGAAGGTCAGCTGTGTGGAGCAAGAGTTACGAGATCTGTACAGTCCCACAGGAGAGACTGCAGTGGAGCAATCTACAATGTTTATGCACAGGAGGTGGAGTAAAGTGGGTAATTTTTCCTTAAAGAGGAGGACTTATTGAGAGGAATTCCCACTTCACTACCTTCTGCAGCCACACTAATGCCCCCTGTCCCCATCCCAAGATGTACTTTTAACAGGTAGTCATCTGTAAAATGAACCACGGTTACACATTTGCTGACAGAGTGGAATATTTATACAATTATCAAGGCTTTCCAAAAGCACTTCCTATACAAAGGCTAAATAACAACTGCACTTGTGATTTAGTAAGTTTTTAATGAATAATTTTTTAACTGAACCTTCTGTGTTCAGGACATTGGCTCTACAACCATGGTCTTGCTTCAGTTCTACTATCCCTTTCTTTATCATTTGAAAAGAACAGTATTTTTAAAATTATTTTTATTGTCATCTAAGGTGCCTGATTTAGTTATTTTAAAACTATTCAGATTACCTGGTAGTTGGTATTAATACACCATTTAAAATGGTGCCTATTTTTTTTAATCAAATGTACATTTAAGGTCATACTCAGCCTGTGGTATTGGGAAAGATTGGTGATTTTTTTTTGTCAAGTAAAGGATTGCTGGAGGCACTGGGGGCTGTTTCAATCAGCCGCTGGGATTTAACAGCATCATCGCTCAGGCTGGCTCCCTGTACACGTAACAAGTGAATGTCAATTTACTAGTGTCACAACCCACGGAGAAACATCCCTGGTTAGACAAACCAAGAATGAAGGGAGCCACAGTGTAAATATCTTTGTTAAAAGGCTGGACTCTTCATTAATTAGTCAGAAGCAACACTATCTGTTCCAGGTCCTTTGGATCAAAACTTTATTGTTTCATTGGCGTCCATTCATTTGATTTGGGCAGTTATTGCCCGTCCATTCTCCCTTACTGTCCCCATTCTCTGCCCCCCCCTCCCCCGTAATAACTGGAGTTCCTCCTTATTAATGTGTGATTATGCTTCTAATTTCACTCATTAATTGTGAGGTGTAAAATGAATTCCATTTGCCTGTTGGTTTTTAAGTGGTATCTCTGAGGGGGAGATATATTGACTGGATCCAAACCATTTTCCTCTCCATTTGTAACGTTTCTCGGGTGACCAGGAAACTTCGAGCTCTTGAACTTTTGATTCCAGAAAGTTGGCTTGGCCAACAATGGTGAGGTTCAGTGAGGATTGTCTTCTTCCCCAACTTGCAACGGAACTATACATGATGAGAGAATGGAACTTACAGAACAGAATGCAGTACCATGCTAGTCATAGGTCACTGTTCAAACCAAATGTCGGGGTAAGGAACAATATAAGTACTGTAGAATAGATAGGGAGCAGCTGGTGTTAGGCTGTCTGTATCTCCCGTGTGTTTACTGTGTTTATCTCCCAATAGAGGGTGCTATTGGACTAATGCAAGAAACAAATTACAGTACGTGCAGCCACAGTGTTAGCTAGATTTGTGATGTGTACTGATGCTGTTATTGTAATACTGTCAGCACGAGCAGATGGACCCCATCTTCTCTGCTCTCCCCATTTGTTTTACTATTTTGCCACCAATGAACATCCTAGCCAAATGAATCTAAATGTCACAGCTTGAAGCTTTCCTTCAGCTTCAGAAAACCTTTCCTACCTCAAAGGTTTTTGTGGCCACGTCTTCAGCTAACTCTCCACTTGAGAATAGAATTCACTCCTTGTTATCCTAGCAGCCAGTCTGAGAGCCCTTTCCTATCCTGGTTGAATGTTTCCTGTGTCCATACAGCATCAAAACATTAATTGCACTGGTCCAGGTGAAATATTGTTGAAAACCAGAGGAAGATAATTGGCAACTTAGCACAGTGCTCTGTGCATGTTGGGGTTAGGGTGTCAGTCTAGAAATTATTAAGTTATAGTTATCCTGACAATATGAAAGGGGATAGTCACTCAATTGAAGGTGGTGACAAGAGATCTAGAGGATGTTGAAGTATAATGTGACTGCATTACTCAACACTGATGAAACCTGTGTCATCTGGGGAGAATAGATTCATGTTCCCCAAGCTCAGGAACTCCAGCATAACTTTTGTGATTTCTACTTCCATTTGTAAAAATGTCTCTGTTTTGTCTGAGACCCATAGCCTGTCAGATTTTAAATCGTGTGGTACTTTGTGCTGCAAATTGTCTTCCTGCGTCAGTACTTTGTAGTGAAGATCAGTGACACATATCCTAGCCCTGAAATTGATACTTAAAAGTTCTCTTCCTTCCCCTTCGTTTCTCTTCCCCCCGCCCAACCCAGTCACTTTCAGCAAGTGGTTATCCAGCCAGTCATCGGGGCAAGCCTGGAGAATTCTCCCCTCCTGCTTTCCAGCTATTCACCTGAAACTAGCAATGGAGGGGTTGGAGGATAGAACAAAATAATCATTAGGTAATTACATAAAAGCTGGAGTGGAGCTTGGCCAAGGTAGTTCAGTCTGTACACTTGAAAGCTTCTGCTGTTCACTGGATAACTCGGAACTGTAACCTGCCATGGTCAGGTGTTCTGAATGCAGCAGAGGGTTGTCTCTGTCTATGACTCAACAGAGAGCAAAACAAGGGTCCAGAAATGAGACTTCAGTCATGTTAATGTTGTCTATGTGGCCATCAGGGTTGATTAGATAATGAACAAGCTGCATAACTAGCTTGCCATGTACAAGGAGAAATCCCTGTCTAATCAGGATTAGTGGGAAAGCAGTCAACCTTCAGTCATAAAACAGGGTGGATGTGTGAGGCTCAGTCGTTGGTGGAATTAAGGAAAATATGTAAATTAGCTGTACCAAAACTCCATTATGTAAGACTGCTGCCAGTCTGAAACACCTGTACTTGGTAAAAGCTTAGCTTCTGTGGGAATTGACAGGATAAACATTGGTCAAAGCTGCTTCAGCACATCAAATGATTGTTGTCACATTAACTGTGTCCATTGGAAATACAGGGTTGAGACATACTGAAAATGGGAAGGTTATAGGATTACAGTGTCTGAGCAAATAGGTTTGCCAGGATATTGTTGCTTGGCCTGTACTGAATGGGCTTCTGGAAACTGAGAAAGGTTTTTGAAAATGAAGAATCCATAATCTTTCCCTTTCAGGCTTGTGGATGGATAGGGTTTAGGTGAGTGGGAGAATAAGTAACTAACAATCCTCTACAAACATCATGATTGTATTTTTCTGTGGAAAGGAAGGTGATGAACTTCAGCAAGAGCAGTGTTGCTATTTTGCACCATTTCCTTTGTGCTCATTCCTCTATGAAAGTGGATGTTATTAGTGTCCAAATGTCCTGAAATTGTCTGCACCAATCCTATCACACATCAGTTACCTTTCTGTACTACTGCATCTTCTGTTTTGTAAATATCTTACTGTTGTGTTCAATAACCTGTGAGGTTTACTGGCTGGACTGCTTACTTTTAAATGTGGTGGCAGATGAGTGTCTGAGATCCTTGGGGGGCAAATAGATACTCTCAGCAGCTCCCCCTGTTCCTTGTGTTACTGTTGCATTTCCAGCAGCCAGTGTTCATTGTACAGCTATGGTCTTGTCCACTCTGTGTCTGGCTGATTTTAATCCTGCTTGGCCAGCCAGCATTGCTCAGGAAAGGCATTAAACAAATATCCATATTTGTTTTCCTAGGATTTTATCCAGATTCTGCATTTACCAATTCAAAAGCTTGCAGTTTTTAGTGACCCTTTAAAATTATCAGTGGCCCAATAAGGGAATGAATTCTCATTGCCTGTGGCTGTGAGGAAGCCTTGAATCATACCTGGTGCGCCTTTAGTACAGTGTACTGTTACAGAGTTTCAGTATCTTATGTACAGAATTCCTTTACAACTAGCTTTGTTTTTAGAAAACGATACAGATTGTTAAATAAATCTTGTATATACATTTTTGTACCATTATTAAGGGCATACCTTTCCTAATAAAATACAAAAATAACTTTTATTGCCTGTGCATGCATTCTTTTTGTTGTATATTTGATCATAATGTTCTTGGATAACTCTTTCCTCCTGGTATTGACAACAACATAGAAGCATTCTTCCTAACTAGATCATCAATCTTCGCAAGGCTACCCACTAAATCAGAATCAGTGTTTTGCAGCAGTAGTTTTGTGCTATACATAACATACAAAAAGATATTAAAATAAATACTAAAAAAAAGAGGAAAACCACTAGGTAGTGTTTGTGGGATACTAAACTCGAGAAATCTCATGGCAGAGGGGAAGAAGCTAATCCTAAAATGTTGAGTGTGTGTCTTCAGGTTACCGTACCATCTCTCTGATGGTAGTAATGAGAACAGGTCATGTCCTGGATGGATGAGAGTCCCTCAGGATGGATGTCACCTTCATGAAACATGGTCTACTGAAGATGTCCTTGATCATGGGGAGGGTTGTGCCAGTGATGGAGCTGGCTGAGTTTACAACCTTCTACAGCTTTTCCCAATCCTTTGCATTGCTGTCTCCTTTCCAGACATTGATGAAACCCATTAGAATGCTTGTAGAAATTTGCTGGTCTTTGGTGACATACCAAGTCTCCTCACTCCTAATGAGGTATAGCCACCAGCATGCCTTCTTTGTAATTGCATCAATATATTGGGTCCAGGATAGATCTTTAGAGATGCTGGCAACTAGAACTGAATACAATATTCCAAGTGTGGTCTAACCAGGATTTTATAGAGCTGCAACATTACCTCACAGCTCTTGATCTCAATCCCCTGACTAATCAAGGCCAAGACAGCGTATGTCAGCATAAATAGAACCTGATGGGAGTTATATCCAGGCTTCTGAACAGTAGCCAGGATGTGGGGTACAAAGTACAATGGGAGTTAGAAGAGACCTGCCAAAAGGGCCATGTTATGATAATCATAGGGGATTTCCACATGCAGGTAGATTAGGGAAATCAGGTTTGTCCCGGATCCCAAGGGAGAGAATTCATAGAACATCTATGAGATGGCTTTTTGAGCCGTTTGTGGTTGAGCCCACTGGGGAAAGGCTATTCTGGATTGGGTGTTGTGTAATAAACTGAATTTGATCAGGAAGTGCAAGGTAAAGGAACTCTTGAGTTGCAGGATTAATAATGTAACAGAATTCACACTACAATTTGAGAGGGATGTAAAGAGGGTTTCTTCTTTTTTGTTAACTAGCAGGAATGCTAATTTACTGATAACGAGAATGGTATTCCTTTGTAAACCAAATAGGGATTAATGTTCTTTCTTCTGAGTCTGTAAGCTTTTGTTGACGGGCTTTTGGGCAGATCGGCGCGAGGGGGTCGAGAGAGAGGACGCCATGCTCTAAGCTGGGCGAGGATCGGACCCCAAAGGGGGGTCCGAGGCCGGGAGATTCTCCGAGGAGGAGGGGGGGATGAAGCTAGATGTGCTTGGTTGACCACTCGGAGGGTTCTGAGCTGTTTGGAGAGTCGAGGAGTTCGGAGGGTCCTAAGCTGCGAGTCGAGGAGTTCGGAGGGTCCTAAGCTGCGAGTCGAGGAGTTCGGAGGGTCCTAAGCTGCGAGTCGAGGAGTTCGGAGGGTCCTAAGCTGCGAGTCGAGGAGTTCGGAGGGTCCTAAGCTGCGAGTCGAGGAGTTCGGAGGGTCCTAAGCTGCGAGTCGAGGAGTTCGGAGGGTCCTAAGCTGCGAGTCGAGGAGTTCGGAGGGTCCTAAGCTGCGAGTCGAGGAGTTCGGAGGGTCCTAAGCTGCGAGTCGAGGAGTTCGGAGGGTCCTAAGCTGCGAGTCGAGGAGTTCGGAGGGTCCTAAGCTGCGAGTCGAGGAGTTCGGAGGGTCCTAAGCTGCGAGTCGAGGAGTTCGGAGAGAATCGAATGGTGGCCAGAAGACTTCAGAAATTGAGCTCCAACGGCTGTGCACGTAGTGGTTTGGACTTTGATAAGTTTGGCGCCTTTTCTTTAATTTTCTCTTCATATATACTGTATCGTTATTAATCACTTAGTTATAGTAACCTTTATAAATTGTACTCATTTAATCGCATATGGTGTACTGTTTGTTTTTGGGTGAGGCGGTGACATCACACAGCATCCACACCAGCTGATTACCCAGTTTGGCGGGGCCGAAGGCTGCTCCCCCTAGACGAGAACGAGCTGAGCGAGCCTGAGGCGACCCAGGGGGTTACAGGGAGAAGCTAAAATCAGAGGTATAGGTATTACAGTGGAGTAAAGGGAATTGTAGAGGTGTGAGAGAGGAGCAGCCAAAGTTGTTCGGAAGGGAGCACTAGCAGGGAGAACAGTAGAACAGCAATTGTTGAAGTTTCTACGGGCAATTTGGAAGTGCCGAATGGATATACCTCAAAGAAAAAGAAGTATTCTAAAGGCAGGATGATGCAACCATGGCTGACAAGGGAAGTCAAAAACAACATAAAAATAAAAGAGAGGGCCAATAATAGAGCAAAAATAAGTAGGGATCGGGAAGCTTTTAAAACCAACAAAAGGCAACTGAAAAAGCCATAAGGAAGAAAAAGGTGAAATATGAAGGTAAGCTAGCCAACAATATCAAAAAGGATACCAAGTGCTTTTCAGATATATGAAGAGTTAAAAGAGAAGCAAGAGTGGATATTGGACTACTGGAAAATGATGCTGTAGAGGTAGTAATGGGTGACAAGAAAATAGCAGGCAAACTGAAGATACCTTGTATACATCTTCACTGTGGAGGACATCAATATGCTGGAGGTTCAAAAGTGTTGAAGGGCAGAAGTAAGTGCAATTGGAGAAGGTGCTTGTGAAGCTGAAAGGTATAAACACAGATATGTCACCTGGACCAGATAGTGTACACCCCAGGGTTCTGAAAGAGGTAGCTGGAGAGATTGTGGAGGCATTCGTAATGATCTCTTAAGCATCACTAGATTTTGGCATGGTTTTGGGGGACTGAAAAATTGCAAATGTCATTCCACTCTTTAAGGAGGGAGGAAAGCAGAAGAAAGGAAATTATAGGCCAGTTAGCCTGACCTCAGTTGTTGAGAAGATGTTGGAATCAATTGTTAAGAATGTGGTTTTAGGGCAGATGATAAAAAAGGCCAAAGTCAGCATGCTTTCCTTAAAGGAAAATCTTGACTGACAAATCTGTTGGAATTCTTGAAGAAAATAACATGCAAGATAGACAAAGGTGGATGTTGTGTAAGATTTTCAGAAGGCCTTGGACAAGGTGCCGCACATGAGTGTGCTTAACAAGTTACGAGCTCATTGTACAGTAAGGAAGGTACCAGCATTGATAGAGCATTGGCTGATTGGCAGGAAGCAAAAAGTGAGAATAAAGGGAGCCTTTTCTGTTTGGCTGCCAGTGACAAGTGCTGTTCTGAACGGGTCAGTGTTTAATTTGCTTGTTTTTACGGTATATGTCAATGATTTGGATGATGGAATTGATGGCTTTGTGACCAGGTTTCCAGATGATACGAAGATAGGTGGAGAGGCAGGTACTGATGAGGCTGAAGAAGGACTTACACAGATTAGAAGAATGGGTAAAGGAGTGGCAGATGAAGCATAACATTGGAAAGTGTATGATTATGCACTTTGGTAGGAAGAACAAAAGCATAGACTATTTTCTAAATGGGCAGAAAATTCAAAAAAACTGAGGTGCAGAGGAACTTGGGAGTCTTTGTGCAGGATTCCCTAAAGGTTAACTTGCATGTTGAATCGGTGGTGAGGAAGGCGAATGCAATGTTAGCATTCACTTCAAGAGGACTAGAATATAAAAACAAGGATGAAATGCTAAGGCTTCATAAAGCACTGGGAAAGCCTCACTTGGAGGATTGTGAGCAGTTGAGGGCGCATTATCTCAGAAAGAATGTGCTGACATTGGAGAAATTTCAAAGGGTGTTCACGAGAATGATTCCAGGAATGAAAGACGTTTGATGGCTGTGGGCTTGTACTCAATGGAATTTAGAAGAATGGGGAAGAATCTCATTGAAACCTATTGAATATTGAAAGGTCTGGGTACAGTAAATGAGAGGATGTTTCCAATAGTTAGGGAGTCTAGGACAAGAGGGCACAGTCTCAGAATAGAAAGACATCCATCTACAGCAGAGATAAGGAGGAATTTCTTTAGCCAGAGGGTTTGTGGATCCTCTGGAATCTGTGGAATTCATTGCCACAGATGGCTGTGGAGGCTGGGTCATTGGGAGTGTTTAAGGCAGAAGTTGATAGTTTCTTCATTAGTCAGCATGTGAAAGGTTACGGGGAGAAGGCAGAAGGATGGAATTGAGAGGAAAAATTAATCGGCCATGATGAAATGGTGAAGCAGACTCAATGAGCCAAATTGCCTAATTCCGCTCCTATCTCTCATGGTATTATGGCCTTCTTAACCACTCTATAAACTTGCATGGTAACTTTGAGGGATCTATGGATATGGGCCCCAAGATTCCTCTATTCCTTCACACTTTTAAGAATCCTGCCATTAACCCTGTGCGCTGCCTTCAAATTCAACTTTCCAAAGTGAACCAGTTCACTTTTCCTGGTTGAATTCCACCTGCCGCTTCTCAGCCCAACTTTGTATCCTGTCAATGTCCTGTTCTAACCTATGCCCCCTCCACACTATCCACAACTTCACCAGCATCTGCCTCACCTGCAAACTCACCTTCTACTTGCTCATCCAAGTCATTTATAAAAATCACAAAGATCCTGGAACACCTTTGTTCACTGAACTCCAGGCAGAATCCTCTCCATCTTCTACTGTAGGTTTCCACAAATAAAATGAAGTGAAGGTGTTTGATGCTTATTGAACTCCAAAACCTACACAACAAAAGTGTCCGAAAACCTTTTACATAATAATGTCATCACATCAGACCGGCCTCTTAAAGCAAAACCCCAACTCGATGTTGGTGGTTGTGGATTTTGTTACTCTACACAGCGCCCACCCCCCACCATGCCAGAATTCACTAAAACCGGCACAGTGAGCCTGTTTGGAGCTCAGCCAAGCCACCCAGCTCGTGCCCTGTGTTCCATGGATAGAACAGCAAAAGGCTCTGGCTTAAATGGAGGAGCGTTGACACATTCACGGTCATGTTCTGATGCCCAGGGACATGGTAGCAGAATATTTTAAATCTTGGGCTGGTTTAAGGTGATCTACCAAAATACACTCAGGTTTACCCCTCTTTTCTATGATAAAAGTCTTTTCTCCTCATTTCATAGCGTGGAACAGTCCATCATGAAGGGCCCTAAGGGGGTGTGCATCATGCCAGACAAAAACAGACAAGGCAGAATGTTGGCCAACAGGAACCCAAGAGCGCTGCATGCCATGGTGGGAGGTAGGAATAGATGAAAAGGAACTGAGTTTACTGAGGAGGGTGGAACGCCCTATCTAGTCCATTGAACATTCTTTAGGTTTCAATGAGATCAACCCGCATTCTTCTAAATTCCAGTGAGTACAGGCCCAAAGCTGCTGAATGCTCCACATCTTAACCCCTTCATTCCCGAACCATCCTCGTGAACTTGCTAAGGACTCAATCCAATGACAACACATCTTTTCTGAGATATGGGTCCCAAAACTGTTGATAATACTCCAAATGTGGCCTGAGTAGAGTCTTATAAATGCTCAGCATTATTTCCATCCAGTAGTATTCTACTCCCCTTGAAAAAAATGTCAAAATTGCCTTTGTTGTCTCTACTACAGACTCAACCTGTAAGGTAACCTTCTGGGTATATTGCACAAGGACTCCTAGGTCCCCTTACACCTCTGATGTCTGAATTTACCCGCATTGTTACTTAACAGATTAGTCAGGTCAGGCAAGACTTCCCTTTACAGAAACCATGCTGACTTTGACTTATTTTATCATTAGTCTCCGAGTACCCCGAAACCTCATCCTTAATAATAGACTCCAACACTTCCCAACCACTGAGGTTAGGCTAACTGGCTTATAATTTCCTTCCTTTTGCCTTCCTCCCTTCTTAAAGAGTGGAGAGATATTGAATTGAATTGAATGATCTTTATTGTCATTATACATAGGTACAATGAAACTCTGTTTGGCTTCCTCTCAGGCAAACTAACAAAGCGGTAGATAAAAACATCACAGTAATAGAAAAACAGCATTAAATAGATAAGTAGCAGAAAATAAGTTGCAGCAACACCAGAATATCAGAGTAATGCACAAAGTGCTGTTAGTACAAGTATTTGAGTCCTTGTGTGTGCATGTGTGGATAAAAATATTTACAATTTTCCAGCCCTCTGGGACCATGCCAGAATCAAGTGATTCTTGAAACATCATGACCAATGCATCTGTTATCTCTTCAGTAACATCTCTCAGGATTCTGGAATGTAGTCCATCTGGTCCAGGTGATGTTTCCACCTTTGAGTTTGCCGAGCAGTTTTTCTTTTGTAATAGCAATGGCACCCAGTCCTGGTCCCTGACACTCATGGACCTCTGGCACACTGCTAGTGCCTTCCACAGTGAAGACAGATGCAAAATATACCTCATCAGCATCATTTTCCGATGGTCCAATATCAACTCCAATATAACTGGAAAAATTTTTAGTATCCTGCTTTATATTATTGGCTAGTCTGTCCTTATATTTCATCTTTTCCCTTCTTATAGCTTTCTTAGTTGCCTTTTGTTGGACTTTAAAAGCTTCCCAATCACTTTTGCTACCTTACATGCCCTTTCCTTGGCTTTTATGTAGTCAGTCCTTAACTTCCTTTGTCAGCCATGGTTGCCTACCCCTGCCATTTGAGAACAACTTCTTCTGCGGGACATATCTCTTGTGCCTTATGAACTATTTTCAGAAACTTCTGCCGTCACCCCCAGCAGTATCCTCCTCCAATCCACTGGGGCAAGCTCCTCTCTCATGATCTGTAATTCTCTTCATTCCCTTTCGATACTGATACATGTGGCTTTTGCTTCTCCTTCTCAAGTTGCTTTATGAATTCAATCACTATCTCTTGAGGGTTCCTTTACGTTAAGCTCCCTAATAAGATACGGGTTATGACACAACACCCAACATAAGATCACCTTTCCCCCAGTAGGCTCAAGCACAAGAAGCTCCAAAAAGCCATCTTGTAGACATTTAACAAATTCCTTCTTGTCTGGTCCAACACCAACCTGATTTACCCTGTCTCCTTGCATATTGAAGTCCCCCATTACAATTGTGACATTACCATTATTACTTGCCTTTTCAATTTCCCTTTGCAATCTCAACCCCAAATCCTGGCAACTACTTGGAGGCCTAGATTTGATTCCCATAATAGTTTTTTAACCCTTGCAGTTTCTTAACTCCATTCACAAAGATTCAATGTTCTCTGACCCTTTGTCACCTCTTTCTAAAGATGTAGTTCCATCTCTTACCAACAGAGCCTCACCACCACCTTTGCCTTCCTGCCTGTCCTTTTGATGTCCTTCTTTCAGCCACAGCTTGGTGATGCCCACAACATCATACTTGCCAATCTCTAATTGCTCCATGAGTTTGTCCACCTTATTCTGAACGTTACATGTATTTAAAGATGGCACCTTCAGCCCTACATTCTTCAAGTTTTGTATTTTTGAATTTTGCCTCCTGGTACAATTTAACTCTTTGCTGTGTGTGCATTTGTACCCAATCATTGGGTTGTCCTTCCTAACATTCATGTTACACCCATCATCTACTCATCATCAGTCAAGAACTTGATTAGCAGTGTTGCCTTTAAATGCACTACACAGGAGAAGCATAGGTTCAGCAGCTTGCAGAATGAAGGAATGATAGAAATTTACCATGCCTAAAAACTCCTGTACCTTTTTAGTAGTGTGGGGGCAGTGGGAAATCCATAATAGTGGCTACTTTTGATGGGAGGAGTTTTGCACCTTCTGCAGAAATGCAATGGCTGAGAGTCAATGATTGACAACCCAACCTGGCATTTTGCAGGGTTAATAGTCAACCCGTGTTGGCTTAAACACTTGAAAAGTTTGCGGAGATGAGATACGTGTTTGGATTTGGAAGCACTGGTGACAATTATGTTATCCAGATAAATGAGAAGAAATGAAAAGAAAACCTAAGTCTTTTAATACAGCGTCCGTCAGACATTGGAAAGTCTGTGCTGCGTTTTTCAGTCCAAACGACATGGCAGAAATTCAAAAAGGCCAGGCGGGGTTATCATACCTGTGTTGGGAATGTCCTCTGAGCAAACAGGCACCTGATGGTAGCCCCAAACTAGATCGCCTTTGGGAAAAATTAACTTTCCGGCTAAATGTGCCAATAAGTCTTGAATGTGTGAGACTGGGTAACGATCGAGGTGGCGGCCTTGTTAAGGTGTTGGTAATCACCACAAGGCCAGCAACCACCAATGCACTTGGGGACCATATGGAGGGGCAAAGCCCAGGGGATAATTGATTGGCATACAATTCTGAGTCTTTTCAGGTTGGCAAACTCAGCTTTTCTGGGTCCAGTCTACGCACACGGGCATGGACAGGTGGGCCAGTTGCGGAAATGTGGTGCTTGACCCTGTGTTTTGAAACTAGTGGAGAACGTGGGCTTGGTGAGGTTTGGGAATTTGCCCAGCAGTTGAATAAACTCACTTGTGAGTTTATTGTGGGGAACTTACTGGGGGAGTAGGTTAACAACACAAAGTCCTTGACATCCACAAACTGGCAATTCTTAAGATTGTCTAAAAGTCCTTGGGCACGCAGGAAATCTGCACCAAGCAGAGGTCTAGCCACTTTAGTCAGGATGAAGCCTCATGTATACTGTCGCCCGCTGAAGCAGAGTGACACCCATCGTGTCCCGTAAGTCTGGATTGTCGCAACAGCTGTCGTCTGAGTGGACAGAGTCAGAGTGGTGATCTTGAGGCTTTAGCTCTTCGAGGCTTCCGCAAAGACAGGCTTCAGTCAGAGAAGGGAAAGAAAGGCTCCAGGTAAAGTGTTTTTCTTCCCTTCTTTATATCTGCTCAGCTAGGGCAGTAGAGATGCCAGGCAGGATAGTTGAATGCTCCTCTTACGGGATGTAGGACGGCAGGAAGACCTCCAGTGTCCCTGACGACTACAACTGTAAGAAGTGCATCCAGCTGCAGGTTCTAACAATCCATGTTAAGGAGTTGGAGCTGGAAGTGGATGAACTTCAGAGGGGGTGATAGATAGGAGAGGTAGTTATGCCCAAGGTGCTGGACACAGGAGACTGGGTGACAGTCAGGAAGGGACAAGGGGTAAAGGAGCACTGTGGCCATCCCTGTTAACAACAGGATAATCACTTTGGATACTATCGAGGGGGAACGACCTAACAGAGAAAATGTGATAGGGGATTCGTTAGAGGGAGAACAGACAGGAGGCAAGAACAAGATTCCCGGGTGGTATGCTGACCCCTGGGTGCCAGGATCCGAGATATCTCAGATTGATTGGGAAGGTGCATGGCCAGATGTTGTGGTTCATGTAGGCACCAATGACATGGGTAGGAAGGGTGATGAGGTCCAAGGAGTTAGGTGCTAAGTTAAAGTGCAAGGTCTCCAGGGTTTTAGTTACCCGTACCACATGCTAGTGAGGCCACAACTAGGAAGATTATACAGTTTGTTAGCTACATTAGTACATGGCTAAAGAGTTGGTGCAGGAGGGAGGGTATAATATTTTTAGATGTTTGGGTTCTCTTCCAGGGAAGGTGGGGCCTGTACAGAAGGGTTTCAAAGGCTTCAAATTTAATGTCAGAGAGATGTATACAATATACATCCTGAAATGCTTTCCCTTCGCAAACATCCATGAAAACAGAGGAGTGTCCCAAAGAATGAATGACAGTTAAATGTTAGAAGCCCGAAGCCCCCCCCAGCTCTTCTCCCTCCCACGTGTAAGTGGCAGCAAGCAACTCCCCCCTCGCCCCACCAGCAAAAAGCATTGGCACCCGCCACCGAGCGCTCAAGCGTGAGCAATGCAAGAGCAAAGACACAGACGCAGTACCCCAAAGTTCACCCAGTATTCAACATACCACAAGCTCTCTCTCTCTCTCCCTAATAAAGGAGAAAGAGATGCCTCCATTTCACAGTGAGAGGGGAGACATAACAGACAACTCACTCCACCTCTACTGGAGGAGGACTAATATCCTATCAGGAAGGTTTGTTAATGCTGCATAGTGGGACAGGGGGCTTTAAACTAGATTTGCAGGGGGGTGGGAAAGCAGGGTGGCAGAGCAGTTAGTAGAATGGTTGTGGAGGTAAGGTCTCTGACAAAGTCAGGAATTAAAAGATTGAGTTTGGTGCAACTGGTGTCCTGAGCTCTGTATATTTCAATGCAAAAAGTATCGTTGAAGTAGTTGGTTTACAAACAGAGACAATGGCCAGTGAGCAGAGGCTGTTGATGGGGCAAAACTACAGTCAGCAGGATGAGTTGCAACACAAAAGGCAGACTAAATCAAATAGGGTGAACGCAGGACTGAAGGTGTTGTATTCAAATGTGTGCAGTATACAGAATAAGGTCGATGAACTTGCAGCATGGTGCAGATTGGCATTTGAGATGTAGGCATCACTGAATCATGGCTGAAAGATTGCAACTGGAAGCTTAATGTCCAAGGATTCACATTGTATCGAAAGGATTGGTAGGAAGGCAAAGGGGGTGGCTTGGCTCCTTTGGTAAAAAATGTAATCAAATCATTAGAAAGTGGTGACCTAGGGTCAGGCATTGTGGAATCATTGTGGATAGATCAAAGGAACTGCAAGGGTAAAAAGACCCTGATGGGAGGTTTATACAAACCCCCAATCACAGGTGAGGATGAGGTCTACAAATTATAAAGGAACATGGAAATTACAGGCCAAACCAGCAATGGTATAGTTGTCATGAGGAGTGGAATTTCAATATGTGGGTAGATTGGAAAAATCAGGTTGGTGCTGGATTCCAGGAGGGCAAATTTCTAGAATGCCTTCAAGATAGGTTTTAGAGCAGGTCAGCTATTCTGGATCGGGGGGTTGTGCAATGAACCGGAATTTATTTGAGAACTTAAGTATTTGTGCGGGAACAGAGAGAATTCTGAAGGGTTTGAAGGCTTTCTAGCACCCCTGTAGAGTAGGCAGACGGTATCTGTTTCCCTTGGCTGAAATATGTAATACAGGAGGACATACATTTAAGGTCAAATGAGGTAATTTTAACAGACATGTGAGGAGCAAGTTTCTGTACAAAGTGATTGGAAGGTACCGGGAATGCGCTGCCTGAGGTGGTGGTAGGGGCAGATAGATTAGAGGCATTTAGATAGGCACATGAACGTGAAGGAATGATATGGACAGAAGGGATTAGCTGAGTTGGCCATTTTGTTACCAGTTGGTTGGGCACAACTTGGTGGGCTGAGGGCCTGTTCCTCTTCTGTTCTGCTCTATGTCCAAGTCTTCCGGTAAAAGAATCCTGAGGGGATACTGAGCATAATATGATAGATTTCAGTCTGAAATTTGAGAAGCAGATGTTAAAATCAGAAGAATCAGTATCACAATGGAGTAAAGGGAATTACAGAGGCAGGAGACAAGAGGTGGCCAGAATTAATTGGGAAAGAACACTTTTTCCAGAACTTGGCCAGAATTAATTGTGAAAGAGCAGCAATGGCTGGAATGTCTGGGAGCAATTCGGAAGGCACGGGATATATACATCTCAAAGAGGAAGAAGTATTCTAAAGGCAAGATGACACCACTGTGGCTAACAAAATAAGTGAATGCCAACATCAAAGCAAAAGAGAAGGCATATAATAGTCCAAAGATAGAGGATTGGGAAGCTTTTAAAAACCAACAGAAGTCAAATAAAAAAAGTTGTTAAGGTAAAGAAAAAATACAACAGTAAGCTAACCAATAATATTAAAGTGGATATCAAAAGTTTCTTCAGATCCATAAAGTGTTAAAGAGGGACGAATGTGGATATTGGACTGCTGGAAATCGATGTTGGAGAGGTAGTAATGGGGTCAACAAAATAGCAGATGAATTAAATAAGAATTTTACATCAGTCTTCTCTATGGAAGAGAATAGCAGTATGGTGGAAATTCCAGGCGTCAGAGGTCATGAAGCATGTGAAGTTACCATAACTAGAGAGAAGGTTCTTGGGAAAGTGGAAGGTCTGAATGCAGATAAGTCACCTGGACCAGATGGTGTACACCCCAGGGTTCTGAAAGAGGTGGCTGAAGAGATTGTGCAGCCATTAGCAATGATCCTTCAAGAATCACTAGGTTCTAGACGGGTTCCGAAGGACTGGAAAATTACAAATGTCACTCCACTCTTCATAAAGGGAGAGAGGCAGAAGAAAGGAAATTGTTGGCCAGACCTCAGTGGCTGGGAAGATCTTGGAGTCGATTAATAAGGATGAGGTCTCAGTGCACTTGGAGTCATATGATAAAATAGGCCGTAGTCAGTACGGTTTCCTCAAGGTAAAATCTTGCCTGACAAATCTGTTGGAATTCTTTGACAAGTAACAAGCAGGATATACAAAGGAGAATCAGTTAATGTTGTGTACTTGGATTTTCAGAAGGCCTTTGACAAGATGCCACACATGAGGCTGCTTAACAAACTACAAGCCCGTGGTATTACAGGGAATATACTGTAATACTGTTGGCCTTCATTGCTAGAGGTACAGTATTGAATTTAAGAGCAGGGAGGTTATGCTGAAACTGTACAGGGTATTGGTGAGGTTGGAGTAGTGTGTGCAGTTCTGGTCTCCTTATTTGAGGAAGGATATACTGGCTTTGGAGGTGGTGTAGAGGAGGTTCACCAGGTTGATTCCAGAGATGAGGAGGGTTAGACTATGAGGAGAGATTGAATCGCCTAGATTGAATGGCAGAGCAGATTGGCTGGAATTCAGAAGAATGAGAGGAGATCTCATAGAAACGTATAAAATTATGAAAGGGATAGGAAGGTTGTTTCCACTGGTAGGTGAGACTAGAAGTAGGGGGCATAGTCTCAAGATTTGGGAGTAAATATAGGATGGAGATGAGGAGGAACTGCTTTTCCCAGAGGGTGGAGAATTTGTGGAATTCTCTGCTCTATGCAGCAGTGGAGGCTCCCTCAGTAACTATATTGAAGACAAGGTTGGGTAGATTTTTGTGTATTAGGGGAATTAAGGAGTATGGGAAATAGGTGGGTAGGTGGAGATGAGTCCATGGCCAGATCAGCCATGATCTGATTGTATGGTGGAGCAGGCTCGATGGGCTGAATGGCCTACTCCTGCTCCTATTTCTTATGTTCTTATATTAAAGGCAAAGCTTAATGAATTATTGATTGGTCAGGACATGAAGGATTACGGAGGGAAGGCAGGAGAAAGGAGTTGAGAGGGAAACTGAATCAGCCTTCATGAAATGGCAGAGCAGATTGGATGGTCAAATAGCCCAATTCTGCTCCTATATTTTATGGATCCTGCTGTCACTGGCACCCACCAGCGAGGTTTCGTCGCTCTTTGGCTTCTCATCAATAGGCGATGGCGACGACACACTCACTAGAGCACCTGTGTCACACAGAAAACGTCGCCCTGAAAGGGAATCTGTGATGAACTGGAACCCACGGTCTTCACAGACCTCTGATGTCCCGATGCGCTGGGACTGTCGAGGCTGCAAGACGGTCGGCACCTCCTAGCGTTCCTACTGGGCGGCAGAAGTACAAGCCCCGCGTTGCCAGTTTCTCAGCCGCAGGCGTCCTTACATTCGGGGCCTATTGAGGTCGAGAAAGGAGGAGGAATGACGCACCGCTGCCTGGCTGAGTGTGGGCTATCAGCTCCCTGTTGCCATTCATGGGTGCATTAGAGAGGCCTATACAAACTTGATCAGGCATTTGCTGCGTGGAGAGTTCTTTAAAACAAGGATGGTTATATACCAGGAAAGTCAGCGTGAGGTCAATGAACTCCAATGTTTCAGCATCCCCGAGGCCGGGCAAGGAGAGCAACAGTTTAGCGCGCTCAGACCCCGCTGTTCCAAAAGCCTATGAAAGGTGAGTTTTCAGTGATCAGGTGTGCTAGTAGAGATTGTCACCGCCGTGGAGTTACTGAGCGACGCCACCACATAGAAAAATTTGATGTTGGCGGCGGAGATTTCTCGTAGCGCCGATTGGGCCCCATCCTGCTTCAACCAAGCGACCCCATTTTCGCTCCCAAACCTTCAGCAGCTTCAAAGCGACTGCGTTGGCCGACATGCTCAATAAGTTTGGAATCATCCTAGAGCGGGGGTCGGCAACCTGCGGCTCCCGAGCCATTTGTGGCTCTTTTATCTCTGTGCTGCGGCTCCCTGTGGCTTTGGGAAATAATTGGTCAGTATTTAATTAAAATGTATTTTATGTTAGTTTGTTAGCTTTTGAAATGTAATTCTAAATTTGAAGATTATGGTGATCTTGTACAATCTAAGTGTGGCGACACATTTCCTGGCACATCCGAAAGGGCTCACAATTAGCCACCGTTCCGGCTAAGGGAGATAGCCTACGGGGGGTTGTGAGTACGCGTCTTTTGCAGCATCTGCGTCCATGGGGGCTGGGTTGAGGGAGGCTTAAAAGCAAGGCTGTTTAGTTCGAATAAAGTTATTCGACTGCAGTTTACTGACTGCGTGAGCACACCGCTACAACGTGTTTTTATCGCTATTAATATACGTCACCACTGCCAATACCTGACACCCGCCAGTGCGCGATTTCTTTAATTTTTCGATCCAAGGTAAGCCAACTATGGAGAATTCTAAAAAAAGAAAAGTGACTGAAGAAAACAGAACGTTTAATGATACGTGGACAGATTCATTTGCTTTCACTGTTGACGAGACTGGTTTACCGGTATGCTTAATATGCAATGAGAAACTAGCAAACAACAAAAAGTCAAATGTCGCAAAGCATTTCCAGAATAAACACGCAGCCTTTGCTCAAAAATATCCGGATGGAGATGAGAGAAAAAAAGCCGTTTCGGAACTGATGCGGAAGGTTGATCTGAGCAAAAATCATTTCCAGAAATGGATGAAGTCTGGAAAATCAACGACATACACCAGTTATATTGCCGCTCAGGAAATAGTCAGGCACGGGAAGCAGTTTACAGATGGTGAATATATAAAAGAATCTTTCATTAAGATTTCAGAACATCTATTCACGGACTTTAAAAACAAGAGTGAAATTGTGCAGAAAATCAGGGATATGCCCCTCTCTGCAAAGACTGTCAAAGACAGAACCATAAAAATGGCAGAAGACATCACAAGACAGCAAATTAAAGACATCAATTCAGCTGTGGCCTACTCGATTGCCTGTGACGAGTCTAAAGACAAAGGTGATATTGAACAAATAGCGTTGTTCTGCCGGTATGTAAACTCTGCCGGGCCACAGGAAGGACTGATTGAGTTGATACCTCTAAAAGACCACACACGGGGGGAGGACATCTGTGAGGCTGTCTTGAATTGTTTAAGAGCCAAAGGAATAAAGACCACCCATCTGGTGTCAGTAGCTACTGATGGGGCACCGAATATGACGGGAACGCACAAGGGATTTGTGGCTTTACTGCAGAAGTCGCTGGACAGAAAGCTGCTGACTTTTCACTGCATCTTGCACCAAGAGGCACTGTGCGCTCAAACATTTCCTCCGGAATGCACAGAAGTAATGGATGTTGTCATTCAGATTGTCAATAAAATAATGGCAAAAAGTTTAAATCACCGTCAATTCCGTTTGTTACTGGACGAGCTGGAAAGCGCATATTCTGATCTCCTGCTGCACAACAAAGTCCGGTGGCTATCCAAAGGGGAGGTGCTGAAACGCTTTGTCGCGTGTCTGGAAGAAGTGAAAACTTTCCTGGGCAGCAAAGGGCTCACCTTTCCTGAGCTGGAACAGCCAGAGTGGCTGGAAAAGCTACACTTCATGGTAGACATGACAGCACACCTGAACACGCTGAACACAGCTCTTCAGGGGAAAGGACGCACAGCCCTACACATGTTGGAGGATGTTTTGGCATTCGAGCGCAAGTTGACAGTGCTTGCCAGAGATTTACAGAAAGGCACTTTGTCTCACTTCCCCAATTTGAGAGAGTTCAAACAAGGTCACGACATGATAATTTCGGAGTATTTACATTCTGCAATCATCGCAATGCAAACATCGTTTGGGAAACGCTTCTGTGAGTTCAGAGAGGAAAAAAACACATTATCCTTCCCGGTCACTCCCTTAACATCGATCCTTCCCTACTGAATACGACTGCATTGGCAGGTGTGAGTCAACCTGATCTTGAGATGGAACTGGCCGACATAGCCGACAAAGACATATGGGTGTCCAAGTTTAGACGCTTGACAGCAGACCTTGAAGATGTTGCCCGTCAGAAGGCCGTTCTTGCTCAGAATCACAAATGGAGTGATATTGAAAACCTTCCAAAACCGGACAAACTTGTGTTCGAAACATGGAATGCTATGCCCGACATTTATGTAAACATGAAAAAGTATGCGCTTGGAGTCCTGTCGATCTTTGGATCCACATATGTATGTGAGCAGGTGTTCTCCAACATGAACTTTATTAAAAACAAACATCGCGCACGCCTCACAGATGACAGCTTGCGATCCTGTGTAAAGATGAAGGTGACGTCATACAGCCCTGATGTGCAGACGCTGTGCGCTGAGGTCCAGGACCAGAAATCCCATTAACCAAGTATGATAAATATTTTAATTGCCTATTATTTTATGTATATTCATATTTTTTCATTGTTCAGTGAAATAGTCCTTTTATTTTTCAGGCTGACAGCTGGCTGACGTTATTTTTGGTTTGCTGCTGGCGGAAAATTTAAGTTTGGCATTTTTCATAAATACAAGAAGGACTCAAATAGACATTGAGTATTTTACTTAAAAGTAACTTTCAACCCAACGTCTTTTTTTCGGAGTTCAAAATGTTTTTGTTGCATGCAGAAATGTAATTTCGTTTTCTCTGCAGGAGTTCATCAATTTCATAAATGCAACACATTATAGTTTGTTTATACATAGCATAAAGGCAAAAAAAACGTTGTATGCAGTGTTATTTCATTTTAAATGTCAAACGGGTTTTGCGGCTCCCAGTGTTTTCTTTTCTGTGGGAAACGGGTCCAAGTGGCTCTTTCAGTGGTAAAGGTTGCTGACCCCTGTCCTAGAGCATCGGGGCCACCAGTGTAGGTTACCGAAAATAAAACGAAGTGAGGCGTTTTGTGATTAACAGAACCACGTAACACATTTTATTGAACTCCAAAAACCTGCACAACAAAAACAAATCACATCACACCAGCCTCTTAAAGCTAAACCCCAACTCAATGTCGGTGGTTGTGAATTATGTACATTCTCCCAGTTGCGTTACCCTACAATATCACCATCCGCCTTCTGTGGACAAGTGAGTTTTGAATCCAGATAACCATGTTTCTCTGGATCCCATGCCTCCTGGCTTTCTGAAAGAGGAAACCTTGTCAAACCCCTTACTAAAATGTTCTACATGTGCAGTGTAATTTGGCCCGTCGTGATGGCAGCACGGACATCGTGACGGAAGGTTTTATGTCTGTACTTTGTTGAGCTATACTGCATACCTGGAACTGCTGTCACCTATTTCAGCGAAGATGGTCTGCACTATTCTGCCGCCCCATCCGGGTAATCTGTGATGAGGTGGCTCCATGATCTTCCATCTCCAGACCTCCATACCGAACCACTTGACATCTCTTCAGCACTGCGGACCAGGAGGAGAGGGGAAGCGGAGAGAAGTGTCTGAGTTCTATGGAAATGTCAATAAATGGATAGTCTACCGCTGGGCTGTAGACTATCCATGCTGAATAAGGTGATGCTTCTCTAGTTGCTGTTTGGCCCCAGCCTAGTAGTGGAAGCGGGGAAGTGGAAGTGGATAGGGGAAGTTGAGTTGAAGTGAGTGGGGTGTAACTGGGAGCCTGGGACTGCTGCACCACACACAACATGGAGGTTCTGTAAAGTGCTCACCCAGTCTGTGATCGGTCTCACTGATGTACAGCCGGTCACATCGCGAGCAGCGGACGAGGTTAGAGGAGGTGTGAGTGAATTTTTTGATTCACCAGGAAGGGCTGTTTGGGCTTCTAAAAGGAGGGAATCGGGACAGGTATTGGGGGGGGGGGGGTGAGATGGAGAGGGAGACGCAGAGAGTGGTCCCTGCGGAAACCTGACGGGGGTGGGGAGGAGAAGTTGTGACGGGTGGAGGGATCCTGCGGCAGCTGGGAAATTATGAAGGGTGGTGGAAGCCGGTGGCTGGTAGAGTCGGAAGTCCAGGAAAGTAGGAAGACCACAGATCTTTTGGTTATGTACTGTGCGGGATTTCTTTTTAAAGCAACGCCATTGGAAAGGAAATAAATTCAAATAAATATCTGATTTACTGTGACTTTGGATCACCTCACCCACATTAATCCTGCTGCTTTCGGGACTGAACGATAGACACACTGGGAACTCAGCACAACCAATAACTGAGGCGCCCGCTTGCAGCAAAAGTCTTAGACATTTGATGAACAAGTTCCAACACTTTGTGATGTTCTCCATTCAGCTTTTAAATATATTTACAATTCCCTCTTTGAAGGCTTTATTGGTGAATTCGGACTATCATTGCAGGCCTGGGTGTGGAATCACTCCCGACGTCCAGTCAAACTCCTAATCAAAACACGAAATCTCTGACTCTTCCTGAACACTCCGTGTTTATTCCATCGGCAGTTAGTGTCCTGTGGGTGACATGGTGCATGAGGGAAGGGAAACCTGTAATTTTAATCGGCGGAATGATGCACACCAGGCAGGTAACGGCAGGTAACTGGTGAGCGGCTATTGAGTAGTAGGCTTGTCCGTTGTGTCTAAGCCACTACATGGTCGACCAAGGGGCCGAGGCTGAATTAATGAAACGTTCTCCTTGTTGGTTCTTCTTCCTCTTGCCTTTCCGTCACGCCACCCTGTAGCCCCGCGCCTCTTTCTCCATGTAGTCAGTCCAGGTGGAGGAAGACATGCTCTGATAGGGGTCTAGCAGGATCCGGCAGCAGCGAGCAATCAGAAGGCACAGGAAGATGAAGAGGAAGAAAACCAGCACTAAGGTGATCTTTTGATCCTGGGACGCAGTGTGGGCTGAACCGGCGGCTGCCTCGGGCAGGATTGTACTCAAAAGGTCTTCAGTCATTTCCGGTTATCCGAACTCTACCGTGACATGGCTGCTTCGGGGGCCCTATAATGGAAGAAAAGGCCGCATTTTAAAACTATAAATAATTTGTTTCGTAAGAACTTATCTAGAACTTTCAAAGATTAAAGAGCCTGGTTGAAGCAGCGGGGATAACTTCACTCAGCTCCACTGTCCCATCACTGAACTGTTCCCACAACCTACGGACTCACTTCCAAGGACTCTCCATCTCATATCCTCGATATTGTTTATTGTTCATTTAATCATTAATTATTTTTGTATTTGCACAGTTCTCTTTTGCACGGTGATTGTCCGCCCCCTGCTGGGTGCGATCTTTCATTGATTCTATTGTATTTATCGTGAATGCCCGCAAGAAAATGAATCTCCGGGTTATATACGCCGACTATATGTGCTTTGATAAAGAACAAAGTCACCTCACTGTTTACTCTGGGCGCAGTCTGGGTGAGCCTGTTTAATATTAGCAGAACTCAGTCGGCATTACACTAATCCCCCAAAACAATCGCTGCGATGGCCGGGAATCGAACCCGGGTCAACTGCTTGGAAGGCAGCTATGCTCACCACTATACCACCATCGCCTGCTGGAGAAAGTTGTTATTTGGATTGGATGTCCGTAGCTGGTGAGTGCTTTTGTTTGCTATTTTCACTAACGATTTGAACGACAATGCTTTTAACGTGGTTACTACGTTTCGAGATGACATTTGGTGGAGCAGGTGACAGTGAAGAAGGTTAAAGCAAGAAAAGATCGACGGATGTTACCGAGACAGGAGGGTGTTAGGTTATAGGGAAAGGATGGATAAGATGGGGGACTCTTTGCCTGGAGCTTAACAAGTTGAGGGGTCGCGCCCTCTCGGGTTGGGAGGAATGTGAAACTGGAGCGCACATGTTTAAGATGAGAGGAGAGAGATTAAAGGAAGTGATAAAAGTTGGCACAATTAAAACTTTTAAAAAAGATCCTGACAGATACACGGACACAGTCCTCCAGCGGACGGCGGCCCCACATCCATCACGAAATCCGGCAAGTCAGAAACATGGAAGATCTTCCTCTCACAGCTGAAGGGACGGCACCGGAAAAAGCCCTTCAGCCCAACTGGTCCATGCCGACCAAAATGCCCATTTGCCCGCGTTTGGCCGTGATTCTTTAAACCTTTCATATCCATGTCCCAAGAGTGTTTTACATCGATACCGGTAAGACCATCGGCAAGAAACAGAAAAGGTGCTTTTTTCCCCCTTTCCCACCCGGCCGAACACTCATACGAACTGTGTTCCTCTGACCTTGGAGAAAGCAGATCCTGGCAGTCATCGTCTGACCCCTCTGGGGCTCCGGGGACTGTGTCAGCTCCTAGGCTGAACGTGCCTCGGGTTTTCCTTTCGATCAATAGTTGGCGACTCCTGGCCCCCAATTCCTGACCCGTCGGCCATTCTCACCCTCGCTGGGCCTCATCTATACTGGGAATACCCCGTCGACCCTTCTACCTTCGTCTCCATTCCGTTACACCCTCACTCTCACAGAGCCGTTGTTCATCCTTCCTAAAGTCTGGACGGCAGTATATAAATGCAGGTCTCTCTGTTTCGCTTTCTCTGTTTCTCTCCGTCTCTGTCTCTCCTCGCCCCTCTCTCTCTCCCACCTTCTCTCTCATTCTCTCTCTCTGTCTCTCCTCGCCTCTCTCTCTCTCTCCCACCTCTCTCATTCTCTCTCTCTCTGTCTCTCCTCGCCTCTCTCTCTCTCTCTCCCACCTTCTCTCTCATTCTCTCTCTCTCTGTCTTTCCTCGACTCTCTCTCTCTCTCTCTCCCACCTTCTCTCTCATTCTCTCTCTCTGTCTCTCCTCGATTCTCTCGCACCTTCTCTCTCATTCTCTCTCTCACCTTCTCTCTATTCTCTCTCTCTCTCTCTCTCTCTCTATTCTCTCTCTCTCTCTCTCTCTCTCTCTCTCTCTCTCTCTCTCTCTCTCTCTCTCTCTCTCTCTCTCTCTCTCTCTCTCTCTCTCTCTCTCTCTCTCTCTCTCTCTCTCTCTCCACACACACCACTCACTCTGTTCCGAGAGGAAACGAACATAATCGCAGCAGGTTCGTCCGCTTTCCGTTCTTTCCCTTGGTAATGAGAATCAGAAAAAATTACGAGTTTTCAAATAGATGCTTTCCCCCCTCTTTTTCCCGTCCCGGCACGAAATGAAAAGCAGGCGCCCTGAATCGGGAACATTTCTGAAGAACAACCAACTGTAGGCGACCCGGCACGATGTACCTGTTCTCACACACTGGCATCGGCTGCACGGTGGTTGCTGGTTGTCCTGGTAACTGCGGGTACACGGTGGTTGCTGGTTGTCCTGGTAACTGCGGGTACACGGTGGTTGCTGGTTGTCCTGGTAACTGCGGGTACACGGTGGTTGCTGGTTGTCCTGGTAACTGCGGGTACACGGTTGTTGCTGGTTGTCCTGGTAACTGCGGGTACACGGTGTTTGCTGGTTGTCCTGGTAACTGCGGGTACACGGTGGTTGCTGGTTGTCCTGGTAACTGCGGGTACACGGTGGTTGCTGGTTGTCCTGGTAACTGCGGGTACACGGTGGTTGCGAGTTGACCTGGTCACTGCGGGTACACGGTGGTTGCGAGTTGACCTGGTCACTGCGGGTACACGGTGGTTGCGAGTTGACCTGGTCACTGCGGGTACACGGTGATTGCGAGTTGACCTGGTCACTGCGGGTACACGGTGATTGCGAGTTGACCTGGTCACTGCGGCTGTAGTAAGGCTCCGCTCGTGCACAGGAGGGGTTGGGACAGGCTCGTCCTCCATTGGGCGAATGTCAGTGTGCTCCATAATGATCAACAGCCAGCCTGCATTTGTACAGCGTCCTCTGGGATGGATCTCACCCCAGAGCCCGTGGATTCATTTGCTCCTTGATATCATCCCGAGTCGGGGAGGTTTAAGCTGTCACCTACCTACAACACACACACAGCGGGGCGCTTCCTCAGTACCGCTCCTCACACAACGCAGCTCTCCCTGTACCGCCCCCACAGCGCGGCGCTCCCTCAGTATAGCCAATTCCCGCAACGTGGCGATCCCTCAGTACATCCCTTTCCTATAACGCGACGCTCGCTTAGTACATTCTCTCCTCGCAGCGTGATGCTCCCTCAGTACATCCCCTCTCTGCAACCTGGGGCTCCCTCAGTAGCGCCCCCTCCCCACCGCGAGACTCACTCAATTAGCCCATCCCCGCAGCACGACGCTCCCACATTATTCCCCTCACCAGTCGGCGGTTCCTCAGACCATTCCCTCCACGGTGCGACTGGATCCTACAATGCGGCGTTCCCTCGGTGTTGCCCCCTAAGAGTTAATAACCCCTCAGTTCTCTCTCTGACAGTGCGGCGCTCCCTCAGCGCTGCCCCTCTAACAGGAATGGATCGTTGATTTATCATGACTTTCAATGACTCGCCAGGCAAAGCTGTGAGTGCGGGTTCAGGGCCAGAGAGAGCTCCGGCGACCAGCTTGCAGGGGCACAGAGATTTAAGTTCCTGCCGTTACTTTTCTGACGGGGGTACTAAATAGAAACGGGCCTTTCCAAATATCTGACAATGGATCCTTACAAAAATAACAAAATGTTTAATATATAACAAAAGGCTATAATTAATTGTCAGCTACTGAGTGTAGAAATACCAGATCTTGGAATTTTGCAAAAAAAAAGTTTAAAATTAAACATTTGATTAAAACGCGCGCCAGAAGTTACTATATAGATATTCAGGACCAATGCTATTTGACTTTGTAACTTGAAAAAAGAATACTTTTTGCAAGAACACAATGTAGTTAAGAAAAATAGTAAAAATGAAATACAATATATTCCACCAGCTGTGTTGCTGTGAGTTCACGGTTGTAGGCAGTACTACAAGAACTTTCTCCAGCCCGCGATGGTGGTATAGTGGTGAGCATAGCTGCCTTCCAAGCAGTTGACCCGGGTTCGATTCCCGGCCATCGCAGCACATATTTTTATTTATCTGTTTTATACATTTTAGAATTTTTAATCACAGTTATTGAATCATCTTACTTCTATCTCCGATTACTTTACAAAAGTAAGTAGTTTTATCCTCCTTTAGATAAGCTTGGAACTTTTCGTTACCAGTATTTTTTATGTTTACCGAGTCAGCTCCATTCGCCAATCAAGTTGCAGATTTGTTATGATTGACAGGACATGTTATGTACGCAGGCGTAGGGGTGGGACTATGTACCATTCCGAGTTTCCAATAGGTGTATCGATCGACCAATCCAAGAACAAAAAGGGCGAGAAGCTGCAAATGCTGGAAATATTGATCAGAATCAGAATCACTTTATTGCCAGTATGTGAAACATACCAGAATTGATTGTGCTTCGGTGCCAAGCATAAAAAACAGGGCAATACCACAACAGACAACACAATAACAACCAACAATTTACCGGACAATAGTGCAAACAGACATGAGCAATCAACAATCAGCAGAATGGTCACATGTGCAGACGTCAATAATTAAATTTAAATAAATATGAACATTTGAACAGGCTCTATAATTATCAGCAGAACAAGGAGACAGGAAAGAGCAGTTACAGGATGTTGTGCAGGGATTACACTTGAGTTGAGTTTTGTTCAGAAGCTGGACAGCTACAGGAAAGAAATTTCGGAGATAACGGCTATTTCTGCTTGATGGGAGGAATTCAATGTTCAAAGTATAGTACATTGAATTCTGCTAGTGACCATATACAGCCCTGAGATTGTATCTTTTTTCAGACATTCATATTAGAACAAAGAAATAAAATAGAATTAATGAAAAACTACAAACGAAGGCTGACAAAAAAAATTGTTCAAAAGAAACCCAACTGTGCAAATTCAAAACAAAAAAAAGTAATAACAGACAGGTATATGGAGGAATTTAAGGTGGAGGGGGGGGGGGTTATATGGGAGGCAGGGTTTAAGGGTCGGCACAACATTGTGGGCCGAAGGGCCAGTACTGTGCTGTAATATTTCATGTTTTATAATAAATAATAAATAATCTGAGTACATGAGTTTTAGAGTCCTCGAAAATAAGCCCAAAGGTAGTGGAGTTAGTTCAGCATTGTGGTGAAGGAAGCTATCCACGCTGGTTAAAGAGCCCGGTGGTGGTTAAGGAGTAATAACTGCTCCTGAACCTGTTGCGGCGGGCCCTGAGGCTCCTGTACCTCCGTCCCGATGGCAACAGCGAGAAGAGAGCATGGCCTGGATGGTAGGAGGTAGGGGATCCTTGATAAAGAATGCTGTTTTCCTGAGACAGGAAATTGTAATTGTGCTCGATGGCGGTGCAATAGAAACAGCGAGGAAAAGAGAGAAAGACTTTCTTTACGAACCCATCTATCTGTGATGCCACTTTCAATTAATTATAGACCTGTATTTCCAGATCCCTTTGTTCTACCGCACTCCTCGCTGCCCTACTGTATAAGACCTACCCTAATTCCATCTGCCAAATCAGCCCATTTTTCCAGCTGGTTCAGATTCCGCTGAAGGCCCTGATGGTCCTCCTCGCTGTTCACTACACCCCTAATCTTGGTGTCATCTGCAAACGTTCTGATCCACGATATAGATGACAAACAACAACGGACCCAGCGCCACTCCACTAGTCACAGGCCATCTGCCGCTCTCTGGCTTCTCCCGCAAAGCCAATGTCTACAGTAATCCAATTTACTACCTGAATGCCGAGCGACTGAACCTTCATACTGGACCTTGTCAAATGCCTTGCTGAAGTCCATGAGGACAACATCCACTGCCTTGTCTTCATCAACATTCCTACTCGAAAAACTCTATGGTTTAGACACAACCTACCACGCACATAACGATACGGACTCTCCCTGCCTTTCCAATACTCCTATATCCCGCCTCAGAATACTTTCCAATAACTTTCACACTACTGATGTCAGGCCCACCGGCCCATAATTTCCTAGTTTATTTTAGGGCATTTCTCAAACAGCGGAGCAACATTAACTATCATCCAATCCTCTGCTACCTTACCTGTCACGACGGACGATTTAATATCTCTGCTAGGGCCAATGAAATTTCTGCACGAGCCTCTCACAGGGTCAGAGGGTACACTTTGTCAGGCGCTGGGGATTCATCCACCCTAATTTGCCTCAAAGACAGCAAACACCTTCTTGCCTGTAAACTGTACAGTGCCCATGAAGTTGATGCCGCTTTCCCTCACTTCTATAGACTCGGTGTCCGTTTCCCGAGTAAATGCAGATACAAAAAAAATCATCTTAAGGTCTTCCCCATCTCTTGGCTCCACGCGTAGATCACCATTCTGAACTTCCAGAGGACCAGTTTTGTCCCTCACAATCCTTTTGCTCGGAACATATCTGTAGAATCCCTTGGGATTCTCCTTCACCTTATCTGATAAGGCAAGATTATGCCTTCTTTTAGCTCTCCTGATTTCTTGTGTTCTCTTGCATTTCTTATACTCCATAAACACCTCATTTGTTCTCGACTGCCTCAACCTGCTATGCACCTCCTTTTTATTTAAAATCAGGGCCTCAATATCTCTAGCAAACCAAGTTTCCAAGCCTACACTGGTATCACTCGGCAACTTTTCCTATGTTGCATCGACTACTGGACTGTAACTGCTTCCATGCTGATCTCGTCGACTTAATCAACTTTGCCTCCAATTTCCACCCCGCCTGTGGTGAACTACACATACCTGTCTGGACACGCCCCCCCCCCTGACTGCTCCTGTGGCTCCTCCCACAGACCCCGGTATAAAGGCGATTGGAGACACAGCCCCTTCCTCAGTCTCCAGGATGTAGTGTGGCCACTTACTGCTTGAACTTTCTTCCAGCCAATAAAAGCCGATATCTCGCCTCACGTCTCCGAGAGTTATTGATGGTGCGTCACCGCCCTCGAATTTACCAGGTCCATTTCCGACATCCCCCCCTCCCTACTTTCTCGATGTCTCAGGAGACGGTCTATCTACTGATGTCTTTTATAAACCCACTGATTCTCACAGCTGCCTGGACTAAAACTCTTTCCACCTTGTCACTTGTTAAAATGCCGCCCCCTTCTCTCAGTTCCCTCGCCGCATCTGCTCTTTCATTCCAGAACTACTGAGACCTACCCCTTCTTCAAACAAAGGGGCTTCCCTTCCTCCGCCGTCAACGCTGCCCTCATCTCTTCCTTCCGCCACCCAGCCAGGGAGAGGGTTCCTCTAGCCCTCACCTACCACCCCACTAGCCTCCATGTCCAGCACACAACTCCCCGTAACTTCCATCTTCTCCAGCGGGATCCCACCACCAAGCACATCTCTCCCTGTCCTCCCCCCACCTTTCTGCTTTCCATAGGGATCACTCCCTACGCGACTCCCTCGTCCATTCGTCCCTCCCCACTGATCTCCCTCCTGGTGCTTATCTTGCAAGTGGAACAAGTGCTACGCCTGCCTCGACATCCCTTCCCTCACTAACATTCGGGGCCCCCAACAGACCTTCCAGGTGAGGCGATACTTCACCTGCGGGTCCGTTGGGATCACCTACAGTATGTCGGTGTGGCCTCCAATATATCGGTGAAACAGGGATGCAGATTGGGAGACCGCTTCGACGTCCGCCAGAAAAATCGGCATCTCTCGGTAGGCACCCAATTCAAACTCGCTCTCGTCCACTGAACGTCTCTCCTGTTCTCCTAACACCACAGCTCGCCTCTTCTCCCCCTTCCCTTCTGAGTCAGACTCAGTGCCAGAGACCAGACCGCTGTGACTTTCCTCGGCTAGGTCAACTAAACAAATAATTCATAGTCCACGAGCTGCAGAGTCCCCGACCACAAGCTGTGGAGTTGTTCAGCACCGCGGCGGGTGAAGCCGTCCAGGAGCCCGAAGACTGGAGCGGCAGCAACTGCTCCGGAACCTGGCGGCGTCGGACCCAAGACGCCAGCACCTCTCACCCAGGGCAGTAGCAAGAGAGCGAGAATGCTCACTGCAGACAGATAGCGATAAGCGTCTGTTCCTTTTCTATTCTTGGCCCCAACGATCTTAATCTTGCTGGACGCATTAATCGGCATGGGATAATGGAGCCAATCCCGCGTCCGTCCTTCCGCTATCAGACCTCGACATAGCTGTCCCCGGAGTCCAGTTCGCCCATTTCCCCAGGAAATTCTTTAGTAAAGTCTCCAGTTGGTTTTTCAGTACAATGGATTCCGGTTCATTGGGAAACACCGTAGTCAGTACATTTTAGCCCAGTTAAGCGGATTCCCCACTTAGCCGAAGTTTCATGGAAATAATTAAAAGGATACAAAAATACTGTGTAGCTGAGTAACAAATTATGTATTTAAATGAAATATAGAACCAATACTACGACTGTGCTATAAAACTGTGTATTAGCTCCTAATAGTTATTCCCGGAGGAATTCATTCCGTGTATGCTGCTGTTCTTTCGAGTGACTGTAAATGAACAAATTAGCAAAGAAACCTAGTGTAGATAATGGACTACATTCATACAAATACTTCTGACCATTGCATCCTCCAACTCTTCATTTTCATTGTAACATTCAAGATAATTGTCAGTACCTTCAAGTTTTTGAAACCAGTGAGAAAAGTTTTGAAATGTGACTTAATGCCTTCATAAAAAATTGACCAAGACAATTTAATTTTAAAGTGGTTTTATTAAAAAAAAACCGCTCAAATGTACAATGCACACAGGTCACCCTGTTGTACCAACTGAGCAAAGTATTTGACCTCCTAAGCAATGTTCTACAGAACTGAACCCCACCCTTCTGCTTGTTTTTGGATGAGAATTCTTTCAAGATCCTGCAATGCTCTCCTCTTAAAAAAATCTTGGAATTTGTTGTAGAGAAATAGGTGTTATGACCAAAAGTCTTAAAATTGAAACACAAGGGAAATGGGAGCTGATAAATGAAGCCAAGCGGTGTGTCACTGTAATAGGGAGAGAGTTGGAGAGCGGGTCTGCTGGTCAAATCTATCACAGTCGCGTACAACAGGGAGAGGAGCCTCTTCTGACGATCCAGTTAAGCTCAGTTCTTCTTGGACTTGGCCGTATCGTACTTCCTCTTGCTCGAGTACCAGAGCAGCAGGGGGATGCCGATGGAAGGGAGAGTCATGACCCCAAACGCCGCCCAGTCCAGCTGTTTTGGAATAAAAACCAGAGTTACTCCACGGAAGCTCAGGGATGTGTACAGTGAACATCGTGGGCATTCCACATCAGCACAGAATGTGCACTGGCACTTGCAGGTTACCCCAGCGCATCCTTGGGTGTCAATGTGGATAATGCACTTTGATACACAGCACAGGTGACAAATTACTCTGAAATTCCAGTGTGGGAGGAGGGTACTGCTGCTTTCAGCTGACCCAGTCCTAACAGCAGAACAGACTCATTTCGACAAGTTGGAGCCGCGGCACAGGCTGCTCACTCATGGCTTTTCCAGCTGCCCCAACGTGCAGGCCCTTCCCGTCCAAACCTCCATCAGCGTCCCACCACGTCTTTCCATAGTCCAGCTGGTCGGAAATCTTGACAGTTCAGGAACAGCTACTGCCCCTCAGCTACCAGGTTCTTGAACCAGTGGGGATAACTTCACTCACCCCCATAACCTATGGACTCAACTTCCATGGGAGAAGGGTTCAGAGTGTTTCCGTGTCTCCTGGTCACCAGTGGAATGTGTGGGGGAACTGTTTAGTTATCGACAGGAATCAGAACTACTCCTCTCAGAACCTCCCAGCGTGGTATCACAGAGTCCCAAAGTTCCAGAAGGACCTGACTATCAGAGTGAAGTGACTGTCAAATTAACCTCACCATCATCATGCTCCCCACTGCACTAACCTCCCCTGTTCCAACACCTCCAGTTACCCCGAGGACATTTGTCCAGATCAGGATCACAACTGTCCAGTGATGCCAGATCACTGCCACCTGCCCCTGGGTTTCCACTCCCTGCAGCTGTCCCTGCTACATCCCGTGATCCCAGATTATTGTCACTTGCCCCTGGAGTTTTTTGATCCCTGCAGTTGCCTCTCCTGTATCCAGGAATGGGTAAGTGGAGAGTTATTTTGCCCAGAGAGCAGGCGATGTAGGAGGGTGGTGGTTGAGGGCAGCGACGAAGTGGAATTCCTCGGGCTGCTCACGAGATACAGTGCTAGTTGGGGTCAGAGACAGCGCTGCTCGAGCAGCTTAGGTGTTATGTGGGTTATCCTGAGCTCTGCACCAGTGGCAGAGGAAAGCCCAGTAGGCTCAGTAATCACAGCCAGAGTGGCGATGGCACCCCTCGCCCACTGCACCGAGCTGGGATTCCTACATTCCCACAACCGTCACCCGAGGCCTGGAAACTCACAAAATGAGGAGAGAAGCGCCGGTCAAACTCTCGCTGTGCTAGGATGCCACCTTGTCCTGGAGCACTGGTGTAACCCATCTGAAGAAGAGGACAGAAGGAGGTTATTGCAGGCTGATAGGAGACACCCCACACTAGCCTCCGCCCCATTCTGTGTCAGGCTGAGATACTAGAGAGAGGGGACATAGTCTGGACAACAGCCTGACTGGACACATCGTCCCCACTTTAGAACTACCTACACCCATGTCACATGAACAGAGGTACGAAACCACTGATGTGGGACCGGGTTAATCTGGAGGAACCCACAGTCTGTACAAATAAGTCAATTGTGGCCTCTAACTGCAAAACTACTTGTTTTAAATAACACTTCTTGACCAAGTTCTGACGACCCCATGAACAACAGCCTAGCCTTTCACATGGAGGGTAAACATAGAATATTCATTGTGTGCCAGTCTTGATTCATTGTCCCCCATAAACTTCCATTCCCTTCATAACAGCATGTCTGAAAGTCTCTAACTCCACCAAACTGCCTCAACCACCAATCCCCAGGTCACCGATTCCAGACACTGTCTGAGCAAAGAGAAAAAAACTTCCCCAACCTGTAGAAATCATGTCCACGGCTGTTTGACATTGCTACCCTGAGGGTATTCTGACTGTCTAACCTTAATCAATGCATCCCATAATTTAAAAAAAAGTCAGATCTGCCCTTAGCCGCTGGTGCTCTGGGAAAACAGAAGTCAATCCGAACTTTCCTTCTGGATTCCTGCCGCTGTCTGTAAGGGGTTTCTACGTTCTCCCTGTGGGTTTCCTCTGGGTGCTCCGGTTTCCTCCCACAGTCCAAAGACGTACTAGTGGGTAGGTTACTTGGTCATTGTAAATTGTCCTGTGATTAGGCTGGCATTAAATCGGGGGTTGCTGGACAGCATGGCTTGTTGGGGCAGAAGGGGCCTGGTCTGCACTGCATCGCAGTAAGTAAATAAATAACTACTGCCTCTAAACCACACAGCATCCCGCAGAACCTCTTTCTGCACCTTCTCCATAGCTTCCTCATCCTTCCTGTAATGGGATGACAGCAGACTAAAGTTGTGACTATGTTCTGACTAAAGTTTGATATTTGACTTCCATGACTTCCTTACTTTTATACTCGACCCCAACCAATGAAGGCAAGCATGGTATACCCTTCTTAACCTCCTTATCCACGTAGCCTCAGTGCCATTGCCACCCTGTCTCTGGCTGCCTACCCTATGCCTCTCATCATCTTGTACCCCTTTATCAGGTCACCTCTCGCCCTCTGTTACTCAAAGCCTGGCTGCCACTCCTGCACCTTCGCCACGACGTGTACCCCCACGCGGACGGCAGAGGGCGTGCACTTACCAGCACCGGGCCACCTTCCTGGGCCAGGTAGGAAACAGTTGCCGAGGTGAAGTTGAAGTAGCCAGCCTTCAGGGGCCGCAGCACCACCGTGTGCGTGACATTACTGGCTCTGCGGGAGGTGAGTCAAGGAGCCTGACACAAAGCAGACTCAGCAAGGGTCTGTCAATGGACACTGCAAGAATATGGCTACAATTTCCTCCCCTGCTGCCGGCTTAAAGGAACTGTACGTACACGGCGCCAAACACCAGCTCAGTGCATCCTAAACACTTTGGTCAAAGAGGTTCCTTCCGGTGGGATCCCAAGGCAGGCTGTGCACAGCAAAACTGTGCAATGCCAGCGGAGTACTGGCAATCAAATTGGATGTCCTCTCCTGGGCCAAAACTGAGATAGGGGGCGAGCAATCTAAAAGGGAGTGTTTGCAGGCTTTTGGATTTTTCCAGCTGCCTTATCATGTTGATAGAGGAAGCTCCACGCAGATTGGGGGGGGGGGGGGTGGTGAGTAATTTAAAAAGTAACCTTTTCTGGCGGATTAATAAATTAGCAATTCCTTAGCAAGGGCAAATAAAAATAAGGCAGGGACAAGTGGAGTGGCCATTGTTTGAATGGGGAGGCTTGCTAATCCAGCTTGAGCGAAGTAGGTAACTTCATCTCTTAGTACATAGTTAGAGGAACGAATTGTGGGAATTCTTCCTGCCTCCCAGATAACCGCACCTGTACCAGGTCATGAACTTTGATAGAAGGAATAAACCAATAAGCTATTTTCTAAATGGAGAGAAAATACAAAAATCTGAGGTGCAAAGGGACTTGTGAGTCCTCACACAGCATTCCCTAGATTAATTTGCAGGTTGAGTCGGTGGTGAGGGAGACAAACACGATGTTAACATTAATTTCAAGAGGACTGGAATATAACAGCAAGGATGGAATGCTGAGGCTCTAAGAAATGTCCAGAGGAGGTTTGTGAAAATGATTCCAGGAAGGAAAAGGTTATCATATGAGGAGCATTTGATGGCTGTGGGCCTGCAGTGGTCGGAATTTAGAAGAATAAGGGGTGGTGGGGGGGCGGAAATCTCATTGAAACCTATTGAATGTTGAAAGGCCTAGATAGAGTGACTGTGGAGAGGATGTTTCCTATTGTGGAGGAGTCTAGGACCAGAAGGCACAGCCTCAGAGTAGAGGGAAGTCCATTTAGAACAGAGTTGTGGAAGAATTTCTTTAGCCAGAAGGTGCTGAATCTGTGGAATTCATTGAAATGGTACAGCTGTGAGGTCTAGTTATTGAGCAAAATTAAAGCGTAGTTTGATAGGTTCTTGAGTAGTCAGGGAGAAGGCAAGAGAATGGGGTTGAGAGGGAAAATAAATCAGCCATGATCAAATGGTGAAGCAGACTTGATGGCCGAATGATGCTCGCATCTCTTACAGTTAGTTCCAAAACCCCACTGTCTGGGACCTGTGACGACTCAGCTAAACTGGGCAGGACACACGAAGCCAGGCATTCTGTCCCAAGGAGATAGCAGATGCTGGAGAACGGAGTGGACCACATTGCAGCTGTAGGGGGAAAGGAGGGAGGGAGTAGAGGAACTATCTACGTTTTGTATTGAAACCCTGTCAGGATGGATGCACAAATCGCCGAGACTTCGTAAGCACATGCCAAACGCCACCCAGGTGACAGATTCAACATCTTTCTCACGTTCCAGTGGAATCTCTGGCCCATGACCCCAGTGAGTGTGGAAGGAGTGTCTGAACGAATTTGAGAACCTCCGTCCGAACTACTTCCCCAAGTGTGGCAATAAATCGCCATCGGTGCCACATTGAAACCTCTCCAACCCTCTCTCCGATACAGATTCACGAACCATACACACACACACAGACACACACGAGAGTCTCTCTTCTAACATAGACACACAGCAGTAGTCACAGTTTCTCTCACACACACACAACCACCATCCCCCAGACTAGGCAAGTCTCCCTCTAACACAGACATCACAGACAATCTCTTTCAAATGCACTCCACATTAGGACAGTCTCTCTCTTTCTCTCTCCCTCTCTCTGTCACACACACACACAAACACACACACACACACGACTGGGGTAGCTGTGCAAAGGATACGGAGCGATTCGGTCCCATTTCACTGTCAACATTCCAGATACTATTCCGAAGTCCTCGGGTGGGAATGAGTCATCGCTGAGCTCCACGTCCAGTGCAGCACTGTCAGGGACAGACATAGTGCAGGATTTCACACCGAGAGGGTAGGGATGACAGTCTCCCCTACCAGAAACGCTTGCTTCTTACCCTGATGCTGCATCTGGCCAGCACACCACACAGTCAGTTGGAGCAGGAGTCGGCCATTCATGCCGTTGTGCCCGCTCTGCCATTCAATAGTACCATGGTGATCTGGCCCTGGGCTCCGCTCCCTCTACCTGCTATTCAAAAATCCACCTAACTACTGCTTTGTCGGGTTGGCCACCTTTCACCAGGAAGTGAGAAACATTAAATATTACTATGTGGGAGACATTCCCTGCTCATTTCTGGAATTCTGCAACAGGATTTTCACAGCACACGAGAGGACAGATGGTTTTCCATCTCATGAGAAAGTAGCTGTAAAGCTTGGCACCAACTCAGCAACTTCCCTCTGTACCGTCTGCCTCAAAGGTGCAAACATCCCCTCCCAGTACCGTAGAATACCAACCCGTCACCCTTCGGATATTCCACGAAGCCCATACAAGCTTTGACCGAGGTTTCAGCCAGCCGCGCTCACGTCCAGCTCGCAGAGTCAGCCCGGGGCTGTTTGCTGCCCGACAAGAGCCCGTTGACGGCAGCAACTCCTGGCAGGGTGGAGAGATAGACTCGGTGTCCTACCTGGAGCCGACATTGTAGATGCTGTACTGCAGAGTCAGGTCTCTCCCTTCCACGGCATAATTGTTCAACAGGGACTTGGAGGCCAGAAGCCTTGCGCCATCCTCGGCCCTGGCGGCAGCAAGGAGCAGACAGCACGCCGTGACCAGTAACAACCTCATCTGTGGGCCAGAGTGGAGATAACATCCGTTACACAGAGGGTGGAGACAGCAGAGAGTGGGCACCAACACCAACCTCGTCTGTGGATTGGGAATAATACCCATTACAGAGGGTGGAGACCGCAGAGAGTGGGCACCAACACCAACCTCGTCTGTGGATTGGGAATAATACCCATTACAGAGGGTGGAGACCGCGGAGAGCGGGCACCAACACCAACCTCGTCTGTGGATTGGGAATAATACCCATTACAGAGGGTGGAGACCGCGGAGAGCGGGCACCAACACCAACCTCAAACGCGTCTGTGGATTGGGAATAATACCCATTACAGAGAGTAGACACAGTGGAGAGTGGGCACCAACACCAACCGCATCTGTGGATTGGGAATAATACCCATTACAGAGAGTAGACACAGTGGAGAGTGGGCACCAACACCAACCGCATCTGTGGATTGGGAATAATACCCATTACAGAGGGTAGACACACGGAGAGCGGGCACCAACACCAACCTCAACCGCGTTGGCTTAAGAAACAGTTACGAAAGTTGTGTTCGAGGTGCTTTTAAACAGGTCTGTGAATACGAGGGTTAAAGAGCGCATGTAGGTGGAAGGGATCTAATTCGGCATCTTGGCACAAGAATTATGGCCAGTTCCTGTACTGTATGCTGTATGTACACCAGCTATTTTCTTGACTCTAAGTCACTCACACACATCGAACCATCAGGGATGTACGCATCTTTCTCTGCCTGCCTCCCACCTTGCCGGTGGTCACTGTCATCTGTACATTAATTGCCCCTCCTTCCCTGAATGCCCTCGAGAGGATGATCATACCCCATCTTTAGCCGCTGAAGTCCTTGTGATGAGCAGGCGGCCACAAAGCCGCTGGGGAGGGGGCTCCAGGATTTGGGCTCAACAACATTGAAGAACTCAGCACAGTGCGCAACAGGAGAGGGGTACGAGGTGCTGATCTTACCCTACACCCATTTCTCTGCCCTTCATGGCGGAAGCCATCATGAGCTTGGCAAAAACCATAACCACAGAGCCATTTGTTAATGAAGCAGTCGTGGGCTTCATGGACGGAATGGCTGCAGGCAGTGGCGTCCCAATGATGGTGGTGTGCAGCTGTACCCATCCTGGTGAGGGAATCATTCCTCTCCTGATTTGTGCCCATGGATGGTGGGGGGGCTTTGCAATGACAATACATGTGATCCAGCTGAGCTTCTGTAAATAGGAGTCTCTGGAACTGACTCAGTGGAGAACAGGGTCTTTACTGTAAGGATTAGGTGGTTGGAGCTGGTTATTGATATGTGCAGGCGGTACTAACAGACTGTTTCCATTATGTAAGTCTGCATTAAATAGATTTGCAATACACTGATCATGATAAGATCATAAGAGCAGAATTAGGCCATTTGGCCCAGAATCTGCTCTGCTATTCCATGATGGCTAATTTATTATTCCACTCAACCACATTTTCCTTATACAAATTACAATACGTTGTACTCAATACTTTGATTTATGAAGGCCAACGTGCCAAAAGCTTTCCTTACAACCCTATCTACCTGTGACACAATTTTCAATGAGTTATGGACCCATTTTCCCAGATCCCCTTGTTCTGCCGCTCTTCTCAATGTCCCACTGTGTAAGACCTAGTCTACGGTATTGGTTCTACTGAAGCCCAACATCTCGGAGCTGTCTGCATTAAATTCCATCTGCCATTTTTCAGCCCATTATTCCAGCTGGTCCAGATCTTCCCCCCACCCACCACAAACTCTGACTGTCTTCCTCGCTGACCTCTACACTCCCAATGTTGACTTCATCCACAAACTTAGATCCATTTAACCACATTATCATCCAGATCACAGACATAGAGGAGAAAAAAAATGGGACTCAGAACCGGCCGTTGTGGTACACCACTGGGCCTCCACTCAGAGAGGAAATCATCTACTACCACTCTCCGGCTTCTCCCACAAAGCCAATGTCTCATCCAATTTCCTACCTCATCTTGAAAGTAAAGCGACTTCCTGACCAACGTCCCATACGGAACCTTGTAAAATGCCTTGTTAAAGTCCATGTAGACAATAGGTGCAGAAGTAGACCATTCGGCCCTTCGAGTCTGCACCGCCATTCTGAGATCATCTACTATCAATACCCGGTTCCTGGCTTGTCCCCATATCCCTTGATTCCCCCATCCATAAGATACCTATCTAGCTCCTTCTTGAAAGCATCCAGAGAATTGGCCTCCACTGCCTTCTGAGGCAGTGCATTCCACACCTCCACAACTCTCTGGGAGAAGAAGCTCTTCCTCAACTCTGTCCTAAATGACCTACCCCTTATTCTCAAACCATGCCCTCTGGTATTGGACTCTCCCAGCATCTGGAACATATTTCCTGCCTCTATCTTGTCCAATCCCTTAATAATCTTATATGTTGCAATCAGATCCCCTTTCAATCTCCTTAATTCCAGCGTGTACAAGCCCAGTCTCTCTAATCTCTCTGCGTAAGACAGTCTGGACATCCCAGGAATTAACCTCGTGAATCTACGCTGCACTTCCTCTACAGCCAGGATGTCCTTCTTTAATCCTGGAGACCAAAACTGTACACAATACTCCAGGTGTGGTCTCACCAGAGCCCTGTACAAATGCAAAAGGATTTCCTTGCTCTTGTACTCAATTCCCTTTGTAATAAAGGCCAACATTCTATTAGCCTTCTTCACTGCCTGCTGCACTTGCTCATTCACCTTCAGTGACTGATGATCAAGGACTCCTAGATCTCTTTGTATTTCTCCCTTACCTAACTCTACACCATTCAGATAATAATCTGCCTTCCTGTTCTTACTCCCAAAGTGGATAACCTCACACTTATTCACATTAAACGTCATCTGCCAAGTGTCTGCCCACTCACCCAGCCTATCCAAGTCACCCTGAATTCTCCTAACATCCTCATCACATGTCACACTGTCACCCAGCTTAGTATAATCAGCAAACTTGACAACGACTGGTTTGCCTTCTTCAACATTCCTGGTAACTTCCTCGAAAAACTCTATAACATTGGTTAGGCACGACCTACCAAGCACAAGACGACGCTGACTATTCCTAAACAGCCCATGTCTATCCATCTTTCCGGTTCCTTTAGAATACCTTCCAATAACTTCCCCACAACTGATGTCAGGACTGCCGAAGGGTTTCGGCCCGAAACGGCGACTGTACTCTTTTCCATGGATGCTGCCTGGCCTGCTGCTTTCCTCCAGCATTTTGTGCGTTACGCCGATAAAGCCATTGCAGATAGCGCACCCACAACAAGAGTCCTGGCCCACCCGCCGTCCGTCCCTTCCCGCTTGCCAGCGGTCACCCACACAGAGCCAGGACGAACGGACGGCGGGGGAACCGACTTCCCGAACCGACACTCACCCTCTTCTCCATCTGCAAAGGACGTGGCTCAGCGCCGGTTCCAGTCTGCTGACGTCATGTGAACCGCTCAATCTGCGCATACTCGTGTCGCATCGTCTACTGGGTAGTGTAGTTTAGAGCTCTTCCCGTCCCATGTGATTGGATAATCGACTGCAACTCCCGAAATGCTTTGCTGAGAGGCGGGTTGATTAATGCACTAATCAAAAGGCGCTACGTACACTTCCGGCTATTTCTCTAAAAATGAGTTACGCTGGCAGGAGGGTTGATTGAAAGCTGGAGCAACGCGCACAGACTGCTGAGGGAGCTTAGTGGGTCAGGCAGCATCTATAGAAACGAATCGACGTTTCGGGCCGAGACTCTTATCATTCATCCTCGGGGCGAGGTCAAGAGGGTCTGAATTAGGGAGAATGTAGATAGGTCTGACGGCCCCATGTGTTTCAGATGTGTCAAAGGGGAGGGGTGTGTTGCACTGCTGATCGGGGAGAGTACTACAGTAGGGAGATGACCGTGGCGGGCTGTAGGGGTGCAACGAAACTGGGTGATGACTTTCATTGCGTTATACAACAGGCTTCCCAACAATGGATGGAATTGGTTTATTATTGCCACATGTAACAAGGTACAGCGAAAAGCTTGGCTTCTGTGTGTGTGTATATATAATGGTTAAGTTAAATAAGTAGTGCAAAATAAAATAAATAAGTAGCGACGTAGTGTTCGTGGGTTCAGTGGTCATTCAGATATCCGATGGCAGACGGGAATCCTAAATCGTTGAGTTCCTGAATCGTTGAGTGTATGTGTTGAGGCTTCTGTACCTCCTTCCTGATAGTAGCAATGAGAATAGGGCATGACATTAGTGATGGGGGTCCTTGATGATGGATGCCACCTTTTTGAGGAATTGCTTATTGAAGATGTCCAGGGTACTACAGAGGCTGGTGCCCATGATGGAGCTGACTAAGTTTACAACTCTCTGCAAATTATTTTGATCCTGTGCAGTAGCCCCCCCCCTACCCCCATACCAGACTGAAGTGCACTCAGTTACAAAGCTCTCCAGAGTACATCTGTAAAAATTTGCAAGTGTCTTTGGTGATATACCAAATCTCAAACTCCTAATGAAACATAGCTGCTGTCTTGCCTTTTTGTAGCTGCATTGATAAGCTGGGTCCAGGATAGATCCTCAGTTATTGACACCCAGGAAGTTTGAATTGCTCACTCTTTCCACTTCTGATTCCTCTATGAGAAATTTTGTGTGTGTGTGTATTCCCTTGTCTTACCCTTTCTGAAGTCCACAATCTGTTCTTTGGTCTTACTAACGTTGTGTGCAAAGTTGTTGCTGTGACACCACTCAACTAGCTGATAATCTTGCTGCTGTATGCCCCTCACCACTATCTGAAATTCTGCCAATAGTTGTATCGTTAGCAAATATATAGATGGCATTTGAGCTGTGTAGCCACACAGTCATGGATGTAAAGAGGGTAGAGCCCTGGGCCAAGGACACATCTCTGAGGTGTGCCAGTCTTGATTGTCAGCGAGCTGGAGATCCATACAAATTGTGATCTTCCAAATGGGAGGTTGCATTTATTCAGCTGTAGTCAGTAAACTGTATCCTGACATAGGTATTTGTATCGTCCAGGTGATTCAAGGCTGCATGATGAGCCAATGAGATTGCATCTGCTGTGGACCTCTTGTGGTGATGGGCAAATTGCGGTGGATCCAGGTCCTTGCCAAGACAGGAGTTAATTCTAGCTGCAGCCAACCTCTCAAAGCACTTCATCGCCGCAGATGTGAGTGCCATTGAGGATAGTCATTAAGGCAGCTGATCGTGCTCTTCTTGGGCACAGGTATAATTGTTGCCCTTTTGAGCAGGTGGGAACTTCCGACTATAGCAACGAGAGATTGAAAATGTCTTTGAACACCTTCGCCAGTTGGTCGGATTGTTAGGCAAGAAGCTGTTACTGCAAGTGAAGCCAAGCATTAGTGCTGGAGTAGCCTCAGGCCTTAAGATTGCACAACAGGTCTGAGATAGTTGTTCCTTGTGAGGATGAGAGAGGGGGCTGTAGCAACCAAACAATGGTACTGTGGTTCAAGGAGATGGGGAGAGAAAAGAAATGTAATTATAATTGAATTGAATTGAATTGACCTTATTTCTTACTTTCTTCACATACGTGAGGAATAAAAATCTTCACGTTACGTCTCCACCTAATGTGCAATCATAGTAATTTATTATAATTTACTAATAAATAGAACAGTCAATGTTCATCAGTCTGATGGCCTGGTGGAAGAAGCTGTCCTGGAGCCTGTTGGTCCTGACTTTTATGCTGTGGTACTGCTTCCCGGATGGTAGCAGCTGGAATAGATCGTGGTTGGGATGGCTTGGGTCCCCAATGATCCTATGGGCCCTTTTTACACTCCTATCTATGTAGATATCCTGAATCATGAGAAGTTCACAACTACAGATGCACTGGGCTGTCCACACCACTCTCTGCAGAATCCTGTGATTAAGGGAGGTACAGTTCCCATATCAGGCAGTGATTCAGCCAGTCAGAATGTTCCCAATTGTGCCCCCCATAGAAAGTTCTTAGGATTTGGGGCCAATACCAAACTTCTTCAACCATCTGAGGTGAAAGAGGCACTGCTGTGCCTTTTTCACCACATAACTGGTGTGCAGATCATGTGAGGTCCTCAGTGATGTGGATGCCGAGGAGCTTGAAGCTACTTAACCCCAGATCCATTGATGTCAGTAGGGGCTAGCCTATCTCCAATCCACCTATAAACCACAACCAGCTACTTTGTTTTTGTGACATTGAGGGAGAGGTTGTTTTTTTGACACCAGTGTCAGAGAGATGACTTCTTCCCTGTAGGCCACCTCGTTACTGTTTGAGATAAGGCTAATCAATGTAATGTCATCAGCAAATTTAATTAGCAGATTGGAGCTGTGGGTGGTGATACAGACATGGCTATACAGAGAGTAAAGGAGGGGACTTGGTACGCAGCCCTGAGGGGCTCCTGTATTGATACTCAGAGGATTGGAGGTGAGGGAGCCCACTTTTACAACCTCTGGCGATCTGACAGGAAAGTCAAGGATCCAGCTGCAAAAGGCAGGGTCAAGACCGAAGTCTCTGAGCTTCCAACAGAGCCTGGATGGAACAATGGTGTTGAATGCTGAACTGTAGTCCAAGAACAGCATTCTCACATAAGTATAGTCAGAGGAAATAGACAAACTTCTCGGTTGCAATGATCAAGAGTCCTGTAGGATGTTTTGCCTGCCTGGTGCCTGGGCTCAGGATACCTAATCTGACCTGCAAAGGAATTTAGATTGGGAGATGAAAGTTTTTATATTTTTTTTTATTCATTGAGATACAGCACAGAGTAAGTCCTTCGAGCTATGCCACCTGACAACCCCCAATTTAACTTTAAACTAATCATGGGACAAGTTATAATGGCCAATTAACCTACTAAACGGGATATTTTTGGACTGTGGGAGGAAACCAGGGCATCTTTAAGGAAATACATATGGTCCCAGGGAGAATGTACAGACTCCTTGAAGTGGTGGGAATCCAGTTGCCTTGGCTTTACCAACAATACAGGTAAAAGCAAGGAAAGAGGTTCTGCTGAGGGAATTTGAGCAGCCAAGGACTAAATTAAAAAGCAGAACAAAAATAAAGGTAATAATCCCTAGCATGTTACCTGAGCCACATGTAAAGTGGTCAATGAGAAAAAGTTAAATGATTGGTATGGGAGAAGTAGATTTGAATGTGTTGGTATTGTAACAAAGTTGTTTTAAACTTCATTCCTTGTTTTCCGATTCAGAAGCAAGGTGTCTGCAAACAAAGGAAACATTTTACACTTGTTGAAGGTTATAAAACGTCACTTTATTAGACAAAATGGTTTATTAAGTAGAAAAGTAGGCAGAATAATACTTATCAGCCAATTACTAAGCCATGCTATACGATATACTGCCGGAGGGAATTGCAGATACCCAAAAGCTTTAACAGGCTCTCTCTCAATCGATGTCCTTGTCTCTACCTCCAGCTCTTGGCACAAGTTGTATTCTAGCTGAAGAAAAGATTAGTCCAAGTAAAGATAGGCACAAAGAAATTTCCCCTTTTTACAGTATACCCTTCAAATATCTAGCATAATGTTTACCCCAGAACTTTTCCATCCTCTAGTGGCACAAGCTTGTCATTTCTTATCTCTCATGACCTTTGGTCTAGGCCATAACTTAGAAAGAAAGACAACAGGTCTATAAGGAGGAATACATTCTTCACTGGTATTCAACCACATTCCAAGCTGACACCATTTTGTCTTACAAATGTTCATTTTGTTTTATACATTTTACTATATACTAAAGATAAATCAAATTTAGCTCTTGTCTTATAGATATCAGCACCAGTTCTAGAAGGAGGGATCTGTTTGGATGGGATGGATTCCACCAGAACAGTACTGGGACCAGGGTCCTGGCAAATCACATACAGTAATTCAGAGCTGTGAATTGGAACTTAACCTAATTAGTAGGGGGTGGGTTCAACAGACAGGAGAGCTATGGATAAAGCAAAAGGGAAGGAGAGTGCAGGAAAGGTTACTTTAGTTTCCAGAATTTAAAAAATGACAGTAAATTTAAAAAGGGATTAGAATTTAACTTCAGGCAATATTGGGATAAATTTGAGAAGAGGGGTTGTGAATACAGGTGTTATATTTGAATGAACACAGTATACAACACAAGATACACTTAGAAATTCACACAAAATGCTGGTGGAACGCAGCAGGTCAGGCAGCATCTATAGGAAGAAGTACAGTCAACATTTCGGGCTCAGACCCTTCATCAAGACTGAAATGTTGACTATACTTCCTATAGATGCTGCCTGGCCTGCTGCATTCCACCAGCATTTTGTGTGTGTTGCTTGAATTTCCAGCATCTGGAGAGTTCCTCCTGTTTACACTTAGAAACTGGCAGGTTTGATGCTGTGGGCATCATAGAGCCATGATTGAAAAAAGATCATAGTTCCCAACTTAACATCCATGGATACACTGGATAGGCAAATAGGCAGAGGATGTGGGGTGGCTTTTTGGTAAAAATTAAAGTCCAGTCGTTAGCAAGATGTGACATAGAATCAGAAGACACAGAATTCTTGTGGGTAGGGTTCAGAATCAAGTTTAATATCAATGGCATATGTCGCGAGGTTAAGGAACTGAAAGGGTAAAAATACCTAGATAGGAGTAATAAACAGACTTCTAAATTGTAAGCAGGCCGTGGGGTACAAATTAAAACAGTAGAAAAGACATCTTAAAAGGACAATGCTATGATAGTTATAGGGCTTGGGGAGATCAGGTTGCTGCTGGATCCCAAGAAAGGTATTTGTAGAATGCCTACAAGATGGAGTTCTTGTAGGCATTCTACAAATTCTTTCGCTCAGAGCAGCTTGTGATTGAGCCCACTGGGAAAAGACAGTCAAAGTTTGCCACAGTAGATGAAAAATTAGTAGTTTGAGGCCAAGAGTGAGGAAAATGAGAATGGAAAGCTGAAGGATTGGGATGATTACAAGCAGCCATCAGAGTATCGGGCCGGTGAAGTCTAGAACATGGTGGGGGTGACGAGCAAAAGGAAAAACATCAAGGAGCATGGGTGAGAAGAGGGGAGGCCACAATCACATGTTGCATAAAGGGAGCTGGTGGCCTACTTGTGTGAGTTGATAGAAATGTCTGGAGAATAAAGTTGGATCAGTGCTTGTTGGTCTGTGCGGAATTGGTGCATTCGTAATGTATGTCTCTGACAACAGCTGTTGTAAGTGGGGACATTTTAAGTCTGTTGTTTGAAATATAATTGGGTGAAAGGTTGGCTTCTTATCATCAAGGCTCTTATGAAATTGCTCTGCCCACATTTAGCATGTCAGATCCATTTCCTGTGCTGCCTAGCCTGCAGCATTTCCTGCTGTTTCTGTATGTGAGCCCAGGGCTGCATTTGGCAGAATTCAGAATAGACTTTTTTTTGTCATTAAAAAGTATAAAGTGGTTGAACAGCTCCTCCGGTCAGGATGGCTCTGTGGAGAGAGAACAAAACAGTTAACATTTAAGAACAATGAGTGCAGAATGCTGAGAGCATCTAAGGCAATTGGCCCATAAATTAATTTCTAGCTGGACCCAGTCTCTGCTCTCTTCCATGTCCAGATCCCCTTTGAAGGTGACAATCCATTCCTATCCTGGCAGAGCATTCCAGAACCTTGTGGGTCTCTCCCTTTCACACCCCAACAGCACTTGTTTCCATTGAACCCACAAGGAGCTCAACAGTTCCAACACTGACCCCACAGGGAAAGAGTGGTCCAACACCGACCCCACGGGGAAAGAGTGGTTCCAACACCGACCCCACGGGGAAAGAGTGGTTCCAACATTGACCCCACGGGGAAAGCAATGGTTCCAACACTGACCCCACGGGGAAAGCAATGGTTCCAACAGTGACCCCACAGGGAAAGCAATGGTTCCAACACTGACCACACAGGGAAAGACTGGTTCCAACAGTGACCCCACAGGGAAAGCAATGGTTCCAACAGTGACCCCACAGGGAAAGCAATGGTTCCAACACTGACCCCACAGGGAAAGCAATGGTTCCAACACTGACCCCACAGGGAAAGCAATGGTTCCAACACTGACCACACAGGGAAAGCAATGGTTCCAACAGTGACCCCACAGGGAAAGCAATGGTTCCAACACCGACCCCACAGGGAAAGCAATGGTTCCAACAGTGACCCCACAGGGAAAGCAATGGTTCCAACACTGACCACACAGGGAAAGACTGGTTCCAACAGTGACCACACAGGGAAAGAGTGGTTCCAACACTGACCACACAGGGAAAGCAATGGTTCCAACAGTGACCCCACAGGGAAAGAGTGGTTCCAACACCGACCCCACAGGGAAAGCAATGGTTCCAACACCGACCCCACAGGGAAAGCAATGGTTCCAACACTGACCCCACAGGGAAAGCAATGGTTCCAACACTGACCACACAGGGAAAGCAATGGTTCCAACAGTGACCCCACAGGGAAAGCAATGGTTCCAACACTGACCCCACGGGGAAAGCAATGGTTCACACACTGACCCCACGGGGAAAGCAATGGTTCCAACAGTGACCCCACAGGGAAAGCAATGGTTCCAACACTGACCACACAGGGAAAGACTGGTTCCAACAGTGACCCCACAGGGAAAGAGTGGTTCCAACACTGACCACACAGGGAAAGCAATGGTTCCAACAGTGACCCCACAGGGAAAGAGTGGTTCCAACACTGACCCCACAGGGAAAGAGTGGTTCCAACACCGACCCCACAGGGAAAGCAATGGTTCCAACACTGACCCCACAGGGAAAGCAATGGTTCCAACACTGACCACACAGGGAAAGAGTGGTTCCAACAGTGACCCCACAGGGAAAGCAATGGTTCCAACAGTGACCACACGGGGAAAGCAATGGTTCCCACACTGACCCCACGGGGAAAGCAATGGTTCCAACACTGACCACACGGGGAAAGAGTGGTTCCAACAGTGACCCCACAGGGAAAGCAATGGTTCCAACATTGACCCCACAGGGAAAGCAATGGTTCCAACACTGACCCCACAGGGAAAGCAATGGTTCCAACAGTGACCCCACAGGGAAAGAGTGGTTCCAACACTGACCCCACAGGGAAAGAGTGGTTCCAACACTGACCCCACAGGGAAAGCAATGGTTCCAACACTGATACCACATGGAAAGCAATGGTTCCAACACTGACCCCACAGGGAAAGCAATGGTTCCAACAGTGACCCCACAGGGAAAGCAATGGTTCCAACACTGACCACACAGGGAAAGCAATGGTTCCAACACTGACCCCACAGGGAAAGAGTGGTTCCAACACTGACCCCACAGGGAAAGCAATGGTTCCAACACTGACCACACAGGGAAAGCAATGGTTCTAACATTGACCCCACAGGGAAAGCAATGGTTCTAACATTGACCCCACAGGGAAAGCAAAGGTTCCAACACTGACCCCACAGGGAAAGCAATGGTTCCAACACTGACCACACAGGGAAAGCAATGGTTCTAACATTGACCCCACAGGGAAAGCAATGGTTCTAACATTGACCCCACAGGGAAAGCAAAGGTTCCAACACTGACCCCACAGGGAAAGAGTGGTTCCAACACTGACCCCACAGGGAAAGCAATGGTTCTAACACCGACCCCACAGGGAAAGCAATGGTTCTAACATTGACCCCACAGGGAAAGCAATGGTTCTAACACTGACCCCACAGGGAAAGCAATGGTTCTAACATTGACCCCACAGGGAAAGCAAAGGTTCCAACACTGACCCCACAGGGAAAGAGTGGTTCCAACACTGACCCCACAGGGAAAGCAATGGTTCTAACATTGAGCCCACAAGTAAAGCAATCACACACTGAAGAAAGTCTGTCCGTTTACTATGCTGCTGCTATTTCACTACTGCTGCCTGGCCATGGCCTTCAGGAAAGGGAAGGAGACACACGTTCGGAGTGGGATACAGAATTAATGTGACAGGTTTGTACATAGTTTGCTTGATGTAGTGAGGCCACAGATTGTACAACAAATACATCAGGAGTAGCACAAGCATCACTTCTTCACCTGGAACGGTGCCTCTAAAGCAGAGAGAGAGATACTGCAACTGAACACTTCCGCAGTGAGATGTCTCAAAGTTAAGTTTGTTGTTGGTGGAAATGGAAAATTGGACCAGAGTGTTGCTGAGGTCTAGTTTCAAATACCAAAACATGATGTCAAGTGGAATGGCTACCTTACACTGTCAAATGTGAGGGCACAGCAAAGCAGCTACCTTACACTGTCAGAGACCCCAGCTCAATTCCTACCACCAGTACTGCCTGTGTGGAGTTTGCACGTTCTTCTTGTTATTATGTAGGCTTTGCTGTACACCTCCAGCTCCAGCAAGTTGCTGTGTCATTTGGTCACTGAGCAAGTAAGGGTCAGAATCTATGGGAAACACTGTGGCCAGAATAATAAACTGGTATTAATGTAGAATTGGTGCATCTGATCTAAGTGGGCTGGATGGTCTGTCTGTGTGTTGTATCTGGTCTAAGTGGTTTAAATGGTGTGTTCCATCTGGTCTAAGTGTGCTGAACAATCTGTTTGTGTGTTGCATCTGGTCTAGGTGGGCTGAATGGTTTGACTGTGCTGAAAATGATTAGAATTTGATATGTTGGAAGTGGGGGCTGGTGGCTGTGTCTGAAGAACAGTGAAGGATTAACTGCGAGACTGCAGATGTGGTAAACCTGTAGGTGCAGAAGGTGGTAGTATCAAAGCAGATGTACTGCTGAACCTACCTCACTGAAGCTGCTGAATGTTTCCTGGCAGGAGCACATTAAGATGCAACAAGTAGTGGACTCAGCTAAAAACATCAAAGGCACATCCCTCGCCACCATTGGTATTATCTACAGGAGGCACTGCCTCAAGAGTGCAGCATCCATCTTGTGTGCAGCTACCATTGAGCAGGAGGTACACATCAGCCTGAAGCCTCACATCAGCAGGTTCAGCCAACAGCTATTCAGTTCATGAATCAACCCTAATCACTTCCTCAGTAGATCAACACTGTGACCATTTTGCACTAAAGTGGAAGTTTTTTTTTCTAATTGTTGTTTCTTGTGAAAATTGTCTCTTGATTTTGCTTGTGAACATTGTTTACTAATGCTGTTGGAACTAAGGTTTTCATTGCACCTGTGTGCATTCATGTGGCAATAAACTTGGTTGACTTTGGAGAAAGGAAGCTGATCCATTTAGGATGGAGTGACTATTTAGGACTACCTTCCCTTGGGAAGTCAGCAAACGTAATCAAGGACCCCTCAAACCTACCTAGACATTCTCTCTTCTCCCACTTCCATTTGAGAACACACACCACCAGACAGCCTCTGTCCTGTTGTTAGCAGTCCCTTGAATAGAGCTCTTTTAAAATAAAGTTAAACTCTATCCCCAATCTACCTCATTGTGCATTATGCATACACTATCTGATGCGATGTGGCTATGATGCTGTTGCAAATACGTTTTTCATTGTTTCCATGCCTAAACATTACTGGTATTATAGTATAACTTATATCTTTGAGATGGCACTACTGAAGGCGAGCAACAGTTCAAAAGGCAAGAAATTTGACTAAGACATTATTAATAATACCTTCTTGAAGTAAATTGTGGTAAACTATCACCACAAAGGATGAAGCGGTGAGGGTAGGCAAAGCTGATTTCAGGGATGAGCCATGCTGGTTTGTTACAAAGTTGAAGTGTAACCCGCTTGGGATGGGGTTGTAGATGGAAATGAAGTTGGAGTGATCGAGTTAGAAAGGAGTTGAAGTGGAGGAGTTTCGATGCCCGTCCACTTAACCCAGAGGCGAGGTTGGATCGTTATAACCACCAAGCCGATTTGGAGAGGTCAAGAACAGCTTAGGGCTGGGTGGTGAAGTCTAGGTCCAGAGCAAATATCTGTAGCGGGGCCTGGGTCCTAATGCAAGGCATTACCTGGTGTTTGGTCAATTTAAAGAGGTAGATTGGAAAGGCAGGATGTTGGGACCTGAGGCGAAGTTTGGGCTGATTTTGCTCACTTTCCTGCTCTCCTGGCAGTGTGTGATGCCCACCTGTTTCAAGTAGGCTTCAAATGTACCAGAGCCCAAGAAGAGCATGGTAACCTGTCTAAATAACTATTGCCCAGTGCTGAAGTGTTTTGAGGGGCTGGGGCTGAAGCATATCAGCTGTCTGGGTGACGACTTGGATCCACTCCAATTTTCCAACCAAAGTAATAGTCTACAGCAGATGCTATCTCGCTGGCTCTTCACACAATCTTGGAACATCGACACAACAAGAATGTTCTTCATCCATTACAGCTCAGCATTTAACACCATCATCCCCTCAAAACTAAGGAGTAAACTCCAAGACCTAGGCCTCAACACCTCTTAGTGCAATTGGATCCTGGAATTCTTCACTTGGAGACCCCAGTCAGTTCGGATCGAAACAAACGTCTCCTCCACAATCTCCATCGGCGCAAGAGCACTGTGCGGATTTGTATTTAGTCCTCTGCTCTATTTGCTTTACACCTCTGACTATGTGGCTAAGTACAACTTCGACACCATGTACAAGTTAGCTGATGACATCACTGTTGTGAACTGTATCAGAGGTGGTGATGAATCAGCATACAGGAGGGGGATTGAAAAGTTGGCTGAGTGGTGTAATAACAAGAACCTTTCACTCAATGTCAATAAGACCAAGAAACTGATTGTTGACTTCGCTCGCTCGCTCTGGGTTACATCTGGAAATTCCAGTTAATGGACAATTTCCCTCCATGCCGCTCTGACATATTAGGAAATCATGTACTTGGCAGGTTATAGCAGTGGTTTGCCTTTGCCTACTGCCGGGGGAGTTTAAATAGAGATCACCACCTCTTGTGGTGGGTGACCAGGATGTCCAAGTGCCTTGTCGTGCTCTTAACACTCCACAATGCCTGCTGGCCTGCCTTCTTGACCGTTGGACCATTAATCAGTCTCCTCCACTCCATATGCCAGGGCTAGACTTCACACAGTGGGACAGGCAAATCCCCTACCTCGAAGACCCGTCAGCTACCCTCACTTGGTTTGGCCTGTCTGCCAAGACAGTTCAGTGGGGTGTGCTAAAGCTACTCGGAGCCACAGGTGAGAGCTGAGCACCAGGTGGGGACCAAAGGTGGATGAGCTGCCCTGAAAAAGGGCATGACAGGCCCCCCCACCAGAGGTGCTACCCCCCCTCTCCCAAGACATCCCATTGTAGACTTCAGGGGAGGGAGAATCAGAGGTGGATAGGGTCAGTAACTTTAAATTCCTGGTTGTTACTATCTCCAAAGACTTGTCCTGGACCCATCATATAAATATAATTGTGAAGAAAGCACCTCTACCTACTCAGAAGTCTGCAGGAATTTGGCATGCCATCAGAAACCTTGGCAAACTTCTATAGATATGCGGTGGAAAGTGTGCTGATTGGCTGCATTATGGCCTGGTATGGGAACACCAGTGCCTTTGTGTGGAAAAATCCTACAAAAGATAGTGGATTCAGCCCAATACATCAAGGGTAAAACCCTCCCAACTATGAAACGTTGTCATTGGAAAGCAGCATCCATTATCATAGACCCTTATCATCAGTCCATGCTCTTTTCTCACTGCTGCCAAGTACTCCCACTACCTGGTTCAAGAACAGTTACTACCCTCAACCATCAGGCTCTTTAACAATAGGGAATAACCACACTCATTTAAGGACTCTTTTGTCTTATTTCATGCTCATTGTTTATTGTTATTTATTGATATCTGCATCTAGTTACTGTTCTATAGATTGGCTAAGTATGCCTGCAGAAGAATCACAGGATTGCATGTGGTACATGTATGTACTCTGATAATAAATTTTACTTTGAACTTTGTCCACTCCGCCCGCCGTAGTGCTAAGGTCCCGACACTGCTCTGGCTGCAGTACTGCATGTCTGTGAGCTTTGTGGCGATTTGCCCCATTAATATGGTGAACTGAGAGCGAGGCTTTGGTCTGCTCCAGGCTCCGTGGACTCAATTTGGTTCGGAATGCTGTTGCTTGCTTTTATTGTTTGTATGGTTTGTGTCTTGAATTTCTTTGTGCATTGGGTATTGGTCTTTCTTTTTTGAATTGAGTTCTTTCAGGTTTCTAGCTTTATGGCTGCCTATAAGCAGACAAATCTCAAGATTGTATAATTTATACATACTTTGAATCATGGGAGGCTATTTCTCAGCAGATGAAGGCCCCAAGGACTGAGTTCGAACTGTTGCTTTCTTGATGTTCAGAGGATGTTTTTGAAATTCCAAGACATGTGATTATCAGTGTGGTCTGTAGTTTACATCATTCTCCTTCAGTTTTTCTGCATATCTCAGAGTTGTATTCTGCGTATGTACTTCAATAAAATGAACCTTTTAAGTTCTTCATTGCCTCTGCATACATATACTTGCGCATGACAATAAATGTGACTTGACAAATTTCTGTATGAATTATATTGTCGATTTATGTTTTTGTGTACCTGATACGAGGTGCCTGTGACGTTTCTGTGACCTTGTGTTCGTGGCAATAAACTTGACTTTATATACCCAACATTTGCAGTCTGTTGTCTCCACCATATTGCTTTATCCTCATGACCTCGCTGAGCCTTTGAACGGCGGCTAAAACAAAAAGCTTTAGGTACACCTGGTTACAGGCGGGCAGCACCGCCTCCCCTAGGCAGTACCACCGTCTCTCCGGCGGGGGAGGGTGGTTGGTAACCAGTCGGGTCGCGGTACCTTCGCCAACAGTGACAGTTAGGGGTGGGGGTTGGAAAGTAATGTTTGGGGAGGTCGTTGTCCGCCCGCTGAGGAAGACGGCATCCCCGCGCCTGTCAGCCGCTCTCCCTAGTCGGTGGCGCAGCCATCTCCCGGCCCTGCCGCGCATGCGCGCCGGCCCTAGCCGCCCGGCTGACACCAAATGGCGGCGACCAGAGCCAGCAGGCACCGTGACTACAGCAGTTACCATCCCGCAGATAGAGAGACTGAACCAAACAAAACAAGTACACATATTATTAACTACTGTCGAGAGAAAGTAAAGCAAACTCCAGCCGAGGGGCGATTAGAGCTTTACCTAAAGCTGCATGCAGAGCGCAGCTATTAGCCCTCGCCGTGACGTCACTGCTGCCCGCCCTCACGACGTTTGCTTAGCGCGCGAACTGCAGTCCGTTGCCCGCTCGCTCCGGGGGGGGGGGGGGGGGGGGAGGAAATTACTACGCACGCGTGCTGGCCACCGCAAAGGGGACTGCGCAGGCGCACCATCTAACGGTCGACTCACTCCCCTTCTCCCAACGAATGCTTCTGTATGCGTGAGGCGAATATAATCCACCCAGCCACATTCTCGTTTTTTTTCCTCCTCCAAATCATCATCTTGTTCCTATTAATAATTAGACGGAGTTTCCCATCGAGTGCAGAGAAGACAGAGGACCTGCATCGTTGCGTGCGCGTCTAGCTACGTTACGTATTAGGGGAAAGGCTAGGCGTAGTGCGCGCCCACAACCTCCTTTCCCTTCACGTGACGCATTTATTTTGGAGGGGAGGGGGCAGCGTATTTTGCGTGCGCGCTCCATCCCCCATCTCCTACGTTCGTGTTAGGAGAGGCGAGCGGAGGTTACGTGCGCGCCACCCCTCATCTGAGTGCAGACGAGACAGCAGGCAGTGGTGGCGTGCCCGTGCGCGTTCGCGTGCTGTTTGACGGCGACCCCGCTACCCCTTCTCTCTCCGTGCCTGCGCCTTGCTTTCCCCCTTACCACCCCACCGCAGGGGACGCGCAGCGGGGGGGAGGGGGGACCAAGATGGCGGCGGCCGGGTCGGCTGCTTGGGCCGCTCTGGAGACAACGCTGGAGAAGAAGCTGCTGACGGTGACCAACACGATGGACAGTATCCAGGGCCTGTCCGCCTGGATCCTCGACAACAAGAAGCACTACACCTCCATCGTCAGGCATTGGATGAAGTGCATGAGGAAAGGTGAGCGCAGCCTGGCGCCTGGACGTGCATGGGGGAGGGGAGGGCCGGGCCAGGGCACGCAGCATTGTGTGGGTTTGGATATCGGGCTGTGTGCACGTATCTGTCTGAAAATTTATCGTTTTATATAGCGTGAAAGTTCTCTCACACGGTCGGTGAGCAAAGAATTGTGCAGATAATGGACTGGACATCAGATGTAAAACAAAATGGTCAACAGAGTCAACAGATCTGACAGTAAGGTTCTCTACCCAATTGCCTTGAGAATGTCTCGAGTTATCGAGAATGTCTCGCTCCTTTGGCTATATAGCTATTTTCTTTGTTCCTCTGGTCTTTCCAATCAGATTGACAATTGGCAAGAAAATTTCAAGTGGCTGTGATTCTCTAGTTCGTATTGGCTCGTCTTAGCTAAACAACACTCTTTCTTTAACTTAAACCTCTGCCCCATCTTCATGACTGACTTAGTCAATTATACATAGTAGAGGGAATACTTAAAGCAATAATTTTGACACCATATTGCCATGGATTGATTGCAAGTGGGGTATATTTGTAGCAGAGCTTTGTGTAGTTGTGTTGCTGGGCTTTGGCATACCCATAGCCCCAACTTCCAGTGAAATGAAAATTTAATGCTGCCTTTATATAATATCTTTCATAATCTTGGGTCATCTATAAGATCTTTACTGCTTTGATAAGGGAAGGGCAGCAGATAATGGATGGATTCAAGCTGAATTTTGCTATGATAGCAGTGGCAAAAATCTCACTTTGAGGATACTGGAGAATAGTTTCAAAGGGTACAAGCTTGACCAGACAATTATAACACATTGCAAGAACTCATCAGGTCAGAAAGCATCAATGGAGAGGTAACACAGTCAACATTTTTGGCTGAGACCCTTAATCAGGACTGGAAAGGTTAGGGGAAGGCACGCTAATAGTGATGGGTGAAACCAGGTTGGAGGGTGGGAGATGAAGTGAGAGCTGGGAGGTGATGGGTGGAATAGTTAAAGGGCTGAAGAAGAAACAATTTGATAGAACAAGAGAGTTGACTGTGAGAGAAAGGGAAGGAAGAGGGCAGGAGAAAGAGTTGATAGGCAAGTGAAGAGAAGTGGTAAGAGGGGAACTGCAATGGTAAAAGAGACGGGGGGGGGGGGGGGGGGCTAGACATTACCAGAAGTTGGAGAAATCGATGTTCATGTCATCATGCTGGAGGCTAAATAAATGACATATGAGATGTTGCTCCTCCAACCTGAGAATGGCCTCATTAAAGCAGCAGAGGAGGCCAAGGAACAACCTGTTGGAGTGGGAAATAGAATCAAAATGGGTGGGTCACTGGGAAATCCTGTCTGTTGTGGCAGACAGATAGAACAAAGATACTTTGCCTTCTCTCACCTGCCTATCAACACTCCTTTGGTGCTTGGCCTGAAACATTGGGTAGTTGTAGAATACACTTTCTGGTGCTACTTGGACACGTCTGCAGTGACAGTTTATTCATTTCCATTGATGCTGCCTGACCTATGTTCCTCCAGCATTTTATATGTGTTGCTGTGGAATTCTAGCATCAGCAGAAATCTCTTGTGTTTTGGACTAGCTCCCTGAAATAGAGCCTTAAATGTTGGAAAAAGGAAGCCAGCAGTTTAGATTTTGTAACCATGCTATGGATAAGCTGTTGTCTTGAATTTCACATTGCAAAAGTTTTTATTCCTTTAATGTTATGGTTTTTGAGTCAGCTTTCTATAGGTATCAGCCATTAGAAATATCTGCATGGTTTACTGGGACATTAATGTAGCTAGATTCAACAATCTTGCTTTGTTGTTCTACTACGATGTGCTACTAATCTAGGACAAATATAAAGTTATTCCATGGTATTATGAGAGGATGAATCAGTGTTCCATTTGTCGACCGGTATGAATGTTAGGTTGTTGGAAACATCTACATGTTCTACATCTAATGACTATAGGGAGATTGGAAGATACAAGGACTTTGTTTTGATCTGGCAGGTTGCTTTGCAGATGGTGCAATGTCGATGTGTGAATTGACTTTGAGTTGTGTATACTTTGAGGGAAAATAGAACAAATGTGAAGTATTGTCATGGCTTTAAACCTGAGTTATGGCCACTTGATTTGTGCAAAATAACCAGTTGAATTAAGAACTTCTGTTAAGTACGTTGTGCAAAATAGCTGAAGATGAAGGATTCCTCTGCCACTGGTGATGATAAATGGGAGCAATTGGTGCTTATGAATAAAAATCCTGTTGGCATGTCATTTGTTATATTTTTCATGTTCAATTATATTTTCTGTAAGTGCTTGCAAGAAAATGAACCTGTGTAGTTTTTGGTAACATATATGGATTTTAACTTTGAGATCTATAGTGATACCAAAGCCAAGTGACAGTACTTGTGTATGTACTGATTTCATAGAGAGGAAAAGAAAGTATTTCATGATTAGAATGCAGTAACATTGATTTGGTTGATGTGAGTAATCTAACAGGATCAGTGTTTCTCAGTGGGACAGAAGAAATCAAGTTAAATATGGTGTGATCAAGTACTTCATTAAGCCTCTGCTAGAGGAATTGGATCCCATTGAATGATTGCAAGTCAGAATAGACTGATTCTAGGCAGTTGTGACCTCTTGCATTTGAAAGCAATTTGCTGTTTCATCTCACTTACTAAGATAACTGAGCTTAGCTATACTCTTGTAACATTCAGGTAGTGAAATAATGTTTACTGGAACAGCAACACACACAAGTAGGAACTCAGCAGGCCAGGTAGCATCTATGGAAAAGAGTACAGTTGATATTTTGGGCCGAGACCATTTTGCATTTCCTCCAGCATTTTGTGTGTGTTGATTGAATTTCCAGCATCTGCAAATTTTCTCTTGTTTAATGAAACAATGTGTGTTTCTATCATTTCAAAGATAGGTAAGAGAACTTTAAAATTATTATTATTATTCTTAATAAGTAGAACTTTAAAAGTTCAGCGTGATGGGCTGAATGGTCCTTTAGTGATATCTATGTTACCATATTTGTCTTGTGTGCTTAATGATTGTTAACTGTCTTTAGTGCTGAAATCAGAGGTAAAATCCAAAATCAATTGGACTTTTACAACCCCATGGCTTGTATAAAACACCTTTATAGTCTTAATCAGTTTTGTGTGTTTTGACAATAATAAGCTTCTAGGTTTTGCTTTGGTGTAAATCTTAGAAATTTTTCAAGATACAGCGGTTGTGATAGTCCTGCAAAATGCACATTGGCACCAAATGGATGGATTTGAAATAATAATATTTATGATGGTGGGAATGTTGTTGTATATGATTTTGGAATGTACTCAGAATTTTGCTCTATGCTTTAGCATTATCTTTAGCATTCTTTAATCCCGATACCGTATTCCTGCTTTCTCCCCATTCTCCTTTATGCCGCCTTTTTTTAAAAATGTATGCTCAACTACTTGGCCTCTACAGCTCATTGTGGTGGCAAATTCCACAAGTTCACTATTCTCAAGTGAAGAAATATCTGCTCATTTCAATGCTAAATCTCTTGCCTTGTAACCCGAGACTCCAACCGTTCGTTCTTGACATCCTAGTCATGGGGGAAATGTCTACCCCAGATCAGTTGTCTGGCTCTGTCAGAGTTTTGGAACTTCAATATTTAGCTGTCAAATGATTGTGTTCAGGTCAAATGGTGTAGAGGAATTGCCCCGAAGCTTGCAGTTCCTCAACATCATTCCAGTCTCAACCTGAAACAGTTAATGTTTCAGGTCAAGACACTTGATCTAGACTAGCGTTTTGCTCTAGTTTTCAGCATCTGCAGGCTCTTGTGTTTTCAGAATATGGTTTTTAGCTGCTTTCAGATTATGTAATGCATAAATAATAGTGATTCGTATTGAAACTGCATAGAGTGAAATAGTTAATGTCAGCTCAGTTTCTCATGCCTGATGTGCTGATATTATTCAGTATTTTTCTGCTTTTCACTTTTGAGTATCTGACGTATAACAAAATTATGCTAGAGGGAATGCAAGAATCTGATTAATGTAGAAAAGGTGCTGAAAATATTCAGAAGGCTCAATTTCAACGAGGTAGTCCAAAACATGAGATTATGCAGATGCTGGAAATTCAAAGCAATACACACACAGTGATGGAGGAACTCAGCAGGTCAGGCAGCATCGATGGAAATGATGAAATGTCAATATTTTGGGCCGAGACCCTTCAACAGGATGAATATTCTCCTTTTTACTTCTGTTCTTAATTTTCTTTTCCTGTTTCTGCAAAGCTGATATGTGGAAATTATTTTTCTGTACTTCATGGTGTCAAAATTGGTGCACCTTGCATTGTATTATTCTTTCTGAGAAGTTCAGTGTGAAGCTATTCATCCCCTTGTCTATTTCCATCTACAATCTCCTGTTTTAAACTGAAGTGTGTTGTGCTTTGCTCCTGACATATCACTTGTGGAAAGACTGCTTTTTATTTTAAATTGTGATGTGAATAGTTACAGGGAACTTAAAGAAGTGCTCAAATGGCAAAAAGAAACTACAGTGAAAGTCAAAGTCAACTTATTAAAGTTACGTATAAAGTTATGATATAATAATTAGAGATGAATTTTCTTGCAGCCATTTACAGGAAAATAAAGAATTACTATAGAACTTTAAAAACATTTTGCATAATCAAAGACTGACAGACAACCAATGTGCGGAAGAAGACAGACTTTGCAAATTAAATAAATAAATAATACGGAGAATATGAGTTATAGAATTCTTCAAAGTGAGCCTGTAGGTTGTGGAATCAGTTCAGAGTTGAGGTGAGGAGCCAGTTCAGGAGTCTAGCTGTAGGATAATTGTTCCTGAACCTGGTGATGTAGGGTCTAAGGCTCCTGTACTTGCTAAATGGGAAATACTTTTCTTTCAACTTTGAATTGGATTCTGTTGTTTTTAGATCTATATAATATAAAGGTCAGTTTGCTGCATGTAGTATAGTAGCATTCTAATTAATTTTTAAAAATTTATATTTCTTTTTTCTTTGGAACTCAAGTCTGAAATTACAAGTATGGGACAAGTTGATTCTAGATTAATGTCAGGTTTGCCCTGAGGTTGAATAGTACTGCTGAGATTAGTTCATTTTGTGCTGTTTGGGAATTGAGCCTGGAACGTTATCATTTCAATTGATCATTCACCTTGATGATTTGGAAAAGGGGACTGAGTGTAGCGTAGCAAAATTTGCTGATGACACTAAACTGAGTGGAAAAGCAAATTATACAGAGGATGTGGAGAGTCTGCAGAGGGATGTAGATAGGTTAAGTGAGTGGGCCAAGGTCTGGCAGATGGAATACAATGTTGGTAAATGCGAGATCATACACTTTGGAAGGAGTAATAGAAGAGCAGATTATTTAAATAGTGAAAGATTGTAGCATGCTGTTGTGCAGAGGGACTTGGGAGTGCTTGTGCATGAATAGCAAAAAGTTGGCTTGCAGATAAAACAATTTATTAAGAAGGCAAACGGTATGTTGGCCTTCATTGCTAGAGGGATTGAGTTCAAGAGCAGGCAGGTCATGATGCAGGGTATTGGTGAGGCTGCACCTGAAGTACTGTGTACAGTTCTGGTCTCCATACTTGAAGAGGATATATTGGTTTTGGAGGCAGTGCAGAGGAGGTTGATTCCAGAGATGAAGGGGTTAACCTGTAAGGAGAGATTGAGACGCCTGGAACTATACTCTCTGGAATTTAGAAGAATGAGAGGGGATCTTATTAGAAACAATCAACATTTTGAAAGAGATAGATAAGATAGAAGTAGGAAAGTTGTTTCCATCAGTAGGTGAGAGTAGAACTAGGGGACATTGCTTCAAGATTCAGGGGAGAAGATTTAGGACGGAGATGAGGAGAAACTGTTTTTCTCAGAGAGTGGTGAATCTGTGGAATTCTCTGCCCAGGGAAGCAGTTGAGGCTTCTTCACTAAATATATTTAAGATACAGTTAGATAGATTTTTACGTAGTAGGGGAATTAAGGGTTATGGGGAAAAGGCAGGTAGATGGAGCTGAGTTTACAGACAGATCAGCCTTGATCTTAGCTCGATGGGCCAGATGGCCTACTCCTGCTCCTATTTCTTATGTTCGTATCAGCATCCTCTTTACCTATTTAGTCACCAGAGAGGATGACTTTTCTCTTATGCAAGCGCTTGTACTCTGCGTTGGGGTTGCTTAATACTTGAAGCAAATGTTTCAAAGTTGATAACCCACTGTATCAGAGTTTGCAGTTTCACATTTTCAAAATTAGGGGACAATTCTATTGGATTTAAGACGATAAAACATAGGAGAAGAATTAGACCATTCAGCCCATCAAAGCTGCTGCACCAATTTCATCATGGCTGGTTATAGATCCCACTCAACTCCATACACCTGTCTTCTCGCCATATCCTTTGATGCCCTGCTTGATCGGAAAATGATCAACTTCTATAAATATACCCATGGACTTGGCTTCCACCACAGTCTGTGGCAGAACATTCCAGAGATTCACTACTCTCTGGCTTACAAAAAACTCCTTACCTCTCTTCTAAAAGATTGTCCCTCAATATTGAGGCTGTGCCTTCTAGTTCTAGATATCTCCACCGTAAGAAACATTGTCTCCACATCCACTGGCATTTACTGACCATTTAGAGTATATCTTTATTTGCTGACTATTGGGTGTGTGTCTGTATTTATTACCCACAGGGAGTGAGTCTGTATTAACTGACCATCTGGAGTGTGTCTGTAGTTATAGACCATTGGCTGTGTGTCTGTATTTAGTCCTATCTAAACCTTTCAGCATTCAGTGGGTTTCAGTGAGATCCCCCCAACATTTTTCTAAATTCCAGTGTGTACAGGCCCAAGTCTTCCAAACACTCATAGTATGTTAACCCCTTTATTCCCAGAAACATCCTCGTGAACCACCTCTGGACTCTCTCCAATGATAACACATTCTTTCTGAGATCTGGGGCCCAAAGCTGTATGTCTAATAAAGCCTTAGCATTATCTCTTCACTTTTATATTCTATTCCCCTGGGGGACGGGGGGGGGGGGGAAGCTAATATTGTATTTATTTGAAAATAACAAATGTGTTTTTATTCAAAAAGGATGGATGAAGAAAGCAGAACACTACATATCAGTTAGTTTAATATCTTATTGGGGAAAGTAGCTGTTACTGTATTGGTTATGGCAAGGCACAAGAAAATATGCGGGTCATTGGGCAAAGTCTATTTGGTTTTAAGGGATGACCAATTCTCCAATTTATCAGAGCGGAGAAATAATGTGCTGGTGGTAAAGGGGAACTGGTGGATTTTCCGAAGATGCAAAAAGGTGCAGCATCAAATGTTATTGCAGAAAATAAGATGGTTGGCACCATCCTTTTGTGGAAGAAGATGGCACCAGGGAACAATGCGACCAAGGGCAACATTCTCCAGATGGTTCACCTAACTACTACTTTTACATCTTTTTCTTTCAAATGTGGTTCTGCGACTGTTGGAGTCTATGATTGCCATTTTTGTAATGTGTTTTTCTGGCTGATTGAGTGGTCAGACACTTTGCTGACTGAGGGTGTTTTAAGGTGAAGTGTGCGACCTAGAGGTTGAGAAGCCTTGAGATAGGGCAAGAGCCATGATCAACTCCATTTCTTGGTGATTGAAGCATCAAGGAAGAATGAAATCATTGAGGTGATTGGGTGTTCTGTGCCATCTTCTAGCCTCTTGCTCATTGCTGCTGGAGAAAGGTGTATGTGTGTGACACACTCTCCCTCAATGCCTTTGGATGGTACTCGAGTCCTGAATATTGGGTAAGGTTTAATCATTGAAGTTTGCGGATGGCACTTTGTAGTTCATGTTCTGATGTGTTTCTGGTCACTCCTCCTTTTGTTGCTATTTTGGGCAATTCTGAATCGGGCTGGCCTGCAGATAGCGAACACTAAGCTGAACTGCATATGTCTGGACACTTAATTTTGTGTTGTGTATTCTGTTTTTCACTCATTTATTTTTTGTTGCCATTTTGTGTGATTTTTTTTTATGCATGGGGTGGTTGATGTTTATTATTTGAGCAGATTCCATGGTTTTCTTTGTTTTGTCGTTGTCTGTGGAGAAGACGAATCTCGGGTTTTATGCTACATACTTTGATAATGTTCTTTGAATCTTTGAGAAAATAAAGACTTGTGGTAGGAGATATTGTGCAGGTGTGAATATAAAATTAGCTACTTCATGAGAGCATGATGGGCATAAATGTTTTACTAGGTGGCAAGCTGTGCCATTGGAATTGATGCTGGGCCTCAGGTTTTACAGTTTATATAAATAACAGATGAAGGTAACAGAGTCATGGTTGCTCATTTGTCATCAGTAAAAGAAAAGTAAGACAAAGAAAATGCAAAGGAATACAGGTAGTTGAGTGGGCGTGGATCCTACAAGTGAGGGTATGATGTAAGAAAATAGGAAATTCTTTTTTGACAAGACAAATCAAAAGGAAGCATGTTGTTTAAAATAAGACAACAGTGTAGAATTCTGAGACACAGAGACATCTGGATGTTGAAGCACATGATTTGTAAACAATTATATAATGCAGGAACAGTAAGAAATTACTGAAGCTATCAAGGTGGTATAATTTATCGCTCCACATTCTAAATGCTTTGGTTAAATGAGATACTGATGAAACCAGATTGGAGTATTACATACAATCTAGATTTCATGAAGAATTGATGTAAACATTTTGGAATTGCTTCAGAGAAGGTTTGTTAGACTGCTACTGGAATGGATGGTTTGTCTTGTATCTGCTGGAGTTCAGAAGCATGAGAGGGATCTTGATTGAAACGTACAGTCTTGAGGGGCTTTTATTGGTGGGTATGTAGAGAGGATGTTTCCTGTAGAAAGAGGAGTCACTATTTTAAAAATAGAGGTTATCCATTAAAGTGGAGAAATAGGTGATTTTTTTTTGCTGTGTTGGAACTCCCCCAAAAGTGTGATGGAAGCAGGTGTTTTAAGACAGATTTACGTTAATTCTTGAAATGTAAGGAAGTGAAAGGTTAACATGAGTAAATGGAAATACAGAGTTGAAATTGCAGTCAAATTGAACATGATCTGATGGAATGGTGGAACTGAGTGACTTAGAACATAGAACAATACAGTACAGTACAGGCCCTTTGGCCCACAATGTTGTGCCAACCCTTAAACCCTGCCTCCCATATAACCCTCCACCTTAAGTTCCTCCATATACCTGTCTAGTAGTCTCTTAAATTGCATTTGTTCCTGTCCCAATGTTTACATGTATAGTAAGCAATAAATCAGATAATAACCAATAAATATGAATAGTCCATTTAGTAAAATAATGGATAACTGTAGTGAATATGAAACTAACAGATTTCTACTAACTTAGAGCTTAAATAGGATGAGCATCAGGATAAAATTGGGTTCTTGTTTTAGTAACTCAACAATTCTCTCTTGGGGATATGTTAGGGCACAATGTCTATGAAGCTGTGTACAATGAAAGTCACTTCTTCCGGGACGGGAAAAGAATGTTGAAGTGATGATAATGTAATAGATGATACTACATAAAATGATTAGTCTTTTTCTCATCTAAGTGAGCTAGTCATTGACAGCAAGATTTATTGACCATCCCTCAGTGGATTTGAAAAGGTGCTGTCCAGTCATCTTCAAATACTGATGAGTCAACATCATTGCTATAGATTCAGTTGAATACATAATCCAACTTTTTTTTTAAAAAGGATGAATAGATTTTTTTTCCTTAAAGGGCATTGTAAACTGGGGATTTTATGACGATATGTTATTTTCATGTTTGCTACATCACAGAAGGTTGTTTGGCCTTTTGAGTCCATGGTTGCCTTTTAGCATAGCATTTTCATTTGGTCCCGTTTTCCCCCTCATTTCTCTGCACCACAACAAACTCTACCTGTTGTCAGGTGCAATGAGCAATTTTAGAGCAGTGAATGTATTATTGATACACTGATAACCATTCAGAACAGAGGGTGGTGAATATGTGGAGTTCAGTGCCACAGATGACTGTGGAAGACATGTTTAAAGTGGAGATTAATAGGTTCTTGATTAATCAGGGCATCAAAAATTACAAGAAGATGGCACGAGAATGGAATTGGTAGGGATAATAAATCAGCCACTTGATGGATTTTTGGCTTAATACAGATCCACTGTCTTGAAGTCCCAATCATTACTCTAAGATGGCTCATGGCACCCAATTACAGGCCCCATTTACACCAGTCAGTCGTAAAGACTAAGAACTTTGTCAAGTCTTACCAGCCTGATACTCCATGCCATTTCAAGTGGATCTTAAAAAATCAGTAAACATGAGAGAGCTAGTGTGTGGATGTATTGTGCAATGTTATTTTAAATATCGTGTTTCTTAACCTGGTGGAAAAACTTCTTAATGCTCACCGTATTTGTTGGATAAATGGAAGATTGTATTTCATTTATATGCATTGTCCATTATCTGAAATGTGATATTTCTTGTGAGCATATCCCCAAGTACATTTTAGCAATGTGTGCTAAGATTCTGGTGGCAAGTAAATTAATTTATATATATTATCCTCTTTAAAAACCTGGAGAGGGATGGGCTCCACCAGGTTTCATATGCTGTACGATGAGCAATCTCCAAAAAGATTCCACCATCCTCTTTTATAGTAAACCTTAGTTAATCCAGCACCTTCTGGACTATGGTGCCACATTGGCTGATTTTCTGGACTAAATGGGATGTTGCTTCAATTAACCTTGAATTCTCATTCAAAAGATTCAAATTTATTTATCATGTGTACATGCAATCAGTTATTTGCATTAACAATATCTGAAGCCATTTTTCTGTAGTTTAAAAGGATTATCAACGATTTGGGCAAGTTGAAAGGGAGCAATGGAAACAGGCTCTTGGAAATTTAAAGGGAGCCTGGAATGTGTCCTTAGTTGGTACAGGGCCCTAGTGAGATTAAAGGAGTGTGGGAAAGAGGCCGCATTGTCAACGGTAATCAACCCGATGTAATGAAACAAATACCACAGTTGATTCTATTCTGTCTTTATTAGTAGCAAGCTACGAGAGAGAACATTCCATCTGCACTCACAGAGAGTCAAAACTCGAAGTCTCTCTAAGGACAGAGATACAGAGATTTTTATACCACCTTTTGTCACGAATGCCATCAGCAGTGATAGTCTGAGAAAAAGGCCATTTAAGCTTTGTCCACGTTAGACGGGATAGTTTTGAAAACGCCGGTTTCAAGTAAAAACGATAGGCGTCCACCCAATGCGTTTTTAAAAATATCTCTGTTCACATTAAAATGGATATTTCGGCGAACCTCCTGCGCATGCGCAGGACACATCTACCGAAAACAAGCGACATGTTGTGTGTCGAATCTGGCTGTGAATGACTTGGAGCACGTTTGTCCAGTTACAAACTAGAAAAACTTAAACAACGAACAGCCGTTGGCTCTCGTGCAGGAGAACTTAAAGGTAAAAAAAAGCTAATGCTGGAACGTATGGAGGCAACCGACAGGGAGTTCACGGACAGTATGACCCGGCTGACGACGAACATTGAAAAACTAACAAACTCTGTTGCATTAATGAAGCCCTTTGTTAACTGTATAAAACATGTCTGCATCAGTACTTGCATAAATAGGTAAACCACCTTCATACGAGCAAGGACAGAAAACAGGGCAAAGTGAGTATACTTAATTATTCAGTAAGTTATGGGTTAAAGTATTTGGTGAGTACATTTCTAACTCTTCTGGCTTCAGTCTTGTTGCCGTCTGTTCTGAAATTGTTAGCTTGCGTTCAAGAAAACAATGAAATGGTGCGCTGCCATCACCATCTGTTCCAGCATGTCATGACAGCATTTTTAGATTTCTCCGGTTGCCCTGTCCACACTGCTCTGGCCAAGCGGCATTTTCAAAATTACACACCCTGGAGAGTGTTTCTGAAAATCTCCAGTTTCGGGGGATAAAAACACAGTTTTAGTGCGAATGGAAGGTAAAAACGAAGAAAAAAAGCTTACGTTATAGATTTATCCGATGTAGTGTGGAAGTAGCCTTAATCACCTAAAACAGAGGTAAACATACTTGACAAATAACACTTAATCACATCAGGCAGAGGTAATCAGAAAACAGAGTATAGATTGTTACATCCTGCAAGTGAGTCAAGGAGTCAGCAGGACAAATTAATCCTTTAACCTCTTAATGCAAAAGGATAGTCAGATCCATAGACTCTGTCCAATCTGGCATTTTCAAAATTGCACACTCTGGAGGGCGTTTTAGAAAAGCTTTTTTGGGGGGAGAAAAATGCCATTTTAATGTGGGCGGTGGGTCAAAACAAAGAGAAAAAGCACCCGATGGGCAATCATGTAGTGGATTAGAATTTTACTGCATTGAAATACTTGAAATTAATTATCACTCATCTTTTCCTGGTTGGTAGTGTCAATGTTGAAGTAACATTTGGAACTTGCATGAGCAGAGGTGTAGAGGGTCGGTAACTTCAAATTCCTGGGTTTCAGTATCTCAGAAGACCTGGCCTGGACCCATCATATAAAATTAATTGCAAAGAAAGCAATTAATCAGGACCTTTACTTCCTCAGGAGTCTGAGAAGATTCAGCATGCAATCAAAAACCCTGGCAAACTTCTATAGGTTTGTGGTGGAAAGTGTGCTGATTGGCACCATTACAGCTGGGTATGGGAACACCAATGACTTTGTGCAGAAAATCCTACAAAATGTAGTGGATTCAGCCCCGCATGTCATAGGTAAAACCCTCCCAACCATTGAGGACATCTACATGAAGTGTTGTAGAAAAGCAACATCCATTATCAAAGTTTCTCACCACCCATGCTATGCTGTTTTCTCGTTGCTGCCACCAGGTAGAAGTGCCTCAAGACTTGTACCACCAGGTTCAAGAACTCTTACTACCCCTCAACCATCAGGCTCTTGAACAAAAAGGGATTAACTACAATCATTCTGCTTCTGGTGTTCCCGCAACCAAAGATCTCACTTTAAATACTCTTTATCCTGTCGTTTCATGCTCATTATTGCTGTTTACTTTTATCTCCATTTGCACAGTTTGTTGTTCATTGATCCTGTTTACAGTTACTGTTCTACAGATTTGCAAAGAATCTCAGGGTTGGATGTGGTGACATGTATGTACTTTGATAATAAATTTTATTTTGAACATTTGAACAGTACTACTGCAAAGTTCACCACAAATAATGAAATAATTTTGCCATCTCAATGTTTCAAGGTGCTTTATAGTTTCTTTTGCAGTATAGCCAGGTTAACTAATGAATGAATTTGAGAGTTCAGGCCCTTAGATAGATGTTTGCTGTAATTTTATTTTGGATTGCTGGTCCATGCTGACATTGGTCATTTGTACTGGAAAGGTGTATGTATTTTTGGTGATTGGTCTGTTGCACCCTTCTCTGTAACATTATTTGTGATGTTGCCTGCAAGCCGTCACTGACAGCAGCAAAGGTTAAGTGCACAATGCCCTGACCCAGTGCATGTTTGTATTTGCATCAAAAAAAAAATGAGTTTTATGGATTTTAAGTAGAGATTTTGAATTATGTAAATGTTTATAATTATATTAGTACTGTATAGGATATATGACACTGAGGTCAATATGTGATCCAACGGCCAGTGCTTATACTTTACTCTGCCCTCCTTTCTCTACTGTTGTGTTTGTCCACCTTCCCTAAGTGTTTCCAAGCTATTTGGAAACCTGTGATTGTAACTTGGGTATGCTTACCACTCCTGATAAAGAAGTTTCTTTAGAATTCCCTCCTGTATTTCTTTGTGACAATCTTGTAATGATAGTGTGTAGTTATGTTATTTCTGCAAGTGAACATAGAAGGTGAATCACAGCCCTCCTTAACTTTAAAGTAAAGAACTTCTTTCAGGGTCAGCAATGTTTTCCCAAGGGAAAGGAGACAATCTGTTCATCTTTTCCTGATATGTATACCTTTGTACTTCCTGCACCATTGCAATCTTTTTCTGGTTTCGTCCCTGATTCCTCTGCCTTTATACAAGATCAACTTAATATTCTGGGGGAGGTCTAAGCAGATTTAATAACCTTCCCCATGTTGCTGTCCTCCTCAGTTTTGAGTGTCCCCTCCATTAGGTATCATTTTCAGATTTATGAACTGTGCCTTTAATTCTTTAATGCAAATTGTGAACTGTTGCAGTCCCAGTCCTGAACAACTTCCCCTTTGCCATCTGATTCCTAAATGGACATTGAAGCTTTGGACACTACCTCACTTTTTTTAATATACAGTATTGCTGTTTTCGCTGCTAAGTTAAGAAATTTCATGTCACATGCTGGTGATAATAAACCTGATTCTGATTCTGATGCTGCTTGTTTCTCTGTGCACTGCATATTCTGTCCTTTCCAATCCTGAGCATTGGCATTTCTGTAACAAACCAGGATGCAAACAGTTAGATTCTCCCCACTGGACATCGATAGAAGAATTAGAATCAAAACCATTGGATTGTGTTTCCTGGTTTAGTTTTATAGCTGCTGGTATTTAGATTGTGCTTTCATGTACAAAATTTTCATTCGGTTTAATTAAAAACAAGCTACAAATAAATATGGCATAATTGCTGGAAGAAACAAAAGTTTTGGGCAATCAATAGGGCTTGGATGTAGAAGATGGCAAGATTGGTGTGCTAAAGGTATTTCAATGATCTACTGAAGGGCTTTCTTTCTAATCTTTTTTGATGTCTTCAGTTCTCTCAATATTAACATTTGTATACACTTAATCTGTTTTAATCTGTTTTTACCTTTGTCTGATGGTCTAAATACTTCTCTCAACTTCACTGCACTGAATGCAGCATACAATTGATCTTTCTCATTATCTACATGTCATGAGAAAATTCTAACCTGTTCACTATGAATTTTAAAATTTCAGTCCATAAGATACAGGAACATAATTGAGCCATTCAGTCCATTGAGTCTGCAAGGCCATTTGATCATGGCTGATTTGTTTCCCCCTCAACCCTTGTCCCCGTAACCTATCAACCTCCACCTTAAATACACCCAATGACCTGGCCTCTATAGCTGTCTGTGGCAATGAATTCCACAGATACACCAACCTCTGACTAAATAAATTCCTCCCCATATCTGTTATAAATGGATGCCCCTTTATTCTGAGGTTGTGGCCTTTGGTCCTAGACTCGCCCACCAGAGGAAACATCCTCTCCACATTCACACTATCGCGGGCTTTCAGCATTCAATAGAGTTCAATGAAATTTCCCCTCTTCTAAATTCGCTGAACCTTCATATACTCCTCATATGATAAGTACTTTGAACTTTGAATCTTCTCCAAAGTCAACACATCTATTCTTAGATCTATTATCATCTATTATGCTCAAAACTGTTCACAATACTTCAAGTGAGGCCTCACCAGTGCATTATAAATCCTTGCTTTTATATTCGAGACCTTGCAAAATTAATGCAAGCATTGCATTTGCCTTCCTCAGTATTAACTCAACTGAAAAAGTTTAGGGAATCCTGCATGAAGACTCCCAAGTACCTCTTCACCTTGGTTTTTTGAATTTTCTCCCCGTTTACAAAATAGTCTATGCTTTTAATTCTTCTACCAAAGTGCATAACCATATGCTTCCCGGCACTGTGTTCCATCTGCCACTCTTAGCGCATTCTCCTAATTGGTCTGAGACCTTCTGAAGTCTACCTGCTTCCTTAACATTACCTGCCCCTCCACCTGTCTTTGTATCAGATGCAAACCTGTCCACAAAGTCATCAATTCCGTCATCCAAATCATTGACAAATAACATAAAAACAAGCAGTCTGAACAATGATCTGTGTGGAACATTGGTATCTAAGCAGAAAGGGCTCTCTTTATTTCTACTCTTTGTTTCCTGCCGATCAGCCAATGCTCTATCCATGCTGGTATCTTTTCTGTAATATCATGGGCTCAACTTGTTAAGCAATGCCATGTGTGGCACCTTGTCATAGGCCTTCTGATAATCAAAGTATACAACATTCACTTTTGTCTTGCCTTGTTTTTCCTCAAAGAATTCCGACAGATTTGTTAGGCCAGATTTTCCGTTAAGGAAACCATGCTGAGTTTGTCTTATTTTATCATGTGCCTTGAAGTACCTCAAACATCATCCTTAACAGTCGACTCCAGCATCTTCCCAACTAATGGGGGTCAGGCTAACAGGCCTATGGTTTCCCTTCTTATACCTCCCTCCCTTCTTGAAAAGTGGAGTGACGTTTGCAATTTTGAGTCCTCAAACCTTGCCAGAATTTAGTGATTTTTGAAAGATCATTACTGATGCCTCCACATCTCTTCAGCTACCTCTTTGAGAACCCTGGGGTGTAGTCTATCTGTGGAATGCTCTGCCTCAGAAAGCAATGGAGGCCAATTCTCTGGATGCTTTCAAGAAAGAGTTAGATAGAGCTCTTAAAGATAGAGACAAGGGATATGAAGAGAAGGCAGGAACGGGGTACTGATTGTGAATGATCAACCGTGATCACAGTGAATGGCGGTACTGGCTCGAAGGGCCAAATGGCCTACTCATGCACCTATTGTCTATTGTCTACGTTAAGACTTTTCAGCTTCCTAAGCAACTTCTTACTGATAGTAATGACACTCACTTCTGCTCCCGACACCCGGATGGTATGTTGCATCCCAGGTGCCAGGGCATCTTGGATTGGGTCCAAGGCATTCTAAAGGGGATGGTGAGCAGCCAGATGTCTTGGTACATATTGGCAGCGGTGATGTAGGTAAGAAAAGGGAGGAAGTCATAAGTGAGGAATTGGGGAGCTAGGTGGAAAACTGAAAAGCAGGTCAACAAGGGTAGTAATCTATGTGTTGCTCCATGTCACATGTCAGCGAGGGTAAGAATAGGATGAGGAACTGGTGCAAGGGGTAGGGTTTCAGATTTCTGCATCATTGGGATCTCCTCTGAGGATGGTATAACCAGTACAAAAGGGATAGCTTACGTTTGAATCTGAGAGGGAGCCAATATCCTTGTGGGCAGGTTTGCTCGAGCTAATTGGGAGGACTTAACTACTTTGGCAGTGAAAATAAGTGGTAGGGTTGAAAATGGGGTAGATGGTACACAAGCAGGCAGTGAGACTGTCAGGAAGAACAGGCAGATGATAGTGCAAAGTTGCCATCAGTGGGATGCGATGTGATGTAACGGGGACAATATTGAAAGGGTAATGTTACACCTATGCAAATGGTTTTTTAACTTGGCTTGTATTTTGTTTTGGTTTGATTTATTGTCATTGTCACATGCACAGAGATAGTGAAAAGCTTGTCTTATATGCTGTTTATACCAATCAAATTATTACACAGTGCATTGAACTAGATCAAGGTGAAACAATTACAATGCAGAATAAAGTGTAAAAGCTACTGGAAAAAGTGCAGTGCAGACAAATGATAAACTGGGGTAGATTGAGGCCAGAAGTCTATTTTATCAAAAACACTGCTATCAAACCTTTCTCATTGAGCTACTTGGTAGTTTCCTGTAATCTGTTAAATTCTTTAGCATGTAAGCTGTTAGTTGAAGTTCGTTATCTACAGCATGTTGACTGTTTTCTGTTGCAGAAACTTTTTAAATTACCAGTTATTCTGTTTGTAGAACCAGGAGTGTACTTTATAGTTAAATTGCTTTGTTTTGCATGATTGTTTAGGGAGTGCAATTGAAGGCAGTTTTCATTTGACTACAATGGTTATTTGTAACTCATTCCTGTTAGGCAACAGATTTAAATCCACTAAATCCAGAACTTCTATCACATGTGCATTTTCTTTAAACACTTTGTGGTGTCACTACTGTGGGATGCCGTGGCTGCCTGCCATCAGAAACAGCTCTGGATCATTGCTGCCTCTGAGCTACAGAAATGTCAGCACCAGTATTTTGCCTATAAATGGGGAAAGCTAACATTATGAAAACAGTTTTATACCATTTGGTGTTTTTCACAAGCAATAGAGTGATGATGGAAATATCAAGGCAGAAAACCAAAATTCATGGTCAATAGATTCCTTTACCCCAAAGCAAACAAATTGGAAACCAAAGCTCTAGTTCAAATAACATTTGCTTATGATACAACTATTGATGGTGACGAGAGGTTGTGCAGGAGAGAGATGTGTCAGTTAGTTGAGTGGTGTTGCAGCAACAACCTTGCACTTAGAACTGATTGTGGACTTCAGAAAAGGTAAGACGAGGGAACACACACCAGTCCTCATAAACGGATCAGAAGTGCAGAGAGTGAGCAGTTTCAAGTTCATGGGTATCACTGTTTCTGTGGATCTAACCTGGACCCAACATATCCATATAGCTACTAGAAGGCATGACTGCAGCTATATTTCATTAGGAGTTTGAGGAGATTCAGTAAGACAGCAAAAGCACTTGCAAATTTCTAGATATACTGTGGAGTGCATTCGAATTAGCTGCATCACTGTCGTAATGGGGGGGGGGGGGGGGCTCCTGCACTGGATTGGACATAGGAACAGAGATGTCAGCAAGGTCTAGAGATTTCTGCGGGTCTTTTGCTATTACCCTAGGGTTCTTTTTCACCTCCCTTATTATTTGCACATTGTGCTTGTGGTGTGATCTTTACAGGACTCCCACTCCTAGTGAGAATAGCAAAATGACTGTGGACTGAGGAACACTCGGGTCGTGAGAAATGATTTTGTAGCATTTTCCAGTTTCATGCATCTCTACAATACTTCTTAGGTCCTCTGAAAGTTGGCATGGTGCACATAAATAGATTTTCCTTGAAAAGCAGCCTCTGTCAGTAACCTGACTTTGTGTCTTTTTTATAGGGCAGGGTAACTCTATAACCCACCCCTCCAATCCCATCTCATTGATTGGCACACCTGACAAAATAGCTTTAGTGGAAGGCATTACCCCACAGGTTCACATACTTTATTGAACCTAGACTGTGGTTGTTTAAATGGTGTACTAAGTATTGATGATAAGAAGTTGTTATTGAAGTTTGTGTGTTATTAGTTTAGGCAGATTGTGTTTGTTATTATTGTGACTTAGATGAAGTCAGACTACATTTTGAGTAATTAATGCGGAAAGCCAGGTGATTGCAAAGGGTTCAGAAGCTTTTTCTTGCAACTGTACCTGCTATGCAACTCCTTTTTTGTTTCTTAACCAGGGCCTCAGTATCACTTGAGACCAAGATTTCCTGCACCTGTTAACTTTACCTTTTATTCTGACAGGCACATACTAGCTTTCTAATCTCAAAATTTCACTTTTGAAAGCCTCCCACTCAAACAAGTACACTTTTGCCAGCAAACAGCTTGTCCCAATCCCATATTGCCAGATCATTTCGGGTACTGTCAAAACTGGCCTTTAGAATCTCAATCTGCAGACCAGACTTATCTTTTTGCATATTTACTTTGCATCTAGTGATCGCAATGCCATTAGTTTCAAAGTGTTCCCCTACACAAACTTCTGTCACTTGCCCTGTCTCATTCCCTAATAGCCGATCATATATCGCTCACTCTTATTGGGTCGTCTATGTACTGATTAAGAAAACTTTTCTGAACACTTTTGGCAAACTCATTTTTGCATAGTAGGGGAATTAAGGGTTGTGGGGAAAAGGCAGGTAAATGGAACTGAGTCTATGGCCAGATCAGCAATGATCTTATTCAATGGCAGAGCAGGTTCATTGTGCCAGATGGCCTACTCCTGCCCCTATTTCTCATGTTCTTATGTAAACTCTACCTGTCGGATTGCTGGGAGATGGTAAGGATAGGCACCCTCACCTCTGACCCTCAACATTGGAGCCCCACCGGGCTGTGTCCTGAGCCCCTTCCTCTACTCCCTATACACCCATGACTATGTTGCCACACACAGCTCCAATCCACTGATCAAATTTGCAGATGACACGGCATTGATAGGCCTTATTTCCAACACTGATGAGATAGCCTATTGAGAAATCAGTGAATGTCCTTACACAGTGCTGCCAAGGAAACAACCTCTCCCTTAATGTCAAAAATATGAAGGAATTGATCATGAATTGCAGGGGGAATGGAGACAGGTTAGACCCTATTGACCTCAGTAGGACTGTAGTTGAGAGGGTGAGTAGTTTCCTCAGTATACATATCACCAAGGATCTCACCTGGACTATACATACTGGCTGTGTGGCGAAAGAAGCAGAACAGCACCTCTCATCTCAGATGGCTGAAGAAGTTTAGTATGAGTCCCCAAAACCTCAGGGCTTTCTACAGGGGCACCATCAAAAGCATCCTGACTAGCTGTGTCGCCACCTGGTACAGGAGCTGTGCTGCCCTCAACCGCAGGGCACTGCAAAGTGGTACAGACAGCCTAGTGCACCTGTGGATGTGAACTTCCCTCTCTTCAGGACATTTACAGCAGCAGGTGTGTAAAACGGCCTGGAAGATCATCAGGAGCTGCAGCCACCCCAGCCACAAACTCTTTAAGCTACTTTTGTCTGGCAAGGATACCGCAGCATTAAGGCCAGGGCCAACAGGCTCTGGGAAAGCTTCTTTCATCAGGCCATCAGATTTATCAGTACACACTGATCTGATTGCATATCTGACTGTACTTACACATATACAAAACAATTATGTGAACAGTCTTAATGTTTGGGCAATATTCTCTCACATTTCCCTTATTACTTGTACATAGCAATGGAGATGCAACATAAAAGACTTTTACTTCCTCATGTTGTGAGATGGATGTAAGAAATAATTTTTTCCCTAATTCTAATCTAGTCTTTTTACAGTCCCAGTCAATATGTGGAAAGTTAAACCCATCTATAATAACTTTGTGTTTCTTGCAAACAGGTTGTGATCTCTCTGTAAATTTGTCCCTCAAAATTCTGCGGAATGTTGGGTGGTCTGTAATATAGCCCCATTTACATGGTCATACCTTTCTTATTTCTCAGTTCTACCCAAATGCCTCACTAGACAAGTTTTCCCATCTGTCCTGACAGAGCAAAGCTGTGACATTTTCCCTCACTGGGTTCACTACCCCTTCTCCTTTAATCCCTCCCACTTTGTCACATCTGAAACAACAAAACCCCGGAACACAGCTGCCAGTCCTGCCTCTTCTGCAGCCAAGTCTCACGAATGGCTACAATATCATTATTCCAGGTGTTGATCAATGCCCTGAGCTCATCTGCCTTTCCTATGATAGTTTGCATTGAAGTAAATGCAGCTCAGGCCAGTACTTGATGATGCTCAACCTTATCATTCCTGACTTTGAGTTCTTAACAATATCTGTCTCCACAACCACTCCACTCTGTTCCCATCTCCCTTTAACTCTAGTTTAAACCCCAGTATGCAGCGTGAGCAAAAATTACTAGGATATTAGTCCTCTTTCAGTTCAGCTCCAAGCTATCTGTTCTGTACAGGTCCCACGTTCCCTGGAAGCGAGCCCAATGATCCAAAAATCTTATGCCCTCCCTCCTGCACTCACTCTTTAGCCTTGTGTTAAACTGTATAATCTTCCTATTTCTGGCCTCACTAGCAAATGGTGTGACCTGACTCATTGAACTCACTTTGCAGAACCTTGCCAGTTTTCCTACCCATGTCATTGGACCACAACCACTGGCTGTCCATCCTCCCACTTCAGAATGCTGAGGATTCGATCCAGATCTTCAAAAGGTGATGCCTCAAAAAGGCACCATTTGTCATTAAGGACCTCCATCACCCAGGACATGCACTTTTCTTTATACTACCATCTGGAAGGAGGTAGGGGAGCCTGAAGACACACGTTTCAGGACCAGCTTCTTCCCTGCTACGTCAAAAAACCATCAGATTTCTGAATGGACAATGAGCCCATGTACATTACCTCACTATTTCTTTTTCCCTTTTGCTTGGTGAAGGGTGCAGATATTTTTTGCTGGTGGTGAGGGTTGTTTTGCTGCTGCTGATGGGAGGTGGTAGATGGGGGGGCTTTGGGGTTCTATCATTTAACTGTCATTCATTTTTTGGGGCACTCCTCTTTTTGTGGATGTTTGCAAAGAAAAACAGTTTAGAAACATAGAAGACCTACAGCACAATACAGACCCTTCGGCCCACAAAGCTGTGCTGAACATGTCCTTACCTGAGAACACCCTAGGCTTACCCATAGCCCTCTATTTTTCTAAGCTCCATGTATCGATCCAAGAATCTCTTAAAAGGCCCTATTGTTTCCACTTCCACCACCGCCACTGGCAGCCCATTCCACGCACTTGCCACTCTGCGTAAACAAACAAACCCCTGACATCTCCTCTGTACCTACTTCCAAGCACCTTAAACCTATGTCCTCTCATGCTAGCCATTTCAGCCCTGGGAAGAAGCCTCTGACTATCCACACGATCAATGCTTCTCATTGATAATTATCTTGTACACCTTTATCAGGTCCAGGCAACATCCTTGTAAGTCTCCTCTGCACCCTTTCTATTGTTTCCACGTCCTTCCTGTAGTGAGGCGACCAGAATTGAGCACAGTACTCCGTGGGGTCTGACCAGGTTCTTATATAGCTGTAACATTACCTCTTGGCTCTTAAACTCAATCTCATGATTGATGAAGGCCAATACACGGTATGCCTTCTTAACCACAGAGTCAACCTGCGTAGCAGCTTTGAGTGTCCTATGGACTTGGACCATAAGATCCCTCTGATCCTCCACACTGCCAAGAGTCTTGCCATTAATGCTATATTCTGCCATCATATTTGACTTACTGAAATGAACCACCTCACCTTTATCTGGGTTGAACTCCATCTGCCACTTCTCAGCCCAATTTTGCATCCTATCAATGTCACACTGTAACCTCTGACAGCCCTCCACACTATCCACAACGCCCCCAACCTTTGTGTCATCAGTAAATTTACTAACCCATCCCTCCACCTCCTCATCCAGGTCATTTATGAAAATCACAAAGAGTAGGGGCCCGGAACAGATCCCGGAGGTACACCACTGGTCACCAGCCTCCATGAAGAACATGACCCGTTTACTACCACTCTTTGCCTTCTGTGGGCAAGCCAGTTCTGGATCCACAGAGTAATGTCCCCTTGGATCCCATGCCTCCTTACTTTCTCAATAAGCCTTGCATGGGGTACCTTATCAAGTGCCTTGCTGAAATCCATATACACTACATCTATCAATGTGTTATCAATGTGTTAGTCACATCCACAAAAATATTCAATCAGGCTTGTAATCAGACTTGCCTTTGAGAAAGCCATGCTGACTACTCCTAATCATATTATGCATCTCCAAATGTTCATAAATCCTGTCTCTCAGGGTCTTCTCCATCAACTTACCAACCACTGAAGTAAGGCTCACTGGTTTATAATTTCCTGGGCTATCCTTACTTACTCCCTTTCTTGAATAATGGAACAACATCTGCAACCCTCCAATCCTCCTGAACCTTTCCTGTCCTCATTGATGATGCAAAGATCATTGCAGAGGCTCAGCAATCTCCTCCCTCACTTCGCACAGTAGCCTGGGCTACATCCCGCCTGGTCCCAGTGACTTATCCAACGATACTTTCCAAAAGCTCCAGCACATCTTCTTTAATATCTACATGCTCAAGCTTTTCAGTCCCCTGCAAATCATCCCTACAATCACCAAGATCCTTTTCCATTATGAATACTTTGATTCTGTTTGATTCTCTTTGTCACTCTGATGCCATCTCCTCCGGTTGCATACATGCTTTTCCACTGACACACTTGATTGGTCCTATTCTCTCACGTCTTATCCTCTTGCTCTTGTACTTGTAGAATGCCTTGGGGTTTTGCTTAATCCTGTCTGCCAAGGTCTTCTCGTCGTCCCTTCTGGCTCTCCTAATTTCATTCTTAAGCTTCTTCCTGCTAGCCTTATAACCTTCCAGATCTCTGTCATTACCTAGTTTTTTAAAAATCTTTTGTAAGCTCTTCTTCTTGACTAGATTTACAACAGCCTTTGTACACCATGGTTCCTGTATCCTACCATCCTTTCCCTGTCTCATTGGAACGTATCTACGCAAAACCCCACACAAATATCCCCTAAACATTTCCCCCATTTTTCCATATGTTTCCCCAAGAACATCCCTTTCCAATTTATGCTTCTTGCCTGATAAGTCTCATATTTCACCTTACTCCAATTAAACATTTCCCTAACCTGTCTGTTCCTATCCCTCTCCGATGCTATGGTGAAGGAGATAGAATTGTGATTACTATCTGAAATGCTCTCCCACTGAGAGACCTGACACCTGACCAGGTTCGTTTCCCAATACCAGATCAAGTACAGCCTCTCCTCTTGTAGGCTTATCTACATATTATTCAGAAACTTTCCTGAATACACCTAACGAACTCCACCCCATCTAAACCCCTCAGTCTAGGGAGATGCCAATCAATATTTGGGAAATTAAAATCTCCCACCACACCAACCCTGTTGTTATTATTGCACCTTTCCAGAATCTGTCTCCTTATCTGCTCCTGGATGTCTCTGTTACTATTGGGTGGTCTGTTTATTAAAAAAAACACCCAGTAGAGTTACTGACCCCCTCCTATTCCTAACTTTGACCCACAGAGACTCTGTAGACAACCCCGCCATGATTTCCTCCTTTTCTGCAGCTGCGACACTATCTTTGATCAACAGTGCCCCCATCTCTTTTTCCCTCCCTCCCTGTCCTTTCTGAAACATTTAAAGCCTGGCATTTGAAGTAGCCAATCCTGTCTTTGAGCCATCCAAGTCTCTGTTATGGCCACAATATCATAGCTCAAGGTGCTGATCCACGCTCTAAGCTCATCCGCTTTATTCATAATACTCCTCGTATTAAAATAGACACATCTTAAACCATCGGTCTGAGTATGTCCCTTGTCTATCGCCTGCCTATCCTCCCTTTCGCACTGTCTTGAGCTTTCGCTATTTGTGAGCCAACTTCCCTTTCCTCCATCACTTCAGTTCAGTTCCCACCCCCCCCAACAATTCTAGTTGAAACTCTTCCCCAATAGACTTTGCAAACCTCCCTGCCAGGATATTGGTCCCCCTCAGATTCAAGTGCAATCCGTCCTTTTTGTACAGGTCACAGCTATCCCAGAAGAGGTCCTAATGATCCAGAAATCTGAATCCCTGTCCCCTGCTCCAATCCCTCAGCCATGCATTTGTTCTCCACCTCATTCTATTCCTATACTCACTGTCATGTGGCACAGGCAGTTTAATCCTGAGATTATGACCTTTGAGGTCCTGCTTCTCAACTTCCTTCCTAACGCCCTGTGGTCTGTTTTTAGGACCTTCTCCCTTTTCTTACCTATGTTGGTACCAATATGTACTACAACCTCTGGCTGTTCTCCTTCCCACTTCAAGGTATCATGGATGTGATAGAAGCATCTTGGACCCTGGCACCTGGGAGGCAAACTACCATTCATGTTTCTTCCCTGCGTCCACAGGATTGCCTTTCTGACCCCCTGACTATAGAGTCCCCTATCACTGCTGCCATCCTCTACCTTTCTGAGCCACTTGGCCAGTCTCTGTGCCAGAGTTGCGACCACTTTTGCTTTTTCCAGGTAGGCCGTCTCCCCCAATGTTACTCAGTACTTATTGTTAAGGGGGACAGCCACTGGGGTACTCTTCTTTCTCTTCCCTCTCCTGACTGTTACCCACTTATCTGCCTCCCTAGGCCCTGGAGTGAACTACCTGCCTGTAGCTCCTCTCTATCACCTCCTCACTCTTCCTGACCAGATGAAGGTCATCGAGCTGCATCTCCAGTTTCCTAACGCGGTCCCTAACAAGCTGCAGCTTGACGCACCTGGTGTAGATGTGGCTGTCCGGGAGGCTGGGAGTTTCCAGGACCTCCCACATCTGACACCGAACACAGAAAACCGGCCTCACACACGTTTTCTGTCTGTATACTAAACAGATAACCTGCCTCACCTAAGTCTTCCTTCTCTCATTTCAGGAGGTATATTGTATACCTTTCTCTGACATTAAATGTATCTATCGAACCCTATCATTTTGTACTACATATTTAATTTTTGTGTATATATTTTTATTGTAATTTATAATTTTTAATGTATTGCAAAGTATTTCACAACATATGCCAGTAATATTAAACCTGATTCTGATTAATATTCAACAAAACCTTTCAAAGATTTTATCACTGTTTTACAGTGCTGCAGTTTATTTGCTGGTTCGTAGGGAAGTAGTTACTGTGGCATGCAAAAGTTTGGGCAACCCTGGTCAAAATTTTTGTTACTGTCAGTAGAAGATGAACTGATCTCCAAAAGTCATAAAGTTAAGGATTCTTTTCAACATTTTAAGCAAAATTAGTGTATTATTTTTGTTTTCTACAATTTTAGAGTGGAAAGAAAGGAAAGGAGCACCATGCAAAAGTTTGGGTACCCCAAGAGATTTGAGCTCTCAGATAACTTTTATCAAGATCTCAGACCTTAATTAGCTTGTTAGGGCTATAGCTTGTTCACAGTCATTGTTAGGAAAGGCCAGGTGATGCAAATTTCAAAGCTTTATAAATCCCCTGACTCCTCAAACCTTGTCCAGCGATGGACTCCTCTAAGCAGCTGTCCAGCACTCTGAAAATTGAAATAAATGTCTACAAAGCAGGAGAAGGCTATAAGAAGATAGCAAAGCGTTTTCAGGTAGCCGTTTCCTCAGTTCATAATGTAATTAAGAAATGGCAGTTAACAGGAACGGTGAAGGTCAAGTTGAGGTCTGGAAGACCAAGAAAACTTTCCGAGACAACTGCTCATAGGATTGCTAGAAAGGCAAATCAAAACCCCTGTTTGACTGCAAAAGACCTTCAGGAAGATGTAGCAGACTCTGGAGTGGTGGTGCACTGTTCTACTGTGCAGTGACACCTGCACAAATATGACCTTTGTGGAAGAGTCATCAGAAGAAAACCTTTCCTGCATCCTCACCACAAAATTCAGTGTTAGAAGTTTGCAAAGGAACATCTAAACAAGCCTGCTGTATTTTGGAAATAAGTCCTGTGGACTGGTGAAGTTAAAATAGAACTTTCTGGCTGCAATAAGCAAAGGTGTGTTTGGAGAAAAAAGGTTGCAGAATTTCATGAAAAGAACACCTCTCCAACTGTTAAGCACGGGGGTGGATCGATCATGCTTTGGGCTTGTGTTGCAGCCAGTGGCACGGGGAACATTTCACTGGTAGAGGGAAGAATGAATTCAGTTAAATACTGGCAGATTCTGGAAGCAAACATCACATTGTCTTTATTTTAAACAAAAAAACAAACTGCAGATGAAAAGAGGATGGTTTCTACAACAGGATAATGATCCTAAACAGACTTCAAAATCCACAATGGACTACCTCAAGAAGCACAAGCTGAAGGTTTTGCCATGGCCCTCACAGTCCCCCAACCTAAACATCATCGAAAATCTGTGGATAGACCTCAGAAGAGCAGTGCATGCAAGACGGCCTAAGTATCTCACAGAACTAGAAGCCTTTTGCAAGAAAGAATTGGTGAAAATCCCCCAGACAAGAATTGAGACTCTTAGCTGGCTACAGAAAGCGTTTACAAGCTGTGATACTTGCCAAAGGGGGTGATACTAAGTAGGGTCATGCAGGGTGCCCAAACTTTTGCTTTGGGCCCTTTTCCTTTTTTATTTTGAAACTGTAAAAGATGGAAATAAAAAAGTAAGCTTGCGTAAAATATTAAAGAAGTGTGTCATCTTTAACTTTATGCCTTTTGGAAATCAGTTAATCTTTTACTCGCTTAGCTATTCACAGTAACAAATTTTGACTGGGGTGCCCATACTTTTGCATGCCACTAAATATGAGATTGGTCATACCTCGAATCAACTTCTGCCTCAGGAGGGATCGGGACCCGCTGCAATTTGCCTGTTGCCTCAGTAGTTCTACAGTGGATGCATTCTTACTGGCTTTCTACTTTGCCTTGGATCACCTGGACAATAGTAACACCTACGTCAGGCTGCTGTTTATTGATTCTTCTCTCTTCGGTTGTCCATCGAAATCCATTGATGATGTCCACTCCTTTAGTGCTGAGATCTTTAATGACTCCGCAGTCCTATCCTGGACCCACAAGCTCTATTACAGATGGAACACGTATATGTGGTAGTGGTGGTAGTGATGGGCAACCATGGCTGCATTTCTCCTGGCTCTCTTCTGCTGTCTTCTGGTTGTTCTTTTCATCTCCAGGATACGAACCCAGTCCCTACACAGCTGTCGCCAAGTGATAAGGTCAGCAGCAACATCCTCCAGGTCCTCGGGTCTGATCTTGCACTTCCTTAAAGCATTCTTCATCTGATCCTTATAGCACTTCTTCAGCTCTCCAGCTGAGCGTTGACCATGATGTAGCTGGCCATATGACACTTTGCGGGGCTGCTGATATGGGGGCATCCTTATCACGTGCCCCAACCACTGCAGCTGACACTTGGTGATCATGGCCACAATACTTCTGCAGTTGGTCTTTACAAGTATTTCAGTGTGAGGTACTCGCTCACGCCAAGTAATTTCCAGGATGCGCTGAAGGCAGCCTATGTGGAAGTGCTCCGAGGACTTGATGTGACGGCTATAGGTTACTCAAGCTTCACAGCTATAAAGGAGGGTACTGCTTGGTATGTGGCGACCTTTGTGGAGGGACGAAAGCTCCTGTTCTGAAAGACTCTACGCTGAAGTCTTCCAAAAGCAGCTGATGCCTGTTTAATGCGGCTCTGGATGTCGTTGTCAATGTCGCTATCCTCAGAGAGAATGTTCCCCAGATATTTGAAAGATGGCATTACTGACGGCTTTTCATCACCAACAGTGAAGGCAGGTAGAGTGGGTGGGACACTGGTACTCCATTGGCAAACCACTTCTGTCTTGGTGGTATTGACAGTGAGTCCCATCCTGCCATATGCTCTCACTGCCACAGCAAGGACAATCTGAAGATCCTGCGGAGTTTATTAATTACAGCTCAATGTTCAACATAATCATATCATCATTTCTAATCAACATGCTCCAAAACCTGGGCCTCTGCATCTCCCTCTGCAGCTTGATCCTTGACTTCCTCATGGAGATCACAGTCAGCAGATAGGATATAATACTTTCTTGCTGACGATAAGCACTGCCGCACCTTAAGGATGTGTTAATTATTCCACTGCTCTACTTTTTCTACACCCAAGACTGTGTGGCTAGACATAGCTCAAATGCCTGTGCTGATGACACAGCTATTGTTGATCAGATGGTGATGAGGATGCATATAGGAGCAAGATAGATTAGCTGATTGAGTCATGTCATAACAATAACCTTGTACTCAATGACAGTAAGACCAAGGAATTGATTGTGGACTTCAGGAACAGGATATCAGGGGCATGGATATCTGTCCTTACTGAGGGACCAGAAGTGGAAAGGTTGACCAGTTTCAATTTCCTTGGTCTCTGATGATGTATCCTTTGTCCAACATATTGATGCAGTTACAAAGGAGGCATGCCTGTGGCTATATTTCAGGAGTTTGAAGAGACTTGGTATTTCACCAAGGACACTCACAAATTTCTACATGGAGAGCATTCTAACCGGTTGCATTGTCTGGTACTGAGGGGCCTCTGCACAGTATCTGAAAAAGCTGCAGAAAAATGTAAAGTCATCCAGCTCAATCATGGGCACTAGGCTTCCCAGCATTGATAATATCTTCAAAAAGCGATGCTTCGGAAAGGTGGCATCCATCATTTAAGGATCCCCATCACCCAGGACATGCCCTCTTGTCATTGCTGTGATCAAGAAGGAGGTACAGAAACCTGAAGAGGGAGACTCAGCTTTTCAAGAACAGCTTCTCCCCTCTGCCATCACATTTCTGAATGGACAAGGAAGTCATGCATATGACCTTACTATTTTTTTACCTTTTCTTTTGTGCTTATTTAAGTTAACTTCTTATATATTCTAAATGTAATTTATAGTTTTTTTTTCTTGTTATACTGCTACTGCAAAACACATTTCATGACACATGCCAATGATATTAAACCTGATTCTGGATTTTGAATTTGATTTTGATTCTGAATTCCTTGACATTCCTAACTATGTACAGGTTTCCCCCGCTATCTGAAGGTAGAGTGTTCCTATGAAATGGTTTGTAAGCCGGAATGTCATAAAGTGAATAAGCGATTACCATTTATTAATATGGGAAAAATTTGAGAGCGTTCCCAGACCCAAAAAATAACCTACAAACTCATGCCAAATAACACATAAACCTTAAATAGCAGTAACACATAGTAAAAGCAGGAATGGTATGATAAGTAACAGAAAAGTAGAAATACTTCTCTGCAAACATTGCAGCACTGTTTAGTATAGGAAAAACCTCTCTACGTATTGTATAATCTCGCTACATAGCGCTACTAGTGTAGCGGAAGCACTCTCTCCAGTAAACGTTAAACTATGAAGCTGCTGTAAAGTTCCTATCTGACTAAAGGAGACTACTTTGCTACGAGCAGAACCAATAGTAACATTGGCAGCTTTCAAGATTCTTTCCCTCTGCATGTAAATAGTGTGAATGGTGGACACAGGCAAGTTCAATGCGCGGACAATGTCTTTACTTCGTTGACCACGATCGAAACACTTAATTATGTCCAGTTTTATGCTGAGCATAACAACACCTCTTTTTTAACTCTTTTAGGCTTTTCTGATACCTTAGAACACATCTTGCTAACGGATGCACAGAATAATTCGAGAGAAAGCGCAGATGCTCACAGACACATGTTTAAGCTATGGCAGCTTGATGCTGAATGCAGTTCCGGGGGAGGAGCTTGGTTGCTTGGGGCATGCGCTGCCTTTTTTTGTAAAAGTGAAAACTCTTTGGTTAGCGAAAACAGGTAACTTATGTAGGTCTTTCGTAACAGCGAGGTGTCGTAAAACGAACATTCGGAAAACGGGGGCCACTTGTAAAGGTGTTTTCATGTTTTGTCAGTTTCAGTAGGTTCTCAGTGACAATCTTTGCTGCTTAAACTCTTGTTAGATCCTGAGCTGAAAGGACGTTGTTAGGTTTGCTGCTGGAGCTCTCATATATCTCGTGTCATAAGAATTTTGGAAATTGGCAAGCACCACACAAAGTGTCATGAAAGTTATTTACATTCTAACTAAGAATTGGAGAAAGTAATTAAGTCTTGAAAGTTTGGTGTCTGCTTCAGTTTTGCCAGTTGAACTTTATTGATCATTATTGCATGATTCAAGTCCTCTTGTGTTGCTTTCAACCTCTGTGCCTTGCATTATGCCACTTGTGCCTTTGTACAAGTTTTTCACTAAGAAAGTCTTTAAAATTGTAAGTTTGCTGCCAGGTCTGATGTATTGAACTTCAGATACCCATTTCCTCAACAGGTGAAACGTGGTGCTGGCGCAATGAAGGTATTGGTGAATTTCATAATTGATCAGCTTATACTGAAGGAGGCTCGTAAGATAAGGAAAATTATCCTTTTCTTCGAGGTTTTCATCGTGAAACTGGTTGTAGTCAAGTATGGTGCAGCTGGGGCATGTTGCAAGAGGAAACTGTTATTGGTGTTGAGTGTAAGTCCCATCCTCTTGTAACCTTCATCAAAAGCATTTATGATGGTTTGGAGTAGGCCTTCTGAGCATATGCAAATGCCAGCATTATTTGAATACTGTATTTCAATTACTGAGTCTGGGGAACCTTGCTTTAGAGTATTGTTGCTGTTTTGAAGATAACTCTCCCTCTGGGAAGTTTGTTGGAGTTGTAATACACCTTTGCAGTAAGCAAGATTTTAACAAAATGTTTAGGGCAATGATGCAGCAGGTCTTTGAGAATGGCTTTGTTGTATGCATGTTAGTTAATGTTTTAGCTTTTGTGCCTGATAGAAAACTCTGTCAACCAAGCAGTGATCACTTCCATATTTTTCTGAGACCTGGTCTACCTTCAGTAGGCATCTCAAGGCATTGGGAAAATATCAACTCCAAACTCACAGAAATGATAATCTGTGAAATAGACCAGCAGCCTCAGCATTGAGCCTTTAGCGACACTGTTGATTATTTGTCACCTGGCGAACTCCAGGTTTCTAAAACATCTAATGAGAACAGATTGCCTAATGAGCATGGTCACAGATTGAAGGATGTGTTCAAAGTCTCCATGGAAAAAATGCAACTAATTTATTTGTAAGTCTGTGACCTATTACTGCTCTAAGTTTAGATGATCTGGAAGGATATTGTGAACACACAGTTTGTAAACATCAGAAGTGAAGGTCCTTCTGAGACACTATGCACAAGTCTGCCTAATCCGATACCACTTGCCCAATCTGTGACATTATCTGTGCTTCCCCACATTAGACTTTGTAGCCATCCAAACACACAAAACCAGAGTGGAATTAAGTCATTCCAGTCCCAAGAAACAGACTGAGGGGACACATACCTTCAAAAGTGAATGATGGGGTTGTTGGAATTATTGAGAAGTAGTTTTGCTTAATTTTTTGTTTTACATTTGAATTTTCCTGTTTTGAAATTGATACACTGGTAGTATTTTTATCTAGTCAGTCTATAAATTACTAGTTTAAAAGTATGCTCAGTTTAGCTTTGACCAGTCTTCGCCTGATATGGTGCACTTGGAAGCTGATTGTCTCAAATTTCTAATGGAACAAATAGACATGGAAGTAAATTGTCATGTGTGTTTTTTTTGCCCGCTGGTGTGAATCCAGCTCAACTAGGAATTTTCTTAATCATGAATAAATGATGCTTGTTAGAAGGCTTAAAGGCCATAAGATATAGTAGAAATAGGCCATTTGGCCATTTGGCCATTTCAACATGGCTGATCCAATTTTACCTTCAGGCCAAATCTCCTTGCTTCTCCTCATATCTCTTTATTCTCTGACCAATGAAGAATCTAGCCTGAAATATATATAGTGACCTGGCCTCCACAGCTGCCGGAGGCAAAGAATTCCACAGATTCACCACTCTCTAGTGAAAGAAATTACTTATTTTCATTCTAAAAGGACGCTCCTCTTCTAAGGCTGTGCCCTTTTGTCCTAGACTCCCCCACCTGGAAGCATCCTTTCCACATCTACTCTGCCTAGACATTTCAACATTTGAAAGGTTTCAATGAGATTCCACCCCCCCCCCTTATTCTTATAAATTTCAGTTAAGCATAGATCCAGAGCCATCAAACGTTCCTCGTATGTTAACCCTTTCATTCACAGAATCATCCTTGTGAACCTCATCTGAACCCTCTGCAATGCCAGCATATCTTTTCAATGAGGAGTCCAAAACTGTTCACAGTACTCAAGGTGAGACCTCACCAGTGCCTTAAAGTCTTAATATAACATCCTTGCTTTTGTATTCTAGTCTCTTGAAATGAATGCTAACATCGCATTTGTCTTTAACCTTTACGTGTTTTGTACAAAGACTCCCAACTCTCTTTACAGCTCAGATTTTTGGATTTTCTCTCCATTTAGAAAATAGTTTGCACATGCGTTTCTTCTACCAAAGTTCATAACCATGCATTTTCCAACATTGTATTTCATTTGCCTTTTTTTTGCCCATTCTCTTAATCCATCTGAGTCCTTCTGCAGCCTACCTGTTTTCTCAAAACTATCTGCCTCTTTTCATATAATCTGCAACAAAGCCGTCAATTGCATCATCCAAATCATTGACATTTAACGTAAAAAGAATTTGCCCCAACACAGACCCCTGTAGACACCACTAGTCACTGGCTGCCAGTCACAAAGGCTCCCTTTATACCCACTCTGTGCTTTCCACCAATCAGCCACTGCTTTATCCATGCTAGAATCTTCCCTGTAATACCATGGGTTTGTAGCTTGTTAAGCAGCCTCATGTGTGGCACCTTGTCAAAGGCCTTGTGAAAATCCAACTACATAACATCAACCAAATCTCCTTTGTCTATTCTGCTTGTTATTTCAAATAGTTCCAACAGATTTGTCAGGCAAAATTTTCCCTTGAGGAAACCGTGCTGACTATGGCTTATTTTATCATGTGCCTTTAAGTACCCTGAGACCTCATCCTTCATAATTGACTCCAACATCTTCCTAACCACTGAGGTCAGACTAACTGGCCTATAGTTTCCTTTCTTCTGTCTCTCTCCCTTCTTGGAAGAGTGGAGTGACATTTGCAATTTTCCAGTCTTCTGAAACCATTCTGGAATCTAGTAGTGATTCTTGAAAGATCATTACTAATGCCTCTGCAATCTCTTCAGCCACCTCTTTCAGAAGTCTGGGGTGTATACCATAAGGTGACTTATCTACTTTCAGACCTTTCAGTTTCCCAGGAACCTTTTCTGGAACTTTCATCAAACTGCTAGTGTCTTCCACAGTGAAGATGAATGCAAATTACTTAATCAGTTCGTCCACCATTTTGCTGGCCACCTTTACTATCTCTCCAGCATCGTTTTCCAGCAGTCCAATATCCACTCTCACCTCTCCTTTACACTTAATGTATTTGAATAAACTTTTTGTATCCTCTTTAATATTGTTGGCTAGCTTACTTTCATATTCTATCTTTACCTTAATAACTATTTTAGTTGCCTTCTGTTGGTTTTTAAAGCTTCCCAATTCTCTAACTTCTGACTAGTCTTTGTTCTATTATATGACCTCTCCTTTGCTTTTATGTTAGTTTTGACTTCTCTAGTTATCCATGGTTGTGTCAACTTGCTTTTAGAATACTTCTTCCTCTTTGGGATGTATATATCCTGTGCCTTCTAAGTTGCTTCCAGAAATTCCAGCCATTGCTGATCTGCCGTTATCCCTGTCAGTGTTCTTTTCCAATCAATTCTGGCCAAGTCCTCTCTCATGTCTCTGTAATTCCCTTTATTCCGAAGGACTTGAAATAATGGTTTGTTTAAAAATTCATACAGTTACCGTTTGGGCAAATGATGCTGTGTATTTATTTGAAACGATCTTAAAGCTCCTCTAATTTATTCACCGTAATCTATAGCAGTCCCAACACAGATTATGCAGAATGAAGTTAATTATATGAATGTTTTATTTGATGGACCAGTGAATTTGAAAGTATATAAATGTTTACATTCAAGTGTACTTCTGAAAGATTCATCAATGAATTTTCAGACCTAGAAATGACAAAACAATTAACATTAAACTATAATAAGGATCTTTAGTTTTAGTTTACTACACTAACTGCATATAAGGACTCTCCTGGTGCCTTGGATAACAATCCCATGGATTTCATTGATTTAGCTTAAAGTGTGCTTTGGTGCACTTGGCTCACTGCACATCTTAGAAAAGGTTTGTTTTGAAATCTGTGCTTCATGCACTGTCTCCAAACTCTGTGCTTCACTCAGTCTAATATTCAATGTAAAGAATGATTGTAAAGCAACAAAAGTGCTGCAGTGTGCCTCGGTGTATGCTTTTTGCATGACTTTTTTGGTTTGGTTTTGAAAATTGGGGGAAAAACATAATTTTATGTAAGACATCAGCAGTGTTGCAAAGAATGCAAAATAAATGAAGTATTCTGTGGCTGATACTAAGTTTTAATTTGTAAGACTAGAAGATGGGAGGAAAATATTGTTGAACTTTAGATCTACATGTTGGGGAGCCAAATGTTTCCTGTACTAAAATGAGTTCAGCATTTAAGACAGATAAGATGAAATATATTTTCTCTAAGGCACTCTTTTCAAAAAGTATTCAATAGTTCCATTCAATATCAGTGAAATGTTAACAATATACATCCTGAAATTATCTTTCTTCGCAGACATTCATAAAAACAGAAGAGTGCCCCAAAGAATGAATGACAGTTTAAACGTCATAAGCAGCAGTAAAGCAATGACCCTCAAACATGCCCAAGCACTTCTGCAAAAAAAAACATCAGCACCCTCCACCCACCAAGCATGCAATAGCAAGGTGCTCAATAAAGACTGTTATCTGCATTGCAGTACAAACTAATCATTCCACAATTCAACATTCCACAGGCTGTCTCTCCCTAATAATGGGAAAAAGAGGTGTCCCTTTTTACAGCAAGAGGGGAGACAACAAAACAATTCACTGATTTACGGTGTTATGTCTGTCATGCTGCTTTTCCTCCTGAGTACTGTGACTTGAGAATCGGCAATAATCTCTCACCAACCAACGAGAGAGAGCGCATGACTTCCCAAGTACATAGCCTCCGACAGCAGATCCAATGCTTTGTTCTGTCCTGTGATGCTTCAATCAGTGGCACTGGGTTAGAATCAGCTTGTTCTTACGGCCAGAAGACCTTGGAGCCCTGAAGGCATGTTTGTCTTCTGGGCTGCATCCCTGGGATATTGAAAAGTGGCCAGTCATGAGACCCCAAGAGTGGGTCCCACCACCGCAAAGAACAGAAGTCTGAGTGTAACTCCATGTCAGGGTCTTTGACAAAACCCCATCTAACCTGAAAAGGAGTGACATCAAAGGTAGAATTTAAGCTGTTTTCAGAGATGAATGTGAAGGATTTGCAATTTAGTGCCAACATGTCTCCACCTCTGCTGTGTAATTCCTCAAATGCTAGTGGAAGCACAGTCAATAGGCTTCACAAGCAAGGAGATGTGAGAATACTGTGGATAGATGGTGAAATTGAATTGAGTCATCATTTTAAACTGTAGAGCAGCATGCAATTGAAAGGTCACAGATACAAAACTGGTGCATTCTACAACTTTTAGCTGGTATAAAATGAGTTTTTTGGACTTATCGGTTGGGCCAAAAGTGAGCAAAAATTGTTTGAAATTTGGAGCTTGGTTTTGTTATCTGGCTGAACTGAGTTAATTAGCTGGAGAAGCACAATAGTGTGCCCATATTTCCCATTGAGAGAGCCAGGTGATGCATTCACAAGGAAGTGGAATATACTTGTTACTTAATCCTTGAAGATGCTGAAAAGGTTTATGATGTCAGGAGACAAGTCACTCATGCAGCCTGGTTCTAACTTACAATTATAATTGTATTTTTGTAGGCTTCAGGTCAGTAGTGCTATGGGTTACTAAACTCAATCTCAGCAATTGACTATTGAGGGTAGATGTTACATTCTCTTTTGTTTAATATGTATGTGTAGACTGCTTGATTTACTGGAAAGTTGCTGATAGAATTGAACATTATGCAACGATCAGCAAATGATTGGTGAAATCCAAGTACATCATTGTTGAGTGAGTGCTGTTTGATACCATTGCTAATGAACCCTTCCATCATACTGATGAACAAGTAGCCTGTTTGGGGATGTAATTAGATCAGATTTGTCCTGCTTTTTGTGTCTAAGATATACCTAGGGAATTTTCACACTGTTGTGTTAATGCCATTGTATTTGCACTGAAACAGCTTGACTAAAGGAGGGGATGGCAGATCTTTCAATACAACAGCCACAAAATCTGGTTCCATAGCTTCCTGTCTTTTTTTTTAGCGTGTCGCACCAGACAGTCAGCCATTCTTGTCTGGTGAGTGGTGTCAGGATTGGTCTCCTTTCGGATTAACCAGGTCATGACATGAATGTTCCTGACTTGACCCTTGTATTTTTTTTAAGAGGCCGAGTGGCTAGCTCGACGCTCAACCCAGCACGGTTGGAAAGTGTGCTCAGGGGTGGCCCAACTTGGATTCAAACTCAGGAGCCTTCACTCTGGAGTCCGGCGCTGATGCCATTGCACCACCAGCTGCCAAGTCTGTGATGGCATTTCTTGCCATCATTTGAAATGTATCAGGTTAACAGCAGGTAGGCTTCTGAGGTACCACAAATAGGCTGCGATAGACATCCACTGGGCAGTAATGGCGGAACATGGTCACCTGCTGGGTTCTGCAATCATTGTGGATATTTTTGTTGCCTCCTCCCATTAGCTGATAAAAAGAGTTGTTCACTCGGCCTCTCGTGCCTCCTCTGCCATCATATGAAGTTGTGCTGATCTGATCACCGTGCTAGCTGTCTGTATTAATCTTTCCCACCCTTCCAGGTCAAGTACCTATCACACACTACAAAACTCTTTCTCAACAACTCTGCTTCCACCTTTTCTTTGAGGAAGACAGTTTCTTAGACCCTCTGAAAGAGAAAAAAGCATGCCATTCATCTCAAATGGGTAATCCCTTACTTTCTTTTGTAAAATCTCCCACAGAATGAATCATCCTAGCCAAAGTCATCCTGAGAAGACCCTTTGGAATCTTCAAAACTCCATTTGTCACTTGTTGTAAACTCCAGTGAATACAAACTTCTTGTTCCAACTTTTTGAAAGCATTTCAGTCAAGTAATGCTTCTCTGAACAGCCTCCAATGCATTAGCATCCTTAAATGAGGATGCCAGTTCTCTATATGGTACTGCAGCTGTGCTCTCACCACTCACCAGTGCCCTATAATTGAAGCATCATCTCCCTGTGTTATTGTATTTAATTTCCTTTTGCAGTAAACAATAACATTTTGTGCCTTATTACTTGCAGCACCAACGTACTAGTAGTCTTCTGCAAAATATGGAACACACACACACACACTACATACATACAGGTGCAATGCAAAATTTACTAGTAATCATACATAATTATTACAAAAAAGAAAGAACATTCCATTTTAGTGTCAAGTGGTCTTAATGTTGCTCATCAGTGGTGATTAGGATTTTACAGGTTGGTTCAAGAACTAAACGGATGAAGGAAAGTGCCTGTTCCTGCTGGGGTGGTATTTCAGGCTTCTGCACTTCTTGGTCAATAGTAGTTGCAAAAAGATGGCATGGTCTGGATGGTGGGTATCTTTGAAAGTTGTTGTCTTCTTGAGGCATCACCTCCTCTCTGATAGATACTACCAATTTTCCATAATAACCTGATGCAGCTGTGTTGACTTTGTCTGATAACCTTAAATCTTTCGAAATGTCTTGCTATAAAGTATTTGATAATAACTTCTAACGTTTTCCAAGTGGCTGATACTGACTGGCCTGCAGTTTTCTGCTTTCTGTTTCCCCTCCATTTACACATGAAGGAGTTGTTCTTATTTTCTAATCTAATGCAAACTGTGAAAACATTACGTCCTGGTAAGGGAACATCAGCGCCTTTGAGCAGAAATTCCTACAAAAGGTAGTGCATTTAGCCCAGTACATCACAGATAAAACCCTCCCAACCACAGAGCACATCAACACGAAACTTTACCATAGAAAAGCAGCATCCATCATCAAAGATCCTCACCACCAGGCCATGCTCTTTTCTTGCTGCTGCTATCAGGTAGAAAGTACAGGTGTCTCAGGATTCACACCACCGGGTTCAAGAGCAGCTACTACCCCTTAACCATTAGGCTCTTGAACAAAAGGGGATAACTACACTCATTCTATTTCTAGTGTTCTCACAGCCAGTGTCTCACTTTAAGGACTCTTATCTTGTTATTTCATACTTGTTATTTATTGCTATTTATTTAATTTGCATTTGCACAGTTTGCAGTTCATTGATCCTGTTGTACAGATTTGCTAAGCATGCCTGCAGGTAAAAGAATCTCAGGGTTTGTGGTGACATGTATGTATTCTGATAATAAATTTTACTTTGAACTTTGAATTTGGTAATGCTTTGTAAGTTATAACCCGTGGATCAGCTGTCTCACTAGCAAATTTATCTGGACTCAGACTCACAACTCCAACAATAGTTCAGTACCACTTCACTGGCAATTGTAATTTCATCTTGACTCATAGACTCACAGCTCCAAGAATTGTCTACTAACTTTTATGATTAGATGTGACAAAGCTGTAGAGCTTTGATCTAATCTGTTGGTTGTGAGCTGTTTATATTGTTTGTATTTTGTCATGTTTAGCATCATATCTTGTGCAATAAACTGATGCAGTGTCACTAGATTAGCACCCTTCCACTCATTAAGCCAAGCTTGATCCCTTAGCTGGATGGTTACAGTAGAATGTTGGGACATGCTAGGTCAAGACGTTATTTATTTCTATTGCTGTTCATGACCCTTATCAGCTCATGTAGTCCTATTTGAGTTGCCAGATTTGATCACAATTGTAGTGCCATATGGTATGTTGATGGGTGTCTTAATTATGAAGGTTGGACTTTGTCTCCAAAAGAACAGTTTGGTAGCCACTTCCATCAATGCCAATGTGGTAAAGGAATTTGCGACTGGTAAATCAATGGGAACAAAGTTGAATAGGTGTAATATCAACATGAAATATCTCCTGTAACAAATTATCAGTGGGTTGTGAGGCCAAGCCACTCAAAGTAATTGGTGCTGAGGTCCCCATCCAGAATACATTTGGTGTCCTTGCTACTTTCAATTTTTCTTTCTGGTTGTGAACAAAAATAAAACCAAAATTTACCTGTTCATTACCCACTTGATCCTTAATAGTGATGGAAGAGGGTATCAGGAGGTCCTTTGCTTTTGTACATTGGTGTAAAAGGCTTTGGGTGTAAACATTAAGAATTCAGTAGAAAGGAGCTCATTAATAAATTTGCATCTTTAGGAGTGGAGATTGCAGAGGAGTTAAATAAAATTGAAAAGATATCATAATTTGGACAGTTTCTGTGTACAAACACATCTAGAATTTACTGAAAATGCTTAAGGAGACTGATACCCTAACTCATGCTACTAATTATAGAACACTACAGCACAGAAACAGGTCCCTCAGCCCATCTAATCTGCCAAACCATTAACCTGCATTCGGACCATAGCCCTCTGTACCCCTCCCATCCATGTACTTATCCAAATTTCTCTTTAATGTTGCCATCAAGCTCACATCCACCACTTGTGCTGACAGTTTGTTCTGCACTCTCACCACCCTCTGGGTGAAGAAGTTTCCCCTCATGTTTCCCTTCACCTTTCACCCTTAACCTATGACCTCTAGTTGTAGTCCCACCCAACCTCAGTGGGGGGGGGGGGACCTGCTTGCATTTATCCTATCTTATACCCCTCATTATTTTGTACACCTCCCACCAAATCTCCCCTCAATCTTCTATGTTCCGGGGAATAAAGTCCAAGCCTATAGAATCTTCAATACAATATCCCCAAAAGCTATGGCATAGGATGAAAATGCAAGGTATTCTTAACCCTGCTGTGGCTGGGAAATAAACCTCTTGAAATTAGTCTGTGATTGAGAAGGAATGTAAATAAGATGAGCAAAACTTGAGACCCACTGCAGGTGGCAGCCATTGGGCTTCTTTTCCACATTGTTCACACAACTCACACCTGCACTTGTGTTGGTGGTGATGGTATTGGAGCAGTTTGAGTTGATGAATGAAAAGTGGATGGAAGGAGCTTTGTATGCAGTTAGTGAGTTGCAGTGTTTTTTAAAAAACTGATGCACAACGATATGTCTGCAGTTCCAATGGTGGATGTCTGGGAATGAACTATGGTGCTGATTAAGCTTTCATGTGGATCAAAATGCTGGTTATTAAAATTAAGCTCTACTTACTTTAATTTGTAAATTGAAGTTAAATTGTTCACAAACAGCTATTTTTAGAATCACTAATTTGCCAATAAAGTGATCATTGATGTTTCTGTTTTGCAAGGACTTCTGTCCTCATCATGACGTTAGTGCAAATCTGGTTAGAGTGACTGCTGTTGATATAGTGCAATGAACGTATCCTTGTAAAACTGACTGAAAGGCTTAAGGGGGAAAAGAATCCTCCAATGTCTGAATCTGTAGCTCGTGCAAAAAACCCACTATTATAACTATTTTAGCTCCAGAACATCATTGCAAGAGTTCCTTAGGGCGTTGTTGGATGCCCAGCCATATTTAATTTCTTTGTTAATATGTCATATGATCACAATGAGATGTTTGCTAAAAGCATTGCTTTTAATTCCCTTCACGATTCCTCAAGTGAAGCAGTCCATGGCTGTATGTAGTAAGGTTTAGACAGTAGTCAGGTCTGGCCTTGTATGTAGGATGGAACAGCTACAACAGCACCAGCAAAACACACAGATCCACCAGGACTATGGTGACAGGGACTATGGTCACATTGTACAGTGCCCACCTGGCTCGGATGAAGCCCTGGTTGTATTCAGATCCTGTGCAGATCAGCTGATCGGGATGTTCGCAGACATTTTTTTTTTGAAGATTCAAGATTGCTCAGTGTCATTTCCAGTACACAAGTGTAATGGAGAACAAAATAATTGTGACTGAGTCTTTGAAGTTCAAAGTAAATTTATTATCAAAGTATATACTGTATATATCACCATATACTACCCTGAGAGATTTGTTTCCTTGTGGGAATTCAAAGAAACATAATAGAGTAAAGGCACACCAACAGTCAATGTGCAAAAGAGAGCAAAGTGTGGAAATACAGAAAAGGAAGTAAATAAATAACTAATATTAACAACATGAGTTGTAGAGTTGTTGGAAGTGAGTCCATAGGTGTGGAATCAGTTTAATGTTGAGGATCAAGAGCTTTATGGTTGAGGGTTAATACTGTTCCGAACCTGGTGGTGTGGGGTCTGAGGCTCCTGTATCTCCTTTCCAATGGCAGCAGCGAGAAGAGAGCATGGCCCGGATGGTGGGTGTCATTGATGATGGATGCAGCTTTCCTGTGACAGCACTCCTTGTAGGTGTGCTTAGTAGTGGTGGGGCTTTAGCTGTGATAGATTGGGCTGTATCCACCACCTTTCGTAGGCTTGACTGTTCAAGGGCATTGGAATTTCCATACCAGGTCATGATGAACCAGTCAAGAGACTTTCCACCATGCAACTATACACATTTGTCAAAGTTTTAGATGACGTGCCAAATCTTTGCAGGAAGAGGTGCTGTCATGTTTTCCTTGTAATGGCTCTTGCATGTCATTATCATCCTGATACCTAAGAAAACAAAGTATTGCACCTTAAAACTCTGCCAGAAGATTTACACCTTGACCCTAATTTGATTGACTTGTGTGTGTTTGAAAGATCAAAGATTGAAATTGCTTTGCAAATATAATTGCCAAATTATATTACACTTTGGTCCAATTTATAGAGTACTGTCACAAATTAATAAAGCTTTCTCTTTTTCTCTTATTTAGCTTCAGTTCCTCATCGATTGAACCTTTTCTATGTTGCCAATGACGTTATTCAGAATTGCAAAAGGAAAAATGCAATTGTATTTCGAGATGCTTTCTCAGAGGTTCTAATTGAAGCAGGCACATTGGTCAGGTGAGTGAAGATTTTTCTGAAATGTAACTTAATTTTCAATGATCATGCTCCTAGTCTGTGTGACTTCCCAATTCTCTCTACTCATAGGATGTTTTTCCAGTTATTGCTGTCTCTTGCAGGTGCTGACTTTGGCTGGAATATAGCTTCAAATTCTAATCAAACTCCTAAGCATTTAGTGTTGATGATCTTTTTAAATGTTGGGACCTTCCATGTGTTCATTTTCCAACATGAATAACTGGATATATATTGGTCAAGGAAACACAAAACACTTTTCCTGTATTATGAATGGAGACAGAGTCTCTTTCTGCAGAATCTTGTGACTGTAGCTGTTCTTCTGCAGCAGGGGTGTGGTGGTTCAGATTGAAAGTCTTATCTTTGACTATGGAAGTCCTGAATTTCCTGTGAGACCCTTACTGTTGTCAATTGGCCTGTGCAGTTTAGCCATACCAATTAAATAACTGTTAAGTGCTTTCTGATAATATTTTATCTTCAGTTTTAGCATTTTAAGTAGTAATTTTAATAGCTTTTGAGAGATATTCCTATACGTTCAAAGCTGTGAGAGCTGGTAAAACCAGACATATAGTTACCGTTAAGAGGATGGGGCCTCTCATTATTGGTGAGAGGGATTTGTGTTGTGCTGTGTTTGGCAATTAGGAGACAGCTTTGTGAATTTGAATGTAAACATGACGGCACAGTAAAAACCGTTTAGCCCATGATGTTGTGCCAAAATTTTAACCTACCCTAAGGTCAATATAATCCTTCCTTCCTCCTTAGCCCTCCATTTTTGTTTCATTCATGTGCCGATGTAAAAGTCTCTTAAATGCCACCAATCTATCTACCTCTATCACCATCCCTGGCAGCATGTTACACACACCTTACATTCTCTGTATTTAAAAAAACTGCCTTTGTCATCCCCCCTATACTTTGCCCCAATTATCTTAAAATTATGACTGCTTGTATTAGCCATTTCTGCTGTGGGAAAACATCTCTGGCTGTCCACTTTGTCTGTGCCTCTTATTTTGTACACCTCTATCAAATCACTTCTCTTCTTCCTTCACTCCAAAGAGAAAAACCCTTGCTTGCTCAACCATTCCTCATCAAACATGCTTTCAATAATCCAAGCATCATCCTGGTAAATCCTGTACACACTCTAAAACTTCCATATGCTTCCTATAATGAGGTGACCAGAACAGAACACAATGTTCCAAGTGTGGATTAACCAGAGTTGTATAGACCTGTGAAATTACCTTGAGGCTCTTTGTAGTTTGCTCTAATACAATTTCCTGGTAGCAGAGTGGTGAGCACACATGACAGAGACTAGGCAGGAATGTCCTACTGGTTATATGTAATGCTTTGAAATATGCATATTTTATGTTGCTTCCAGTAGCTTAACAGTATTATTCTTCATAGCCCATCATAGGGGCATACTGGGGAATAGGCTGCCATTGGTGCCTCGCCAAAGTCCTCTGTCCTGGGTCAGTCTTTCAAGTTGTCCCCTGGTGTAGCTCATCTTCTTGATTATTGCATCCTCTCCCTGGGATTAGGTCTTTGGAGCTTCTTTTGTCATTTCTGTAGCACTGGGTTTTTCCATGGTGGGGAAAACCCATCTCCTTTTGCAGCCTGGCTTGGGACTATCCATGGCAGAGTTAACTTGGAATATTACTTCAATTAAATATTTTTCTATCTCAGATTCTGTGCTGTAGAATAGTGGTCACCAACCTTTTTAAGCCCAAGATCCCCTACCTCAGCCTTCGTGAAAAGCAAGATCAACCCCAGATCGATTAATTACATTCATGCACACTGGGGCAGAAAAGACTGGAAGTAAAACCCCACAACCTGGAAGTAGAAATAATGTATAAACACCACCCTTTTTCGCACTGTGGACCGGTTTAATATTGACAATATTCTTGCAGACCGGCCAAAGGGGGTGAGGGGGTGGAGGGTGGGATGTTAATCACGACCGGAATACAGCGATACTCAAAGCAGGTTCCTTATGTCCAGTCTATTCTGCAATTTAGTTTTCGCGGCTTTTGGCACTTAGTTTCTGTCCGGCTTGTTCAAGTTTTTTCCGCTCAGAAAACTCAACGGGTTTGTCTTTAAGTGCGGTGTGCTTGGACTCAAGGTGCCGAAGCAGTTTTGAGGGCTTCATTGCCTCATTAGACAGCCTTCCGGCCTGAACTGCAGCCTCCCACCCGCCAGCCGCCTTGGCCAGGTGCAGTTGGTTGTGGGTGGGGTGAGAGGACAAGGTCAGGGCAGGAGGTCCCTGTGCCGCGGCTGCGGCGGTCACAGTCCAGAGAGAGCGACCGACCAAGTGAGGAGTGTAACAGGATGCCCGCCCCCCCTTGTAGGATCTATTGGCTGACAAATGTTTGTTTCAGTAGATCACAGCGTGGTAGCTGCTCAGTTACTTACGAAACCCTGAGCTCGAATTGAGGTCCTGAGGTCGTCTGTGAATATTTTAGCACCGGGTTCCCCACGAACATTCAGTGTGCTGAACAGGTTTAGAGGCAGTTCCCATCTGTCTGCGCTCCAGGCTGGTAGCGTCGGCACTTCCCGCTGGCCATGCAAGGCCGACCAGTGATCCCTGGCACAAGGGTATCACTGCGTTTAGGCGACTGATGACCTCGTGTGTATTCAAGTTCAACAACAGGCGTGACGGAATGAGGAAAGGTGCAGCTGACTCATATCGTGGTTGGGAACCACTGAATTACACTGTGTAGTGTGGGGGAGCTACACGCACGCACACTGGGCAGAAAAAATGGAAATAAAGCCCCACAACCCGGAAACAATCTCTCAACAGTATTTGTGTATTTATTTTTCATTTTTTTCGGGATCTACTGGGAAAGTCTCAAAGATCGACCAGTTGATCGTGATCGCCGGGTTGGCGACCACTACTGTAGAAGGTGAGAATAAGATGATCCCACTAACATGATTCTAGAGGGGTGTGAGGAGTACAGGAAATAGAATTGACATATTCAAAGCCCTGTCAACTGGAGTAGAGTGAGTCATCGACTGACAGTAAAGGAAGACTTAATATAAAAATGTTGGAATTGAATAGTGGTGAAGGGGGCTATTGAATCCCCTCCCTGACTCCAACAGCTACTAGAAATGGGAAAAGGTTGAAGAAAGGATTATCTGAGATATGATAGTGAGGGAAGGTGATTGTTGGAAGCAAATCTAATGAAATTTTTCTTTGAGAGCAAGAAACGTATTGATGTAGTTATCAATGTACTGAGTGAAGTGAAGGATAGCACATAACAAAGGATATTTCATAGCCCCCCCACGAAAAAATCTCTGTGAAGCTGGTTTTCAATTAAACATCTCATTGGAAAGAGACGATGATGTACTAGGAATTGAACTATTTCTTTCTGTGCCATAATTTCTGTAATTCAAGGGGCACGCGCTAAGAAAGTAATAGAAATAGCTTTTGTGTCCCAGATTGAACTGATTGAATTGCCAGATTTTCATTGTGCAATTGGGTGAAAGTTGATGTTGCCTATCTGTTCATTGGTTATTGTGCTAAAGTCTTCATGTTGTGCTCCTTTCATTAGCATCCTCATGCCTTGCAGAGCTACGTGTTTGACAGCCTACTTTTGTAAATAGGTAGCTTTTCTAAATTGTTCCCAGATGTGACAATTTATGTTTTGCTTCATAGCTATCTCTCTTGCCCATATAACTCCATTTCTTTTCATGCATTGAGACTTAAATTTTAAGACGTCTTACTGTGAGATGTCTTTGCTTTATCCACTGATTCCCTCAAAGTTCAATTAGTCACCCACAAATTTGTTAATTGTCTCTGATGGTCTGCATGCCATCTGATGATCTGTCCATTAATTTGATGATGGTTTCAGGAATGATTTGATTATCATTTGCTACTGCATAACCATTCCCTGCATTTGAATGGAATAAAACGTTTGTCAGTCTACTTTTTGCTGAGGTAAGACCTGGAAAAGTAAGTTGAATCTGGACAGCTATGTGGTCAAATCGTAAGTAATTTCAACAATTTGTAGGAAATAAAACTAGATGAACGTGAGTAGTTAACACTGAATCATATTGAACCATATTAGCCAGAGTATTAATGCAACGTGCAATATTTGGGATATTTAAAATAACTCACAATGAAAATTTATTCTGTTTACAAAGATATCTTATAGGCCCAGGCTGAGGTGTCATTTGTACTGCTGGTTGTCATTTTATAATGAAGCAAATGTGTCATTTGCTGTCATATGCTTAAATTTAACTTGAACTGCGGCACTTTGTCAGATCTGATAAGCAGATTCTCCTGGTAATCACTTTACTTGAATACACGCTGTTATACCTACAAAAATATGAAAACGCCGCAGCGCTTTGAATAACTGTAAGCTCTTTAGGAAAACTGGCCCAAGAATTTGTAGTGATAAGCCGAATTGAGTCTATCAGAAGTAATGGAAAGAGTGGAACAGTAACTTGTGGAATACTTGCATGCCAAGTTGTTCATGGAAATTCAGTAGTGCTGCCAGAACTGTTGGAGTAATTTAGCAGAAATTGTAATTTTATTTTATCTAGAGATACAACATGGAATAAGCCCTCCTGGCCCTTTGAGCTGTTCCTTCCAGCAACTCCGGATTTAACCCTATCCTAATCGCAGGACAATTTACAATAACCAATTATCCTACTAACTGGAAAACCTTTGGTCTGTGGGATGAAACTGGAGCACCCAGAGGAAACCACCGGATTCAATGGGGAGAACGTACAAATTCCTTACAGAGGACACTAAGATTGAATTCCAAACTAACAGCCCAAACTGTAATAGCATTGCATTGACTACTGCGCTATAGTGGTGTCCAAAGAATAATGAGAGCTTTGGTGTTTGCAAATAATTGCTATTGCATCAGGTTGGGAAAATGTTGCTATCTCCACTCAGTTTGTCTCTTTTTATCTCCTACAGGACTTTGTGTATGTGGAGTGCTATTATTCAGATCAGTTTTTTTTTTCAGAAAATATTTTTAGTATTTCAGCTTTTATCTCAATCTTAAGTTTGCAAACTTGGTCTGTGCAGTGTCACTGATAACTGGACAAAGCATTTGTACTGAAATATCATAGCAGATTAGACAACATCAGAAAAGAGATGATGGATTAAGTGGAACTGAAGACAAAAAGATAAGTGGCAGTTGTAGGAGGGACGTGGGCAGCTGTATGGAGTGACAGCACGAGGGGGGGAAGCGATTGTACCGATGACTGGGAGATGGGAAAATAGGAATGAGGGCAGGGCTGAGCAGATGCACCATTGCCCAAGTAGACGAGTCAATTTCCAGAAAGCATAAAGGAATTAACTTGGTATGAATGATCTTTGAGTGACTGAAAGAATGTGAATGTGACAAACAAGGTTAAGTATGTGTGACAGCCCCATAAAAGTTGCAGTACCCTTCACCATTACTATACTATAAACACCAATTCAAGCACTGGATAAAACACAAACTTAATATGTTAATAAATTTCCAAATGTAACAAGCTAAATAAGATATTCTGTTGTGATTCTAAATTAATACTAATTCACAAATTGCTGATTAATTTTTAGGGATCCTTCTATTCGCAAATCAATAGATCGAATATTTACCATATGGGAGCAGAGGAGTGTCTACCCTGAGGAACTGATTGTGGACCTTCGTGCTGCTCTTGGTAAGGCATATTGTTAGTTCTTCGATTGATGAGGCTATATTTATAATTTTTAAACAGGTAAACTCCACCCTAAGCAGCTCCTCAGTTAGTGAAATCTATCCTGATGGACCTAACAGTTACCTTTGGTTCCTTTATATAGCTTGTGTGCCACTCTTCATGTCGTAACTTGTATGTCATATGAGGTAACTCATTGACTGGAAAACTTGAGTGACTAACCTTGTGGAACAGCTAGCAGTTTAACAGTTAGTTTGAAGCTTTGCATTACTGTTCAACTTCCTGTTAGTTTATTAAAATGTGGTATCATATTTTGTAGGGTAAGTGGCTCTAGAGACCTTTTCTTTCAGCTGTGCTGTGCTATAGAATTCTAAAACATCACATGCCTTGGGGATACAGCTTTGTAAAACTTTGAGCCTAATCTAAATCAAAATTCTGTGGATGGTGTTGTGTATTTAATATTTCAGTATCTCAATCTTGTGAAGCATTCAAAAATGGTTTCTGACTGAAACACAACTTATATTTAAAAGAGCAACTAAGATTGCTTTATCAATGGAAATAGCAAAAAGAGACGCGATTAAGTTGCAGTCAGGAAAGAAACTGAATGTGGACAAAATTGAAACGTCTAAACAAAAACTGAACTGGCCAAACAAATTGTGTTATTATTGTGGCAGGGGCTCATGTACACCAGACCAATGCAGGTATAAAGGTGAAACTTGCAGAAGATGCAGCTAGTTAGGACACATACAAACAGCATGTTGCACACACAAAAATAAATGGACTGCACAGGGAAGTGAAAAATATAAAAAGTTAAGTTGCAGTTTCTTTTTCAATCTTTTTATTGATTTTCATATATACACAAAAAAATAACATAATAATAAGTAAATTATGAATACAATAGACTTGAAATCACATTGATAATAAGATAACAATATCCTACTAAACATCAACAGAAGAAAATACCTTAATCAATCAAGTCCATATGATTATATGAAAAAAAAACAAAAATAACCATTAAAAAAAAAATTTGAAAATATGTGAAAAAAAGTATATATTAAGAAAAATAAAACACTAAACTAAACTAACATGGGCAATAATAACAGTTTACAAGTATATGATAGTGTCAAAGAACTCCGGAACTCCATACCTGAACATGAATAAGCAGAAAGAAGGTCTGGAAAAGGCCAAATTAATTCATATGAAAATGTCGAATAAACGGTCTCCAAGTTTCTTCAAATTTAATTGATGAGTCAAAAATAGTGCTTCTAATTTTTTCCAAACTCAGATAAGAAATAGTTTGAGAAAGCCATTGAAATGTGGTAGGAGGATTTACTTCTTTCCAATTTTGTAATATAGACCTTCTGGCCATTGATGTTACAAAAGCAATCATTCGTCTGATTGAAGGGGAAAACTGATTACCATCTTCATTTGGTATGCCAAAAATTGCAGTAATAAAATGAGGTTGTAAATCTATATTCCAAATTGAGGAAATAGTAGTAAATATGTCCTTCCAGTAATTATGTAAAGTGGGACATGACCAGAACATATGGGTCAATGAGGCCACTTCTGAATGACATCTGTCACATTGAGGGTTAATATGAGAATAGAATCGAGCAAGTTTATCTTTAGACATATGAGCTCTATGTACAATTTTAAATTGTATTAAAGCATGTTTAGCACATATAGAAGAAGAATTAACCATTTGCAAAATTTTTTCCCATTTATCTGTTGATATGTTATATCGAAGTTCTTTTTCCCATTCTTGTTTAATTCTAACTGATATTTCTGGTTGTATCTTCATAATCATATTATAAATAAAAGCTACTAATCCCTTCTGACAAGGATTTAAGGTAAAAATCAAATCTGTAATGTCCACCAAAGTTGAATTAGGAAAAGATGGTAAAACTTTATGTAAGAAATTTCTAATTTGTAAATATCTGAAAAAATTAGATTTAGGTAATTCAAATTTGTTGGAAAGTTGATCAAATGACATCAAAGTATCTTCAAAAAAGAGATCACGAAAACATTTTATACCTTTCCTTTTCCATATGTTAAAAGCTTGATCTGTCCAAGAGGGTTTGAAAAAGAAATTAAGTAAGATAGGGCTATCAAGAACAAAGTTTTTCAAAGTAAAAAACTTACGAAATTGAAACCAAATTCGTAATGTATGTTTAATAACAGGATTAGATATTTGTTTATTAAATTTAACTAAATCCGCAGGAAGACAAGAACCAAGAACAGAGAATAGAGAATATCCCTTTACCTCATTACATTCCAAATTTACCCACTGTGGGCACAGTGGTGAATCCAAATCTAGTTTCTAATACAATAAATTACGAATATTATTTGCCCAATAATAAAATCTAAAATTGGGTAAAGCTAAACCACCATCTTTTTTTGATTTTTGTAATTGCTTTTTACTTAACCTAGGGTTTTTATTTTGCCACACAAATGAGGAAATTTTTGAATCAATGTTATCAAAAAAAGATTTAGGAATAAAAACTGGTAGGGCTTGAAATAAGTATAAAAATTTCGGTAAAATCATCATTTTAATAGCATTAATCCGACCAATTAATGATAAAAACAAAGGAGACCATCTTGTAGTAAGTTGATGAATTTGATGAAGCATAGGTAAAAAATTCAGTCTAAATAAATCTTTATATTTCTTGGTAATTTTTATACCTAAATAGGTAAAGTTATCAGTAACAACTTTAAATGGTATCCTATCACTCAATAAAGTTTGTGCATTTAAAGGAAATAATTCACTCTTATCTAAATTTAGTTTATAACCAGAAAAAGTACCAAATTGAACCAACAAGGATAAAATAACAGGAATAGACCTATCAGGGTCAGAAATATATAACAGCAAATCATCAGCATAAAGTGATAATTTGTATAACTTCTCATTACGGGTAATACCAAAAATATTAGGAGATTCACGAATAGCAATAGCTAAAGGTTCTAATGCAATATTAAATAATAAAGGACTTAAGGGACAGCCTTGTCTCGTACCACGAGATAATTGAAAAAAAGAGGATCTATAGTTATTTGTAAAAACAGAAGCAACAGGTTTATGATATATTAATTTAATCCAGTTAGGACTAAAATTAAAATTTCTCAATGTATTAAGTAAATATATCCATTCAACTCTATCAAAAGCTTTTTCAGCATCTAATGAGATAACACATTCTGGGATTGTGGGTGGTGAAGTATGAATTATATTAATCAATTTTCTAACATTAAAAAAGGAATACCGATTCCTCATAAAACCAGTTTGATCTTCTGAAATAATCTGAGATAGTACTTTTTCTAATCTAATAGCTAAAATTTTTGTAAGAATCTTAGAATCTACATTTAATAGTGATATAGGGCGATAAGATGTACATAAAGTAGGATCTTTATCTTTTTTAAGAATTAGAGAAATATTAGCTTCATAAAAAGATTGAGGTAATCTCTTCTTAGCAAACGCATCATTAAAAATTTCACATAACCAATGAGAGAGCAAAGAAGAAAAAGTTTTAAAAAATTCTACTATATAACCATCAGGACCAGGAGCTTTCCCTGAATTCATTGATGAGATAGCCTCTCCTATTTCCACCATAGAAATAGGAGCATCTAACAGGCTATGGTCTTCATCAGTCAGTTTAGGAATATTCAAATTGTTAAAAAAATTATCTATCATGGACTGGTCACCATCAAATTCTGAATGATATAAAGATTTATAAAAATCTTGAAAGGTATTATTAATTTCTTTATGATCAGTAGTTAAATTACCGTCTTGTTTGCGAATTTTAATAATTTGTCGCTTAGTCGAGATAGCCTTTAATTGATTAGCTAACAGTTTACCAGTACGGTCACTATGAATATAAAATTGAGCCCTGGTCCTAATTAATTGATTTTCAATTGAAGAAGATAATAGTAAACTATGTTCCATTTGAAGCTCAACTCTCTTCTTATAAAGTTCTTTGGTAGGAGTCACGGAATAAATCTTATCAATTTCCTTGATTTTATCCACCAATAAAGCAATATCTAAATATCTTTGTTTTCTTTTACCAGCAGAATATGAGATAATTTGACCACGAATAAAAGCCTTAAAAGAGTCCCAAAGTATTCCTCTGTCAATTTCTTCAGTACAGTTTGTAGAGAAGAACAAGTCAATTTGCTGTTTTATATAAGTAATAAATTCTGGGTCTTGAAGCAAAGTAGCGTTAAGCCACCAAGATCTGATATCATTGGAATAGTCCGAAATCTTAATAGATAACCTCAAAGGTGCATGATCTGAAATAGTAATAGAATCATATTTACAATCAATAACATCTGTTAATAACCGATGATCAATAAGAAAATAGTCAATTCTAGAATAGCTATGATATACATGTGAAAAAAATGAAAATTCTTTATCTTTAGGGTTCAAAAACCACCATATTTCTGTAATTCCCGAGTCAACCATAAATGAATTAATAAGTAGGGCTGATCTATTCGGAAGAGTACGAATAGGTTTAGATCTATCCATCGAAGGATTCAAACAACAATTAAAATCTCCACCCATTATCAACATATATTCATTTAGATTAGGAAGACAGGTAAATAAACGTTTAAAAAATTCAGGGCAGTCAAAGTTTGGAGCATAAATATTAACTAGAACAACTTTCCGATGGAAAAGTAAGCCAGTTATCAACAAAAATCTACCCCGTGGGTCAGAGATAATTTCATGATGTGTAAACGATATTGAGGGATCTATAAAAATAGACACACCCCTAATTTTAGAGGTACAATTCGAATATAATTGTTGACCCTTCCAGAACCTAAAAAAAACGTTGATTATCCTCCCTCCTGATATGGGTCTCTTGTGCAAAGATAATATTAGCATTCAGTCTATGGAATACTTTAAATATTTTTTTACGTTTAATCGGATGATTTAAACCATTAGTATTCCAGGAGATAAAGTTAACAGATCTATCCATCATACCAATATTAATTGTGTGTATCATAAAAGGTTAGAAAGACACATAACCCACAATTCAGGAAGGAGGAAAATTGATTCAGGAGCAACCGGAGAACATGACACCTCAACAATATTAATAGTTTAAAGTCGGCCCATAAACTAAAAGCAAAAAAATAAAAAGCAAAAGCGTGAAAAAAGATCCCTACCCTCTCCCCCCACCCTTCGAAAAAAAGCCAAGCGGCAGGCGCATAATCTAATACTAATATTACCCCCATTTCAAGATGGCAGCTCTATAAAAAAGATTAAAAGAAAACTATATAACACCCAAATTAAGATATAGAGTTGCAAAAAAAATATATATATATCAATCAGAATAAAAGAAAACTAATATAATACAACAATCATTAATAAAAAAAGTATAAATGTCAAAATTTAAAAGTGTAATATACCTTTAAAAAAAATCCCATGTTCAAATACAAGATGACGTTTCAAAAGCAAAGACTTATGGGAAGAAGAAACGCCATTTTGAAAAAGCCATATTACTAAATACAAATGTGAGTTCAGCAATCTGTTAAAAGACAAAATAATATTTAAAAAAAAGGGATATAATAAACAGTACAATATATATAAAAAAAAACAAAAATCCAAAACATTCGTCCCATATCTGAGTACAGGCAAACAGGTAAATGCTTGTAAAAAACAGAATCTTACGGGAAAAAGAAACGACATCTTAAAAAAAAAGGTAAATCATTATTGCAAAATATAAACGTGTATAACCAAAACAGAAAGAAAAAAAAGATATTATCAAAATTAAAAAGAACATCTATAAACAATGATGCTAGTAAAAAAAAAAACCGGACCCATAGATCAAAAAATAAAAAGTTATAACCCAGCTTCATAGGTTAAAACTTAAAATAGAAAGATATCCTCTCTCCGAAAAATCTTCCACATAACACATAGTTCAAGTTGCAGTAGAAGATCGAAATTCTTCAACAAATTTCTTCGCTTCTTCCGGAGTGTTGAAAAATCGTTGACTGTTGTCGTCCAGCACAATTCTAAGCTTCGCTGGATACATTAAAGCTTGTCTAAGTCCAATCGAGTGAATCTCTGCCATCACTGGTTTAAAAGCGATTCTGGCTCTCATAACCTCATAAGAATAATCCTCAACAATTCGAAATTGAAAGTTTTTGTAAGAAATCATACCTTTTTTACGAGCTAATCGAATTAAAAGCTCTTTCTCACGAAGATAATGAAGGCGAACAATCACCGCTCGTGGTTTATCAGTCATAGACGAAAACCTCGCAACTCTGTGAGCACGGTCAATAACAGGTTTAGTTTCCAAACCTTCACCGAAAATTTCCCACAGTAAATTAGAGAAAAATTCAGTTAAATCACCGGACTCAACTTTTTCGGAAAACCCGATAATACGCAAATTCTGTCTGCGAGATCGATTTTCGAGATCAGTAATTTTAAACTTATGCTGATTTACAACTTTAAGAGTCGATTGTACCTTCTTATCCAACTCCTCAAGTGTACATGCTTTTTCAACAATTAATTTTTCAAGGGTCTCCAACTTATCTTCATGCCGCTGAATATCCGCTGCCTGTGACTGAAACTTAGATTTAACAGCTCCTTCAAGTTCAGACATTTTCGTGATAAACGTGTTTTCCAAACTTGTCATTTTACTTTCCAAACTTGCCATTTTACTTTCCAGCTTGTCTTCCAAACTTGCCATTTTACTTTCCAGCTTGCTATCCAAACTTGCAAGTTTAGTGTCCAGAAGATTAGAAATTGCATCGATAGATAAAGGCTCCTTAGACGATTTCTTACTTGTAGCCATTTTAAGTTCGGCAAAGTTAGATCAAATATAGTTTTAAAAGAAAAAAAAGTCAATCGAAAATATCAACTCATTTGATTAAATTCGAAAAGATTTGATTAAAGGGTGATTATAGTTAGAAAAGTGAAGAGCGCCTAAAAGGCAGATGTTTATGTCGCCATCTTGAAACTCCACCCCCCTCAAGTTGCAGTTTCAAAAAGAGCACTAACGTGCATGCTGTGGATGAAAAATCTATGATGATGAGAGTGAATCGTGTCTGGGTAGCTTTGAGATTTATGATGTGAAAGCTAGCAACAAACAAGCAATAGGGCTGACACTAGAAGTGAAGAGAAAATTAATTAAAATGGCTGTTTCAGTCATTCCACAAAATGAGTTTGAATAACATTTCAAAGATTCTGAACTGAGGCCTGCAGATATCCAACTAAGAACTTGTATTGGAGAAAAGATGACTGCTGTGGGAATGGCAGTAAGGGAATGCCCTCCAGAAAAATAGAGTACAGCAAGATGTATATTATAAGTAAAACAAAAGGATTAAATATTATCAAATACATTATATTTGAATCACACTTGAAATCTCATTACCCTATATTCATGTAAATCAAATTAAATCATAATATTGAAATGTAATAATTTTATTATACCAAAAGGAAAAAATCCTGATCATATAGTGAAATATGTTATTAGCCAAAATCTGTACTTTAAGAGCAAATCATAGGTTTTGAAAATAGTTCAAAAATGTTCCCCATAATGTTTGAAAGTCTTGACTAGATTCAGACAGACAGACATACTTTATTGATCCCGAGGGAAATTGGGTTTTGTTACAGTTGCACCAACCAAGAATAGTGTAGAAATATAGCAATATAAAACCATAAATAATTAAATAATAACAAGTAAATTATTCCAAGTGGAAATAAGTCCAGGACCAGCCTATTGGCTCAGGGTGTCTGACACTTCGAGGGCGGAGTTATAAAGTTTGATGGCCACAGGCAGGAATGACTTCCTATGACGCTCAGTGTTGCATCTCGGTGGAATGAGTCTCTGGCTGAATGTACTCCTGTGCCTAACCAGAACATTATGGAGTGGATGGGAGACATTGTCCAAGATGGCATGCAACCTGGACGGCATCCTCTTTTCAGACACCACTGTCAGAGAGTCCAGTTCCACCCTCACAACATCACTGGCCTTACGAATGAGTTTGTTGATTCTGTTGGTGTCTGCTGCACTCAGCCTGCTGCCCCAGCACACAACAGCAAATATGATAGCACTGGCCACCACAGACTCATAGAACATCCTCAGCATTTGGAAATAGAAAAACGGATCTTCTCTAAATTTAAGCAAGACGTAACATCACGTAACCATTGAGTTTGAGTAAGTGGAACGACATCCTTCCATTTAAGCAAGAGCACCCTCCTAGCTATAAGAGAAATAAAAGCCAAAATGTGCAAATCAGGTTTCTCCAAAATAATATCTTTTCCTCCAACAATACAGAACAAGTTAGTCAAAGGGTTAGGCTTAAAATTTACTTTGAAAAGTACAGAGAAAGATTGGAATACTTCCTTCCAGTATTTTTCAAGACTTGGACATGTCCAAAACACATGAATTAGTGAAGCTTCTCCATTGTTATATCTATCACAATAGGGAGATATATCCAAATAAAAACGACATAGGTCCTTGGTCATGTGAGCCCTATGAACCACTTTGAATGAAAATGATAGTCTGACTACAACACTTTTTGTAGGCAACATCTCTGAGAAAGCTTCTGATATGTTAAATCAGCCAGTGCAAACTATGGCTAGGCTTTAGGTTGGAAGAACCTAAAGGAAGGAACTTGAGGAAAGTTGCAAGCATTTGGCTTTTATGAGTATAAAGAACCAGAATCTACACTGTGTGCATTAAAGTTATTGCATGAACTTTAAGTGGGAGAGAAAAAACTGCTTGTAAAATTAGGTGCAAAGACCAAAATCCAGTTGGATAAATTGGCCTAAAAGAAAGTTAATGGAGATAGGAGAACAAAAGATTTGTTAGATGATAACATGAATGAGGAAACCAAGAGGAGAGATCATATTGTAAAGGGAACAATAGAAGCATTAATAAGAAAATACTCCGGTGAACTAAATGCACCTTTCCATGATCTGGAAAAAGAGAAAGGAGAGAAGAAAGGTGTTCAGAGCTGCCTGAACCACTTCCTGCAGTCTCAGAGTCAACTCCGACAACCACCATGGAAGAGGCCCCTGAACCTTAATTGTTTTCACAGCCACAAGTTGTCAAGAAGAGTGATTCCCTTTGTCAGGAGTGACATTATCCCACAAGAGTAAGAAAGCCTTCATGGAAATTAAAATTCAGGCCTGAATGGGACAGTTTAAAAATTGAGTATGCTGTGGATATATTATAGTAGTTGCATTATATAGTATACTGTGTATATAGTTGAGATGCATTCTCTGTTGAGTTTATAGCTAAGCGGGGGGGAGTGTTGTGTATTTAATATTTGAGTAGCGTACACGCGTGCGTTGATCCTGCATTCTTGTTTGTTTAAATACTTTATTACTGGTTATATGTATAAATATGTGAATTGCAGAAATCAAGCTACCACGTGATATGAGCGTGTGCCTCGCTTGCAATAAAGAGCCGAGTTAGACTTGCATTCCCATAACAGATGCCTTTAAGGTTAGAACTGATTTGTTGAGAATATGCACAGTTTGCAATTTGAAGTTTGTGTTCCATCTCAGGGATGCTTCACAGCACAGGAGGGTAGATAATGCAGACATATTCTCAATGATAGCAACAACAGTATTACATTGACTCCTGACTGTCAGAGTAAAGTGTTTGACCATGTATTCCATGGGGTCCACCTCCTACCTTCCATAGCCCAGCACACACAAAATGGTGGAGCAATTCAGGAGGTCAGGCAGCATTTATGGAAATTAAACAAATATTGATGTTTTGGGCTGAGACCCTTCATCAGGATGGGAAAGGAAGGGGAAAGACGCCAGAATAAAAAGGTAGGATGAGGTGAAGGAAGGCTAGCTAGAAGATGGGTGAAGCTAGGTGGGTGGAAAATGTAAAGTTCTGGAGAGGAAGGAATCTGATAGGAGAGGAGAGTGGACCATGGGAGAAAGAGAAGAAGGATGAAAACCGGGGGAGGTGATAGGCAAGTGAGGGGAATGGATAAGGGGGCAGTGGAGAATAGAAGGATTGGGGGGGGGGGGAATTTACCAGTAATTGATATTTATGCCATCTGGTTGGAGGCTACCCAGATAGAATATGAGGTTTTGCTCCTTCAGTGTGGCCTCATCATGACAAAAGAGGAGGCCATGGACCTACATGGTGGAATGGGACTGGGGATAGGAGTTAAAATGGTTGGCGAGTAGGATATTCTGCTTTTGGCACATGGACCTGAGGTGCTCGACAAAGTGGTCCCCCACTTTACATTGGGTCTCACCAATGTAGAGGAGGCCCCATTAGGTGAAGTGTTACCTTATCTGCAAGGACTGTTTGGAGCCCTGAATGGAGGTAAGGGAAGAAGTGAATGGGCATGTGTAGCATTTCTGTCGCTTGCAGAGATATGTTTCGGGGAGAGTTCAGTGGGGAGGGACAAATGGACAACATAAGAACATAATAAATAGGAGCAAGAGTAAATCATCTGGCCCATCGTGCTTGCTCCACCTTTCAATAAGATCATGGCATTTCTGACTGTGGAGTCATAGCCACCTCACCTGCCTTTTCCCCATAATCCTTAATTCCCCTGCTATGTCAAAATCTATCCAGCCTTGTCTTAAATATATTTACTAAGGTAGCCTCCACTGCTTCATTGGGCAGAGAATTCCACAGATTCACCATTCTTTGGGAAAAGCAGTTCTTCTTCATCTCCATCCTAAATTTACTCCCCTGAATCTTGAGGCTATGTTCACTACTTCTAGTCTCACCTACCACTGGAAACAACTTTCCTGCCTCTATCCTTTCATAATTTTATATGCTTTTTATAAGATCTTCTCTCATTCTTCTGAATTCCAGTGAGTACAGTCCCAGGCGACTCCATCTCTCTTTATAGTCTTGCCCCTTCATCTCTGGGATCAACCTAGTGAGCCCCCTCTGCACCACTTCCAAAGCCATCCTTCTTCAAGTAAGGAGACCAGAACTGCACACAGTACTCCAGGTGCAACCTCAGCAATACCCTGTACAGTTGCAGCATAACCTCCTTGCTCTTAAATTCAATCCCTCTAGCAATGAAGGCCAACATTCCATTTGCCTTCTTATAGTCTGCTGCACCTGCAAACCAACCTTTTGCGATTATGCACGGGCACTTCCAAGCCCTTCTGCTGCAATGTTTTACCATTTAAATAATAATCTGATCTTCCATTTTTCCTTCCAAAGTGGATGACTTTGCATTTATCAACATTGTGCTCCACCTGCTGGATCCTTGTCCACTCACTTAACCTGTCTATATCTTTCAGACTCTCCGTGTCCTCTGCACAGTTAGCTTTTCCACTTAATTTAGTATCATCAGCAAACTTGGATACACTACACTCAGTCCCCTCTTCTAGGTTGTTTATATATATATTGTGAATAATTGTGGGCCCAGCACTGACCCCTGTGGCATACTGTTCACCACTGACTGCCAACAAGAGAAACAGCTATGTATCCCAATACTCTGCTTTCTATTGGTTAACCAATCCTCTCCATGCTAATACTTCACCACCAACTCTATGCATCCTTATCTTATGGATACGTCTTTTATGTGGTCCCTTATCGAATGCCTTCTGAAAATCCAAGTAAGTAATGTCCATCTGTTTTCCCCTGTCCAATGTGCTCATTATATCAAAGAATTCCAGTGTGTTTGTCAAACAGGATCTGCCTTTGCTGAATCCATGCTTTGTCTGCCTGATGGATCAATTTCTTTCCAGATGCCTTGCTATTTCTTCTTTAATTATGGCTTCAAGCATTTTCCCAATTACAGATGTTAACCTAATTGGTCTATAGTTATAGGTATACAAGACAGGTATAGCTGGGGCCCATGTGAGTGCTTATGGCTGCCCCCTGAGTTTAGAGAAAGTGGAAGGAGCTGAAGGAAAAATTGTTGAAGGTGAGGACCAGTTCTGCCAGACGGAGGGGGGTGGTGCTGGAGTGGAAACTGGTCGGGTCTTATGTTGGGAAAGAAGCAGAGAGCTTTAAGGCTTTCTTGATGGGGATAGAAGTATATAAAGACTGAACATCTGGTGAAACTGAGGCAGTTAGGATCAGGGAATTAAAAGTTGTTGAGATGGAAAGAATGTGAAGTGTCTTAGATCTCAGTGGGAAGGGGCTTTACTGAGGGAAATAGAATGGAGTCCAGGTATATGGACATGAGTTCAATGGGGCAGGGCAGAGACAATCTGCCTATTGGACAGTCAAGATCTTCGGTAGGAGGTAGAAATGAGAAGTGTGGGGTAAGAGAACTATGAGCTTGGTGGCAGTGAATGGGAGTTCTCCAGAGTTACTTCTCATTGACTTCAGTTTGTACCATTGTATTCTGAATGCTATCTTTATCATCCTTTCCCCTCACCACTATTCATGACAGTATTTTCAGCTGCCTAGATTGCATTGTTTGTAGTTCTTCCAACATCTCCCTTTAAAATCCCATACAGTCTGCTCCTGTCCCTCTCTAGGCTATGGTAAGGGTCAGGAAATTGTGATTACTGTGTCTGGAATCTCTCCTACTAAGAGATCTGTCACCTGACTGGACTTGTTGCCTGGTACTAGCTTCAGAATGGCTTCTCCTCTAGTCAGCCTATCCACATATTGTGTCAGGAATCCTTCTCAGACACTCAACCTTTTGCGATAAGGATGTGTCGATCAGTATTAGGAAAGTTGAAGTCATCCATGACAACAATCCTGTTGTTTTTGCACCTTTCTAAAATCTGCCTCCCAACTTGCAGCTTGATGTCTCTGAGGAGCAGATTGGGAGGCATTTATCTAGTCATAAAATGAATAATTATTTATAACCATATAACAATCACAGCACGGAAACAGGCCATCTCGGCCTTCCTAGTCCGTGCCGAACTCTTAATCTCACCTAGTCCCACCTACCCGCACTCAGCCCATAACCCTCCACTCCTTTCCTGTCCATATACCTATATAATAGGCATGGTTCCCAAGTGGTTAGGTTACTAAGCTGATAACTGACTTAAACTGGAAACCCATCATGGTATCTGTGGTGGTGGTGGTGGGGGGGTGGGGGCTTAAATTCAGAGAATTAAATAAACCGGGAATTAAAAATACGGTTGAATTGTTGTAGAAACCCATCGAGTTCACCAGTGTTTTTTAGGACAAGAAATGTGACTTTCTCTTATGGTTTGGCCTGTAGGTGTCTCCAATATGAAGTTTGTTAATTGTCCCAGCAAGTCACTCATTCCAAGGTCAAGTAGGCAAGAAATAGTAAATGCGGACCACTCTACTAATGTTGTGTGAACGATAATGAGATAAGATTTTGATAATGAGGCAAGGTGTGTTGAGTACACACTTTGGGAGAGGTAGTGGAGCTGAAATAAAATCAACACATTGTTTATGGTGGTAGGACAATTTTGTTTTTCTTTATCAGATAAAACTAATGTGCCTGGGATTAAAACAGAAAGTGCTAAGAAAGGAAATCATGATACATTAGTTAACTTCACAGATGCTGTCCAATTTACTGAGTAATCCTGGCACTTCCTGCTTTCAGTGTCTGTATAAGTAAGAAGCAATAGATGCCAGTTAGTCAGTGTGCTGCTGTTAATGACACTACAAGAATCGAACAGCCTGGGCCTATTAATGTCTGGAGAAAACATGCTCATTCTTGCTTTCCTACTTTTTGATTTGCAGTTGTTGCTGAACAAGTTGTGATTTGTGCAAAGAAAAGCAGTTTGCTTTTCATTAAGCTCCCTTAACAAAATTTACTATGCCAAATAAAAACAGCAATGGCACTGTGGGTACAGAATGGTGCTGCCTCTGTCTGCTCATCGGTTTCAGCAATTGTAAAGGTGGTTCCATTGTAACATGATAATGGTGTACCATACAAATCTCACTTCACCAATCAACCTTGCAGCTCTTTATTTCACCCCTCCCCGTTTCACCTATCACCTGCCATCTTGTATACTACTTCCTCCTCTCCCCTCACCTTACTTTGACTTCTCATCTTTTCCCCCCAGTGCTAATGGAGAGTCTTGGTCTGAAACGTCGACTATTTACTCTTTTCCATAGATGCTACCTGGCTTGCTGAGTTCATTCGGCATTTTGTGTGTGTTGTTTGCTCTATAGAAACTTGGGTTGCAGCACAACAAAAAAGCACAGATGTTTTCTTGAATGCACTATAACCAATGCACTGTGGAAATGTTATAGCAGAATTACCTATACCTTGATTCATCATAGATTTCTTTGTCTTACTAATAAATAAATGCCAAGGTATGTTATTTGAAGTAACACAAAATTGCATCAGTGCAAATCTACTACTGCCAAAGTCTTTCCTTGGTAAAACTGAGAATGCTTTTAATGCGTGGTTAATAGGGCACTCTGATCAACAGAATATGATGACTTCCTTGGGCACAACCTGTCTCAGTGCGGTGGACATTAGGACCCGGCGGCAGAGCTCTGAATCCACAGTGTTTCCGTTCACAAAAATAATCACGATCACGATTGAAAATAAAGTGGAAATAATAAAGCGATCAGAAAGAGGTGAAACACCATCTGTCATTGGAAAAGCGTTAGGCTACAGTCGGTCAATAATCGGAACAATTTTAAAGGTTAAAGTGAGAAAGGCCCTGCCTTGATGAAAGCTACAATTATTACTAAGCAACGCAGTGGTTTAATTACTGGGTTTTGGGTTTTTGATCCTCCACATCAACCAGGTGTGGATGGAGAGAGTGCTTGGAAATGGTCTGTCACTGGATCGAACTTGGGAACTTCCCCAGGCCGGCACTGAAACATATGTTCTTAAGTGTTTTATATGCATAGAAAGGTAAAATATATACTATATACTAAGACCAACATTTGACTAACTGTCGCTAAATAATACCGGATGTACCTGTTCCGACTTGCATAGTAAGAGAACTTCTGATTTTTTTTTTAATCCCGATCCATGGTAACCTACGCACATTCTCCCGTGTACTTTAAATCATCTCTAGATTACTTATGATACCTAATACAGAGTAAATTCTATGTAGAATAGTTGTTATACTGCATTGTTTAGGGAATAGTGACAAGAAAAAAAGTCTGTACATGCTCGAACACCAAGTGCTGGAAGAACACTTACGGGTTTTCTCGATTCGCGGTTGGTTGATTCGCGCATTGCGGAACTCACAGATAAGGAGGGCCAACTATTCTTGTTGAAAGGTCAAGGAAGCACAGTGAATAATAGAATTGTGATCCAACCGAAAACCTGTGGTTAAAAAATAATTGGAGCTTGCTGAATATTTATATTGTGATGCTTACTAATACCTATTCCAATAGTGTTAACTTTGATGAAAATTCAATCTGTATAGCAGATTTCCGATAATGAATCTGTAAATCACAAAATCTTCTGGTCTGTCCATCATACAATTAACTACAAACTTTAATCACCTCATAATTATTGGTTTTAAGCTTGAATTGAAACAGCAGCTGCTGGTAAAGTTCAGCCAATTGTGTGTTAAGCTCAATGTGTTGATTCTGGCGAGTGAATTGGTCCACTGATTGCAGTAACCTACCAGCAGGCCATTCTTCTTGTCTATCCATCTGACCTTAATCAAGCTTGTTGACCTGTGAAGCAGACGAACTCCTGTGTGCAGCTTCACCATCAAAATTAACTTTCTGCTTCCTCCTCTTCAATTTTGTAACATAACTGTTGTTCTCATTGTCAGGATCAGACTTCTGGGTGTATAGTTTCTCCTGGATGAGCACCATGTTTGTACCTTAAACCATTCTGTGACATTTTCTACACATAAAAACATAACAGTTTTAGTGCTTACGACAGCAGGAAGAATTGGACAGTGTAAAAATGAATAAAAAGGGCCAATAATGCACATTCTTGAATCATAGTCTGGAGGGTGGGGGCAGTTTATAAATCAGTGAATGTACCGGGCAAAAATCAAGAACTACCAAGCAGAAAAAATACGTAATTTGTTGTCAAGGGAGTGATTTGCATTTAAAGTGCTTGGAGGTGGTTGATAAGAGTTTATGTCTGTTTCTGTTAGTTATCACCAGTGAAGACCATGAAGGGGGCCAGATGTTTCAGAACAAAATGTTTTAAATACTTACCACTTCCGTTCAGTGCAAGTGCAAACAAAAATATTGTTGTGCAGTCTGGATCAATCTTGCAGAAAGATGTCAGAGTAAGCAGGCACAAATTCCACTATTTGTCATTATTTTTGATGGGATGACGGACAGCTGACAAAGTGAAAATGGGTATGGATGAAATTTTTGGCAGAAGGAAAGAAGTCTTCAAATTTTGATTATTTAAAATGAAATTGAATATTTGGTGACACAATCTACTTTTGCTGTTCCGATTTATTCATGAGGCTGACGAAGTTCAATTTCAAACATTGTTAGATTGTTGCGGATCTTGTTCGTACATTATAAAATAGTTTTGTCTGATATTGAAATGTCTATGATATTTAATAAATTAAACCTTAAGCAATGGATGTTCAGTTGATTACTCAGCTCTCAACAGGCCACATTTGTCTTTCTAATATAATAGTTGTCTTTATTGAGCAACCTCTGTTAGTTCCTATTGCCCTAAAACCCCAATGAAAATATTAACCTAAAGAAAACATTTCAGTTGCTGAATTTTCTTCTCTGGCAGGTTTAGGTGAAATAATCTAGAAAAATCTGCTTCATCTCTCTCCTTTCTGTTGTTAGCATTTAGCATACACTTACTCCCAATCACTAACAGTTTATACATCCTATTCTAACTGACCATCTCTGTGTATTAATGGGAGTGACATCAGTGCCGGACTCTGGAGCAAAGATTCCCGAGTTCGAACCCAGTTGGGCCACTCCCGGGCACGCTGGGTTGAGTGTCAAGCTTGCAACTCAGCCTTGTGAGAAAACAACTGCGCCGTGAGAAGGACGTGGGGGACCACTCACAGAATCTTTCCTCCGAGACAACCACTTGAAAAAAAATGGTCGCCGAAGCTCTGGCAGAGTATGGCGCACAAAAAAAAAGTGTTTGAAGATGGGGACAAGGGATTGGTGTGATGGGATAAAAGTGGGTAATCCTGACTATGCTGTCAGACTCATTTCTCTCCAGAAATTGCTGCATGTTTGTTCAAAGCGCAGGTCTGGATTAGTTTGCATCTTCTATTGTAATCCACTGGGGCCAATTACAGAACACCTAATGCCCAGAAGACTCACTTCTGAGAGCTTCTGAAGAGACATGGCTTCAAAAGTTTCAAAGCAAAGATGCACCATTATGTCATAAGCACATACTGTACAGTTAAGGTTCATAGCATTCAAACCACAGGAACCGTGCTGTTGTAGTAAAAGAAAATCACATCTGGGTCCTGAAGCTAAACGGCTCAATTCTTTCTCAACCTGTGCTGCTCAGTTTTTTGATTGTTAGTGATTTTCACTGAAAGTACCTCTCTGATAAACACTTGCAAGGAAAAGTTTATGCACCCTTTGCAATTACCTGGTTTGTTGCATCAATTACTTGTAAAGTGTGGTCTGATTTTCATCTAAGTCACATTAGTAGATCAACACAATCTACAATCAACACAGTCTACAGTCTAGGTTCAGTTAAGTATGTGAACCTCGGGGGTAATGCCTTCTACAAAAGCTATTTGGAGTTGTGTGCTCCAATCAATGAGATGAGATTGGAGGTGTGGGTTGTAGAGGTGCCCTGCCTATCAAAAGACGCAAACTTAGGTTACTGGCAGAGCCTGCTCTTCTTAAGAAAAATCTGATTACATCAGAATCAGGTTTGTTATCACCAGCATCTGTTGTGAGATTTGTTAACTTGGCAGCAGTTCAATGCTATACATAATATAGAAGAAGAAAATAAATAGATTACAATATATGTATAATGAATAGATTAAAAATTGTGCAAAAACAGAAATAATATATAATATAAAAAGGTGAGGTAGTGTTCATGGGATCAGTATCTATTTAGGAATCAGATGGCAGAAACTGTTCCTGAATTTCTGAGTGTGTGCCTCCTACCTGATGGTAACAGTGAGAAAAGACCATGCCCTGGGTGCTGGGAGTCCTTAATAATGGACACTGCCTTTCTGAGACACTGTTCCTTGAAGATATCCTGAGTGCTTTGTAAGTTAGTATCCAAGCTGACTAAATTCATGCACCATGCCTTGGTCCAAACAACTTTCAGAGGACCTTAAAGCAATTCTGAAGACCTGGGTGTTCATCAGTACAAAGAAAAGAGAAATTGTCTGCAAATGGAGGAAATTCAGTACTGTTGCTACTCTCCCTAGGAGTGAGCATCCTACAAAGATTACACCAAGACCACAATGTGCAATGCTGAAGGAGGTGAAAAAGAACCCAAGGGTAACAGCAAAAGACCTGCAGAAATCTCTGGAATTTGCTAAAGTCTCTGTTCACGTGGACACTATATTTAAAAAAAAAACACTGAATGAGAATGGTTTTCATGGAAGAACACCTTGAAGGAAACAAAAAAAAACACTGCTGCACGTCTCAAATTTGTCAAAGACCACCTGGATGTTCCACAACACTTCTGGGACAGTGTTCTGTGGACAGATGAGATAAAAAGTTGCACTTTTTGGCAGAAATGCACACTGACCGCTATGTTTGGAGGAAAAAGGGCAGTGCACATCAACACCAAAACTACTTTCCAACTGTGAAGCATAGTGGAAGTAGCATCATGGTTTGGACCTGCTTTGCTGCCTTAGAACTCGGACAGTTTACAATTGTTGAGGGAACAATGAAATCAAAGTTGTTTCAAGTCATTTTCCCGAAGAATGTCAGAGTAGTAGTCTGTCACCTAAAGGTTGAAAAGTTGGATGATGCAGCAAGACCGTAAACCAAATCACAAGAGTAGTTCAACAACAGAATGATGTAAAAAGAAGAAAATTTGTGTTTTGGAATGGCCAGATCAGAGTCCAGAGCTAAACCCAGTTGAGATACTGTGGCATTATCTGAAGAGGGCTGTTCATGAAGGTATTCCAGTAATATTGATATTAAATACGTCTGCAGCATGCTACTGCCTGCACTGGACCCCCTTCAATTCACCTACCGATGGAACTGGACTACTAATGATGCCACAGCCACAATACTACACATTGTCCTAACTCAGCTGGAGGAGAGGAATGCATATGTTAGAATGCTGATCCTGGACTACAGTTCAGCATTCAACACCACAATTCCCTCCAGTCTTGGCAGGAAGCTCAGAGGCCTCGGCTTGCACTCCAGGTTGTGCAGCTGGAACCTGGACTCCTAAGATCACTGACAGGTGATAAGGATAGGTTCCCTCACCTCTGACCCTCAACATAGTTGCCCTCAGGTTTGTCCTGAGTTCCCTCCTCTACTCCCTAATATCCACAACTGTGCTGCCACACGCACTTCCAATCTGCTGATCAAATTTGCAGATGACAGGACATCGATTGGCCTTATTTCTAGCGGTGATGAGACAGCCTGCAAAGAAGAGGTTAACACCCTGACACAGTGGTGCCAAGATAATAATTTGTCCCTCAATGTCCAAAAATCAAAAGAGTTGATTGTGGATTACAGGAGGAACTGAGACAGGCTTGCCCCGATCAAATTCAATGGGACTGCATTTGAGAGGGCGTGTAGTTTCAAGTTCCTTGGTGTACACATCACTGAAGATCTCACCTGAACTGTACACACTGGTTGTGTGATAAAAAAGCATAACAGTGTCTCTTCAACCTCAGGCGACTGAAGAGGTTCGACATGAGCCCCCAAATCCTCAAGGGCTTCTAAAGAGGCACCATTGAGAACATCTTAACTGGCTGTAACACTGCCTGGTATTGGAACTGCACCAACCTTGATCGTTGGCACTGCAGAGAGTGATATGGACAGCTCAGTGCATCTGTGGATGTGAACTTCCCTCCACTGAGAACATTTACAGCAGCAGGTGTGTAAAGAAGGCCTGGAAGATCATTAGGGACACCAGTCACCTCAACCATAAATTGTTCAGCTGATTTCATCTGGCAAGCAGTACCACAGCATTAAAGCCATGACGAACAGGCTACGGGACAGCTTCTTTCTACAAGCCATTAGACTTATAAATTCACATGTCTGTACATTGTGACGGAGTCATAACACAGAGATTTTTACTCCCTCATGTGGGATGGATGTAAGATTTAAATAAATAAATTCAAATAGAATCCCAGAAACAGTATCGTTTGGGAGAATAGTCTACAGTTCCTCCTCATTGTTGTGCAAGTCTGATTAGCAGCTACAAGAAATATTTTAGTGGAGGTTATTGCTGCTAAAGGAGGTTCTACCAGTTATTAAATACAAGGGTTCATAAACTTTTTCCAGCCTGGACTGAATGATTAAACAATGTGTTCAGTAAAGGCATGTTCAATAGTTGGTGTGTAATTAGTTTAGACAGATTGTGTTTATCTATTATTGTAACTTTGATGAGAATCAGACCACATTTCATGAGTAATTAATGCAGAAAGCAGGTATTTGCAAAGGGTTCAAAAACTTTTTCTTGCATCAATATTTTTGTCTGCTCATTGATACAAACTAGTGATATCTTACTAACAGCAATGTATGTATGCCTCTGTTTCAATGGGACTATCATGTGCATAACTGATTTCATCTTTCTATTTTCCCCCACAGTGAGCAGTAAGACAAGAGTAGTTGTGAAATCCAAGATACTAGCTGAATTCAGGGTGAGTCTGTATTTTATTCCATGAGGGTCTCGACCCAAAACATCAACAATTCCCTTCTGAACACGGCTCAGTTTTTCCAACAGATCCCTACTTCTGTAGTCTCTTTCGTTTGCATCTATTTTTGTGCATCCAGTCTCTCCAGTTCCTGAAGTTTGGATTTCTTGGGTTCATTTGTCATTGGAGGTTATACTGCAAAGTCTGTTCTTATATTGTCACTTCTATCTTTGGATTATGGGAGGTATCATCACTTCATCCAGTTATTTTCTCATCTGAATCCCCTACACACAACAACAAGCTGCATTTTTTTAATGATGCAGCTAATTAATGATGTTAATATTCCTCATCTTGATATGATTACAAAAGTCAGATTTTTTTCCATAAAAAGAAACCAAACTGCAAATATTTGATAGATTTAACATTTTAACTTCCCCCATGGATATCACTATAGATGATGCTGGAGTAAACCATCCTTTATGAGCCAATGCTGCTCATTGACGAGTTTAAGACAAAGATCTCATCGGCTGATGAGGGTAATAGAAAGAGATCAGAAATGCACACTTTCTATTTGGGCTGTGAGTCAGATTTCTGAACAATGAACCAACTCTTGAACACTACCTGGCTGTTTTTGCTCTCTTTTTGCACTAAGTTATTGAATCCGACAATGTGTTCCTAGTTGAATTTGATTCTCAGTCTAGGGAAGAGTCTTGAACTACATGGTCGGCATACTGCTATATGTTTTGTTCATGGACATGCAAGACTGAAGTCTTGGTGCCTGGCTGGCATTTGTTCAATAGCCACATTAATGCTCTGGAGAAAGAGCCATTAGGTGACATTTCCAAATTTGCCCATGATATAGAAATAAGTGGAAGGGTATACTGTGGTATATAAATAAATTGAGGAGAGTGTGCAGAAGACTGGAGAGTTGAGTTGAGTGTGCAGTCTTGCACTGCAGTAAGAGAAATCAAAATGCAGTTTATTATCTAAGGGGAGAGAGACTGCAAATGACTGAAGTACACAAGGATCTAGGTCTTCTAGTGCATGAGTCACACAACAGCTATCAAGCAACTGGCATTAAAAGATGGAGTTTTACAAAAGTTTTGGTGGAGCATCTCCTAGAATACTGTATACACATTTAGTCCCTGGTAAATTTACAGTAACATTGAAGGCAGTACAAAGGATGTCCACTAGTTTATTTTCTGGAGTGACATTTAAGATTCTAAGGCTTGACAAGGGTACTGTTGGGATATTTTCATTTGTGATTGAGCCTTGAGCAAGATGACGTGTCTTTTAGAGGGTTGTGATAGAAGCAGTATCATTAGAACTAGTTAAAATGGAGGTGGCTGAATATCTGATAGATCAGGGAACAGTGGAGGTCATATAGAGAGAAGGCAAGCAGGTAGGAGGTGGCCTAGTGGCATACTGCTGCTGTTTTTCGTGTTCATTGTCATGTGGTGAGGCCATAATTGAAAACTCTGTTTGCTGAGAAGTTCTAAATCTCTTTGCATCCAATTTAGAACTCAGTAAGTGTAATCATTGTTACACTTCCAATGAACAGGAAAGCTGTTGAATCTCGTCTTTCTCATAAAGAATTTTATTTGCAATCTGCATGCAACTTGATTTCACAAAGAGCCAGGATGCAACAATCAAGTAATCTTCAATTTTTAGAGATGCTGGGTACTGGTGAGAATTCCATATTCTTTGGAAAATATCTCTCTGAATTTTTGCATTCATCTGAGAGAGTGAGCAAAGCGCTGTGGGAAAATGCACCATTTTTGGTGCAACGCTGCTCTGGTGCTTCACTGAGAGCATTGCTAGCCATTTTCCTGCTTGTGAGCCTTGAACTTATGAACAAGTGATTCAAAATACAAGGGAGTCCCCACTGAACCACATCTTGCAGATTGAGACAAAGGAAATTTGAATCCTCCTTTGTCCAATTTAAGCAATTAGCTTTGCAATTCTTTGAATGTATTTCACTGCTCTTCCATATCTAGAGTGGATATACTCACCTGGCTTGTGAATTACAAAGGGTGCAATGGAACTTTGGGAGTTTAATCACAGTTTCATAAAAGCTGGGCCGTTTTGTTTTGCAGCCTTCAGCACTGATTGATCAGCTGGGGTCATACAAACAAGCTGAGGATGAGCGGGAGTTCAAAGAGAAACAACTTGGGACACTCCGCGTGGACGTCTGTAGCACAGAGACTCTGAAGAGATTGAAAGGTAAAGCTGTGAATTGTTCGAATATCTGCAGATTGTTTGTTATGGAGAGGGGTTTGAACTCTTGTGCTTTATGTGGGTCCTTTGCATTGGCCCCGAGTTTGCCCATTTTCACACTGCTTTGCTACTTTGTTATGGTGGTCCCAGTTGTGCTGCTCCTACTGTATATGCCGCTGATCTCTGCGTGAGGTCCAGCAGCAGAGCTTCAAACAGCATAACTGGTCTCAGGTCCTCTGCTGGGTTGGGCTTCAGCTGCTTCATTTGAATGCTGATTGTGAGGGTGTGGAATGAATAGGTATGTATATTAAAAAAAACTTGGTTCATTTGGTTTTTCTAGCTGTTAAATGTTTCTGAATATCAAGGATTTCAGAAGCAATGACAAAACTTTAAAATGAAGTAGATCGCGGATGGGGCTTTGCTAAAAGGTTTACAGAGGAGTTTGAAGGCAGTAAAAAAAAACAGATGCTGGAGGAACGCAGGAGATCAAACAGCAATATCTGTGTAGGTCAATCCAGGAGAGTGCTCGTTTCTCTGCAGTGGCTTCTCAGAGCCTTGCTGTTCATGGTCATGAGCTTGTGTAACTGTGGGTAAGTAAAATGAAAATGTGAGATACAACTAAAGCCCAATATAGGAAAATCTAGGCTTAGGTTAGGAATCATTTGCTTATTTCTTGAGATGTGGTTTTCCTACTTGGGTCAGCATCCAATCTGTGATTGCAGTGCTAAAGTTCAAAGTTACCATGTACTAGCTTGAGCAGCACAGTAGTGTAGCAGTTAGCACAGTGACTTTACAGTGCTAGTGATCACCAGTCCCACCTGTCTGTACGATCTACCCATGATCGTGTGTGTTTCTCCTCTGGTGCTCCAGTTTTTTCTCACATTTCAAAGATGTACGGGTTGGAGTTAATAAGTTGTGGGCACGTTATCTTAGCACCAGAAGCATTGCAACACTTGCAGGCTGCCCGGTGCAATTCTTGGACTGTGTTAGTTGTTGACACAAAACAACACATTTTTCTATGTCTCAATGAACATCATCATCACGATATGATGTAGGCAATTGTGGCCTTCCATCTGTCTTTAATCTGAGAAGTTCTAATAAGCTCTTCAATGTGTCAGTGTACATGAAATAGAAAGTTAACCTTATCTGAAGATTCATTTTCTTGCAGGCATTTATAGGAATAAAATAAATACCATGGAATATTTATGAAAATCTATACATAAATACTGACAAAACAACTAACGAAGGTTCTTGGCCAGAAACATCGACAGTGCTTCTTCCTATAGATGCTGCCTGGCCTGCTGCGTTCCACCAGCATTTTGGGTGTTTTGTTTGAATTTCCAGCATCTGCAGATTTCCTCGTGTTTGTGTGACAGAACAACTACTGTGTAAATGAGGAAAAATACTGAGGACCTGAGTTGTAAAGTGTCCTTGAAAGTGGGTCTGTAGGTTCTTAGAATCAGTTCAGAGTTGCGGTGAGTGAAGTTGTCCACACTGGATCAGGAGCCTGATGGTGTAGAGTAATAACTGTTCCTGAACTGAGTGTTGTGGGACCCAAGGCTTCTGTACCTCCTGCTCGATGGTAGTAGCAAGAAGAGGACCTGGCCTGAATTGTGGGGATCCTTGATAGGGATGCTGCTTTTTTGAGGCAGTGCTCCATGTAAATGTGCTCAGTGGTGTGGAGGTTTTACTTGCGATGGACTGGGCAGTATCCATCACTTTCTGTACACTTTTCTGTTCCTGGACATTGGTGTTTCTATACCATGCTGAGATGCGTCCGATTAAGATACTTTCCATTGTGTATCTGTTGAAGTTTGTCAAAGTTAACAGAGACAGTTAAAGAGTATCTGCAGTTTAAAGTACATTACTTCCAGACTTCTCTGCCAATAAAGTGCCTTAATGGTGAAATAGTTGTAATAATGGAGGAAGCATGGGAAAATTTAAACTACGCACAGCCAAAAATGTGTGGGGATTATTCGTGATAAATATGGCCAATGGACATTTAAATGGTTATATAAAGCTGTTTAACGTGTATAAATTTTGAATTTCTTTGTAATTTTGAATAACAGAATTAATCTATTGTAGTCAGGAAACAGTTATTTGTCCATCTTGTTGATCTCTGAACATTCAACTTTGTTTCTGAGTGATTTTAGAATGAATATCTATCTCTCCATCTCCCTTGATGCATTTCTCTGGTCCTTCGAAAAGCCAGCCTTAATTTTATGTTGACCAATCCTGAGTAACTTGTACAATGTGATGTTTAATTCTCATTTTACAGATCGTGCTGGAGGAAAACGATTTTCCAAAGATTTTGAAGAATCCAGTTCTAAATTAGAAGATTTCTGTGCAGAGCTTGAGAGGGAAGTGAAGAAGACCCCACCTCTAATTGAAGCTCTAGAAAATGCAGAAATATTCTATGAGGCTCAGTACAAGGAGGTGAAGATTGTGGCAAATGTACGTATCTGTGTAAGATTCTTTATGAGAACTCATGCCAAACTTGTATGTGTATCCTGTAGCAAAGTCATTTACTGTCCAGTTTGTGTTTTTTTTTAAACTTCTATATTTGTTATCCTTTTTTTTGCAAAACTTAGTTTAGCCTTGTTCCAGAGTTTCTGAACAAAATTTTTGTATCAACTTCCATTTCCTTCATAATGCCATGTATACTGATTAAACCTCAGCCTTTTGGTTCCCAAAGCAAAGAATTTCCAGTGTGTCCCAGTGTTACCTTATTACATTACTAGTAAATAGCAGGCACTGTTCAAACCATTTAGCTTGCTTCCTATTCCTATTCTTCATGATTGTGCCTATTTGTAGATTCCTCCCAGGAGGCTTTGCTTCATCACTGAGATCAGAAGGTAGGCATGATCGCCCTTAGATTTACAGGGTCCTCTTCAAATTCCTCATGACCTCTAATACCTTGAGGACAAAGGCAGCAAATGGATGGAAAGACCACCAGATATAAATTCTCATCCACTTGCTGCTTCATTGTCAGTCTTAAGTGTCTCTATCTTCATCATAGAGTCCCTTCAGCTCCAGTATTCTGTTACTGTAAGGCATACTATATATCGCTCCTTGGTGGCAGTTCAGCAAAACTCCATTGAAACCATCTCCCAACTTGAAACCAAGGTCAGCACTTAACGTAATTATCACACTGTATTGATAGCAGTAATTGTGTTGTATGCTTGATGAACATATTCATGACATTCCTGCCAATTACAGTGTAGGGAATACTGAATAAACTTATTTTCCAGCTTTCTCCCTACTTTTCTTATGCTGTATAGTTAAGTACTGCATAGGAGCTTGGTTTGTTGGTGCTTTTACAGTTTCCCTCATATTCTAACATTGCATAAACCGAAAGATGTTGCCAATGTGAAGATAAGGCATACTTTGTTATGGATGGATGATCTTTCTAACCAAACTTAGATCAAGGGAACTTGCATGTGACTACTTTCTGACTAGTCTCGATTTGTTACTTTTGTTCCTCCCTGTGCTGTCTTTTCCCTTCTAGTGGCCATTGGTTATTTAGCCGAGGGTATTGTCCCACAGGCACCATTATCCTCAGTAACTGGTTTTTGTTTTTTCTTCTTGTCACAAGTATCCTCCTCACTTCCAATGTAATTTTCATTTCTTCTGGAGTGAACCAGGCCAATAGGAAAATCACCGTGTCTATGTGTTTCATTGTTTGCCTCTTTGCTATTGATTACCTTCTTACAGGCCTATAAAACATTCGCCAATAGAGTCAACAACTTGAAAAAGAAGTTGGACCAGCTGAAAACAACCCTTCCTGATCCAGATGAGTCCCCCATTCCATCTCCGAGCATGGATGCTCCATCACCAACGGGCTCGGAGTCCCCTGTCCGCCCTACAGAGGAGGCTGTTGTGGAGCTGGTTGAAGAGAGCCCTAGGTCACCGCTGCCTGAGGCTTCAGGTGATAACTGTGATGTTGAGGACATGGAGCTTTCGGATGACGAAGCTGCAGAAGCATCGAACATAATAGGTATCAAGCTTAGCAAATATCAGTGGTACAAAGCAGGCCTACTGGCCCACCTAACATTCCTTCCCCCGGTCATTGCCTTCCAGTGTACTTTCCATTCTTTTTCTCCTGTTTGTTTGACCACTGCCTTATGGTGTCAAGTTTCACCCTCATATCTTTGTATTTCCTTCATGGATTTGTTGTTATTAATGGGCTTTTGTAGTTGTTTCCCATCACTGAACATATTGCCTCCCTCTCCACCTCATACATTCGATTCATATTGCACCTCTTTTTGCAGAATCCCTATCTTAATCTTCTTTGCTCACTGTAGTCACAGAACTAAGGGTAGTAAGTACTAGAATCAGTCTGCATCTGTGAAGAAGAACAATGTTAAAGCTTTAGCCCTTGACCTTTTGTGTCTTATGACGACATCAATCCGCATATTTTTTATATTTCCTCTACTGTTACTGTGTTCTGTGTATTAAAAAAATGTGCTTTACACAGCATTTTGAGCAGACTAGTCACAACTTCTAGATGTTAACTTCTGTAGTCCTAAAAAATCAGTATTTTGTTTACATCATAAGTGTTTGGTGGCACTTTTAATGATGTGCTCCTCTGTGCCCTTACTATTTTTAGTCTTATTGGATAATTTAAAATAGATCTGCTGTTTCAAGAATGGAAAACTTTAATTTTCAATTCAAAGTGTGTCCTTTAATAAGACTCTTTTAGAGTTTTTGTTTCTCTGATCTGAGTTTAGTTACCCAGATTGAATACTATCTAGCACCCTCAATCTGACAGCGTGTTTCAACCCAACAGGATTTTTCTTGCCTGACTCTCTCAGAATTCTGGAAGAGGTTCCACAGAGCTTGACTTACTAGGAACAGTCAGGTGACAGAAATGCTAAAACAAACCAGCATTCACCTCAGCTGGGTCTGTTAATCTGGGACAGTCAGAATTTCACCTGAAGTTTCTGCAGCGTCTGTGCCTGAAATCAAACCTCACCTTCAAATCATGATGAAAAACATTTTCTCATGAATAGTCCAGCTCATTGCTTGACACTCAGTAATGATAGAAATGTTGTGGAATATCGGTAGCTTGGGTTGGCTGTTTGGAAGTTTGGTTGATCGCTGAGCTTGGTAAAATGTTTGCAAGTGTTTCGGCTCCAATCGAAAAGCCATCAGCTGTGCACAGGTAATAGCTTCTTAATTGGAGCTGAAACATCTGCAAACATTTTACCAGGCTGGGCAATCAACAAAACTTTCACTCAGTAAAGATGTTAGACCCCTCCTTACTGCTGCAGTACATCTAGTGTGTGCAGTCACTGCAGGACTGGTGGAATCAGAGAAATTCTACTGTTAGCAGCATGCAGCAGTGAGATGGAAAGACCATGATTGTTCCTCATTTCCATTGAAAGGATGAAATTGGGTCTAACTGCACCATCATATGACAATGCTAATATATCTGAGCACAGGTTAGCAGTATTCCACAAAGAACAGGATGGGAGGATATTTGCAGCTCATAGAACTTGAACCTTTTTCTTTTAATTGTTGCTGTCTAGCAGTGGAAAGAGACGAGAAGAAAGAAGAATCCAATCCAAACACACCAGCAGCAAGTGCGAGCCCACAGCCAGAAAAGGCTTCAATTCAAGCAGAGAGCAGCACACAGGCAAAGAGTAGCTCCATAACACCACCACTGGGCCTGCCAAACCTGGCAAATATCGACTTGGGCAAAATTAGTTCTATCCTTAGCAGCCTGACAACTGCTATGAAGAACACAGGTGAGACACAGAGTCTTTGCTAGACACCACCCCAAAAGGAATTACTCAGAAGTTGTTCAGGGCAATGGGTTGCATGTTTCAATATTTACCCATTTTGCAAAGAGGTTTTGTTAATTAACAGTCTTACAAGTCAGTTTAATTTGGATTTTCTTCTTTAGTGATTACCTGCAAACTAAGTTTGTGCCTTCAGAACCATTCTGTGACTTAAGATATCATTGAAGATGACAGTCCACTGTAGTAGTGACTGAGTGGTGCATTGACAGCACTTGTGTGCTTGGAATCAATTATACTCAGCAATTACAACAGCATTTTCATATGTGGTTATGAGGGTCCTATGTTATTAAGTGAAGAAAATCTTAAAACTGATAAATAAATTAATGTCTCATTGTTCATGAGATCATACTCTGTGCCAAACAGCAATTCTTTAAGCTTAAACAAACTTCTTGAGATAATGTGTAGTGCTATATAAATTAGTTATTTGTCTTTAATTGTTGGGAGTTCAGAAGCAAAGTCCATTGAAACAGTAAATCTTCTTTGAATGTGAGAAAGTGTCACTCCCTTGTGCTGTTCTCTTCTTTTAGTTGAGTCATGTTTGGGGCATGCTAGAAAGGGTGTTCTAATTGATCTGTACCTAACTCAAGAAGGCTAAATAATTCATTACATTTCGAAATTTTTCCCTGAACGTCTTTCTTACATTTAAAGTTTGATTGTAGTTTGCAATAACAGACCAAATTGTGTCATTTTATCTGCAACATATGGGTTAAAGTAGTTTGGGTGTAAATTATAATCCTGAATTATAAGAAGTTGCTTGAGGGCGATCACATGGGACAATCAGTTTGATGATTTTATTACTAAGGAAATGTGGAAGCAAACCATTCTGCAAACAAGTTAAAGGTATTGTTGATTGTCTACTTTTTAAGAAAATGAATGTGCAATTTAGTATAAAATACAGTTATTCTAGTACAAACTGAATTGACTTTTAAAAAGCATCTTAGTTCTTGCATTCTTGCTATTTGTAACACATGCTGGTGATGACAGAATTTCTATTTACCTCCTCTTGGGTAAAGAGGCGGGATGAATAGAGATTCTGAGAAGGAACCTGGATTAGAAGCAGCCTCTGAGAACACAAAGGAACTGAGTAGGTAATTTTTACAATAAACCATGAGAAAATGGTCAAAGAGACATTAAAGTCCAAAGCTGATGTCAAATAGCCCTAGATTAGAATGTCAACATATTAATAGTGATAATCCAATTTGGATTGACAATTTGTGAAGGGTATATCATTGAGTCTAGACAATGGAATTAATTGACAAAACTTTGTGTTTTCAATTTGAGTTTTGATCAGTCAAAAAAACCTTAACAAAACACACACACAGTACTACCTCCTAATCATAGCATAAAGAAAAAGTGTTGATGTTCTCACGGATTACATTTGTAGGGTGTTCATTGAGATTAACAGTCCCTGCGTACAGGGTGAAGTCATTTCCCAACTTTAAAATGATACAAGCCATCCTATTCAGTAACAATTTAACAATATTGAAGCAGGGGGCACTTCTACTTCAATCTAACCATGTGACCAGATGTAAAGGTTGCAAATCAAACAGAACTGTCCGTTCTCTTAACAGATGCCAAAAAGTTTTCTTTAAGGCTTCTGACCTTCCACAAGTAAGCACTGTTCTGTGATTATTTTTTGGAAGGAGTGATGAAAGAAGCTTGAAATTAAGTTGATTGTTACTGGGTTGTTAATATACCATTCCTTGTATTTTTAAAAAAGTGCTTTACATGAGTGAAAAACAAGCTAATTAGCCAAAGGAAATAAGGGAGATAGTAATAGCAGAACAAGAAAAGAATGATAATGAACGTACAACAAATGTAAAAAAAAATTTATGTTGGTACGTGAACAGGAAAAATGTTGGAAAAGGAGAGGTGAGCTTATCAGAGACCAGAAAAGAGGTTTACTCAGAGTGATTGGGAATGGCTCAGGTACTAAATGAGTACTTTATAATAGCCTTCACCAAAAGAAAAAGCAGTACTGAAGTCCCGGCAAAGGTAAGTGTAATCAGGATTGTGGATGGGGCAGAAGTCGATGAAGAGTTTTAGAAAGTTTCGTCTCTCATTAAAGGTGATAAATCACCTCATCTAAGTGGGGTACATCCCAGATTGATGAAGGAAGTAAGAGGAATTTGTAGAAGCCACTGGCTATAATATTCTGAACTATTATAGATTTGGGTGTGATGTCTAAAACATTTGCAGATACTACATCTTTGTTCAAAAATAGATGTAGAAATGGAGCTATCAATAGACCTTTAGTTACACCTTGATAGTGGAAAAACTACTGGAAACCATTGGGGATAAAATTAGAGTAAGACAACATGTCGAGGAATAATTCCTAACTAATTTGATAAAATATTTTGATATAGTAGAGATGATTGATGAAGGTTAGTTAATGTTACAAGATTAATGTAACAGTAACTGATTTTACAAAATATTACAAGATTAAGAGCCATGAGTTAATTGCATTTGTGGCAGCAATGAGAAAGATTCAAAATTCAAGGTTGTTCATTGTCATTCCTTATACACGTGTGTGTGTGTGTGTGTGTGTGTGTGTGTGTGGCATCTGTCGGTCTCGAGAGACCATGGATCTGCGCCTGGAGAGTTTTGATTCAGCTGCTGATGGTGGTGCAGCGTCTGTTGTGGCGGTACAGGCCCACATGGGAGTGACAGTCTCGGTTGCAGCGATTGCATTTGAAGACGCTCTCCTCCAATGTTGCCATCTTTTCAGCGTGCATGCTTTTCCTCGGTGGCAAGCCTCAGTTTCTCTTCTCCTCGCTCCAGCCCTCTGTGTAGTTCTTGTCTCCAGCGTGAGCAATCATTTGCGACGTCTTCCCATCTTTTGATGTCCAGGTCCATTGACTTCATGTCCCTTTTGCAGACGTCTTTGAAACGAAGATGAGGACGTCCTCGTGCTCTCTTGCTGGTGGTCAGTTCCCCGTACAGTAGGTCTTTCGGAACCCTCCCATCTGGCATGCGATGTACGTGTCCCAGCCAGCGGAGGCGGCGTTGTTGGAGAAGGGTGAAGAGGCTGGGTAACTGGGCGCGGGTAAGGACTTCGGTGTTGGTGACTCGGTCGGTCCATTTGATGCCCAGAACGCGTCTCAGGCTGTGAAGGTGGAAGGCGTTGAGACGTCGCTCCTGCCTGGAGTAGAGGCTCTAGGTCTCGCTGCGGTAGAGCAGTGTGCTGAGGACGCATGCCCTGTAGACTGCAATTTTGGTGTTCGTAATTAGCTTTCTGTTCTCCCAGACTCTCTTGGTCAGCCTGGCGAATGTGGTGGCTGCTCGTCCGATCCGCCTGTTGATCTCGGAGTCCAGGGAGAGGGTGTCCGTGATGGTGGAGCCAAGGTATGTGAATTCGTGGACTGCCTCCAGCTCGTAATTGTTGATGTTGATGACGGGCGGTTGTTCAACGCCTTGGCCCATCACGTTGGTCTTCTTCAGACTAATGATTAGGCTGAATTCCTGGCAGGCTCTTGAGAGGTTGTCCATAAGTCGCTGCAGTTGCTCTTCAGAGTGTGTCGCCAACTCTGCGTCATCTGCAAACAGCATGTCTCTGATGAGTACTTCACGGACCTTGGATTTTGCCCTCAGCCGGGACAGACTGAACAGCCTTCCGACCAATCTGGTATGAAGGTGTAAAGGAGAATAAAATAATTGTTCACCGGATCCAATGCTGTACAAAAAAACACAATAAGGCAAATGGCACAGTAATGATAAAAACATAATAAATATAAATATGTACGATGGCAAATATACTTAAATTGACTAAATGTCCATTAAGTGACTCTAGGCACAGGAGTGTCTGTACATAAGGTGACTGGGGGGTGTGGCAGGGGGTTAGTGCATGGAAGTGTTCATCAGCCTTCCTGTTTGGGGAAGGTAACTTTTTTGAGTCTATTGGTCTTGGCATGGATGTTATGTAGTCTCCTCCCTGAGGTGAATGGGACAGTCAGTCCATGAGAAGGGTGGGTGGGATCCTTCATGATGTTACTGACACTTTTCCAGCATCTTTTTGTATATATGTACTTTATGGTGGGTAGGTTGGTACCAGAGATGTGTTGGTATGTTTTGTTGATGACAATTGACTGCGTTACAGGACAATAAGACATCAGAGCAGAATTAGGCTATTTGGCCCATTGAGTCTTCTCCTCCATTCCATCGTGGCTGATTTATTATCCCTTTCAACCCCATTGTCCTGTTTTCTCCCCAAGGGAACTATTGATGAAAGCCTTTTTTTGAACTAGATGGAAATGGAGTTCCCCAAGACTCGGTACAGGAACTATAGATTTCTAAATGTATATTGATCATTTGGACCTAGTGAAGAGGGCAGAGTTCCCAAATTTACTCATGAATCAAAGATTGAACAGTGAGGAGAGTGGCAAAAGACTTCAAGGAGATGTAGGCAAACTGATGGAGTGGATAACAGATGAATGCTAATGTTGATGGATCTTATGGATTATTATTTTTTAGTTAGGAAGAATGAGCAGGACACAGTTCTAAAAGATCTGGGAGGATATGTCTGATGTGGTTATTGAAATGGTTAAATATGCACAGGCTCCTGAGTATTATACTTAACAGCAAGAAAGTCATGATTGTCAGCACTAGTTCACCCTCTTCTGGAGTACTGTGTCCAGTCCTGGGCTCTGTACTTTGAAAATATTGTAAAAACTTTGGACAGCATTGCAGAAGTTTGCCAAGATGGTTGGGATTGGGGATTTGATGAACAGTTGCTTCATTTGGTTGAAGTTGAGATGGAATCTGTCAGTGGTATTAAAATCATGAACAGTCCAGACACAGAGGTAAAGCAATTGTTATTGTCTGAGGGAGTCAAGAACCAGAAAGTAGATAGAAAGTAATTGATAATTGGGCCAGAAGTGCCATGTCTGTTAAATGTCTTGAGTATTTAAGATCTAGAAAGTACTGCCAGGGATGTTGAATGGACGCATGGTGAGTCAGGATTTCTTTGGCTAGCCTGCCCCTTCAGGTTCAGTCTATATTCAGGAGCCTGTTACCATCGCCCAGCATGAATTGGGAGTGATCACAACTAAATATGGGTGGGATGGTGAGGGTGCATGTGAAGCAGACTGAATTGTACTGAATTGGACTGGTTGGTAACAAAAATACAATATTCATTCCTTAACAACTTGATTTTTTTGACCAGATAAGGATTAAATCAGGGTGGCTATCCTTTTGTTGAAAGTGTCTGTGACTGTAGGTAGGTGCTACAATTTTGCATTATTCTCATGGAAGCAGGTGGGTTTGATTAAATATTAAAACAATTGTTGCACTGTCACAGATTTATCAGAAATATTCATTTTTTTCACTGATGTTTTACAGAATGTAGTTTGAAAATACTAACATTTCAGGGTTGTGGATAGAAAATTTAAAAATATATTTGGCCTGTGAAATGTTTGTACTCTAAAGAAAATTATTTTGTTTTTCCAAATATGTCTTTGTCTTGGCATAGGGTCAATGTCTGAGGGTTGGAAGCAGTTTGAAGAATTTAAGAGCATCATATAAGAAGCAGATTGCATTACTTTTGTTCCCATGTACTGATACTATGGTAATTAGTGACACCAATCTGCAGGGTAAGCCACACTCACCAGTTGAGGACCTTACGGCTTTTTGAGTATTACTATTGGATAACAGAGTGTGGACATAAATCAGGTAACATCCCACTGAACTCTGCCAGGATATGTGATCATGGGACCACACCTCCCCTATGTAAATCCACATTGTCTTCTTGGTAACTTGGACAAGCACATCCAGCCTGAACTAATTCTCTTAGCAAGTATTGGCAGATTTGGGTAATGCCATCTCGAATTCAAATTATGTTTGATATGAGACTACGTTAGATAGGTAAATGTTGGTTGTTTGAAGGATGAAATTGCCTTGAAGTGTTGTTTTAATTTTTGCTCCATTCTTTTGCCAGGTTGTCTTGTTTCTGAACTTGTCAGATTTCTCTTTCTTGCCCTCTGCAGTCAGCCCAGTGATTGGTCAAACACCTGTTCCAGTGGCTTCTCCTGGAGCTCAGTCGAATACTGGCCAAAAGGCCCCTGTTCAGAAGCCTTCTCCAGTTCCTCCCAATCCTTTGGCAAGCATCCTGTCAAAAGTTGAATTAACTCCGGAGAGCATCTTGTCAGCACTCAGCAAGAGCCAGGGGTCTTCTGCCCCTGCACTGCAAGGTAAAGCTAAAGAAATCTATGAAGACTGACTGATCACATCATCATCTTATCTCTGCAACCAACAGGTCAATGTTCATATCTCGGTATTGCATCACCTGTGCTGGCACTCGGAGCAATTATATTGAGGCCACTGCCCCACATTTCCTTGTGATCTGTTCTCCCATCATGCCCATCTGTTTGGGCCTGAATCTCCTGCCACCCACCACTCTTGGATCGATTAATTTATCAACCAGGATGTCTTTGCATGTGGTCATAGAAAGAATCTGCAGATTTCATTTAAACAGCACCAGAGATCACGATGAAAACCAGATCATTGGAACTGTGGGAGGGCAGCACTCATCGCTTACCACTGGACCCTTGACAGAGAGATCAGACAGGAGGGAGGTTACACAGATTGAAGGGGTCTAATTCATACCCCAGCTCTGCGTTTTATTTTCCTCCATATGATGATTCTGATTTCCTTGCTATATTCCATATGCTCATTGATAACTCACACCTTACAGATCTACACTGACTACATTAAAAGCTTACATCCTCCTGTTGAAGCTGCAGTTTCTCTAGTTCCGAACTCCACTTCCCATGGGGTGCCACAGTAGCGCAGCAATTAGCACAAAACTGTTGCAGCTCGGATGTCAGAGTTTGGAGCTCAATTCTGGCATCATCTGTAAGTAAGTGTACATTCCTTCCCAGGTGTAAGTGGGTTTCCTCCCACAGTCCAGTGATTTACTGGTGAGTCGGTTAATTGGTCATTGTAAATTGTCCTGTAATTATGCTTGGGTTGTCGTGCTTTTATCTGAATACCCCTATGGGGTGGCCTGTTATGTACAGAGATGTAGATACCCTTTCACTTTGTCTCATTAGTGCATGCTCATCAAAGCTTTCACACTTTATAAAGTCACCAGATGTATTTTCTCAGCTTTGAAAAGCAGCATGAAGAACTCTCTCTCTTTCTCCCTCTATCATCCTCCATTTTCAAGGTATATTGGAATATATTGCTGTAAATCAAGTTAATGTAGAAACATATCACAGGAGTTAAAATGCAGTTTTAAGTAACTGACCTTTTATTTTCTCTCTTTAGGTCTCTCATCATTACTTCAGAGCGTGACAGCAAACACTGCTGTCCCATCAAACAGCACAGCTCCAAGTATTTCGACTCCGGCAGTGGCAAACATCACCAGTCCATTGGACAAAAACGTTCCCATTAATAATTCCAGCACTCAGCCTGTGATGCAAGGGCTGATTAGTTGCTCTCCAAATTCACCTGCATCAGAAGTTTCCTCTGTTTCCTCAGTGAGCTCTGCCCCGGTAAACCATAGTCCTGCCCTGTCCAACACAAGCCTGAAGGCACCTGCCAGCACAAATGTTCTTGAGAGTTCTCTTCGCAATACTGCCTCTTCATCAAGAGGAAGCTTAAGCAGTCAGAAGGCACCTTCCGAGGCAGTTCCAGCTGAACCAGAAGTGCAGCCACCCTCACCATCAAGTCTGGAACTGAAAATTCACAACTTTCTCAAAGTTAACCCAGGCTTTAAGGCTTTAGATCTGAATATCCCTCTCCTGAGTAATTTGGGCTCTAGTGACTCTAAGAGTCTCTTGCAGCCTTCAGATGGAAGTCGTAATCCCAGCAGTACCATACTAGACAACCAGGATGGCACGCCAGTCAGAGATGAGAGAGGTGGAACTCCAACCCAGGATGAAATAATGGACAAACAAGCAACAACAGGCACTATAGATCCAATGTCCTTACTGTCTAAGCTAATCAGTCCACCCTCCTCTTCAACTAGCAGCACAAACTCTCCTCCTCTTTCCATGCCACAAAATATAGATTCGGCTTATTCAGAGATTTCCAGTACAGTGCCTTCATACCAAAGCGATACTTCATATAACCGTGGAAGGGCTTCATTCCCTTCCTCCTACAAATCCTCAGAGGTGTGGGAAGAATCTTCCCCGAACAGAGACTCTCCTCAAGAGCAGTTTTATGCTGGTGAATCCTGTACTGATTTTGATTATGCTGGACCACCGCTTTCTTCAGTTTCCAATTTATTGAAACAACCCCCAAAGTCTATTCTCAAATCAAACAAAGCAACAGATCAGATGCAGAGTCCCAATGAATACCAGTCTATCTCTACCAGTTATAGTCGTCTCAAGTCTGTGTTCTCCAAACCTGTGAAATCCATTCTTAAGAAAAAAGAAACTTATGGCAGTAGGTCAAGCAGTAGCAAAGGCTATAGGGAAGATGATCAGGGAATTGATCTTGAGAACCTTCCTTCAGCAGCTCACAACAATCAGTTCTTTCGCTCAGAATCTAATAATATCATATTACAGCCTTCATTCTCGGATATATCTCGTACAGGACCACTTCAGAAAGCATTTCCTGACCCGGTATGTTCTACCCCTTCCCGACCACCTTCCTCTTTACAAAGTGCTGCAGCTGGTTCTTTTAGCCGCACATCTGCCACCACCATTGATAAAACTGTAACACTGGGCTCTCCAGTCTCTGCTACTTCAACCATTGAGTTCAAGAACATGTTAAAGAATGCCTCGCGTAGACCGACTGATGACAAACCTCTAGAAAGCCCTATTAGTCCTGTACCGTCAGTTGGCTTGAGCGAGAAAGGGAACCTATCAGTCTTTGGACAATCTGGGATTGCAGAGAATGCAGATGGAGAGCAGCATTGCATTGAGACTCGGATATCTACATCAGATTTACCTGAGAACGTAGAGGAGAAAGGAGCCCCCATAGAGACACTAGGTTCCAGTACCCCATCAGCTGGGAGGCTGATGGTTGGAGAGCCTATCCAGACTCTGGATTCCAGCCGAGGGTCAGGTAGAGGCAGTATGAGTCATGGGAGAGGGGGGTCCAGGAGCAGCTGGTTTGAAGCTACTGAAAGCATTTCAGACTTTGATGAAGATTCCTCCTCTCTTGATGTTTCTGATATGACTCAAGGTATCCCTCCCAGTTTTAGAAGTCAGTTTGAAGAACACAGACTCCAGTTCACTGAGACGTCAAGCACCTACAGATCCAACAGTTTTAGCAATCCCTTTGAAAGGCAAACTCAGCAGATTGGACGTCAACCTGGCTCACGACATGACCACATTGGGCCAACACCTGTCTCCAGCCGAGATCACATTGGGCATCCACCTGGGCCTCCTCCAGATCATGTACTTAACCCATGCCCCCCACAAGATCACATTGGGCCTCCTGTTCCTTTGAGGGATATTGGACTGCCACCAGGACCCCCAAGGGATCACATGAGTCTGCCCCCAGGTCCTCCACCTGATCACTTAGGTCCTCCTGTCCCCCCACAGGAACACATGGGTGCCTCATCAAGTTCCCTTCGAGAACATGGTTCATTCCCTGGTTCTTCCCAAGACCACAGTGGGCCACCTCCCAGTTCCTCTGAGAAGATTGGGCCACCAAGGGACCATGTTGGACCACCACCTGGCACCCCTGTTGACCACATTCCCCCACCCTCTGGCCCGCCCCCTGACCACTTTGGTCCTGGTCTACCTCCTGGTCCTCCTCCAAGAGATCATCTTGGACCTCCTCCAGGTCCCCCAGTGCCCCCTCCTGGTCCTCCTCCTCTGGACCACCTTGGACCTCCTCCTGGTCCCCCACCCCGGGATCATATGGTCCCTCCTTTACCCCCCCCTGGACCACCACCAGGCCCTCCTCCCAGAGACCACCTTGGCCCACCACCTCCTGTCCCACTTCCACAGGATCACCTTGTTCCACCTCCTGGCCCCCCTCCAAGAGATCAGTTGGTCCCACCTCCTGTCCCTCCACCACAGGACCTCCTTGGTCCCCTGCCTGGTTCTCCTAGAGACCTCCTTGGCCCATTAGCTGGACCACCTCGAGAACTCCTTGGCTTACTTCCATGTCCTCCAAGAGACTTCCTTAGCTTAACCAACAGGCCCCCCATGCAAAGGTCTTCGAGAGATTACTATGGGCCATCCTTTGGAGCCCAGCAAGACTACAGTGGTCCTGGTAGGTTCTTCCAACGAGGGCCCTTAAGGCCTCGGGAAAGTTTTCAGAGTGGGAAACGACCCAACCTCCATTTTGGAAGTCCCCCTTTTGCCACTGCTCCCAAACGACCATATATGCCTCCAAGGTATTGAAAATGGAAAGCATCTGACAAGGTGAATTTTCTGTACTGGGGATTATGTGAAACTCTTTCATCTCTGACCCTTGATCACTGAGCAGCTTTGTGGTCATAGAGGCAAAGTTCAGCATGGTGCTTTTAGGTCACCTATATGTCTTCTGTGTGCCAGTCTGTTCTCCCTTCTGATTCTTTCACTTGCCTTCTCCAGTGTTGACCTGCTGTGCTAGGTCAAAGGTATGTTATGGTTAACAGTCACTACAGGGTCACTACAAACCCCTGCACGCCAGTGTTCCATCAGGACTTAAGTCGTGCATAGAAAGCTTACTAGGAATGAGACCACCACTTACTTTTATACAAAGTAAAACTTGTATTGTTCCAAAAATCATTATACGGTCTTAGCTGACTGTAGCTTCATCAGACCCTTTCCTACCTTGTTGTTTTTAAATTACACTTTTACTTTTGTACCAGTTTATGTCAGGAAAAAAAAGTGGTTAAATGCAAATGGGAAATGTCTCTGCCATCATTGCAAGTGTTGTCTGATTGGTTGCGTGTAAGCAGTTAACAGTGCACACATCAGAAACTGACAACATACTTATTTTGGCTTTACGTCACAAGTGTCTCATTTAAGGAGACCTACCTGTTGGTGCAGCTGACTCCAGCGGGCAGAGCTGTTAACATTACATTGCCTGCTCTCTGGTGGCCGTAGCTAGTGCCAGTGATAAAAATATTTCCTCACATTATGTAGATGCTTGCATCTATTGGCGTTGGCTCCTGCACAAATTCCACAAAACTTCAGTGCAGGGGGTCCATGTTAAAAACCACCCCTGCTTTTTGCATGCCATTTAATATGTTTCTCCACAGCATCGACAATGGAGTGTCTTCCCTTGGAAGTGCCAGCCAGCGCTGCTCGTTAAGATGCCACGCAGAATATGAGGTGGAATGAGATTTGTAGTGCCCTGGTTGCTTCATCTAATAACTGGCTGAAAACACGACAAGATTTCCACCAATCCAAGCAAGAAGATTAAAATCATAGCAAGGAAGACTGGAAGCTGTGAAGTGTGCAGTGGGCATAGTTCCCTATTTTAGCAGACCACAATGAGATTTATAATGTTTCTAATGACCAGATAGTAAAAGGTTGATACTTGTCATTGGTCCTCAAGAAAAAAGATGGAATAAATGTACCTTAGGCACATAACGAGCTTCTGTTTTTTTACAATAGACTGACCAACCATTGATATTAGGCTACATAAACCTAATTATGTGCAACCTGTTAAGAATTTGATTATTTCTTCTCCTGGATAATTGATTTAGCACAAACTATCCAGTGTTTCTTCTTCCCCCCCCCCCCCCCCATTTAATTCATTCTGTACCAGTCATTGTTTTGTCAAAATGACCTGCTTGTTCTAAAGGAAAGCTTTGTTGAACAATCCTTGTTCACTGTTTATAAATTTAAGGAGCTATAGGGGAAGGGAAGAAAGGAAACAGTGTGCGTGGAAGAAACATGGCGGTGGGCTGTTGGTGCATTGAACTCCCCCCCCCCCCCCCAAGTAATAACTGGAATAGGTTTGAAAAAAGTGACTTTTTTGTGATCAGTCTGTTTCAGAGCTCGTTTTTGCTTAATTCAAGGTGGCTTTGGAGAAATAAAATGAATCGAGGTGGATACTGTGTAACCAGACTTGGTTCCATACAGTCCAGTTTATGCTTATATTGAAGACTGTGTTAGTAGCTAAATTCAGAGATTTTTGAAAGCTTTATATGTGGACATACACATACACACATATTCACACATTTTCTTGGTGGTTACTTTTCAGTTGAAATGTAATATGTATGTAGCAAGAGGAAACAAGCTCTTCTTTCCTGAATTAAAAAGTAAAGATCAAGTTCTCCACTTATTTTTCTTAAAAGTTTGTAACCATTTAGCAAGTGTTATTAATATAACATGGGTTTGGTGCAAAGTGAAGTTTAAGCTGTGAATTCCCTTTTCAGTACAACTACTGATATGTCACCACTTGCCATTGTTCATGTTTATGTTATTTCACTGGAGGAAAGGGGTAACTTTATAGATCCAACATCACTGCACAAAGGAATATATTTCAGTAAATACAATGTCCAATTAACACACTTAAGTTGGGAAAAACTACGAGTGAAAAGTTTGCCTGCTTTTTTCAGAGATAATTCATCTTTTGGAAATGAAATGTAGTTAATAAAAAAGATAGTCTAATTTTCTTGGGGATGACTAAGGATTCAGCATTTTTCTGCAAAGTTATGAGCATTTGTGTACTTGAACATTACATAAGTGGGAGGGATGGTGAAATCTTTTTGAAGATCTGTATAAATCTGCTGTTGTCTGCGTTTGGCTCAATATTGTAGTATTTTTATGCCCTGCCTAATGTACAGATAGAAATTAAAACTGGCATTTAAGGTAGCCTGGTACATCATTTACTGAAGTGCTGTATTTCTAAAGTAAAGGTTGTGAAATTGATTTGTGTTTATCACTTGCATTTGAAAGACGAAGCACCTTATGGGGACATTGTCCATTACTTGACTGGCCTGACTAGCTAATCCTACGTGTGAGTAAAATGTGTAGTCAGGGGAGCATGGGAAGGATGGAGCAAACTGTAATTGCTTGCTTCAGTTGCATATTGCTGAACAGTTATTGAACTGCTCATCATATATGGAAGGACTTAACTTTATACAGCCTGGATACTCGCATGTCATTGTCCTCAACAACAGGAACAGGCTTACCACCGTAAAATGGTAGAGTGAAATCTCATCTAAAAATTAAAAGGCCAGGGCTTGAGATTAATTGCACCTTAAACAAATGTGATGTCACCAGTAGTGTTCATATCCTTGAGAGGGTCTTGCAAGGGTAAATCTGAGAAATATTCTGCATCTTGCACTATGCACTGATAGAATACAGTCTAGTGTGATATTGAGATGAAACCTAAAATCATAAATAATTTTCTGGATTAAAAATAAACATTACTGAGTTTTCATATTTCCACCACTATGAAGAATTGCAAATAGTTGGGTGTAACTAGGTGACAGGGTTCAGTGGAGCCTAATTCCCATTGAATTTCTGTTGGTAGCCAGGTCTTTTCAGGTGATCTGGGTAATGGATTCACCAGAATCATTTTTTTTTTCGGTAAATGAAAACTGCTAATTTAACAAAAGGGCCACTATCATGTGCTTTAAAAGGGGTAATAAATTGTCAGTATTAAAAATGACTGCTTTAGGATACCTGATATTTTAGCTACCTCATCAAATTTCTGTAGACCATGCCAAGGAGAACTAATATTGAACAAATCCCTCCCGTTAAATCTTTTGGTGTTATTTTTTTTTTAACAAAAGGAAGAAAAAGTGTAGTAGACTCAAAAGGTTCTAAGCAGCAATGTGAAGCTGTAATTGAGAGTTCAAATTGTCAGTTTGCCTTCCAAAGCAAATTTTTGGGCTTAATGTATAGAATAGGACTGGGACTTTAAAATTGCTCACTTGCCATTTGCTATTATTAGTTATCTTTGGTTCTACAGGAACAATAAGTTAGGTCTTGCTTTCACACACAAAATGCTGGAGTAACTCAGCAGGTCAGGTAGCATCTATGGAAAAGAGTAAGCAGTCGATATTTCAGTCCTGATGAAGGGTCTTGGCACAAAACATCGACTACTTTTTTCCATTGATGTTGCCTGGCCTGCTGAGTTCCTCCATCATCTTATGCGTGTTGTTTGGATTTCCAGCATCTGAATATTTTTCTGTCTTGGGCCTTGCTTTGTTGGTATCTCACCAGATCCAAGGCTTCCTGTTGGATTTCCCATATTTGGCATGGCTTTGGTCTTGCTAACATTGTGAAGTTTTGTTTCCAACTATTGGAATGAAGTTACTGCTAAAGAAAATTCCATTTCTAATCCTCATAAGATGTAATGAAGAATTTGCCAGCAACACCAAAATGTTTTGCTTATTTGGAGCCATAACTTATTCTTGCGCGTAGGTCTCCCAATTTATAAATTATTTTCACAATTTCCTTCATATTTAAACTACTTTTAGATTAATGCCAATAGGACATCAATAGCATCCAAGATTTCAGCCTGATTGGCTCATAGGATAACAGGACATTTTGTTTCCAAGTATTACTTCCATTTTCATTAGTGAACCTGCAATGGTTCAGTCTATTCTGAATGTATTGAGATGTCTATCGTTCGGAAGTAATATGTTTTTTTTTTGCTATGTTTTCAACATTTCTTTGATCCATGCAAAGGTCTTCACTGACTATGTATTACAAACCTCTATGAAGAAACCAGTTTGATCGTATTTTAATCATTCTTTGATTACATTTTGTCCACTCTGGAACAAAGACTTCCCCACCTTTATTATTTTTGTGGGAAGTTACACATCAATTGTTTGGAAATTACAGTTGTAAACTGTTCAGTCTACATTCAAGAAATGTGCTAAAACTGCAACATAGTTGTCACCTATGATGTCCTCAAAGCTGGGCTCTGACTGATATTTTTATTTTGGGACCCTAAGTTTGGTCTGCCTTAAGAGATTTTGCAGACTTTCTTGTTCTTTCCTATTGGCTGTTGCTTTTGATATAGAATACTTGAGTTGCAACTCATGTTATCCTTCATCTAGAAACTTTGGAAGGACTCTTCTTTCCATTGAGAAACTTTGAAAGCTATCTAGCCAAGCAAACCTTCAGCTTTTGTGTGTGTGTGTGTGAAGATTACAACAAAGTATTCCCTGTATTTCTTGAACCTTCAGTTGGAAAAACGTTTTTTTAAAGGTTCAGCTATTTGCTGAAAGAGGTCCCGCAAGTTGGATTGACATCCAAGACTGACCTGATTCCAGGATTTGTTGTGTGAGTGGAAAGACATTGTGATTTAATTGCTGGGTTTAAAACCTCAGCAAGTTTAAGTCCATTTTTGTCTGAAATTGAAAGTATGCCCATCTTAATACCCCTACAATATGGCCAATTTAATATGCGGACAAGTACTGATGGCATTGTGGCTTTTATTTCACATGGGTTTCTCTTCATGGGTAAATTGATGTTGCAGCTGAGCACCAAAGAAAATGACGATCTATTTACAAATAAATAAATAAACAAAAATGTATAACATACCACTGTAAACAAGTAGAACACTCTGGGAGCACATTTTCATAAATGTATACACATTCCTACATTTTAGTTTGGAAATGTTCTACTGCAACTTAATGCTCCAATAAGTCTGGATTGCTTCTATGCCCAAGCTATTCACTGATGACCTTGTTGGGCTCTCAAGTGTTTTGTGGGAAAAAAAGGTTCTGTTCATTCATATATAGAGTAGCTTCCAATGATCCTACTGATATCTTCAGCGTACTTAAATGCTTGATAAATTTTTCCAGAACGTTGTGGATTGTAGCTCTTGTAGCCAGCAATATTTGATGATTGGTTACAGATTTATTAGGTCACAGTTCTACATTGTCTTATGGGAAGCTAGAAAATGTTCTTGGTCTACATGCTTCCTGGACATAAAATTGAACAAATTCTACCAGGTGTGCAAAGTTGGATGTTCCATTTCTTACAAGGATGAGAAAAGTAAAGATTGTTCACTTTTCTATTATATCCTGTTGCGACTAGAGGTAAACATCCTCTTCTTGGTAAATCTCATGCTGTAACACCAGCTTTCTTTTCCATTCAAACCCCCATCTATATATAAGTTTTGTCCAATCGAAATTTCCAGGGTTTTTTCCATTATTCTGAAGCTGACTTTTTCAAATTTGCATTGTCCATGCTTGCTGAGCTTTGGCCTTGACCTGTTTGAGATTATCTATGTAAGGTATACTCTTTAGCTGGTATCACGGATCAGTGAAGATCCTTGAATTACAACTAGCTGCAAGAAGCACCTACCCATTAGACCATGGCTACACCAGCTCATCATGTTCACTTAACAAGTTTAACCTCAGTAACATTGCTGGTTAGATAAAAATAATTTAGTGCCTGTTTCGTGATTTTTTTTTCTCTGTTAGGCATCTATCAAGGCAGTGAAATTATAAAATGCTGACTCAAAATTGGAAAGTTCTTATTGCATTGTTTCTTTATTCTGGTTTCAAAGTTGATGGTTTTGCACATTTTCTAACATTACTGTTAACCATTGAGTAATTATCTAAAAGGAAATCTGGAAACCAATTTAGAGATATGTCCTTCCTTGGCAGTTCTTTGGATTGAACATGTCTCTTGTTTCTATTGTGGTTTTTGTGAGTTCTGAATCCAGAACTGTGTACAGTCTCTTCCTGCAACATCTCCCACTTTTTTTTTTGAATTTGCTCATAATCTTCATGTGTTGCCTGAAATATTCCACACTATTATTGGCATGAATGTTGACTATATTGTCTCTTAGAGTGGCTGTTCACAGCAAATTGTTACAGTTTCTGCCAATTCATCCAACACAACATGATTTATGGAGCGATGCTCCAGTTACCTTTTGGGGATGATCACTGAAGACAGGATTGATACTGAGATAACTATATGGCAGGCACCATTGTCAGAGGCAAATTTAAAATTAAATGGACCTGTGTGAAAGTCTATTTAGAAATTAAGTGAAACTTAAGTTCATTTGGCTGATAAGCTTACATTTATTTTAAAAGATGATTGCATTGAAACCTTTATTTGTAAAGTTTATTTGAGCATATTTCTTATAGAACCCCAATGAATTGGGATAAAATTTCGCTACATTTTATGCCACTTTCATTTGTTCTTAATTATGGCTTTACCTGATTATCATAGTTACTCAAAAACCTTTCCAACGTGTGTGGTCTTATTTCACATTATAGAAAGATAAGCTGTTTGGCTCTAACTTGCATCAAAGGAAGGGCCAAGAAAGCGGGAGATCAAAGCATTTTAAGTAAATTTGCAATATTTGTTGCTACTTTGTTTTCATTTACACTTCTATGGTTTCCCAATGGCATGAACATTTTCTAGCCCAAAATATTGGAGCATTTCTGTCTCCAAACTACATTGATCTCAGTGCTCTTATTACCTAATTATTTTTATCATTTAAAAAATCTCAAGCTTCAATTATGAGCCTTTATCTTTGAGTTAGAACTATAAAATGATATAGCATTCAATTTTCATAGCTATTTTAAATTCTTAAAGTGCCTTTTAGTGCAGTTGGCACAATTTGATTCTTGTGTATGGCCAACATACCTGGTTTATTGAATGGAATATTGTTGCTATCACGGAAGTTCTTTAGACCATGTGTAGTAATTTGCAGATGTTGGAGCACCTTTTCATGGGTTATATTCTCATGCTCAGGAGGGGAGCTGGTCACACTTTAAATAGTTTTGCTTCTCAGACAGGTCACTGAAACGCCCTTGTGTTTCCTGAGAACAATAATATCAGCAGTATGGTGTGATGATGGTAGTTGACTTTCACATTGCACTGTGTTGATCTTTAAAGACCTACTGAACCCAAGAAACATTGTCTTCACTTACTGCAAGTTATACTTGAGAAGATGAGTATTAATACATACAAATTAGTGAATACTACATCCAATATTTATAAATGTACAAGCAATTAATTTATTTAGAAGCTTCAGAACACCCATTGGAGGGTGATTTGTTGGTTTAAATAATTTGTAGTTTGTTACTCTGTATTTTGGTCTGTGGTATGAAAACTGATATTAGATTTATATACATCTCAGTAACTTGTTGCAAAGACTATTTTTCCCATTCTGTTCACTATACAATTCTTAGAAATCTGGGAAATGCAGATTGCTCTCTGCTGCCATATGGTGGTGAAGAGAAATAGCTTTTGACCAGCAGAAGTACCGAAGGAAACTGGAAGATTTTATAATTTATTTGTATTGGTTTACAATTATTGAAAAATTAAATGAAAATAGATTTGATTTTGAATCTTAGCAGTAAAATTGAGAGGATTAATTGAGAATTTTGTCTCAATTTCTTTTTGATAAATGGTCCATGTACTACATACTTCTTGTGGAAAACAAGCACTTTGGACTATATTGTTACCTACACATCCTCCAGAGAATATCCTTCAATAGGAAAGGTGCTACTAAATTACCTTTAACCAACAGTGCAAACTTGAAACAATTTGGAAAGGCCCATTTAAAATGTGAGCTGCTTGATAATTCAAGAAAATAATTTCACAGGTTGAAGATTAACTAGAAAGGTGCTCTAATGCTTTGCATAGGAAGACTTTATTCTGTCCCACATAAACATCCCTACCCCACTAAATTCTTTCTTAATGTGTACTTTTTAAGTTGTGTTTGACTTCTGGCACACTTTATCACTCCCTCCTGCATTTTCCTGCACAAAGCACGGATGGGCAGATTGCCCTTAGGTCTGGACCACAGTGAGCACGGGTAACCCAGAGAGGAGCTGAGTTAATTCCTGCATCCACGACAACTAAAGTTGTTTAGCCTCTGGTGGCACTGAGATCTCAGATTGAGATTTCCCAAAAAAGACTGTACACCAGAGGTATAGTTTTCATTAAGAATTCCCTGCTTCCTAAGGAAAGCTGACTTTTAATTCTACCAAATTATTTCACCTGATCTGTGGAATGATTATGTTCTAAGAACATAAGCCTTTGGTAGCAATACACTAACATTTAAAATCTATTTGTCCTATTCCAGTAACTTCCGAAAATGCTGTTTTATTGTCTGGATGCTCTGTATGTTAGCTTGTCATGCAACATCCAGGAATATTGACAGTACTGCATAGCCCACGAGCTAAGCTAAAGATACCCTCTCCTGGAACATTATGTATAGCATTCATCACTGGGAATTACCATTATGGGAAGGGTTCAGTGGATCCTGCAGGTAGCTAAATTCCCCTAGTGGGTTCGTTATTACACATATTTTTCATGCAATTTTGTAATCAATTAAGCAATGATTCTATTACAATGTGCAGCCATAGGAACACTTGATAGATAACCTCTTTGCAGTTAAAAAGAAAGAAACAGTTTGAAATTCTTGGTTCTGAGCTTGGTGGCCTCTAAACCAGCATCGGACAAATTATGTGGCTCTGATGTGTTGTTAACCCATAACTTTGGCCAATAAAGGATGAGGAGAGGATTAGAAGGTAGCAGGGAAGTACTGATTGGGCAATCAACTATTGTGTTTCTATGTATTTGTAAATGCACAATGTGAACAATGGAACACTGGTTATTTAAAAGTTGTAATTTAATTTTGGGCTTTCAACAATTCAACAAACTAAATGAAATTTTTTGGTCATCTTTCAAATGCTTGTGAGGTAAGCAATTCCCATGTCTTATCCCTGTTTTCCAGAGGATATTAGGAACCATCCACAGAATCGGAATCAGGTTAATATCACTGGCATAAGTCATGAAATTTCTTCACAACCAAGGACAGTTCCAATGAACTCCAATACCTTACATGTTCCCTCTCCTGGGACCAATTAAATTAGTTAAATTAACATTTGAATGGTGAGATTTTAAGTGAAACCGACATTTCCTATTCTTTATCTCAATTATAGAATTCCTGAGCCTGAGATTAAAATACCACTTTTTAATGCTGCTATTGGTTTATTGGTTGCAATCACAGAGATGGGGTAAAATACTGACATTTATACCGGCTGCTAAACTGTTCTATGTCAATATTGAGAATGATGGTCACAAAAGTAAGATGTAACTGATTTTTGTACTTCCAGAGCAAATTATGATGTACATTCAGAATTTGTAACAATTTTAATTAAAGTTCTGTTACTAGTTGGAATTTGGTGGGGAAAGTACCAACATCTGATTATTCATTTGTGGATAAGCTACCTTGAAAGGACTTGGACTTTTCTTGGCGTGTGTCTTGTGTTGCAGTCACTACTGCATTGCTTAAACCATTACAAAAATTTCTCAAAGAAGATATTGGGAAGTAGTTGTACAAACTGTGAGAGCATCAGTATTAATGTTGGGTCAAAGTAGCTCAGCTCATATTAAAATAAAATTTATTTTTATATTTAAATGAATATATCTGTGTGAATATTCTGTATAACAATTATTTTAATTTGTCAAACTTATACTTTGCTGAAGAAAGAACTCAAAATTGTGTGTCACTTGGCATAATTTAATTCTGCCCAGTAGAAACTGGAAATCCCACCAACTTTCACCCCTATCTTGCTATCTAATAGAAGCAAAGGTTGTTGCCCTCTTGTGGAATGATGCATCACCCAAAGAGGCCTTTCAGCCTTCTGTACCTATGAGAGACCTCCTCCCAATTAGTCCCAACTTTGGCACTCTTTCACCAGAGCCTACAAGTTTTTCCCCTATGCTCATTTACTCAAATCCCTTGACTTGTATAGGTGTGCAGAAGAATGACATTTTACATGCAATCAGATCAAATTGTTATTTTAAAAATCTTATGTAAATAGCATGTTTAAGTTGGTCTAATTGATTTGGTTTCCTCCTAAGCTTGCGAATGGACTAGGGGTGTCAAGCCTTAATTTTTCTGAGGACTGCATTGCTTCCTTGGCTCAGTCTGGTAAGTTAATCTTTCCTTGAGCTTTCATACAGTTCTCTCTGACCACCTGTCATGTGCTTGTAGGCCCTGTCAGCCATTGAGAATCTCAACAAGATCTCATTGAGCTGGATGACACGAGTTAAGGTTAGGGTGGATTACAATTAGGTTTAGAGGCATGAGTTCACATCATGTCATAACAGCTGGGGAAAATAAATGTAGTTAAATCAATATGGAATTTGGTAGGGGAGGGGTTTGAAGCAGAGTAATGGTGAGCTTCACACACACAATGCTGGAGGAGCTCAGCGGTCATAGAGCACCTATGGAAGGAAATGGAACAGTTGATGTTTTGGGCTTCTCCCATCTTCCTTTCCAATCCTGATGAAGGGTGTTGGCCTGAAACACTTACTGTTTATTCTCTCCATTAATGCTGCCTGACCTGCTGAGTTGCTCCAGCATTTTGTGTGTATTGCTGCAGGATTCCAGCGCATGCAGAATCTCTTGTATTTATTATGCTGACCTTAGCTCTAAAGCTACTGGAATGTTATTAAAAGCTGGCCAATTTACTGAGCGTAGAAACCATTTGTCCTTCTGCAGCCAGTCACTGTATATCTTAAGTTTCACAATCCACTGAAGTGGCCTAGGCAACCCCAACTCAGTAAAAGATGGGAGGCAAATGCTGTCCTTGCAAATACTATTCACCAGAATATTCCTTCAAGTGTCTTTATTCACAATTTCTAGCTGGAGATGGTACTCGGGAAGGGAAGCTGCTGAACATTCAGAGTTTGGATGGGATGCTCTTACTGGTTTCAATGGTAGCTCAATGATGATGGGTTGGGCTCAGAGGACCATTAAGGGTGGCTGCTGCATTGAGATTTGAAAGCTTTAACCCATGGAGACGCAAAAGAGTGCAGATGCTGGAGTCTGGAGCAACACACAATCTGCAGGAGGGGTCTGGTGGGTCAGGCAGTGTCTGTGAAGGGAGACATTAAATCTCTCTCTCTCATGCTTCTCTGTCATGAGAGAGAGATTTAACAATGTGATTCTTCTCTAGGGGCTGCCTGACCTGCTGAGCAATTCCAACATTGTCTATTCTTCCATTTCAGTCTTCATCAGTAGATTTTTTGCTTATCAATATTATTTATTTTTGTTGTTAGATTTTACACACAGTTAAAATGTTCTTGCTCTAAATTTCCTTTACACAGCTACTCAGAGACTTCCTCTGCAGAACTCGTCAATCACTACATGCTGAAAGATGGAGGGGCAGGATCAATGGTGTGCAGATTTCTCACAGGTAACTGAAGATGCCCAGGTGGGCTGTTACAGAACTAAAGTGGCCTGTAAGGTGAATGCAGTCAATCCTGTCCACTGGATCTGAATTTCTGCAAGCGAGATGTTTAGTTTCAGAACCTGGGGACAAATTGCCCAAATACAGCAGCTTTCTTCCAATTAAAATTTAACTCTTAGGATATGGGTATTGCTGTCAAGGAGAGTGATTTTATCAAACTCTAAACTTCTGTGGTGTACACTGGTGCAGATACTTCCAAAGTGTGTGGCAGGGTGCTGTGAGCTGATGAAGCTGCTCTCTGTATTCCAGTGGCCGTGGAATGGGGCAGTTAGAGGGCATCACAATGTTTTCATTGTACAATCCAGGTGGCAATTATAGAGCTAGGGAGTGATCCCAGTGGCTCAGCAGATCAGAATCAGATTTATTGTCACTGGCATATGTCATGAAGTTTGTTTTGTGGCAGCAGTATAGTGAGTGCAAGACATTTTAAAAAAACTCAAGTTATGAAATCAATAGTGCAAACTTATTTCTGTACAACTACGAGTCAAATAAATATTTCCACTCTCACTCGGAGGTGAAGTTAACCTGTATATTTACTTTGCAGAGAGACCAACAAATCAATGTGCATGTGTAAGTTATTGGTCAAAAATTAATGCTAAGGGGAGTCAATGTACTAAAATAAATAGATCCATACATTACACTCCCCCCCCCTTTAGATTAATATAAAACTGTGTATTTAATAAAACATTCAATTTCCCTTTAACAGACCATACTCAAATATACATGCTTTCACAATAACAGTCCATAACTAACCACTATACTAAAGGTTTAGTTTTTTGAGTGGCACTCTATTTCTTTCAAGATAGCACCTCTGGACGTGTGGAGTGACATCATGTTTGGCCGGCGTCTTGTCAAAGACAACTTTCTCTTTTGCAGGTGTCATGTTGCTGTTGGTGACGTGATCATCACTGAGAGGCAAGTCTGAAGGCTTCAATGTATCCGTCTTATTGGATGCAATTGATTCAGGTGTATTTTTTGGCTGAGCATCCAGTATCTGGTCCTCATGATGTCTCCGTGTCTGATCTCCAACATCCACTGTATTCATCAGTGGTCCAGTTCTTGTAGCAATCCTACTGGGTGTCCACTTGGCTTCTTGGTAATCACATGCTAGGACTTCCTGTCCAACCTCGAAGCTTCTTGCTGGTTTACTTGACAACTAGCTGAACTGTTATTTCTGCATTTCCCTCCATAGATCATGGTTCAGAAGGTCTATACAAAATATCAAATTCCTGTTCGTGTACAGCATTGCAAGTGTTTGATTTGACGTTGCGTGAACAGAGTTCCAAAACACAAAAAGGAAGCTGTCCACATTGTGCTTTAGAGAAATGTCCTCCTTGACCATCGCTTTAATGGACTTCTTGAAGGTTTGTATAAATCTTTCAGCTAACACATTCATTGCTGGGTGGTGAAGAAAGGACTTGAAATGTTTGATGCCATTTTTCTTCATGAATAGTATGAACTTTTCTGATGTGTATTGTGGTCCGTTGTCACTCACAATTTGTTCTGGTAAGCCATTTCTGGAGAAGATAGTTCTTAGGGTAGTAGCAGTCTTTTTTGATGTGGTTCTCTTCATTAGTATGACCACGGGCTACTTCAAATGAACATCCACAGCAATCAGAAACATGGAGCTCATGAATGGCCCAGCAAAGTCAATATACCCTCTTTGCCATGGTGAGGACGTCCCCTCCCATGAGTGTAATGTTGCTTTTTGAACTTGGTAACATCCTGAATAGATTATGGTCAAGTCTTCAATCTGTCCATCTTTTCCTGACCACCACATGTAGCTCCAGATGAGATTCTTCATCTTGACTGTACACAGGTGTCTATCATGCAGATTCTGTAATACTCTGGTGCACAGTTTAGAAGGAACCACAACATGAGATCCACAGATCAGTGTTCTTTGACATACAGACAATTGGTCTCGTCTCACTAAGAACTCTGGAAACATAGGATTACCATGAGCTGGCCATCCTTGCATGGTGATATTATAGATTTTTGACAATGTCGGGATATTTCTTGTTTCCCTTTGTATTTCAGAACTTGTTAGTGGCAGCTGGTCCACCCGTGCTGTGCAACGCTCTGGTCACAGAACGAAGTCTTATTCAGTTGTCAACAGTGGAAGATGTGACAAGCTGTCAGCAATGCTGTGTAGTTGGTACCCTTGAACTCTGTCATAAGAATGTGCTCCCAGGAAAAGTGCCCAACATTGTAACCAGGCAGTCAATATCACTGGGATTCCCTTCCTGGGATTGAAAATAGACATGAGAGACTGGTGGTCTATCACTAGCATAAATTTTTGTCTGTAGAGGAAGCGGTGGAACTTCTTTACTCCCCATACTAGACTAAGGGCCTCTCGGTAAATCTGTGCATAGTTGCGTTCTGCGCTCATGGGTGATCTTGAAGCGAATGCAATCTGATGTTCAGGTCCACCTTTCATTGTGTGTGAGAAAATGGCACCAATACCATAAGGGGAAGCATCACATACCAGTCTGATGGACAGAGAAGTGTCATAATGGGTGAGCAGCTCTCTCGATGTTACTAGTCCCTTTGTTTCCTTGAATGGTCTTTCACATCTGTCTATTCACTCCCAGTTTGATCCTGTCTGCAACAGAGCATTCAATGGGTGCAGCACTGTAGCAATTTTTGAGAGAAATCTGTGGTGGTAATTTACAAAGCCCAAGTATGACCTGAGTTGTGACACATTTTTTGGTTTGGGAGCCTGTAGCTCTGCTTCAGTCTTCTCTTGTGACTTATGTAAGCCATACTTGTCAGTGACATGTCCACGATATGAGATTTCATTCTTGAAAAACTCACATTTGTATCTCTTTGCGCATAGACCATACTCACTCTGCCTGGTAGGCACTTTACCAAGGTTCTGGAGGTGCTCTTCATCATTCTTGCCAGCCACAACGATGTCATCGAGGTAACATTGTGTTCCTGGGATATCTTCAAGCACCTGTCCATTGCTCTTTGCCAAAATGCTGGAACTGAAGTGATGCCAAAGAAAAGAGACAATTATATGGAACAGTCCTTTGTGAGTGTTGATAGTGAGGAATTTCCTGCTTGACGACTCAATCTCCATCTGCAGATAGGCTTGTGACAAGTCAACCTTTGAAAACCTGTCCCGCCTGCTGAAAACACAAAAATGTGTTCTGTTTGCAGCAAGGGATACTGGACAGTACACAACACAGGGTTGATGCTCACTATGAAGTCCCTGCATATGTGAACATCTCTGTCCTTTCTTGATCACCAGGATGATGTGTGTGGCCCAATTGCTCCTCTCAACTTTGGAGGCAATGCCAGATGCGTCCAAGCTCTGAAGTTCAGCATTCACTTTAGGACATAGTGCATAAGGCACTGGATGTGTGTAATAGAATCTTGGTGTTGCTGCTTCATCCAGTTCAATTCTGGCTTTCATGCCTTTGAGTTTACCAATACTCTTCTCAAACACCTTCGTATTAGCATTAAGCAGCTGTGACAGTCTCTGGTTAGGGCTGCCATTTGGATTGCAGTTGTCTGTTAATAACACGTTGAGAGCTTTGATTGTGCACCAGTCTAGCTGGATTTTTCTCAATCATTCACGTCCAAAAATGTGCTGGCCCTCCACTTTTAAACACAAAGCTCTAACTGCTGTGTTTTGCCTCCATACATCACATTCACTTTCAGTTTGCCATTGGGAGACTCTGTTTTGCTTGTGAGGTCTTTAACGTTACTGAAATCTTTTCTAATTGTAGCTTAGAAAACCCATCTATTGTAATTAGCATCTGAATTATAGATGAAGTTAACCCTGTATCCAGTTCCATTTACAGCTTTACACCAGGCACATCTGTTGTGATCCATATGATTTTGTGATCTGCTTCAGTAATGCTATACAGCTTACCTTTGTCAGATTCTGTGTTGTCTGATTCAGTTTCACATTCAGTCACTTTATGCACTTATTTAGTTTGTGTTTGAAAACTTTCACCTTTTTTTCCCTCTTTGGTTGTGCTTTTTGTCTGACTTGAACTCTCTGTGATATTGTCTTTGAACCAAGAACTTTTTCTTTGAACCAACATTCATCTGCATCATGGGAGGATTTGCCACATCAATAACATTTTTGGCTTTTTGCACCATTTAGGTATATTTTGTGTGTTTCACATTTTAATCACTTTCTGTAGTTCTGTTACATCCTTTGCTGCAGTCTCTAATGATATTGCAATAGTCAATGCCTGTTCTAAGGTCAGGTCTCTGTATGACAGTTGCCTTTTTTGAGTGCTTTGACTGTGCATGTCACATACAAGCCTGTCCCTTAATGCATCAAAAAGTCCATCTCTAAAGTCACAGTATTTGGATAGTTTGTGCAGTTCTACAATGTATTCAGAAATGCTTTCATACATCTCCTATCACCTTGCATTTATTTCTCCTCCTTCTCCCCCACCTTCTAACTGACTCCTCATATTTTCTTTTCCAGTCCTGCTGAAGGGTCTTGACCTGAAATGTCAACTGTACTCTTTTCCTGCTGAGTTCCTCTAGCATTTTGGGTGTAATGGTTGGATTTCCAGCATCTGCATATTTTCTCTTGTTTATGCTTTCATCCTTTGACTGGTTCCTTCTGTGAAATCCAGATCTCTCAGCTATTACTAGTGGTTTTGGGCTGAACTTATTTTGAAAAATTGCAACAATTTTGTTGAATGTCTTTCTTGCTGGCTTTTCAGGAGTTGCATAGAGCTTGTACTAGCATCCAGTAAGCTAATTAGTGTGGAGACTTTATTTACCTTATCCACATCATTAGCATTACAATATTGTTCAACTCTCTTGATAAACAAATTCCAGTCCTCATTAGCACCATTAAATTTGTCAGCATTCCTGACTAAGGCCATCGTCATGTTACTTTTACTTTAGCTTTGCTAGTTCTGTGTGTTTGACTGTGTACGGTGCTTTGTTACTCACATGCCCTTTTCTATCATCCATGGCCACCTTCTCCATACTGTTTAGCTCTTTCCTCTCATTGTGTGTGTCTCTCTCCCTACCTCTAAATTCTGTAACTATCAGTGCAGTTAGTGATATTTGCTGACATTCAGGTTCATACCTGTGGTCAATTTGTTGTGGCTGTACAACTACATATCAAATAAATAAAAGCACGCACTTGGAGGTGAAATTAATATGTATATTCACTTTGCAGAGAGAGCAACAAATCAATGCACATGCATGTTATCAGTCAGTTAATGCTAAAAGAAATGGATACATATATTACACAAATGACAAATAACAGGGTAGTTGTAGTGCATTTAATATTTCAGTGATATTTAGGTAATATAAATATATTGTTTGATTAAACATTCTTTGTTTACATAATTAGGGGTTATATGTAAGAAGTATGTGAATAGCATATGTCATATGTGAGCGCTTCACTAAAGAAACGAGGTAGACCTGCATCCTCTTGGCTTTTGTGTTTTCTTTCAATTAGTCTTTGGATTTACAAAACATAACTGTGGCGATGAGCAAGTTTAAAAACTAACCTGAGATGACCTGTTGAAGTGCAGCATTTTTTTTATTTCGAAGGGGAGCATTTATATACTTTAAAAAAGGCAGAAAATATGCAAAATTAACAAGTAACGTGTATGGCCACAGGTTCATAAACAGTGAGTATCAGATGATATTAATAACAAATTTTTAAAAAGCAGAAATAGCTGGCTGATTGGAAAGATATAAATATTTAATTGCATAACAGATACCTGGATGATGTGTACTGAATGAATCGAGCAGTATTTTAAGCAATTGAAATAGCCAATAAGAAACGAGTGGCAGTGTTACTGAGTTCAATAGGTGGAAAAGCATACTGTTTTCCTATAAGTTTAATTGCTCCAGCCAGGGTGGCCAAGGTAAACTTTACTGATATTGTGACGTATTGCAGGAACATTTATAATCAAAACCGTTGTTAATTGCAGAATGCTTTAGGTTTCATAACTGGAATCAAAAGGAAGGGGAATCTGTTTTGGCTTACATGGAGGGACAGCATTGTGGGGCCCATGATTGGATGAGACAACTACAACTTGATAGGCGATCCATCCTCAATATGCATGTCTCAACTCCTGCAATAGTTAACTGAATTGAAAGCAAATTATGAAAGCTACTGGATAATGCCATAGCAGTGTTCAAGGATGGTACTGGAAAACTCTAACATATCAAGGGTAAAGTAGTGTTAAATGAAAATGCATATCCAAGTTTTACAAAGCCCATCCGGTTCCTTATACCATCTATGATAAAGTAACCTGTGAGTTAGATTACATGAAGGGTAAAAGAATTCTTTCCAGAGTTTAGTGGAGCCTATGGGCAACAGTAGTTGTCCTAGTAGCCAACAAGGATGGGTCAGTCAGGATCTGTGGTGATTTTAAGGTCACCATTAACCCAGCACTGAAAGTAGTTCAATACCCCCTGACTGGGAAAGAGGATACCTTTGCAAACCTTCCTGGAGGGAAACATTGTAGCAAAGTGGATTGATCTGAGGCCTATCTACTTTGTTTCGTTCGAAAATTGTAGGATTTTTTGTGTTGCCCTATAACTAAAAACTGCGTTTGGCATCACAACCAATGAACAGCCTCTAATAGTGCAGCACTTCCTCAGAAGAGGCCCTCAAATTACAAACATCTGAACAACTGTTTGGGGGACCAGCAGGCTAGATGGGTATGGATTTTCTGGCTGTTGGGGAGGGGTATAAGGGGTCGATAGATATCTTCTGCCAAGTGTGGACAGGCATTTCCACCCCCTCTTCGTACCCCCCCACCCCAGCAGCAACTATCAGGGGCTGGGTCAGCCGAGCAGAACTGGCTCACTCACTGGGTTAATGAGGCCGACTGGCAGCTGTCCCTGCACCTTCCGGCTGGTTCTGTGGGTCTCAATCTGTTCATTTTCCTCCCTTGATGTTGTCCGATCCCGAGTGTCTCTGAGCATTTACCATGAGTTGTTCTGTGTTATTCCGGACTTTACGGACAGTTCTCGGGGATGGAACCCTGCTGTGACCCCGCCTGTGCGAGGCCTCCAGGGCACAGCACTCCCTCACCACTGCCCCTCAGTTCGTGCTTGCCTTGCTGTGTGGGTGAGTGGTGAAGTATGTAGGGTCTCCCCAGTATGGAGGACCTAAAAAAAGCGACATCTAGCATGATGGACACCCATCACCCGGGACATGCCCTCTTCTCATTGCTACCACCAAGGAGGCGGTTCAAGAATCTGAAGGCACACACTCAATGATTTAGGAAACACACACAAAATGCTGTTGGAACGCAGCAGGCCAGGCAGCATCTATAGGGAGAAGCGCTGTCGACGTTTCGGGCCGAGACCCTTCGTCAGGACTAACTGAAAGAAAAGATAGTAAGAAATTTGAAAGTAGGAGGGGGAGGGGAAAATGCGAAATTATAGGAGAAGACTGGAGGGGGTGGGGTGAAGCTGAGAGCCAGATAGGTGATTGGCAAAAGGGATACAGAGCTAGAGAAGGGAAAGGATCATGGGACGGGAGGCCGAGGGAGAACAATTTCTCCTCTCCCATCAGATTTCCGAATGGACAATGAACCCATGTACAATACCTCACTAATTTTTCTCACTTTGCTCTACTTATTTAATTTTTAAAATATCTACATTTATTGTAATTTACATTTATTTTATTATGTATTGCAAAGTATTGCCGTAAATTAACAAACTTCACGACATATGTAAGTGATATTAAACCCGATTCGGTTGCGCTCCTTCGGATCCGGAGTAACAATTCTATCATTCTCCTTTACAATCTCATATTAGAAATGGCATTTAAGCAATCTTGAGTTGTTGATCGGGTGCAGCGAATATTTTTTAAAAAGATACAGCAGACTGCAGGTACTGGAATCTGGTTGGGGGGGGCGGGGGAGAGACACAAACGATTTGGAACGGAAGTCAAGCTTACTTTCTGAATCGGTCCCGGAGGGTGGGCTCTAAATATGGGTAAGAGGTTGGAAGGAGTGTTACTGCAGTAGGTAGACCTGGATTGGTCAGGGAAATCTCTGCGAATAGCACATCGCCCCCGGATTGATTCTTTTGTAGCACCAGGCGGAAGTGCCCGGCACTTGATTGAAGGGCACGGAAACCAATCGGGAAGGGGGACCGCGATATTGTTACATTGCTGGAACCAATAGACAGACGGCTCGGGGTTAGTTATGGCTGCGCACAGCGAGGTGCTGTAATTTAGGCCGGTGGCTATGGCTGCAGTCGGTTGTCGTGTTTCTGTGAGGAGGTTGGCACTTACTCATGACTTCTGTATATCCGGGATTCGGCTGCGACGTTGCTGGGTCTGTACCACTCTTGACTTCAGTTTAGCTGTTTGAAATACGCTCCAGTCCCAACATACTTGAATTACTTTTTATGGATTACACAGTGCAATCTGTTTTGTAACTGGGACATCCGAACCAGTAATTCCCAAGTTATTTTAGTTACTTTGGTGTCAAACGGAATAACAGGAAGCTCACAACATCCCCTTTTTGTGGCATTTAGAGCAAACTTTTTGCAAGGACAATCGCACGCATTTCCGACACAACTTAGTGTCTTCCTCTTGTTTCGTAATAGATGGAGGGTCATACAGGCTGAAATAAACTTCGGCCCACCATACTCCTGCATACCCTTGCAGTCTAGTTTACCTGCATGTGGTCAGTAACTTGTACCTTGGCGATTCAAGTACTGGTACTACTTAAATGTGTGTGACAATATCTGCCTGTACCAACTCCATAGGCTGTGTGTCCCAGATTTCAACCAGGATATGTTGATAGTGAATAAAGTTATCATAGATTCTAGGAGGAACTTGATCAATTAGGGAAGTGGGCTGAGAAATGGCAAATATATGTGAGGTGGTGCATTTTGTAAAATCAAATGAGGTTAGGATTTCTACTATGAGTGGTAGACTAGGGAGCGCAATGAAACGGAGGGACCTGGGGGTACTATAGTTCATTGGTGTTCTAAGGTCAGGGAGTTTAGCACATGGCCTTCATCAACCTGGGCGTTGAGTATAGGAGGAGGGCTGTTGCAATTGCGTAGGTTGTTGGGAAGGTTCACTTGGAGTATTTTGTACATTAATACATCTCAGTATTATAGAAAATACATGATTAAACTGGAGAGAGTGCAGAGGAGATTTATGAGGATGTTACCAGGACTAGAAGGCCTGAGTTAGAGGGAGATGTTTCTATTCCTTGGAATATAGAAAAATGAGAGGAGACCTCATAGAAATGGTTAAAGTTTTGAGAGGCATAAAAAGGTGGATGAGTCCAAAACTGGGGTGGGGGATGGTGATACAGGTATCATGTGAAAGGGGAAAGATTTAAAAGGAATGTGAGGGGCAACATTTTCACACAGTATATGGATGTTATTGTGGCAGGTATAACAGTATGATTTAAGAAGCACTTGGACAGGTATACGGTGGGGTACAACACAGGAAATTGGAACGAGATGGATGGACACTGTCAGCATGGTCTGGTTGGGCTGAGGGGCCTGTATCCTGCTGTATAACTCTGTGAGAGGGAGAAAGTCAAATACAGTTGCAAGAAAAAGTTTGTGAACCCTTTGCAATTACCTGGTCTTCTGCATTAATTACTCTTAAAATACGCCTAAACTAATAACACACAAACAATTGTACTTCTCATCAGTACAGAGTACACCATTTAAACAATCAGTAAAGTACGGGAACCTCTGGAGTAATGCCTTCCACAAAAGCTATTTGGAGTCAGGTGTTCCAGTCAGTGAGATGTAGAGTTGCCCTGCCTGATAAAAAAGACACACAGTCAGGTTACTGACAAAGCCTGCTCTTCTCAAGGAAGATCTGTTTATTTGCACCATGCCTCGATCAAAACAACTTTGAAGAATTGTAGTGATGCATGAAGCTGGAAAAGGCTACTATCAGATTTCTAAAAACCTGAGGGTTCATCAGTTCACAGTAAGAAAAATTGTCTACAAATGGAGAAAATTCACTACTGTTACTACTCTCCTGAGAGGTGGCCATCTTGCAAAGATCGCACCAAGAGTACAATGTGCAATGCTGAAGAAAGTGAAAGAGAACCCAAGGGTAACAGAAAAAGACCTGCAGAAATCTCTAGAACTTGTTTAAAGTCTCTGTTCATGTGTCAGCAGTATGCAAAACGCTGAACAAGAATGGTGTTCATGGAAGAACACCACAGAGAAAATGCGACTCTCCAAAAAAAAAACATTTCTGCACATCTCAAGTTTGCAAAAGACCACCTGGATGTTCCACAGTGTTTCTGGGACAGTGTTCTGTGGACAGACGATACAAAGTTGCACTTTTTGCGGAAGAGCACACTGCTGTGCTTGGAAGCAAAAAGGGCACTGCACACCAACACCAAAGCCTCATTTCAGCTGTGAAGCATGGTGGAAGGAGCATCATGGTTTGGGGCTGCTTTGCTACATCGGGATCTGGCTTGCAATGGTTGAGGGAACAATGAATTCAAAATTGTATCAAGACGTTTTCCAGAAGAATGTCAGGGTAGCGATCTGTCACCTAAGGTTAAAAGAAGTTAGATAATGCAGCAAAACCATGATCCAAATCACAAGAGTAGATCAACAACAATGATTTAAAAAGAAGAAAAATTGTTTTTGTTTTGAATGGCCAGTTCAGAGTCCAGAGCTTAACCCAGTTGAGATACAGTGGCATTATCTGAAGAGGGCTTTTCAAGCAAGGTATCCCAGAAACAGTTTTGTATGGAGGAATGCTCTGAAGTTCCTCATTGTTGTGCAATATTGTTCAGCTACAGAAAATGTTTGGTGGCGGCTATTGATGTGAAGGGAGGTTCTATCAGTTATTAAATACTAGGGTTCACATACTTTTTCCAGTCAGGACTGTGAATGATTAAACAATGTGCTCAATAAAGACATGAGAAGTACAATTGTTTGCGTGTTACTAGTTTAGGCAGGTTGTGTTTGTCTATTATTGTGACTTGGATGAAAATCAGACCACATTTTATGAGTAATTAATGCAGTAAACCAGGTAATTGCAAAGGGTTCACAAACATTTTCTTGCAAATGTAGCTTTTAAGCTTCCTGTCTTGTCGTTATGCTTTGGACACTTCTACCATGGGAAAATAGTTCCTCCTATTTAACTTAGTAACCCTACCTTATGTAAGAAAATAGAGTGGTGGGGGAGGTAACCAATCAGTGAACAGACAACCTCCTCTTTTGTAAATAGGTTCACCGCAACATCTGTAATGAAGGACTTGCGCCTTTATTTTTGGGACTTGAGAGAAAAGTTTTGCAGCCTTAATAATTTTTTTTAAAAACCACAGACTGTTGTAGTGCCCTGCTCAGTGGAGAGGTGCAGTGGCCAACATCATGGCTGGCACAGTGGCCAGCATAGTGGAACTGCTGCTGAGACACACAGGTTTTGTCCTGCCCTCAGATTTTAGGTTCTCACATTCTCCCTGTGACCACATGAAGAACTTTATATAAAAAAAATCAGAATCATAGTTAGGTTTATTATCACTGACATGCTGTGAAATCTGTTGGTTGGCAGAAGCAGTACAGTGTAATACATACACATTGCTATAACTTACAATATGAAATGTATAAAACAGTAAAGTAGTGCAGAAAGAGAACAAATATTCAGCTTGTGTAAATCTGATGGTGGATGGTTACGAAAGTAGGAGGTGTGCAGGTTGGTAGGTTAATAAGCTGCCATAAGTTGCCCTGGTGTGTGAGTGAATGGTAAAGTGGTTTGATAAGTTGGAGAGAATTTAAAAAAAAAAAAGAGAGAGGTTAATGCAGACACATACTGGAATCTGGAGCAACTTACAGACTATTGGAGGAACTCAGTGGATCAGGCAGCATCTGTGGAGGGAAAGGGCAATTAGCATTTTGGGTTGAGACACTTCAGACTGAAGGGGGGGTTATAATGAAGTGGAGAGAAGAGGTAAGGCAAGAGGAACCAGGTGGGTGTGGTGGAAAGTGGGGATGATATCAGAAGCTGGCGGGTGTGATGTGGATCCAGGTGAGGGAGGGGGAGAGTGGGAATGTCAGAAACTAGCAGGTGGAAGTGACAAAGGGTTAAAGCTCATGTAATTGGGCAACCAGCAGTTGGTGTGAACCCGGTGGGCCAAAGGGTGGTGTGTGTGTGTATGTGTGTGTTTCCTGCCCAAACTGTCCTAATCCCCGATGCCCTTCCCGGCACTCCTGCAGACTGTTATTTTCCTATGGGACTTACACATTTTTTTGATGTTGTTGAGCCTGTTTCCACTGATTTTTTTATTTTGGTAGTTCAATGTCATCTGTACTCAATAAACTCCTCATTCCCACTGACAGAGCTCTGTTGAAGCAGCCCCTTATCGTGACCGTGCGATCAAGCCTGCAGGGAGCCATGGTGAGGACAGTGGTGACTGGCAGGTGAGTATGTCAGGAATAAGGCATTAAGCTGTTTGCCTCTTTCCTCCATTTACGAAGTGAGCCACGTTTCAGGGCTCTCAGCTCTACCTTAGTCCCTCGACTGGAGATGCAAACTGTTCTCCTGCATCCTTCTTCAGGTTAAGGCGTGGCCTCAGTACATCGAGGAGCGGCTCCAGCGATTTGAGAAACTGAAGGAAACCTATGACCAAATCCTGCAAGAGAGAGTTTTGAAGGAGAGTCGGCCGATCAAGATCCGGCTTCTGGATGGGAAGTGTGTGCAGGGAGAGTCGTGGAAATCCAGTCCTTATCACATCTTCAGAGAAATCAGGTCAGAACCACAAATCACCGAGGGAATGGGGATATTAGCACAAGGCAGGGAAGCATCAGAATTATTGTTGTTATTGCTGACATATGTCATAATGTTTGTACAAAAACATAAAATTACCACAAGTTACAAAATAAAAAATAAAAACAGAGAACAAACAAATCGAAATCTGATGGCACAAATGAGGGGAAAAACGGCTTCTGAATCATTGAGTGTGGATCTTTAGGCTCCTGTACCACCACCTCGATGATGGTGATGAGAAGAGGACCTGTCTCGGATGGTGGTAGTTGACATTTCAGGCCAAGACCTTTCATCAAGACTTTTTATCCTGATGAAGGTTTGAAATGTTAACTGCTTATTCATTTCTGTAGATGCTGCCTGACCTGCTGAGTTCCTGCTGTGTGATGCTTAAATTTATTCTGTGTCTGTCCTTGTCCTGTGAGAGTGTAATAGGGCAGCGTTCAGCCAAGTTGGACTTTTCTCTTTGGAGCAAAGGGAGGGATGGGAGGTGACTTGTTAGAGAGGCAGAGAGAGAGTGGATAGCCAGAGACTTTATCCTGGCTGGAAATGGCTAACGTAAGGGGGCATGATTTTAAGGGGAATGGTAGGAGGAAACTATGAGGGAGGGATGTTAGAGGTAGGATTTTTATACAGTGTGGTGTGTGTGTGTGGAACACCCTGCTAGATACATTAGGGACATTTAAGAAATTCTTAAATAGGCCCCTGGATGGAAAAATGGAGGGTTTTGTAGGAGGCTCTGGACCTCAAAATGTACCTCATTATGATCTTGCATTCTATTGTTTAGCAGCATGTTGTGTCCTTGAGCAAGGCACTTAACAACACATTGCTCTGTGATGACACCGGTGCCAAGCTGCTTGGGTCCTAGTGCCCTTCCCTTGGACAACATCAGTGTCGTGGAGAGGGGAGACTTGTAGCTTGGGCAACTGCTGGTCTCCCATACAACCCTGCCCAGGCCTGCACCCTGGAAACCTTCCAAGGTGTAAATCCATGGTCTCTCGAGACTAACGGATGCCTATAAATGGAGGAGGGAAGGTTAGATGGTTGTCAGCACAACATTGACCAAAGGGTCTATACCCTTTAAGCTGTAATGCTTTACGTTCTGTGAAATATAATTCCTGTTGGAATGTGACTAATTTGTACACAGCGAGTTCTGAAGTAGCTTTGTCCGGAGTGTGGTTGTTGACCGAGAGGCATCCCCGCTCAAACTAGTGTATGGGACCCTGCATTTCAGAGTCAAAATGGACACGATGGGCTGAATGGCCTTTGCTCCCTCGTGCGGTGACCTGTGATTCAGTAACAGGTGGCAGACCATCGAGAGGGCAGCGCTGACGTATTGCTTGTTATGTTGTCAGCCGGAGTCTGGCGGAGGGGGCGGTGGTGGCCAGGGTGAACGGAGTGCTGTGGGATCTGCAGCGTCCACTGGAAGGGGATGCAGACGTTGAGCTTCTGCAGTTTGGCAGCGAGCCAGCAAATGCGGTGAGTAAAGGGGAGTGCAGTATGTTTACACAACACATCTTATGACCCATCAGCACTCTTCTCCAAGAATGAGCAGTCCAGCGAGTTCTGTTCCCGCTCCACACAACATGCCTTCCAACCCACTGGCACATTGCTCCCTCACAAGAGAGCTGCCTTGTTTATCTAACTCAGTGTTGATGGCTCTTATTTGAAGGTGGGTATATCTCTGCATTTCCACATCAACCTCCTGGATGATGTGAAAGATATTTCTGAGTGGATGCTGTAAGCCCAACCGATCATGCCACCCACACAGTCCCAGAGCTGGACCTAGGGCCGTCCTGAGGCACATGTTCAAGTTGACCACAAACCCCACAGTCCTGAGAGCAGAGGACAGAGTCTCCTGGGTGTCGGCGACCCGAGAGCCCCAGTAAAGATAGGCTCTGGACCTCAAAATCTACCTCATTATGATCTTGCACCTTATTGTTTACCTGCATTGCACTTTTTCTGTGACTGCTACACTTTATTTTGCCTTGTTACTTTTTCACCTTGTAGAATCTCTGCACTCTGTAATGGTTTGATCTGTCTAAACAGTGTGCATGACAAGCTTTTCACTGTATCTCAGTACATGTGACAACAGAACCCAGTTCCAGTCTATCAGATGCTCCCCATAACTGACCATGTGTATGCCAAACCCATTTCCTCTATCTGTTCTGCCCAGGTGTACTGGCACTCCAGTGCCCATGTGCTGGGCACTGCCATGGAGCAGCTCTACGGAGGCTTGCTGTGCCGTGGCCCGAACACTGAGAGCGGCTTCTTCTATGACATGTACATGGAAGGCAGGTGAGCACCACTGTCCCAATGTCCTTCTCATTAACCTCACCTCCCAGTGGTAATAGTCACAGAAACAGGCCCTTCAGCCCAGAGAGTCCATGCTGAGCCATTAATCTGCCTTGTCCCATTGACCTGCTCCCAGACCATCTATGTACCTATCCGAATTACCCTTAAGTACTGAAGTTGACCCTGCATCCACCATTTCCGCTAGCACTCTCACCATCTGAGTGAAGAAGTTCCCTTCGTGTTCCCCTTAAACATTTCAACTTTCATCCTATGACCTTTAGTAATCTCACCAACCCTGCTTGGCTCTCTGTACCCCTCATAATTTTATGTACCTCTAACAACTCCCCTCAAACTTCTACGGTTGAGGGAATAATGTCCCAACCTGTTCAGCTTTCTCTATAACTCAGGTCTTCAAGTCACGGCAACATCCCTGTAAATTTCCTCTGCGCTCTTTCAATTTTATTTACATCTTTCCTGTAGGTAGGTAACCAAAGCTGACACAATACTCCAAATTAGGCTTTTTATGCAATTTCAACATAACATCCCACCTCCTATACTCAACACATTGATTTATGAAGTCCAGTGTGCCAGAAGCGTTCTTTACGACTTATCTACCTGTGACACCACTTTCAAGGAATTATGGATTTGTACTTCCAGATCCTTCTGTTCTATAGCACTCCTCAGTGCCCTATATCTCACAGTATCAGACCTACCCTGGCTGGTCCTCCCAAAGAGCAGCATCACACACTAACCTGCATTCCACTTGGCATTTTTCAGCGCAGCTGATCCAGACCCCACTGCAACCTTTGATAGACTTCCTCGTCATGTATAGATGACAACAGACCCAGCACCCATCCCTGAGGCACACCACTAGTCACAGGCATCCAGTCAAAGAGGCAACCATCTACATCCACTCTCTAGCTTTTTCTGTGAAGCCTGTATCAAATTCAATTCACTGCCTCATCTTGAATGGCAAGCAACTGTACCTTCTTGACCAACCTCTCATGCGAGACCTTGTCAAGTGCCTCGCTAAAGTCCACGTAGACAACACCTTGCCTTCATCGACTTACTTGGTAGCTTCTTCATCAAATGCTCTAAGATTAGTTAGACAAAACTTACCATGCACAAAACCATGTTGACTATCCCTAAACAGTTCCTGTCTATCCAAATACTTGTATACCTGGTTCCTCAGAGTACCTTCCAATCATTTTCTCTTGACTGATGTCAGTTCAGTGGCCTTATAATTTCCTGGCTTATTCTTAGAGTCTTTCTTAAACAGCGGAACAACATTTGCTTTCCTCTAATCATCCAGCACCTCACCCATAGTTAAGGATGTATTAAATATTTCTGCTAGGGCTTCTGCAATTTGTACATTTGCCTTCCACAGGGTACGAGGGAACACCTTTGTCAGGCCCTGGGGATCTATCGACCCTAATTTGCCTCAAAAAAGCAAACACCACCTTCTTTCTAATCTGTATACGGTTTATGACCTCGTTGCTGCTTTGCCTCACATCTATACGCACCGCGTCCTTCTCCCGAGTAAATACAGATGCAAAAAACAGTCCTTAAGATCCCGTCCATCTCTTTGGCTCCGTGCATGGATTACCACTCTGATGTTCCAGTCATATCTCTTGCTATCCTTGGGCTCCTCCTTTGCCTTGTCTGCTCGAGCAATCTCACGTTTTCTTTTCCCCTCCTGACTTCCTCTTTAAGTGTTCTGTTGCATTTTTTATACTCAAGTACCCCATTTGTTCCTGCCCACTTATACCTGCTGTGCACCTCCTTTTTCTTAATCACCGCTTCAATATCTTTCAAAAACCAAGGCTCCCTAAATCTGTTATCCTTACCTTTTATTTTGACAGGAACATGTAAACTCTACTCTCAAGTTTTGACTTTCAAAGGCCTCCCACTTAACAAGTGCACCTTTGTCAGAAAACAGCTTCTCCCACTGCACACTTACCAGATCCTTTCTGGTACAATCAAAATTGGCCTTTGTCCAATTTAGAATCTCACCCACAAGGACCAGACCTATCCTTTTCCATAATTACCCTGGAACACATAGCATTATGATCACAAAATGCAAAGTGTTCCCCTACACAAATGTCTGTCACTTGCCCTATCTCATTTCCTAACAGGAGATCTAGTATCGTTCTGTCCCTAGTTAGGACTACTATGCACTGATTAAGGAAACTTTCCTCAACACATTTAACAAACTCTTTCCTATTCAGTCCTTTTACAGCATGGGAGCTCTAGTCAATATGTGGAAAGTTATAATCACCTACTTTCGTAACTCTATGGTTCTTGCAACAGTCTACGAGTTCTCCACAATTCATTCCTCTAAATGCTGTAGACCGTTGGTTGGTCTGTAATATAATCCCATTAATGTGATAAGTTTCTTATTCTTCAGTTCCACCCACCAGTCTGTCCTGACTGAGCATACCACGACATTTTCCCTGTCTAGTAAGGCCACCCCTCCTCCTTTAATCCCTCTCACTCTGATGTCTAAAATAGCAGAACCCCGAAATATTGAGCTGCCAGTCCTGAAACCAAGCCTTTCAATTGGCGACAGTGTCATAATTCCACATGCTAATCCATGCCCTAAGCTCATCTGCCTTTCCTATAATGCTCCTTGCATTGAAATATATGCAGCTCAGAACATGAATCCCACCATGCTCAACATTTTGATTCCTGACTTTGTATGTAAGCTTAACATTTTTCTCCACAAAGCTCCTCTATCTATTCTGGTGCTCCCAATCTGCAATTCCAGTTTAAATCCCCCCCATGGAGTACTAGCAAAATCTCCTCTCTGGTTATTAGTGTCTCTTCTAGGCAGCTCCCACCTTCACTGGAAGAGAGCCCAGAGATCCAAAAATCTGAAGCCCTCCCTCCTACACAGCTCCACAGCCATGTGATCTTCCTATGTCTGGCCTCACTAGCACGTGCAGCAATCCTGAGATCACAATCTTGGAGGTCCTGTCCTTTAACTTAACACCTGACTACCCTGAACTCACTTTGCAGGACTTCATTACCCCCTCTTCCCCCCCCCCCCCCCCATTGTTACCGGTACCAACGTGGACCATGACCCATGGCTGCTCACCCTCCCACTTAAGAATATCGTGGACTCAATCCAGAATGTCCCAGACCCAGGCACCCAGAGGTAATAAACCATCTGGGAATCTCATTCTCATTCACAGAACCTCCTTTCTGTTTCACTATTCAATAAATCCCCTCTCACTACCACCCCCCCCACCCCCCAAGCCACAGAGCCAGACTCAATGCCAGAGGCCTGACTGCTGTGGCTTTCCTCTGCTAGGTCATTCCCCCAACAGAATCTGAAGCAGTGTACTTATTATTGAGAGGAATGGCTACAGGGGTACTTTGCAATGGCTGCCTACCCCTCCTGATGGTCACTCAGTTACCTGCATCCTGCACCTTGGGAGTAACTGCCACCTTTATGTCCTGTCTTATCAACCCCTCAGCCTCTCAAGTGACCCAGAGTTCATCCAGTTCCATCACCAGCTCCTTAACACGATCTGTTAGAGACTGTAGCTAGATGCACTTCTTGCAGGTACAGTCATCAGGGACACTGGAAGTCTTCCTACATTCCCGCATCCTGCAAGAATAGCATTCCAGTGTCGTGTCTGGCACCCCCACTGCTTTAAATGTGCAATAAGCAATCACAAAAGAATAAATAATGAAAAAAATATCTACTCGCTTATTTTAAATTCTCTCTCCCATCAAGCAGTCCGGTGTCTCCTTGGTTACATCTCCATGCCTCCCATACCCAACCCAGTTTTGTCCTAGCACCCTGCCTCACTGTCTCAGTGACCCCCTCCAACCCCTACACACATGCCCGTCTCTGTAAACCTCTTCACCCCCATACCCCACTTTATCTTTGTGATCCCTCCTCTCACCCCTACTTCCCTCCCATCTCTGTGTCCCTTCCTCCCCTACACTGCTATCCCATACCTCTCCTTCCTTCCCTGTGATCCCTCTCCATCTCTGTAACCATTTCTCACCCCTATCTCCCTGATCCTCTCTGGCACCTACACCCCTCCTAGTCTCTGTACCTGTCTCTGACTCGTTGACCCCAATTTGATGGTGGCAACACTGGCAGCCGTGCCTTCCTCTGCTTTGGTTGAAAATTCACTCTCTCCCTTTCCAATGCCTTCCTCCTTGATCAAGGGCTATTTTCCCTCATCACTCTGCATTTAAGATCTGATCCAGTGAATGTTGCATCATGTGGTACAAGCTGTGGTATTTACTGTGGGTGAGGCTGCATTGGGCTGATGCACTCTCCATGGCCACCTTAGTTCAGGACCCTGAAACTGCTGCAGGCCCAATTGCAGCAGAGAAGCCTACAAGTGGTTTCTCCACTTGACTGTGGCAGCTTGCTGTGCAGAAGTCTCTGGTCCCTGCACCAGTTGTTGGTTGTTTCAGTAAGGGTCATCAGCACGTGCTGTGGTATTTCTATGGGATAGCCCATCTTTTATTTGCCTTATAAGTCACTGCTCCTCCTGCCCATGCTCCCTCTCACAAACAGGCTGATCCCCAGGAGTGACTTCGCCCAGCTGGAAAGCATCTGCCAATCGATGGTGAAGGAGAGACTCCCTTTCGAGAGGGTGGAGGTGAGGAGGGAGGACCTCCTTAAACTCTTCAAGGTATAGCCCAGGCATGGGGCTGGTGGGGGGGAAGGCAGTGGTAACAGGGCAGGGCGGGTGATCCTTGGACTTCACTAACAGATGCTTTTCCTCCTCAGTACAACAAGTTCAAGCTGCGGTTTATCGAAGAGAAAGTGACGTCGCCAATGGCTACAGTTTACAGGTAACTCTGAGTGTGCTGCATGGATAATTTATCTAACCTCTTCTGCCTATTTCAGTTCATGAAAGCCACTGGCATGCACCCTGAGGTTTAAGGGGTGAATTGACAAAACTTTTCAAAACGGTATAAAATTTTCGGTGTTACAGATAGGGTGAATGCACACTGTTTTTCTCCTAGATGTGGAGGAACAGGCACAAGTTAAGGTGAGAGGGAGAGATCCCCTCCCATAATTATTAAACACGTGCCATGCTGAACTCCCCTTGTCCCATTATTACCAATTTCTAGTCTCTCTTCCTTATCCTACTTACCCTATTTTCTTTCTTTTGTTCACTACAGCATCCTCTAGGGGTAAAACTTGAGAGTTTCAACAAACCCCACTGTGACTTACTCTCTTTACCTGATGCCAGAGGTGTCCCTGACACTCTTACTGGTCAAATCTAATCATTGATACCCATAAGTTTCTGGTTACCATGCCTAAAGTGCCGGGATCAGAGAGAAAAACTAATCTGCTCGAATTACAGTAGCGCAGATCGCAGTGTATAGAATGGGAGTGGGGCAGAATCTGGTATCGGCTACTCACCTGGAAAGACCACACAGAGCAAAAAGCAAACCTATGTTTTGGTGATCACTTCTCTTCAGGAGTTTCCCTGGGAACAGGCGGATACCGGAATCCTCCGTGGTCCGCTCCCGCACCTAAATGTGTGTTGTCAGTGGACCTCCAAGTTCTGTCGAGCAACTTTTCGCTACATCCCATAACAAGCAGCAATTAACTCAGGGTGGGCCAATCATAAGCGTGTTTATTTTGCTTGTAGCAAAGGAAGACTCACTGCACAAGAACCGGTGTTGCTCAACCGGTGAATCTCTTGTGCCTTAGCTGCTGTTACACAGTGCTCTTCAAGGTATGTCCCAGACTGTGCAGGCAGTTAGCTTCCTGCTGTGAGCCTCAACACTGGTGGCTGGGCAATACACAAGTGTTACTGCACAGTGATCAGAAATCGACTTCCATTCTCGTGCTCCTCCCTCCATAACCAGTTATTTGGTTGCAGTGAAGTTAAGTTGATGCATTCATTGTGCCTGTGGCTAGGTGGTTGTGTTAAATCCGTGGGAGAGTTGGGTTTTGGGTTTAATCACGGCACTTCTCTGCATCTTCAGTGTGTGCAGTGGCGTGGGGCATTATTCCATAGAGTTGTCACCCACTGGGCCACGTCAGAGCCGTGCAGTTATGACACAAGACATTCTCCAGATGCTAGAATTCTTGAGCGACACCCACAAAGTGCTGGAGGAACTCAGCAGGTCAGGCACCATTTGTGGAGGGCAAAAAACAAGTCTATGTTTCAGGCTGAGATCCTTCATCAATCTGGCTGTTAGTTGCTGTGAAGGAGCCGCAGAATCAGGATGAGTGCAAGCTGTCCTCATAGCCTAGGATTGAAGATCTGGGCAGCTGTTCTTTCACACCAGTGGCCTGCATACTCCTCTGAAACATCTGTGCTGTCTGTATTTAGATGGTGCTCACACACGTTCCTGACCGCGCTGGGTAGGGAGGGATCTGTTTTGAATTGTTCTCCCCCTTATCTTCACTGCTCTCCGCAGTATTGCAGCCTCCTTGTCCAGCTTGTTCCCAAGCTCCCTCCGCACCCCCAGTATAGATCCCCCGCACATGCCTGATATTACTCACCCGACATTGATTGGGGCACATTACTTCCATGCCATGAGATAAGAAAGGTTTAGAGGGACTTAGGCCTGGAGTAGATGGACACTTTGGTTGGCAAGGAGCATTTGGGCTGAAGAGCCTGTTCCCCAGCTGTATGGTCTATAACAGACCTGCCTTTGACTGCTTGCAGCTCTTCACTCCCCTTCCTCTCCAGGCTTACTATTGACCAAGCTCTGTTTGCCTGTCCTGATGTGGCTCAGAGTCAAATTATAACTGATAATCCTTCTAGGAAAATGTCTCACAGCATTGTACACACCGAGTCTAACTGTCCAGCCCACAAGCTACACACACACACACACACACACACACACACACACACACACCCCACCCCCCAACCTTTCTTGAACTGGGTGGTGGCTGGTGGGATCAATTCAGGAACCATAGACACCCCCTGCAGATGGGGAGAGATGGGAGGGTGGTTGGTGAAATGATTTGCACCTCCCACCATTTACACAGGCTCTCTGGGGACGTTTCGCAATACCATCCCAAATGCTACTTCCTGATTCAGCGGCTCACGGGGTCAGATAGGGGTGTTGCATTTCTTCAAGGAAACGTTAGGCACATCTTTGAATCCTTCTCTGTCTCTTTTTGGAATTACATAAGACATGGGACCAAACTTGGGTCATTTGACTCATTGAGTCTGCTCCACCATGGCTACTTCTTTCTTTATTCCCATTGATCCTGCCTAACCCTGTAACTCTGCACCTCCTTACCACTCGATAATCTACCAGTGTCTGCCTTAACTACATACCCAATGACATGGGCTGCACAACCCTTCATGCCAAGAATTCCAACGATTCACTACCCTCACCTCTCTTTTAAAGGGACATCCCTCGATTCTGAGGCAAGGCCCTCAGATCTTTGACTGTCCCGCCAAAGAAAGTGTCCTCTCCACATCTGTCCAGGCCTTTGAGAATCAGATAGGACTCAGTGAATGGCCCCCCTTCCCCCTCAATTCCCCCATCGTTACAAACTCCATCGAGTATGGGCCCAGAGACGCGAAATGCTCCTCAGTACCTGCTTTGTGAGTTTGGTGTTCGGAATCCAAGCAACGTAAGAGTCACTAAGGTTAAAAGCTCTCAAACCCTTATCACATAAAACACTCTTAAAATTCATAGGATCACTGACAATAATATAATTACCCTTTTGCTGAAGGTCCGAATTAACCACCTTACTCAAATGCCTCAATGCCACCACCTCATCCTTGCTACTAGTTAAATTATTCTATGTTCTGTTAATAACATTGGTAACCTCACTAGGACAACCAATATTCTTATTACTGAAACCAGTGCTGTGGATGTTGGCTTGGGAGATCACATTGATATTGGTAAAAGCCAACACCGGGGCCTGGGTCAGCGCCCTTTTCAAAGATTGGAATGACTCTTCACATCGATCATCCCATCTCTAGCCAAAAGGTTCTGCTGGGTTCCAGTATCCTCCAACGTCTTGCCTCCGGTCCCCCTTTCTTTTCTTTCCCAGCGGGGGATAGCCACACAACAGCTGAGTCAATGGGTGACACATTTGGCGTATCCTTTCACGAATCGGCGGTAATACCCACAGAACCTCAAAAATGAGCGCAGAGCGCTCACTTTCTGGGGTCTTGGCCAGGTGGTCACGGCCTCTATCTTGGTTGGATCAGTAGCCACTCCCTCTTGCGAAATGATATGGCCAATGTAGCTAACCGATGACTTGCAGAACTGGCATTTGTCCAGGGAAAGCTTCAGCCCTTCTTCATTAAGCTGGTTTAACACCTTTAACAGCCTCTCCTCATGTTCCTCCAAAGTCGATCCAAACACTATCAAATCGTCCAGGTACACCAGCACCTCCAACAGATTCATATCCCCCACAGTCCTCTCCATGAGCCTCTGGAAGGTGGCTGGGGCCCCCGATATGCCTTGGGGCATTCGTTCGAACTGAAAAAACCCCAGCAGGCAGATAAAGGTCGTCTTCTCTTTATCGCCTGCACTCATCGGGATCTGGTAATACCCACTCCTCAAGTCCAGCACACTGATCCATTTCGCTTCACTCAGGCAGGCCAACGTGTCCTCGACCCTCGGGACGGTATATTGATCAGGGACAGTTCACAGATTCAAAGTCCTGTAGTCAACACACATGCGCACCCTCCCATTCTTCTTCCGTGCCACCACTATTGGGGACGCATAAGGACTTCAGGACTCAGCTATGATTCTAGCTTCCTTCAATTGGCACAGTGCTGCCACACGTCCTCAATATCTGCTGGGGCCAGCCGCCCGGATCTCTCTTGGAACGGGGTGTCCTCCGTCACCCGGAAGGTGTAACGAGTGCTTTTGGAGCAGCCCACATCAAACTCGCCCTAAGAAAAAACAGCTTCCATCTTCAGCATCTTCTCCACTAGCCTACATTTCCACTCCGGTGACACAGGAGAATCCCCGAAGTTAAAGGCTTCAGCGGTCAGCTCCCTTCGATGCTCCAACCCCTCCCCGTTAGGGGTCCTCACTGGTGCGCTAGACATTACCGTCACCGGGAACAGATGTGCCAGTGGCATTCCCCTCTTAAAGGTGATTTCTCTTGCCGTAGTGTTCCTGACCCTGGTCTCTGCACTTTGGGCCTTACCAGCACCCCCGCCGGAAATCGTGTCTCCCCTTCAAGATTGTCCGGGGCGTCTACTAATAGGGCTTCGCCCTTCGGCACTCCTGGGAATCTGGGGGTCCCCATCATGAGTGCTACCTCCCCTGGTCGGATCACCTTGGGCCTCGCCTGCGTACACCACACCATCCCTCGTTTACACTCCGGGTCCAGCCCTTGGGAGGCAACCCCTTCTTCGAATACCGCTCGAAACACTGGATTCACCGAGAGGTTCTCCAGGAAGTGTTCCCCCCCCCCTTTCCCCTTACAAGCTCCCAGGAGCCGTCGCACAACGGGGGAGTTAGTCCCCACCAGGAGGGCAGCACCATCGGTTTCCACTGGGTCAGGACACACCAACACCAACATCTCAATAGCTTTGGACACTCCCACATCGCCCTCCGAGAACTCCAATCTCACCGATAGGTACCCATCATACGGGTAATCACCCTCGCTCACACCCCAAATCTGCAGGGCATCAAATGGGGTTACAGGCAAATGCTTTAGATATTGGTTGTAGAACGACCGGTACAATAAGGTCACCTGCGATCCCCTATCAAGAACGGCTTTTGCGTAAACTCCCTAGACACACACTAGCACAGGGTCCTACCAGCCCATTCGGAATGGAGGTGTGGGCACCCGGTGGTCCCCTGGCTGATCTCTGGGAACGTGTTCCTCCAGAGGCTCCAGTCCGTTACCTCACTGAGCTTCTCCTAAGTTTCCCGATACCTCTCCCTTCTTAGTCGCAGGGTGGGCTTACCCTCCGCGGGACTCCTTGTCTCTCACAGTCCCACCTAAAGTGTCCCTCCTCTCCACAGCTATAGCACACCCTTGGCTGCCCACAGTCCCGCCTGAAATGCCCCTCTTTCCCACAGGCTTTCACACGCTGCCCACCGCCCCTCCTCTCCCAGAACGGCTCCCGCTCCCAACCCACTGCACTGGCCGCCCCCGGGAGTGGGTACCTCCCCTGTCCTTCCTCTCCGGAGGGGGGTCCCTACTTCCCTGGGGGTTGTCAGTCCTCCACCCAGCCACCACTTCCTGTATCGCTGAGGATCACTCCCAGAGGCCCGAACCCCTTTTCCGCCCCAACGCTCTCTCTTCCTCCCGTACCTCTCTAATCAGTTGCCCGAACGATGGAGGGGGGCCTTTCCTATAAGCCTGCCGGATAGTCCATGCCACCTTGTCCTCCTCCAGAGAGCCACTGAATATCTGACTCATCCTCACGCTAGCCACATCAGGCGCCTTCTCTACCCCCTGGTGCCGCAACCCTGTAAGCATCCCCTCCATCCGAAATATGTACTCGGAGAGCTTTTCCCCTCTCCCTTGTTCCAGGCGTTGAAACTCTGCTAAAAGCAGCCAAGGTTCCCCTGACAACCCCTACGCTCCCTCCAAAACTTCTATGTATTCCTCCACTGAGGCCCCAGGCTTTTCAGCTTTCAACTCCCGGACTGTTTTGGCTGCCGAACCCTTCAAACTTCCCATCAATCGCTGCCTCTTCTCCTCCTCCGAGCCTGGCCACTCCTCTAACATCAAAAACGTATGCTCGATCCAGGTCTCATAGTCCACCTCTCCATCCGGGGTAGGCTTGGCTCCGGAGAACATCCCCAGCTTCAGCCGTGGCCTCTTGGCCACCCCCACCAGGGAGTTAAGTGCGGCTGCCAATTCCGAGGCTTCCCCCCTACCTGGGGGGCGGGGCCTAGTCACGCCTTCCCCCTCTGACCTCCCTTTACTAGCGACGGGCACCTCTCCAGGGGCCACCTCTAGCTCTAGCTCCTCCGGTGTCTCCTCATCCTCATCCTCGGAGAGAGTGTGGAGTCCCCACGGCCCCGTCTCCCCCGGAACAGTGACTGTCGCCGGCAGTTCCAACGTCATGACGTCAGCACTCATACGAACCAACACCCAGCTAGACTCCACCTCTTTACCACACCATCCAGCTACCAATTCTGCCTGCCCAATATCTTTTACCAGTCTTAACCCCCGCACTAACACATCTCCCGAAACTCGAAAATCCACTCCGCTCACTACACAGGCATACTGCACCGGTACATCTTCCAACTTGCACCAGCTAACAATCTTATCTCTGTCCATCTCCGCACTGCTGCCTGCACGATTCCACAGCCCCTGACAATCCAATCCCGGACGAGCACCTACAAATGTAACCCTTACCCAACAGGCTGGTATATGTCTAGGGGAAAAGGAGATCCAGCCACACACCACCCCCACCTCCCGTACACGCAGGTGCTGTGGGAATCAAGTTTATGCCGCGCACGCACACACAGTATCAAACTCACACCAGATACCGTTATGAAATACACTTTAAAGATTTTACTAAAACTAAAAGAGTACTAGGCAATACAGTGTATATGAAAGAAAAGAAAAAGCAAAAGGCGCCAACTTATCAGTTCAGTCAGTTTAGTGCACATCGTTGGAGCTCAGCCATCGAACCATTCGACCCCTCGTCACTTTCCTCCGACCTCCATGTCCTCGCACCTGGGTCCACCCCCGGTGGTCGACTGAGCAGTGCAGCACACGTCCACCTTAACTTGGCGTCTTCTTCCCGACTTCCCTGAAAAAACAGTGAAAACTCCCGCTCCCAACCTCACCAGACAAAATAATATTCCCCATTGGTTAACAAATGAATACAATTCCCATATCAGCAAGTCTAAAGCTAAACAACTGCCAGAGAAACACTTATCAGACAAAGAAGCATTCCTACTCTTAACAAACCAAAGAAGCCATTTTGAGTAACATACACAGGATATTGTACACTGATATCGCTCCTTCCGCAGTGACAGGGAAGACAATGGTCATTATTTTGATGTTACAGTCCGTCTGATGTGTTGCTTTTTGCTTCAAGTTCTCCAACTTAATTGGTGATTCGATTATCGAGTGCCACACCATCTTTAGCTCCGCATGTGCCTGTGTAAATGTCTCTTAAAAGCACCCCAGGCTGCGCATTTCAGGCAGCCACATTGTTTGTGTGTAAAAAAATAACAAAAAAATCTTGTCCCTCATATCTCCTTTGATATTAGACATTTCAACCCTGGGAAAAAGATCTGTCTACTCTAACTGGAGCACACTTAACTGGAGATATTACCCTGTAGAACACACCGAACCGGAGACATTACCCTGTAGAACACACCGAACCGGAGACATTACCCTGTAGAATACACTGAACCGGAGATATTACCCTGTAGAACACACTGAACCGGAGATATTACCCTGTAGAACACACTGAACCGGAGACATTACCCTGTAGAACACACTGAACCGGAGATATTACCCTGTAGAACACACTGAACCGGAGATATTACCCTGTAGAATACACTGAACCGGAGACATTACCCTGTAGAACACACTGAACCAGAGATATTACCCTGTAGAATACACTGAACCGGAGATATTACCCTGTAGAATACACCGAACCGGAGACATTACCCTGTAGAATACACTGAACCGGAGACATTACCCTGTAGAACACACCGAACCGGAGACATTACCCTGTAGAACACACCGAACCGGAGACATTACCCTGTAGAACACACTGAACCGGAGATATTACCCTGTAGAACACACCGAACCGGAGACATTACCCTGTAGAATACACTGAACCGGAGACATTACCCTGTAGAACACACCGACCCGGAGATATTACCCTGTAGAACACACCGACCCGGAGACATTACCCTGTAGAACACACCGACCCGGAGATATTACCCTGTAGAACACACCGAACCGGAGACATTACCCTGTAGAACACACCGAACCGGAGACATTACCCTGTAGAATACACTGAACCGGAGACATTACCCTGTAGAACACACCGAACCGGAGACATTACCATGTAGAACACACTGAACCGGAGACATTACCCTGTAGAACACACTGAACCGGAGACATTACCCTGTAGAACACACTGAACCAGAGATATTACCATGTAGAACACACCGAACCGGAGACATTACCCTGTAGAACACACCGAACCGGAGACATTACCCTGTAGAACACACTGAACCAGAGATATTACCCTGTAGAATACACCGAACCGGAGACATTACCCTGTAGAACACACTGAACCGGAGACATTACCCTGTAGAACACACTGAACCGGAGATATTACCCTGTAGAATACACTGAACCGGAGACATTACCCTGTAGAACACACTGAACCGGAGATATTACCCTGTAGAACACACTGAACCGGAGACATTACCCTGTAGAACACACCGAACCGGAGACATTACCCTGTAGAACACACCGAACCGGAGACATTACCCTGTAGAACACACCGAACCGGAGACATTACCCTGTAGAACACACTGAACCGGAGACATTACCCTGTAGAACACACTGAACCGGAGACATTACCCTGTAGAATACACTGAACCGGAGACATTACCCTGTAGAACACACTGAACCGGAGACATTACCCTGTAGAATACACTGAACCGGAGACATTACCCTGTAGAACACACTGAACCGGAGACATTACCCTGTAGAATACACCGAACCAGAGACATTACCATGTAGAACACACTGAACCAGAGACATTACCCTGTAGAACACACTGAACCAGAGACATTACCCTGTAGAATACACCGAACCGGAGACATTACCCTGTAGAACACACCGAACCGGAGACATTACCCTGTAGAACACACTGAACCGGAGACATTACCCTGTAGAACACACTGAACCGGAGATATTACCCTGTAGAACACACTGAACCAGAGATATTACCCTGTAGAACACACTGAACCGGAGATATTACCCTGTAGAACACACTGAACCGGAGACATTACCCTGTAGAACACACTGAACCGGAGATATTACCCTGTAGAACACACTGAACCGGAGACATTACCCTGTAGAACACACTGAACCGGAGATATTACCCTGTAGAACACACTGAACCAGAGACATTACCCTGTAGAACACACTGAACCGGAGACATTACCCTGTAGAACACACCGAACCGGAGACATTACCCTGTAGAACACACCGAACCGGAGACATTACCCTGTAGAACACACTGAACCGGTGATATTACCCTGTAGAACACACTGAACCGGTGATATTACCCTGTAGAACACACTGAACCGGAGACATTACCCTGTAGAACACACTGAACCGGAGACATTACCCTGTAGAATACACTGACCCGGTGATATTACCCTGTAGAACACACTGAACCGGAGACATTACCCTGTAGAACACACTGAACCGGAGACATTACCCTGTAGAATACACTGACCCGGTGATATTACCCTGTAGAACACACTGAACCGGAGACATTACCCTGTAGAACACACTGACCCGGTGATATTACCCTGCAGAACACACTGACCCGGTGATATTACCCTGTAGAACACACTGAACCGGAGACATTACCCTGTAGAATACACTGACCCGGAGATATTACCCTGTAGAACACACTGAACCGGAGATATTACCCTGTAGAACACACTGAACCGGAGACATTACCCTGTAGAACACACTGAACCGGAGATATTACCCTGTAGAACACACTGAACCGGAGACATTACCCTGTAGAACACACCGAACCGGAGACATTACCCTGTAGAACACACCGAACCGGAGACATTACCCTGTAGAATACACTGACCCGGTGATATTACCCTGTAGAACACACTGACCCGGTGATATTACCCTGTAGAACACACTGACCCGGAGATATTACCCTGTAGAACACACTGAACCAGAGACATTACCATGTAGAACACACTGAACCGGAGACATTACCCTGTAGAACACACTGAACCGGAGACATTACCCTGTAGAATACACTGACCCGGTGATATTACCCTGTAGAACACACTGACCCGGTGATATTACCCTGTAGAACACAGTGAACCGGAGACATTACCCTGTAGAACACAGTGAACCGGAGACATTACCATGTAGAACACACTGAACCGGAGACATTACCCTGTAGAACACACTGAACCGGAGACATTACCCTGTAGAACACACTGACCCGGAGATATTACCCCGTAGAACACACCGAACCGGAGATTTTACCCTGTAGAGTATGGAGTAGGGCAAGTAGGGAGAGGGGGAACAGAACCTTGGTCAGCACGGATGAGTTGGGCCAAAGAACCTCTTTCTGTGCTCTGTGACTGACTCTGCCCTTGGACAGTGTAGTGCAGGTTCAGGTTGCTGCCACCATGGGGTCCCAGTGAGCTGTATTGGCAGCTAAATTTCTGACCCTGGAATGGAGAGTGGAACTGCACCTACAAGAGAAAATTTGCAGATGCTAGAAATATGAGCAGCACACACAAAATTCTGGAGGAATTGAGCATTTTGTGTATGGAACTGCACCTTCTCAGCTGCACACGCTACTCTGTGTCGAGGTGGAAATATCATCTGCCCTCCTCCGCCCCACGACAGAAGCAAAAATCATCTCATCGGGTGAGCTCATCACTGGGTAATTTCTGAGTTGAGAGGATTGTTCTCTGTGGAGTAAGCCCAGGGAAAGTGATTTCATTGTAATGCATCGAATTGCTTGAACGAAGAGGTGGGAGAGGATATTTCCCTTGGCTGCAGAGTCTGGATCCAGGGCCAGAGTCTCCGGTAAGAGGCTGCCCAGTTGGGCCTGAGGCAAGGAGGAATTTTTCAGCTGGAATGTTGAGCATGTTTGGAATTCTCATCCACAGGGAGCTGTGCAATCACAGCCACAGATTCCAGGCTTGGATGGATTGATAGAGGCAATTCTGTAATCAATAATACCAAAGAACTCCCATTGCTTTGGGCAATTAGATGTGTCTCTCGAATGGTGATGCAGGCTTGAGGGGCATGTGCCTATTCTCTCCCCCTCCCTCCCCCTCTCCCCTCTCTTTCATTCCCAGGATGTGGAGACTGCTGGCCAGACTGGTGTTTGCTTTCCACTCCCTGAGATAACTGACGGATTGTTGGACTACTTCAGGAAGTAGTTAAAGGCCGACCACATTATTGGGTCAGGAGTCAAATGCAGGCCAGGCTCGGTGTTATTTCCGTCCCTGAGGAACTCAGACTGAACCAGTTTCTGTAATAACCCAGCACTTGTGTGCTCACTAACGTCCTTGCTAAAATGCATGTTTATTTAATCAACTAGATTAAATTCCTCAGCTGGTGTGCCTGAATCTGCAGTGTTCAGATCAATAGATGAGACATCTGGATCACAGGGACACAGGCCAGCAGCATAACCACATTGTTGCTTTGCTCCTATTTTTCTGTGATCACAGTTTGTTTCAGTGTGCATTAGTATCACACAGCTGTGGTAGAAGTGACACCAGATCAAGTTTATCCCACTTGGACTTCCTGGTTTTCATGTCAGATTTCCCCCACACACTCAGTCCTCTATGCTGTCAGTGTTCTATGTTCTATTAAATTAATCTTTGGGGATTATAGACCAAGATAGGCAAAATGGGACCGGCTTACATGGGCGTCTGAGTCACCATGAACTGGGTGGGCTGAAGGGCCTCTTTCCATGCAGTATGACTTTGTCATTGCGCTTTTCAAGAGGGCTGAATTTTCAGAGACATTGGAGCAACTGAAATGTGCATTTAGGGTGGGATGTTTGTACGTGTGTGTTACATACAGAAGTACTGTGTTGTACATGGTAATATGTGTGTGTGTGTGTGTGTGTTATACAGGGTAAAATTGTGTGCATTGTACTGAGTAATATTTGTGTGTGTATGTGTGTGTGTTGTTAGACAATCCTTCAGGCAGAGAGTTCTGCACATGTGGCCCTGGCCCTTTGAAGTGCAGCACGTGTTGAAGGTATTACCAGTGGTGCCCGGGCACGCAGCAGCTGAAATTCAGTGGCAACGATAGGCAAGGGGTCCGGTGTTGGAGAGGTGTTACTTTTCACCTTTCCCAGATGTCCCTGAGCTTCCTGAGTGCTGCTGGAAATGTGCACTTCTGCTGGCAAGGAGGTCCATCACAGCCCTGCTCTGCGGGTGGTGTTACTGGGTGGGTCTCGAGGAGCATCGTCACCGAGAGTGTATTAAAGTTGTTCTCATTCGTTTTGTTTCAGGTGTGGGTCGCTGGTTGATTTGTGTCGAGGACCACACATAAGGCACACCGGCCAGATCAAAGCTTTCCGTATTGAGAAGGTACCATTCCCTGTACTGTTAGTCCACTACAGCCTGATCAACAAGGCACAGGGAGCTTCACACTCAATCTGATCCCAGTAGTGTCTGATGGGGCAACGTAGAATGAAGGAATGTCCAGTGGGACAGTGTAGAGGAGCTTCAGGCTGTGTCTGACCCCGGGATGGTGCAGGGGGAGCTTCACTCTTGAGTCTGGCTCCAGGAGTATGGGGTGGCACATTGCAGAGGGAGATTCAATCTGGGTCTTATCACGGGAGTGTGTGATGGGACAGTGTAGAGGGAGCTTCACTTTGTGTCTGACCCTGGGGGTGTGTGATGAGACAGTGTGGGAGCTTTATTCTGTGTCTGATTCCGGGAGTGTGTGATGGGACGTTGTGAAGGGAGATTAATTATCTCTGACCCTGGGAATTTGTGATGGGACAGTGTACAGGGATTTTCATCCTGTGTCTGACCCCAGGAGACTGTGATGGAATGATGTAGGTGAACCTTATCCTCTGCTGACATCATGGGGTGTCTCTTACTGACAAGGTAGAGGGCGAATTGAGGATCTCTTCCCCCACCTGCAGCTCAGCAGGTGTTATCTCTATGGGCCAGAGCTGATACCTGTTGGAGAGGAGCTGAGCCATACAGCGAGGATTCTCCCAACTGGGGAGAGGAGAGCCAAACCTGTGGCTCCTTGGTCACTGGTTGGTTCAGTCAGAGTCTCCTGGTCACCCTCTCTCCCTAGAGGGGTGGATGTGGGTGCTGGGGAGTAAACTCTGAGGGGAGGTGAGGCCAAGGTTAGTTTGGAAAAGCCATCAGGAACAGGAGTATGATGGCGATCAGTGAGTTGTGGTTGTAGTGGGGGTTTGGAGAAAAGATGAGGAGATGAGCACTTGACTGGAGCAGAAGCACAATGAGGGTGTTTACTGATATCTCCTGTTGATTGGTCTGTCCATGTTTCTGCTCTGCTGTTACCACAGAGTGGGGCTGTGCATTGGGATGGGAAACCCAACATGGAGCCTCTGCACAGGATCCATGGCATATCCTTCCCGGAAAACAAAGCTCTGATCGAATGGGATCAGTTGCAGGAAGAAGCAAGGAATCGGGATCATCGGAAAATTGGAAAGGTAGGGAGACACTGTAATCAATGTGGTGGAGAGTATTTAACCATGTCCCACAGAGCAACAGCACTGAACCGTATGCACGTTATGCAACTGGCTGAGGCCGAGGGACTGATTGTTATTCAGAATGGTGTGAGCAGGTGAGGAGTCGGTAACTTTTTTACAAGATATGATGACTGAAGTAAGGACTGTGGTTTTTGTTGCAGATTTAATATTTCAGTAGTATTTGAGTTGTATTGTAAAGATATTCATTGGTTAGGCATTCTTTGGTTAAATAATTCATAACGGCATCTATATAACAGAACATGAATGACATCGTTGTGCCACCATGTCATACGTGGGTGCCTCACTTAATGTAAAAACAAAGTTGGACCTGCATCCTGGCTCACTTCCCTTCCTTTCAATTATTTTACATGTTTTGGAGTTGCAAAACATAACACTTTTATACAGGGTTTGAGGAATCACACTAGGTTAGAATAGACAGCCCCAACAGATGAAGGGTCCAAGTGTATGGTGACATTGTGAGACAGCATTATCCATGGTAACGTAAGGGGGAGGGGAAAGATTTTGAAAAAGTATTATTCATGGTAACGTCAGAGGGGGAGATTGTGAGAGACCATTATCCATGGGAATGTCGGTGGGGGGGAGAGATTGTGAGAGACCATTATCCATGGTAACGTTGGGGGGAGATTGTGAGAGTGCATTATCCATGGGAATGTCGGGGGGAGATTGTGAGAGAGCATTATCCATGGTAACGTTGGGGGGAGATTGTGAGAGACCATATTCCATGGGAATGTTGGTGGGGGAGATTGTGAGAGAGCATTATCCATGGTAACGTCGGGGGGGAGATTGTGAGATAGCATTATCCATGATAATGGTGGGGGGGGAGGATTTTGAGAAAGTATTATCCATGGTAATATCTGGGGGAGATAATGAGTCCATTATCCATGGTAGTGTTGCGGGGTGGGGGTGGGGGGAGATCACGATAGAGTATTCTCCTAGATGCTAACAAGTGTTACAGTCGGTGTGTTATCAACATCCTGGACAATGCTCTACCTTAACACAATGAAATTGTCTATATAATAGGCAAGCTTCTTATTTTTGGGGTGGGGTTGCACACCACAAAAAGAGGGCTGTATCATGTGTAATATCTGATGCACAGTTAGATAGCCTGCTCAGGTGTTTAAAAAAATGCAGCTTGAACAAAAAAGATGTGTTTTTGTCTTGATAAATTGTCACTTGCATCTTTGCATGATTTCCCTGAAGATCTAATTCTGTTGTCAGTTATAAATATTTGGAAAGTGATTGTAAGTTCTGGCAGGGTGGAGTTCCATAAATCGGGCTGCTGTAGTACACAGATTGCTGTTTGTTACAGTTTACCTGGTTTAGCAGCAAACTGACCATCACATCTTCCTCAACAAATGCAGCCAAATATTGACGCATATCCTTCACTGTTCAGAGATTTGGAACATCCCAACATCAAGAAAGCAGGGTTCTATAATAATTTCAGTGTTTGCCTAAAGTTTAATCAGGATATGCAGGTGCGATTTAGAGTCTCAATTTCATTCCCACTTGTGCAGCCAGTCACTAATATCCATACAGCAAAGTCTTAAAAACAGAAAAATATTAATGAAAATATCTGTGTGAAGTTCACTAAAACATACATGTTTACACAAAGGAAGAAAGTCATTTGTTCTACAGGGTAATATCACAGCTTCAGTGTGTTCTACAGGGTAATATCTCTGGTTCATTGTGTTCTACAGGGTAATATCTCCGGTTCAGTGTGTTCTACAGGGTAATATCTCTGGTTCAGTGTGTTTTACAGGGTAATGTCTCCGGTTCAGTGTGTTCTGCAGGGTAATGTCTCCGGTTCAGTGTGTTCTACATGGTAATGTCTCTGGTTCGGTGTATTCTACAGGGTAATATCACCGGGTCAGTGTGTTCTACAGGGTAATATCTCCGGTTCAGTGTGTTCTGCAGGGTAATGTCTCCGGTTCAGTGTGTTCTACAGGGTAATATCACAGCTTCACTGTGTTCTACAGGGTAATATCTCTGGTTCAGTGTGTTCTACAGGGTAATGGGCTACTGCACTCCAGGGTTCTGAAAGAGTAGCTGAAAAGATCTGTGGAGACATTAGTAATAATCTGTTAAATTTGGAATGGTTCTGGAGGTTTGGAAAACTGCAAATGGCACTCCACTCTTTAAGAAGGGATGTGGGCAGAAGAACGGAAATTATTGGCTAGTTAGCCTGACTTCAGTGGTTGGGAAGATGTTGGAGTGAATTGTGAAGGATGAAGTTTCAGGGTACTTGGAGGTATCTGTATCTGGAGATAGGCCAAAGTCAACATGGTTTCTTTCAGGTGAAATCTTGCCTGTTGGAATTCTTTGAGGAAATAACAGGGAGAATGGATAAAGGAAAGTCAGTGGATGTTGTTCATTTGCATTTTCAGAAGGCCTTGACAAAGCCCATGGTATTACAGGAAACATGTAGGATTGACTGGCAGGAGGCAAAGAGGGGAATGAATGGTGCTTTTTCTGGTTGGTGGCTGGTGACTAGTTGTGTTCCGTAAGGTTTGGCAGCTTTTTCCATTGGTTTGGATGAAGGAAATGATGAGTTTGTTGTCAGGGTGTCAAAGGCTTTGCAGAGAAGGCAGGAGAATGGGATTGAGATGGGTAATAACTCAACCATGATCAAATCGGAGCAGATTAATTCTGTTCCTTTGACTTATGATGATCTCTCCTTGGGTCTGCATTGTATACAAGGAAGCAGAATGAGTAGGGTGTATTACACTGGCTAACATCTGTGGTTAAAGGGGGTAAGAGCTTGCGGTGTGCTGAGCTGTTCGGAGCTCTGGGGGGCTGTGCTGATCTGAGCCGTTGCTGAATGTGCTGTTTTCTTGACAGGAGCAAGAATTGTTTTTCTTCCACGAGCTGAGTCCTGGCAGCTGTTTTTTTCTTCCCAAGGGAGCCCACATCTACAACACTCTCACTGACTTCCTCAAGGTACTGTATGTCTGACAATTCAGTGTTCACCAACGCAGAACACAGCAGGGCCTCAGGGTCCACCACGAGGCGAGAACGTTCATCCACTTCCTCCACAGAAAGCTTACATGTTTACTTCCTCTGCCCAGCACTCTGTAGAGAGTGTTCTACTCTGCATCTAACCCGGTAGTCACTGCATTGGGAGTGTGTGACAGTGTAGCATGGAGACAGCTTCACTCTCTGTCTGACCTCAGGAGTTGTGATGGGATGATGTGGAGGGGAGCTTCTTCTCTGTCTCACACCAGGAAAATGTGCCGGGACAGTGTGGAGCAGGGGTTCCCAACCTGAGGTCCATGAACCACTTGGTTAACGGTAAGGTTCCGTGGCATAAAAAAGTTTGGAAACCGCTGGTGTAGAGGGAGCTTCACTCTGTGTCTGACCCAGGGAGTGTGATGGGACTGTGTGGAAGGAGCTTCACTCTGTGTCTGACCCCAGGAGTGTGTGATGGGACAGTGTGGAGGGAGCTTCACTCTATACCTGACCCCAGGAGTGAGTGATGGGACGGTGTGGAGGGGTGTCACTCTGTACCTGACTTCTATATTGTTACTGTGTGGTTTACTTTATGCATACTGTAATTCCTTTCGCTTTTTCTTTTCCTCACAGTCCCAATTGTTTTGGGTTTTTTTTTGTTTTCAAGTAACCCCATTGAAGGCAACATAACACCTCCAGTAAAACAGTCCTGTCTCTCTGATACTCTTCAACCCCAGCAGTCTCTGCTTGTACCTTATGAGGAGCGATGTGTGTGACTTGATGTACTTTTCAGTAGGGACATTACTCAATACCTGACTTGTTATCCTTGCCTGGAAATGTGTCAATTGTGGTGTTGCGGTACTTTATAACTTAGATGAGCTATCTCTCGGAGTGTGTGGTGGGATGACATAGGGTATTTTACTCTTTAAACGTTGCACATACTCTCTTTGGGAGTGTGTGGCAGTGTAGGGGAGCTGCACTCTACCTCACACATACTCCCTCTGGGAGTGTGTGACAGTGTAGAGGGAACTTCACTCTATCTCACACATACCCTCTCTGGGAGTGTGTGACAGTGTAGGGGAGCTGCACTCTACCTCACACATACCCTCTCTGGGAGTGTGTGACAGTGTAGGGGAGCTGCACTCTGCCTCACACATACCCTCTCTGGGAGTGTGTGACAGTGCAGAGGGAACTTCACTCTATCTTACACATACTCCCTCTGGGAGTGTGTGACAGTGTAGGGGAGCTGCACTCTGCCTCACACATACTCTCTCTGGGAGTGTGTGACAGTGTAGAGGGAACTTCACTCTATCTCACACATACTCCCTCTGGGAGTGTGTGACAGTGTAGGGGAGCTGCACTCTACCTCACACATACCCTCTCTGGGAGTGTGTGACAGTGTAGAGGAGCTGCACTCTACCTCACACATACTCTCTCTGGGAGTGTGTGACAGTGTAGAGGGAACTTCACTCTATCTCACACATACTCCCTCTGGGAGTGTGTGACAGTGTAGGGGAGCTGCACTCTACCTCACACATACCCTCTCTGGGAGTGTGTGACAGTGTAGGGGAGCTGCACTCTACCTCACACATACCCTCTCTGGGAGTGTGTGACAGTGTAGGGGAGCTGCACTCTACCTCACACATACCCTCTCTGGGAGTGTGTGACAGTGTAGAGGAGCTGCACTCTACCTCACACATACCCTCGCAGGGAGTGAGTGACAGTGTAGGGGAGCTGCACTCTACCTCACACATACCCTCTCTGGGAGTGTGTGACAGTGTAGGGGAGCTGCACTCTATCTCATACGTGCTCTCTGGGAGTGTATGACAGTGTCGGGGACACCTTACTCTGTTTGTGTTTTAGATGGCTGTATTGCTGAGTCTGACCTTGTTGCTGTTTCAGAAGGAGTATCGGAGGCGAGGCTTTGTGGAGGTGGTGACTCCCAATGTGTTCAACAGAAGACTGTGGGAGCGCTCAGGCCATTGGGATCATTACAGCGAGAACATGTTCTCCTTCAAGCTGGAGAATGAGACATACGCTCTGAAGCCTATGAACTGTCCCGGGCACTGGTGAGTGTAACAGATGTGGTAAAGGCAGTTACTGTGGCTTGGTGCCTTGTTACCCTCTCTCTACTGTCCTTACTCACTGCCTCTCCTGTTTTCTCTCAATTTCTGAATGAGGATTTCAAGCTTTTATCCTGAGTAGTGACGTGTACAGTAATGTGGGCGTGACGGTCTTGTGTAAGAGCCATCTTGTGGGTGTGATGTCAGCCAAGAATTTGTTTGTCCTGTCAGAGACACAAAAGGTCACAGTGAATGTTTTCAAACAAGATATGTGTTCTCCCTGGGTTTGATAATCTGCCCAGTGTCAGTTTAATCAGTCTGGGAGTTTACTGGCGAATTTTGGCTCCTGCTGTTGTGTTCCATCTTTAATTGCACTAAAGAGGAATTAGTTCTTTAGCTGTCAAATCCTTTATTATTCCCTGACATAGTGCAAGGTTCTTTTGAGCCTTAAGTGCGCCCTTTTTCACAGCCCGTAAAGGCAGCCAACGGTGATACTAATGATCTTTTAGTCTATTCATTACTAATGTGGGTGAGTTGCCAATGAAGAAAGGGCAAGCTGGCACCCCGTGTGTCTTTCGTTCATCCCTTCTCCCTGCATTTACAAACCTGCTTTGGTCTTGGTCCACTGGGACTTTATTGCCAGCTTCTTGAACTTATTTCTGATCATCTCCCTTGCCTGTTCCAATAAACACCGCTAGCCTTCGGAGATCTCTACAGTCCACCTATACATCTCGCCCAACTCTGGCAACGCTCTCCGGGATGCCCTCTCTAAACCTCTCACTGTAGCTTTCTAAATGCTTGGCTCCCTTGACAGGGATTTTGGACAACTGCCATTAGACCTCCCCTTTGATGCTCAGTCTGTTTGGACTGGTCACTCTGCTGCCAATGGCTTTAGAGTGTAAAGAGATTACAGGTCTGAAATCTGACCGAGAAGGGATGAGGAGTCCGTGGAGAGGCAGTTGAGGGAAAAGAGCTACAGGTTTATACTTGTGGGCAAGGGTAGTGGTGGTAGGGTTCAATCTAGGCATTTTTGAAATAGATTGGGTCAAAAGAGAACGGGAATAGGCCTTTCAATCCCTCGATCCTATCCTACCAATCAGTAATAATTATGGTGGATCTGCCCCGGCATTATTTCTGCTCTGCTATTCCCCATTGACCCTGAATTTTCAGAACTTTCAAAAACATTATTTTTTCTCTTGATAAATAAGAGATTCTGCAGATCCTGGAATCCAGAGCAACATGCACAAAATGCTGGAGGAACTCTGCAGCTCAGGCAGTGTCTAAGCAGGGGAATAAATGGTTGAAGTTTCGGGCTGAGGACCTTCATCAGGACTCATTTTTTGTCTGGGTTGCTCTGCCTCCTGTTTAACTACCCCATGGCAGAGATTCCTCTGTGACATTGCTCTGCACCCCAGCTCTAAATGACCCCCCTCCTTTATCCTATAGCTATGTCCCCTCGTTCAGGATTCTCTCCCAATGTCTCAGGATTATCTCAGTGTCTGAATGATTCTGCCTGTTTCAATCAGATTGGTCGCTTATTCTAAACTCCAGAGAATCCTGATTAAATTCTTTGGACTGCTTATCATTGGACATCTCTAACAGGTTGAGTACAGTATATTAAAAGAGACTTGGGCAAGCGCAGGGATAGAAAAGGTTCAGAGAGATATGGGTCAAATGCTAGCAAATGGGATTAGTTGAGATAGACATCTTGGTCAGCATGAATGCCTTGGGCCAAGGGGCCTCTTTCCAGGCCCTATGACTCAACGAAACTAGTCCTCTCCATCCTGGAATAAGCCCAGAGAATCCTTTCAGCGTCGTCTCCAGTGCTGTTATGTCATTTGCCGAAAAGGAATCAGAACTGTGCATAGAATTTCAGATGTGCTCTTGCCAGAACCAAAGCAGGTTTGCAAATGCAGGGAGAAGGGATGAACGAAAGTCAGGCGGGGTGCCAGCTTGCGCTTTCTTCATTTCCACTCACTCAGATTAGTAATGAATGGGCTAAAAGATCATTAGAATCACCGTCAGCTGCAAATCTGTGCAGTTGTAATGGTGATACTTCATTTTTAATTGTCACCCCCTGGTTGTCTGCCTTCCTTCCCACTTGGTTTAGCTGCCCCACTGATCTTCAGTGAGAACATGGAACAGTACAGGCCCTTCAGCCCGCAATGTTATGCTGACTTTTAACCTACTCTAGGACCATTCTAACCTTTCCCTCCCACATAGCCTCCACTTCTTCAGTTTTCTTTCATTCATGTACCTATCTCTCTGTTGAATATCCCTCTTGCTAATATTGCTATATTTCTTCACTATTCTTGGTTGGTGCGGCTGTAACAAAACCAAATTTCCCTCGGGATCAATAAAGTATGCCTATCTGTCTGTTGTATCTCCCTCCAACCACCATCCACTGTGTAAAAAAAACTATCTCTGTACACCTACCCCTCCCCACCAACCCCCCCAATATCACCTTAAAATATGTTCCCTCATGTTGGCCATTTCCACCCTGGGAAAAAGTTTCTGGTTATCCATTTGATCTGTGCCTCTTATCATATATCAAGTCACTTCTTATCCTTTTTCACCTTAAAGAAAACTGCCTCATCTCACAGAAACTGTCAAAACTTTGTGAACAATAATGCCAGGACTCCTCTACAGTCTGCTCAGTACCCCCAGCCAGCCTCGTGTTTGCTGAGGCGCGAGGGGTGAGGGTTCTGCTCACTGCTCCCAGGCATGGTGGGTGGGGGGGGGGAGGCTACAGAGAGTTGGTGGAATGCTGTCACCTTCCAGTGTGCAACTCCATCCCAACTGCTCGATTGTACATGCTGAGTGTTCAGGGGAGAGGGGTGCTGAATGGTCTCCTGTGTGTTGACGATTCACTGGTTCATGCCTTGGATGTGACGACGGATCTTCCTCTCCCCAGCCTGATGTATAACCATCGCCCCCGCTCCTGGCGTGAGCTCCCGTTGCGACTGGCTGACTTTGGGGTCCTGCACCGAAACGAGTTTTCAGGGGCTCTCTCGGGTCTGGTGCGTGTCCGCCGCTTCCAGCAGGATGACGCCCACATCTTCTGTACCCTGGAGCAGGTGAGCACTGGGGTCCTGCTCTGTTCCTGTGGGCAAGAAAGCCCTTCAGCCCATCCAGACCATGCTGTCAACTACTGTTTACTCTGATCCTATTTTATTCTCACCAGCTCCTCTCAGATTCTGCCCCTCAGCCACACAACAGGGCGACAGTTAATGAGGGTCTGCGTGTGTGTGTGTGTGACATCATCCAGTGAGGGCCTGTGTGTAAGGGGCATCGGAAAGGTTTAGGACAGACACTTTTGGCAGAATGAGAGAGATCCTGCAGTGGGCCGACACCTGACTGTCCCGTAATTCACACACATGGGGAAATGGAACAAACTTCAGCTGCATTTGAAAGGCATCTGTCACAGGTTCAGTGTTACCTACAGCGCTTCAGACAATGAGATTTGTCAGAAGCACAGAGGAGACTGCAGGTCACCCTTCACCTGCTGGAAGGGGCAAGATCTGCCAGGCCATAGGTGGATCCAACTGAGGAGAGGTGATAGGTATCTGGAGGGGTGGAGGTGGGAATAGTTACAGAGGCTGGGAGGTGATGGGTGGAGGCTACAGAGGGCTGCAGATGATTGGCTGTCACAGGAGAGGAAGGTGGAGTGTGGAATCGAGTGGTTGGGGGGGAATGTGGGGAGTTGGTCATGCAGGTTTGTGTGTGTATAAGATGGGCAGACAGTAATTATAGGAGGAAAGGAAAAAGGGGATAATGGGTGGGATTGGGGAGGGATGCTATAGGAGGAGTTGATGGTGCAGGAGCAGGTGAGGGTGGTGGGGAGGGGTGCTGAGTGGGTAGGAGGTTCTGAGGGTGTTTGGAGGGTTGCTGGGTAGGGGTAGGTGCTGAGGGTTATGGTGGGTTTGAGGGGAGGGATGCTGGATGGTTGAAGGAAGGAGGTGCTGGGTGGGTGTAGGAAGAGTTGAGGGTGTTGGGGTGGTGTGGATGGGAAGGGATGCTAGGTGGTTGTAGGAGGAATTGGGGTGGGGAGGGTTGCTAGGCAGGGGTAGGAGGTGCTGTGGGTGCTAGTTGAGTTTTGGGGGAGGAGTGCTGGATGTGTGTAGGAGGTGCTGAGGGTGTTAGGGGAAGGGTGCTGAGTGGGTGTAGGAGGAGGGTGTTGGGTGGGTTTGGGGGAGGGGTGCTGAGTTGTAGGAGGAGTTGAGGGTGTTAGTGGGTTTGGGGGAGGGGTGCTGAGTGGGTGTAGTTGAGGGTTTTGGGTGGGTTTAGGGGAAGGGTGCTGAGTGGGTGTAGGAGGAGTTGAGGGTGTTGGGCTGTGGGGGGTAGGAGGAGCTGGATGTGTGTAGGAGGAGCTGAGGGTGTTGGGCTGTGGGGGGTAGGAGGAGCTGGATGTGTGTAGGAGGAGTTGAGGGTGTTGGGCTGTGGGGGGGTAGGAGGAGCTGGATGTGTGTAGGAGTTGAGGGTGTTGGGCTGTGGGGGGTAGGAGGAGCTGGATGTGTGTAGGAGGAGTTGAGGGTGTTGGGCTGTGAGGGTAGGAGGAGCTGGATGTGTGTAGGAGGAGTTGAGGGTGTTGGGCTGTGGGGAGTAGGAGGAGCTGGATGTGTGTAGGAGGAGTTGAGGGTGTTGGGCTGTAGGGGGTAGGAGGAGCTGGACGGATCAGCAAGAAAAAGAAACAAAATGGATGATGGGTGCAGGTTATGTGGAATTGGGGAGTTCAGTGTTGGTGTTGTCATTCTGTAGAATACAGGGTGCTGTTCCTCTCGTTTGTGTTTTGCCTGCCCTGGCAGTGGAAGGTGTGAGGTGGGGAGGGACAGGGTGCATGAGAACAGACAGGTCAGTGAGGGAGTGGGGAAGGGAGTTAAAGTGGTTGCAGATGTCTTTAGCACAGAGAGCAGGCTTGGCCAAACGTCCAGTGGAGAGCAGTGATGCAGTGGCATAGGGATACAGCAGCTTATTTCTACCAAATACATCAACCCTGGAATATACCTTTCCCATTCAAAACCTGCTGGCACTAAACTCTTCATTCTATTTGTAACAGGCCTTCCTCTGATTCTCCTTTGGTAACTGCACTGCAGTTAGTGTGACCTGACTTCTAATGCTGTCCATGTGGAGTTTACGTGTTCTTCTTGTGACTGGGTGGGCTTCTAGCAGTGGGGTGCTCCAGTTTCTTTCACATCCCAGTGAGGTGCTGCCTCCAGTGTAGGCACGAGTTGGTTAGAGAGAGAAGGTTTTGGGACGTAGATGAGGGGGTAGGGATTCACAAGGATCTGGAGGTGCTGCATCTGAAGTTACACTGGATGAAGCGGTCTCTTCATGGATGAAACAAACTCAACAACAGTAATTACAAATGCCCAACACATCACCAGCACCAGCCTTCATGCCATCAAGGACATGTATATTGGAAAAGGTCCATTTAACATCATGGATTCCCACTTACATTACTCATAGACTGTTTGTCCCACTCCCATCAGGGAGGAGGCTACATACCATCCATTCCAGGACCACCAGACTCAGAAACAATTGCTTTCCCCAAGGCTGATCAACACCTCCTCCCACTAACCCACCCCTCCACATCCCAATCCACCACTACTTTATCATTTCCTGAAAGTCTCCGTATGTAGACACTCCTGTGCCTAGAGTCACTATGGACATACAATCAGTATAACTGTCTTATGTATTTATATTCATTGTAGTAGTAGTAGTAGTAGTGTGGTTTTTTTGGGCTGTATCGCATCTGGAGTAACAATTATTTCATTCTCCTTTACACTTGTGTACTGGAAATGACAATAAACCATCTTGAATCTCGACGTTTCAGTTCAAGATGTTGGATCAGGGCTGAGAAGAGGGATGGCCAAGACAGGCAATGGTGAGATGGGAGCCCACAGTGATTGGTGGACTTTGGACGGGTGAGAGCTGAAAGGCGTGTTTGCCATTTAGGGAGGGGAGGGAGAGTTAGCTGGTGGATGGTGGCGGACAAATACAGAGAAGCAAAAGGAGTTGGGGGGAGTGAAGGTTGGAGGGAGATGAGCAGATCCTCCATCTGAACCTCTTTGGTTTTCTTTGCTCAAGGGGAAGTTTAATGGGTTAGATTGCTGAAGATCTGAAATCTTGATGATCAGAATGAGTTGCCAAATCCTTACAATGCCAGTTTGTAGCTGTTCGTGACTCTGTAGCAAAATATTCCTTGCAAATAAACTAGAAAACTAGTTTCCCAGGCCTACACACTGGGGAAGTTCATCCCACTCACCTGCCCATTCTCTCACCCTCAATCCCAGACCTACACACTAGGGAAATTTATCCCACTCAGCTGCACATCGCTGGAATGTGGGAGGGAACTGGAACACCCTGAGGGAAACCCAGACAGTCGCAAAAAGAGCATGCAGACTCCACACGGGCAGTGCGATGGCTGCGATTGAACCCTTGTTGCTGGCGTTGTGAGGAAGCAGCTCCACTAGTAGCTTCACTGTTCCACCTGAAAGTTCACTGTAAATTTATTATTGAAAGGCATAGATGTCACCATATACAAACCTTCAATTCATTTTCTTGCAGGCATTCACAGTAAATACAAAGAAAGACAATAGAATCAATGAAAGACCGCATCCAACAACATGGACAAACAACCATTGTGCAAGAGATAATTGTGCAAATTTAAAAAGAGAAAACAATTATAATGATAATAAATAAATAAACAATATTATTGAGAATGTGAGATAGAGTCATTGAAAGTGACTCCATAAATTGTGGGAACAGTTCAGTGTTGGGGTGAGTGAAGTTATCACTTCTGGCTCAAGGGGCTGGTGGTTGAAGAGTAATAACTGTTCTTGAGCCTGTTACTGTGGACCCTGAAGCTCCTGTACCACCTCCTGATGGTAGCAGTGAAGAGGGGATGTCCTGGGCGCTGGAGCTCCATGATGATGAACGCTGCTTTCCACGTAGATGTGCTCAGATGGTGGAAAGGGCTTAGTAAAGCTCGGTAACAATAAATTTAAGAGCAGTGCGGAAGCCAGAACTCACATCAGGAACAGGTTAATTATGCAACATGTGGTTAGGATTTGCAAAGCACTTCCTGATGGGGCAGAAGTCGACTTAACAGAGATTTTCCAAAAGGGAGATGGAACCTCCAATAAAAAGTTGAAAGGATGTCGGACATGAGTACAAAGTTAGGATTTCAGAAGATCTAGAATCAGGCTGATTGGGCCTTTAATGCTGTACCTGTTTTGCCTCATGATCGAGTTCAGGGTTCTTGTCGTATACTCTTTTATAGCAGCAGCACCTCACAGACATAAATGAATACAAACTTAAATTAACATGTACAGTCGAAGTTTCGGGCTGAGATCCTTCAGTAAGATCTTTTTTTAATCCAGTCCTGCTGAAAGGTCTTGGCCCAAAACGTTGATTGTACTCTTTTCCATAGATGCTGCTTAGCTTGCTGAGTTCTTCCAGCAATTGTGTGTAGTGCTTGGATCTCCAGCATCTGCGGATGTTTTGTTTTTAAATTAACGTGTAACTGGAACAATAAAGTAAAATAATGTTATTGCAGCGTGAGAGAGAGGAAAAGGTATTCAGTCTGAGGTTGTGTCCAGCTGTTTCAGACCCCTTTGTGAACAAGTAATGTGACAGTGGGGAAGGAGCAGTTGTTGAACCATGAGCTGTGAGTCTTCAGGCTCTTGTACCTCCTGCCTGATGGAATGGCTTGTTTCTGATCGATGGATGTCACCTTTCTGAGACGTCACCTCTTCTGGATGTTCCTCAATAGTGGGAGGAGTTATACCTGTGAGGGAACTGGCTGAAGAGGTGGGCGGTGATGAAGTTGAGGATAGCTCTTGGGATGTAACCATATTGAACTGTCTCCGTGGGGAGTTGTACCCAGGCTGCTGGCCCTTGGGGTATAACTACTTTGGGCTGTCCCTATGGGGGAGCTGAACCTGGTGGGGTGTGACCCTATTACACTGTCCCAGTGGGGGAGCTGAACATGATAGGGTGTAATCTCATTACACTGTCCCGGTGGGGGAGCTGAACGTGATAGGGTGTAATCCCATTACACTGTCCCTGTGGGGGAGCTGAACCTGGTGGGGTGTAATCCCTTTACACTGTCCCTGTGGGGGAGCTGAAACTGGAGGGGTGTAATCCTATTACACTGTCCCTGTGGGGGGAGCTGAATGTGGTGGGATGTAATCCTGTTACACTGTCCCTGTGGGGGAGCTGAACGTGGTGGGGTGTAATCCTATTACACTGTCCCTGTGGGGGAGCTGAAACTGGTGGGGTGTAATTCCATTACACTGTCCCTGTGGGAGAGCTGAAACTGGTGGGGTGTAATCCTATTACTCTGTCCCTGTGGGGGGAGCTGAATGTGGTGGGATGTAATCCTGTTACACTGTCCCTGTGGGGGAGCTGAACGTGGTGGGGTGAAATCCTATTACACTGTCTGGATGGGGGACTGAACCTGGGCTGCTGCTCCTTGGGGTGTAATCATATTGCACTGTTCCCTTGCCCACAGATCGAAGAGGAGATTAAGGGCTGTCTGGACTTCCTGCAGACTGTTTACCAGGTCTTTGGCTTCAGCTTCCGCCTCTACCTCTCAACACGGCCGGAGAAATTCCTGGGAGACGTTGCCGTCTGGGACCAGGCGGAGAAGGTATGGGAAGGGAATGTCTCCGTGCCTGGATCTGTTAGGGCAAGGTGATAGAGATGAAGTGCTGGCTTTAGTTTTCTGTCAGAAAACATTTTTTCTAGCCCTCTCTCACTGGGATTTCAATGAATGAAATACTTTTACAGAAGTGTACTCGCTCTTATAAATGATATGCACAGACACTTCATCCACCAGTAAGGTAAACAAAGACCATCTGTGCTGTTGGCCTTGTGATAAAGTTAAAGCACAGGTGAATTCAGCAGTTCTTTCTGGGGCCGTGGCTGTGGGAATTTCTATGGCTACTCCTGAGGAGAGGAACTAAAGACTTGCTCAAAGGTGGCCCTTCTGATGATGCGGCACTCCCTTGCATTTCACCCCTGAAATGACCTTGCTCCTGCAGAACTGGCCCTGATTGTGTCTTCTGGAGTGGTGTTTGTCGAATCCAATAAGACCATAAGACATAGGAGCAGAAATAGGCCATTTGACCCCTTGAGCCTACTCCACCATTCAGTCATGGGTTGATTCAAATCTTCCATTCATCCTCACTCCCTTGCCTTCTCCCTATATCCTGGCTAATCAAGAACCTATCTATCTCTGCCTTAAACACATCCAATGACTTGTCCTCCACAGCCACATGGCAACAAATTCCACAGATTTACCAGCCTCTGACTGAAATAATATCTTTGCATCTCTGTTCTAAATGGACATCCTTCAATCCTGAAGTTGTGCCCTCTTGTCCTAGACTCCCCTACCATGGGAAATAACCTTGCCATGCCTAATCTGTTCAGACATTTTAACGTTTGGAATGTTTCTATAAGATCCCCCCTCATTCTCTTGAACTCCAGGGAACATAGCCCAAGAGCTGCCAGGATTTCCTCATGCGGCTTTCATTCCTGGAATCATTTTCATGAATCTTCTCTGGACCCTCTCCAATGTCAGTATATCCTTTCTAAAATAACGAGCGCAAAACTGCACACAATACTCCCAAGTGTGGTCTCACGAGTGCCTTATAGAGCCTCAACATTACATATCTGCTCTTATATTCTTAACTTGTAGAAATGAATACCAACATTGCTTTCACCTTCTTCACCACCGACTCAGGAGGTTAACCTTTAGGGTGTCCTGCACAAGGACTCTCAAATCCCTTTGCATCTCTGCATTTTGAATTCACTCCCCTTTTAAATAATAGTCTGCCCATTTATTTCTTCCACCAAAGTACATGACCATACACTTTTCAACATTGTATTTCATTTGCCACTTCTTTGCCCATTCCCCTAAACTATCTTAAGTCTCTCTATTTCCTCAACACTACCCACTCCTCCACCTACCTTTATATAATCGGCAAACTTAGCCACAAATCCATTAATCCCATAGTCCAAATCATTGACATATATTGTAAAAAGCAATGGTCCCAACACCAACCCCTGTGAAACTCCACTGGTAACGGCAGCCAGCCAGAATAGGCTCCCTTTATTCCCACTTTCTGTTTTCTGCCGATCAGCCAGTGCTTCACCCGTGCTAGTAACTTCCCTGTAATTCCATGGGCTCTTATCTTGCTAAGCATCCTCATGGGCAGCACTTCGTCAAAGGCCTGAAAATCTAAGTACATCACATCTACTGCATCTCCTTTGCCTACCCTCCTTGTAATTTCCTCAAAAACTTGCAGTAGGTTTGTCTTGTCAATAATGACCAGACACCTGTGCAAGAGAGTTTTTAATGTGTAAAATGCCATTGCACTGGGGCCACTTTCTCGACTTCAGAAGCTCGGGTTCAGTGATGTAGTCTTCACAAACTGGGGAGTTCCTTGGTTGCAGACCTTGACTACTTCTGTGCCTTGTCATGCTCTTTGCTCACCATGAAGCATTGCAGAGCCACCTTCCTGGCCATTGGATCTCACTGTAAATCTCATCTGACCAGTACGCCAGAGCTGACTTTTCTGCATGCTAGGATGGGCACTTCCCAATCTCACTGGGGTATGAGGTGGGCTGCTGCCCTCACCTGGTTTCGCCCACGTGTTGAAGCGGTGTACTGGGATGTGGTTGCTGGCACATGCAAATATCTACCTGGAAGCACAGGTGAGAGCTGAGTGAGGGAGCTGCCCCAGTAAACATGAACCAACCCAGTTCAGAGGCAAGCAGCGCAGTCCAACTTGTTGCAGCTTGCACCCAGACCAGGGTTGGAATCAGTCAGAGAGTCATAGAACACTGCAGCACAGAAACAGGCCCTTTGGCCCATCTAGTTTGTGCCGAACCTTTAATATTCCTGGTCCCTTTGGCCTGTACCTGGACCATAGCCCTCCAAACCTCTCCCATCCATGCTTCTCTTAATCATTGAAATTGTGCTTGCATGCACCACTTGTCAGCTCATTCCATACTCTCACCCACCCTTTGAGTGATGAAGTACCCCCTTATGTTCCCTTTAAACTGTTGTCCTTGCCTTTTATTCTGGCAGGAACATTCAAACGCTCTACTCTCAAAATTTCACTTTTGCAAGGCCTCCCACTTACCATGTGCACCTTTGCTAGAAAACAACCTGTTCCATTCCACATTTGCTAGGTCCTTTCTGATCTATCAAAATTGGCCTTTCTCCAATTTAGAATCTCAGCCCAAGGATCAGATCTATCCTTTTCCATAATTACCTCGAAACTAATAGCACTGTGATCGCTAAAGTGTTCCCCTATACAAACTTTTGTCACCTGCCCTGTCTCTTTCCCTAATAAGAGATCTAGTATCATTCTCTTTTTAGTTGTGATTCCTATGTACTGATTAAGAAAATGTTCCTGAACACACTTAACAATCTTTTTCCAATTCAGCCGTTGTATAGTATGGGAATCCCAGTCAATATGTGGAAAGTTAAAATCACCTACCATCACAACCTTGTGTTTCTTGCAACCGTCTGCAATCTGTCTGCAAATTTGTTCCTCCAAATACTGTGGACTGTTGGGTGGTATATAACGTTATCACATTAATGTTATCATACCTTTCTTATTTCTCAGTTCTACCCATAAAGCCTCACTGGACAAGCTCTCTGGTCTGTCCTGACTGAGCTCTGTTGTGACGTTTTCCCTGAATATTAATGCCACCCCTCACTATTCAATACTTCCTGCTCTATTAAGTCTAAAACAAGGAACCACGGTATATTGAGTTCCAGTCCTGCCTCTCCTGCAACCAAGTCTCACTAATGGCTGCAATATAATTCTATGTGCTGATCCATGCCCTAAGCCATCCACTTTCCTACAATTTGCATTGAAATATACACAGCTCAGAACTTTAGTCCCACTGTGCTCGACCTTTTGAATCCTGACTTATTATGTGGAGTGAGCAACATCTTTCCACAGCCACCCCACTATTTGTTCTTGTGCTCTGGTTTTCAACTCCAGTTTAAACCCACCCTCTTCTCCCTCCTCCACCCCCCAATGCAGCACTAGCAAAGCTTCCTGTTAGGATATTAGTTCCCATTCTACTTAGGTGCAAACCATCTCTTCTGCCCCTAAGGAGAGCCTGAAAATCCAAAAATCTGAAATTCTTCCTCCTGCACTAACTCATTAGCCATGTGTTGAACTGGATGATCTTCCTCCTTCTGGCCTCACTACTACATGGCACATGGAACATTTCTGAGATCACAACCCTAGAGGTTCTGCCCTTTAACTTTGCACCTAACTTCCTAAATTTACTTTGCAAGACCTCATTACCCTTTCTACCTGTCATGGGTACCATCTTGGACCACAACCTTTGGCTGCTCACCCTCCCACTTAAGGATGTTGTAGACTTTATCTGAGATGTCCCAGTCCTTGGCTTCTGGGAGATAACAAACCATCCAGAAATCTTGTTCTTGTTTGCAGAACCTCCTTTCTGCTTCCCAAATCAGCGAATCATCTATCACTACAGCTCGCCTCTTCTTCCCCACCCCCACCCCTTCCCTTCTGAGCGACAGAGCCAGACTCTGTGCCAGAGACCTGACCGCAGCGGCTTTCCCCCAACGATATCCAAAGCAGTATACCTGTTGTTGAGAGGGGTGCTTTGCACTGGCTGCCTATCCCTTTTCCCCCTCCTGATAGTCAATCAGTTACTCAAGTGAAGTGCTCTGCCTCCCTTTATGTCTGTCAACCCCTCAGCCTCTCGAATGATCTGGAGTACATCCAGTTCCATCACCAGCTCCTTATCACGATCTGTTAGAAGCTGTAGCTAGATACACTTCTTGCAGGTACAGTCATCAGGGACACTGGAAGTCTCCCTACATTCCTGCATGCTGCAAGAGTAGCATACCAGTGTCGTATCTGGCACCCCCACTGCTTTAAATGTGCAATAAGCAATCACAAAAGAATAACTAATGAAAAATAACTGTATATTGCCTACAGCCTCTGAGTCCTCAATGAGCCAAAGCCTCAACTCCCCACTCCAACAATAACCACTCCCACAATGGCTGCTCCACTTAAACCTAATTTCTTTTTATTGGTCCTTACCCAATGCCTAATTATGTGCAATCCAATGTTTCCTCGGAACTGTGGTGCGGAATATGTGCCAAATGCTTCCACTTGCTTCTTTTAAACTCTCCCTCCCTCCAAGCAGTCTGATGTCTCTTTGAGACTGTTTCACAAAAAACTGTGAATCGCTGAGGCAGGGATAAATTTTGGGATGGGCAGGGGTCAGAGTTAGTCTAGCAATTGGCTAGAGTCGGAATTAGGCTGGGGATGGAGCAATGAGCCCGATGTAAGGCCTTTAATGCTCAGTAGCACCCATCCATTGTTTGGTGGAGTTGTGGAATATAATGGGGGCCTGGGCTGTAAGAGGGGTCTGATCAGAACCCATTCCACCCCCACCCCTATGCTGGTGGTGTGCTGCTTTCTCAGCTTGTCCCATGGAAGGTTAGTGCTGATTGAAACTCTACACAACAGGACAGGCTTCCTTTATTGGGGTTGGGGATAGGGGGATATTGGGGTTTGCTAGCTCAAAGTTCAAAGTAAATTCCTTATCAAGATCCACATATGTCATCATATACTACCTTGAGATTCATTTTACTGCAGGCATTTATGTGAAAAAAAACAATTGAATTTATGAAGAGGCATTTGATAAGGTACCCCATACAAGGCTTATTGAGAAAGTAAGGAGGCATGGGATCCAAGGGGATATTGCTTTGTGGATCCAGAATTGGCTTGCCCACAGAAGGCAAAGAGTGGTTGTAGCTGGGTAATATTCTGCTTGGAGGTCGGTGACCAGTGGTGTGCCTCATTGATCTGTTCTGGGAACCCTTCATAATTTTTATAAATGACCTGGATGAGGAAGTGGAGGGATGGGTTAGTAAATTTGCTGATAACACTAAGTGGATAGTGTGGAGGGTTGTCAGAGGTTACAGCGGGACATCAATAGGATGCAGATCTGGGCTGAGAAGTGGTAGATGGACTTCAACCCAAATAAGTATGAAGTGGTTCATTTTTGTAGGTAAAATTTGAAGACAGGATATAATATTAATGTTAAGACTCTTGGCAGTGTGGAGGATGAGCTGCTGCACAGTTTGACAGTGTTGTGAAGAAGGCATATGGTGTGTTGGCATTCATCAATCATGGGATCAAGTTCAAGAGCCATGAGGTAATGTTACAGCTATATAAGACCTTGGTCAAACCCCACTTGGAGTATTGTGTTCAATTCTGGTCACCTCACTACAGGAAGGTTGTGGAAGCTATAGAAAGGGTGCAGAGGAGATTTACAAGGATGTTTCCTGGATTGGGGAGCATGCCTTATGAGAATAGGTTGAGTGAACTCAGCCCTTTCTCCTTGCAGCGACAGAGGATGAGAGGTGACCTGATAGAGGTGTATAATAAGATGATGAGAGGCATTGATCGTGTGGATAGTCAGAGGCTTTTTCCCAGGGCTGAAATGGCTAACACGAGAGGGCACCATTTTAAGGTGCTTGCAAGTAGGTACAGAGGAGCTGTCAAGGGTAAGTTTTTTATGCAGAGAGTGGTGAGTGCGTGGAATGGGCTGCCAGCGACGCTGGTAGAGGCAGATACGATAGGGTCTTTTAAGAGTCTCCTGGGTAGGCACATGGAGCTTGGTAAAATAGAGGGTTATGGATAACTCTAGGTAATTTCTAAATAAGTACATGTTTGGCACAGCATTGTGGGCCAAAGGGTCTGTATTGTGCTGTAGGTTGTCTATGTTTCTTTTCTTTTTTTTTCAATTCTTTTATTGATTTTCATATATACATATAAAAAAAACATAACATAATAATGAGTAAATTATGAATACAATAGACTTGAAATCACGTTGGTAATAAGATAACAATATCCTATTAAACATCAGCAGAAAAAAAATACCTTAATCAATCAAGTCCATATGATTATATATGAAAAAAAACAAAAATAACCATTAAAAGAAAAAAAAATTTGAAAATATGTGAAAAAAGTATATATTAAGAAAAATAAAACACTAAACTAAACTAACATGGGCAATAATAATAGTTTACAAGTATATGATAGTGTCAACAAACTCCAGAACTCCATACCTGAACATGAATAAGCAGAAAGAAGGTCTGGAAAAGGCCAAATTAATTCATATGAAAATGTCGAATAAACGGTCTCCAAGTTTCTTCAAATTTAATTGATGAGTCAAAAATAGTGCTTCTAATTTTTTCCAGGCTCAGATAAGAAATAGTTTGAGAAAGCCACTGAAACGTGGTAGGAGGATTTACTTCTTTCCAATTTTGTAATATAGACCTTCTGGCCATTAATGTTACAAAAGCAATCATTCGTCTGATTGAAGGGGAAAACTGATTACCATCTTCATTTGGTATGCCAAAAATTGCAGTAATAAAATGAGGTTGTAAATCTATATTCCAAATTGAGGAAATAGTAGTAAATATGTCCTTCCAGTAATTATGTAAAGTGGGACATGACCAAAACATATGGGTCAATGAGGCCACTTCTGAATGACATCTGTCACATTGAGGGTTAATATGAGAATAGAATCGAGCAAGTTTATCTTTAGACATATGAGCTCTATGTACAATTTTAAATTGTATTAAAGCATGTTTAGCACATATAGAAGAATTAACCATTTGCAAAATTTTTTTCCATTTATCTGTTGATATATTATATCGAAGTTCTTTTTCCCATTCTTGTTTAATTCTAACTGATATTTCTGGTTGTATCTTCATAATCATATTATAAATAAAAGCTACTAATCCCTTCTGACAAGGGTTTAAGGTAAAAATCAAATCTGTAAAGTCCACCAAAGTTGAATTAGGAAAAGATGGTAAAACTTTATGTAAGAAATTTCTAATTTGTAAATATCTGAAAAAATTAGATTTAGGTAATTCAAATTTGTTGGAAAGTTGGTCAAATGACATCAAGGTATCTTAAAAAAAGAGATCACGAAAACATTTTATACCTTTCTTTTTCCATATGTTAAAAGCTTGATCTGTCCAAGAGGGTTTGAAAAAGAAATTAAGTAAGATAGGGCTATCAAGAACAAAGTTTTTCAAAGTAAAAAACTTACGAAATTGAAACCAAATTCGTAATGTATGTTTAATAACAGGATTAGATATTTGTTTATTAAATATAACTAAATCAGCAGGAAGACAAGAACCAAGAACAGAGAATAGAGAATATCCCTTTACCTCATTACATTCCAAATTTACCCACTGTGGGCACAATGGTGAATCCAAATCTAGTTTCCAATACATTAAATTACGAATATTATTTGCCCAATAATAAAATCTAAAGTTAGGTAAAGCTAAACCACCATCTTTTTTAGATTTTTGTAATTGCATTTTACTTAACCTAGGGTTTTTATTTTGCCACACAAATGAGGAAATTTTTGAATCAATGTTATCAAAAAAAAGATTTAGAAATAAAAACTGGTAAGGCTTGAAATAAGTATAAAAATTTCGGTAAAATCATCATTTTAATAGCATTAATCCGACCAATTAATGATAAAAACAAAGGAGACCATCTTGTAGTAAGTTGATGAATTTGATGAAGCATAGGTAAAAAATTCAGTCTAAATAAATCTTTATATTTCTTGGTAATTTTTATACCTAAATAGGTAAGGTTATCAGTAACAACTTTAAATGGTATCCTATCACTCAATAAAGTTTGTGCATTTAAAGGATATAATTCACTCTTATCTAAATTTAGTTTATAACCAGAAAAAGTACCAAATTGAACCAACAAGGATAAAATAGCGGGAATAGACCTATCAGGGTCAGAAATATATAACAGCAAATCATCAGCATAAAGTGATAATTTGTATAACTTCTCATTACGGGTAATACCAAAAATATTAGGAGATTCACGAATAGCAATAGCTAAAGGTTCTAATGCAATATTAAATAATAAAGGACTTAAGGGACAGCCTTGTCTCGTACCACGAGATAATTGAAAAAAAGAGGATCTATAGTTATTTGTAAGAACAGAAGCAACAGGTTTATGATATATTAATTTAATCCATGATATAAAGTTAGGACTAAAATTAAAATTTCTCAATGTATTAAATAAATATATCCATTCAACTCTATCAAAAGCTTTTTCAGCATCTAATGAAATAACACATTCTGGGATTGTGGGTGGTGAAGTATGAATTATATTAATCAATTTTCTAACATTAAAAAAGGAATACCGATTCCTCATAAAACCAGTTTGATCTTCTGAAATAATCTGTGATAGTACTTTTTCTAATCTAATGGCTAAAATTTTTGTAAGAATCTTAGAATCTACATTTAATAGTGATATAGGGCGATAAGGTGTACATAAAGTAGGATCTTTATCTTTTTTAAGAATTAGAGAGATATTAGCTTCATAAAAAGATTGAGGTAATCTCTTCTTAGCAAACGCATCATTAAAAATTTCACATAACCAAGGAGAGAGCAAAGAAGAAAAAGTTTTAAAAAATTCTACTATATAACCATCAGGACCAGGAGCTTTCCCTGAATTCATTGATGAGATAGCCTCTCCTATTTCCACCATAGAGATAGGGGCATCTAACAGGCTATGGTCTTCATCAATCAGTTTAGGAATATTCAAATTGTTAAAAAAATTATCTATCATGGACTGGTCACCATCAAATTCTGATTGATATAGAGATTTATAAAAATCTTGAAAAGTATTATTAATTTCTTTATGATCAGTAGTTAAATTACCGTCTTGATGGCGAATTTTAATAATTTGTCGCTTAGTCGAAATAGCTTTTAATTGATTAGCTAACAGTTTGCCAGTTCGATCACTGTGAATATAGAATTGAGCCCTGGTCCTAATTAATTGATTTTCAATTGAAGAAGATAATAGTAAACTATGTTCCATTTGAAGCTCAACTCTCTTCTTATAAAGTTCTTTGGTAGGAGTCACGGAATAAATCTTATCAATTTCCTTGATTTTATCCACTAATAAAGCAATATCTAAATATCTTTGTTTTCTTTTACCAACAGAATATGAGATAATTTGTCCACGGATAAAAGCCTTAAAAGAGTCCCAAAGTATTCCTCTGTCGATTTCTTCAGTACAGTTTGTTGAGAAAAACAAGTCAATTTGCTGTTTTATATAGGTGATAAATTCTGGGTCTTGAAGCAAAGTAGCGTTAAGCCTCCAAGATCTGATATTATTGGAATAGTCCGAAATCTTAATAGATAACTTCAAAGGTGCATGATCCGAAATAGTAATAGAATCATATTTACAATCAATAACATCCGTTAATAACCGATGATCAATAAGAAAATAGTGTCTATGTTTGTATGAAAAGATCTACCTAAACAAAGACTGATATACAACCTGTACGGGTCCTGAAGTTCCTATACCTCCTCCCTGGCGACAGTGAGAAAGGAGATGGTCCTTGATGCTTTCTTGTCAAATGCTTCGTGTAAATTTGCTCAATAATGGGGAGGGCTTCCCCTGCATCCATCCCTTTCTGTACATTTCTTTTCCTGGGTGTTGTTTTTTTTTTGATACAACTAGTCAGGATACTCTCCACTGTTTATCTATAGAAGTTTGTTTAGAAATTACTTGCACCGGGCCGTTCTGTAGCTGATCAACCAATGCAATGGCCATCGCCCTGATACCCCCACTAATACTGAGCTGGTTCCCCCCCCACAGCAGCTGGAGAGGAGTCTACAAGACTTTGGCCTGCCCTGGGAACGGAACCCAGGAGATGGAGCCTTCTACGGCCCCAAGGTGAGTGCAGAGTCTTCCCAGTGTTGGCCCAACAGAGCTGTCAGTCAGGAGGGATGAATTATCAGGGAACAAAATAGACAAGGCTGAGCAGTGAACACAGAGCTGAGCCCAACTCTTGCAGCCCTCCCACCCTGAGCCTCCAGCTGTGGGAGATGGCAGAGCCATCGGTGTGAGGCCGGAGGGAGAACCCATTGGGGTGTAGAGCAGACTCACCTGAGCAGTGAACACAGAGTTGAGAGACGATTGTGGAATGAGTGTGCGAACATGTGCATCGGCCACTTCTTCGTGCTTACATTGTCAAGGCAGATCAGGCTATGAGTGCTAACCAGGGACATGAGATTCTGCAGATGCTGGAAATCCAGAGTCGCATGAACAAAATGTTTGAGGGACTCAGCAGGTCAGGCAGCATCTATGGAGGGGAATAAAGAATCCTGATGGATGGTCGGGGCAAAATGTTGACTGTTTATTCCCCTCCATGGATGCTGTCTGACCTACTGAGTTCCTCCAGCACTTTGTGCATGTTACTGAAGGGCTGAAGTGAATTGGTATAAAGCAGTACCGATGATGGGCTTGTGTGGTGGGTTGAAAGGGTCGATATGACCATACAGAAGCAAAAGCAGGTCCATGATGGGTCCTGTTAGTGCCATTTCCCTCCATCAAACAGGCCCATCAAACCTCCTTTCTCTGCCATTAACCCAGGGATAATTAACCTGCCAGCACACTGGGAGGGAACTGGTCAAGAGCCATGCCATCACAAGGAGAGTGTGCAGACTCCACAGGGGCAGGATTGAACCTGGGATCTGGGAGCTGTGGTGCAGTGGTTGAACTGTGGTTTTGTTCTATAACTTGTGCTCTTGCTGATGAACGAAGGTGTCCATCTCAGACCTTACCATTATGATTTTAGATTGATATCCAGATTAAGGATGCAATTGGTCGCAATCACCAGTGTGCTACTATCCAGCTGGACTTCCAGCTCCCAATGAGGTTTGACCTGAGCTACATCGGGTGAGTGTGTCCACTTGCAAGTCCAGGAAATGTGGCCGTCTACTTAACAGAACCGACAAAAAAAATACTACTCAAGAAATTATTTTTCAGCATTTTTCTCCCTCTCCCTGTAAATACATCACTCTTTTGGATTCAATCACTTACTCCCTCAGTACTGAGTTCGCTCCCGACCCCTCTCATTCTCATACTCAGATTAGATCGCACAGTTTTGATCACTGTATAACCCTAGGTTAGACAATACTGGGAGCACTGCACACGAGTTTTGTTTTGTATATCCTTTGGTTTGAATATACTGTGAGTACTTTGTGTGGTCTGTTATCAATGTCTCATCAGAACACTGTGTAATGTCCTATTCTCAATATTGCTCGGTTAGATCATATCCCCAGTTTACACCATGCTGGGAACACATTGTCAGCTCTGCTTTCTATATTCCATAGTTAGTCCACACTGGGAGCACCATGCATGGTTCTGGTCTCCGTATTGCGACGTTAGATCACACTGGAGGACTGCATGCTGTTCTAGTCCCTATCTGCCTTGGTTAGAGTACACTGTTAGTATCTACAGTGTCGGTATGCACATCCAGTGGTTTGACCAAACTGGGCACATATTCGCCCTGTTGGTCTCTGTATCCCTTGGTTAGACCACATCACAAGTAATGGGGTCACGGATTTCTGGGAAGATATTTGCCTGTCAATTGACATTTAATAAATGTAACAATCAGAAAGTGTTGTGAAATTTTCTGGTTTGTGGTAGCAATACATATAGATTGCTATAAGTCACAAAACTAATTAAATAATGCAAATGGCGGTTAATTTGGGAGCATGCTGGGTGTTACAGTGCTGATTGGATCAGTTTCACTTCTCTCAGGAACTGAGCAGGGCAATTGAATATGATTTTGTTGATTTCTATTGTTAACTTTTTCTGAACTTGCATGGGAGTTACATCCAGGAACTTGTGGGAGACCAAGTTCAGAGCCTTGATTTGAAAGCTTGCTCATCATTTACCCATTGTAGGAGAGATAGCAGCAATGCAGAGAGACCTGTGATGATTCACCGTGCTATCCTTGGGTCGGTGGAGCGGATGATCGCAATCCTGACAGAGAATTATGCGGGAAAGTGGTAAGTTACTCTGGTTGCGGATTGAATGGGCAAATTTTCAGTTAAGTTCAGTTTTTTGTTTAACTCGAGTTGGGACATCAGAAGCAAACTGCACTGCTGTGTTGGCTGAAACAAAGGTGGTGACGAAGCAACATACAGGTAGGAGATTGAAAATAATCTCCACAGCAACAACCTTTCACTTAATGTAAGCAAGACCAAGGAGATGATTATTGACTTCAGGAGGAGGAAACTGGAGGTCCAGGAGCCAGTCCTCATCAGAGATCAGAGGTGGCACCCTAAGTTCTTCAGTGTTTTCATTTCTGAGGATTTGGCCTGGGTCCGGCATGTAGGTGCCATTGCGAGGAAAATACAACAATGCCTCTACTTTCTAAGAAGTCTTGGCACGTCATCTAAAACTTTGACGTGTGGTGAGGAGTAATAAATTGGTTGTATCATGGCCAAGCATGGAAACAAAAATGTCCTTGAAGGAAAAGACTCTCAAAAAAAGTAGTGGATATGGCCCAGTCCATCACGAGTAAAGCCCTCCCCACCGTAGAGCACATCTACATGAAGTCCTGTCATAGGAAAATAGCCTCCATCATTAGGGACCCCTATCATCCAGGCCGTGCTCTCTTCTCGCTTCTGCCAGAAGGCACAGGGGTCTCAGGACCCACACCACCAAGTTTGTGAACAGTTATTACTCCTTGACCATTAGGCTCTTGAACCTGAGGGGATAACCACTCAACCTCACTGAACTGTGAACTCTTTCATGACTCTTCACCTCATATTTATTGCTTAGTTATTTTTAATTATTATTGTTTTTCTTTCTTTTTGTAGTTTGTTTTGCTCTTTGGTTGCTTGTTCTGTTGGGTGCAGCCATTCATTGTGCTTCTTGTATTTACTGTGAGTGCTTGCAAGAAAATGAATCTCGGGCTTTGTATATGGTGAGATACTACTTTGATAATAAACTTACTTTGGACGTTTGTAGAACCTTGTGAGAGTCATTGTTGACGTACCAAATCTCCTCAAACAGAGGTCAAAGTATATTTATTATCTAGATTTATACATGCAGTATGCAACCTTTAGAATTGTCTTTGTGCAGGCAGTCACAAAACAAAGAAACATCATAGAACCCATTTTAAAAAAGCCCCCAGGTAACAAGACCATCAGATGTGTGAAAAACAAATCATGCAAGTAGCAGAAATAATATGCAAACCTTAAACATCAGATCGATAGAGTCCCCAAGAGTCATTTCACAGCCACAATCTGCCAAGGAAAGTAAAGTCAGTCCGGGAACTCATGTCTGCAGCCGTAGAACAGTCAGTTCAGCGCTGTGTCAATGCCTGCAGACCTCGATCGAATTGCGCAAATAGTAAAGCACTGAGGACGTTAAACATCAAACCATAGTTGAAAGTGAGTGCACAGCCACGAGCTGCTGAGGTGATCAAACCCCAGCATAGGACCCAAGACCTTCTACCGGCAGCAGCGAGGAGCCAGACGGCACTAAACTCTCTCAGCCTCGGCACTTTAATCAGCACAGAGTAAAGGAGTCAACCACAGATTCGTTTTTCCCCCAGTGATGGCCCCAGCTCCACTTCGCACTGAATTTCCCAGGCAGAAGTGCCAAATCGTTCAGTTGGCCTGATAATACATTCTTAAAAGCGGAATTACGGGCTGCAATCAATCCCAGTTCAGAAAAAGATGATTAATATTTAGAAGAAGAGTATCCAATTGTTCTGTAAATTATCTGCAAGACGTCGCTGGTCACTGGTGCCATCTTGTTGGAAGTTCCTAATGAAGTATAGGTGCAGATGTGCCTTCTTTGTAATTGCACCAATATGTTGGGCCCAGGATAGACCTTCAGAGATGCTGATACCCTGCATCTTGAAACTGCTCACCCTTTCCGTTGCTGATACCACAGTGAGGACTAGTGTGTGTTCTCCCGACTTCCGCTTCATGAAGTCCACAATCAATTCCCTGGGTACTACTTGATTCTGAATGTTCCCTTTGCTTTAGGGAACTTTAGCTGCTTCCAAGGGCAGGGTTAGTTTTTGATATTAATAGATTGTAACCCCTGGAAATGGAGCCTATGTTCCTGTGTCTCTGTGTTGCAGGCCACTCTGGCTATCACCCTCGCAGATCATGGTGATTCCCGTTGGCAACAGCACTGAAGATTACGCACGCCAGGTATGTTGCTAGTGCTTGCCCTTGCTTTCTGCTGTCCAAGGTGTAAAGATGCCTCTGTTTAGAGCCTGTGTAGACTTATAGTGTTGTACAGTACGTCAGCAGGCCTCAACTTGGCATACTGACCGAAATGTCTACTCGAGCTGGTCCTGTTTACCAGGGTTTGACCCATATCTCTAAACCCTTCCAATCCATGGACCTCCCAAATACCTTCTGGATGTTGGTGTTTCCTCTGGAAGATCGTTCCATATACCCACTGAAGTTCCATTTTAAATCTTTCTCCTCTCATTTTAAACCTATTCTCCCACCTGGGGAAAAGGCTGTGATCATCCATTGCATTTGTGCCCCTCATGATTTTATAAACCTCAGTCAGGTCACTCTCAGCCTCCTCTCCAGGGAATACTGTCCCGGCCTGTCCAGTCTCTCCTTATAACTCAATTCCTCAGGTCCCAGTCACGTCTGGTTGGATATTTCCTGCATCTTCTCCATCTTAAAAACATCCTTCCTGCAGCTGGGTGACCAGAACTGGGCATGATACTCAAAGTGTGGTTTCAGAGACTTGTGTATATCTCTGGTCCAATGGACCTTGCACAAACTACACTTGGAGGACCACATTGGTGTTTAGGGTAGAGCCATGTTTCATAGATCTAAAGGCCCAGCTTTGACTATGACCACACCACACCACCCCACACAGTGCAACCTGTGTGGAGTTTGCACGTTCTCCTTGAGTTTGTGATACCCTCTTCCCCTCCCCACTTCACCAGGTGCTCGTGTTTTCTCCCACATCCTAACAATATGCGGTTGGGTTGGTTAATGAGGTGTGTATGTACTTATGCCCATCACTCCTACTGGCCTCCAACAGCAACTTGCCGGAGTCATCTGTCACTCGTACTGGCATCCAACAGCAACTTCCCAGTCTTCAAGTTGCCCCCAGGTGTAGCCCATCTTTGGTGAGGTCTTTGGCACTTCTCTAGCTCTGGTTTTTATGGGATAGTGTTGCTAGCCCCACGCCCAACCCTCCTCTCACAGCCGGGCTTGGGACTGTCCGTGGCAAAATTCTAAGTGTGTAGGTGGGTGGTTAAATCTAGGAGTATGTTGATTTGAAGGTGGGGACGTAGGCTACAAGGAAAGGACCAGATAGCCCGATGGCCTTATCCTCTGTCACACAGAAACCTGAAAGTGAAAGTAACAGCGGGGCGGGGTTGGTGAGGGATAAACTCAGCCAAGGGATGGCAAGTCATTGTGAGGAGGGCACAGAGCAGAGACTCAGTGTTGCAGGATAAATCTCTGCTCCTTCAGCTCAGTGAGGCGGTCACTGGTCACACAGGGAGTGGTGTTGTTGAGTGGCAGGTGGATCTTGGGGGGAACACAGGAGAACGAAGTCTAGAAGGCTTGGAAAGTTGGGGGTGGGGGGGGGGGAAGGATACACTATACGTAGCAGTGTAGACCAAATGGCCTGTTTCACGTAATGAGATAAAAGGACTGAGTGAAACTGGACAGCTCCAGTATCACCCTGAGCCTGAACACTCTGCTGAACACTCTCACCATCGACCTGGGAAGGCATTCGGGGCCGTGGGAGGTGGATCTGGAAAGTTCCATCAGTAACTAGAAGTGAGGGGGTGTGGGGTATAGCGGATGACATAGAAATCCAAGGCTTGAAAACTGGGTGTGTGGACCACAGGTACATCAGCAGTTCTTGGAGGCTGGCTTCATGGCGGACATCAATTTTGATTCTGGATCCACGCTGAACAGGAAAATCCGGAGCGCACAGCTGGCACAGTACAACTTCATTTTGGGTAAGGTATCGCCAATAGAATGCTGAGCCCCTTCCGTGCAGCGTCATGCTGGCTAAGGAATGTGTCCTTCTGTGGGTGAATGGTTGGGGAGGGAACCCCTACTGTTCCTTTGCTTTATCCTAATCACAAACCCAGTACAAGGACAGATCTGGATCAACACAGAGTGAAGCTTCCTCTACATCGGTCCCATCGCTCTCCTGGGGTCAGACACTGAATGAAGCTCCCTCCACACTGTCCCATCACACACTTCCGGGATCAGACACAGAGTGAAGCTCCCTCCACACTACCCCATCACACACTCCCAGGGTCAGACACAGAGTATAGTTCTCTCCACACCCGTCCCATCACACACTCCGTCCTGGGCAACATCTTGTAATCGCTCCTGCACTGTTTCCATCATTGTCATGTAATTCCTGTGGCAGGGTGACCAAACTGCACACAGTGCTCCAGCAGAGGTCTAGCTGTTCCTGTCTTCTGATTAATCAAGACTGGTGTCCCGGACAAACAAGATAAAATATGCAGATGCTGGAAATCCGAGCAACACACATATCATGCTGGAGGAACTCAGCAGGCCAGCAGCATCTATGGAAAAGAGTACAGTCGATGTTTCGGGCTGAAACCCTTCACCAGCACTTCCCAGCCCCCTTCTTCAGCAAGATGTTTCTCTTGGTTGTCAGCTTCAAAGATCAGTGAACCTGCACCAAGGTTTCTGGTGTTCCTGATACTCTGCAGGTCCCTGCATCTGTGCACTCAGCTTGCATTACCTCACATTTATTAGAATCATACTCCATCTGCCACCTGGCCCCTTTCACCAGCACATTGATATTATCCTGTACCTAAAGACTGCCCTCCAGTCTTGATAAGATAAAACTGTCCTCCACATTGTCAATGACACCAGTTTTTCATTCATAAACTTACTAATCGTGCCTCCATATGCATCCAAGCCAGGGTCACAGTACCAGTCCTGTGGGGCAGCGCTGGTTGCAACTATCCAGATGCAAAAACTATCCCTTTCCATCGCTTCTGCCTCATGTTGCAAAGCTGATTTTGGATCCTGTTGCCCACATGTCCTGCTTCCCCATGGGATGTCTCCTTTTGGAGCAATCTTCCTTATCAAAGGTCCCTGTAAATCACTTCTACTGCCTTCATCGATGCACTTTGTTGTCCCTCCATAGAATTCAGTCCAATTAGACAAGATCCGTCTTTGACCAAGCAAAGTCACTAGTTAGTCCTTGCCTTTCCAAGTGGTCAGTAACCCTGCTCTAGCATCTCCTTTGCCATATATATTATGCAAATAGATCGATAGTTACTACAGTAAGTTCTATAGCTATAGCCAGGAGGTTCTGTAATACATACAAAATGTTTGATGAACTCAGCAGATCAGTCAGCTTCTGTGGAGGGGAATAAATGGTAGATGTTTTGGGCTGAAGCCCTTCTTCAGGATTGGAAAGGGAGGGGGAAGAAGTTAGAATAGGAAGTTGGGGGTAGGGGAAGACAAGCTGGCAGGTGATAAAGTAAGATCAGATGAAGGGGAGGGGAAAGGTTTATAGTTACACTGGAGAGATGAGACCGCAGATACTGCAACCTGAAGTAATTAAACAGACTGCTGATAGAGCTCACAAACACTGGCATTTGTTGTTGTGGCAGAAGTACCTTACAATAAATAATAAATAGCTTTAAATTATAATAAATAAATGTAAGAAGTGCAAAAAGAGGGGAAAAAAATTAAAAAATTGTAGTGCAAATGGATTCATTGTCCATTATGAAATCTGATGGCAGAGGGGAAGACTAATCACAAACGAGAGAAAATCTGCAGATGCTGAAAATCCAAGCAACACACATGAAATGCTGGAGGAGCTCAACAGGCCAGGCAGCATCTTTCTCATAGACGCTGAGTTCCTCCAGCATGTTGTGGACATAGAAACAGAGAAAACTTACAGCACAATACAGGTTCTTCGGCCCACAAAGTTGTGCCGAACATGTCCCTACCTTAGAAATTACTAGGGCTTACCTATAGCCCTCTATTTACTAAGCTCCATGTACCTATCTAAAAGTCTCTTAAAAGACCCTATTGTATCCGCCTCCACCACTGTTGCTGGCTGAGTAAAAAGCTTACCCCTGACATCTCCTGTGTACCTATACCCCAGCACCTTAAACCTGTGTCCTCTTGTGGCAATCATTTCAGCCCTGGGAAAAAGCCTCTGACTATCCACACAATAAATGCCTCTCATCATCTTGTACACCTGTATCAGGTTCACCTCTCATCCTCCTTTATTCCAAGGAGAAAAGGCCGAGTTCACTCAACCTATTCTCATAAGGCATGCTCCCCAATCCAGGCAACATCCTTGTAAATCTCTGCACCCTTTCTATGGCTTCCACATCCTTCCTGTAGTGAGGCGACCAGAACTAAACACAGTACTCCAAGTGGAGTCTGACCAGGGTCCTATACAGCTGCAACATTACCTCTCGGCTCTTAAATTCAATTCCACCATTGATGAAGGCCAATACATCATACGCCTTCTTAACCACAGAGTCAATCTGCGCAGCTGCTTTGAGCGTCCTATGGACTCGGACCCCAAGATCCCTCTGATCCTCCACACTGCCAAGAGTCTTACCATTAATACGATATTCTGCCAACAGATTTGACCTACCAAAATGAACCACTTCACACTTATCTGGGTTGAATGCCATCTACCACTTCTCAGCTCAGTTTTGCATCCTATCAGTGTCCCGCTGTAACCTCTGACAGCCCTCCACACTATCCATAACACCTCCAAACTTTGTGTCATCAGCAAATTTACTAACCCATCCTTCCACTTCCTCATGCAGGTCATTGATAAAAGTCACGAAGAGTAAGGGTCCCAGAACAGATCCCTGAGGCACTCCTCTGGTGACCGACCTCCATGCAGAATATGACCCGTCTACAACCACTCTTTGCCTTCTGTGGGCAAGCCAGTTCTGGATCTGCAAAGCAATGTCCCCTTGGACCCCATGTCTCATTACTTTCTCAATAAGCCTTGCATGGGATACCTTGTCAAACGCCTTGGTGAAATCCATATACACTACATCTACTGCTCTTCCTTCATCAATGTGTTTAGTCACATCCTCAGAATATTCAATCAGGCTCGTAAGGCATGACCTGCCTTTGACAAAGCCATGCTGACTACTCTTAATCATATTATACCTCTCCAAATGTTCATAAATCCTGCCTCTCAGGATCATCTCCATCAACTTACCAACCACAGAGGTAAGACTCGCTGGTCTATAATTTCCTGAGCTAGCTCTACTCCTTTTCTTGAATAAAGGAACAACCTCCAGCACATCCACTTTCTTAATATCTACATGCTCAAGCTTTTCAGTCTGCTGCAAGTCATCACTACAATCACTGAGATCCTTTTCCATAGTGAATACTGAAGTATTCATTAAGTACCTTTGCTATTTCCTCCAGTTCCAAACACACTTTCCCACTGTCACACTTTATAGGTCCTATTCTTTCATGTCTTATCCTCTTGCTCTTCACATACTTGTTGAATGCCTTGGGGTTTTCCTTAATTCTGCCTGCCAAGGCCTTCTCATGGCCCCTTCTGGCTCTCCTGATTTCCTTCTTAAGCTCCTTCCTAGTAGCCTTATAATCTTCTGGATCTCTAACATTACCTAGCTCTCTGAACCTTTTGTAAGCTTTTCTTCTTGACTAGGTTTATTACAGCCCTTGTACACCATGGTTCCTGTACCCTACCATAACTTCCCTGTCTCATTGGAATGTACCTATACAGAACTCTACACAAATATCCCCTGAATATTTGCCACATTTCTTCCACACTTTTTTCTTAAGAACATCTGTTTCCAATTTAAGCCTCCAATTTCCTGCCTGATAGCCTCATCATTCCCCTTACTCCAATTAAACGCTTTTCAAACTTGTCTGTTCCTATCTCTCTCCAATGCTATTGTAAAGGAGATAGAATTATGATCATTATCTCCAAAATGCTCTCCGCTGTGAGACCTGACACCTGACCAGGTTCATTTCCCAATACCAGATCAAGTACGGCCTCTCCTCTTGTGGGCTTATCTACATACAGTACTGTGTCAAAAAACCTTCCTGAACACACCTAACAAACTCCACCCCATCTAAACCCCTCGCTCTAGGGAGATGCCAATTGATATTTGGGAAATTAAAATCTCCCATCACGATAACTCTGTAATTATTACACCTTTCCAGGATCTGTTTCCCTATCTGCTCCTCAATATTCCTGTTACTATTGGGCGCCCTATAAAAAACACCTAGTAAAGTTATTGACCCCTTCCTGTTCATAACCTCCACCCACAGAGACTCCATAGACAATACCTCCATGGCATTCACCTTTCTGCAGGTGTGACACTATCTCTGGTCAACAGTGCCACGATCCCACCTCTTTTGCCTCCCTCCCTGTCCTTTCTGAAACATCTAAAACCCGGCACTTGAAGTAACCAATCCTGTCCCTGAGCCATCCAAGTCTCTGTAACAGCCAGCACATCACATCTCCAAGTACTGATCCACGCTCTAAGCTCATCCGCTTTGTTCACAACATTCCTTGCGTTAAAATAGCCACATCTCAAGCCTTCGGTCTGAGCGCGACCCTTCTCTATCACCTGCCTATCCTCCCTCTCGCACTGTCTACAAGCTTTCTCTATTTGTTAGCAAACCTGCCCGCCAGGATATTGGTCCCCCGGATTCAAGTGCAACCCATCCTTTTTGTACAGGTCACACCTGCCCCAAAAGAAGTCCCAATGATCCAGAAATCTGAACCCCTACCTCTTGCTCCAATCCCTCAGCCACTCATTTATCCTCCACCTTACTCTATTACTATTCTCTCTGTCACGTGGCACAGGCAGTAATCCGGAGATTACTACCTTTGCGGTCCTGCTTCTCAACTTCCTTCCTAACTCAGTGTAGTCTTTTTTCAGGACCTCTTCCCTTTTCCTACTTATGTCATTAGTACCCATATGTACCACGACCTCTGGCTGTTCTCCCCTCCCCACCGTAGGATATCTTAGACACGATCTGAAACATCCCGGACCCTGGCACCTGGGAGGCAGACTACCATCCGAGTTTCTTTCCTGCGTCCACAGAATCGCCTGTCTGACACCCTAACTATCAAGTCCCCTATCACTACTGCCTTCCTCTTCCCTTCCCTACCCTTCTGAGCCACAGGGCCAGACTCTGTGCCAGAGGCACGGCTGCTGCTGCTTCCCCCAGGTAGGTTGTTCCCCCCCCCCCCCCAAACAGTACTTAAACAGGAGTACTTATTGCCAAGGGGTACAGTGACAGGGGTACTCTCTGGTACCTGACTCTTTCCCTTGTCCCTCCTGACTGTGACCCATTTGTCTGTCTCCAGTGGCCCTGGTGTGACCACCTGCCTATAACTCCTCTAACTCCTCTCATCACTTCCTTGCTCTCCCTGATCAGATGAAGGTCATCGAGCTGCATCTCCAGTTCCCTAACTCGGTTCCTTAGGAGCTGCAGCTCGACACACCGGTTGCAGATATGGGAGGCTGGGAGATTCCAGGACTTCTCACATCTGACACCGAGCACAGAAAACCGGCCTCACATACATGTTCTCCTTTCCGCAAATAACACCAATAGAGCTACCTTGCCTGGTCCCATTACTGCCTGAGCCCACTGAGCCAAAGCTTTATCACTCTGCTGCCTCTGACTCCACTGCCCCCTGCACATGGTGGTCTTCTTTTTAAAGCTTTGACGTCACGCGCCTGTGCAGTCTCGCCTCTTTAACCCTGAGAAGTAAAAAAACTCCCTTCACTCCAAAAAATCGGCCGTTCACTTATAGCCTTGTTGCTCTGAAGAGGGGAAGGCAAGGGGGAAGAAACTCTTGAAATGTTGTGTGTGTGTCTTTGGGCTCCTGTGACATTTCCCTAATGGTGGCAATGAGAAAGGGGCATACCCTGTGCATTGCCTTTAGAAGATGCCGTCAGTACTTGGGAGACTAGTGACCTTTGATAGAGCTGGCCGAGTTTACAACTTAATGCAGCTTTTCTTAGATCCGCTGCAATGGTCCGTCCATACTGGACGGTGATGCAACCAGTTGGAATGCTCTTCACAGTAATTTGTAACGTGTCATACTAAAATTCCTCAAACTCAGCCGGTCAGGCAACAGTTTGATGACATTTTGACTTTGATGTTTTGAGTGGAGACCTACAGTACATCAGAACCTGATTGTTTATTATACTGAGATGCAGTGAAAAGGTTTTGTTTGCACGTCGTCTAGGCAGAGAACATTCCAGACATGTACATCTGAATAGTACAAATAGAGAATCAGAATATAGTGTTACAGATAGAGGAAAAAAATGCTGTTTATTTTCGGCAAATAAAGGGCAAAGGTTTTAATAAGGTTGATTAAAAGGTTTAAACTTTAATTTTATTGTCAAAGTATGCATGTATATATTTGCCTTGTCCTGATAACCATGAAATACCCATAAAAAATAAACAAAACTCGCAAACCCCGGAGTTCCCTCACCCGCTTCTCCACACCCCCTCACCTGCAGAAACAAAAACAGTGACAATACAATCCCTGACCCCCTCACTTGCAAAAAAGAGCAGCGACAGTAGATTCAAAAACCCCTAACCCAAGTTGCCCCCCCCCCAACTTTCACACAAAGAACTAACAGATCACCCTCCCACCATTCGGCCACAAGAAAGAAAACGCCAAAAAACTGAAGGAGTTTTAAAAGACAGTCCAATGGCATAAATCTCAGAACATCAAACAGTCCTCCGTGACTCAGAGCTCATGGCCTGGTCCAAACGGTGGCCTCTAATGGGAGCGATTGCTTACCATCAGGAGTGATTCCCTCTCTGCATTCACCTCGATGCTTCAGTCTTCCTCGCCACTTCGAGACCCTGTGTCCCGTTCTGTGTCAGCTTGTGTTCTTAGTCCTTTTTGGGTTCTCGTCTCAGATTTCCACAAGTCTGCACACGGCACAGCAGAGCACTAGGTCATTCAGTCGAGCTCCAAACTGTACGTCACAGGCTCTAACAGTTTCTGTAACACAAACAAGACTAAAAGAACAAGCAGAAGGCATAGAAAGAGTGATATAATTTAAAAGATTTGGTACATGGAAGATGTCGCCCAAGGAATCATTCTCTGGCACAATCTTGACCATTTAGCAAATCAAATTAAGTTAATTTTACTGTACAACAGGTCCATTCAGGAGTCTTCAAACAGCTGGTAGAAGCTGCCCTTGAACTTGATGGTGTGCATTTTATAAGCTTTTGTACCTTCTGCTCGATGGGAGGGGGAGAAGAGAGAAATTATGCAGTTACTTATGGTCTCGGGCAGACCAACCACAATGCATCCAGGTGAGATGCGTTCCAGAGAAGGTGAGAATCATTGGGAAAGTTGAATTTCCTTCACCTGCAGTTGTGCTTCCTGGCCATTGTATCTACTGCTACATTGCTGCTCCAGAACAAGTTGGTGATGACGGTCACATCTAGGATTCAGCAATTCCTCTTGCCCCAGTCCTCACAGATACTGTTCACCTCACTGAGTTCCTCAAGCAGATCTCCCACTGGCCAGCCATTTCAATTCCACTTCCCATTCCCACACCAACATGTATATCCACGGTCTCTGTTGCCAGGTTAAGGCTAGACACAGCTCAGAGAAACAACACTTGGATGTTTTGGTTTGGTCAGCTCTAGCCTGACAGTATAAACGTCAACTTTTCTAATTCAGTAACCTCTCCCCTCTTCCCCCTTTTTGTTCCTTAACCCTCCAGCTGCCAAACACCACCTCTTCCCTCCCACCCCTGCACTCTCAATCAGACCCTCACCCTTCCACGCATTCTTCCTACCACTCAGAATTCTGGAGGGACTCAGCAAGTCAGGCAGTGTCTATAGAGAGAAATGAACAGTTCATGTTTTGGGCCGATACCGTGCATCTGGACTGGGGAAGGAAGTGGTGTGAAGCCCATTGATTATTAATTCCCCTCCAGCGATGCTGCTGGACCTGTTGACTTTCTCCAGCATTTTGTGTGTTTTGCTCTGGATTTCTGGCATCTGCAGAACCTCTTGTGTATTCTTCCCATCTTCTCTTCTCACCTCCTTCCCCTTATTGGATGTTCCACTGTCCTCTCCTATTTGATTCCATCTTCAGGCCTTTATCACTTCCACTTGTCACCTCTCAGTTTCTGTTCAACCTCCCGTCCCCCACTCCTCATTTGGATCCACCTTTCACTCACTGTCTCTTGTTGCACCTGTTTTTATATTGGAATACATCCCCTCTTGCTTTCCAGTCCCGATGAAGGGTTTCGAGCAGAAGCATTCCCCTCACGCACAGATGCTTCCTGACCCTCTGAGTTGACCCGCTCCTGTGAGCGTTTCTCCAGGGTTCCTCCAGCAGTCCCTTTGTCCCTCTGCTGTAATGACACCGCTTTGCACAAACTACAGGGTCAGGGACAGGAGTTGTTTTGATACTTTGAACTTGAACTTAGCGGTACTGTTGTTCTGATTCCTAAGACAGAGTGGTAAGTGGTTTAGTTTATTGACAGTTTTGGTCACTGTGTGTGGATCACACCTGGTCCTAACTGATTCTTTTCCTTTATTGTTCCCTCGGAGCAGTCGTGGGAGAGAAGGAAAAATCCACTGGGACAGTCAATATTCGCACCAGGGATGGCAGACGGCATGGGATGAGAGATCTCTCGGACACCGTACGGAGACTGGCTGAGCTGAAAGAGTCACGATGCAAGAATGCAGAGGAGGAATTTTAACCCTGTGCTGGGATGGCAGTGTGAGACTCTCACACCTTCGATGGATGTAACCCATCCCCAGGCGTGACTACCTTCCAGACTCTGCAGCTAAGCTGCTTAGCTCATTCCTCCCCTGTGTCCTGGGGCCTCTTGGCAAAGAGCTGCATGCCCTCAGGAGGAGCTGGTTCTGTGTAGGAATGTGGGGTGTGACGGATGGGAGAGCTGGACCAGGCTGAGAAGGAAGTGTGGCAGGGTCAGATGTGCGCCAGCCCCTCTTTTATGTTGTTGCACCTGCTTCATCATAACAAAAATCCTGTGCAAGTTGGCCACATCGGCGTCCCTCCCCAACATACCAACTCTTCCTCACTTGGCATCTCCTCAGCCTCAAGTCACCAGCCTGACCCTGAAACTGCAATTTGAACCCTGCCAGGGGCAGGAGACACAGTGAGTGTGGACCAGGCAGATGCCGGATCATTTGTGACAATGGAATCTGTGCACCAGTGCCCTGACACAGATGGGATTTGTTTTCTTTGAAAACTGCCTGTTGTTAATTCTGGAGAGACAGACCCTGGCGTTGGGTTTTGACTCGATACATTGACTGTTTTCACCGAGTTCCTCCAGCAGTTGTACTTCTGCTTCTCCTTTCCCTGTAAAGTTTCTAGCACTCCCTGGGTCAGTTCTTGCCCTGTGACAATCTGACAGCAGCCCACAGCTAGAGGGAGAAAAATAATTAATAATTAAACTCGGTTTACGTCTCTATTTCTCTACCCAAGTTAGTGTGGGTGACTGTGTGTTCATGTGTGTGGATGCTGGATTTCTAAGAAAGGTTACATGTATAACGCACACACTCTGCAGGTCAGGCAGCATCTATGGCGATGAATAAATAATCAAAGTTTTGGGCTGAGACCCTTCAGAACCTTAGATTATTTGTTTAATCTGCGTCTGTGACTGCGACCGTGTAGATTCATGTACAATACGTGTCTTGTCAATGTTCGCATCACCTGCCTCTGAGTGCGTGTCTGTGTTTGCATGCAACACGCTGTGTGTGTGCGTATCTGTATATAAAGATTGTTTTTCTCTCCCCTTAACACTGTTGACGTACGTACATCTGTATGTGTACTTTTCCCTCAGTCTCTGGTCATCTTTCAGAGGCCTGGGAGCGTGAGGGTTTGGTGCAGGACCTTGCTGTTCCTCATAGTGCACTCTTCTAGACTGAGGACTCAGACGTTGGTCCTGGGATTTGTCGGAGCCATTTCCCCAGTCCACGTGTCACTGCTGGCTTTAACCTTCCATCTGCTCTTTCAAGCCCTGGTATTTCTCCAGCTTCTTATACTTTCTTCCTGATGTCACTGTCATTCAGGATTGACACATCTATTACTATTGCTTTCTTCTGTTCCTTGTCCAACATTACCATCTCTGGTTGGTTGGCCGGTCTGTATTTGGAAGTCCCACAGGATCTTAGCTCTGTCATTCTCCACTGCCTTTTCGGGTGTTTCCCATTTGGACTTGGGATTGTCCAATCCATACTCAGCGCAGAGCTTCCTGTGCACAACTCCTGCAACTCGGTTGTGCTGCTCAGTGTATGCTGTTCCTGCTTGCATACTGCACCCTGCTACTATGTGCCAGATGGTTTCAGCAGATTCTTTGCAGACTGGATCTTGGGTCTTGTCTGGTGTGTTAGACCCCTGCTTCTATTGCTGTTATGCACAGTTCTTGTGCATCCATGAACAGCCCCTCTGTGCTGTCTCTCAGCTCTGCTGTTTCCAGCCAATGGTAGGACTTTCTTACTTCAGCCACCTCTGATATCTGACGATGTGTACATCCCGTGCAGTGGCTTGTCCTGCCATTGCCTCTGGTCCTTTGGCTCTGCTTCACCCACTTCCATTTCCACGTCCCCTGCCTGCTGTATGAGGTATTCTAGCAGGTCATCTTTAAGGGTCATCTTCCTGATATACTCATAGATGTTCCACATCTCTTCCAGGACCTTGACACTTCCTTTATTCCGGCGGGTGTACAGCCACTTATTGTTGAAGTTTGGATGGAATCCACCATGTATTGTTAGTAGTTTCCGGGTCTGGATGTCAGTGGCTTCCAGTTCGTTCCCTAGCCAGTACACTAGTGCAGCTGGATATCTGATGACTGGTCGGGTGACTATGTTAATGGCTCTGATATTTTTAGGGCCTGTATCACTCTCTTGACATACTTGGATGTTGCAGCCTTCCTTGTGTTCTAACTGTGGCTTCCATACACCTGCAGGATCCCCAGGTACTTGTAGCTGTCCTGTGCATCTCATATTGTGGCCTTCAGGTAACTTGACTCCTTCAGTCTTGATGACTTTGCCTCTTTTCACTGCCACCTGGCTGCAATTTTCCAATCCAAGTGATACTTCACTGTCTTTGCTGTGCACCCTTGTTCAGGTGGATTAGTGTGTCAGTGGCTCTTTCATTTCTGGCAGACAGCTTGATGTCTTCCATATACAGGAGATGGCTGATTGATGGTCACTCCACACTTGAACCTGTACCCATGTCCATTATTTGAGACGATCTGGCAAAGAGGGTTCAGGCCTGTGCAGAGCAGCAAAGAGGATAGTGCATCACCCTGGTATATTCCACGTCTGATGGACATTTGTGCTGTTGACTTGGAGTTAACATCTAGCATTGTCCTCCAATGGCCCATTGAGTTCTTGATGAGGTCCTCAGTGTCTTGTTGACATTGTGCAGAGACAGGCATTGCAGGATCCATGTGTGGGCAGTGAGTTGTATGCTTTCTGGTAGTTGATCCAGGCTGTGCTTAGTTTGGTTTGCCTTGTCTTGGAGTCTCACATGACTGCTTTGTCCACCAGTATTGGTGCTTGGAGACTCTGATTCCATTACCAATCGCCCTCTGAGCAGGGCTCGGGAATTTACACATGTTCCTTCAGCTTGGTGGCTGTGATGCCTGACAGGAGCTTCCATGTTGTTGACAGGCAGATTAAAGGCCAGTAGCTTGATAGTGTTGCTTCTTTGTGAGGATCCTTATTTTTGAGTACTGTCCTTCCTTGAGTTAGCCAGCCTGCTTCAAGCATCTGGTTAATTTGAGCTGCCGGCAGTGTATGTAATGCTGTCAGTTTCTTCACCCAGTAGGTGCAGATCATGTCAGGCCCTGGTGACGACCAGTTCCTCATACTTGCTACCTGTTGCTGTGACGGTGACTGGTTCTTCCTCTGGGAGGTTGTAGAGGTTTGCTTGTAGGTCTTCTGGCCACTGGGTGCTGGTGTTATGGGATGCCTTTCTCCTGTTATGCACCAGCAGCAGTAGATATGAAATTGAGTCAGGTTTTTATAAATAAACAATGAAAATTTATTAATCTTTACTCAGAAACATCGAAAAGTAAACAAATAACTAACTTAAACGGAAGTTAACAGTGTTATGTGTCTATAGTTATCAAACAGTCAAACTTAGAGATAATTCTTAACAGAGATTCAAACACAGTCTTAAAGTGGTAGTTTAATAAGTCCATACGATTCATAAAGTAGGGGAGAGGAGAGGCTTCCCGAACCAGCTTTGAATCGATGTTTGAAGAAAGACGAAACTGCTGATGCAGATCCCGGCTGATAATTGCCTTTTCCAAAGATCCCGAAGAATAAGATTTCTCAAAGTAACTGACCTTTCGCCAGAGGTGGTCAACACACACCTGACACCTTGCAGGGGTTAACCAAAAGTGCGTGCCTCACTTCGATATACACGCAACGTTGTTGATTCCTGCTTAATTCTTTGGCTTCACACGAAGTTGGTATCTCTTCACTCTCTCTCTGACTATGATGACGTAACCACCGACTGTGATTCCCAACAAAACAACTACGCAACAAATTATTGTCTCCCCTTTTATACCAGTGGGACATGCCATAACATGATATCACATCACCCCACTATCAGAAGGCAATTACATCATTCCAATATCACAAGACGATTACATCATGCTCATGAGAAACTCACAGGACAGGTAACACTCCCGTATACTTCCGGTACTCCTCAGTTACTATTCAAGTACTGGCATGTTGTTACTCTGAAAGCTGTGAGAATACTTTTCCTGTTTCTTTGGAGAAGAGTGCTATTATTCACTTGGCCTCTGCATCCTTGGTGTAACTTTGTAGCCCGAACCATTACTTGGCAGTTTTCAGGGCTTCGGCTATGGACATACCTCTGTACTTCCTCAGTAGCTGAGATGAGTCATTGCGCAGCTCAGTTAGTCTGCTAACCTCTGCCGTTGTGGTTTTCATCTTGGCTTCCCATCATCATCTGTGGGGAAGGGGGTTTTGACAGTATTCATTTTGTAGTTCAGCATTTCTAGAACAGCTGCTGCTGATGCATACGTCAGGTTACTGGTCTCAGTTAAGTTGGAGGTTGCAGTTTTGAGTAGTGCTTCATGGGCTGCTTCTAGCATGCTGTCTGATGGAATTTTATCACCATGTCTGGGGAGCTTAGTTTGTTGATTGACAGTTTAGCCATGATCTTATCATGGACTGTAGCAGTCAGCATTGATGTGCCCCAAGATGAGGTTTGAATGTGCATTTCCCATGTACGAGACAATTTTATTACCTTTGCGCCATCTCTGAGTTGTGGAGGTGAGGTTTGAACTCATGTTTCCTCATTGACTTGGTTCTGTGGTGACGTTGCTGCGGTGCATCGTGATTGTGCGTCCAATTCAAGATGTGATAGCAATCCTCTGTCGACAGTGTTTGCTCACTCACTGGGTAACCAGCAGTTTTCATTAATGTGGATGATGGTCTTCGTCATTGCCAGAGGCACACATGTGCTTGGTGTATCTTCTTTCTTGTCAGTTGCTGTTAAAGTAGTATTCCATTGATTTCATGTTGTCCTGTCTTGTCCATTTATGTGTGCGTGTGTTGGGGGGGGTCTCTGCCTGTGCATGTGTGTGGATGCCCATCCCCTGCTCGGTCCGTCTGCACTCTGGATTGATTGCGGTTAGCAGAACACAAGCTGGAGCTAAATGTTGGAGTATTCCTGAGCAGTGCTGCTACTGACATGGGATGGTAGGATTGGATTATCCGTAGGAAGCGCAGGCTGAAATTCCAACCTGGAGGGGAGAACGCTGGGCAGAATTGATGTACAGAACATCTCAAATAAAAGTGTCTGGGTAAAAATAAGTCATCGTTATAAATGAGTAACTTTACAAACCTGTCAGGAAGTAGGGCTTCAGACAGCAGTGGGTGGGTATCTCTGGAGCCCAGCACATCCCGCTGGAAGGAACACTGCTGGGCTCCATCATGTGAGTCTGCACAGTCAAACCTCAACTATCGCAGTCCAATTCAGTTTGCTTTGCGCAGCTGGAGTTCCAAGGTCACACCGTAGGGGGACGGTGAGGCTGGGTCACACCGTAGGGGGACGGTGAGGCTGGGTCACACCGTGGTGGGGCGGTGAGGCGGGGTCACACCGTGGTGGGGGCAGTGAGGCTGAGTCACACCGTGGTGGGGCAGTGAGGTGGGGTCACACCGTGAGGGGGCAGTGAGGTGGGGACACACCGTGGTGAGGTGGGGTCACACTGTGGTGGGGGCGGTGAGGCAGGGTCACACCGTGGTGGGGCGGTGAGGTTGGGTCACACCATGGGGGGGCGGTGAGGTTGTGTCACACCGTGGGGGGGCGGTGAGGTTGGGTCACACTGTGGGGGGGCGGTGAGGCTGGGTCACACCGTGGAGGGGGCGGTGAGGTGGGGTAACACCGTGGTGGGGCGGTGAGGCAGGGTCACACCGTGTGAGGTGGGGTCACACCGTGCTGGGGCGGTGAGGTTGGGTTACACCGTGGGGGGGGGGGGGCGGTGAGGCGGGGTCACACCGTGGTGGGGCGGTGAGGCGGGGTCACACTGTGGTGAGGCGGGGTCACCCTGTGAGGGGGCGGTGAGGCAGGGTCACACCGTGGTGGGGGCGGTGAGGCGGGGTCACACCGTGGTGGGGACGGTGAGGCGGGGTCACACCGTGGGGGGGGCGGTGAGGCGGGGTCACACCGTGGGAGGGGCAGTGAGGCGGGGTCACACCGTGGTGGGGACGGTGAGGCGGGGTCTCACCGTGGTGGGGGTGGTGAGGCTGGGTCACACCATGGGGGGGCGGTGAGGTTGTGTCACACCGTGGGGGGGCGGTGAGGTTGGGTCACACTGTGTGGGGGCGGTGAGGCTGGGTCACACCGTGGTGGGGGCGGTGAGGTGGGGTAACACCGTGGTGGGGCGGTGAGGCGGGGTCACACCGTGGTGGGGCGGTGAGGCGGGGTCACACTGTGGTGAGGCGGGGTCACCCTGTGAGGGGGCGGTGAGGCAGGGTCACACCGTGTGAGGTGGGGTCACACCGTGCTGGGGTGGTGAGGTTGGGTTACACCGTGGGAGGGGCAGTGAGGCGGGGTCACACCGTGGTGGGGACGGTGAGGCGGGGTCTCACCGTGGTGGGGGTGGTGAGGCTGGGTCACACCGTGGGAGGGGCAGTGAGGCGGGGTCACACCGTGGTGGGGGCGGTGAGGTGGGGTAACACCGTGGTGGGGCGGTGAGGCGGGGTCACACCGTGGTGGGGCGGTGAGGTTGTGTCACACCGTGGGGGGGCGGTGAGGTTGGGTCACACTGTGTGGGGGCGGTGAGGCTGGGTCACACCGTGGTGGGGGCGGTGAGGTGGGGTAACACCGTGGTGGGGCGGTGAGGCGGGGTCACACCGTGGTGGGGCGGTGAGGCGGGGTCACACTGTGGTGAGGCGGGGTCACCCTGTGAGGGGGCGGTGAGGCAGGGTCACACCGTGTGAGGTGGGGTCACACCGTGCTGGGGTGGTGAGGTTGGGTTACACCGTGGGAGGGGCAGTGAGGCGGGGTCACACCGTGGTGGGGACGGTGAGGCGGGGTCTCACCGTGGTGGGGGTGGTGAGGCTGGGTCACACCGTGGGAGGGGCAGTGAGGCGGGGTCACACCGTGGTGGGGCGGTGAGGTTGGGTTACACCGTGGGGGGGGGGGCGGTGAGGCGGGGTCACACCGTGGTGGGGTGGTGAGGCAGGGTCACACTGTGGTGAGGCGGGGTCACCCTGTGAGGGGGCGGTGAGGCAGGGTCACACCGTGGTGGGGGTGGTGAGGCTGGGTCACACTGTTGTGGGGGTGGTGAGGCGGGGTCACACCGTGGTGGGGCAGTGAGGTGGGGTCACACCGTGGTGGGGGCGGTGAGGCTGGGTCACACCGTGAGGGGGCAGTGAGGCGGGGTCACACCGTGAGGGGGCGGTGAGGCGGGGTCACACCGTGAGGGGGCGGTGAGTCGGGGTCACACTGTTGTGGGGGTGGTGAGGCGGGGTCACACCGTGGTGGGGCGGTGAGGCTGGGTCACACCGTGGTGGGGGTGGTGAGTCGGGATCACACCATGGTGGGGGTGGTGAGGCTGGGTCACACCGTGAGGGGGCGGTGAGGCTGGGTCACACTGTGGGAGGGATAGTATTGAGGGAGGGTCACGCTATGGGTGGTGTGGGTCTGAGGAAGGGGCATACTGGAAGGGAGGTAGAAAAGGAGGGTCACAGTTTTGGTGGGGTGCACTGTGGGAGGCTCACATTGGGAGGGGCAGTACTTGGGGGGGGTCACACTGGGTCGGTTCGTACTGAGGAAGGGTCAAGGTGCGAGGTGTGTACTGAGGCAGGGTCACACTGTGGGAGGGATGGTACTGTGCTGGGTTCACTGCATGAGGGGGTAACAGCACTGAGGCATTGCTGCCCCATTAATGTACTGTTGCCAAGCAAGTACCATGTTGTCAGAACCGCTAACATTAAGATGAGTTTATTAAGCTGGGATCTTCCCTGGAATCTGTGTTGAGGCGAATGAATGCCTTGGCACTGCTTTATAGGGTTCCCGAGTCCATGTCTATCCAGCAGCTAGTGTGGCACGCGTGTAATCTGAACGTGAACACGTTGCCGCCTGCCACAACGGCTGCAATGTTCTCACCTATCACTGACCGCATCTTGATAATTACTTCCTGAGCGGTGAATGTCCTGCACAGAGAGTCAGTTGTCTGCTTGTGGGAGCAGTCAGTGCACCACAGGATGGCAGTATACATTGCGATGGCCTGACACTCAGACCCCTTGTCCACTCGGATTACTGGTTAACTCTGTTCTCTGCGACACCCGGGGACTCGGGATCTGCGGAGAGACTGTTGAAACTGTTCACAGCTGTGCCCCGTCAGCAGCTTTCTGTACAGTCTGTGAACAGCGCTCAGAAAGCCAGTGTTGCTTTTCTCCTGAAGCTTACATGCAGATGTGGGAGACAGGGAGAGATGGTGGGTGTTAGGAAGCGGATGAGCAGGAGGGAGGTACATAGGAAGAGGGAAAGGGATTGAACTGTGGCAGAAACGTGGTGTTTGCCGATGTGAAAAGTCATGTTGAATTGCGGGGTTTGTTGGTTGTTTGTTGGAGGCTGGTGCTTGGAATGGTTTTCTTGATGACAACCAAAAGCATAAAAAAAGCAGATGCTTGGAATGTTGGAGAGTGTAACATCAGGTACAGCTGTACAGAGAGTGAACAGATGTCAGGCCTGAAACACTCCTTGGCACAGACAATCCTCAACCTACACTGTGCTTCCAGCACTTGCTGCCTTTTTAGAGTCGCACAGCCTCATCTATCCATGGACCTATGTGGATGGCATTTAAATGTTGCTAATGTGCCTGTCTCGACTGCTATTTCTGGCAGCTGCTTCCAAATATGCAGCATCCTTTGAAGCTGCCCCTGATGTTGCTTTCAAATCCCTTGCCTCTGATCTTAAGCCCTCTTGTTTTTAGCACCCTCGCCCTGGGAAAAAGATAATGTGCTTTTACCCTGTTTGTGCCCCCTCGTGATCTTGTATACCTCTATCAGGGCACCACTTAGTCTTCTACATTCCAGTGAATGAAGTCCAAGTCTACGCAGCCGTTCTTTGTAACTCAGGCCCCCAAGTCCAGGCAGCAACATGGTAAATCCTTTCTGCACTACTTCCAGTTGATTATCATCCTTCCTATAAGACGGGGACCTAAACTATACACAATACTCAAGTTTGGCATCACCGGCGTCTCATCACTGCATTATATCTCTCCACTCAGCGCCCTGACTGATGGAGGGTCAGCGTAACAAAAGACTCCTTCACAATTTTTTTTATTCTGTAGGGTCCTTCTAGTTCGCCTCTTCCTAACTGGCCCTGAAGTTTGTGCTCAGCAATTTTCATCAACTGGAATAGACTTTGTGGGGAAGATAGCTGTTAGCGGGAGGGTTCCTGAAGTGCTGGCAACACATTTCCAGGAGTAACTGTGGGTGACAGGTATTCTCTGTGATCAAAATACTATTCTGCATTGAAGTTTTCAGATAGAGGGTGTGGTGAGGGAATGAGTGTCTAGGCTGCTGGTGGGGAGCAAATCAGGTAGGCTGCTGTATCATAAGTGTTGCTGAGATTCTTAAGACCTTAAGGTATAGGTGCAGAATTAAGCCATTTGGCCCATTGAGTCTACTCTGCCGTTTCTTCTCAGCCCCAATGTCCTGCCTTCTCCCCTTATCTCTTCATGCTCTGACCAAACAAAAATCTATCAACCTCTGCCTTAAGAACTTGGCCTCCACAGCTGCCTATGGCAAAGAAAAAGATCACTCTCTGGCTAAAGAAACTCCTCTTCATCTCTGTACTAAAGAATGCCCCTCTATTCTGAGGCTGTGTCCTCTGGCCTTAGATTCTCCCACCATAGGATACATCCACTATCAAGGCCTTTCACCATTTGATAGGTTTCAATAAGGTCACTCCTCATTCTAGTGAATACAAGCCCAGAGCCATCAAACGTTCTTCATATGCCAAGCCATTCAATCCTGGAATCATTTTCATGAACCTCCTTTGAATCCTCTCCAGTTTCAGCATACACTTTCAAAGACAAGGGGCCCAAAATTGCTCTCAATACTGCAAGTGAGGCCTCACCAATGCTTTATAAAGTCTCACTCAACATTAACTCCTTGATTTTAAATTCTAGTCCTTTTGAAATGAAGGCTAACATTGCATTTGCCTTCCTCACCACAGACTCAACCTGCAAATTGACCTTTAGGGAATACAGCTCAAGAACTTCCAAGTTCCTTTGTGCCTCAGGTTCTTTTTGTATTTTCTCTCCATTTAGAAAATTATCAACCCTTTCATTCCTTCTACCAAAGTGCATAGCCATACCCTTCCCAAGACTGGATTCCATCAGCGACCTTTTTTTTGCCCTTTCTCCTAATCTGTTTCAGTCTTTCTGTAGCCTTTCTACATCCTCAAAACTACCTGATCCTCCACCTGTCTTTATATCGTTTCCAAACTTTGCAGCAAAGCCATCAATTTAAACATCCAAATCAGTGACATAAAATATATAAAGCTCTCCCCGCCCTCTTGCCCCTCTCCTCCCTCCCCTCCTCTGCCCTCTCTGCCTTACCCTCTCCACCTCACCCTCTCTATGCTTCACCCTCACCCTCTCCCTTACCCCCTCCCTACCCCCTCTCTAGTGCCCCCCTCTAGCACGCCCCCCCAACCAACCACACCTCTACCACCCCTAAACTTCTCCCCGAACTCTTGGATCCCAGCTATCCCCCCTAAAACACCAAAATCCCTTACCTCCCTATCTCACCGAATCCCCCGGTCACCCCACACTGGCCATCAACCCCTGAAACCCCATTACCCCCATCCCCATCTCTGACCCTCCCCCCTCTTCTCCCCTACCCCTCTCTTACTCTTACCCTCTCTCACCCTCTCACCCCTCACACCCATCCCCTTCTCACCCCTCTTCCCTTCTCTCACTTCCCCTTCCCCCTCTTAAGCCCCCCTCCACCCTTCCCATCCCCTCCCTCTCCTTTTCTTCTCCCCTCCCCTCCATTCCCTCTCCCCTCTCCTCTCCCCTCCCCCTCCCTTCCATCTCCCCTTCCCCCTCCCTTCCATCTCCCCCTCCCTTCCATCTCCCCCTCCCCCTCCCTTCCATCTCCCCCTCCCCCTCCCTTCCATCTCCCCCTCCCCCTCCCTTCCATCTCCCCCTCCCCCTCCCTTCCATCTCCCCCTCCCCCTCCCTTCCATCTCCCCCTTCCTTTTTCTCTCTCCCCTCTCTTTTTTTTCCCTTTCTAAATGTCTCTCCTTTCCACCAGCTGCCTCTTTTGGTTCCCTGTTGGTTGACAGTGTCTGATCTGAGGGGCCGTGCATGTTTTATTTTCGGGTTCCTCACAGTTTCAGACTCGAGTTCCTGCCTTTTTGAGAGTGTTGCCAGTGTTTCTCTCACATAATACAATCCAGACTGTGTTCCTCCTGACTCCTGGAGCCTCTCCGTTATTCAATGCCACGTTATGTTGGCAGCCCACTTCAGTAACCTGCAGGAGAATGGAATTAATAGGCAAATAAACAATAGCCTGGACCTTGCCTTGCTGAAGCTCTGAATGAGGTACCTCAGTGTGTGGCTCAGAGCCATCAGAAACCGGAGCAGGAGTTGTCAATCCCTGGAGTCTCTAAAAACGTATCAGCCTTGGTCTTACCCGGCTCCTCTGTGGAGATTCCAAAGGTCCGTGGACCCCGGGGAGAAGGAATTCCTCTGTATTCAGACAGTTCAATCTGGAAAAGTGTGAAGTGATTCACTCTGGAAGGCTGAATGCAGGATTCTTGGCAGTGTGGAGGAGCAGAGAGATCTTGAGTCCCTGTCCCTTAAAGTTGCCACGCAAGTTGATCAGGTGGTAAACTTGCTTTAAATTTTATTCAGATTTGCAGCGTAGTAACACGCCCTTCCAGCCCACACTGCCCAATTACACTCATGTGACTGATTAACCTCCCAGGACATTCCTCGAGTGTTCTGCAAGGAAACCAGAACTTCCGAGGAAACTCGCGCGGTCAGGGGAGAACGTACAAGCTCGTTGCCAACCGCAGTGGGAATTGAATTCCGGTTGCTGGTCCTGTAAAGTATTACACTCACCCTGCCACCGCACAAAGGCATATGTTCTGTTGGCCTCCGTCAGTCGAGGGATTGTGCTGTAGAACTGCAAGGTAACGTTGCAGCTTTATAAAACCCTGGTTGGACCAAACATGGGAGATTGTATGCAGTTCTGGCCACCTCATTCTAAGAGGGATGTGAAAGCTTTGGAGAGAATGCAGAACACATTTACCAGGATGCTGCCTGGATGGGAGAGCACACCTGAGTGAGCTCGGCTGTTTTCTTTGGAGGAGGAGAGGGAAACAAACTGAGTGATACAGATCGAGTGGACAGCTGGAGACTTTTTTTCCCAGGGCAGAAATGGCTAATACATGGGGACATCATTTTCAAATGACTGGAGCAAAGCTTCAGGTGAATGTTAGGGGTACGTTTCTTTTTGCTCAGAATGGTGGGTGCGTGGAACGTGTTCCTGGGGGCGGGTGGGTGGTAGAGGTGGGTGCATTAGGGGCATTTAGATAGACACATGAATAATAGAAAAACTGAGGTTTATGTAGGTAGAAAGGTTGATCTTGAAGTGGGTTAAAGGGTTGGCACAATATTGTGGGCAGAAGGGCCTGTTATTCCAGTCCCTCTGGCCTGAAACTTGCCTCATTCCTTCCGCACAGTGGAGTTCTGGAAAGGAACACTTCTCAGCATCTGCAACATCTCAAGGTCGTCGCTTCTCCTTCCCTTTGGCTTTGCTCCATCAATCCTTGATAACAAACCCTCCAGAACCAATTGTAGCTTTTGCTGCTGGGGGGTGACAGACTGCCCAGTCCAGCCGCTGATCACAGTCAAAGCCAGCCAGCCTCTGGGAGAGTTTATTTTGTGACCACAACGTCCCATGGGGAGAGACCAGGCTGGGATGGAGTCCAGGGCAGTGGGAACGTGGTGGAGATACAGGAAGAATCCAACTTGTGGCACTAGATCATACAATGTTGCATCAGAAAGGAGGCCTTCAGCCCACTGTGTCTGTGCCAACTCTTGAGTAAAGCATTCAGAATTTTACTCTTGCCTTCCTAATCCTTCCCATCTCCAGGTTAACCCTGATCACGGGAGTGTGTGAAAGGAGGTTCCCTCTGTGTCTGACCCCAGGAGCGTATAGAAACATAGAAAATAGGTGCAGGAGTATGGCTGATCATCCAATTCAGAACCCTGAACCTGCTTTCTCTCCATACCCCCTGATCCCTTTAGCCACAAGGGCCATATCTAACTTCCTCTTAAATATAGCCAATGAACCGGCCTCAACTGTTTCCTGTGGCAGAGAATTCCACAGATTCACAGATTCTCTGTGTGAAGAAGTTTTTCCTCATCTCGGTCCTAAAAGGCTTCCCCTTTATCCTTAAACTGTGACCCCTCGTTCTGGGCTTCCCCAACATCGGAAACAATCTTCCTGCATCTAGCCTGTCCAATCCCTTTAGAATTTTATACGTTTCAATAAGATTCCCCCTCAATCTTCTAAATTCCAGTGAGTATAAGCCTAGTCGATCCAGTCTTTCTTCATATGAAAGTCCTGCCATCCCAGGAATCAATCTAGTGAACCTTCTCTGTACTCCCTCTATGGCAAGAATGACTTTCCTCAGATTAGGGGACCAAAACTGCACACAATATTCTAGGTGCAGTCTCACCAAGGCCTTGTGCAACTGCAGTAGAACCTCCCTGCTCCTGTACTCAAATCCTTTTGCTATGAATGCCAACATACCATTTGCCTTTTTCACCGCCTGCTGTACCTGCATGCCCACCTTCAATGAAAGGTGTACAATGACACCCAGGTCTTGTTGCATCTCCCCTTTTCCTAATCGGCAACTGTTCAGATAATCTGTTTTCCTGTTCTTGCAACCAAAGTGGATAACCTCACATTTATCCACATTAAATTGCATCTGCCATGAATTTGCCCACTCACCTAACCTATCCAAGTCACCCTGCATCCTCTTAGCATCCTCCTCACAGCTAACACCTCTGCCCAGCTTTGTGTCATGATGGGTCGGTTTGGAGGGAGATTCTCTCTGTGTCTGACCCTGGGAGAGTGTGATGGATCAGTGTAGGGGGAGCGTCATTCTGTTTTTTGACTTTGAGAGTATGCGATGGGATGGCTTGGACGGTGCTTCACTGTGTGTCTGACCCTTGGAGTGTGTGATGGGTCAGTGTGGACGGAGCTTTGATCTGTAACCTTTGTGAGTAAGTGCTTGTAACCTGGGTACCTTCCAAAAGAGAACTGTTGTGCAACCTGGAATTTTGTTCCTTTGCTTTGAGAAGCACACACCTCAGCCTTTTCTCTCCAGTAGAGACACTGTCGAATGGGGCAGTCTGGAGCAATGGGTGAATGGACTGAAACCCTCAGCAGATCAGCCAGCTCCATGGGGGAGGGAGATACTGAGGGAATCCCAGAGCACCCCTTTGCTTGACCCGTGGAGTTCCTGCAGCCAGTTTCTCTTGTCTGTGCAACTGGAGAACCACACGTATTGGTCAAGAGAGGCAGCCGGTCCCAGCTTCCAGCTCCACAAGGCTCTCCTTTATTCACACAGTCAGAGTCGGAACAGAGCCTGCCTGCGTTAGTGTGTTTACAGTGTGAAAGCACCCTGGAGGCCCCCCAGACTGGAGGGCGAGTTTCGCACAGCCCATTGGCACCAAGTCTTGTTTATTTTAAAATGTTATGTTTCTTTTTAAAAGCGTTCAGTCTCAGATTCATCCCCCCCCCCCCCCCACCCAGAGCTCTGGCTGTGATGGTGGGCCCTCCACCCTCATCTTCTTGGTAGTTCTTATGCTTGGCTCTCGGTAATACGGTGCCAGGGAAGAGCTGGCCCAAGGGACGGATCCAGGCTGGGGCAGGGGAGCTCTGGCTGATGGAGACCAGGGAACACGCCCAGTCGAGATCCTGCTCATGAATGCCCACCTCTGACAGTTAACCATTTGGGTGCCACAGTAGTGTAGTGATTAGCACGATGCTGTTACAGCTCGGGGCGTCGGAGTTCAGAGTCCAATTCCCACGTGCTCTGGTTTCCTCCCATGTTCCAGCGTTTCCCTGGTTGGTAGGTTACCTGGTCATTGTAAACTGGCTCCGATTAAATCAGGATTTGTTGGCGGTGGGGCTCCAATGGTTGGAGCCTGTTCTGTGCTGTGTCTCTAAGTAAAATAAAAATATAAAGTGTTCGATTGTTTTGGGGACTGGTGGGAAGGCACATCTGCTCCCACGTCACCCCTGAGCTGGCGACCGACAGTCTGAGAGAGATGTAGCTCTGGACAGCAGCTCCCTCGAGCCTGTCCCCTCATTCAGGACATCTGCATGTGGTCCCTGCCCCTCAGAGCCCATCTTCCTCATCATTGTCAAAGCCAGGGAAAGCAGGCAAGGTGGGAGGGGCAGTACCCAAAGAAGGTCACACTGTGGGAGGGGTGTACCCTAGGAGGGCAGTCCTGAGGGAAGGTCGAGGTGGGAGGGGCAGTCCTGGAGGAAGGTCACGGTGGGAGGGAGTGCTGTCATAAGACTATAAACTCGAGCTCCTTTGAGGAACAGTCATGTTCGCAGGGGACTTCTCCACTAGCTCATTTACCCTTCAGTTCCTGTTGCCCCTATATTTCAGTGATGTGTGTGTTCAGCAGTTTGCATGTGGGCTGCCCCTTCCCACTATCCCAGCAGCTCTGGATGTCAATGCCCTGTGAAGGTTTGTCTGTCCTTCCATCACTGCCACTAGCCCCAGTTTAAACATCAAAGCATGGTCTCTAGATAAGGCAATGAAAAGATGCTCCTGAGGTTTCTCTGAGAGGAGGGCGGGTTCATTTTTGAGCTCGGTCTGTTTGAACTTCACTGGAGTTCCCTCGGATCAGGGTGGGGCAGAGTCTGTCAGGTTCCAGGCGTGCTTGGCACCCTGTTCCTGCTTGTGTTAGTCTCTGGCTTCGTCCCTAATCTATTTCCGTTGGATTTCATTTTCTACCTGCTGTCTTCCCAGATTTTGGGATCTCCATCCCCAAAGGCAGGCAGACTTGGGGGGAGGGGGTTCATGGTCAGTTTACTGCCATTCAACGGCCAAATGAAACAACATTCCTCAGGACCAAAATGCACAACACAGTACATATAACTCACACACACAAAGTAATATCACCACAAATAAATTGACAAATAATAAGGGCATTTACCCTACAAGTTGAATAGTAAACAGCATAAAGCAACTGGTGCTTCATACGTGATGAGACCTGGGAGTACAGGAGTCTCACAGCCTGGGGGCAAGAGGCTGTTTCCCATCCTAACCGTTCTTGTCCTAATGCTACGGTACCTCCTGCCTGATGATAGGGGGTCAGAGAGATTGCTGGGCGGATGGGAGGAATCATTGGCCCCGAGACTGCAGCGTTCCTGATAAATATCTCAGATGGGTGGAAGAGAGACCCCGATGATCCTCTCAGCTGTCCTCAGTCATTTGAAGGGACTTGCGGCCACTTGCCTTACAGGTTCTGTGCTAGATGATGACACAGTTGGTCAGGACAGTTGGGCTAAGATAGGTCAGGGGGTCTGCGCAGGGCATTGGGTTCTGAGGAGGTGGGTAACATCACCTGTCTCTGTTTGGCTGACATTACCCACCAAAAGAGAGCTTTCACTTTAACACAAGTGTCATGCATCATGAGACCACACCAAGTCCTGCCCGAGGTTTAAATATTAGACGGATTAATTTGTATTTAGAGCAGAAATGGGTCACCCAGCCTCCCAGTCTTACTCAGTTAATAAGGTTATGCCAAAGCCGACTGTAACCTCATCCTGTGATAACCTTTCATCTGCCTGTTTAACAATAAATCATTTAGCTCTGATGTAAAAACATTCCATAAGACATAGGAGCACAATTAGGCCATTCAGCCCATCAAGTCTGCTCTGCCATTCCATCACGGCTGATTCTGGATCCAACTCAACCCCATATACCTGCCTTCTCACCATATCCTTTGATGCCCTGACCAATCAGGAAACGATCAACTTCTGCCTTAAATATACGCACAGACTTGGCATCCACTGCAGCAATTCCTCTGTTCTAAATTATCGCCTCTCAATTCTGAGGCTGTGCCCTCTAGTTCTGGACACCACTACTATAGGAAACATCTTCTCACATCCACCCTATCTAGTCCTTTCAACATTCGGTAGGTTTCAGTGAGATCCCCCCCCCCCCCCGCAATCTAAATTCCAGTGAGTACAGACACGAAACTGCCAAATGCTCCTCATATGTTAACCCCTTCATTTCCAGAATCATACTCATGAACCTCCTAAGGACTCTCTCTAATGAGAACATATTCTTTCTGAGATATGGGGCCCAAATTGTTGACAATTTGCTCTAGTGCAGCCTGACTAGAGTCTTATAAAGGCTCAGCATTATCTCCTCCCTTTTATATTTTATTCCCCTTGAAGTAAGTGCCAACATTGATTTTGTTGTGTTTACCACAGACTCAACCTGTAAATTAACCTTCTGGGAGCCTTGTACAAGGACTCCTAAGTCCCTCTGCACCTCTGATGTTTGAACCTTCTCCCCATTTAAATAATAGTCTGTGCTATTGTTCCTTTTACCAAAATACATTATCATACATTTCCCAACACTGCATTCCATCTGCTACTTTTTTTGCACACTTTTTCAATTTGTCTAAGTTCTGCTGCAATCGCACTGCTTCCTCAGCACTACCTACCCTCCACCTGTCTTCATATCATCAACAAACTTTGCCACAAAGCCATCAATTCCATTATCAAAATCATTGACAAACAATGTGAAAAGCAGCCGTCCCAGTACTGAGGAACACCACTAGTCACCGGCAGCCAACCAGAAAAGGCCCCTTTTATTCCTACTCTCTCTCCCACCTCTTAGCCATTCCTCTATCTTTCCTGTAACACCATAGGATTTTATCTTGTTCTGCAGCCTCATGTGTAGCACCTTACCACACACCTTCTGCAAATCCAAATAAATGATATCCACTGCCTCTCCTTTGTCCACCCTGTTTGTTACTTCCTCGAAGCAATCTTAACAGATTTGTTAGGCAAGATTTCCCTTTACATAAACTAAGCAGACTTTGACTTATTTTATCATTAGTCTCTAAGTACCCTGAAAACTCGCCCTTAATAAAGTACTCCAACACCTTCCCAACCACTGAGGTTAGGACAACTGGCCTATAATTTCCATTCTTTTGTCTTCCTCCCTTCTTAAAGTGGAATGACATTTGCAATTTTCCAGTCCTCCAGGATGATGCCAGAATCAAGTGATTCCTGAATATTCACAGCCAATTCATCAGTTATCTCTTCAGCAGCCTCTCTCTGGACTCTGGGATGTTGTCCAAATTGCCCAGGTGACTTATCCACCTTAAGACCTTTGAGTTTGCATAGCATTTTTTCCTTTGTAATATGAATGGCTCTCACTCCTGCTTCCTGACACTCTCAGAAGTCTGGCACACTGCTAATGTCTTCCACAGTGAAGACAGATGCAAAGTGACAATTCCGTTCATCTGCAATTACTTTGTCCCTATTACTACCTCACCAGCACCACTTTCCCATGGTCCAATATCAACTCTCATTTCTCTTTATATAGCTGAAAAAACTTTTAGTATCCTGCTTTATATTATGAGCTAGTTTGTCCTCATATTTCATCTTTCCCCTTTTAGCTTTTTTAGGTGCCTTTTGTTGGATTTTAAAAGCTTCTCAATCATCCAGCTTCCCACTCACTTTTGCTATCACTTTCCTTGTCTTTTATGTAGTCCTCAACTTCCTTTGTCCACCCCTGTCACTTGAGAACAACTTTCTCTGTGACATATCCATCCTGCGTCTTGTGAATGAATCCCAGAAACTTCAGGCGTCACTGCTCTACCATCATCCCTGTCAGTATCCTCCTCTAATCCACCTGGGCAAGCTCCCCTCTTGTGTCTCTGTAATTCCCTTTATTCCATTGTGATACTGATACACGTGAGTTATGCTTCTCCCTCTCAAATGGCAGTATGAATTCAGTCTTATTGTGATCATTGCCTTCTAAGGGTTCCTTTATGTTAAGCTCCCCAATAAGATCTGGGTTACTACACAACACCCAATCTAAGACAGCCTTTCCCCGAATAGGCTTAAGCACAAGCTGCTCTAAAAAGCCATCTCGTAGGCATTTAACAAATACCCTCTCTTGTGATCTGACACCAACCTGATTTTCCCAATCCCCTTGCATATTGATATCCCCCATTACAATTGTGTCATTGCCCTTATTACGTGCCCTTTCCAGCTCCCTTTGCAATCTCAAAATGGTCTCAAAATATATAAAATGGTCTTTTTACCCTTGCAATTTCTTAACTACACCCACAAAGATTTAAAATTCTCTGACCCTAGGCCACCTGTTTCTAAAAATGTAATTCCATCTCTTGCCAACAGAGCCACACCACCGCCTATGCCTTCCTGTCTGTCCTTTCAATGCGAAGTATATACTTTGATGTTAAGCTCCCAACTAAGGCCTTCTTTACAATTTAACTCTTTTTGCTCTGTCTGCATTTGTACCCAATCATTGGCTTGTCCTTCCTTACATTCATGTTACACCCATCATCTGCTTGTAAACCTGCTGGCTCATCCGCAGCTCTGTCATCTTGCTTCCCATCCCCCTGCCATATTAGTTTAAACCACTCCCAGCAGCTCTAGGAAATCTGCCCATAAGGATATTGGTCCCCCTCGGATTCAAGTGCAACCTGTCCCTTTTGTATAGGTCCCACTTGTCCCAGAAGGAGTCCCAATTATCCTCTTCTGAATCCCTGCCCCCTGCTCCAGTTCTTCAGCCACGCATTTATCTGCCACCTCATTCTATTCCTATCCTCACTGTTGTGTGGCACAAGCAGCAATGCTGAGTTTACTACCCTTCTCAGCTTCCTTCCTAACTCCCTAAATTCTTTTTTCAGGACCTCCTTCCTTTTTCTTCCTATATGCCACGACTTCTGGCTGCTCACCCTCCCTTTTCAGGATATTGTGACGCGTCCAAAAACATCTTGGTTGCTGGCACCTGGAAGGCAAACTGCCATCCGTGTTTCCTTTTTGCATCTCCCTGACCAGAGTCCCCTATTACTGTTTCTATCCTCTTCCGTTCCCTACCCTTCTGAGCCCCAGGGCCAGACTCAGTGCCAGAGGCACGGCTGCTGTTGCTTCCCCCTAAACAGTACTCAAAATGCAGTACTTATTGTTGAGGGGGACAGCCACAGGGGTGCTCTCCACGATCTGACATTCCCCCTTCCCTCTCCTGACAGTCGCCCATTTATCTGTCTCCTGTAGCCTTGGGGTGACTACCTCCTTGCAGCTCCTGTCTATCACTGCTTCACTTCCCCTAACAAGGTCATCGAGCTGCAGCTGCAGATCCCTAACACGGTCTCTCAGAAGATGCATCTCGATGCACCTGGTGCAGATGTGGCCATCGGGGAGGCTAGGAGTCTCCCGGACATCCCACATCAGACACCAAGAACAGAACACCGTCTCTGCAGACAACTCTTCTCTCTAGAGTCGGATGAGAAATAAGGAAGGAACTTGCCTAGACTCTGCCATGTTGTCGCCAAAGCCTTCCTACTCTACCTCAGAGTTCCCGTTGAGTTTTGAAGAGTATAGTTCTCAGGCAAAAACATCAGATAAATAATTTTGCCTCATTTCTGCACTAAATGGATGATCTGAAATTAATTTAGTTTTTGAGAGACAGCACAGAATTGCATCTTCCCCCTTTGAGCCATGCCACCCAGTAACCCACTTATTTCACACTGGTCTAGTCACAATGTACAATGACCAATTAACCTACTGACCAGAACACCTTTGGACTGTGGGGTGAAACAGGAGCAGTTGGGGAGAACGTGCAAACTCCTCACGGTCAGTGGCGGGTATTGAACCAGGGTCGCCTGTATTGTAAAGCGTTGTGCCAACCACTACACTTCTTGGTATTTGTTTTGTATTTGCACAGTTTGTTTTCGTTTGCGCTTTGGTTGTCCATCTTCCTGCGGGGTTTTTCATTGATTCTATTGTGAATGCATGCAAGAAGATGAATCTCAGGGCTATATATGGCATCTTGAAAATGTACTCAACCCCCACTGCTATTTTCAAATTTTACTGTATCCAATTCTAAATTTAAAATATTTTGAAATAGGATTTTCTGAGCTAATCTGCACAACATTGTGCATCATGTTAAGTCAAAAGAACAATTCTAAAGCCAGTAAACAATTTACTAAAAATTAAAAGCCAAAATTGAGAGGCCGAGAAAGTTTTCATCTCCCTTTGTAATTAGTACACTAGCTTTCCTTGGGTGCAATACTGTATACTACCTTAAAGCTCACCCTACTTGTTGATGTAGAAAATTGGAGATCACCTGAATAACCCTCTCTCTCTGTAAGGTCCAACGGTATGGTAGATTTTCAACAGCCCAAGGCAAAATGAAGACAAAAGTGCATTCAAGTCATGGAAAAGAATATAGAGAATTTGAGGGAGGGTACAAGACCATCTCAAAGGTGCTGAACGTAGCTCAGGGCTCAGTGCAATCCACTGTGAAAAGTGAAAAAATATGAATCCACAGCCACACTGCCTAGGTCAGGCCATCTCTCTAAACTTAGTCACCAGAAAAGAGTAGCACTTGTAAGAAAAGCTATGGTTACACCAACAGTCATAGAGTGAACTGCTTAAGTCAATGGCTGCAACTGGAGATGGAAGTTCATGGCTCCACAATCATTAAGGCCTTGCACAAAAAGCCCTGCCTAAAAAACATATTGCCTGTAAAGATTTTGCAAATCTTTTTTAGAAGATGCTGTAAAAATGTGGAAGAAAGTCTTGTGGTCGGATGAGACTAAAGTGGACATTTTGGCCTCAACACTAAGCTGAATGTGTGTTGTAAATTAATACTGTGCATCAGCCAGATATCACCATCCCTACTGCAAAGTATGGTGTATGTAGCATTATGCTATGGGATGCTTTTCAGCAGCAGGGACTGGACATCTGATCAGGATTGATGGGAGGATGAATGCTGCTAAATGTAGAGATCCTAGTCTCTGCCAGAAAGCTTAAACAGGTGACAAAGCTGTCTTTTAGCAGGACAGCAGCCCAAAGCACACTGCTAGAGCAACCATGGAACAACTTTGAATGAAGAAAATTAATATCCTTGAGTGGCTCAGGCAGAGTCCTGACCTTAACCCAATTAGACATCTATGGCAAGACCTCAAGATTGCTGTCCACTGCTTCTCCCCAACTAACCTGGCACACTTTGAGCAAATATGCAAGGAGGAATGAGAAACTCTTGTTCCATCACATTGGGAGAGATACTAAATGGTTCTTTTGCATCTGTATTTATTGAGGAAACTGGAATGGAGTCTATGGAAACAAGGCAACAAGTAGGGAGGTGCTTGCTGTCTTGAGGCAAATCAGAGTAGATAAATCCCCAGGACCTGACAGGGTATTCCTTCGGACCTTGAAGGAGACTAGTGTTGAAATTGCAGGGGCCCTGGCAGAAATATTTAAAATGTCGATATCCACGGGTCAGGTGCAGGAGGATTGAAGGATAGCTCATGTAGTTCTGTTGTTTAAAAAAGGCTCAAAAAGTAAGCTGGGAAATTATAGTCCGGTAAGTTTGACATCGGTAGTAGGTAAATTATTGGAAGGAATACTAAGAGATAGGATCTACAAGTATTTGGATAGACAGGGGCTTATTAGAAAAAGTCAGCATGCCTTTGTGCATGGTAGGTCATGTATAACCAATTTATTAGAGTTTTTCGAGGAAGTTGCCAGAAAAGTGGATGAAGGGAAGGCAGTGGATGTTGTATACATGGACCTCAGTAAGGCCTTTGACAAGGTCCCGCTTGGGAGGTTAGTTAGAAAGATTCAGTCACTAGGTATACATGGAGAGGTAGTAAATTGGATTAGACATTGGCTCAATGAAAGAAGCCAGAGAGTGGTAGTGGAGGATTGCTTCTCTGAGTGGAGGCCTGTGACTAGTGGTGAGCCACAGGGATCAGTGCTGGGTCCATTGTTATTTGTCATCTATATCAATGATCTGGATGATGATGTGGCAAATTGGATCAGTAAATTTGCTGATGATACAAAGATTGGAGGTGTAGTGGACAGTGAGGAAGGTTTTCAAAGCTTGCAGAGGGATTTGGACCAGTTGGAGGAACGGGCTGAAAAATGGCAGATGGAGCTTAATGTAGACAACTGTGAGGTATTGTACTTCGGAAGGTCAAACCAAGGTAGAACATACAAGGTAAATGGTAGGTCACTGAGGAGTGCAGTAGAACAGAGGGATCTGAGAGTACAGGTACATAATTCCCTAAAAGTGGCTTCACAAGTAGATAGGGTTGTAAAGAAAGCTTTTGGTACATTGGCCTTTATAAATCAAAGTATTGAGTATAAGAGTTGGAATGTAATGGTGAAGTTGTATAAGACATTGGTGAGACCGAATTTGGAGTATCATGTGCAGATTTGGTCACCTAATTACAGGAAGGATATTAATAAGGTTGAAAGAGTGCAGAGAAGGTTTACAAGGATGTTGCCAGGACTTGAGAAACTGAGTTACAGAGAAAGATTGAATAGGTTAGGACTTTATTCCCTGGAGCGTAGGAGAATGAGGGGTGATTTGAGAGGTGTATAAAATTATGATGGGTATAGATAGAGTGAATGCAAGCAGGCTTTTTCCATTGAGGACAGGGGAGAAAAAAAAAGGTCATGGATGAAGGGGGAAAAGTTTAAAGGGAACATTAGGGGTGGCTTCTTCACGCAGAGAGCGGTGGTAGTGTGGAATGAGCTGCCAGATGAAGTGGTGAATGTGGGCTCACTCTTGACATTTAAGAAAAACTTGGACAGGTATATGGGTGAGAGGAGTTTGGAGGGATATGGCCTGGGTGCAGGTCAGTGGGACTAGACAGAAAAATGGTTTGGCACAGCTAAGAAGGGCCAAAAGGCCTGTTTCTGTGCTGTAATGTTCTATGGTTCTATGGTTTTATTGCGTAAAGCCAATAGACTTATCCAAAAAGACTACAGGTTGTAACAGCTGTGAGGCAGTTCAACTAAATGCATAGATACATAAAAAGCCCTGCGGCCCACGAAGTTGTGCCGAACATGTCCTGACTATAGAAATTACCTAGGATTACCCATAGCCCTCAATTTTTTGTAACTCCATGTACCTATTGAGGAGTCTCTTAAAAAACCCTATCATATCCGCCCCCATTGCCGGCAGCCCATTCCATGCACTCTCAGATCTGTGTGGGGGGAAAAAAACAACAGCAACAACTTACCCCTGACATCTCCTCTGTACCTATTTCCAAGCACCTTAAAACTATGCCCTCTCGTGCTAGCCATTTCAGCCCTGGGAAAAAGCCTCTGACGATCCACAGGATCAATGCCTCTCATCATCTTATACAGCTTTATCAGATCACCTCTTATCCTCTGTTGCTCCAAGGAGAAAAGGTCAAGTTCACTCAACCTATTCTCATAAGACATGCTCCCCAATCCAGGCAACATCCTTGTAAACCTCCTCTACACCCTTTCTATGGTTTCCACATCCTTCCTGTCGCGAGGTGACCAGAACTGAACACAGTACTTCAAGTGGGGTCTGACCAGGGTCCTATATAGGTGTAACAGTACCTCTCGGCTCCTAAACTCAATCCCACAGTTGATGAAGGCCAATGCATCGTACGCTTTCTTAACCACAGGGTCAACCTGCACAGCAACCTTGAATGTCCTATGGACTTGGACCCCAAGATCCCTCTGATCTTCCACACTGCCAAGAATCTTACCATTAATACTATATTCTGCCATCAGATTTGACCTACCAAAATGAACCACCTCACATTTATCAGGACTGAACTCCGCCTGCCACTTCTCAGCCCAGTTTTGCATCCTATCGATGTCCAGCTGTAACCTCTGACAGCCCTCCACACTATCCACAACACCCTCAACATTTGTGTCATCAGCAAATTTACTAACTCATCCCTCCACTTCCTCATCCAGGTCATTTATAAAAATCACGAAGAGTAAGGGTACCAGAACAGATCCCTGAGGCACACCACTGGTCACCGACCTCCATGCAGAATATGACCCATCTATAATCACTCTTTGCCTTCTGTGGGCAAGCCATTTCTGGATCCACAAAGCAATGTCCCCTTGGATCACGTACATCCTTACTTTCTCAATAAACCTTGCATTGGGTACCTTATTAAATGCCCTGCTGAAATCCATATACACTACATCTACTGCTCTTCCTTCATCAATATGTTTAGTCACATCCTCAAAAAATTCAGTCAGGCTCAAAAAGGCACAATCTGCCTTTGACAAAGCCATGCTGACTAGTTCTAAACATATTTTGCCTCTCCAAATTTTTAAAGCCCTGCCTCTTGGGATCTTTTCCATCAACTTACCAACCACTGAAGTAAGACTCACTGGTCCATAATTTCCCGGGATATCTACTCCCATTCTTGAATAAGGGAACAATATCTGCAACCCTCCAATCCTTCGGAACCTCTCCCACCCCCAGTGATAATGCAAAGATCATCGCCAGAGGCTCAGCAATCTTCTCCCTCGGCTCCCACAGTAGCCTGGGGTACATCCCGTCCAGTCCTGGTGACTTATCTAACTTGATGCTTTCCAAAAGCTCCAGCACATCCTTTTTCTTGATATCTATATACTCAAGCTTTTCAGTTTGCTGTAAGTCATCCCTACAATCACTAAGATCCTTTTCCGTATTGAATACTGAAGCAAAGTATTCATTAAGTACCTCTGCCATCTCCTCTGGTTCCATACACACTTTTCCACTGTCACATTTGATTGGTCATATTCTCTCACATCTTATCCTCTTGCTCCTCACATACTTGTAGAACGCCTTGGGGTTTTCCTGTCTGCTAAGGCCTTCTCATGGCCTCTTCTGGCTCTCATAATTTCATTCTTAAACTCCTTCCTGCTAGCCTTATAATCTTCAAGATCTCTATCGTAACCTAGTTTTTTGAACCTTTTGTAATCTTTTCTTGACTAGACTTACAATAACCTTTGTACATCACGGTTCCTGTACCCTACCATCCTTTCCCTGTCTCATTGGAACATACCTATTCAGAACTCCACACAAATATTCCCTGAACATTTGCCACATTTCTGCTGTACATTTCCCTGAGAACATCTGTTCCCAATTTACACTTCCAAGTTCCTGCCTGCTAGCCTCATATTCCCCTTGCTCCAGTTATATGCTTTCCGAACTTGTCTGTTCCTATCCCTCTCCGATGCCATGGTAAAAGAGATGGAATTGTGATCACTATCTCCAAAATGCTCTCCCACTGAGAGTCCTGACACCTGACCAGGTTCATTTCCCAATACCAGATCAAGTACAGCCTCTCCTCTTGAAGGTTTATCTATATATTGTGTCAAGAAGCCTCCCTGAACACACCTAACAAACTCCACCCCATCTAAACCCCTTGATCTCGGGAGATACCGATCAATATTTAGGAAATTAAAATCTCTCACCGTGACAACCCTGTTATTACACATTTCCAGAATCTGTTTCCCTATCTGCTCCTCGATGTCCCTGTTACTATTGGGTGGTCTATAAAAACACCCAGTAGAGTTGTTGACCACTTCCTATTCCTAACTTCCACCCACAGAGACTCCGTAGACAATCCCTCCATGACTTCCTCCTTTTCTGCAGCCGTGACACTATCTCTGATCAACAGTGCCACAACCCCACCTCTTTTGCCTCCGTCCATATCTTTTCTGAAACATCTAAAGCTTGACACCCTAAGTAACTATTCCTGCCTGAGCCATCCAAGTCTCTGTAATGGCCACAACACCATAGCTCCAAGTACCACACTCTAAGCTCATCGGCTTTGTTCATAGTACTCCCTGCATTAAAATAGACACATCTCAAACCATCAGTCTGAGCGTATCCCTTCTCTATCACCTGCTTATCCTCTCTCTCACACTGTCTCCAAGCTTTCTCTATTTGTGACCCAAATGCCCCTTCCTCCGTCTCTTCAGTTCACTTCCCACCCTCAGCAATTCGGGTTTAAACTCTCCCCAGTAGCCCCAGCAAACCTCCCCACCAGGATATTGGTCCCCCTCGGATTCAAGTACAACCCGTCCTTTTTGTACAGGTCACACCTGCCCCAAAAGAGGTCCCAATGATCCAGAAATCTGAATCCCTGTCCCCTGCTCTAATCCCTCAGCCACGCATTTATCCTCCACCTCATTCTATTCCTATCCTCACTGAGCAAAGCAGGATGAATTCCTTTGATCTGTTGATGTTTCAGATTTTAAATTTTTAGTTTCTCGTGCATTACAATTTTCCCTGGTTTTTGGGGACTACTGTGGGGGAAAAAGGAGCATGTGGTTCACAAATAAAAATTCTCAATTAAATTGATCAAAATCCCTGGTGGTAATATTCATTTATGTGAACAAAGGGTTGGGGGCTGAATATTTTTACAAGGAATTGTATATGTACTTTGAAAATGAATTTACTTTGAGCTTTAACCATTTATTTTTAAATAATGACTCATAAGGGTCAGAGTTATCTATTTTAATTGAATGTCCTCTCACTCTTCCAGCAGACAGATTCTAATCCTGGCCATCCGTTACACAGAAGATGACCCACCCATTATAGTCAGATGTCCTCTGACTTGTCACATCCTCTCTCACCCCTGCACCCCCTCTGTCTCACCCCCTCCCACTCTCTCACCCATGTTTCCCCTCTGATACCCACACTCCCCCATGTCATGCCCACACCCCACTCCCTCTCCCTTTCTGTCTCACTTGCACTACCCCTCCTCATCTGTCTCACCTCCACTCACCCCCACTTCCCTCCCCTTGTCTCACCCTCACTCCCCCACCCTATCTCACATCCACTCCCCTCCCACTCTCTGTCACTCCTACTCACTCCCCCTTGTCTCATCCTCACTTCCCCTCCTCATGTCTCACCTCACCCCTCCCCTCTATTTATTTCATCCCCACCCCTCATGTCTCCCCCTGCTCCCCCTCCTCCTCCCCTTCTTGCCCTGCTTCCCTTCCCCCTAAGCCCCACTTCCCCACCATTTTGTCATCCCTCCCCCTTTCTCTCCCTGATCCCCTCACCCTCTGTCTCACACCCACTGCCCTCCCTCTGTCTCAGCCCCTCATGCTTGATTTTGGGGGGTGGGGAAGGAGAGTCGAATCTCTTGTGCCCAGTGGCAGGGATGGAGTTGAATATTTTGTCCCTGATTTGGGGGTGGGGAGAATCTTTTCTGTCGGTGGGAGGGGGAGTTGAATCTTGAGCCCCACGGGGGGCGGTGAGGGGGCAATGAATCCATTGTGCCTGATGGGAGGTGGGGGAGGGCAATGATTATTTTTTGAAGGGGGAGGATTGAATGGGAGGGGGAGGATTGAATCTCGTGACCAGTGAGGGGGGGGGGGGGTTGGGGAATCTATTCTGTCTGATGGGAAGGGAATGTGGAGTTCTGTTGTTGCCAGTACTTACCCCTCAAGCATCAGATCTAGGCTGCCCTTCTCCTGATGTGGGAGCTCCTGATTACTTACATACTAACCTTGTACAGACAGTAACCACTCTGCACACACTCACCAGTTAGATAAAACATTTTTTACCGATCCGTGCCAAATTGGAATGATTTCACATTTTCCAAGGTTTGTTAGATTTTTGTTAACCTTTTGATGACCTTTAATCCATCCACATCACAGTCTGCTTTCTGATTTCTCTTTATGTCCACAGCACAGCTGAGAGACTGGAATCTGTTCGCTGTAGTGTTAACAAAGGCCACAACAGCCGTTGGGAGCACCGGCTGAGATGTTAGAAGCCCTAATGAGGGAGTGTCGCACTGAGGGAGGGTCACACTGGGAGGAGTGGTATTGAGGGAGGGTCACACTGGGAGGGGTGGTACCTAGGGAGGGTCACTGTGGGAAGGGTGGCACTGAGGGAGTGTTATAGTGGGAGGGGCAGTACTGAGGGAGGGTCACACTGAGAAGGGCAGTACAGAGGGGGAGTTGCACTGTAGGAAGGGTGGTACTGGGGGGTGGGGACACATTGTGGGAGGGGCAGTACTGAGGGAGCATCATTGCGAGAGAGTCACACTGAGCTAGAGGTTTTTCAAAAGCCAACAAGCTCTGGGAGGGGAGGTACTGAGGGAGGGTCACACTGGGGTTGTGCAGTGCCGTGGGAAGGTTTTACCTCAGATACATCACGTTCTTCACAATTTTAAGCTTTCTCTCAATCAGGAAACACTCTGCTAACATTCTAATTGAAGGTAATGATGCCACAGTATGATGTTCAGTTTCAGTCATCCTGCATCTGGAGGGGTGTCATTAAACCGGAAAGAATGCAGAGAAGATTTATTAGGATGATGTTGAGACTCGAGGCCGGACAGGGTATGAAGGGATACAGGGAGAGGCAGAAAATTGGGGCTGAGGAACATTGGATCAGCCATTATGAAATAGCAGAGCAGGCTCGATGAGCCAAGTGGCCTAATCTGCTCTAATATCTTAATTATTGGGAGAGATTGCACAGGCTAGGACTTGATTCCTTGGAGTGTAGGTGGTTGAGAGCTGGACGTGCCACAGTGTATAAATTAATGAGTAACACACAGAAAATGCTGGAGGAAATCAGCAGGTTATACAGTGTCTGTAGAGGGGAATAAACAGGCAATGTTTTGGGATGAGCCTCTTCATCAGGACTGAAAATTATCAGGTGATGTTTTCGGGGCCGAGACCCTTCTTTAAGATCGGATCAAGGAGTCATGATGAAGAACCTCAGCCTGAGACATCAACTGTTTATTCCACTCCACAGACGCTGCCCGACTTGCTGAGTTCCTCCAGCATTTTGTGTGTTACTCTGGATTTCCAGCATCTGCGGGAATCTCTTGTTTATAAAATCGGGAGAGGTATAGACAGGATGAATGAGCTGTGATTTTCCCAGCGCTGGGAAATCAAGAACCAGAGAGGGGGCTTAGGTATAAGGCCAGAGGGAGGGGCGGAGGTGGGTGGAATAACAAAGTTTCAAAGACGCGGACAGATCATAAATGGGAAAGGTTGAGAGGGATGCGGGCAGATGGGACTGGTGCATGGAGCAGGCGAGCTGAAGGGTTTGGTTCTGTGCTGTGGGACGGTGTGTTCCTCATCCAGTTTGTCCAGTGTCAGTCGTGAGATAATGACTGTGAAGTGTGTTTGTTCAGCGCCCTGTGGGCCCAAGGCACAGCGGCCTCTCAGATGGACCTTCCGCAGACACTGCGAACCTGAAACGCCGACCGTGAACGCTGGAGTGCTGGTGAGGTAGGGAGAGGGAGCTTCCGGGCAGGGGATGGCTCCAACAGGAGGGAGGTGTCCAAAGAAAGGGTGGATCAGTGGGGTGGGGGAAGAGCTGGAGGAACAGTCGGCAGGTGGGAGGTAGAGTGGGGGAGCTCGGCGCTGTGGGTGGGGCAGTGAGGGAGCTTCAAGCTGCAGGAAGGGCAGCCCAGCAATAGAGGAAAAGACGAGGGAATTAAGGTGCCGACCTCAGCTGGAGAGGGCAGACTGACAGACAGAAGCTTTTACCGTGCCCATTGCTAACAGACACAGAGGTGTCAGCACCCACACACATGGTTGAGGCTCCAGCACAGGATTTCAACCATAGCCTTCACTATTTGGCCCCGACCATCCCTTGGTACGTTCCCTCCCACCCTGCGATGCTGTCTCTCCCTTGGGTGCTCAGGGTGGCCACTTTGACGGCGTGTATGGGACACACCCTGGTTCTGGCACTGCTGGGATCTCGCCGTGGCCTGTCTCACAGCAGCGATCGATCACTTGGCTGGTGGGAGCTCTGGCCACCTTCATTCACCAGAAGCCGGTGGGAGGGGTGGGTATGTCTGCCTCCCCTCCCTATCCAGACCTCTCCGTGGGCCCAAGATGTCTCTACTGCCGCTGACAGCTCAGTGAGCTGGAATCGAGGGAGGAGGTGAGCGGTGTGGGACTTCCCCCACCATTGTCCTGCTGCTGGAGAACTTTGGCACGCTGTACTGTTGTTCCTTCATGAGACACAGCGACCTGAATACATATTCATCCCAGTTTTGGCTGAGTCTTTCTGACTTAACATCACCCGTTCGCACTACGATTTTTAAAAGAAACTGGCCTGAACTTTCTCTGCTGACCGCTACCTCCTCGAGTGCAGGAGACATCCCGGACCGAGGGGTCTTTGTGCGGAGTCTCGCTGAACCCCCTCCTGAGTCCTGGGTGTGCTCTGGGATTATGTCACGTTTACCCTCCCCGGTTATCCAAAGGTGAAGTCCGCTTCTCGGGCCATATCCGTCTGTCGCAGCCCCAGAGGGCATGTCGCCGGGGAGACCAGCACTGTCTCCATTGCATTGTTGGGAATGTTGCTTAATACATGCACAGCAAGATCCCATAACCTGCTCCATTGGTGGGGTAGGAGGGGGGTGGGGATGCTTCTCAGGCTGTCGGTCACTACTTCAAGTCTTGATGAAGTGTCTCAGCCTGAAAGGTCGACACTCCATTGACGCTGCCTGACCCGTTGGGTCTGTGTCACTGGTTTGGCAGCATCTGCAGAATCTCCTGTGTTTAGGTGGTTTTGTTCAGTTGGGGGGGGGGGGGGAGGGAGATGATATTGGCCTGTAGGGAGTGGGAATCATAAGAAATAGAAGCAGGATTAGGCCATTCAGTCCATCAAGTCTGCTGATTTATTATACCTTTGAATTCCCTTCTCTTTGTAACCCTTTCTCATCACTAAATTATTGACCTCTGTTTTAAATATATCCATTGACTTGGCCTCCACAGCCATTTGTGGCAATCAGTTCCCCCTTCCCATACTTCCTCAGCCTCGGAGGGTGGTTGGTGCATCCGTTTATCTGAAAATGATGTGCTTCGTCCTCACCCCCTCCTCCGGTGGCACGGTGCTCCCTCCTCGCTGACCCTCCATCCCTCCCATAGCATGTCGCTCCCTCTTCGCCGTCGCTCCCATAGCTTGATAGGTATCTTATGGATAGGGGAATCAAGGGATATGGGGACAAGGCAGGAACCGGGTATTGATAGTAGATGATCAGCCATGATCTCAAAATGGTGGTGCAGGCTGGAAGGGCCGAATGGTCTACTTCTGCACCTATTGTCTAATGTCACTCCCTGCTGGTCTGGACAGCTTTGGGCGAGTGGGGTGGATCTTGCAGGAATTGTACTCACACCCTTTTGCCTCGGGGGTGATTTTGTCACTGTGGTTTAGCTGACTTGAATTGGCAAACAGCTCGCTGGAGGGACATGAAGTGTGGTTCAGGAATTCAAACAGGAAGAGAGGAATTGGGGAATTCTCATTAATTCAGTCAGTGGCAGTGAAGAGAGAAGAGTTGGTGGTTTCGGTTGAGGAGGGGTCACTGGAGAAGAAATGGTTGTGTAGAGATGAGAAGAGAGGATTGGAATTGAAGAGTAAGGTGGTGGTAGGCAGGAGGGTGGTGAAGAAGAACAGGGATTTGGGGAGCAGAACAATCAGATGGTGGATCAGACTACCCTGGTCCGTTGGTGTCCAACTCCAAAGGTAAGGGCCAAACTCAAGCAAATGGAACTTGGTGGCAACTTGGCCAGCATGGATGAAATGGGCCGAAGGGCCTGTTACTGTGACTTTAGGGATATTCAGTTTTCCTCTGGTCAGGCTAACTCTGACTGTAAGGAACACGAAGGCTGGTACAGTGGGAGTGACAGAATGCTTAGACTGTGCTGAGCCTGCGACGTCACCCCGTCCAACGGATCAAAGTGCGTGGGGTCTTGGGGGAGCACAATCAGAAGGAGCAACGGACAGGGAAATACAGACAGGAGGTGGGATCCCCCGTCACCTTCCCCCAACCATCTACCTTCCAACCACGGGGCCCGTTTAAACAAATCCCAGTCACTCCATTCTGTCTAAGTGTCTCCTAAATGTTGCTGTCCTGTCCACTTCACCACCTCTGGCAGTCCACCCCAGCCACCCACCATTCCTGTCCACTTCACCACCTCTGGCAGTGTAATCCAGCCACCCACCATTCCTGTCCACTTCACCACCTCTGGCAGTGTAATCCAGCCACCCACCATTCCTGTCCACTTCACCACCTCTGGCAGTGTAATCCAGCCACCCACCATTCCTGTCCACTTCACCACCTCTGGCAGTGTAATCCAGCCACCCACCATTCCTGTCCACTTCACCACCTCTGGCAGTCCACCCCAGCCACCCACCATTCCTGTCCACTTCACCACCTCTGGCAGTGTAATCCAGCCACCCACCATTCCTGTCCACTTTACCACCTCTGGCAGTCCACCCCAGCCACCCACTACTCTGTAAATGACAAACCTGCCCCAGACATCCTCCAATGTTCTGCCTCTCACTGTAAAACTGTACCCTCTAGTATTTGATTCTGACTATCTGTCTCTGCCTCTTGTAATTTTATAAACTTCTGACAGGTCGCCCTCAATCTCCACCGCTCAGGAGAAAAAGACCTATTTTTGTCCAACTTCTTGTAGCTGGCTGTCTAGTGAGTGAATCTCTCCTACCCTGTCTCTGAAGCCCTCACACCCTCCTTGTGATCAAGACCAAACCCAAAGTCCTGCCCAAAGATTTATACATCCACAACAAACCTTCCCGATTATACCCAAATAGACTGTCTTATAAAGGCAGGTTCACATGAAAGCAAGCATGCCGTGTGCCGCCTTTAACCCCACCCATCTATCCTCACTGCCTTCTCCAGATGCCCAGTGGAGAACATCACAAACTGCACGGGGGCAGACAGGAAGGCTCCACAATGGGTAGTCAAAATTACCTAACGTCACTGGCACCAGCCTCCCCACCATCAGGGACCTATATACAGAAAGGTCTTGGAAGAGGGCCAGATACATCATAAAAGATCTCACCCACCCTGCTCGTGGACTGTTTGTTCCAGTCCCATTAGCAAAGAGGCTACGTACCACCAGACAAAAATAGTTACTTCCCCCGAACTGTGAGGCTGATCAACACTTCCGCCCACTAACTCACCCCTCCACAACCCTCCACCACCACTACTTTATTATTTCCCATCAGTCTCCTTATGTACAGACACGCATAGCATCACTTTATGGACATACAGTCAATCTGTATATTTATATTTATTGTGTTTTAAAAAAATGTTATTGTGTTCTTTTTGTGGTGTATCGGATCTGGAGTTACAATTATTTTGTTCTCCTTACAGGAAATGACATTAAACAATCTTGAATCGATATACGTCAGTGCTCCTTCTAGTCCTGCCATTTACCGTCATCTTTTCCCTAACATTTGACCTCCCAGCACACACGGGTCCAGCTGTGGTAGTCCCCATCTCCAGCACACTGAGACACTTCTCCTGCTGTTTCCTCTACGAGAGTTTGAGAGGCCCAGGAGAGTGCAAGTTCCACTGGGAGGGGATTCCGGAGATCAGGAAGCTGTGGGCACAGCTGGCTGTGTCGGAGCACTGGGAACTAAGGGGCTGGACAGGCTGCAGGAGGTTCGAGAGATAGCGAAAACCCCGACCCCCCCCACAAACGTGGCTGATGTGGGGAGTGTTGTTTAAGGAGTTGCACTAGTTGGGAAAAACTCCCCCCAGCTGTGCTGAATGACCTTCTGTCCTTGCAGTGGACCGGGAGCTGTGGGAGCAGGCATTCCCAGCCAGAGGCTTTTCCCCGTACTGCAATGGGAATGTCAGCTAGGAACCTCATCCCCAAATCTCGGGGTGGGGTATGGACCCAGGGGGCAGACCTGGTGCCCCCGAGTCTCGGACGAACCCTGGCAGTGGAGGAGAGCTGAACATGGGTCCCTGATCTGCAGATTATCCTGAGCTTGTGGCTCAGAATTTCCGGCAGACCTATTAATCTGAGAGGGATGACCATCCCAGCCCTCCCAACCCAACATGTCAATGTGACAGGGTCCCATTTCCCCCAACATCTCCCCCTCCTCCTCTCCGCCCGTCCAATTCCAACTCGAAACATCTGGCGCTCGAGCCATCTGACAATGAAGTAGATGTTTTTTTTCCCTGAACACAATCTGATCCAGTTTCGGCTTGTTTGCCAAATTCCTTCTCCGTTTCTTGGCCGCGGCCTGAAATCTTTTAACTCCGTACTGGCTGGAGTTTGGGTTGCGTGCGGTGCACTGACTGCAGGGTGGTGGGGGGCGGTTTGCACAGTGGTCCTAGACCCTTGTCTCCCACCTCCACCTGACCAAGGCTGTGCTCGGGGATGGGGTGGAAAACATGCCCCCCCCACTGAACCTCACCATAAACCCCCTGCCCTGGGTGGATGCAGTTTGCCCCCTCCTCCCTTGGAGCTTTGACCCTGGTAGAACAATGCTCTATTTTGCAATGGGCTGCATCCTCCGGGCCCATGGGGACGTACAACACCGAAACGGGCCATTCATGCCATCGAGATCATGCTGACCACCGTGCTGCCGTACAGTCCTGCTCACCATCTCTTGCCCTGTTGCCTTGGCAGTGCAGAGGCCCTCTGTTGTGCCTGAGCTGTCTACGCGAGCCAGGGCAGTACAAAATGCCCGTGCACGCAGCCGATGGATCTGAAGGAATGGCAGAGACTGACACTGTTAGGCACCAGCAGCGTCACACGAGTTGTAGCTCATTTAGGAGGCTCACCCAGTTACTTCCCCCAAGTGTCGTGGGGCCACCCCCTCAGGTAGTGTGTTCCTCATTCCAGCCACCCTCTTCCTCAAATAGCCCCTGCAACCGTCAACTTGTCCCTTCGTCTTCCCAGTCCCCTGTGCAGCCCTCTGCACTCCTGGTCATGTCTCTTTCCACACACAGCTCCTAAACCTCCCCTTCTTTCGGATCATCTTCCCTCTGGTCCAACTATCTCCTTGGGTGGCCTGACAAGACAGTATTCGGTGCCAGTCAAGTGCTTTATGATCCCAAGTTGTTGCAACTTTCTCGTGGTGGCTAAAATCCAAGAGCCAGATGAAGTAAGTGCTTTGCCCAGTCCTGTCCCGTTTCCTCTAACTCCACAATGGAAAAGTGTTCCATGTCCGGTTGGAGAGAGGACAGTTCTATCACTGTTTCCTCTCTGTGTTGGCTCGCCTCATCTCCGCTGATTGGAAAACGGGAAATAGCCTCGGGATATTAAATTTGGCCAAGTTTTTCAGTGGGTGTAACCTCTGCTCCAATGTGTGTGGGCATGTGTGTGTGTGTGTGAGATGTTTTCAGGTGAGTTAATGTGTGTGAGTGTGTGTTTGTGTCTGAATTCATTTATTTACTGTTTACAGATACAGTGTGGCATACGTCCTTCCTGCCCTGCAAACCCGATTAACCGTAACCTAATTGCAGGACAATTTACAATGACCAATTAACCTCACCGAGAGGACTTTGGGAGGAAACTAGACCACTTGGAGAAAATCCAAGCATTCCACAACTAGGACATGCAGACTCTGTACAGAGGACGTCAGGAATGAACCCCAGACACCAGTGCCCCAAGCGTCATGCTAATGGCTACATTACCAATGCACCATTACCGTGTGCGTGTATATATATCTCGGGGTATCTGAGTATGGCTACAACCCAGATTCAGTTTCCTTCATTGATCAAGTGTAAGAAAGCCCTTTGTTGGGCAGGGACAGCCATGGAAGCTGTTACTCGGGCATCCGGCTCGCCCCCACTCCACACAGCTGATGAATCTGAAGGATCGGCCGTTCGGCACCATCAGCATCACAGGAGTTGCCAGTCACAGTGTAGGACTGCCTCAGGGACTCCAGCTCCCGACTTCTCCTCCAGGTTTCCTCCCTGTGAGTGGGTGTAGGTGGAAGAGAGCAGAGGTCTGAGATTAAAGTTTTCCTTCTCCTGGACGAGCTGCCAACCACAGCCGATGGGCCCCAGCACACCGTGAAATGCCCCAGTGGCTTCAGCAACCAGCACAACCTGAGGATGTGCTGGAGGCAGCTCGCGAGTGTCCCCAGGGCAGAAACAGGGCAGGTTCCCCACAAGCAACAGCACATCAGCAAAACAACCCAAATAACTACAAACATTAACATCAACAACCCCCAACCACACAGTCTCCCCTCAGCACCCACCCCTCTCACCCACACTCTCACCTTCCGCCTACCCACATACTCAAATTCCCCTCACTCTCCCCCTCCCCCACCAACACTCTCACCCCCCTCCCACACTCACACATTCATCCTCTGCCTACCCATACAGTCACATTCCCCCCCACCCTCACTCTCACCCCTCCCCCACACTCACTCTCACCCCCTCCCCCACCCTCACTCTCACCCCTCCCCCACCCTCTCTCACCCCCTCCCACACCCTCACTCTCACCCCCCACCCTCACCCTCACCCCTCCCCCACCCTCACTCACCCACTCCCACACCCTCACTCTCACCCCTCCCTCTCCCACCCCTCCCCACCCTCACTGATCCCCTCTCCCACACCCCTACTCTCAATCCCCACCCTCACTCTCACCCTCCCACCCCCCCACCCTCACTTTCACCCTCTCACCCCTCCCCCTCCCTCACCTTCACTCTCTACCTCCCCCACCCTCACTTTCACCCTCTCTGTCCCCCACCCTCCACTCCTCCCCTCACACTGCCACTCCCCCCATCCACGTGGAGTTTTCTGATCTCTGTATCTTTGAGCTGAGAAACCCTCTCCTGGTCTGGCTGGTACAACACAGCCGTAGGGCACAGGATCAGGCCTGTGGCCCACGCTGGACCAAGTGAATGATTGATCAGATGGTCTGCTGTCTACACAAAGTCCATATCCTTCCAATTCCCTGCCGGTTGTGTGCCTGCTGAAACGTCTGCAGGGTGAATCTCACTGCCCACTGCAGGGTGAATCTCACTGCCCACTGCAGGGTGAATCGTACTGCCCACTGCAGGGCGAATCGTACTGCCCACTGCAGGGCGAATCTCACTGCCCACTGCAGGGCGAATCTCACTGCCCACTGCAGGGCGAATCTCACTGCCCACTGCAGGGCGAATCTCACTGCCCACTGCAGGGTGAATCTCACTGCCCACTGCAGGGCGAATCACACTGCCCACTGCAGGGCGAATCACACTGCCCACTGCAGGGCGAATCGTACTGCCCACTGCAGGGCGAATCTCACTGCCCACTGCAGGGCGAATCACACTTTTTATATTACAAAATCCTTTATTACAAATTTCGGTGCTATACAATATATACAAAACAGTGGCAAACACAATTACTGCACTACAAATAGACAATAGACATTACATCAGAATGTTGCCATCTCTATCCACGATGGCATTTACACCCCGCGGAGCCCAACGGTCTCGAAACTCCTCCAAGGCCACTGTGGACTGCGCGTGTTCCTTTTCAATCGTACTGCCCACTGCAGGGCGAATCTCACTGCCCACTGCACCCTGGGCACAGCCAGCAGACATTGGGAGACAGGATGTTGAAGTGGAAAGGTGCTATCCAGTTCACTGGGGCAAACTGCTGTTCCCAGTGACAGCTGGCTTGTGGGACCTACGGCCGGCAAGAGGTCAGTTTAGGAGCCACAGCGGCGGAAACTCGATCAGTTAACACTTTCAGAAAGGAATTGATCAGGTACTCTGACCATTCTCAGGGTAGGAAAATGGGACATTTCACACCACCAGAATAGCCCTCACAGGCATGGGTCAATCTTACTTCTCTCCAACTGTGCTCTCGTCTGCCTCTCCCTTTCCCTCTGTGTGTGTGTGAGAGAGAGAGATACCTGCCCTCTTTATCTCTGTCTGCACTTCATTCTGGATTTGAAAACATTAGATGCTGGAAACTCAGGTCAGTTGACCCTGTGCAGACAGAAACTAGGATGAGTTCCAGGTTACAAAACCATATTCTGCTGCTTTGATCAAAGTCTACAAAACATTTTTCTTTGCACATGCTGCCGGAGTCCTGGGGTATTTCCAGTTTTGTCTGTGCATTTCTGCTGAAACATTACTCACACACTTTTCCTTTCGTTTCTCTGGATTTCTGTCATCTTGTTTTCACGCCCCCACCTCTGGTCCCTCTCCCCTAGCTCTATTCCCTCACCTCTATTCCCATCTCTATCCCCCTCTCCCCCTCCTCTGCCCACATCCTCCCCCATGTCTACCCCCTGTCTCTATCTCCCTTCTCTCTATCCTCCTTCTTCCTGGCCTCTACTTTCCTCTCTACCCTCTGCCTCCCCCATCTCTACCTGTTTTCCCCACATCTACCCCGTCTCTATCCCCTGTCTATCCCACATCTACCCCATCTCAATCTTGTCTCCCCCACTTCCACCCCCTCTGTCTCTATCTCCCCAACTTCTACTCCCCTCTCTCTATCCCTTTTCCTTCCCACTTCTACCCCCTCTGTCTCTATCCCATCTCCCCCATCTCTACCCCCTACATCCCTAAACCCTGTTTCCCCCACCTCTACCCCCTCTATCCCTAAACCCTGTCTCCCCTCTTCTCTCTCTTTCCTGCTTGCTGTTCCCCTCTTTCACTCTCCCTTTCTTTTACTCTCGTCCCTCTCCCTCCCCCTCTTCCTCTCCCCCTACCCCACCACATTACCAAACACCTTTCCTGCTCCATCCGGTCCCTGGGCCTTCTCTCTCAGACAGTGGGAGAGGGTCTGGGAGCTCTGGCACCAGCTGACCCGCTCTCAGCACTGCTCTTGAGAGCAGCAGACTCTCTGAAAGGCAGAATTAATATTTATTTATCAATGATGCAGTTCAAGGTGATTTACAATGGGATCAAAGAGCAGGTATGAAAATAAAGTAAAAATTAAAACATAGAAGTGAACAGGAAAATATGTCAGTAAAAGCAAGTTGAAATAAATCAATTTTGAGCTGCCGTTTAAAAGAGTCACCAGAGCCTTCAACCCTGAGTTCCTGAGTTTAGTAGCGCCATTTAAAAAACGCTGACCTGCTAATCATCTTTTGAGGGAAGTTGTTTAAATTAAGTGACCTGCAGAAGACCTGAGAGCGATTACAAAATGATATGATTCAGTGACGTAATCCCGTCCCAGACCATTGACAGCTTTAAAATCAGTTCTAAAAGATACAGGAAACCAACACGGAGTGGCCTGATCCCTCATCCCGGTTTTAGTTCAAGGTCGAGTAGCGGTGTTCCGAATGAGTTGAAAGTAAGGGGTTCATGTTTTATTGTGGAAACTGTGAGTTCTGTTGGCAGTAGTTTTCTGTTTATTGGCCTGAGCCAGTTCAATCATACTCTCACACCGCACTCAGGTTCATGATTAATTTAAACCTCGTGTCTCCATTTGTGGTCTCCGAGGTCCGGGAATATCGCAGCGGACCTTGGTGTGAAAAGGCAGGTCTCCATTGCTCTCCAAGCCAAGGGTTCACTCACACGTGAACGGTGTGAACTGCAGAGATTTCTTCAATCTCTCTCGTATCGACGGCAGAGATTGTCTTTTCCCAAAGGTGAGGGAGCACAACAGGAGAGGGGAAATGTTTACAGACGTAGAACCCTGTTGCATGCAAACAGGAGGCCATTTTGAACATGTCAGCTTGGTCTTCTGCCTTGTCCCATCTATGTGCCCATCCAGATTTCTCTTGTGTTACAATCAGACCTGCATTTACCCACTTCTGCCGGCTGCTCATTCCACATTAACGCCATCCTCTGGGTGACCAGGTTCTCCTTAAATATTTCACCTTTCACCTTTAACCCACGACAGCTAGTTCGAGTCTCACTCAAGCTCAGAGGGAAAAGCCTGCTTGCATTAACCCTATCTATACCCCTCATTACTTTTTATGTCTATCAAATCTCCCCTCATTCTGCTACACTCCAGGGAATAAAGTCCTAAACTATTCAGCCTTTCACGGTAACTCAGGTCCTCAAGTCCTGGTAACATCCTTGTACATTTTCTCTGCACTCTTTCAATCCTTATTGGTTAATCTTCCCTTAGGAAGGTGACCAGAATTGCACCCAATACTCCAGATTAGGCCTCAACAGCATCTCGTACAACTTCAACGTAACTTCACGTCTCCCGTACTCAAAACATTGATTTATGAAGGCCGATGTGCTGAATGTTCTCTTTCTCTATGATATTTATCCACATATTTAGTAAAGATTTGGGGTAAGTTTTATTTTATTTATTCAGAAATACAACACGGTCATAGGCCCTTCTGGCTCAATGAGCCAAACCACCTAGTAAAACCCAAGTGACCAGTTAACTGACAAACCAGGACATCTTTGGACGGAGGGAGGAAACCGGAACAGACACATGGGGAGAACGTGCAAACTCCTTACGGACAGCGGCAGAACTGAACCCTTATTGCTGGTGCAGTAAAGAGTTACAATAAAGTGTCGCCCCCTCACCTGTCCGATGCCCCATTTCTCACAGAGAGACTGTGGGTATCTGAACCAAGCTGTTAAATCAGGCGCTGGAGACAGAGTAACAATCCGGGCCTTTGAACAAGTTCACGGAGGAGAATCGGATAGAGTACATAGGCTAACTGCAGGAAAATGGCAACCGCATCTGCATCAGCTTCTGCACCCACTCCATCAGCATAGTGTGGCATCAGCATCAGGACCCACTCCATCCGCATAGACTGGTGTTCTGCATCAGGACCCACTCCATCAGCATAGTCTGGTGTCTGCACCAGGACCCACTCCATCAGCATAGACTGGCATCTGCATCAGGACCCACTCCACCAGCATAGACTGGCATCTGCATCAGGACCCACTCCACCAGCATAGTGTGGCATCAGCATCAGGACCCACTCCATCCGCATAGACTGGTGTTCTGCATCAGGACCCACTCCATCAGCATAGTCTGGTGTCTGCACCAGGACCCACTCCATCAGCATAGACTGGCATCTGCATCAGGACCCACTCCACCAGCATAGACTGGCATCTGCATCAGGACCCACTCCATCAGCATAGTCTGGTGTCTGCATCAGGACCCACTCCATCAGCATAGACTGGCATCTGCATCAGGACCCACTCCATCAGCATAGTCTGGCATCTGCATCAGGGCCCACTCCACCAGCATAGACTGGCATCTGCATCAGGACCCACTCCATCAGCATAGACTGGCATCTGCATCAGGACCCACTCCATCCGCATAGACTGGCATCTGCATAAGGACCCACTCCATCAGCATAGTCTGGCGTCTGCATCAGGACCCACTCCATCCGCATAGTCTGGTGTCTGCATCAGGACCCACTCCATCCGCATAGTCTGGCATCTGCACCAGGACCCACTCCATCAGCATAGACTGGCATCTGCATCAGGACCCACTCCATCAGCATAGTCTGGCATCTGCATCAGGACCCACTCCATCAGCATAGTCTGGCGTCTGCATCAGGACCCATTCCATCAGCATAGTCTGGTGTCTGCATCAGGACCCACTCCATCAGCATAGTCTGGCGTCTGCATCAGGACCCACTCCATCCGCATAGACTGGCATCTGCATCAGAACCCACTCCATCAGCATAGACTGGCATCTGCATCAGGACCCACACCATCAGCATAGTCTGGCGTCTGCATCAGGACCCACACCATCAGCATAGACTGGCATCTGCATCAGGACCCACTCCACCAGCATAGACTGGCATCTGCATCTGGACCCACTCCATCAGCGTAGTCTGGCATCTGCATCAGGACCCACTCCATCCGCGTAGTCTGGCATCTGCATCAGGACCCACTCCATCAGCGTAGTCTGGCATCTGCATCAGGACCCACTCCATCCGCGTAGTCTGGCGTCTGCATCAGGACCCACTCCACCAGCATAGTCTGGCATCTGCATGAGGACCCACTCCATCAGCATAGACTAGCATCTGCATCAGGACCCACTCCACCAGCATAGTCTGGCATCTGCATAAGGACCCACTCCATCAGCATAGTCTGGCGTCTGCATCAGGACCCACTCCATCCGCATAGTCTGGTGTCTGCATCAGGACCCACTCCATCAACATAGTCTGGCGTCTGCATCAGGACCCACTCCATCAGCATAGACTGGCATCTGCATCAGAACCCACTCCATCAGCATAGATTGGCATCTGCATCAGGACCCACTCCATCAGCATAGTCTGGCGTCTGCATTAGGACCCTCTCCACCAGCATAGACTGGTGTCTGCATCAGGACCCACTCCATCAGCATAGACTTGTGTCTGCATCAGGACCCACTCCACCAGGATAGACTGGCATCTGCATCTGGACCCACTCCATCCACATAGTCTGGTATCTGCATCTGGACCCACTCCACCAGGATAGACTGGCATCTGCATCAGGACCCACTCCATCCGCATAGACTGGTGTCTGCATCAGGACCCACTCCATCCGCATAGACTGGTGTCTGCATCAGGACCCACTCCATCCGCATAGTCTGGTGTCTGCATCAGGACCCACTCCATCCGCATAGTCTGGTGTCTGCATCAGGACCCACTCCACCAAGTTCAGGACAGTTATTACCACCCAACCATCAGGATCTTGAACCAAAGGGGATAACTCGCCTCACCCCATCACTAAGTTGTTCCCACAACCTATGGACTCATTTTCTAGGACCCTTCATCTCACGTTCTCAATATTTATTGCTGATTTATAATTATTTTTCTCCTTTTTGTATTTTCACCATTTATTGTCCGCCTGTTCTGTTGGTGTGGACTTCCATTGATTCTGTTGTGTTTCCTGTATTTACCGTGAATGGCTGCATCACCGAGGATCTCGCCTGGTCTGTTCATACCGGCTGTGTGGTGGAAAAAGCACAACAGCACCTCTTTCACCTCAGACTGTCGAGGACATTTGATGTGGGCCCCCAACTCCAAGGGACTTTCTACAGGGTCACAATTGAGAGCATCCTAACTGACTGTATCACTGCCTGATATTGGGAACTGTACTTCCCTCAAACACAGGACTCTGCAGAGAGTGGTGCAGGCAGCCCAGTAGATGTGAACTCCCCACAATTCAGAGCATTTACGAAGACAGATGTGTGAAAAAGGCCTGAAGGATCACTGGGGACCTGACTCACCCTAACCACAAACTGTTCCAGCTGTTACCATCCGGGAAATGGTACCGCAGCATAAAAGCCAGGACCAGCAGGCCATCAGACTAATTAATTCACACTGACACAACTGTATTTCTATGCTATGTTGACTGTCCTGTTGTACATAATATTTATTACAAATTACTATTAATTGCACATTTAGATGGAGATGTAACATAACGATTTTCACTCCTCACGTATGTGAAGGATGTAAGAAATAAAGTAAATTCAATTCAAGTCAAAATGAATCTCGGTAGGTGGTGACATATTCTACCTGCACTTTGAACCATGGGCCAAACAGCCCGACCTGAGCTTAATGACCGACTGCCGCGGGCTCCTTGTACAAACTGGCTTGGCTGTCTGACAAATGAGGCCTCAGTCAGCAAAGGGTTTGAACGGAGGTGATAGGTTTACCCGGCTATGAGAGGTGTAGGGCATAACATATAACCTCATATGGCCTACAGTCAGCCTTTCTCCCAGGGTAGGAAAGTCTAGTACCAGAGGGCCGAGCTTTAGGGGGATGTCTGGGACAAGATTTATTTACAGAGTGCTGGGTGCCTGGAAAGCATTGCCAGGGAGAGTTCAGGTTGAAGTTTATTGTCACTGACTGTGCATGTGTACAACCAATCGAAACAAAGTTCCTCTTGACCATGGTACACCCACAAACATATGTCATGCACAGCACATAAAACAAAATATTACCACAAAGAAATTAATAAAATGTAATTGAAAATGGAGGTGGAACAATGCAGCACAGATAAACAGTGAACAGTTCTCTGCCCTAGTGACAAGCTGCCAGTGGTGGTCATTGCTCTCACAGCCTGAGGGAAGAAGCTGATACCGAGTCTGGCAATCCTTGTCCTGATGCTCCCAAACCTCCTTCCTGATGGTCGTGGGTCACAGGTTGCGAGATGGGTGGTAGGGTCTCTCAGCAACGCTCTGGGCCCTTTGACTGCAGCGTCTGGTGGGGGTCTCAGAAATGCCTGAGTGTGCAGAGAGGTCGTGCAGGCAGAAGAGATTTGTTTAATTTGGGATCATCTCCAGCACGAACACAGAACATGGAGCACTTTAATTAAAGTTCAAAGTAAAATTTATTATCAGAGTGCATACCTGCGGGTGTTCTTAGCAAGCCTGTACAACATTAACTGTAAACATCAGGAATTGTTAAGTGTCAACAAACTGTGCAGATGCAGATATAAATAAATAGCAATAAATAACGGGCATGAAATAACAATATAACAGAATCATTAAATGAGTTAGCTATCCCCTTTTGTTCAAGAGCCTGATGGTTGAGGGGTAGTAACTGTGTGGCGAATCCTGAGGCTCTTTTACCTTCTATCTGATGGCAACAGCGAGATGAGAGCTTGGCCTGGTGGCGAGGGTCTTTGATGATGGGTGCTGCTTTTCTTTGGCAATGTTTCATGTAGATGAGCTCAATGGTTGGGAGAGTTTTACCCAGGAACTGGGCCAAATGCAGGACATTTTGCAGGAGTTTCCACTCAAAGGCATTGGTGTTCCCATACCAGGCCGTAACACGGCCAGTCAGCACACTTTGCACTGTGCATCTATAGAAGATTGGCAAGGGTTTTGATGATGTGCTGGAGCTCCACAGACTCCTGAGGAAGTAGAGGAGCTGTTGGGCTTTCTTCACAATAATATTTATATGATTGGTCCAGACAGATCCTCTACGATAGTAGCACCCAGGAATTTAAAGCTACTGACCCTCTCCACCTCTGATCCTATGATGATTACTGGGTCATGGACCTCTGGTTTCCCTCCTTGAAGTCTACAATTAGCTCCTTTGTCTTGATGACATTGAGTGAGAGGTTGTTGCTATAACACTACTCAGCCAACTTTTCAATCCCCCTCCTGTATGCTGATTCATCACCACCTCTGATACAGCTCACAACAGTGGTGTCACCGGCAAACTTGGACACGGTGCTGGAGTTGTACTTAGCCACACAGCCAGAGGTGTAAAGTGAGTAGAGCAGAGGACCAAGGTGCTCCTGTGCTGATGGAAATTGTGGAGGAGATGCTTTTGCCAATCCAAACTGACTTGGGTCTGCAAGTGAGGAAATCCGGGATCCAATTGCACAAGGGATGCTGAGGCCTGGGTATTGGAGTTTACTGATCTGTTTTGAGGGGGTGATGGTGTTAAATGCTGAGCTGTAGCCAATAAGGAGCATCCTGATGTATGCATCTTTGCTGTCCAGATGCTCTGGGGTTGTGTGAGATGGCATCTGCTGTCAACCTGCTGCTGCTTCGGTAGGTAGGTGAATTGGAGCGGATCCAAGTCCCCACTCAGACAGAATCTAACCTTCCTGCCCCTGTGCTGTACTGTTGTATGGGTTGCAGGGCAACGCCAGAGCTTTGGGATGAGTGGGAGGGGGTAGGCGGTGTTAGGGCTGAGGGATAGAGACGTTCTGGGAGAGAGAAACTGGAAGGTGAGCACTTGGGAGAGGAGGGTGGGACTGAGTGCTGTAAGATCAGCTCTGTTCCCCGATCTGACCCTGGAGCAGAACACTTTAAACAGTGTGAGTGCAGAAGCAGCAGCCAGTTGGGCATTGCCCCAAGTGACTGGGGCTGAAATCTGGCTCGCTGGGCTGGGACACTACACTTGGCTGTCGTGCTCCTCGCTCTGAACCGTGTTAATGCCCCTCCTTCTCTTCACTGGCTTCCTCCTGCATGCTCTGAAATATTTGGGTCAGTTCCCAAAACTTTGTGTTCTGGCCCTTAAACATCTGTGCAAGAGAACCGCAGCAAGTATTGATGATGTGTGCCAGCTGTCTCATGGGTAGTCCTCCCAATGACAGCAGATCCTTGTTGGTTCTGGGTTGCTCTTGTAGGGGAATGTAATGGGTGACAGATGACACACATTGTTCACAATAGAAACTCTTCCACGTAACTCACAAACACTGTCACTGAGTTCTTGTGTTCACTGTAAGGGACTGTGTCTGACGTGCTGATGTCACTGACTGCTTTTGGCGTGTTTAATGAAAGTAAAGGGCTTTTGCTAAGCACAGACTGAGAAGACTCTCGTATGTTTTATTCGCAAAATCCTACGCCGTCAGCAGCTCCCGCCCCGTATGGGCTGCTTCACACCCTCCACTTCCTAGCCCTTGTCCACCATCCTGACACGCCATGGCGGTCAGTCTTTCCAGCTGGAGGAGAGGGGATCCCCAGTGGAAGTCCCTTTTCGAGGGAGTTCTTCCCATGCACATTGGGGATCTGGGGTGGAGGCTGCTGCATAGAGCGATGCCTTTAGTTTGTACGTGGATCTTCCAGCTGCATGTCACTTCTGCGGGCTGGAGGAGACCATGCACCACATGAACATGGAGCATATCTGCATGGGCTACTTCTCACCTTCTGGTTGCATTTTAGCCCCACCTTATTTAAATACTGTACGGTCTTCCAGTAAGGAGGGGGCATGGAGGGATGAGGATGTCCTTGTCAACTTGCTCCTGGGACTGGCGAAATCAGCCATCTGTGGGTCTTGGAAACGGGTGGCGGCAGCATCTGCCCAGGTAAACTGCCCGGCAATGTTTAGGGGGTATGTTCGTATCCGGGTAAACATTGAGGAAGAACACGACCAGTGCACGGTGACCATAGAGGCGTTCCGGGATCGTTGGGCTCTGCAGTGGGGGGGGGGGGTGTAATTGTCATCATTGACAGAGATGGAAACATTTTAGCTTAATGTGTATTGCCAATTTGTAGTGAAGTGATTATTTTAGTCACTGGTTTTATATATAGCACTGAATTGTAATAAAGATATTTTGTATAAAACTCCGTGTTATCTGTGATAGGCCGCCGGTGGCTCAGCAGGCCAGGCAGCGTCTATGGAAAAAAGAGTAAACAGTCGATGTTTCGGGCCGAGGCCCTTCACCAGTCCTGATGCTGCCTGGTCTGCTGAGTTCCTCCAGCATTTGTGTGTGTGTTGCTTGGATTTCCCGCATCTGCAGGTATTCTCTTGTTTGTGACTCTATGCCATGAGCTGTTTCTGACGGGGTGAGTGTGGGTCTTCAGGCTCCTGTATCTACTCCCCGACGAGAAGAGGACAAGCCCCAGGCAGAGCCACCACATATTCCCAGGAGGGAGCAGTTTACTCCCCTGTGTCTGTGCACCCCCTCGGGCCATGGTCAGAGACACCGTGAAGTTCCCTCTACGTTATTCAGACCAAGGTGTGGGACAGCCTGAGATTACCTGATCACAGGCACCTGACTCCAGGAGGTCCCACACTTTGCTCCTGTTGATATCTACATCGATTTCTACCGTCCATCCCACAACCTCTTTGACCCACGATTATCGGAAGGAGGTTTAGGAGCAGCAGAACTTGGACTGTCAGACTGGGTAACAGCTTCTTCCCTCAAGCTGTGAGGCTGATGAATACCCTGTTACCACCGAGGTCTCATCACAAGGGCAGAGAGCTGTTCACCTGTCCAGCATAGTTCACAAGTATTCTGAATTATATTTTATTAATCTGTTTACGGTAATATTCAGTGTTCTGTGCTGTGTGTGATGTACGTTTGAGGGTGCACGGTGGTGGGGAGGAAAGTTATTTCGTTTATCTACAGGCAGATGACGATAAACTTCGACGAATTTGCCTCGACATCTTCTTGCCAGATGTGTCCACCTGCCCGTTGTAACTTCTGGATGCTGCGCAGAGCACGAGGCCGCACCTGAGAGGTGGTGGAACGTATCCCAACCTTTGGTCGCCTGTTCCGCCTCTGGAACCACTGGAAGTTGACAACTCTCTGTGCAGCCTCCTCCCATGCACAGGGCTCCGAATGAGCTTCTTTTCCCATCTTTTCTCTGGCGGAGGTTCCTGAGCTTTCACGGGACTGTCTCGGAGTGTGGGACACAGTGACCCCGATCAGGGTGCTCCTGTATGGGAGGGGCAAGCTGTGCCTTGGCTTGGACCAGGCAGGGCTCGAACGGGTCCAGAAACCCCGGGATTACCACGGAAGCCTCCCGGAGCGGAAAGGAGCAGGAATGTAGAGCAATCCCGACTGAGCCTAGAGTTCCGTCTGCTTTGTTGTAGGAAGAGTATGGAGGCTTTGGAGAGGGTGCAGAAGAGGTTCACCAGAACACTGCCTGGATCAGAATCAGAATCAGGTTTAATGTCAGCGGCCTGTGTCATGAAATTTGTTGTTTCGTGACATCAGTAAATCGCAATACATAATAATAAAAATTGTGAATTACAATAAGGAGTATCTATATTAAAAAGTTAAATTACATAAGTAGTGAAAAAAGAAAAAAAGTAGTGAGGTAGCGTTCATGGGTTCAATGTCCATTCAGAATTGGATGCTGGAGGGGAAGAAGCTGTTCCTGAATCGTTGAGTGTGTGCCTTCAGGCTCCTGTACTTCCTGTCTGATGGTAGCAATGAGAAGAGGGCATGACCTTGGTGATGGGGGTCCTTAATGATGGATGCTGCCTTTTTGAGGCATCACTCCTTGAAGATACCCAGGATACTAAGGAGGCTTTTGCCCATGATGAGTTTACAACCCTCTGCAACTTACTTTGACCCTGTGCAGTACCACGCGCCCCCCCCCCCCACATCAGCCTGTGATACAACCAGTTAGAGAGCTCTCCATGGTGCATCTGTAGAAATTTGCGAGTACCTTTGGTGACCTGCCAAGTCTCCTCAAACTCTGAATAAAGTATAGCCTCTGTCTTTGCCATCTTTGTAATTGCATCGACACGTTGGGCCCAGGGCCCAGGATAGATCTTCAGAGATGTTGACACCCAGGAAGTTGAAGCTGCTGACCCCTCGAAGAGGATGGGTGTGTGCATCCTCCGCTCACCCTCATGAGGTCCACGGTCAAACCTTGGTCTTACTGATGTTGAGTGCAAGGTTTTGCTACGACAACACTCAACCAGGTGATCTGCCTTGTTCCTGTACACCTCCTCGTCACCGCCTGAAATTCAGCCAGCAGTAGTAGTCTCGGGAGATGTATAGATGGTATTTGAGCTGCACCCACCACACAGTGATGGGTGTAGGGAGAGTGGAGCAGTGGGGTCAGCACACACCCCTGAGGTGCGCCAGTGTTGGTTCTCAGCGAAGTGGAGATTGAATTGAGTTGAATTGACTTTATTTCTTACATCCTTCACATACGTGAGGAGTGAAAATCTTTATGTTACATCTCCGTCTAAATGTGCAATGTGCAAGCATTGTAACTTATAATCATTTATAATAAATAGAAATACTCTCTAATCAGCGTGAGTTCATCAGTCTGGTGGCCTGGTGGTAGACGCTGTCCTGGAGCCTGCTGGTCCTGGCTTTTATGCTGCGGTATCGTTTCCTGGATGGTAGCAGCTGGAACAGTTTGTGGTTGGGGTGACTTGGGTTCCCAATCATCTTTCAGGCTCTTTTTACACTTGTCTTTGTAAATGTCCTGCATCATGGGAAGTTCACAATTGCCAATGTGCTGGGCTGCCCGCACCACTCTCTGCAGAGTCCTGTGATTGAGGGGTACAGTTCCCGTACCAGGCAGTGATGCAGCCAGGCAGGATGCTCTCAATCGTGCCCCTGTAGAAAGTTCTTAGGATTTGGGGGCCCATACCAAACTTCCTCAACTGTCTGAGGTGAAAGAGGCGCTGATGTGCCCTTTTCAGCACAGAGCTGGCGCGTACAGACCACGTGAGGTCCTCGGTGATGTGGATGCTGAGGAACTTGAAGCTGGTCACCCTCTCATCCCCAGAACCATTGATGTCAATGGGGGTTAGCCTGTCTCCATTCCTCCTGTAGTCCACAACCAGCTCCTTTGTTTTTGCGACTTTGAGGTTGTTTTCTTGACACCACGGTGTCAGAGAGATGACTTCTTCACTGTAGTCCACCTCGTTATTGCTTGCGATTAGGCCAATCAGTGTAGTGTCATCGGCAAGTTTAATTAGCAGAGTGGAGCTGTGGGTGGTGACACAGTCATGGGTATACAGGGAGTAAAAGAGGGGGGTTTAAATACACAGCCCTGAGGGGCTCCTGTGTGATAGTCAGAGGGGTGAGGGAGCCCACTCTTACCACTTGCCAGCGATCTGACATGAAGTCCAGGATCCAGCTGCACAAGGCGGGGTCAAGGCCAAGGTCTCCAAGCTTCCTGTTGAGCCTGGAGGGAATTATGGTGTTGAATGCTGGACTGTAGTCCAAGAACAGCATTTTCACATAAGCATCCTTCTCCAGATGTGTAAGGACGGTGTGTAGAGCTGTGGTTATTGCATCGTCTGTCGATTGGTTATGTCAGTAGGTGAACTGTAGAGGTCCAGTGTGGGTGATAACAAGCTGCAGATGTAGTCCTTGACCGGCCTCTCAAAGCATTTGCTTATTATCGAGGTGAGTGAGACAGGTCGCCAGTCGTTCAGACGTGTTACCTTGGTCTTTTTTGGTATAGGGATAATGGTGGATAATTTGAAGCAAGAGGGCACTCTACACTGGGAGAGGGAGAGATTAAAAATGCCAGTAAACACACCCGCCAGTTGTGCTGCGCGCATCCTGAGTTATTTTCAATCTTCTGGTTAAGAGGTGGAGGATCGAGTTGCAGAGGGAGGCCCAGGTTAGAGGGAATGAGGTAGCGGGGGATGTTGGATAAATTTGTTTTCTCTGGCATGATGGAGGCTGAGGAAAAACCTTCCACAGTCAGATTATCGAAGGGATTGGGAGTCCGGGGCCAGGGTCAATGGCAAGCTATGAAAGAACGGTAGGAGGGAGCCAAGCGAAGCAGCCATTGGTTATGGACAAAGAGGAGCGATGGAAGCTGTGCCTTGAAATGGCTCAGGGGTGACCAGATGCGGGGTGGCCAGATGTGGGGTGGCCAGATGCGGGGTGGCCAGATGCGGGGTGGCCAGATGCGGGGTGGCCAGATGCGGGGTGGCCAGATGCGGGGTGGCCAGATGCGGGGTGACCAGATGCGGGGTGGCCAGACGTGAGGTGACCAGATGTGGGGTGCGCCCAGGACGCTGGGTGGCACTGTTGAACCCTCTGGAGATGTAGTGGGTTTAAACTGACAAGACCTGGACAGCACCTGCCAACCACCAAAGCCAACTCAAGATCTACACTGTCACCCGAGTTAGGGTCTGCTGGTCAAAGGGATTCAAGCATCTAGTCCTTTGAGCACGAACTGACAGAGCTTTATAAGATAATGAGAGGTGTAGGTAGAGTAGACAGACTAGATCTTTTTCCCCAGGGTTGAACTATCTAATATCAGAGGGGCAGAGTAACAATTATTTTGTTCTCCCTTACTGGAAATGACATTAAACACTCTTGAATCTTGAAAGGTCTCAGCTTGTAACACCAACAATTTATTCCCCTCCATAGATGCTGTCCAGCCTTCCTCCAGCATTCTGTGTGTGTACCAGAGGAGCTGCATTTAAAGAGTGGTAGGGAGATAAATTCTAAGGAGATTTGTGGGGCTAGTTTTGTTTAAAATACGGAGTGTGTGTCTGGAATGTGAGACCTGGGAGTGGGAGTGTACCAGGCAGATACAACAATGGCCTTGAGATAGGGGCATGAATATTCAGGTATGTGGAGTGTATGCAAAAGAGATTAGTTTAATCTCTCCCCTTTCATTTTGTATCTGTTCCCACTGGATTTGCGATTCCCAGTTTTGGGGAAAAGACTGTGGCTGTCCACTTTATCCATTATTACGTCTTGAGGGGAATAAGGTCACCTGTGATCTGAGGAATAAAGGTCCAGTATGGCAAACGTCTCCGTCTAACCTGGCGGCATCCTTGTAAACTTCTCCAGCCTGACAATGTCGGCCCGAAACATCGACAGCGCTTCTCCCTATAGATGCTGCCTGGCCTGCTGCGTTCCACCAGCATTTTGTGTGTGTTGCTCACATTCCATACGGTTTGGTCTGCAGGTGCAGCAGGCCAGTGGAATGTCATTCATTGCTAGCGGGACTGACCTTAAGAACTGGGAGATAACGTTGCAACTGTACAGGGTACTGGTGAGGCCACACCTGGAGTACTGCGTGCAGTTCTGGTCTCCTTACTTGAGGAAGGATATATTGTCTTTGGAGGCGGTGCAGAGGAGGTTCACCAGGTTGATTCCAGAGATGAGGGGTTAGACTATGAGGAGGAATTGAGTCTCCTGGGGCTCACAGGAATTCTGAAGAAAGGGAGGGATTTTATAAGATCCCTTTTGAAAGGGATGGACGAGAAAGAGGCAGGGAAGTTGTTCGCACTGGTAAATGAGACTAGAACTAGAGGACCTGGTGCTGTGGGTCCTGAGGGTCCTGTACCTCTGTTCTGGTGGCAACAGTGAGAAGAAAGCATTGGGCTGGTGCTGATGGATGCTGCTTTCCTGTGACCGAGCTCCTTTTAGATGTGCTCAGTTGTGGAGTGGGGGGGCGTGTTCTTTACCAATGATGGACTGGACCATATCCACTATTTTTGTAGGATTTTCTGTTCAAAGGCAGTGATGTTTCCGTACTAGGCTGTGATGCAGCCAGTCAATGTATCAATAGAAGTTTGTCAAAGTCATGCCAAATCTTCCAAGAGAGGAATGCTGCCGTACTTTTTTGTTTTGTTTTGCCATTTACATTCTGGGCCCAGCACAGATCCTCTGAAATGATAACACTGTATTTAAAGTTTCTGGCCCTCTCCTCGTCTCTTAGGCCTCCTGAAGTCTGTAATCAGCTCTTTGGCTTAGCATGGGCATCCCTGAAGAATCGGTGCGTGCTGTTCTCTGAGGGCCACGGTCATTGCTGCTGAGAACAGTTTAATCCATGGTTGAGTCGTAGAGCACTACAGCAGAGAAACAGGCTGTTCAGCCCATCTAGTCTGCGCTGGCCTGTCTTCTGCTGAGTCTCACGGGTCTGCACCTGGACCATACCCCTCCATGCCCCTCCCATCCACGTACTTATCCCTACTCTTCCCTTCAATATTACAATTGAACCCACAGCCACCGCTTCCACTCGTAGCTCATTCCACACTTCCTTTAAATCAAATCCTCTTTCTAAAATATAAGTGGGTGGGGGGGTGGAGGAAATTCGTCCGCATAAAATCAGATCTTGGACACAGAGGGAGGTGAAAGGGGTTTGATCCCGAGTGAAGCCGTCTCTGCCTAATCACCGACAAGTGAGATCTGCAAATGTTGGAGATTTTGTGTCTGATGCCTGTCTTTGTCTAACTTTGGTTTCGGAGACCAGCTCTCTGCACTGGCGGAAGACATCGGCATTAACAAGCAGCTGGAGCTTGTGACCTGCGCCTGATTGTTGAAGCGGCCTCTCAGACGCAGTGAATTCGAGGAGACATCCTAGTGGGGAAACATGCTTTGAGCTCCTCTCTGAGCGGAGCAAGTTGGGTCCCTGGGTTTAACGCCCTCCCCATTCTGAGGCTGATTGGTTTTGTTGTAACTGCAGAAAGTTCCAACACTGCCAATAAATTAGGAATTAAACCAGATTCCACTCCCTTGAAATTCCTCTACACTCATCCAATGTGCAAGACACTATGAACTCTCCTTTCCTTGCTATTAATCCCGGTTAAGTGCTGCATTCTAGGAAAAGCTTGCCAATGCTAATATTTCCCTTGCAAATATTTTAAAAGAAAGGTTCCCTTTCACTCTCCTGCCGCTCTTGTGTCTCCAGTCGGCTGCTCTCTCTCTCACCCAGGCTGAAGTTCAGCTCTGAGGCCCACGACAGCACCCACGGGCTGACCATACTGAGGGAGCACCCCACTGTGAGAGGAACGGAGCTGAGGGAGCATCCCACTGTGAGAGCAACGGAGCTGAGGGAACGTCCCACTGTGAGGGAGGAACACAGATGAGGGAGCACCCCACTGTGGGAGAAACAGAGCGGAGGGAGCGTCCCACTGTGGGAGAAATAGAGCTGAGGGAGATACTGAGGGAGTGCCCCACTGTGGGAGGAACAGAGCTGAGGGAGATACTGAGGGAGTGCCCCACTGTGGGAGGAACTGAGCGGAGGGAGCGTCCCACTGTGGGAGAAATGGAGCTGAGGGAGCGTCCCACTGTGAGGGAGGAACGGAGCCGAGGGAGCACCACACTGTGGGAGAAAGAACAGAGGGAGCACCCCACTGTGAGAGGAACAAAGTTGAGGGAGCACCCCACTGCGAGAGGAAAGGAGCTGAGGGAGCACCCCACTGTGAGAAGAACAAAGTTGAGGGAGCGTCCCATTGTGAGGGAGTACCCCACTGTGGGAGGGACAGAGCTGAGGGAGCATCCCACTGTGGGAGGAACAAAGTTGAGGGAGCGTCCCATTGTTAGGGAGTACCCCACTGTGGGAGGGACAGAGCTGAGGGAGACATACTGAGGGAGCACCCCACTGTGGGAGGAACGGAGCTGAGGGAGCATCCCACTGTGAGGGAGGAACGGAGCTGAGGGAGACATACTGGGGGAGAGTCCCATTGTGGGAGGAACGGAGCTGAGGGAGACATACTGGGGGAGAGTCCCAGTGTGGGAGGGGTAGTACTGAGGGAATGTGTCGTTGTGAGGGAGGTTGGTACTGAGGGAGGGTTGCATTGGTGGAGGGTGGTACCATGGAGTGTCCCATTGCAAAGGGCTAGTACAGAGGGAGAGTCACAGTGGGAAGGGCAGTGAGGGATGGTGAGCATCACTTTGAATTTTTTTAGTTTAAGATTTTAATACAAGATTCTTTCTGATTAATGATTCCACTCCCAATACCCTGAGCACTTTGTTGGCAATCCCTGCCCCATGCTCGGTTAGCAGATTACGTTTGTGAATTGCCTGCTGTGTTATCACTGTGTGAGTAATGATTGCATTTGGACAGTGTGTCTGTGACTGCACTGGAATAATGGGTCTGTGACTGCACTGGGACAGCGGGTCCGCAACTGCACTAGGACAGTGTGTCTCTGACTGTACTGACAGTGGGGGCTGTGACAGCACTATGACAGTGTGTCTCTGACTGCACTGGGACAGTGTGTCTGTGACTGCACTGGGGCAGCGTGTCTGTGACTGCACTGGGGCAGCGTGTCTGTGACTGCACTGGGGCAGCGTGTCTGTGACTGCACTGGGACAGCGTGTCTCTGACTGCACTGGGACAGTGTGTCTGTGACTGCACTGGGGCAGCGTGTCTGTGACTGCACTGGGGCAGCGTGTCTGTGACTGCACTGGGGCAGCGTGTCTGTGACTGCACTGGGGCAGCGTGTCTGTGACTGCACTGGGGCAGCGTGTCTGTGACTGCACTGGGACAGCGTGTCTGTGACTGCACTGGGACAGCGTGTCTGTGACTGCACTGGGATAGTGTGTCTCTGACTGCACTGGGACAGTGTGTCTCTGACTGTACTGACAGTGGGGCCGTGACAACACTGGGACAATGGGTCTGTGACTGCACTGGGACAATGGAGCCATGACAGCTCTTGGACAGTGTGTCTCTGACTGTACTGACAGTGGGGCCGTGACAGCACTGGGACAATGGGTCTGTGACTGCACTGGGACAGTGTGTCTGTGACAGCACTGGGACAATGGGGCCATGACAGCACTTGGACAATGTGTCTCTGACTGCACTAGGACAGCGGGTCCGCGACTGCACCGGGACAGTGTGTCTCTGACTGTACTGACAGTGGGGCCATGACAGCACTGGGACAATGGGTCTGTGACTGCACCGGGACAGTGTGTCTCTGGCTGCACTGGGACAGTGGGTCTATGATCGCACTGGGATAGCCTGCCTGTCCAGCTGTGCAGTGATTTGGGTCATTCAGAAAGGACATAAGGATGTGTGGAACTGCTGATTTGTCCTGTGGTTTGTGCCCCCTCCATCTGCACTGTGTGCTGGGCCCTCATTCAATGATAAACACTCACTTTTCCCTCATCCCAGCCCATTTGCCTCCTCTACCTCTGGAGCCACCCCTCCCCCCACCGTTAGATGATATTTGACTAACCATGACCATAATAATAGAAGAAGAATTAGACCATTTGGCCCATCAAGTCTGCTGCACCATTCCATCATGGCTGACTTATTATCCCTCTCAATCCAATTCTCCTGCCTTCTCCCTGTAACTTTTCACACCCTGACTAATCAAGAACCTATCAAACGCCACTTTAAATATACCCTGTGACTTGATCTCCACAGCCGTACGTGACGATGAAATCCAGAAACTCACCTCCCCCTGGTTAAAGAAACCCCTCCACATCTCTGTTCGAAAGGGTTGCCCTATTCTGAGACCGTGCCCTCTGATCCTAGACTCAGACTAAAGAAATGTCCCCTCACACCCACTCTATCCGGATCTTTTCATATTGGATAGGTCACTTGTGAATGCCTCTAGGGTCAACACAGAATCAGGCTCTTTGGCCGACCATTCTGCCCATCTATATTAATTCTATCTACCCACATCAGGACTGTTTCTCTCTATGTGTAGCCTATCAAAGTGCCAGTGTAGCAGTCTCTTAAACATAGTGACTGTACCTGCTTCTAGCACATTCCACACATCACTGTGTCTGACGTGGTAGCGTAGCAGTTAGCAAATCGATTTACAGGCCCGGCAGTCACCAGTCGAGGTTCGATTCCCTCTGCTGACTGTACACTCTCCCCGGTTTCCTCCGGGTGCTCGGCTTTCCTCCCACATTCCAAAGACGTGCGGGTGAGGGTCCGCATGCGGTGGCCAGCTTGGGGCTGTTCCCAGCACGTCCTCGGACTGCGTTGGTCGTTGACGCACACGATGAATTTTGCTCGATGCTTCGACGTACGTGACAAATAATGCTAATATTTTCTTTCTCTCAGCACTCTCTGTCAGCAGTTTTGGGCCCCTTATCTAAGAAAAGATGTGCTGACATTGGAGAGGGTCCAGAGGATGTTCACAAGAATGATTCCAGGAAAGGAAGGGTTGATGTATGAAGAGCGTTTAATGGTTCTGGGCCTGTACTCACTGGAGTTTAGAAGAATGGCGGGGGAAGCTCATTGAAACCTTTCAAATATTGATAAGCCAAGACAGAGTGGATGTGGAGAGAATGCTTCCTATAGTGGGGGAGATTAGGACCAGAGCGCACAGCCTCACTGTAGTGGGACATTCATTTAGAACAGAGACAAGGAATTTCTTTGGCCAGAGGGTGGTGAATCTGTAGAATTCATTGTCACAGATGGTCTTTAAGTCATTGGTTAAATTTAAAGCGGAGGTTGATAGGTTCTTTCTTAGTCAGAGTGTCAACGTTTACAAAGTTCAAAGTAAATTTATTTTCAAAGAAAGTACAGTAAATGGCACCATTTACAAACTTGAGGTTTGCTTTTTTTCCAGGCATTCGTGATAAATCTAAGAAACACAAGAGAGTCGACGAAAGACTTCACAGGACGAACAAACAACCAATATGCAAAAGACAAACCGGGCAAATTAAAAAATAAAAAAATAAAAATAAATAAGCTATAAATATTGAGAACATGGGACAAAGAGTCCTTGAAAGTGAGTGTGGGAAGATTTCATGATGGGGTGAGTGAAGTTATTCCCCCTGGTTGAGGGGTAGGAACTGTCCCTGAACCTGCTGGTGCTGGTGCTGAGTCTCCTGTACCTCCTCCCTGATGGAGTGTGGTCTGGGTGGTTAGGGGTTGTCGACAATGCTTTCCTGTGACATGCTCAGTGCTGAGGAGAGCTTTACCATGCTGGACTGTGACATATCCACAAAGCTTTTTGTGGGATTTACAGAGAACAGGGTTGAGAAGGATAATAAATCAGCCAAGATTGAAGAACCAATGGACCAAATTCTGCTCCTATATATTGAGGTTTTAAAGCCTGACCCTTCACAACCCCCCGACAACACCTTCCTCTCCACTTAATACTGTCTCTCTTGTTTTCAGTACCTCCAACATCCTGATTATCTACCCTCGCTATCCCTCTCAGGGCAGGTAACCTGTCAGTGACCCCATCAGCCACTTGGAATCTGGAGAGGTTTGACTACCCTCTCAATCCCTCTCAGGGTCAGATAATTTCTGTCAGCTCCCCCCTCAGCCCCCTCTACGCCAGCGAGAGTTATCTACCCTTTCTCTCTCTCTCAGGGTCAGGTAAGCACTGTCAGTGCCCCCATTAGCCCCCTGCACCCTGGAGAGGATTAACTACCCTCTCTATCCCCTCGGGGTCAATTAATCTCTCTCTCTCTATCTCTATCTCTCTCTCTCCCTATCTCTATCTCTATCTCCCTCTCTCTCTATCTCTCTCCCTCTCTCTATCTCTATCTCTCTCTATCTATCTATCCCTCTCCCCCAGGGTCATAACCTCTGTCAATGTTCCTCTCAGCACCTGCACTCTGGGGAAAACTGTGTCACCCTGCATAATGTCTCCCCGTAACAGAATCCCTCCAGTCCTGGCTGTAGCAGTGAGCTGCACTCCGTGGACTGATCGCTCAAATACTACAGCACCAGTTCACTAGAAAACACAGAAACCTGCAGCACAAACTCCAAACCAGCACAAACTCTACAAACCAGCACGAACTCTCCAAACCTGCTGCACGAACTCTCCAAACCAGCACGAACTCTAAACCAGCACGAACTCTCTAAACCAGCACGAACTCTCCAAACCAGCACAAACTCTACAAACCAGCACGAACTCTCCAAACCTGCTGCACGAACTCTCCAAACCAGCACGAACTCTACAAATCAGCACAAACTCTCCAAACCAGCACAAACTCTCTAAACCAGCACGAACTCTCCAAACCAGCACGAACTCTCTAAACCAGCACGAACTCTCCAAACCTGCTGCACGAACTCTCCAAACCAGCACGAACTCTACAAACCAGCACGAACTCTAAACCAGCACGAACTCTCCAAACCAGCACGAACTCTCCAAACCAGCACGAACTCTAAACCAGCACGAACTCTCCAAACCAGCACGAACTCTCCAAACCAGCACGAACTCTACAAACCAGCACGAACTCTCTAAACCAGCACGAACTCTCCAAACCAGCACGAACTCTCCAAACCAGCACGAACTCTCCAAACCTGCTGCACGAACTCTCCAAACCAGCACGAACTCTCCAAACCAGCACGAACTCTCTAAACCAGCACGAACTCTCCAAACCTGCTGCACGAACTCTCCAAACCAGCACGAACTCTCCAAACCAGCACGAACTCTCCAAACCAGCACGAACTCTCTAAACCAGCACGAACTCTAAACCAGCACGAACTCTACAAACCAGCACGAACTCTCCAAACCAGCACGAACTCTCTAAACCAGCACGAACTCTCCAAACCAGCACGAACTCTACAAACCAGCACAAACTCTCCAAACCAGCACGAACTCTCCAAACCAGCACGAACTCTCCAAACCAGCACGAACTCTACAAATCAGCACGAACTCTCCAAACCAGCACGAACTCTACAAATCAGCACGAACTCTCCAAACCAGCACAAACTCTCCAAACCTGCTGCACGAACTCTCCAAACCAGCACAAACTCTCCAAACCAGCACAAACTCTCCAAACCAGCACGAACTCTCCAAACCAGCACAAACTCTCCAAACCAGCACGAACTCTCCAAACCAGCACGAACTCTCCAAACCAGCACGAACTCTAAACCAGCACGAACTCTACAAACCAGCACGAACTCTACAAACCAGCACGAACTCTACAAACCAACACGAACTCTACAAATCAGCACGAACTCTAAACCAGCACGAACTCTCCAAACCAGCACGAACTCTCCAAACCAGCACGAACTCTACAAACCAACACGAACTCTACAAATCAGCACGAACTCTAAACCAGCACGAACTCTACAAACCAGCACGAACTCTCCAAACCAGCACGAACTCTCCAAACCAGCACAAACTCTCCAAACCAGCACAAATTCTCCAAACCAGCACGAACTCTCCAAACCAGCACGAACTCTAAACCAGCACGAACTCTACAAACCAGCACGAACTCTCCAAACCAGCACGAACTCTCCAAACCAGCACGAACTCTACAAACCAACACGAACTCTACAAATCAGCACGAACTCTAAACCAGCACGAACTCTCCAAACCAGCATGAACTCTACAAATCAGCACGAACTCTAAACCAGCACGAACTCTCCAAACCAGCACGAACTCTCCAAACCAGCACGAACTCTACAAACCAACACGAACTCTACAAATCAGCACGAACTCTAAACCAGCACGAACTCTACAAACCAACACGAACTCTACAAATCAGCACGAACTCTAAACCAGCACGAACTCTACAAACCAGCACGAACTCTCCAAACCAGCACGAACTCTACAAACCAGCACGAACTTTACAAATCAGCACGAACTCTCCAAACCAGCACGAACTCTCCAAACCAGCACGAACTCTACAAATCAGCACGAACTCTAAACCAGCACAAACTCTACAAACCAGCACAAACTCTACAAACCAGCACGAACTCTCCAAACCAGCACGAACTCTAAACCAGCACAAACTCTACAAACCAGCATGAACTCTACAAACCAGCACGAACTCTAAATCAGCACAAACTCTACAAACCAGCATGAACTCTCTAAATCAGCACAAACTCTAAACCAGCACAAACTCTACAAACCAGCACAAACTCTGCAAATCAGCACAAACTCTGCAAACCAGCACGAACTCTACAAACCAGCATGAACTCTAAACCAGCACGAACTCTACAAACCAGCACGAACTCTACAAACCAGCACAAACTTTGCAAACCAGCATGAACTCTAAACCAGCACGAACTCTCCAAACCAGCATGAACTCTAAACCAGCACGAACTCTACAAACCAGCATGAACTCTACAAACCAGTACAAACTCTAAACCAGCACAAACTCTAAACCAGCATAAACTCTCCAAACCAGCACAAACTCTGTAAAACCTGCTGCACAAACTTTACGAAAACTCTGCAGTACCTGTGTGTCAAATTTTATTTTTCTCCGTTTAGAAATAGAGCAGAGAACAGGCAGTTCAGGTCCATGGAGCCGCGGTGCCCAGCAGCCCCTGATTTAATCCGAGCCTAATCACCGGACAATGGACAAGACCAATTAACTTACCAGCTGGCAGGCCTTTGGACTGCAGAAGGAAAATGGAACACCCAGGGGAAGAACAAATAAACGTTGTCCCCGGAATTGAACTCCGAACTCTGGCCCAAGTTGTCATAGTTGTTGTGCTGCCCGTTGTGTTACCCCGTCACCCCAAGCGAGAGGCTGACAGACCCGGACATGAGCTGTTCCTCTCCCTACAGCCGCTGCCTGACCTCGAGAGTATTCCCAGCATTTTGTGTTTTTAGTCTGATTATTTAGCTGTGTTGTAGAGGTGCCAAGGTAGTGTTAATGGTTAGTGCGTCTCTATTAATGCTCAGGGGGTTCTGGTGTTTGGAGATCAATTCTGGTGCTGTCTGTAAGCACTTTGTACCTCAGTCAAAAGACGTACCAGTTGGTAGGTTAATTGTCCTGCGATTAGGTTAGGGATAAATAGGCGGTGAGACTCTCATGGCCGGAGGATTTTGTTCCTTGCTGTATCTCTAAATAAAATAAAAAAGCTTTCAGTGCCTGCAACAACTTGGGAACATCTGGGAATTAAAACAGTGAAACGAGCAAAAGTTTGGTGGGTTGCCATGAAATCCCAGATAAGCATCATCGTGGTCTGTGTCTCACTGTTTACTCCTGGCCTGCACCGTTCATGTCTTTCAAACATCCGGGATACCCCTGAACCTTGTCAATTCAGCACTTAACTCCGACATTTGGGACAAAGACAAAGCGAAGCAGGGAAGAAGAACGCCTGGCACCCGACCGGTGAGACCCCATACTGCCGGGTATAGAGTTGTGAGGTCACTGTGCAGTTGTAAGCACGACGGTGAGTCTGCACTTGGGGTATTGTGTTCAGTTCTGATTGCCCTACGTGTAATTACGTGGGGTGACGCGGTAGCCTAGTGGTTAGTGTCAGCGACCCGCGTTCTATTGCCGCCGCTATCTGTAGGGAGTTTGTACGTGACCGCGTGGGTCTCCTCCAGGTGTTCTGATTTCCTCCCACAGTCCAAAGATGGACGGGTTGGGGTTAGTAACTTGTGGGCTTGCTAAGTTGAAACCAGAAACATGGCAATACTTGCAGGCTGCCCCCAGCACTTCCTTGGACTGTGCTGGTTGCCGACACAAATGACACATTTCATTGAAAATATTGATGTTTTGGTGTACATGTGCCAAATAAGCCAAAATTTAACCTTTCCCTTCAGAAAGAACACAGAAGAGATTTACAAGCCTATTGCCTGGACTTGAGAGACTGAGTTTAAAGTAAAGTTTGGACGGGCTAGGACCTTAAGATGTAAGAAACTGCGAGGTACATAAAATCACGAGGGGCATAAACAGGGTGAGTGTGCACCGTCTTTTTCCCAGGATTGGGGAATCAAGATCTAGAAAGCAGTGGGGAGAGATTTAACAATTCCAGTACAGAAATGCAAGAAACTGCCAGAGAAAGTTATCGAGGCAGGTGCCATGACAACACTTCAGAATCAGATTTAATATCACTGGCATGAGTCTTGAAATTTGTTCAGCAGTAGATTGCAATACATAATAATAAAAACTAGAAGTTATAAGAATTATATATAAAAAAAGAAAATTTAAATCAAACAAGTAGTGCAAAGAGAGAGAGAGAAAAATAATGAGGTAGTGATCATGGGTTCACTGTCCATTCAGAAATCTGATGGCGGAGGGGAAGAGGCTGCTCCTGAATCACTGAGTGTGTGTTTTCAGGCTTTTGCACCTCCTCCCTGATGGTAGCAATGAGAAGAGGGCATGTCCTGGGTGGTGGGGGTCCCGAGTGATGGATGCCACCTTTTGGAGGCGTTGCTTTTGGAAGGTGTCCTCATTGGTGTTGAGGCTGGAGCCGGTGACGGAGCTGGCTGAGTTTGAACTCTTGGCAGCTTTTTCCGATCCGGTGCACTGGCCCCTCCTCACCAGACAGTGATGTAAACAGTCGGAACGCTCTCCACAACACATCTGTGAGCGTCGTGCCAATTTAGTGACAGACTATTTCTCCTCAGACACCGATGAAATATAATGCCTGTCGTGACTTCTTTGTAATTACATCAAAATGCTCGGTCCAAGATATTAATACTCAGGAACTTAAAACTGCTCACCCGACAGCTTAGTGAGGACTAGTGAGACATTTGGACAGGTACATGGGTTGGAAGGTTATGGTCCAAACATGGGCAAATGGGATCATTTCGGCTGGGGCAATGGGGTCAGGATGGAGCATCTGGGCTGAATAGCCTGTTACTGTGTTGTAATCAGAGCCAGTCACTCGTGACCACCTCCTCCCCATCACTGTGATCCTCACCTCCCTGTCACTGTGATCCTCTCCTCCTCATCACTGTGACCCTCTCCTCCTCATCACTGTGACCCTCTCCTCCTCATCACTGTGACCCTCTCCTCCCTGTCACTGCGACCCTCGTCAACACTGTGACCCTCTCCTCCTGATCACTGTGACCCTCTCCTCCTGATCACTGTGACCCTCTCCTCATCACTCGTGACCCTCTCCTCCGGGTAAGTGTGAACCTCCTCATCACTGTGACCCTCACCTCCCCGTCACTCGTGACCATCTCCTCAACACTGTGATCCTCACCTCCCTGTCATTCGTGACCCTCTCCTCCCCATCACTGTGAGCCTCTCCTCTCTGTCACTGTGACCCACTCCTCCCCATCACTATGACCCTCTCTTCCTCATCACTGTGACCCTCCCCTCCTCATCACTGTGACCCTCCCATCCTCATCACTGTGACCCTCTCTTCCCCATCACTGTGACCCTCTCCTCCTCATCACTGTGATCCTCTCCTCCTCATCACTGTGACCCTCTCCTCCCGATCACTGTGACCCTCTCCTCCTCATCACTGTGACCCACTCCTCCTCATCACTGTGATCCTCTCCTCCCGATCACTGTGACCCTCTTCTCCTCATCACTGTGATCCTCTCCTCATCACTCGTGACCCTCTCCTCTGGGTCAGTGTGAACCTCCTCATCACTGTGACCCTCACCTCCCCGTCACTCGTGACCTTCTCCTCCCCATCACTGCGACCCTCGCCACCTCATGACTGTGACCCTCTCCTCCCCATCAGTGTGACCCTCTCCTCAACACTGACCCTCACCTCCCTGTCACTCGTGAAACTCTCCTCCCCATCACTGCAACCCTCCTCAACATTGTGACCCTCTCCTCAACACAGTGATCCTCTCCACATCACTGTGATCTACTCCCCCCATTACTGTGACCCTCTCCTCCCCATCTCTGTGACCCTCTCCACATCACTGTGATACTCTCCTCCCCATCACTGTGACCCTCTCCACATCACTGTGATCCTCTCCTCCCCATCACTGTGATACTCTCCTCCCCATCACTGTGACCCTCTCCACATCACTGTGATCCTCTCCTCCCCATCACTGTGACCCTCTCCTCCCCATCACTGTGACCCTCTCCTCCTCATCACTGTGATACTCTCCTCCCCATCACTGTGACCCTCTCCACATCACTGTGATCCTCTCCTCCCCATCACTGTGACCCTCTCCTCCCCATCACTGTGACCCTCTCCTCCTCATCACTGTGATCCTCTCCTCCCCATCACTGTGATCCTCTCCTCCCCATCTCTGTGACCCTCTCCACATCACTGTGATCCTCTCCTCCCCATCACTGTGATCCTCTCCTCCCCATCACTGTGATACTCTCCTCCCCATCACTGTGACCCGATCACTGTGATCCACTCCCCCCCATCACTGTGACCCTCTCCTCCCTATCACTGTGACCCTCTCCTCCTCATCACTGCGATCCTCTCCTCCACATCACTGTGACCCTCTCCTCCCCATCACTGTGACCATCTCCTCCCGATCACTGTGACCCTCTCCTCCTCATCACTGTGACCCTCTCCTCCTCATCACTGTGACCCTCTTCTCCCCATCACTGTGATCCTCTCCGCCCGATCACTGTGAACCTCTCCTCCCCATCACTGTGACCCTCCCCTCCTCATCACTGTGACCCTCTCCTCCTCATCACTGTGACTCTCTCATCCTCATCACTGTGACCCTCTCCTCCTCATCACTGTGACCCTCCCCTCCTCATTACTGTGACCCTCTCCTCCTCATCACTGTGACCCTCTCTTACCCATCACTGTGACTCTCTCCTCCTCATCACAGTGACCCTCTCCTCCACATCAATGTGACCCTCCCCATCACTGTGACCCTCTCCTCCTCATCACTGTGACCCTCTCCTCCTCATCACTGTGACCCTCTCCTCCCCATCACTGTGATCCTCTCCTCCTCATCACTGTGACCCTCTCCTCCCCATCACTGTGATCCTCTCCTCCCGATCACTGTGAACCTCTCCTCCCCATCACTGTGACCCTCCCCTCCTCATCACTGACCCTCTCCTCCTCATCACTGTGACCCTCTCTTACCCATCACTGTGACCCTCTCCTCCTCATCACAGTGACCCTCTCCTCCCCATCAATGTGACCCTCCCCATCACTGTGACCCTCTCCTCCTCATCACTGTGACCCTCTCCTCCCCATCACAGTGATCCTCTCCTCCCCATCACTGTGACCATCTCCTCCCCATCACTGTGACCCTCTCCTCCTCACTGTGACCCTCTCCTCCTCCTCACTGTGACCCTCTCCTCCTCATCACTGTGACCCTCTCCTCCCCATAACTGTGACCCTCCCCTCCTCATCACTGTGACCCTCTCCTCCTCACTGTGACCCTCTCCTCCTCCTCACTGTGATCCACTCCCCCCATCACTGTGACCCTCCCCTCCTCATCACTGTGACCCTCTCCTCCTCACTGTGACACTCTCCTCCTCCTCACTGTGATCCACTCCCCCCATCACTGTGACCCTCTCCTCCCCATCACAGTGACCCTCTCCTCCCCATCACTGTGACCCTCCCCTCCTCATCACTGTGACCCTCTCCTACTCACTGTGACCCTCTCCTCCTCCTCACTGTGATCCACTCCCCCCATCACTGTGACCCTCTCCTCCCCATCACAGTGACCCTCTCCTCCGCATCACTGTGACGCTCTCCTCCCAATCACTGTGATCCTCTCCTCCCCATCACTGTGATACTCTCCTCCCCATCACTGTGACCCTCTCCTCCCGATCACTGTGACCTTCTCCTCTCCATCACTGTGACCCTCCCCATCACAGTGACCCTCTCCTCCTAATCACTGTGATACTCTCCTCCCGATCACTGTGATACTCTCCTCCCGATCACTGTGACCCTCTCCTCCCGATCACTGTGACCCTCTCCTCCTAATCACTGTGACCCTCTCCTCCACATCACTGTGACCCTCTCCTCCTCATCACTGTGACCCTCTCCTCCTCATCACAGTGACCCTCTTCTCCTCATCACTGTGACCCTCTCCTCCCCATCACTGTGACACTCTCCTCCTCATCACTGTGACCCTCTCCTCCCGATCACTGTGACCCTCTCCTCCGCATCACAGTGACACTCTCCTCCCGATCACTGTGATCCTCTCCTCCTCATCACTGTGACCCTCTCCTCCCTATCACTGTGACACTCTCCTCCCCATCACTGTGACCCTCTCCTCCCGATCACTGTGACCCTCTCCTCCGCATCACAGTGACACTCTCCTCCCGATCACTGTGATCCTCTCCTCCTCATCACTGTGACCCTCTCCTCCCTATCACTGTGACACTCTCCTCCTCATCAATGTGACACTCTCCTCCCGATCACTGTGACACTCTCCTCCCGATCACTGTAACCCTCTCCTCCTCATCACTGTGACACTCTCCTTCCCATCACTGTGACCCTCTCCTCCTCATCACTGTGAACCTCTCCTCCTCATCACTGTGAACCTCTCCTCCTCATCACTGTGACCCTCTCTCATCACTGTGACCCTCTCCTCCCCATCACTGTGACCCTCTCCTCATCACTGTGATACTCTCCTCCCGATCACTGTGACCCTCTCCTCCCGATCAATGTGATCCTCTCCACATCACTGTGACACTCTCCTCCTCATCACTGTGATCCTCTCCTCATCACTGTCACCCTCTGCTCATCACTGTGACCCTCTCCTCCTCATCACTGTGACCCTCTCCTCCCGATCACTGTGATCCTCTCCACATCACTGTGACCCTCTCCTCCTCATCACTGTGACACTCTCCTCCCCATCACTGTGACACTCTCCTCCCCATCACTGTGATCCTCTCCTGCCGATCACTGTGATCCTCTCCTCCCCATCACTGTGACCATCTCCTCCCCATCACTGTGATCCTCTCCTCCCCATCACTGTGATCCACTCCTCCCGATCACTGTGACCCACTCCCCCCCATCACTGTGACCTTCTCCTCCCTATCACTGTGACACTCTCCTCCCGATCACTGTGATCCTCTCCTCCTCATCACTGTGATCCTCTCCTCATCACTGTGACCCTCTCCTCCTCATCACTGTGACCCTCTCCTCCTCATCACTGTGACTCCCTCCTCCTCATCACTGTGACCCTCTCCTCCTCATCACAGTGACCCTCTTCTCCTCATCACTGTGACCCTCTCCTCCCCATCACTGTGACACTCTCCTCCTCATCACTGTGACCCTCTCCTCCCGATCACTGTGACCCTCTCCTCCGCATCACAGTGACACTCTCCTCCCGATCACTGTGACACTCTCGTCCCGATCACTGTGACCCTCTCCTCCTCATCACTGTGACTCTCTCCTCCCCATAACTGTGACACTCTCGTCCCGATCACTGTGACCCTCTCCTCCTCATCACTGTGACTCTCTCCTCCCCATAACTGTGACACTCCCCTCCTCATCACTGTGACCCTCTCCTCACCATCACTGTGACCCTCTCCTCCTCATCACAGTGACCCTCTCCTCCCCATCACTGTGATCCTCTCCTCCCCATCACTGTGACCCTCTCCTCCCCATCACTGTGACCCTCTCCTCATCACAGTGATCCTCTCCTCCCGATGACTGTGACCCTCTTCTCCTCATAACTGTGATCCTCTCCTCCCATCAATGTGACCCTCTCCTCCCCATAACTGTGACCATCCCCTCCTCATCACTGTGACCCTCTCCTCCCCATCACTCTGACCCTCTCCTCCCCATCACTGTGACCCTCTCCTCCTCTTCACAATGACTCTCTGCTCCTCATCACTGTGACCCTCCCCATCACAGTGACCCTCTCCTCCTAATCACTGTGACCCTCTCCTCCCGATCACTGTGACACTATCCTTCCCATCACTGTGACCCTCTCCTCCTCATCACTGTGAACCTCTCCTCCTCATCACTGTGAACCTCTCCTCCTCATCACTGTGACCCTCTCCTCATCACTGTGACCCTCTCCTCCCCATCACTGTGACCCTCTCCTCATCACTGTGATACTCTCCTCCCGATCACTGTGACCCTCTCCTCCCGATCACTGTGATCCTCTCCTCATCACTGTCACCCTCTGCTCATCACTGTGACCCTCTCCTCCTCATCACTGTGACCCTCTCCTCCCGATCACTGTGATCCTCTCCACATCACTGTGACCCTCTCCTCCCCATCACTGTGACCCTCTCCTCCTCATCACTGTGACACTCTCCTCCCCATCACTGTGACACTCTCCTCCCCATCACTGTGATCCTATCCTCCCGATCACTGTGATCCTCTCCTCCTCATCACTGTGACCATCTCCTCCCCATCACTGTGATCCTCTCCTCTTCATCACTGTGACACTCTCCTCCCTATCACTGTGACACTCTTCTCCCCATAACTGTGACCCTCTCCTCCCCATCACTGTGACCCTCTCCTCCCCATCACTGTGATCCTCTCCTCCCCATCACAGTGATGCTCCCCATCACTGTGACCCTCTCCTCCTCATCACTGTGACCCTCTCCTCCCCATCACTGTGACCCTCTCCTCCCCATTACTGTGACTCTCTCCTCCTCATCACTGTGACTCTCTCCTCCCCATAACTGTGACACTCCCCTCCTCATCACTGTGACCCTCTCCTCACCATCACTGTGACCCTCTCCTCCTCATCACAGTGACCCTCTCCTCCCCATCACTGTGACCCTCTCCTCCCCATCACTGTGACCCTCTCCTCCCCATCACTGTGACCCTCTCCTCATCACAGTGATCCTCTCCTCCCGATGACTGTGACCCTCTTCTCCTCATAACTGTGATCCTCTCCTCCCATCAATGTGACCCTCTCCTCCCCATAACTGTGACCCTCCCCTCCTCATCACTGTGACCCTCTCCTCCCCATCACTCTGACCCTCTCCTCCCCATCACTGTGACCCTCTCCTCCTCTTCACAATGACTCTCTGCTCCTCATCACTGTGACCCTCCCCATCACAGTGACCCTCTCCTCCTAATCACTGTGACCCTCTCCTCCCGATCACTGTGACCCTCTCCTCCCGATCTCTGTGACCCTCTCCTCCTCATCACTGTGACCCACTCCTACTCATCAGTGACCCTCTCCTCCTCATCACTATGACCCTCTCCTGCTCATCACTGTGACCCTCCCCATCACTGTGACCCTCTCCTCCCCATCACTGTGACCCTCTCCTCCCCATCACTGTGACCCTCTCCTCCTCATCACTGTGACCCTCTCCTCCCCATCACTGTGATCCTCTCCTCCCGATCACTGTGATCCTCTCCTCCTCATCACTGTGACCCTCTCCTCCTCATCACTGTGACCCACTCCTCCTCATCACTGTGACTCCCTCCTCCTCATCACTGTGACCCTCTCTTCCCCATCACTGTGACCCTCTCCTCCTCATCAATGTGACACTCTCCTCCCGATCACTGTGACACTCTCCTCCCGATCACTGTAACCCTCTCCTCCTCATCACTGTGACACTCTCCTTCCCATCACTGTGACCCTCTCCTCCTCATCACTGTGAACCTCTCCTCCTCATCACTGTGAACCTCTCCTCCTCATCACTGTGACCCTCTCTCATCACTGTGACCCTCTCCTCCCCATCACTGTGACCCTCTCCTCATCACTGTGATACTCTCCTCCCGATCACTGTGACCCTCTCCTCCCGATCAATGTGATCCTCTCCACATCACTGTGACACTCTCCTCCTCATCACTGTGATCCTCTCCTCATCACTGTCACCCTCTGCTCATCACTGTGACCCTCTCCTCCTCATCACTGTGACCCTCTCCTCCCGATCACTGTGATCCTCTCCACATCACTGTGACCCTCTCCTCCCCATCACTGTGACCCTCTCCTCCTCATCACTGTGACACTCTCCTCCCCATCACTGTGACACTCTCCTCCCCATCACTGTGATCCTCTCCTGCCGATCACTGTGATCCTCTCCTCCCCATCACTGTGACCATCTCCTCCCCATCACTGTGATCCTCTCCTCCCCATCACTGTGATCCACTCCTCCCGATCACTGTGACCCACTCCCCCCCATCACTGTGACCTTCTCCTCCCTATCACTGTGACACTCTCCTCCCGATCACTGTGATCCTCTCCTCCTCATCACTGTGATCCTCTCCTCATCACTGTGACCCTCTCCTCCTCATCACTGTGACCCTCTCCTCCTCATCACTGTGACTCCCTCCTCCTCATCACTGTGACCCTCTCCTCCTCATCACAGTGACCCTCTTCTCCTCATCACTGTGACCCTCTCCTCCCCATCACTGTGACACTCTCCTCCTCATCACTGTGACCCTCTCCTCCCGATCACTGTGACCCTCTCCTCCGCATCACAGTGACACTCTCCTCCCGATCACTGTGACACTCTCGTCCCGATCACTGTGACCCTCTCCTCCTCATCACTGTGACTCTCTCCTCCCCATAACTGTGACACTCTCGTCCCGATCACTGTGACCCTCTCCTCCTCATCACTGTGACTCTCTCCTCCCCATAACTGTGACACTCCCCTCCTCATCACTGTGACCCTCTCCTCACCATCACTGTGACCCTCTCCTCCTCATCACAGTGACCCTCTCCTCCCCATCACTGTGACCCTCTCCTCCCCATCACTGTGACCCTCTCCTCCCCATCACTGTGACCCTCTCCTCATCACAGTGATCCTCTCCTCCCGATGACTGTGACCCTCTTCTCCTCATAACTGTGATCCTCTCCTCCCATCAATGTGACCCTCTCCTCCCCATAACTGTGACCATCCCCTCCTCATCACTGTGACCCTCTCCTCCCCATCACTCTGACCCTCTCCTCCCCATCACTGTGACCCTCTCCTCCTCTTCACAATGACTCTCTGCTCCTCATCACTGTGACCCTCCCCATCACAGTGACCCTCTCCTCCTAATCACTGTGACCCTCTCCTCCCGATCACTGTGACACTCTCCTTCCCATCACTGTGACCCTCTCCTCCTCATCACTGTGAACCTCTCCTCCTCATCACTGTGAACCTCTCCTCCTCATCACTGTGACCCTCTCCTCATCACTGTGACCCTCTCCTCCCCATCACTGTGACCCTCTCCTCATCACTGTGATACTCTCCTCCCGATCACTGTGACCCTCTCCTCCCGATCACTGTGATCCTCTCCTCATCACTGTCACCCTCTGCTCATCACTGTGACCCTCTCCTCCTCATCACTGTGACCCTCTCCTCCCGATCACTGTGATCCTCTCCACATCACTGTGACCCTCTCCTCCCCATCACTGTGACCCTCTCCTCCTCATCACTGTGACACTCTCCTCCCCATCACTGTGACACTCTCCTCCCCATCACTGTGATCCTATCCTCCCGATCACTGTGATCCTCTCCTCCTCATCACTGTGACCATCTCCTCCCCATCACTGTGATCCTCTCCTCTTCATCACTGTGACACTCTCCTCCCTATCACTGTGACACTCTTCTCCCCATAACTGTGACCCTCTCCTCCCCATCACTGTGACCCTCTCCTCCCCATCACTGTGATCCTCTCCTCCCCATCACAGTGATGCTCCCCATCACTGTGACCCTCTCCTCCTCATCACTGTGACCCTCTCCTCCCCATCACTGTGACCCTCTCCTCCCCATTACTGTGACTCTCTCCTCCTCATCACTGTGACTCTCTCCTCCCCATAACCGTGACACTCCCCTCCTCATCACTGTGACCCTCTCCTCACCATCACTGTGACCCTCTCCTCCTCATCACAGTGACCCTCTCCTCCCCATCACTGTGACCCTCTCCTCCCCATCACTGTGACCCTCTCCTCCCCATCACTGTGACCCTCTCCTCATCACAGTGATCCTCTCCTCCCGATGACTGTGACCCTCTTCTCCTCATAACTGTGATCCTCTCCTCCCATCAATGTGACCCTCTCCTCCCCATAACTGTGACCCTCCCCTCCTCATCACTGTGACCCTCTCCTCCCCATCACTCTGACCCTCTCCTCCCCATCACTGTGACCCTCTCCTCCTCTTCACAATGACTCTCTGCTCCTCATCACTGTGACCCTCCCCATCACAGTGACCCTCTCCTCCTAATCACTGTGACCCTCTCCTCCCGATCACTGTGACCCTCTCCTCCCGATCTCTGTGACCCTCTCCTCCTCATCACTGTGACCCACTCCTACTCATCAGTGACCCTCTCCTCCTCATCACTATGACCCTCTCCTGCTCATCACTGTGACCCTCCCCATCACTGTGACCCTCTCCTCCCCATCACTGTGACCCTCTCCTCCCCATCACTGTGACCCTCTCCTCCTCATCACTGTGACCCTCTCCTCCCCATCACTGTGATCCTCTCCTCCCGATCACTGTGATCCTCTCCTCCTCATCACTGTGACCCTCTCCTCCTCATCACTGTGACCCACTCCTCCTCATCACTGTGACTCCCTCCTCCTCATCACTGTGACCCTCTCTTCCCCATCACTGTGACCCTCTCCTCCTCATCAATGTGACACTCTCCTCCCGATCACTGTGACACTCTCCTCCCGATCACTGTAACCCTCTCCTCCTCATCACTGTGACACTCTCCTTCCCATCACTGTGACCCTCTCCTCCTCATCACTGTGAACCTCTCCTCCTCATCACTGTGAACCTCTCCTCCTCATCACTGTGACCCTCTCTCATCACTGTGACCCTCTCCTCCCCATCACTGTGACCCTCTCCTCATCACTGTGATACTCTCCTCCCGATCACTGTGACCCTCTCCTCCCGATCAATGTGATCCTCTCCACATCACTGTGACACTCTCCTCCTCATCACTGTGATCCTCTCCTCATCACTGTCACCCTCTGCTCATCACTGTGACCCTCTCCTCCTCATCACTGTGACCCTCTCCTCCCGATCACTGTGATCCTCTCCACATCACTGTGACCCTCTCCTCCCCATCACTGTGACCCTCTCCTCCTCATCACTGTGACACTCTCCTCCCCATCACTGTGACACTCTCCTCCCCATCACTGTGATCCTCTCCTGCCGATCACTGTGATCCTCTCCTCCCCATCACTGTGACCATCTCCTCCCCATCACTGTGATCCTCTCCTCCCCATCACTGTGATCCACTCCTCCCGATCACTGTGACCCACTCCCCCCCATCACTGTGACCTTCTCCTCCCTATCACTGTGACACTCTCCTCCCGATCACTGTGATCCTCTCCTCCTCATCACTGTGATCCTCTCCTCATCACTGTGACCCTCTCCTCCTCATCACTGTGACCCTCTCCTCCTCATCACTGTGACTCCCTCCTCCTCATCACTGTGACCCTCTCCTCCTCATCACAGTGACCCTCTTCTCCTCATCACTGTGACCCTCTCCTCCCCATCACTGTGACACTCTCCTCCTCATCACTGTGACCCTCTCCTCCCGATCACTGTGACCCTCTCCTCCGCATCACAGTGACCCTCTCCTCCGCATCACTGTGACCCTCTCCTCCTCATCACAGTGACCCTCTTCTCCTCATCACTGTGACCCTCTCCTCCCCATCACTGTGACACTCTCCTCCTCATCACTGTGACCCTCTCCTCCCGATCACTGTGACACTCTCGTCCCGATCACTGTGACCCTCTCCTCCTCATCACTGTGACTCTCTCCTCCCCATAACTGTGACACTCTCGTCCCGATCACTGTGACCCTCTCCTCCTCATCACTGTGACTCTCTCCTCCCCATAACTGTGACACTCCCCTCCTCATCACTGTGACCCTCTCCTCACCATCACTGTGACCCTCTCCTCCTCATCACAGTGACCCTCTCCTCCCCATCACTGTGACCCTCTCCTCCCCATCACTGTGACCCTCTCCTCCCCATCACTGTGACCCTCTCCTCATCACAGTGATCCTCTCCTCCCGATGACTGTGACCCTCTTCTCCTCATAACTGTGATCCTCTCCTCCCATCAATGTGACCCTCTCCTCCCCATAACTGTGACCATCCCCTCCTCATCACTGTGACCCTCTCCTCCCCATCACTCTGACCCTCTCCTCCCCATCACTGTGACCCTCTCCTCCTCTTCACAATGACTCTCTGCTCCTCATCACTGTGACCCTCCCCATCACAGTGACCCTCTCCTCCTAATCACTGTGACCCTCTCCTCCCGATCACTGTGACACTCTCCTTCCCATCACTGTGACCCTCTCCTCCTCATCACTGTGAACCTCTCCTCCTCATCACTGTGAACCTCTCCTCCTCATCACTGTGACCCTCTCCTCATCACTGTGACCCTCTCCTCCCCATCACTGTGACCCTCTCCTCATCACTGTGATACTCTCCTCCCGATCACTGTGACCCTCTCCTCCCGATCACTGTGATCCTCTCCTCATCACTGTCACCCTCTGCTCATCACTGTGACCCTCTCCTCCTCATCACTGTGACCCTCTCCTCCCGATCACTGTGATCCTCTCCACATCACTGTGACCCTCTCCTCCCCATCACTGTGACCCTCTCCTCCTCATCACTGTGACACTCTCCTCCCCATCACTGTGACACTCTCCTCCCCATCACTGTGATCCTATCCTCCCGATCACTGTGATCCTCTCCTCCTCATCACTGTGACCATCTCCTCCCCATCACTGTGATCCTCTCCTCTTCATCACTGTGACACTCTCCTCCCTATCACTGTGACACTCTTCTCCCCATAACTGTGACCCTCTCCTCCCCATCACTGTGACCCTCTCCTCCCCATCACTGTGATCCTCTCCTCCCCATCACAGTGATGCTCCCCATCACTGTGACCCTCTCCTCCTCATCACTGTGACCCTCTCCTCCCCATCACTGTGACCCTCTCCTCCCCATTACTGTGACTCTCTCCTCCTCATCACTGTGACTCTCTCCTCCCCATAACTGTGACACTCCCCTCCTCATCACTGTGACCCTCTCCTCACCATCACTGTGACCCTCTCCTCCTCATCACAGTGACCCTCTCCTCCCCATCACTGTGACCCTCTCCTCCCCATCACTGTGACCCTCTCCTCCCCATCACTGTGACCCTCTCCTCATCACAGTGATCCTCTCCTCCCGATGACTGTGACCCTCTTCTCCTCATAACTGTGATCCTCTCCTCCCATCAATGTGACCCTCTCCTCCCCATAACTGTGACCCTCCCCTCCTCATCACTGTGACCCTCTCCTCCCCATCACTCTGACCCTCTCCTCCCCATCACTGTGACCCTCTCCTCCTCTTCACAATGACTCTCTGCTCCTCATCACTGTGACCCTCCCCATCACAGTGACCCTCTCCTCCTAATCACTGTGACCCTCTCCTCCCGATCACTGTGACCCTCTCCTCCCGATCTCTGTGACCCTCTCCTCCTCATCACTGTGACCCACTCCTACTCATCAGTGACCCTCTCCTCCTCATCACTATGACCCTCTCCTGCTCATCACTGTGACCCTCCCCATCACTGTGACCCTCTCCTCCCCATCACTGTGACCCTCTCCTCCCCATCACTGTGACCCTCTCCTCCTCATCACTGTGACCCTCTCCTCCCCATCACTGTGATCCTCTCCTCCCGATCACTGTGATCCTCTCCTCCTCATCACTGTGACCCTCTCTTCCCCATCACTGTGACCCTCTCCTCCTCATCACAGTGACCCTCTCCACCCCATCACTGTGACGCTCCCCATCACTGTGACCCTCTCCTCCTCATCACTGTGACCCTCTCCTCCCCATCACTGTGATCCTCTCCTCCCAATCACTGTGATCCTCTCCTCCCCATCACTGTGACACTCTCCTCCTCATCACTGTGACCATCTCTTCCTCATCACTGTGACCCTCTCCTCCCCATCACTGTGAACCTCTCCTCCCGAACTGTGATCCTCTCCTCCCCATCACTGTGACCCTCTCGTCCTCATCACTGTGACCCTCTCCTCCTCACTGTGACCCTCTCCTCCTCCTCACTGTGATGCACTCCCCCCATCACTGTGACCCTCCCCTCCTCATCACTGTGACCCTCTCCTCCTCACTGTGACACTCTCCTCCTCCTCACTGTGATCCACTCCCCCCATCACTGTGACCCTCTCCTCCCCATCACAGTGACCCTCTCCTCCCCATCACTGTGACCCTCCCCTCCTCATCACTGTGACCCTCTCCTCCTCATCACTGTGACCCTCCCCTCCTCATTACTGTGACCCTCTCCTCCTCATCACTGTGACCCTCTCTTACCCATCACTGTGACTCTCTCCTCCTCATCACAGTGACCCTCTCCTCCACATCAATGTGACCCTCCCCATCACTGTGACCCTCTCCTCCTCATCACTGTGACCCTCTCCTCCTCATCACTGTGACCCTCTCCTCCCCATCACTGTGATCCTCTCCTCCTCATCACTGTGACCCTCTCCTCCCCATCACTGTGATCCTCTCCTCCCGATCACTGTGAACCTCTCCTCCCCATCACTGTGACCCTCCCCTCCTCATCACTGTGACCCTCTCCTCCTCATCACTGACCCTCTCTTACCCATCACTGTGACCCTCTCCTCCTCATCACAGTGACCCTCTCCTCCCCATCAATGTGACCCTCCCCATCACTGTGACCCTCTCCTCCTCATCACTGTGACCCTCTCCTCCCCATCACAGTGATCCTCTCCTCCCCATCACTGTGACCATCTCCTCCCCATCACTGTGACCCTCTCCTCCTCACTGTGACCCTCTCCTCCTCCTCACTGTGACCCTCTACTCCTCATCACTGTGACCCTCTCCTCCCCATAACTGTGACCCTCCCCTCCTCATCACTGTGACCCTCTCCTCCTCACTGTGACCCTCTCCTCCTCCTCACTGTGATCCACTCCCCCCATCACTGTGACCCTCCCCTCCTCATCACTGTGACCCTCTCCTCCTCACTGTGACACTCTCCTCCTCCTCACTGTGATCCACTCCCCCCATCACTGTGACCCTCTCCTCCCCATCACAGTGACCCTCTCCTCCACATCACTGTGACCCTCCCCTCCTCATCACTGTGACCCTCTCCTACTCACTGTGACCCTCTCCTCCTCCTCACTGTGATCCACTCCCCCCATCACTGTGACCCTCTCCTCCCCATCACAGTGACCCTCTCCTCCGCATCACTGTGACGCTCTCCTCCCAATCACTGTGATCCTCTCCTCCCCATCACTGTGATACTCTCCTCCCCATCACTGTGACCCTCTCCTCCCGATCACTGTGACCCTCTCCTCTCCATCACTGTGACCCTCCCCATCACAGTGACCCTCTCCTCCTAATCACTGTGATACTCTCCTCCCGATCACTGTGATACTCTCCTCCCGATCACTGTGACCCTCTCCTCCCGATCACTGTGAACCTCTCCTCCTAATCACTGTGACCCTCTCCTCCACATCACTGTGACCCTCTCCTCCTCATCACTGTGACCCTCTCCTCCTCATCACAGTGACCCTCTTCTCCTCATCACTGTGACCCTCTCCTCCCCATCACTGTGACACTCTCCTCCTCATCACTGTGACCCTCTCCTCCCGATCACTGTGACCCTCTCCTCCGCATCACAGTGACACTCTCCTCCCGATCACTGTGATCCTCTCCTCCTCATCACTGTGACCCTCTCCTCACTATCACTGTGACACTCTCCTCCCCATCACTGTGACCCTCTCCTCCCGATCACTGTGACCCTCTCCTCCGCATCACAGTGACACTCTCCTCCCGATCACTGTGATCCTCTCCTCCTCATCACTGTGACCCTCTCCTCCCTATCACTGTGACACTCTCCTCCTCATCACTGTGACACTCTCCTCCCGATCACTGTGACACTCTCCTCCCGATCACTGTAACCCTCTCCTCCTCATCACTGTGACACTCTCCTTCCCATCACTGTGACCCTCTCCTCCTCATCACTGTGAACCTCTCCTCCTCATCACTGTGAACCTCTCCTCCTCATCACTGTGACCCTCTCTCATCACTGTGACCCTCTCCTCCCCATCACTGTGACCCTCTCCTCATCACTGTCACCCTCTGCTCATCACTGTGACCCTCTCCTCCTCATCACTGTGACCCTCTCCTCCCGATCACTGTGATCCTCTCCACATCACTGTGACCCTCGCCTCCCCATCACTGTGATCCTCTCCTCCCCATCACTGTGACCATCTCCTCCCCATCACTGTGATCCTCTCCTCCCCATCACTGTGACACTCTCCTCCCGATCACTGTGATCCTCTCCTCCTCATCACTGTGATCCTCTCCTCATCACTGTGACCCTCTCCTCCTCATCACTGTGACCCTCTCCTCCTCATCACTGTGACTCCCTCCTCCTCATCACTGTGACCCTCTCCTCCTCATCACAGTGACCCTCTTCTCCTCATCACTGTGACACTCTCCTCCTCATCACTGTGACCATCTCTTCCTCATCACTGTGACCCTCTCCTCCCCATCACTGTGAACCTCTCCTCCCGAACTGTGATCCTCTCCTCCCCATCACTGTGACCCTCTCCTCCCGATCACTGTGATCCTCTCCTCCTCATCACTGTGACCCTCTCCTCCCTATCACTGTGACACTCTCCTCCTCATCACTGTGACACTCTCCTCCCCATCACTGTGACCCTCTCCTCCCGATCACTGTGACCCTCTCCTCCGCATCACAGTGACACTCTCCTCCCGATCACTGTGATCCTCTCCTCCTCATCACTGTGACCCTCTCCTCCCTATCACTGTGACACTCTCCTCCTCATCACTGTGACACTCTCCTCCCGATCACTGTGACACACTCCTCCCGATTACTGTAACCCTCTCCTCCTCATCACTGTGACACTCTCCTTGCCATCACTGTGACCCTCTCCTCCTCATCACTGTGAACCTCTCCTCCTCATCACTGTGAACCTCTCCTCCTCATCACTGTGACCCTCTCTCATCACTGTGACCCTCTCCTCCCCATCACTGTGACCCTCTCCTCATCACTGTGATACTCTCCTCCCGATCACTGTGACCCTCTCCTCCCGATCAATGTGATCCTCTCCACATCATTGTGACACTCTCCTCCTCATCACTGTGATCCTCTCCTCATCACTGTCACCCTCTGCTCATCACTGTGACCCTCTCCTCCTCATCACTGTGACCCTCTCCTCCCGATCACTGTGATCCTCTCCACATCACTGTGACCCTCTCCTCCCCATCACTGTGACCCTCTCCTCCCCATCACTGTGACCCTCTCCTCCTCATCACAGTGACCCTCTCCTCCTCATCACTGTGACCCTCTCCTCCACATCACTGTGACCCTCTCCTCATCACTGTGACCCTCTCCTTTCCATCACAGTGACACTCTCCTCCTCATCACTGTGACCCTCTCCTCCCGATCACTGTGACCCTCTCCTCCGCATCACAGTGACACTCTCCTCCCGATCACTGTGATCCTCTCCTCCTCATCACTGTGACCCTCTCCTCCCTATCACTGTGACACTCTCCTCCTCATCACTGTGACACTCTCCTCCCGATCACTGTGACACTCTCCTCCCGATCACTGTAACCCTCTCCTCCATATCACTGTGACACTCTCCTTCCCATCACTGTGACCCTCTCCTCCTCATCACTGTGAACCTCTCCTCCTCATTACTGTGAACCTCTCCTCCTCATCACTGTGACCCTCTCCTCATCACTGTGACCCTCTCCTCCCCATCACTGTGACCCTCTCCTCCCCATCACTGTGACCCTCTCCTCATCACTGTGATACTCTCCTCCCGATCACTGTGACCCTCTCCTCCCGATCAATGTGATCCTCTCCACATCACTGTGACACTCTCCTCCTCATCACTGTGATCCTCTCCTCATCACTGTCACCCTCTGCTCATCACTGTGACCCTCTCCTCCTCATCACTGTGACCCTCTCCTCCCGATCACTGTGATCCTCTCCACATCAGTGTGACCCTCTCCTCCCCATCACTGTGATCCTCTCCACATCACTGTGACCCTCTCCTCCCCATCACTGTGACACTCTCCTCCCCATCACTGTGATCCTCTCCTCCCGATCACTGTGATCCTCTCCACATCACTGTGACACTCTCCTCCCCATCACTGTGACACTCTCCTCCCCATCACTGTGATCCTCTCCTCCCGATCACTGTGATCCTCTCCTCCCCATCACTGTGACCATCTCCTCCCCATCACTGTGATCCTCTCCTCCCCATCACTGTGACACTCTCCTCCCCATCACTGTGACCCTCTCCTCCCGATCACTGTGACCCTCTCCTCCGCATCACAGTGACACTCTCCTCCCGATCACTGTGATCCTCTCCTCCTCATCACTGTGACCCTCTCCTCCCTATCACTGTGACACTCTCCTCCTCATCACTGTGACACTCTCCTCCCGATCACTGTGACACTCTCCTCCCGATCACTGTAACCCTCTCCTCCTCATCACTGTGACACTCTCCTTCCCATCACTGTGACCCTCTCCTCCTCATCACTGTGAACCTCTCCTCCTCATCACTGTGAACCTCTCCTCCTCATCACTGTGACCCTCTCTCATCACTGTGACCCTCTCCTCCCCATCACTGTGACCCTCTCCTCATCACTGTCACCCTCTGCTCATCACTGTGACCCTCTCCTCCTCATCACTGTGACCCTCTCCTCCCGATCACTGTGATCCTCTCCACATCACTGTGACCCTCGCCTCCCCATCACTGTGATCCTCTCCTCCCCATCACTGTGACCATCTCCTCCCCATCACTGTGATCCTCTCCTCCCCATCACTGTGACACTCTCCTCCCGATCACTGTGATCCTCTCCTCCTCATCACTGTGATCCTCTCCTCATCACTGTGACCCTCTCCTCCTCATCACTGTGACCCTCTCCTCCTCATCACTGTGACTCCCTCCTCCTCATCACTGTGACCCTCTCCTCCTCATCACAGTGACCCTCTTCTCCTCATCACTGTGACACTCTCCTCCTCATCACTGTGACCATCTCTTCCTCATCACTGTGACCCTCTCCTCCCCATCACTGTGAACCTCTCCTCCCGAACTGTGATCCTCTCCTCCCCATCACTGTGACCCTCTCCTCCCGATCACTGTGATCCTCTCCTCCTCATCACTGTGACCCTCTCCTCCCTATCACTGTGACACTCTCCTCCTCATCACTGTGACACTCTCCTCCCCATCACTGTGACCCTCTCCTCCCGATCACTGTGACCCTCTCCTCCGCATCACAGTGACACTCTCCTCCCGATCACTGTGATCCTCTCCTCCTCATCACTGTGACCCTCTCCTCCCTATCACTGTGACACTCTCCTCCTCATCACTGTGACACTCTCCTCCCGATCACTGTGACACACTCCTCCCGATTACTGTAACCCTCTCCTCCTCATCACTGTGACACTCTCCTTGCCATCACTGTGACCCTCTCCTCCTCATCACTGTGAACCTCTCCTCCTCATCACTGTGAACCTCTCCTCCTCATCACTGTGACCCTCTCTCATCACTGTGACCCTCTCCTCCCCATCACTGTGACCCTCTCCTCATCACTGTGATACTCTCCTCCCGATCACTGTGACCCTCTCCTCCCGATCAATGTGATCCTCTCCACATCATTGTGACACTCTCCTCCTCATCACTGTGATCCTCTCCTCATCACTGTCACCCTCTGCTCATCACTGTGACCCTCTCCTCCTCATCACTGTGACCCTCTCCTCCCGATCACTGTGATCCTCTCCACATCACTGTGACCCTCTCCTCCCCATCACTGTGACCCTCTCCTCCCCATCACTGTGACCCTCTCCTCCTCATCACAGTGACCCTCTCCTCCTCATCACTGTGACCCTCTCCTCCACATCACTGTGACCCTCTCCTCATCACTGTGACCCTCTCCTTTCCATCACAGTGACACTCTCCTCCTCATCACTGTGACCCTCTCCTCCCGATCACTGTGACCCTCTCCTCCGCATCACAGTGACACTCTCCTCCCGATCACTGTGATCCTCTCCTCCTCATCACTGTGACCCTCTCCTCCCTATCACTGTGACACTCTCCTCCTCATCACTGTGACACTCTCCTCCCGATCACTGTGACACTCTCCTCCCGATCACTGTAACCCTCTCCTCCATATCACTGTGACACTCTCCTTCCCATCACTGTGACCCTCTCCTCCTCATCACTGTGAACCTCTCCTCCTCATTACTGTGAACCTCTCCTCCTCATCACTGTGACCCTCTCCTCATCACTGTGACCCTCTCCTCCCCATCACTGTGACCCTCTCCTCCCCATCACTGTGACCCTCTCCTCATCACTGTGATACTCTCCTCCCGATCACTGTGACCCTCTCCTCCCGATCAATGTGATCCTCTCCACATCACTGTGACACTCTCCTCCTCATCACTGTGATCCTCTCCTCATCACTGTCACCCTCTGCTCATCACTGTGACCCTCTCCTCCTCATCACTGTGACCCTCTCCTCCCGATCACTGTGATCCTCTCCACATCAGTGTGACCCTCTCCTCCCCATCACTGTGATCCTCTCCACATCACTGTGACCCTCTCCTCCCCATCACTGTGACACTCTCCTCCCCATCACTGTGATCCTCTCCTCCCGATCACTGTGATCCTCTCCACATCACTGTGACACTCTCCTCCCCATCACTGTGACACTCTCCTCCCCATCACTGTGATCCTCTCCTCCCGATCACTGTGATCCTCTCCTCCCCATCACTGTGACCATCTCCTCCCCATCACTGTGATCCTCTCCTCCCCATCACTGTGATCCACTCCTCATCACTGTGATACTCTCCTCCCGATCACTGTGACCCTCTCCTCCCGATCAATGTGATCCTCTCCACATCACTGTGACACTCTCCTCCCCATCACTGTGATCCTCTCCTCCCGATCACTGTGATCCTCTCCACATCACTGTGACACTCTCCTCCCCATCACTGTGACACTCTCCTCCCCATCACTGTGATCCTCTCCTCCCGATCACTGTGATCCTCTCCTCCCCATCACTGTGACCATCTCCTCCCCATCACTGTGATCCTCTCCTCCCCATCACTGTGATCCACTCCTCATCACTGTGATACTCTCCTCCCGATCACTGTGACCCTCTCCTCCCGATCAATGTGATCCTCTCCACATCACTGTGACACTCTCCTCCTCATCACTGTGATCCTCTCCTCATCACTGTCACCCTCTGCTCATCACTGTGACCCTCTCCTCCTCATCACTGTGACCCTCTCCTCCCGATCACTGTGATCCTCTCCACATCACTGTGACCCTCGCCTCCCCATCACTGTGACCCTCTCCTCCTCATCACTGTGACACTCTCCTCCCCATCACTGTGATCCTCTCCTCCCGATCACTGTGATCCTCTCCTCCCCATCACTGTGACCATCTCCTCCCCATCACAGTGATCCTCTCCTCCCCATCACTGTGACCATCTCCTCCCCATCACTGTGACCCTCTCCTCCTCACTGTGACCCTCTCCTCCTCCTCACTGTGACCCTCTCCTCCTCATCACTGTGACCCTCTCCTCCCCATAACTGTGACCCTCCCCTCCTCATCACTGTGACCCTCTCCTCCTCACTGTGACCCTCTCCTCCTCCTCACTGTGATCCACTCCCCCCATCACTGTGACCCTCCCCTCCTCATCACTGTGACCCTCTCCTCCTCACTGTGACACTCTCCTCCTCCTCACTGTGATCCACTCCCCCCATCACTGTGACCCTCTCCTCCCCATCACAGTGACCCTCTCCTCCCCATCACTGTGACCCTCCCCTCCTCATCACTGTGACCCTCTCCTACTCACTGTGACCCTCTCCTCCTCCTCACTGTGATCCACTCCCCCCATCACTGTGACCCTCTCCTCCCCATCAGAGTGACCCTCTCCTCCGCATCACTGTGACGCTCTCCTCCCAATCACTGTGATCCTCTCCTCCCCATCACTGTGATACTCTCCTCCCCATCACTGTGACCCTCTCCTCCCGATCACTGTGACCTTCTCCTCTCCATCACTGTGACCCTCCCCATCACAGTGACCCTCTCCTCCTCATCACTGTGATACTCTCCTCCCGATCACTGTGACCCTTTCCTCCCGATCACTGTGACCCTCTCCTCCTAATCACTGTGACCCTCTCCTCCACATCACTGTGACCCTCTCCTCCTCATCACTGTGACCATCTCCTCCTCATCACAGTGACCCTCTTCTCCTCATCACTGTGACCCTCTCCTCCCCATCACTGTGACACTCTCCTCCTCATCACTGTGACCCTCTCCTCCCGATCACTGTGACCCTCTCCTCCGCATCACAGTGACACTCTCCTCCCGATCACTGTGATCCTCTCCTCCTCATCACTGTGACCCTCTCCTCCCTATCACTGTGACACTCTCCTCCCCATCACTGTGACCCTCTCCTCCCGATCACTGTGACCCTCTCCTCCGCATCACAGTGACACTCTCCTCCCGATCACTGTGATCCTCTCCTCCTCATCACTGTGACCCTCTCCTCCCTATCACTGTGACACTCTCCTCCTCATCAATGTGACACTCTCCTCCCGATCACTGTGACACTCTCCTCCCGATCACTGTAACCCTCTCCTCCTCATCACTGTGACCAACTCCTCCCTATCACTGTGACACTCTCCTCCTCATCAATGTGACACTCTCCTCCCGATCACTGTGATCCTCTCCTCCTCATCACTGTGACCCTCTCCTCCCTATCACTGTGACACTCTCCTCCTCATCAATGTGACACTCTCCTCCCGATCACTGTGACACTCTCCTCCCGATCACTGTAACCCTCTCCTCCTCATCACTGTGACCCACTCCTTCCCATCACTGTGACCCTCTCCTCCTCATCACTGTGAACCTCTCCTCCTCATCACTGTGAACCTCTCCTCCTCATCACTGTGACCCTCTCTCATCACTGTGACCCTCTCCTCCCCATCACTGTGACCCTCTCCTCATCACTGTGATACTCTCCTCCCGATCACTGTGACCCTCTCCTCCCGATCAATGTGATCCTCTCCACATCACTGTGACACTCTCCTCCTCATCACTGTGATCCTCTCCTCATCACTGTCACCCTCTGCTCATCACTGTGACCCTCTCCTCCTCATCACTGTGACCCTCTCCTCCCGATCACTGTGATCCTCTCCACATCACTGTGACCCTCTCCTCCCCATCACTGTGACCCTCTCCTCCTCATCACTGTGACACTCTCCTCCCCATCACTGTGACACTCTCCTCCCCATCACTGTGATCCTCTCCTCCCGATCACTGTGATCCTCTCCTCCCCATCACTGTGACCATCTCCTCCCCATCACTGTGATCCTCTCCTCCCCATCACTGTGATCCACTCCTCCCGATCACTGTGACCCACTCCTCCCCATCACTGTGACCTTCTCCTCCCTATCACTGTGACACTCTCCTCCCGATCACTGTGATCCTCTCCTCCTCATCACTGTGATCCTCTCCTCCTCATCACTGTGACCCTCTCCTCCTCATCACTGTGACTCCCTCCTCCTCATCACTGTGACCCACTCCTCCCCATCACTGTGACCTTCTCCTCCCTATCACTGTGACACTCTCCTCCCGATCACTGTGATCCTCTCCTCCTCATCACTGTGATCCTCTCCTCCTCATCACTGTGACCCTCTCCTCCTCATCACTGTGACTCCCTCCTCCTCATCACTGTGACCCTCTCCTCATCACTGTGACCCTCTCCTCCTCATCACTGTGACCCTCTCCTCCTCATCACTGTGACTCCCTCCTCCTCATCACTGTGACCCTCTCCTCCTCATCACAGTGACCCTCTTCTCCTCATCACTGTGACCCTCTTCTCCTCATCACTGTGACCCTCTCCTCCCCATCACAGTGACCCTCTCCTCCCGATCACTGTGACCCTCTCCTCCGCATCACAGTGACACTCTCCTCCCGATCACTGTGATCCTCTCCTCCTCATCACTGTGACACTCTCCTCCCGATCACTGTGACACTCTCGTCCCGATCACTGTGACCCTCTCCTCCTCATCACTGTGACACTCTCCTTCCCATCACTGTGACACTCTCCTCCTCATCACTGTGAACCTCTCCTCCTCATCACTGTGAACATCTCCTCCTCATCACTGTGACCCTCTCCTCATCACTGTGACCCTCTCCTCCCCATCACTGTGACCCTCTCCTCATCACTGTGATACTCTCCTCCCGATCACTGTGACCCTCTCCTCCCGATCACTGTGATCCTCTCCTCATCACTGTCACCCTCTGCTCATCACTGTGACCCTCTCCTCCTCATCACTGTGACCCTCTCCTCCCGATCACTGTGATCCTCTCCACATCACTGTGACCCTCTCCTCCCCATCACTGTGACCCTCTCCTCCTCATCACTGTGACACTCTCCTCCCCATCACGGTGACACTCTCCTCCCCATCACTGTGATCCTATCCTCCCGATCACTGTGATCCTCTCCTCCCCATCACTGTGATCCTCTCCTCCCCATCACTGTGATCCTCTCCTCTTCATCACTGACACTCTCCTCCCTATCACTGTGACACTCTTCTCCCCATAACTGTGACTTTCTCCTCCCCATCACTGTGACCCTCTCCTCCCCATCACTGTGATCCTCTCCTCCCCATCACAGTGATGCTCCCCATCACTGTGACCCTCTCCTCCTCATCACTGTGACCCTCTCCTCCCCATCACTGTGACCCTCTCCTCCCCATTACTGTGACTCTCTCCTCCTCATCACTGTGACTCTCTCCTCCCCATAACTGTGACACTCCCCTCCTCATCACTGTGACCCTCTCCTCACCATCACTGTGACCCTCTCCTCCTCATCACAGTGACCCTCTCCTCCCCATCACTGTGACCCTCTCCTCCCCATCACTGTGACCCTCTCCTCCCCATCACTGTGACCCTCTCCTCATCACAGTGATCCTCTCCTCCCGATGACTGTGACCCTCTTCTCCTCATAACTGTGATCCTCTCCTCCCATCAATGTGACCCTCTCCTCCCCATAACTGTGACCCTCCCCTCCTCATCACTGTGACCCTCTCCTCCCCATCACTCTGACCCTCTCCTCCCCATCACTGTGACCCTCTCCTCCTCTTCACAATGACTCTCTGCTCCTCATCACTGTGACCCTCCCCATCACAGTGACCCTCTCCTCCTAATCACTGTGACCCTCTCCTCCCGATCACTGTGACCCTCTCCTCCCCATCTCTGTGACCCTCTCCTCCTCATCACTGTGACCCACTCCTACTCATCAGTGACCCTCTCCTCCTCATCACTATGACCCTCTCCTGCTCATCACTGTGACCCTCCCCATCACTGTGACCCTCTCCTCCCCATCACTGTGACCCTCTCCTCCCCATCACTGTGACCCTCTCCTCCTCATCACTGTGACCCTCTCCTCCCCATCTCTGTGATCCTCTCCTCCCGATCACTGTGATCCTCTCCTCCTCATCACTGTGACCCTCTCCTCCTCATCACTGTGACCCACTCCTCCTCATCACTGTGACTCCCTCCTCCTCATCACTGTGACCCTCTCTTCCCCATCACTGTGACCCTCTCCTCCTCATCACAGTGACCCTCTCCACCCCATCACTGTGACGCTCCCCATCACTGTGACCCTCTCCTCCTCATCACTGTGACCCTCTCCTCCCCATCACTGTGATCCTCTCCTCCCAATCACTGTGATCCTCTCCTCCCCATCACTGTGACCCTCTCCTCCTCATCACTGTGACCATCTCTTCCTCATCACTGTGACCCTCTCCTCCCCATCACTGTGAACCTCTCCTCCCGAACTGTGATCCTCTCCTCCCCATCACTGTGACCCTCTCGTCCTCATCACTGTGACCCTCTCCTCCTCACTGTGACCCTCTCCTCCTCCTCACTGTGATGCACTCCCCCCATCACTGTGACCCTCCCCTCCTCATCACTGTGACCCTCTCCTCCTCACTGTGAACACTCTCCTCCTCCTCACTGTGATCCACTCCCCCCATCACTGTGACCCTCTCCTCCCCATCACAGTGACCCTCTCCTCCCCATCACTGTGACCCTCCCCTCCTCATCACTGTGACCCTCTCCTCCTCATCACTGTGACCCTCCCCTCCTCATTACTGTGACCCTCTCCTCCTCATCACTGTGACCCTCTCTTACCCATCACTGTGACTCTCTCCTCCTCATCACAGTGACCCTCTCCTCCACATCAATGTGACCCTCCCCATCACTGTGACCCTCTCCTCCTCATCACTGTGACCCTCTCCTCCTCATCACTGTGACCCTCTCCTCCCCATCACTGTGATCCTCTCCTCCTCATCACTGTGACCCTCTCCTCCCCATCACTGTGATCCTCTCCTCCCGATCACTGTGAACCTCTCCTCCCCATCACTGTGACCCTCCCCTCCTCATCACTGTGACCCTCTCCTCCTCATCACTGACCCTCTCTTACCCATCACTGTGACCCTCTCCTCCTCATCACAGTGACCCTCTCCTCCCCATCAATGTGACCCTCCCCATCACTGTGACCCTCTCCTCCTCATCACTGTGACCCTCTCCTCCCCATCACAGTGATCCTCTCCTCCCCATCACTGTGACCATCTCCTCCCCATCACTGTGACCCTCTCCTCCTCACTGTGACCCTCTCCTCCTCCTCACTGTGACCCTCTCCTCCCCATCACAGTGACCCTCTCCTCCACGTCACTGTGACCCTCCCCTCCTCATCACTGTGACCCTCTCCTACTCACTGTGACCCTCTCCTCCTCCTCACTGTGATCCACTCCCCCCATCACTGTGACCCTCTCCTCCCCATCACAGTGACCTTCTCCTCCGCATCACTGTGACGCTCTCCTCCCAATCACTGTGATCCTCTCCTCCCCATCACTGTGATCCTCTCCTCCCCATCACTGTGATACTCTCCTCCCCATCACTGTGACCCTCTCCTCCCGATCACTGTGACCCTCTCCTCTCCATCACTGTGACCCTCCCCATCACAGTGACCCTCTCCTCCTAATCACTGTGATACTCTCCTCCCGATCACTGTGATACTCTCCTCCCGATCACTGTGATCCTCTCCTCCCGATCACTGTGAACCTCTCCTCCTAATCACTGTGACCCTCTCCTCCACATCACTGTGACCCTCTCCTCCTCATCACTGTGACCCTCTCCTCCTCATCACAGTGACCCTCTTCTCCTCATCACTGTGACCCTCTCCTCCCCATCACTGTGACACTCTCCTCCTCATCACTGTGACCCTCTCCTCCCGATCACTGTGACCCTCTCCTCCGCATCACAGTGACACTCTCCTCCCGATCACTGTGATCCTCTCCTCCTCATCACTGTGACCCTCTCCTCACTATCACTGTGACACTCTCCTCCCCATCACTGTGACCCTCTCCTCCCGATCACTGTGATCCTCTCCTCCTCATCACTGTGACCCTCTCCTCACTATCACTGTGACACTCTCCTCCCCATCACTGTGACCCTCTCCTCCCGATCACTGTGATCCTCTCCTCCTCATCACTGTGACCCTCTCCTCCCTATCACTGTGACACTCTCCTCCTCATCACTGTGACACTCTCCTCCCGATCACTGTGACACTCTCCTCCCGATCACTGTAACCCTCTCCTCCTCATCACTGTGACACTCTCCTTCCCATCACTGTGACCCTCTCCTCCTCATCACTGTGAACCTCTCCTCCTCATCACTGTGAACCTCTCCTCCTCATCACTGTGACCCTCTCTCATCACTGTGACCCTCTCCTCCCCATCACTGTGACCCTCTCCTCATCACTGTGATACTCTCCTCCCGGTCACTGTGACCCTCTCCTCCCGATCAATGTGATCCTCTCCACATCACTGTGACACTCTCCTCCTCATCACTGTGATCCTCTCCTCATCACTGTCACCCTCTGCTCATCACTGTGACCCTCTCCTCCTCATCACTGTGACCCTCTCCTCCCGATCACTGTGATCCTCTCCACATCACTGTGACCCTCGCCTCCCCATCACTGTGACCCTCTCCTCCTCATCACTGTGACACTCTCCTCCCCATCACTGTGACACTCTCCTCCCCATCACTGTGATCCTCTCCTCCCGATCACTGTGATCCTCTCCTCCCCATCACTGTGACCATCTCCTCCCCATCACTGTGATCCTCTCCTCCCCATCACTGTGATCCACTCCTCCCGATCACTGTGACCCACTCCTCCCCATCACTGTGACCTTCTCCTCCCTATCACTGTGACACTCTCCTCCCGATCACTGTGATCCTCTCCTCCTCATCACTGTGATCCTCTCCTCATCACTGTGACCCTCTCCTCCTCATCACTGTGACCCTCTCCTCCTCATCACTGTGACTCCCTCCTCCTCATCACTGTGACCCTCTCCTCCTCATCACAGTGACCCTCTTCTCCTCATCACTGTGACACTCTCCTCCTCATCACTGTGACCATCTCTTCCTCATCACTGTGACCCTCTCCTCCCCATCACTGTGAACCTCTCCTCCCGAACTGTGATCCTATCCACCCCATCACTGTGACCCTCTCCTCCTCATCACTGTGACCATCTCCTCCCAATCACTGTAACCCTCTCCTCCCCATCACTGTGACACTCTCCTCCTCATCACTGTGACCATCTCTTCCTCATCACTGTGACCCTCTCCTCCCGATCACTGTGACCCTCTCCTCCGCATCACAGTGACACTCTCCTCCCGATCACTGTGATCCTCTCCTCCTCATCACTGTGAACCTCTCCTCCCTATCACTGTGTCACTCTCCTCCCCATCACTGTGACCCTCTCCTCCCGATCACTGTGACCCTCTCCTCCGCATCACAGTGACACTCTCCTACCAATCACTGTGATCCTCTCCTCCTCATCACTGTGACCCTCTCCTCCCTATCACTGTGACACTCTCCTCCTCATCACTGTGACACTCTCCTCCCGATCACTGTGACACACTCCTCCCGATCACTGTAACCCTCTCCTCCTCATCACTGTGACACTCTCCTTGCCATCACTGTGACCCTCTCCTCCTCATCACTGTGAACCTCTCCTCCTCATCACTGTGAACCTCTCCTCCTCATCACTGTGACCCTCTCTCATCACTGTGACCCTCTCCTCCCCATCACTGTGACCCTCTCCTCATCACTGTGATACTCTCCTCCCGATCACTGTGACCCTCTCCTCCCGATCAATGTGATCCTCTCCACATCATTGTGACACTCTCCTCCTCATCACTGTGATCCTCTCCTCATCACTGTCACCCTCTGCTCATCACTGTGACCCTCTCCTCCTCATCACTGTGACCCTCTCCTCCCGATCACTGTGATCCTCTCCACATCACTGTGACCCTCTCCTCCCCATCACTGTGACCCTCTCCTCCCCATCACTGTGACCCTCTCCTCCCCATCACTGTGACCCTCTCCTCCTCATCACAGTGACCCTCTTCTCCTCATCACTGTGACCCTCTCCTCCCCATCACAGTGACACTCTCCTCCTCATCACTGTGACCCTCTCCTCCCGATCACTGTGACCCTCTCCTCCGCATCACAGTGACACTCTCCTCCCGATCACTGTGATCCTCTCCTCCTCATCACTGTGACCCTCTCCTCCCTATCACTGTGACACTCTCCTCCTCATCACTGTGACACTCTCCTCCCGATCACTGTGACACTCTCCTCCCGATCACTGTAACCCTCTCCTCCATATCACTGTGACACTCTCCTTCCCATCACTGTGACCCTCTCCTCCTCATCACTGTGAACCTCTCCTCCTCATTACTGTGAACCTCTCCTCCTCATCACTGTGACCCTCTCCTCATCACTATGACCCTCTCCTCCCCATCACTGTGACCCTCTCCTCCCCATCACAGTGACCCTCTCCTCATCACTGTGATACTCTCCTCCCGATCACTGTGACCCTCTCCTCCCGATCAATGTGATCCTCTCCACATCACTGTGACACTCTCCTCCTCATCACTGTGATCCTCTCCTCATCACTGTCACCCTCTGCTCATCACTGTGACCCTCTCCTCCTCATCACTGTGATCCTCTCCTCATCACTGTCACCCTCTGCTCATCACTGTGACCCTCTCCTCCTCATCACTGTGACCCTCTCCTCCCGATCACTGTGATCCTCTCCACATCACTGTGACCCTCTCCTCCCCATCACTGTGACACTCTCCTCCCCATCACTGTGATCCTCTCCTCCCGATCACTGTGATCCTCTCCACATCACTGTGACACTCTCCTCCCCATCACTGTGACACTCTCCTCCCCATCACTGTGATCCTCTCCTCCCGATCACTGTGATCCTCTCCTCCCCATCACTGTGACCATCTCCTCCCCATCACTGTGATCCTCTCCTCCCCATCACTGTGATCCACTCCTCATCACTGTGATACTCTCCTCCCGATCACTGTGACCCTCTCCTCCCGATCAATGTGATCCTCTCCACATCACTGTGACACTCTCCTCCTCATCACTGTGATCCTCTCCTCATCACTGTCACCCTCTGCTCATCACTGTGACCCTCTCCTCCTCATCACTGTGACCCTCTCCTCCCGATCACTGTGATCCTCTCCACATCACTGTGACCCTCGCCTCCCCATCACTGTGACCCTCTCCTCCTCATCACTGTGACACTCTCCTCCCCATCACTGTGACACTCTCCTCCCCATCACTGTGATCCTCTCCTCCCGATCACTGTGATCCTCTCCTCCCCATCACTGTGACCATCTCCTCCCCATCACTGTGATCCTCTCCTCCCCATCACTGTGATCCACTCCTCCCGATCACTGTGACCCACTCCTCCCCATCACTGTGACCTTCTCCTCCCTATCACTGTGACACTCTCCTCCCGATCACTGTGATCCTCTCCTCCTCATCACTGTGATCCTCTCCTCATCACTGTGACCCTCTCCTCCTCATCACTGTGACCCTCTCCTCCTCATCACTGTGACCCTCTCCTCCGCATCACTGTGACACTCTCCTCCTCATCACAGTGACCCTCTTCTCCTCATCACTGTGACCCTCTCCTCCTCATCACAGTGACCCTCTTCTCCTCATCACTGTGACACTCTCCTCCTCATCACTGTGACCATCTCTTCCTCATCACTGTGACCCTCTCCTCCCCATCACTGTGAACCTCTCCTCCCGAACTGTGATCCTCTCCTCCCCATCACTGTGACCCTCTCCTCCTCATCACTGTGACCATCTCCTCCCAATCACTGTAACCCTCTCCTCCCCATCACTGTGACACTCTCCTCCTCATCACTGTGACCATCTCTTCCTCATCACTGTGACCCTCTCCTCCCCATCACTGTGACCCTCTCCTCCCCATCACTGTGACCCTCTCCTCCCCATCACTGTGACCCTCTCCTCCTCATCACAGTGACCCTCTTCTCCTCATCACTGTGACCCTCTCCTCCCCATCACAGTGACACTCTCCTCCTCATCACTGTGACCCTCTCCTCCCGATCACTGTGACCCTCTCCTCCGCATCACAGTGACACTCTCCTCCCGATCACTGTGATCCTCTCCTCCTCATCACTGTGACCCTCTCCTCCCTATCACTGTGACACTCTCCTCCCCATCACTGTGACCCTCTCCTCCCGATCACTGTGACCCTCTCCTCCGCATCACAGTGACACTCTCCTCCCGATCACTGTGATCCTCTCCTCCTCATCACTGTGACCCTCTCCTCCCTATCACTGTGACACTCTCCTCCTCATCACTGTGACACTCTCCTCCCGATCACTGTGACACACTCCTCCCAATCACTGTAACCCTCTCCTCCTCATCACTGTGACACTCTCCTTGCCATCACTGTGACCCTCTCCTCCTCATCACTGTGAACTTCTCCTCCTCATCACTGTGAACCTCTCCTCCTCATCACTGTGACCCTCTCTCATCACTGTGACCCTCTCCTCCCCATCACTGTGACCCTCTCCTCATCACTGTGATACTCTCCTCCCGATCACTGTGACCCTCTCCTCCCGATCAATGTGATCCTCTCCACATCATTGTGACACTCTCCTCCTCATCACTGTGATCCTCTCCTCATCACTGTAACCCTCTGCTCATCACTGTGACCCTCTCCTCCTCATCACTGTGACCCTCTCCTCCCGATCACTGTGATCCTCTCCACATCACTGTGACCCTCTCCTCCCCATCACTGTGACCCTCTCCTCCCCATCACTGTGACCCTCTCCTCCCCATCACTGTGACCCTCTCCTCCTCATCACTGTGACCCTCTCCTCCTCATCACAGTGACCCTCTTCTCCTCATCACTGTGACCCTCTCCTCCCCATCACAGTGACACTCTCCTCCTCATCACTGTGACCCTCTCCTCCCGATCACTGTGACCCTCTCCTCCGCATCACAGTGACACTCTCCTCCCGATCACTGTGATCCTCTCCTCCTCATCACTGTGACCCTCTCCTCCCTATCACTGTGACACTCTCCTCCTCATCACTGTGACACTCTCCTCCCGATCAATGTGACACTCTCCTCCCGATCACTGTAACCCTCTCCTCCATATCACTGTGACACTCTCCTTCCCATCACTGTGACCCTCTCCTCCTCATCACTGTGAACCTCTCCTCCTCATTACTGTGAACCTCTCCTCCTCATCACTGTGACCCTCTCCTCATCACTGTGACCCTCTCCTCCCCATCACTGTGACACTCTCCTCCCCATCACTGTGACCCTCTCCTCATCACTGTGATACTCTCCTCCCGATCACTGTGACCCTCTCCTCCCGATCAATGTGATCCTCTCCACATCACTGTGACACTCTCCTCCTCATCACTGTGATCCTCTCCTCATCACTGTCACCCTCTGCTCATCACTGTGACCCTCTCCTCCTCATCACTGTGACCCTCTCCTCCCGATCACTGTGATCCTCTCCACATCACTGTGACCCTCTCCTCCCCATCACTGTGACACTCTCCTCCCCATCACTGTGATCCTCTCCTCCCGATCACTGTGATCCTCTCCACATCACTGTGACACTCTCCTCCCCATCACTGTGACACTCTCCTCCCCATCACTGTGATCCTCTCCTCCCGATCACTGTGATCCTCTCCTCCCCATCACTGTGACCATCTCCTCCCCATCACTGTGATCCTCTCCTCCCCATCACTGTGATCCACTCCTCATCACTGTGATACTCTCCTCCCGATCACTGTGACCCTCTCCTCCCGATCAATGTGATCCTCTCCACATCACTGTGACACTCTCCTCCTCATCACTGTGATCCTCTCCTCATCACTGTCACCCTCTGCTCATCACTGTGACCCTGTCCTCCTCATCACTGTGACCCTCTCCTCCCGATCACTGTGATCCTCTCCACATCACTGTGACCCTCGCCTCCCCATCACTGTGACCCTCTCCTCCTCATCACTGTGACCCTCTCCTCCGCATTACTGTGACCCTCCCCTCCTCATCACTGTGACCCTCTCCTCCCAATCACTGTGACCCTCTCCTCATCACTGTGATCCTCTCCTCCCGATCACTGTGATCCTCTCCTCCCCATCACTGTGACCATCTCCTCCCCATCACTGTGATCCTCTCCTCCCCATCACTGTGATCCACTCCTCCCGATCACTGTGACCCACTCCTCCCCATCACTGTGACCTTCTCCTCCCTATCACTGTGACACTCTCCTCCCGATCACTGTGATCCTCTCCTCCTCATCACTGTGATCCTCTCCTCATCACTGTGACCCTCTCCTCCTCACCACTGTGACCCTCTCCTCCTCATCACTGTGACTCCCTCCTCCTCATCACTGTGACCCTCTCCTCCTCATCACAGTGACCCTCTTCTCCTCATCACTGTGACCCTCTCCTCCCCATAACTGTGACACTCTCCTCCTCATCACTGTGACCCTCTCCCCCCGATCACTGTGACCCTCTCCTCCGCATCACAGTGACACTCTCCTCCCGATCACTGTGATCCTCTCCTCCTCATCACTGTGACCCTCTCCTCCCTATCACTGTGACACTCTCCTCCTCATCACTGTGACACTCTCCTCCCGATCACTGTGACACTCTCCTCCCGATCACTGTAACCCTCTCCTCCTCATCACTGTGACACTCTCCTTCCCATCACTGTGACCCTCTCCTCCTCATCACTGTGAACCTCTCCTCCTCATCACTGTGAACCTCTCCTCCTCATCACTGTGACCCTCTCCTCATCACTGTGACCCTCTCCTCCCCATCACTGTGACCCTCTCCTCATCACTGTGATACTCTCCTCCCGATCACTGTGACCCTCTCCTCCCGATCACTGTGATCCTCTCCACATCACTGTGACCCTCTCCTCCCCATCACTGTGACACTCTCCTCCCCATCACTGTGACACTCTCCTCCCCATCACAGTGACCCTCTCCTCCTCATCACTGTGACACTCTCCTCCCCATCACTGTGACACTCTCCTCCCCATCACTGTGATCCTCTCCTCCCGATCATTGTGATCCTCTCCTCCACATCACTGTGATCCTCTCCTCCCCATCACTGTGATCCACTCCTCCCGATCACTGTGACCCACTCCTCCACATCACTGTGACCATCTCCTCCCCATCACTGTGATCCTCTCCTCCCCATCACTGTGACACTCTCCTTCCGATCACTGTGACCCTCTCCTCCTCATCACTGTGACCTTCTCCTCCCTATCACTGTGACACTCTTCTCCCCATAACTGTGACCCTCTCCTCCCCATCACTGTGACCCTCTCCTCCCCATCACTGTGATCCTCTCCTCCCCATCACAGTGACCCTCTCCTCCCCATCACTGTGATGCTCCCCATCACTGTGACCCTCTCCTCCTCATCACTGTGACCCTCTCCTCCCCATCACTGTGACCCTCTCCTCCCGATTACTGTGACTCTCTCCTCCTCATCACTGTGACTCTCTCCTCCCCATAACTGTGACACTCCCCTCCTCATCACTGTGACCCTCTCCTCACCATCACTGTGACCCTCTCCTCCTCATCACAGTGACCCTCTCCTCCCCATCACTGTGACCCTCTCCTCCCCATCACTGTGACCCTCTCCTCCCCATCACTGTGACCCTCTCGTCCTCATCACTGTGACCCTCTCCTCCTCATCACTGTCACCCTCTCCTCATCAGAGTGATCCTCTCCTCCCGATGACTGTGACCCTCTTCTCCTCATAACTGTGATCCTCTCCTCCCATCAATGTGACCCTCTCCTCCCCATAACTGTGACCCTCCCCTCCTCATCACTGTGACCCTCTCCTCCCCATCTCTCTGACCCTCTCCTCCCCATCACTGTGACCCACTCCTCCTCTTCACAATGACTCTCTGCTCCTCATCACTGTGACCCTCCCCATCACAGTGACCCACTCCTCCTAATCACTGTGACCCTCTCCTCACGATCACTGTGACCCTCTCCTCCCCATCTCTGTGACCCTCTCCTCCTCATCACTGTGACCCACTCCTACTCATCAGTGACCCTCTCCTCCTCATCACTATGACCCTCTCCTGCTCATCACTGTGACCCTCCCCATCACTGTGACCCTCTCCTCCCCATCACTGTGACCCTCTCCTCCCCATCACTGTGACCCTCTCCTCCTCATCACTGTGACCCTCTCCTCCCCATCACTGTGATCCTCTCCTCCCAATCACTGTGATCCTCTCCTCCCCATCACTGTGACCCTCTCCTCCTCATCACTGTGACCATCTCCTCCCAATCACTGTAACCCTCTCCTCCCCATCACTGTGACCCTATCCTCCTCATCACTGTGACTCCCTGCTCCCCATCACTGTGACACTCTCCTCCTCATCACTGTGACCATCTCTTCCTCATCACTGTCACCCTCTCCTCCCCATCACTGTGAACCTCTCCTCCCGAACTGTGATCCTCTCCTCCCCATCACTGTGACCCTCTCGTCCTCATCACTGTGACCCTCTCCTCCCCATCACTGTGACCCTCTCCTCCTCATCACTGTGACTCTCTCTTCCTCATCACTGTGAACCTCTCCTCCTATTTACTGTGACCCTCTCCTCCCCATCACTGTGACCGTCTCCTCCCGATCACTGTGACCCTCTCCTCCTCATCACTGTGAAACTCTCCTCCCCATCACTGTGAACCTCTCCTCCTATTCACTGACCCTCTCCTCCCTATCATTGTGACCCTCTCCTCCCCATCACTGTGACCCTCCCCATCACAGTGACCCTCTCCTCCTTATCACTGTGACCCTCTCCTCCCGATCACTGTGACCCTCTCCTCCCCATTACTGTGACCCTCTCCTCCCCATCACTGTGATCCTCTCCTCCCCATCACTGTGATCCTCTCCTCATCACTGTCACTCTCTCCTCATCACTGTGACCCTCTCCTCCCGATCACTGTGACCCTCTCCTCCACATCACTGTGACCCACTCCTCCTCATTACCGTGACCCTCTCCTCCCCATTACTGTGACCCACCCATCCTCATCACTGTGACCCTCTCCTCCCCATTACTGTGACCCTCCCCTCCTCAGCACTGTGACCCTCTCTTCCCCATCACTGTGACCCTCTCCTCCTCATCACTGTGACCCTCTTTTCCCCATCACTGTGCCCCTCTCCTCCTCATCACTGTGACCCTCTCCTCCCCATCACTGTGACCCTCTCCTCCCCATAACTGTGACCCTCCCATCCTCATCACTGTGACCCTCTCCTCCTCATCACTGTGACCCTCTCCTCCCCATCACTGTGACCCTCTCCTCCCGATCACTGTGACCCTCTCCTCCCCATCACTGTGATCCTCTCCTCCCGATCACTGTGGCCCTCTCCTCCCCATAACTGTGACCCTCTCCTCCTCATCACTGTGACACTCTCCTCCCGATCACTGTGACACTCTCCTCCTCATCACTGTGACACTCTCCTCCCGATCACTGTGACACTCTCCTCCCGATCACTGTAACCCTCTCCTCCATATCACTGTGACACTCTCCTTCCCATCACTGTGACCCTCTCCTCCTCATCACTGTGAACCTCTCCTCCTCATTACTGTGAACCTCTCCTCCTCATCACTGTGACCCTCTCCTCATCACTGTGACCCTCTCCTCCCCATCACTGTGACCCTCTCCTCCCCATCACTGTGACCCTCTCCTCATCACTGTGATACTCTCCTCCCGATCACTGTGACCCTCTCCTCCCGATCAATGTGATCCTCTCCACATCACTGTGACACTCTCCTCCTCATCACTGTGATCCTCTCCTCATCACTGTCACCCTCTGCTCATCACTGTGACCCTCTCCTCCTCATCACTGTGACCCTCTCCTCCCGATCACTGTGATCCTCTCCACATCACTGTGACCCTCTCCTCCCCATCACTGTGACACTCTCCTCCCCATCACTGTGATCCTCTCCTCCCGATCACTGTGATCCTCTCCACATCACTGTGACACTCTCCTCCCCATCACTGTGACACTCTCCTCCCCATCACTGTGATCCTCTCCTCCCGATCACTGTGATCCTCTCCTCCCCATCACTGTGACCATCTCCTCCCCATCACTGTGATCCTCTCCTCCCCATCACTGTGATCCACTCCTCATCACTGTGATACTCTCCTCCCGATCACTGTGACCCTCTCCTCCCGATCAATGTGATCCTCTCCACATCACTGTGACACTCTCCTCCTCATCACTGTGATCCTCTCCTCATCACTGTCACCCTCTGCTCATCACTGTGACCCTGTCCTCCTCATCACTGTGACCCTCTCCTCCCGATCACTGTGATCCTCTCCACATCACTGTGACCCTCGCCTCCCCATCACTGTGACCCTCTCCTCCTCATCACTGTGACCCTCTCCTCCACATTACTGTGACCCTCCCCTCCTCATCACTGTGACCCTCTCCTCCCAATCACTGTGACCCTCTCCTCATCACTGTGATCCTCTCCTCCCGATCACTGTGATCCTCTCCTCCCCATCACTGTGACCATCTCCTCCCCATCACTGTGATCCTCTCCTCCCCATCACTGTGATCCACTCCTCCCGATCACTGTGACCCACTCCTCCCCATCACTGTGACCTTCTCCTCCCTATCACTGTGACACTCTCCTCCCGATCACTGTGATCCTCTCCTCCTCATCACTGTGACCCTCTCCTCCTCACCACTGTGACCCTCTCCTCCTCATCACTGTGACTCCCTCCTCCTCATCACTGTGACCCTCTCCTCCTCATCACAGTGACCCTCTTCTCCTCATCACTGTGACCCTCTCCTCCCCATAACTGTGACACTCTCCTCCTCATCACTGTGACCCTCTCCCCCCGATCACTGTGACCCTCTCCTCCGCATCACAGTGACACTCTCCTCCCGATCACTGTGATCCTCTCCTCCTCATCACTGTGACCCTCTCCTCCCTATCACTGTGACACTCTCCTCCTCATCACTGTGACACTCTCCTCCCGATCACTGTGACACTCTCCTCCCGATCACTGTAACCCTCTCCTCCTCATCACTGTGACACTCTCCTTCCCATCACTGTGACCCTCTCCTCCTCATCACTGTGAACCTCTCCTCCTCATCACTGTGAACCTCTCCTCCTCATCACTGTGACCCTCTCCTCATCACTGTGACCCTCTCCTCCCCATCACTGTGACCCTCTCCTCATCACTGTGATACTCTCCTCCCGATCACTGTGACCCTCTCCTCCCGATCACTGTGATCCTCTCCACATCACTGTGACCCTCTCCTCCCCATCACTGTGACACTCTCCTCCCCATCACTGTGACACTCTCCTCCCCATCACAGTGACCCTCTCCTCCTCATCACTGTGACACTCTCCTCCCCATCACTGTGACACTCTCCTCCCCATCACTGTGATCCTCTCCTCCCGATCATTGTGATCCTCTCCTCCACATCACTGTGATCCTCTCCTCCCCATCACTGTGATCCACTCCTCCCGATCACTGTGACCCACTCCTCCACATCACTGTGACCATCTCCTCCCCATCACTGTGATCCTCTCCTCCCCATCACTGTGACACTCTCCTTCCGATCACTGTGACCCTCTCCTCCTCATCACTGTGACCTTCTCCTCCCTATCACTGTGACACTCTTCTCCCCATAACTGTGACCCTCTCCTCCCCATCACTGTGACCCTCTCCTCCCCATCACTGTGATCCTCTCCTCCCCATCACAGTGACCCTCTCCTCCCCATCACTGTGATGCTCCCCATCACTGTGACCCTCTCCTCCTCATCACTGTGACCCTCTCCTCCCCATCACTGTGACCCTCTCCTCCCGATTACTGTGACTCTCTCCTCCTCATCACTGTGACTCTCTCCTCCCCATAACTGTGACACTCCCCTCCTCATCACTGTGACCCTCTCCTCACCATCACTGTGACCCTCTCCTCCTCATCACAGTGACCCTCTCCTCCCCATCACTGTGACCCTCTCCTCCCCATCACTGTGACCCTCTCCTCCCCATCACTGTGACCCTCTCGTCCTCATCACTGTGACCCTCTCCTCCTCATCACTGTCACCCTCTCCTCATCAGAGTGATCCTCTCCTCCCGATGACTGTGACCCTCTTCTCCTCATAACTGTGATCCTCTCCTCCCATCAATGTGACCCTCTCCTCCCCATAACTGTGACCCTCCCCTCCTCATCACTGTGACCCTCTCCTCCCCATCTCTCTGACCCTCTCCTCCCCATCACTGTGACCCACTCCTCCTCTTCACAATGACTCTCTGCTCCTCATCACTGTGACCCTCCCCATCACAGTGACCCACTCCTCCTAATCACTGTGACCCTCTCCTCGCGATCACTGTGACCCTCTCCTCCCCATCTCTGTGACCCTCTCCTCCTCATCACTGTGACCCACTCCTACTCATCAGTGACCCTCTCCTCCTCATCACTATGACCCTCTCCTGCTCATCACTGTGACCCTCCCCATCACTGTGACCCTCTCCTCCCCATCACTGTGACCCTCTCCTCCCCATCACTGTGACCCTCTCCTCCTCATCACTGTGACCCTCTCCTCCCCATCACTGTGATCCTCTCCTCCCAATCACTGTGATCCTCTCCTCCCCATCACTGTGACCCTCTCCTCCTCATCACTGTGACCATCTCCTCCCAATCACTGTAACCCTCTCCTCCCCATCACTGTGACCCTATCCTCCTCATCACTGTGACTCCCTGCTCCCCATCACTGTGACACTCTCCTCCTCATCACTGTGACCATCTCTTCCTCATCACTGTCACCCTCTCCTCCCCATCACTGTGAACCTCTCCTCCCGAACTGTGATCCTCTCCTCCCCATCACTGTGACCCTCTCGTCCTCATCACTGTGACCCTCTCCTCCCCATCACTGTGACCCTCTCCTCCTCATCACTGTGACTCTCTCTTCCTCATCACTGTGAACCTCTCCTCCTATTTACTGTGACCCTCTCCTCCCCATCACTGTGACCGTCTCCTCCCGATCACTGTGACCCTCTCCTCCTCATCACTGTGAAACTCTCCTCCCCATCACTGTGAACCTCTCCTCCTATTCACTGACCCTCTCCTCCCTATCATTGTGACCCTCTCCTCCCCATCACTGTGACCCTCCCCATCACAGTGACCCTCTCCTCCTTATCACTGTGACCCTCTCCTCCCGATCACTGTGACCCTCTCCTCCCCATTACTGTGACCCTCTCCTCCCCATCACTGTGATCCTCTCCTCCCCATCACTGTGATCCTCTCCTCATCACTGTCACTCTCTCCTCATCACTGTGACCCTCTCCTCCCGATCACTGTGACCCTCTCCTCCACATCACTGTGACCCACTCCTCCTCATCACTGTGACCCTCTCCTCCCCATTACTGTGACCCTCCCATCCTCATCACTGTGACGCTCTCCTCCCAATCACTGTGACCCTCTCCTCCTCACTGTGACCCTCTCCTCCCCATTACAGTGATCCTCTCCTCCCCATTACTGTGACCCTCTCCTCCTCATCACTGTGAACCTCTCCTCCCAATCACTGTGACCCTCTCCTCCTCATCACTGTGACCCTCTCCTCCCCATCACTGTGACCCTCTCCTCCCCATCACTGTGACCCTCTGCTCCTCATCACTGGGACCCTCTCCTCCTCATCACTGTGACCCTCTCCTCCCCATCACAGTGACACTCTCCTCCCTGTCACTGTGACCCTCTCCTCATCACTGTGACCCTCTCCTCCCCATCACTGTTACCCTCTCCTCCCCATCACTGTGACCCTCTGCTCCTCATCACTGGGACCCTCTCCTCCTCATCACTGTGACCCTCTCCTCCTCATCACTGTTCCCCTCTCCTCCCGATCACTGTGACCCTCTCCTCCCCATCACTGTGACCCTCTCCTCCTAATCACTGTGACCGCCTCCTCCTCATCACTGTGACCCTCTCCTCCCAATCACTGTGACACTCTCCTCCTGATCACTGTGACCCTCTCCTCCTCATCACTGTGACCCTCTCCTCCTCATCACCGTGACCCTCTCCTCCTCATCACTGTTACCCTCTCCTCCCCATCACTGTGACCCTCTCCTCCTCATCACTGTGACCCTCTCCTCCTCATCACTGTTACTCTCTCCTCCCCATCACTGTGACCCTCTCCTCCTCATCACTGTGACCCTCTCCTCCCCATCAATGTGACCCTCTCCTCCTCATCACTGTTACCCGCTCCTCCCCATCACTGTGACCCTCTCCTCCTCATCACTGTGACCCTCTCCTCCTCATCACAATGACCCTCTCCTCCCCATCACTGTGACCCTCTCTTCCTCATCACTGTGAACCTCTCCTCCTATTCACTGTGACCCTCTCCTCCCCATCACTGTGACCGTCTCCTCCCGATCACTGTGACCCTCTCCTCCTCATCACTGTGAACCTCTCCTCTCCATCACTGTGAACCTCTCCTCCTATTCACTGACCCTCTCCTCCCTATCATTGTGTCCCTCTCCTCCCCATCACTGTGACCCTCCCCATCACAGTGACCCTCTCCTCCTTATCACTGTGACCCTCTCCTCCCGATCACTGTGACCCTCTCCTCCCCATTACTGTGACCCTCTCCTCCCCATCACTGTGACCCTCTCCTCCCCATCACTGTGACCCTCTCCTCCTCATCACTGTGATCCTCTCCTCCCCATCACTGTGAACCTCTCCTCATCACAATGACCCTCTCCTCCTCATGACTGTGACTCTCTCCTCACCATCACTGTGACCCTCTCCTCCTCATCACTGTGACCTCCTCCTCATCACTGTGACACTCTCCTCATCACTGTGACCCTTTCCACCGCATGACTGTGACACTCTCCACCTCATGACTGTGACCCTCTCCACCTCATTATTGTGACCCTCTCCTCAACAGAGTGAGTCTCTGACACTGTGACCCTCTCCTCTGTGTCACTGTGTCCCTCTCCTCCCCGTCACTGTGACCCTCTCCTCCCCATCACTGTGACCGTCTCATCCTCGTCACTGTGACCCTCTCCTCCTCGTTACTGTGACCCTCTCCTCCCCATCACTGTGACCCTCTCCTCCCCATCACTATGACCCTCTCCTCCTCATCACTGTGACCGTCTCCTCCCCTTCACTGTGACCCTCTCCTCCGATTTACTGTGATCCTCTCCTCAACACTGTCACCCTTTCCTCATCACTGTCACCCTCTCCTCATTACTGTGACCTTCTCCTCATCACTGTGACCCTCTCCTCATTACTTTGACCTTCTCCTCATCACTGTGACCCTCTCCTGCCCATCACTGTGACCCTCTCCTCCGCTTCACTATGACCCTCTCCTCCCCATCACTGTGACCCTCCCCATCACAGTGACCCTCTCCTCCTTATCACTGTGACCCTCTCCTCCACATCACTGTGACCCTCTCCCCATCACTGATCCTCTCCTCCCCATCACTGTGACCCTCTCCTCCACATCACTGTGACCATCTCCTCCCCATCACTGTGACCCTCTCCTCCCGATCACTGTGATTCTCTCCTTCCCATCACTGTGACCCTCTCCTCCACATCACTGTGACCCTCTCCTCCTCATCACTGTGATCCTCTCCTCATCACTGTGACCCTCTCCTCCACATCACTGTGACCTTCTCCTCCTCATCACTGTGACCCTCTCCTCCTCATCACTGTGACCCTCTCCTCCCCATCACTGTGACCTTCACCTCCCCATCACTGTGACCCTCTCCTCCTCATCACTGTGATCCTCTCCTCATCACTGTGACCCTCTCCTCATCACTGTGATCCTCCCCTCATCACTGTGACCCTCTCCTCCTCATCACTGTGATCCTCTCCTCATCACTGTGATCCTCTCCTCATCACTGTGACCCTCTCCTCCTCATCACTGTGACCCTCTCCTCCTCATCACTGTGATCCTCTCCTCCTCATCACTGTGATCCTCTCCTCATCACTGTGACCCTCTCCTCCTCATCACTGTGATCCTCTCCTCATCACTGTGATCCTCTCCTCATCACTGTGACCCTCTCCTCCACATCACTGTGACCCTCTCCTCCTCATCACTGTGACCCTCTCCTCCTAATTACTGTGACCCTCTCCTCCCAATCACTGTGACCCTCTCCTCCACATCACTGTGACCCTCTCCTCCTCATCACTGTCACACTCTCCTCATTACTGTGACCTTCTCCTCATCACTGTGACCCTCTCCTGCCCATCACTGTGACCCTCTCCTCCGCTTCACTATGACCCTCTCCTCCCCATCACTGTGACCCTCACCATCACAGTGACCCTCTCCTCCTAATCACTGTGACCCTGTCCTCCCGATCACTGTGACCCTCTCCTCCACATCACTGTGACCCTCTCCTCCCCATCACTGTGACCCTCTCCTCATCACTGTGACCCTCTCCTCCTCATCACTGTGACCCTCTCCTCCTCATCACTGTGACTCCCTCCTGCTCATCACTGTGACCCTCTCCTCCTCATCACAGTGACCCTCTTCTCCTCATCACTGTGACCCTCTCCTCCCGATCACTGTGATCCTCTCCTCCCGATCACTGTAACCCTCTCCTCTTCATCACTGTGACACTCTCCTTCCCATCACTGTGACCCTCTCCTCATCACTGTGATACTCTCCTCCCGATCACTGTGACCCTCTCCTCCCGATCACTGTGATCCTCTCCTCATCAATGTCACCCTCTGCTCATCACTGTGACCCTCTCCTCCTCATCACTGTGACCCTCTCCTCCCGATCACTGTGATCCTCTCCACATCACTGTGACCCTCTCCTCCCCATCACTGTGACCCTCTCCTCCTCATCACTGTGACACTCTCCTCCCCATCACTGTGACACTCTCCTCCCCATCACTGTGATCCTCTCCTCCCGATCACTGTGATCCTCTCCTCCCCATCACTGTGACCATCTCCTCCACATCACTGTGACCCTCTCCTCCCCATCACTGTGACCCTCTCCTCATCACTGTGACCCTCTCCTCCCCATCACTGTGACCCTCTCCTCCTAATCACTGTGACCGCCTCCTCCTCATCACTGTGACCCTCTCCTCCCAATCACTGTGACACTCTCCTCCTGATCACTGTGACACTCTCCTCCTGATCACTGTGACCCTCTCCTCCTCATCACTGTGACCCTCTCCTCCTCATCACCGTGACCCTCTCCTCCTCATCACTGTTACCCTCTCCTCCCCATCACTGTGACCCTCTCCTCCTCATCACTGTGACCCTCTCCTCCTCATCACTGTTACTCTCTCCTCCCCATCACTGTGACCCTCTCCTCCTCATCACTGTGACCCTCTCCTCCCCATCAATGTGACCCTCTCCTCCTCATCACTGTTACCCGCTCCTCCCCATCACTGTGACCCTCTCCTCCTCATCACTGTGACCCTCTCCTCCTCATCACAATGACCCTCTCCTCCCCATCACTGTGACCCTCTCTTCCTCATCACTGTGAACCTCTCCTCCTATTCACTGTGACCCTCTCCTCCCCATCACTGTGACCGTCTCCTCCCGATCACTGTGACCCTCTCCTCCTCATCACTGTGAACCTCTCCTCTCCATCACTGTGAACCTCTCCTCCTATTCACTGACCCTCTCCTCCCTATCATTGTGTCCCTCTCCTCCCCATCACTGTGACCCTCCCCATCACAGTGACCCTCTCCTCCTTATCACTGTGACCCTCTCCTCCCGATCACTGTGACCCTCTCCTCCCCATTACTGTGACCCTCTCCTCCCCATCACTGTGACCCTCTCCTCCCCATCACTGTGACCCTCTCCTCCTCATCACTGTGATCCTCTCCTCCCCATCACTGTGAACCTCTCCTCATCACAATGACCCTCTCCTCCTCATGACTGTGACTCTCTCCTCACCATCACTGTGACCCTCTCCTCCTCATCACTGTGACCTCCTCCTCATCACTGTGACACTCTCCTCATCACTGTGACCCTTTCCACCGCATGACTGTGACACTCTCCACCTCATGACTGTGACCCTCTCCACCTCATTATTGTGACCCTCTCCTCAACAGAGTGAGTCTCTGACACTGTGACCCTCTCCTCTGTGTCACTGTGTCCCTCTCCTCCCCGTCACTGTGACCCTCTCCTCCCCATCACTGTGACCGTCTCATCCTCGTCACTGTGACCCTCTCCTCCTCGTTACTGTGACCCTCTCCTCCCCATCACTGTGACCCTCTCCTCCCCATCACTATGACCCTCTCCTCCTCATCACTGTGACCGTCTCCTCCCCTTCACTGTGACCCTCTCCTCCGATTTACTGTGATCCTCTCCTCAACACTGTCACCCTTTCCTCATCACTGTCACCCTCTCCTCATTACTGTGACCTTCTCCTCATCACTGTGACCCTCTCCTCATTACTTTGACCTTCTCCTCATCACTGTGACCCTCTCCTGCCCATCACTGTGACCCTCTCCTCCGCTTCACTATGACCCTCTCCTCCCCATCACTGTGACCCTCCCCATCACAGTGACCCTCTCCTCCTTATCACTGTGACCCTCTCCTCCACATCACTGTGACCCTCTCCCCATCACTGATCCTCTCCTCCCCATCACTGTGACCCTCTCCTCCACATCACTGTGACCATCTCCTCCCCATCACTGTGACCCTCTCCTCCCGATCACTGTGATTCTCTCCTTCCCATCACTGTGACCCTCTCCTCCACATCACTGTGACCCTCTCCTCCTCATCACTGTGATCCTCTCCTCATCACTGTGACCCTCTCCTCCACATCACTGTGACCTTCTCCTCCTCATCACTGTGACCCTCTCCTCCTCATCACTGTGACCCTCTCCTCCCCATCACTGTGACCTTCACCTCCCCATCACTGTGACCCTCTCCTCCTCATCACTGTGATCCTCTCCTCATCACTGTGACCCTCTCCTCATCACTGTGATCCTCCCCTCATCACTGTGACCCTCTCCTCCTCATCACTGTGATCCTCTCCTCATCACTGTGATCCTCTCCTCATCACTGTGACCCTCTCCTCCTCATCACTGTGACCCTCTCCTCCTCATCACTGTGATCCTCTCCTCCTCATCACTGTGATCCTCTCCTCATCACTGTGACCCTCTCCTCCTCATCACTGTGATCCTCTCCTCATCACTGTGATCCTCTCCTCATCACTGTGACCCTCTCCTCCACATCACTGTGACCCTCTCCTCCTCATCACTGTGACCCTCTCCTCCTAATTACTGTGACCCTCTCCTCCCAATCACTGTGACCCTCTCCTCCACATCACTGTGACCCTCTCCTCCTCATCACTGTCACACTCTCCTCATTACTGTGACCTTCTCCTCATCACTGTGACCCTCTCCTGCCCATCACTGTGACCCTCTCCTCCGCTTCACTATGACCCTCTCCTCCCCATCACTGTGACCCTCACCATCACAGTGACCCTCTCCTCCTAATCACTGTGACCCTGTCCTCCCGATCACTGTGACCCTCTCCTCCACATCACTGTGACCCTCTCCTCCCCATCACTGTGACCCTCTCCTCATCACTGTGACCCTCTCCTCCTCATCACTGTGACCCTCTCCTCCTCATCACTGTGACTCCCTCCTGCTCATCACTGTGACCCTCTCCTCCTCATCACAGTGACCCTCTTCTCCTCATCACTGTGACCCTCTCCTCCCGATCACTGTGATCCTCTCCTCCCGATCACTGTAACCCTCTCCTCTTCATCACTGTGACACTCTCCTTCCCATCACTGTGACCCTCTCCTCATCACTGTGATACTCTCCTCCCGATCACTGTGACCCTCTCCTCCCGATCACTGTGATCCTCTCCTCATCAATGTCACCCTCTGCTCATCACTGTGACCCTCTCCTCCTCATCACTGTGACCCTCTCCTCCCGATCACTGTGATCCTCTCCACATCACTGTGACCCTCTCCTCCCCATCACTGTGACCCTCTCCTCCTCATCACTGTGACACTCTCCTCCCCATCACTGTGACACTCTCCTCCCCATCACTGTGATCCTCTCCTCCCGATCACTGTGATCCTCTCCTCCCCATCACTGTGACCATCTCCTCCACATCACTGTGACCCTCTCCTCCCCATCACTGTGACCCTCTCCTCATCACTGTGACCCTCTCCTCCTCATCACTGTGACCCTCTCCTCCTCATCACTGTGACTCCCTCCTCCTCATCACTGTGACCCTCTCCTCCTCATCACAGTGACCCTCTTCTCCTCATCACTGTGACCCTCTCCTCCCGATCACTGTGACACTCTCCTCCTCATCACTGTGACCCTCTCCTCCCCATCACAGTGACCCTCTCATCACTGTGACCCTCTCCTCCACATCACTGTGACCCTCTCCCCATCACTGATCCTCTCCTCCCCATCACTGTGACCCTCTCCTCCACATCACTGTGACCATCTCCTCCCCATCACTGTGACCCTCTCCTCCCGATCACTGTGATTCTCTCCTCCCCATCACTGTGACCCGCTCCTCCACATCACTGTGACCCTCTCCTCCACATCACTGTGACCTTCTCCTCCTCATCACTGTGACCCTCTCCTCCCCATCACTGTGACCTTCACCTCCCCATCACTGTGACCCTCTCCTCCTCATCACTGTGATCCTCTCCTCATCACTGTGACCCTCTCCTCATCACTGTGATCCTCCCCTCATCACTGTGACCCTCTCCTCCTCATCACTGTGATCCTCTCCTCCTCATCACTGTGATCCTCTCCTCATCACTGTGATCCTCTCCTCATCACTGTGACCCTCTCCTCCTCATCACTGTGATCCTCTCCTCCTCATCACTGTGATCCTCTCCTCATCACTGTGACCCTCTCCTCCTCATCACTGTGATCCTCCCCTCATCACTGTGACCCTCTCCTCCTCATCACTGTGACCCTCTCCTCCTCATCACTGTGATCCTCTCCTCCTCATCACTGTGATCCTCTCCTCATCACTGTGACCCTCTCCTCCTCATCACTGTGATCCTCTCCTCATCACTGTGACCCTCTCCTCCACATCACTGTGACCCTCTCCTCCTCATCACTGTGATCCTCTCCTGATCACTGTGATCCTCTCCTCATCACTGTGACCCTCTCCTCCACATCACTGTGACCCTCTCCTCCTCATCACTGTGACCCTCTCCTCCTAATTACTGTGACCCTCTCCTCCCAATCACTGTGACCCTCTCCTCCACATCACTGTGACCCTCTCCTCCTCATCATTGTCACACTCTCCTCATTACTGTGACCTTCTCCTCATCACTGTGACCCTCTCCTGCCCATCACTGTGACCCTCTCCTCCGCTTCACTATGACCCTCTCCTCCCCATCACTGTGACCCTCACCATCACAGTGACCCTCTCCTCCTAATCACTGTGACCCTGTCCTCCCGATCACTGTGACCCTCTCCTCCACATCACTGTGACCCTCTCCTCCCCATCACTGTGACCCTCTCCTCATCACTGTGACCCTCTCCTCCTCATCACTGTGACCCTCTCCTCCTCATCACTGTGACTCCCTCCTGCTCATCACTGTGACCCTCTCCTCCTCATCACAGTGACCCTCTTCTCCTCATCACTGTGACCCTCTCCTCCCGATCACTGTGACACTCTCCTCCTCATCACTGTGACCCTCTCCTCCCGATCACTGTGATCCTCTCCTCCCGATCACTGTAACCCTCTCCTCTTCATCACTGTGACACTCTCCTTCCCATCACTGTGACCCTCTCCTCATCACTGTGATACTCTCCTCCCGATCACTGTGACCCTCTCCTCCCGATCACTGTGATCCTCTCCTCATCACTGTCACCCTCTGCTCATCACTGTGACCCTCTCCTCCTCATCACTGTGACCCTCTCCTCCCGATCACTGTGATCCTCTCCACATCACTGTGACCCTCTCCTCCCCATCACTGTGACCCTCTCCTCCTCATCACTGTGACACTCTCCTCCCCATCACTGTGACACTCTCCTCCCCATCACTGTGATCCTCTCCTCCCGATCACTGTGATCCTCTCCTCCCCATCACTGTGACCATCTCCTCCACATCACTGTGACCCTCTCCTCCCCATCACTGTGACCCTCTCCTCATCACTGTGACACTCTCCTCCTCATCACTGTGACCCTCTCCTCCTCATCACTGTGACTCCCTCCTCCTCATCACTGTGACCCTCTCCTCCTCATCACAGTGACCCTCTTCTCCTCATCACTGTGACCCTATCCTCCCGATCACTGTGACACTCTCCTCCTCATCACTGTGACCCTCTCCACCCGATCACTGTGACCCTCTCCTCCGCATCACAGTGACACTCTCCTCCCGATCACTGTGATCCTCTCCTCCTCATCACCGTGACCCTCTCCTCCCTATCACTGTGACACTCTCCTCCTCATCACTGTGACACTCTCCTCCCGATCACTGTGACACTCTCCTCCCGATCACTGTAACCCTCTCCTCCCGATCACTGTGATCCTCTCCTCCCCATCACTGTGACCATCTCCTCCACATCACTGTGACCCTCTCCTCCCCATCACTGTGACCCTCTCCTCCCCATCACTGTGACCCTCTCCTCATCACTGTGACCCTCTCCTCCTCATCACTGTGACCCTCTCCTCCTCATCACTGTGACTCCCTCCTCCTCATCACTGTGACCCTCTCCTCCTCATCACAGTGACCCTCTTCTCCTCATCACTGTGACCCTCTCCTCCCGATCACTGTGACACTCTCCTCCTCATCACTGTGACCCTCTCCTCCCGATCACTGTGACCCTCTCCTCCGCATCACAGTGACACTCTCCTCCCGATCACTGTGATCCTCTCCTCCTCATCACTGTGACCCTCTCCTCCCTATCACTGTGACACTCTCCTCCTCATCACTGTGACCCTCTCCTTCCGATCACTGTGATCCTCTCCTCCCGATCACTGTAACCCTCTCCTCTTCATCACTGTGACACTCTCCTTCCCATCACTGTGACCCTCTCCTCATCACTGTGATACTCTCCTCCCAATCACTGTGACCCTCTCCTCCCGATCACTGTGATCCTCTCCACATCACTGTGACCCTCTCCTCCCCATCACTGTGACCCTCTCCTCCTCATCACTGTGACACTCTCCTCCCCATTACTGTGACACTCTCCTCCCCATCACTGTGATCCTCTCCTCCCGATCACTGTGATCCTCTCCTCCCCATCACTGTGACCATCTCCTCCCCGTGACCATCTCCTCCCCATCACTGTGATCCACTCCTCCCGATCACTGTGACCCCCTCCTCCCCATCACTGTGACCTTCTCCTCCCTATCACTGTGACACTCTCCTCCCGATCACTGTGATCCTCTCCTCATCATCACTGTGACCTTCTCCTCCCTATCACTGTGACACTCTTCTCCCCATAACTGTGACCCTCTCCTCCCCATCACTGTGACCCTCTCCTCCCCATCACTGTGATCCTCTCCTCCCCATCACAGTGAACCTCTCCTCCCCATCACTGTGATGCTCCCCATCACTGTGACCCTCTCCTCCCCATCACTGTGACCCTCTCCTCCCCATTACTGTGACTCTCTCCTCCTCATCACTGTGACTCTCTCCTCCCCATCACTGTGACCCTCTCCTCCTCATCACTGTGACCCTCTCCTCCTCATCACTGTGACCCTCTCCTCCCCATCACTGTGACCCTCTCCTCCCCATTACTGTGACTCTCTCCTCCTCATCACTGTGACTCTCTCCTCCCCATAACTGTGACACTCCCATCCTCATCACTGTGACCCTCTCCTCCCCATCACTGTGACCCTCTCCTCCCCATCACTGTGACACTCCCCTCCTCATCACAGTGATCCTCTCCTCCCGATGACTGTGACCCTCTTCTCCTCATAACTGTGATCCTCTCCTCTCATCAATGTGACCCTCTCCTCCCCATAACTGTGACCCTCCCCTCCTCATCACTGTGACCCTCTCCTCCCCATCACTCTGACCCTCTCCTCCCCATCACTGTGACCCTCTCCTCCTCTTCACAATGACACTCTGCTCCTCATCACTGTGACCCTCCCCATCACAGTGACCCTCTCCTCCTAATCACTGTGACCATCTCCTCCCCATCTCTGTGACCCTCTCCTCCTCATCACTGTGACCCACTCCTACTCATCAGTGACCCTCTCCTCCTCATCACTATGACCCTCTCCTGCCCATCACTGTGACCCTCCCCATCACTGTGACCCTCTCCTCCCCATCACTGTGACCCTCTCCTCCCCATCACTGTGACCCTCTCCTCCTCATCACTGTGACCCTCTCCTCCCCATCACTGTGATCCTCTCCTCCCGATCACTGTGATCCTCTCCTCCTCATCACTGTGACCCTCTCCTCCTCATCACTGTGACCCACTCCTCCTCATCACTGTGACTCCCTCCTCCTCATCACTGTGACCCTCTCTTCCCCATCACTGTGACCCTCTCCTCCTCATCACAGTGACCCTCTCCACCCCATCACTGTGACGCTCCCTATCACTGTGACCCTCTCCTCCTCATCACTGTGACCCTCTCCTCCCCATCACTGTGATCCTCTCCTCCCAATCACTGTGATCCTCTCCTCCCCATCACTGTGACCCTCTCCTCCTCATCACTGTGACCATCTCCTCCCAATCACTGTAACCCTCTCCTCCCCATGACTGTGACCCTCTCCTCCTCATCACTGTGACTCCCTGCTCCCCATCACTGTGACACTCTCCTCCTCATCACTGTGACCATCTCTTCCTCATCACTGTGACCCTCTCCTCCCCATCACTGTGAACCTCTCCTCCCGAACTGTGATCCTCTCCTCCCCATCACTGTGACCCTCTCGTCCTCATCACTGTGACCCTCTCCTCCCCATCACTGTGACCCTCTCCTCCTCATCACTGTGACTCTCTCCTCCCCATCACTGTGACACTCTCCTCCCCATAACTGTGACCCTCTCCTCCTCATCACTGTGATCCTCTCCTCCCCATCACTGTGATCCTCTCCTCATCACTGTCACCCTCTCCTCATCACTGTGACCCTCTCCTCCCGATCACTGTGACCCTCTCCTCCACATCACTGTGACCCACTCCTCCTCATTACCGTGACCCTCTCCTCCCATTACTGTGACCCACCCATCCTCATCACTGTGACCCTCTCCTCCCCATTACTGTGACCCTCCCCTCCTCAGCACTGTGACCCTCTCTTCCCCATCACTGTGACCCTCTCCTCCTCATCACTGTGACCCACTTTTCCCCATCACTGTGACCCTCTCCTCCTCATCACTGTGACCGTCTCCTCCCCATCACTGTGATCCTCTCCTCCTCATTACTGTGACCATCTCCTCCCCATCACTGTGGTCCTCTCCTCCCCATCACTGTGATCCTCCTCCTCATCACTGTCACCCTCTCCTCATCACTGTGACCCTCTCCTCATCACTGTGATACTCTCCTCCCGATCACTGTGACCCTCTCCTCCCGATCACTGTGATCCTCTCCTCATCACTGTCACCCTCTGCTCATCACTGTGACCCTCTCCTCCTCATCACTGTGACCCTCTCCTCCCTATCACTGTGATCCTCTCCACATCACTGTGACCCTCTCCTCCCCATCACTGTGACCCTCCCCTCCTCATCACTGTGACCATCTCCTCCCCATCACTGTGGTCCTCTCCTCCCCATCACTGTGATCCTCCTCCTCATCACTGTCACCCTCTCCTCATCACTGTGACCCTCTCCTCATCACTGTGATACTCTCCTCCCGATCACTGTGAACCTCTCCTCCCGATCACTGTGATCCTCTCCTCCCCATCACTGTGATCCTCTCCTCATCACTGTCACCCTCTGCTCATCACTGTGACCCTCTCCTCCTCATCACTGTGACCCTCTCCTCCCGATCACTGTGATCCTCTCCACATCACTGTGACCCTCTCCTCCCCATCACTGTGACCCTCTGCTCCTCATCACTGTGACACTCTCCTCCCCATCACTGTGACACTCTCCTCCCCATCACTGTGATACTCTCCTCCCGATCACTATCCTCTCCTCCCCATCACTGTGACCATCTCCTCCCCATCACTGTGACCATCTCCTCCCCATCACTGTGATCCACTCCTCCCGATCACTGTGACCCACTCCTCCCCATCACTGTGACCTTCTCCTCACTATCACTGTGACACTCTCCTCCCGATCACTGTGATCCTCTCCTCCTCATCACTGTGACCTTCTCCTCCCTATCACTGTGACAGTCTTCTCCCCATAACTGTGACCCTCTCCTCCCCATCTCTGTGACCCTCTCCTCCCCATCACTGTGATCCTCTCCTCCCCATCACAGTGACCCTCTCCTCCCCATCACTGTGATGCTCCCCATCACTGTGACCCTCTCCTCCCCATCACAGTGACCCTCTCCTCCCCATCACTGTGACCCTCTCCTCCCCATCACTGTGACACTCCCCTCCTCATCACAGTGATCCTCTCCTCCCGATGACTGTGACCCTCTTCTCCTCATAACTGTGATCCTCTCCTCCCATCAATGTGACCCTCTCCTCCCCATAACTGTGACCCTCCCCTCCTCATCACTGTGACCCTCTCCTCCCTATCACTCTGACCCTCTCCTCCCCATTACTGTGACCCTCCCCTCCTCAGCACTGTGACCCTCTCTTCCCCATCACTGTGACCCTCTCCTCCTCATCACTGTGACCCTCTTTTACCCATCACTGTGACCCTCTCCTCCTCATCACTGTGACCCTCTCCTCCCCATCACTGTGATCCTCTCCTCCTCATCACTGTGACCATCTCCTCCCCATCACTGTGGTCCTCTCCTCCCCATCACTGTGACCCTCTCCTCCTCATCACTGTGACTCTCTCCTCCCCATCACTGTGACACTCTCCTCCCCATAACTGTGACCCTCACCTCCTCATCACTGTGATCCTCTCCTCCCCATCACTGTGATCCTCTCCTCATCACTGTCACCCTCTCCTCATCACTGTGACCCTCTCCTCCCGATCACTGTGACCCTCTCCTCCAGATCACTGTGACCCACTCCTCCCCATTACTGTGACCCACCCATCCTCATCACTGTGACCCTCTCCTCCCCATTACTGTGACCCTCCCCTCCTCAGCACTGTGACCCTCTCTTCCCCATCACTGTGACCCTCTCCTCCTCATCACTGTGACCCTCTTTTCCCCATCACTGTGACCCTCTCCTCCTCATCACTGTTACCCTCTCCTCCCCATCACTGTGATCCTCTCCTCCTCATCACTGTGACCATCTCCTCCCCATCACTGTGGTCCTCTCCTCCCCATCACTGTGATCCTCCTCCTCATCACTGTCACCCTCTCCTCATCACTGTGACCCTCTCCTCATCACTGTGATACTCTCCACCCGATCACTGTGACCCTCACCTCCCGATCACTGTGATCCTCTCCTCATCACTGTCACCCTCTGCTCATCACTGTGACCCTCTCCTCCTCATCACTGTGACCCTCTCCTCCCTATCACTGTGATCCTCTCCACATCACTGTGACCCTCTCCTCATTACTGTGACCTTCTCCTCATCACTGTGACCCTCTCCTCATTACTGTGACCTTCTCCTCATCACTGTGACCCTCTCCTGCCCATCACTGTGACCCTCTCCTCCGCTTCACTATGACCCTCTCCTCCCCATCACTGTGACCCTCCCCATCACAGTGACCCTCTCCTCCTTATCACTGTGACCCTCTCCTCCACATCACTGTGACCCTCTCCCCATCACTGATCCTCTCCTCCCCATCACTGTGACCCTCTCCTCCACATCACTGTGACCATCTCCTCCCCATCACTGTGACCCTCTCCTCCCGATCACTGTGATTCTCTCCTCCCCATCACTGTGACCCTCTCCTCCTCATCACTGTGACACTCTCCTCCCGATCACTGTGACACTCTCCTCCCGATCACTGTAACCCTCTCCTTCCCATGACTGTGACCCTCTCCTCCTAATCACTGTGACCATCTCCTCCCCATCACTGTGACCCACTCCTCCTCATCACTGTGACCCTCTCCTCCGCATTACTGTGACCCTCCCCTCCTCATCACTGTGACCCTCTCCTCCCAATCACTGTGACCCTCTCCTCCTCACTGTGACCCTCTCCTCCCCATTACTGTGATCCTCTCCTCCCCATTACTGTGACCCTCTCCTCCTCATCACTGTGAACCTCTCCTCCCAATCACTGTGACCGTCTCCTCCTCATCACTGTGACCCTCTCCTCCCCATCACTGTGACCCTCTCCTCCCCATCACTGTGACCCTCTGCTCCTCATCACTGGGACCCTCTCCTCCTCATCACTGTGACCCTCTCCTCCCCATCACTGTGACCCTCTCCTCCCCGTCACAGTGACACTCTCCTCCCTGTCACTGTGACCCTCTCCTCATCACTGTGACCCTCTCCTCCCCATCACTGTGACCCTCTGCTCCTCATCACTGGGACCCTCTCCTCCTCATCACTGTGACCCTCTCCTCCTCATCACTGTTACCCTCTCCTCCCGATCACTGTAACCCTCTCCTCCCCATCACTGTGACCCTCTCCTCCTAATCACTGTGACCGCCTCCTCCTCATCACTGTGACCCTCTCCTCCCAATCACTGTGACACTCTCCTCCCGATCACTGTGACCCTCTCCTCCTCATCACTGTGACCCTCTCCTCCTCATCACCGTGACCCTCTCCTCCTCATCACTGTTACCCTCTCCTCCCCATCACAGTGACCCTCTCCTCCTCATCACTGTGACCCTCTCCTCCTCATCACCGTGACCCTCTCCTCCTCATCACTGTGACCCTCTCCTCCCCATCACAGTGACACTCTCCTCCCTGTCACTGTGACCCTCTCCTCATCACTGTGACCCTCTCCTCCCCATCACTGTGACCCTCTCCTCCCCATCACTGTGACCCTCTGCTCCTCATCACTGGGACCCTCTCCTCCCCATCACAGTGACACTCTCCTCCCTGTCACTGTGACCCTCTCCTCATCACTGTGACCCTCTCCTCCCCATCACTGTGACCCTCTCCTCCCCATCACTGTGACCCTCTGCTCCTCATCACTGGGACCCTCTCCTCCTCATCACTGTGACCCTCTCCTCCTCATCACTGTTACCCTCTCCTCCCGATCACTGTAACCCTCTCCTCCCCATCACTGTGACCCTCTCCTCCCAATCACTGTGACCCTCTCCTCCTCATCACTGTGACCCTCTCCTCCCCATCACTGTGAACCTCTCCTCCCCATCACTGTGACCCTCTGCTCCCCATCACTGTGACCCTCTCCTCCTCATCACTGTGACCCTCTCCTCCCCATCACAGTGACACTCTCCTCCCTGTCACTGTGACCCTCTCCTCATCACTGTGACCCTCTCCTCCCCATCACTGTGACCCTCTCCTCCCCATCACTGTGACCCTCTGCTCCTCATCACTGGGACCCTCTCCTCCTCATCACTGTGACCCTCTCCTCCTAATCACTGTGACCGCCTCCTCCTCATCACTGTGACCCTCTCCTCCCAATCACTGTGACACTCTCCTCCTGATCACTGTGACCCTCTCCTCCTCATCACTGTGACCCTCTCCTCCCCATCACTGTGACCCTCTGCTCCTCATCACTGGGACCCTCTCCTCCTCATCACTGTGACCCTCTCCTCCCCATCACAGAGACACTCTCCTCCCTGTCACTGTGACCCTCTCCTCATCACTGTGACCCTCTCCTCCCCATCACTGTGACCCTCTCCTCCCCATCACTGTGACCCTCTGCTCCTCATCACTGGGACCCTCTCCTCCCCATCACTGTGACCCTCTCCTCCTAATCACTGTGACCGCCTCCTCCTCATCACTGTGACCCTCTCCTCCCAATCACTGTGACACTCTCCTCCTGATCACTGTGACCCTCTCCTCCTCATCACTGTGACCCTCTCCTCCTCATCACCGTGACCCTCTCCTCCTCATCACTGTTACCCTCTCCTCCCCATCACTGTGACCCTCTCCTCCTCATCACTGTGACCCTCTCCTCCTCATCACTGTTACTCTCTCCTCCCCATCACTGTGACCCTCTCCTCCTCATCACTGTGACCCTCTCCTCCCCATCAATGTGACCCTCTCCTCCTCATCACTGTTACCCGCTCCTCCCCATTACTGTGACCCTCTCCTCCTCATCACTGTGACCCTCTCCTCCTCATCACCGTGACCCTCTCCTCCCCATCACTGTGACCCTCTCTTCCTCATCACTGTGAACCTCTCCTCCTATTCACTGTGACCCTCTCCTCCCCATCACTGTGACCGTCTCCTCCCGATCACTGTGACCCTCTCCTCCTCATCACTGTGAACCTCTCCTCTCCATCACTGTGAACCTCTCCTCCTATTCACTGACCCTCTCCTCCCTATCATTGTGACCCTCTCCTCCCCATCACTGTGACCCTCCCCATCACAGTGACCCTCTCCTCCTTATCACTGTGACCCTCTCCTCCCGATCACTGTGACCCTCTCCTCCCCATTACTGTGACCCTCTCCTCCCCATCACTGTGACCCTCTCCTCCCCATCACTGTGACCCTCTCCTCCTCATCACTGTGATCCTCTCCTCCCCATCACTGTGAACCTCTCCTCATCACAATGACCCTCTCCTCCTCATGACTGTGACTCTCTCCTCACCATCACTGTGACCCTCTCCTCCTCATCACTGTGACCTCCTCCTCATCACTGTGACACTCTCCTCATCACTGTGACCCTTTCCACCGCATGACTGTGACACTCTCCACCTCATGACTGTGACCCTCTCCACCTCATTATTGTGACCCTCTCCTCAACAGAGTGAGTCTCTGACACTGTGACCCTCTCCTCTGTGTCACTGTGTCCATCTCCTCCCCGTCACTGTGACCCTCTCCTCCCCATCACTGTGACCCTCTCCTCCTCACTGTCACCCTCTGCTCATCACTGTGACCCTCTCCTCCTCATCACTGTGACCCTCTCCTCCCGATCACTGTGACCCTCTCCACATCACTGTGACCCTCTCCTTCCCATCACTGTGACCCTCTCCTCCTCATCACTGTGACACTCTCCTCCCCATCACTGTGAGCCTCTCCTCCTCATCACTGTGACACTCTCCTCCCCATCACTGTGACACTCTCCTCCCCATCACTGTGATCCTCTCCTCCCGATCACTGTGATCCTCTCCTCCCCATCACTGTGACCTTCTTCTCCCTATCACTGTGACACTCTCCTCCCGATCACTGTGATCCTCTCCTCCTCATCACTGTGACCTTCTCCTCCCTATCACTGTGACACTCTTCTCCCCATCACTGTGACCCTCTCCTCCCCATCACTGTGATCCTCTCCTCCCCATCACAGTGACCCTCTCCGCCCCATCACTGTGATGCTCCCCATCACTGTGACCCTCTCCTCCCCATCACTGTGACCCTCTCCTCCCCATTACTGTGACTCTCTCCTCCTCATCACAGTGACTCTCTCCTCCCCATAACTGTGACACTCCGCTCCTCATCACTGTGACCCTCTCCTCACCATGACTGTGACCCTCTCCTCCTCATCACAGTGACCCTCTCCTCCCCATCACTGTGACCCTCTCCTCCTCATCACTGTGACCCTCTCCTCCCCATCACTGTGACCCTCTCCTCCCCATCACTGTGACCCTCTCCTCCTCATCACTGTGACCCTCTCCTCCCCATCACTGTGACCCTCTCCTCCCCATCACTGTGACACTCTCCTCCCGATCACTGTGACCCTCTCCTCCTCATCACTGTGACCATCTCCTCCCAATCACTGTAACCCTCTCCTCCCCATGACTGTGACCCTCTCCTCCTCATCACTGTGACTCCCTGCTCCCCATCACTGTGACACTCTCCTCCTCATCACTGTGACCATCTCTTCCTCATCACTGTGACCCTCTCCTCCCCATCACTGTGAACCTCTCCTCCCGAACTGTGATCCTCTCCTCCCCATCACTGTGACCCTCTCGTCCTCATTACTGTGACCTTCTCCTCATAACTGTGATCCTCTCCTCCCATCAATGTGACCCTCTCCTCCCCATAACTGTGACCCTCCCCTCCTCATCACTGTGACCTTCTCCTCCCCATCACTCTGACCCTCCCCTCCTCATCACTGTGACCCTCTCCTCCCCATCACTCTGACCCTCTCCTCCTCATCACTGTGACCCTCCCCATCACAGTGACCCTCTCCTCCTAATCACTGTGACCATCTCCTCCCCATCTCTGTGACCCTCTCCTCATCATCACTGTGACCCACTCCTACTCATCAGTGACCCTCTCCTCCTCATCACTATGACCCTCTCCTGCCCATCACTGTGACCCTCCCCATCACTGTGACCCTCTCCTCCCCATCACTGTGACCCTCTCCTCCCCATCACTGTGACCCTCTCCTCCTCATCACTGTGACCCTCTCCTCCCCATCAGTGTGATCCTCTCCTCCCGATCACTGTGATCCTCTCCTCCTCATCACTGTGACCCTCTCGTCCTCATCACTGTGACCCACTCCTCCTCATCACTGTGACTCCCTCCTCCTCATCACTGTGACCCTCTCTTCCCCATCACTGTGACCCTCTCCTCCTCATCACAGTGACCCTCTCCACCCCATCACTGTGACGCGCCCTATCACTGTGACCCTCTCCTCCTCATCACTGTGACCCTCTCCTCCCCATCACTGTGATCCTCTCCTCCCAATCACTGTGATCCTCTCCTCCCCATCACTGTGACCCTCTCCTCCTCATCACTGTGACCATCTCCTCCCAATCACTGTAACCCTCTCCTCCCCATGACTGTGACCCTCTCCTCCTCATCACTGTGACTCCCTGCTCCCCATCACTGTGACACTCTCCTCCTCATCACTGTGACCATCTCTTCCTCATCACTGTGACCCTCTCCTCCCCATCACTGTGACCCTCTCCTCCTCATCACTGTGACCCTCTCCTCCCCATCACTGTGACCCTCTCCTCCCCATCACTGTGACACTCTCCTCCCGATCACTGTGACCCTCTCCTCCTCATCACTGTGACTATCTCCTCCCAATCACTGTAACCCTCTCCTCCCCATGACTGTGACCCTCTCCTCCTCATCACTGTGACTCCCTGCTCCCCATCACTGTGACACTCTCCTCCTCATCACTGTGACCATCTCTTCCTCATCACTGTGACCCTCTCCTCCCCATCACTGTGAACCTCTCCTCCCGAACTGTGATCCTCTCCTCCCCATCACTGTGACCCTCTCGTCCTCATTACTGTGACCTTCTCCTCATAACTGTGATCCTCTCCTCCCATCAATGTGACCCTCTCCTCCCCATAACTGTGACCCTCCCCTCCTCATCACTGTGACCCTCTCCTCCCCATCACTCTGACCCTCTCCTCCCCATCACTGTGACCCTCTCCTCCTCTTCACAATGACACTCTGCTCCTCATCACTGTGACCCTCCCCATCACAGTGACCCTCTCCTCCTAATCACTGTGACCATCTCCTCCCCATCTCTGTGACCCTCTCCTCATCATCACTGTGACCCACTCCTACTCATCAGTGACCCTCTCCTCCTCATCACTATGACCCTCTCCTGCCCATCACTGTGACCCTCCCCATCACTGTGACCCTCTCCTCCCCATCACTGTGACCCTCTCCTCCCCATCACTGTGACCCTCTCCTCCTCATCACTGTGACCCTCTCCTCCCCATCAGTGTGATCCTCTCCTCCCGATCACTGTGATCCTCTCCTCCTCATCACTGTGTCCCTCTCCTCCTCATCACTGTGACCCACTCCTCCTCATCACTGTGACTCCCTCCTCCTCATCACTGTGACCCTCTCTTCCCCATCACTGTGACCCTCTCCTCCTCATCACAGTGACCCTCTCCACCCCATCACTGTGACGCGCCCTATCACTGTGACCCTCTCCTCCTCATCACTGTGACCCTCTCCTCCCGATCACTGTAACCCTCTCCTCCCCATGACTGTGACCCTCTCCTCCTCATCACTGTGACTCCCTGCTCCCCATCACTGTGACACTCTCCTCCTCATCACTGTGACCATCTCTTCCTCATCACTGTGACCCTCTCCTCCCCATCACTGTGAACCTCTCCTCCCGAACTGTGATCCTCTCCTCCCCATCACTGTGACCCTCTCGTCCTCATTACTGTGACCTTCTCCTCATAACTGTGACTCTCTCCTCCCCATCACTGTGACCCTCTCGTCCTCATCACTGTGACCCTCTCCTCCCCATCACTGTGACCCTCCCCTCCTCATCACTGTGACTCTCTCCTCCCCATCACTGTGACACTCTCCTCCTCATCACTGTGATCCTCTCCTCCCCATCACTGTGATCCTCTCCTCATCACTGTCACCCTCTCCTCATCACTGTGACCCTCTCCTCCCGATCACTGTAACCCTCTACTCCCCATGACTGTGACCCTCTCCTCCTCATCACTGTGACTCCCTGCTCCCCATCACTGTGACACTCTCCTCCTCATCACTGTGACCATCTCTTCCTCATCACTGTGACCCTCTCCTCCCCATCACTGTGAACCTCTCCTCCCGAACTGTGATCCTCTCCTCCCCATCACTGTGACCCTCTCGTCCTCATTACTGTGACCTTCTCCTCATAACTGTGATCGTCTCCTCCCATCAATGTGACCCTCTCCTCCCCATAACTGTGACCCTCCCCTCCTCATCACTGTGACCCTCTCCTCCCCATCACTCTGACCCTCTCCTCCCCATCACTGTGACCCTCTCCTCCTCTTCACAATGACACTCTGCTCCTCATCACTGTGACCCTCCCCATCACAGTGACCCTCTCCTCCTAATCACTGTGACCATCTCCTCCCCATCTCTGTGACCCTCTCCTCATCATCACTGTGACCCACTCCTACTCATCAGTGACCCTCTCCTCCTCATCACTATGACCCTCTCCTGCCCATCACTGTGACCCTCCCCATCACTGTGACCCTCTCCTCCCCATCACTGTGACCCTCTCCTCCCCATCACTGTGACCCTCTCCTCCTCATCACTGTGACCCTCTCCTCCCCATCAGTGTGATCCTCTCCTCCCGATCACTGTGATCCTCTCCTCCTCATCACTGTGACCCTCTCCTCCTCATCACTGTGACCCACTCCTCCTCATCACTGTGACTCCCTCCTCCTCATCACTGTGACCCTCTCTTCCCCATCACTGTGACCCTCTCCTCCTCATCACAGTGACCCTCTCCACCCCATCACTGTGACGCTCCCTATCACTGTGACCCTCTCCTCCTCATCACTGTGACCCTCTCCTCCCCATCACTGTGATCCTCTCCTCCCTATCACTGTGACCCTCTCCTCCTCATCACTGTGACCATCTCCTCCCAATCACTGTAACCCTCTCCTCCCCATGACTGTGACCCTCTCCTCCTCATCACTGTGACTCCCTGCTCCCCATCACTGTGACACTCTCCTCCTCATCACTGTGACCATCTCTTCCTCATCACTGTGACCCTCTCCTCCCGATCACTGTGACCCTCTCCTCCTCATCACTGTGACCATCTCCTCCCAATCACTGTAACCCTCTCCTCCCCATGACTGTGACCCTCTCCTCCTCATCACTGTGACTCCCTGCTCCCCATCACTGTGACACTCTCCTCCTCATCACTGTGACCATCTCTTCCTCATCACTGTGACCCTCTCCTCCCCATCACTGTGAACCTCTCCTCCCGAACTGTGATCCTCTCCTCCCCATCACTGTGACCCTCTCGTCCTCATTACTGTGACCTTCTCCTCATAACTGTGATCCTCTCCTCCCATCAATGTGACCCTCTCCTCCCCATAACTGTGACCCTCCCCTCCTCATCACTGTGACCTTCTCCTCCCCATCACTCTGACCCTCCCCTCCTCATCACTGTGACCCTCTCCTCCCCATCACTCTGACCCTCTCCTCCTCATCACTGTGACCCTCCCCATCACAGTGACCCTCTCCTCCTAATCACTGTGACCATCTCCTCCCCATCTCTGTGACCCTCTCCTCATCATCACTGTGACCCACTCCTACTCATCAGTGACCCTCTCCTCCTCATCACTATGACCCTCTCCTGCCCATCACTGTGACCCTCCCCATCACTGTGACCCTCTCCTCCCCATCACTGTGACCCTCTCCTCCCCATCACTGTGACCCTCTCCTCCTCATCACTGTGACCCTCTCCTCCCCATCAGTGTGATCCTCTCCTCCCGATCACTGTGATCCTCTCCTCCTCATCACTGTGACCCTCTCGTCCTCATCACTGTGACCCACTCCTCCTCATCACTGTGACTCCCTCCTCCTCATCACTGTGACCCTCTCTTCCCCATCACTGTGACCCTCTCCTCCTCATCACAGTGACCCTCTCCACCCCATCACTGTGACGCGCCCTATCACTGTGACCCTCTCCTCCTCATCACTGTGACCCTCTCCTCCCCATCACTGTGATCCTCTCCTCCCAATCACTGTGATCCTCTCCTCCCCATCACTGTGACCCTCTCCTCCTCATCACTGTGACCATCTCCTCCCAATCACTGTAACCCTCTCCTCCCCATGACTGTGACCCTCTCCTCCTCATCACTGTGACTCCCTGCTCCCCATCACTGTGACACTCTCCTCCTCATCACTGTGACCATCTCTTCCTCATCACTGTGACCCTCTCCTCCCCATCACTGTGACCCTCTCCTCCTCATCACTGTGACCCTCTCCTCCCCATCACTGTGACCCTCTCCTCCCCATCACTGTGACACTCTCCTCCCGATCACTGTGACCCTCTCCTCCTCATCACTGTGACTATCTCCTCCCAATCACTGTAACCCTCTCCTCCCCATGACTGTGACCCTCTCCTCCTCATCACTGTGACTCCCTGCTCCCCATCACTGTGACACTCTCCTCCTCATCACTGTGACCATCTCTTCCTCATCACTGTGACCCTCTCCTCCCCATCACTGTGAACCTCTCCTCCCGAACTGTGATCCTCTCCTCCCCATCACTGTGACCCTCTCGTCCTCATTACTGTGACCTTCTCCTCATAACTGTGATCCTCTCCTCCCATCAATGTGACCCTCTCCTCCCCATAACTGTGACCCTCCCCTCCTCATCACTGTGACCCTCTCCTCCCCATCACTCTGACCCTCTCCTCCCCATCACTGTGACCCTCTCCTCCTCTTCACAATGACACTCTGCTCCTCATCACTGTGACCCTCCCCATCACAGTGACCCTCTCCTCCTAATCACTGTGACCATCTCCTCCCCATCTCTGTGACCCTCTCCTCATCATCACTGTGACCCACTCCTACTCATCAGTGACCCTCTCCTCCTCATCACTATGACCCTCTCCTGCCCATCACTGTGACCCTCCCCATCACTGTGACCCTCTCCTCCCCATCACTGTGACCCTCTCCTCCCCATCACTGTGACCCTCTCCTCCTCATCACTGTGACCCTCTCCTCCCCATCAGTGTGATCCTCTCCTCCCGATCACTGTGATCCTCTCCTCCTCATCACTGTGTCCCTCTCCTCCTCATCACTGTGACCCACTCCTCCTCATCACTGTGACTCCCTCCTCCTCATCACTGTGACCCTCTCTTCCCCATCACTGTGACCCTCTCCTCCTCATCACAGTGACCCTCTCCACCCCATCACTGTGACGCGCCCTATCACTGTGACCCTCTCCTCCTCATCACTGTGACCCTCTCCTCCCGATCACTGTAACCCTCTCCTCCCCATGACTGTGACCCTCTCCTCCTCATCACTGTGACTCCCTGCTCCCCATCACTGTGACACTCTCCTCCTCATCACTGTGACCATCTCTTCCTCATCACTGTGACCCTCTCCTCCCCATCACTGTGAACCTCTCCTCCCGAACTGTGATCCTCTCCTCCCCATCACTGTGACCCTCTCGTCCTCATTACTGTGACCTTCTCCTCATAACTGTGACTCTCTCCTCCCCATCACTGTGACCCTCTCGTCCTCATCACTGTGACCCTCTCCTCCCCATCACTGTGACCCTCCCCTCCTCATCACTGTGACTCTCTCCTCCCCATCACTGTGACACTCTCCTCCTCATCACTGTGATCCTCTCCTCCCCATCACTGTGATCCTCTCCTCATCACTGTCACCCTCTCCTCATCACTGTGACCCTCTCCTCCCGATCACTGTAACCCTCTACTCCCCATGACTGTGACCCTCTCCTCCTCATCACTGTGACTCCCTGCTCCCCATCACTGTGACACTCTCCTCCTCATCACTGTGACCATCTCTTCCTCATCACTGTGACCCTCTCCTCCCCATCACTGTGAACCTCTCCTCCCGAACTGTGATCCTCTCCTCCCCATCACTGTGACCCTCTCGTCCTCATTACTGTGACCTTCTCCTCATAACTGTGATCGTCTCCTCCCATCAATGTGACCCTCTCCTCCCCATAACTGTGACCCTCCCCTCCTCATCACTGTGACCCTCTCCTCCCCATCACTCTGACCCTCTCCTCCCCATCACTGTGACCCTCTCCTCCTCTTCACAATGACACTCTGCTCCTCATCACTGTGACCCTCCCCATCACAGTGACCCTCTCCTCCTAATCACTGTGACCATCTCCTCCCCATCTCTGTGACCCTCTCCTCATCATCACTGTGACCCACTCCTACTCATCAGTGACCCTCTCCTCCTCATCACTATGACCCTCTCCTGCCCATCACTGTGACCCTCCCCATCACTGTGACCCTCTCCTCCCCATCACTGTGACCCTCTCCTCCCCATCACTGTGACCCTCTCCTCCTCATCACTGTGACCCTCTCCTCCCCATCAGTGTGATCCTCTCCTCCCGATCACTGTGATCCTCTCCTCCTCATCACTGTGACCCTCTCCTCCTCATCACTGTGACCCACTCCTCCTCATCACTGTGACTCCCTCCTCCTCATCACTGTGACCCTCTCTTCCCCATCACTGTGACCCTCTCCTCCTCATCACAGTGACCCTCTCCACCCCATCACTGTGACGCTCCCTATCACTGTGACCCTCTCCTCCTCATCACTGTGACCCTCTCCTCCCCATCACTGTGATCCTCTCCTCCCTATCACTGTGACCCTCTCCTCCTCATCACTGTGACCATCTCCTCCCAATCACTGTAACCCTCTCCTCCCCATGACTGTGACCCTCTCCTCCTCATCACTGTGACTCCCTGCTCCCCATCACTGTGACACTCTCCTCCTCATCACTGTGACCATCTCTTCCTCATCACTGTGACCCTCTCCTCCCCATCACTGTGATCCTCTCCTCCCGATCACTGTGATCCTCTCCTCCTTATCACTGTGACCCTCTCCTCCTCATCACTGTGACCCACTCCTCCTCATCACTGTGACTCCCTCCTCCTCATCACTGTGACCCTCTCTTCCCCATCACTGTGACCCTCTCCTCCTCATCACAGTGACCCTCTCCACCCCATCACTGTGACGCTCCCTATCACTGTGACCCTCTCCTCCCCATCAGTGTGATCCTCTCCTCCCGATCACTGTGATCCTCTCCTCCTCATCACTGTGACCCTCTCGTCCTCATCACTGTGACCCACTCCTCCTCATCACTGTGACTCCCTCCTCCTCATCACTGTGACCCTCTCTTCCCCATCACTGTGACCCTCTCCTCCTCATCACAGTGACCCTCTCCACCCCATCACTGTGACGCGCCCTATCACTGTGACCCTCTCCTCCTCATCACTGTGACCCTCTCCTCCCCATCACTGTGATCCTCTCCTCCCAATCACTGTGATCCTCTCCTCCCCATCACTGTGACCCTCTCCTCCTCATCACTGTGACCATCTCCACCCAATCACTGTAACCCTCTCCTCCCCATGACTGTGACCCTCTCCTCCTCATCACTGTGACTCCCTGCTCCCCATCACTGTGACACTCTCCTCCTCATCACTGTGACCATCTCTTCCTCATCACTGTGACCCTCTCCTCCCCATCACTGTGACCCTCTCCTCCTCATCACTGTGACCCTCTCCTCCCCATCACTGTGACCCTCTCCTCCCCATCACTGTGACACTCTCCTCCCGATCACTGTGACCCTCTCCTCCTCATCACTGTGACCATCTCCTCCCAATCACTGTAACCCTCTCCTCCCCATGACTGTGACCCTCTCCTCCTCATCACTGTGACTCCCTGCTCCCCATCACTGTGACACTCTCCTCCTCATCACTGTGACCATCTCTTCCTCATCACTGTGACCCTCTCCTCCCCATCACTGTGAACCTCTCCTCCCGAACTGTGATCCTCTCCTCCCCATCACTGTGACCCTCTCGTCCTCATTACTGTGACCTTCTCCTCATAACTGTGATCCTCTCCTCCCATCAATGTGACCCTCTCCTCCCCATAACTGTGACCCTCCCCTCCTCATCACTGTGACCCTCTCCTCCCCATCACTCTGACCCTCTCCTCCCCATCACTGTGACCCTCTCCTCCTCTTCACAATGACACTCTGCTCCTCATCACTGTGACCCTCCCCATCACAGTGACCCTCTCCTCCTAATCACTGTGACCATCTCCTCCCCATCTCTGTGACCCTCTCCTCATCATCACTGTGACCCACTCCTACTCATCAGTGACCCTCTCCTCCTCATCACTATGACCCTCTCCTGCCCATCACTGTGACCCTCCCCATCACTGTGACCCTCTCCTCCCCATCACTGTGACCCTCTCCTCCCCATCACTGTGACCCTCTCCTCCTCATCACTGTGACCCTCTCCTCCCCATCAGTGTGATCCTCTCCTCCCGATCACTGTGATCCTCTCCTCCTCATCACTGTGTCCCTCTCCTCCTCATCACTGTGACCCACTCCTCCTCATCACTGTGACTCCCTCCTCCTCATCACTGTGACCCTCTCTTCCCCATCACTGTGACCCTCTCCTCCTCATCACAGTGACCCTCTCCACCCCATCACTGTGACGCGCCCTATCACTGTGACCCTCTCCTCCTCATCACTGTGACCCTCTCCTCCCCATCACTGTGATCCTCTCCTCCCAATCACTGTAACCCTCTCCTCCCCATGACTGTGACCCTCTCCTCCTCATCACTGTGACTCCCTGCTCCCCATCACTGTGACACTCTCCTCCTCATCACTGTGACCATCTCTTCCTCATCACTGTGACCCTCTCCTCCCCATCACTGTGAACCTCTCCTCCCGAACTGTGATCCTCTCCTCCCCATCACTGTGACCCTCTCGTCCTCATTACTGTGACCTTCTCCTCATAACTGTGACTCTCTCCTCCCCATCACTGTGACCCTCTCGTCCTCATCACTGTGACCCTCTCCTCCCCATCACTGTGACCCTCCCCTCCTCATCACTGTGACTCTCTCCTCCCCATCACTGTGACACTCTCCTCCTCATCACTGTGATCCTCTCCTCCCCATCACTGTGATCCTCTCCTCATCACTGTCACCCTCTCCTCATCACTGTGACCCTCTCCTCCCGATCACTGTAACCCTCTCCTCCCCATGACTGTGACCCTCTCCTCCTCATCACTGTGACTCCCTGCTCCCCATCACTGTGACACTCTCCTCCTCATCACTGTGACCATCTCTTCCTCATCACTGTGACCCTCTCCTCCCCATCACTGTGAACCTCTCCTCCCGAACTGTGATCCTCTCCTCCCCATCACTGTGACCCTCTCGTCCTCATTACTGTGACCTTCTCCTCATAACTGTGATCGTCTCCTCCCATCAATGTGACCCTCTCCTCCCCATAACTGTGACCCTCCCCTCCTCATCACTGTGACCCTCTCCTCCCCATCACTCTGACCCTCTCCTCCCCATCACTGTGACCCTCTCCTCCTCTTCACAATGACACTCTGCTCCTCATCACTGTGACCCTCCCCATCACAGTGACCCTCTCCTCCTAATCACTGTGACCATCTCCTCCCCATCTCTGTGACCCTCTCCTCATCATCACTGTGACCCACTCCTACTCATCAGTGACCCTCTCCTCCTCATCACTATGACCCTCTCCTGCCCATCACTGTGACCCTCCCCATCACTGTGACCCTCTCCTCCCCATCACTGTGACCCTCTCCTCCCCATCACTGTGACCCTCTCCTCCTCATCACTGTGACCCTCTCCTCCCCATCAGTGTGATCCTCTCCTCCCGATCACTGTGATCCTCTCCTCCTCATCACTGTGACCCTCTCCTCCTCATCACTGTGACCCACTCCTCCTCATCACTGTGACTCCCTCCTCCTCATCACTGTGACCCTCTCTTCCCCATCACTGTGACCCTCTCCTCCTCATCACAGTGACCCTCTCCACCCCATCACTGTGACGCTCCCTATCACTGTGACCCTCTCCTCCTCATCACTGTGACCCTCTCCTCCCCATCACTGTGATCCTCTCCTCCCTATCACTGTGACCCTCTCCTCCTCATCACTGTGACCATCTCCTCCCAATCACTGTAACCCTCTCCTCCCCATGACTGTGACCCTCTCCTCCTCATCACTGTGACTCCCTGCTCCCCATCACTGTGACACTCTCCTCCTCATCACTGTGACCATCTCTTCCTCATCACTGTGACCCTCTCCTCCCCATCACTGTGATCCTCTCCTCCCGATCACTGTGATCCTCTCCTCCTTATCACTGTGACCCTCTCCTCCTCATCACTGTGACCCACTCCTCCTCATCACTGTGACTCCCTCCTCCTCATCACTGTGACCCTCTCTTCCCCATCACTGTGACCCTCTCCTCCTCATCACAGTGACCCTCTCCACCCCATCACTGTGATGCTCCCTATCACTGTGACCCTCTCCTCCTCATCACTGTGAACCTCTCCTCCCCATCACTGTGATCCTCTCCTCCCAATCACTGTGATCCTCTCCTCCCCATCACTGTGACCCTCTCCTCCTCATCACTGTGACCATCTCCTCCCAATCACTGTAACCCTCTCCTCCCCATGACTGTGACCCTCTCCTCCTCATCACTGTGACCGTCTCCTCCCCATCACTGTGACCCTCTCCTCCTCATCACTGTGACCATCTCTTCCTCATCACTGTGACCCTCTCCTCCCCATCACTGTGAACCTCTCCTCCCGAACTGTGATCCTCTCCTCCCCATCACTGTGACCCTCTTGTCCTCATTACTGTGACCTTCTCCTCATAACTGTGATCCTCTCCTCCCATCAATGTGACCCTCTCCTCCCCATAACTGTGACCCTCCCCTCCTCATCACTGTGACCCTCTCCTCCCCATCACTCTGTCCCTCTCCTCCCCATCACTCTGTCCCTCTCCTCCTCATCACTGTGACCCTCCCCATCACAGTGACCCTCTCCTCCTAATCACTGTGACCATCTCCTCCCCATCTCTGTGACCCTCTCCTCATCATCACTGTGACCCACTCCTACTCATCAGTGACCCTCTCCTCCTCATCACTATGACCCTCTCCTGCCCATCACTGTGACCCTCCCCATCACTGTGACCCTCTCCTCCTCATCACTGTGACCCACTCCTCCTCATCACTGTGACTCCCTCCTCCTCATCACTGTGACCCTCTCTTCCCCATCACTGTGACCCTCTCCTCCTCATCACCGTGACCCTCTCCACCCCATCACTGTGACGCTCCCTATCACTGTGACCCTCTCCTCCTCATCACTGTGACCCTCTCCTCCCCATCACTGTGATCCTCTCCTCCCAATCACTGTGATCCTCTCCTCCCCATCACTGTGACCCTCTCCTGCTCATCACTGTGACCATCTCCTCCCAATCACTGTAACCCTCTCCTCCTCATCACTGTGACCCTCTCCTCCCCATCACTGTGATCCTCTCCTCCCAATCACTGTGATCCTCTCCTCCCCATCACTGTGACCCTCTCCTGCTCATCACTGTGACCATCTCCTCCCAATCACTGTAACCCTCTCCTCCCCATGACTGTGACCCTCTCCTCCTCATCACTGTGACTCCCTGCTCCCCATCACTGTGACACTCTCCTCCTCATCACTGTGACCATCTCTTCCTCATCACTGTGACACTCTCCTCCACATCACTGTGACCCTCTCCTCCTCATCACTGTGACTCTCTCCTCCCCATCACTGTGACACTCTCCTCCCCATAACTGTGACCCTCTCCTCCTCATCACTGTGATCCTCTTCTCCCCATCACTGTGATCCTCTCCTCATCACTGTCACCCTCTCCTCATCACTGTGACCCTCTCCTCCCGATCACTGTAACCCTCTCCTCCCCATGACTGTGACCCTCTCCTCCTCGTCACTGTGACTCCCTGCTCCCCATCACTGTGACACTCTCCTCCTCATCACTGTGACCATCTCTTCCTCATCACTGTGACCCTCTCCTCCCCATCACTGTGAACCTCTCCTCCCGAACTGTGATCCTCTCCTCCCCATCACTGTGACCCTCTCGTCCTCATTACTGTGACCTTCTCCTCATAACTGTGATCCTCTCCTCCCATCAATGTGACCCTCTCCTCCCCATAACTGTGACCCTCCCCTCCTCATCACTGTGACACTCTCCTCCCCATCACTCTGACCCTCTCCTCCCCATCACTGTGACCCTCTCCTCCTCTTCACAATGACACTCTGCTCCTCATCACTGTGACACTCCCCATCACAGTGACCCTCTCCTCCTAATCACTGTGACCATCTCCTCCCCATCTCTGTGACCCTCTCCTCATCATCACTGTGACCCACTCCTACTCATCAGTGACCCTCTCCTCCTCATCACTATGACCCTCTCCTGCCCATCACTGTGACCCTCCCCATCACTGTGACCCTCTCCTCCCCATCACTGTGACCCTCTCCTCCCCATCACTGTGACCCTCTCCTCCTCATCACTGTGACCCTCTCCTCCCCATCACTGTGATCCTCTCCTCCCGATCACTGTGATCCTCTCCTCCTCATCACTGTGACCCTCTCCTCCTCATCACTGTGACCCACTCCTCCTCATCACTGTGACTCCCTCCTCCTCATCACTGTGACCCTCTCTTCCCCATCACTGTGACCCTCTCCTCCTCATCACAGTGACCCTCTCCACCCCATCACTGTGACGCTCCCTATCACTGTGACCCTCTCCTCCTCATCACTGTGACCCTCTCCTCCCCATCACTGTGATCCTCTCCTCCCAATCACTGTGATCCTCTCCTCCCCATCACTGTGACCCTCTCCTCCTCATCACTGTGACCATCTCCTCCCAATCACTGTAACCCTCTCCTCCCCATGACTGTGACCCTCTCATCCTCATCACTGTGACTACCTGCTCCCCATCACTGTGACACTCTCCTCCGCATCACTGTGACCATCTCTTCCTCATCACTGTGACCCTCTCCTCCCCATCACTGTGAACCTCTCCTCCCGAACTGTGATCCTCTCCTCCCATCACTGTGACCCTCTCGTCCTCATCACTGTGACCCTCTCCTCCCCATCACTGTGACCCTCTCCTCCTCATCACTGTGACTCTCTCCTCCCCATCACTGTGACACTCTCCTCCCCATAACTGTGACCCTCTCCTCCTCATCACTGTGATCCTCTCCTCCCCATCACTGTGATCCTCTCCTCATCACTGTCACCCTCTCCTCATCACTGTGACCCTCTCCTCCACATCACTGTGACCCACTCCTCCTCATTACCGTGACCCTCTCCTCCCCATTACTGTGACCCACCCATCCTCATCACTGTGACCCTCTCCTCCCCATCACTGTGACCCTCTCCTCCTCTTCACAATGACACTCTGCTCCTCATCACTGTGACCCTCCCCATCACAGTGACCCTCTCCTCCTAATCACTGTGACCATCTCCTCCCCATCACTGTGACCCTCTCCTCCCCATCACTGTGACCCACTCCTACTCATCAGTGACCCTCTCCTCCTCATCACTATGACCCTCTCCTGCCCATCACTGTGACCCTCCCCATCACTGTGACCCTCTCCTCCCCATCACTGTGACCCTCTCCTCCCCATCACTGTGATCCTCTCCTCCCGATCACTGTGATCCTCTCCTCCTCATCACTGTGACCCTCTCCTCCTCATCACTGTGACCCACTCCTCCTCATCACTGTGACTCCCTCCTCATCATCACTGTGACCCTCTCTTCCCCATCACTGACCCTCTCCTCCTCATCACAGTGACCCTCTCCACCCCATCACTGTGACGCTCCTATCACTGTGACCCTCTCCTCCTCATCACTGTGACCCTCTCCTCCCCATCACTGTGATCCTCTCCTCCCAATCACTGTGATCCTCTCCTCCCCATCACTGTGACCCTCTCCTCCTCATCACTGTGACCATCTCCTCCCAATCACTGTAACCCTCTCCTCCCCATGACTGTGACCCTCTCCTCCTCATCACTGTGACCGTCTCCTCCCCATCACTGTGACCCTCTCCTCCTCATCACTGTGACCATCTCTTCCTCATCACTGTGACCCTCTCCTCCCCATCACTGTGAACCTCTCCTCCCGAACTGTGATACTCTCCTCCCCATCACTGTGACCCTCTCGTCCTCATCACTGTGACACTCTCCTCCCCCTCACTGTGACCCTCTCCTCCTCATCACTGTGACTCTCTCCTCGCCATCACTGTGACACTCTCCTCCCCATAACTGTGACCCTCTCCTCCTCATCACTGTGATCCTCTCCTCCCCATCACTGTGATCCTCTCCTCATCACTGTCACCCTCTCCTCATCACTGTGACCCTCTCCTCCCGATCACTGTGACCCTCTCCTCCACATCACTGTGACCCACTCCTCCTCATTACCGTGACCCTCTCCTCCCCATTACTGTGACCCACCAATCCTCATCACTGTGACCCTCTCCTCCCCATTACTGTGACCCTCCCCTCCTCAGCACTGTGACCCTCTCTTCCCCATCACTGTGACACTCTCCTCCTCATCACTGTGACCCTCTTTTCCCCATCACTGTGACCCTCTCCTCCTCATCACTGTGACCCTCTCCTCCCCATCACTGTGATCCTCTCCTCCTCATCACTGTGACCATCTCCTCCCCATCACTGTGGTCCTCTCCTCCCCATCACTGTGATCCTCCTCCTCATCACTGTCACCCTCTCCTCATCACTGTGACTCTCTCCTCATCACTGTGACCCTCTCCTCCCGATCACTGTGACCCTCTCCTCCTCTTCACGATGACCCTCTCCTCCTCATCACTGTGACCCACCCCATCACAGTGACCCTCTCCTCCTAATCACAGTGACCATCTCCTCCCCATCACTGTGACCCTCTCCTCCTCATCACTGTGACTCTCTCCTCCCTATCACTGTGACCCTCTCCTCCCCATCACTGTGATCCTCTCCTCCCCATCACTGTGATCAACTCCTCATCACTGTCACCCTCTCCTCATCACTGTGACCTTCTGATCACTGTGACCCTCTCCTCCCCATCACTGTGACGCTCCTCATCACTGTGACCCTCTCCTCCTCATCACTGTGACCCTCTCCTCCTCATCACTGTGACCCTCTCCTCCTCATCACTGTGATCCTCTCCTCATCACTGTGACCCTCTCCTCATCACTGTGATCCTCTCCTCATCACTGTGACCCTCTCCTCCTCATCACTGTGATCCTCTCCTCCTCATCACTGTGATCCTCTCCTCATCACTGTGACCCTCTCCTCCTCATCACTGTGATCCTCTCCTCATCACTGTGACCCTCTCCTCCACATCACTGTGATCCTCTCCTCATCACTGTGACCCTCTCCTCCACATCACTGTGACCCTCTCCTCCACATCACTGTGACCCTCTCCTCCTCATCACTGTGATCCTCTCCTCATCACTGTGATCCTCTCCTCATCACTGTGACCCTCTCCTCCACATCACTGTGACCCTCTCCTCCTCATCACTGTGACCCTCTCCTCGTAATTACTGTGACCCTCTCCTCCCAATCACTGTGACCCTCTCCTCCACATCACTGTGACCCTCTCCTCCTCATCACTGTCACACTCTCCTCATTACTGTGACCTTCTCCTCATCACAGTGACCCTCTCCTGCCCATCACTGTGACCCTCTCCTCCGCTTCACTATGACCCTCTCCTCCTCATCACTGTGACCCTCTCCTCCCGATCACTGTGATCCTCTCCACATCACTGTGACCCTCTCCTTTCCATCACTGTGACCCTCTCCTCCTCATCACTGTGACACTCTCCTCCCCATCACTGTGACCCTCTCCTCCTCATCACTGTGACACTCTCCTCCCCATCACTGTGACACTCTCCTCCCCATCACTGTGATCCTCTCCTCCCGATCACTGTGATCCACTCCTCCCGATCACTGTGACCCACTCCTCCCCATCACTGTGACCTTCTCCTCCCTATCACTGTGACACTCTCCTCCCGATCACTGTGATCCTCTCCTCCTCATCACTGTGACCTTCTCCTCCCTATCACTGTGACACTCTTCTCCCCATAACTGTGACCCTCTCCTCCCCATCACTGTGAACCTCTCCTCCCCATCACTGTGATCCTCTCCTCCCCATCACAGTGACCCTCTCCTCCCCATCACTGTGATGCTCCCCATCACTGTGACCCTCTCCTCCCCATCACTGTGACCCTCTCCTCCCCATTACTGTGACTCTCTCCTCCTCATCACTGTGACTCTCTCCTCCCCATAACTGTGACACTCCCCTCCTCATCACTGTGACCCTCTCCTCACCATCACTGTGACCCTCTCCTCCTCATCACAGTGACCCTCTCCTCCCCATCACTGTGACCCTCTCCTCCTCATCACTGTGACCCTCTCCTCCCCATCACTGTGACCCTCTCCTCCCCATTACTGTGACCCTCTCCTCCTCATCACTGTGACCCTCTCCTCCCCATCACTGTGACCCTCTCCTCCCCATCACTGTGACCCTCTCCTCCCGATCACTGTGACCCTCTCCTCCTCATCACTGTGACCATCTCCTCCCAATCACTGTAACCCTCTCCTCCCCATGACTGTGACCCTCTCCTCCTCATCACTGTGACTCCCTGCTCCCCATCACTGTGACACTCTCCTCCCCATCACTGTGAACCTCTCCTGCCGAACTGTGATCCTCTCCTCCCCATCACTGTGACCCTCTCGTCCTCATTACTGTGACCTTCTCCTCATAACTGTGATCCTCTCCTCTCATCAATGTGACCCTCTCCTCCCCATAACTGTGACCCTCCCCTCCTCATCACTGTGACCCTCTCCTCCCCATCACTCTGACCCTCTCCTCCCCATCACTGTGACCCTCTCCTCCTCTTCACAATGACACTCTGCTCCTCATCACTGTGACCCTCCCCATCACAGTGACCCTCTCCTCCTAATCACTGTGACCATCTCCTCCCCATCTCTGTGACCCTCTCCTCATCATCACTGTGACCCACTCCTACTCATCAGTGACCCTCTCCTCCTCATCACTATGACCCTCTCCTGCCCATCACTGTGACCCTCCCCATCACTGTGACCCTCTCCTCCCCATCACTGTGACCCTCTCCTCCCCATCACTGTGACCCTCTCCTCCTCATCACTGTGACCCTCTCCTCCCCATCACTGTGATCCTCTCCTCCCGATCACTGTGATCCTCTCCTCCTCATCACTGTGACCCTCTCCTCCTCATCACTGTGACCCACTCCTCCTCATCACTGTGACTCCCTCCTCCTCATCACTGTGACCCTCTCTTCCCCATCACTGTGACCCTCTCCTCCTCATCACAGTGACCCTCTCCACCCCATCACTGTGACGCTCCCTATCACTGTGACCCTCTCCTCCTCATCACTGTGACCCTCTCCTCCCCATCACTGTGATCCTCTCCTCCCAATCACTGTGATCCTCTCGTCCCCATCACTGTGACCCTCTCCTCCTCATCACTGTGACCATCTCCTCCCAATCACTGTAACCCTCTCCTCCCCATGACTGTGACCCTCTCCTCCTCATCACTGTGACTCCCTGCTCCCCATCACTGTGACACTCTCCTCCTCATCACTGTGACCATCTCTTCCTCATCACTGTGACCCTCTCCTCCCCATCACTGTGAACCTCTCCTCCCGAACTGTGATCCTCTCCTCCCCATCACTGTGACCCTCTCGTCCTCATCACTGTGACCCTCTCCTCCCCATCACTGTGACCCTCTCCTCCTCATCACTGTGACTCTCTCCTCCCCATCACTGTGACACCCTCCTCCCCATAACTGTGACCCTCTCCTCCTCATCACTGTGATCCTCTCCTCCCCATCACTGTGATCCTCTCCTCATCACTGTCACCCTCTCCTCATCACTGTGACCCTCTCCTCCCGATCACTGTGACCCTCTCCTCCCCATCACTGTGACCCTCTCCTCCTCATCACTGTGACCCTCTCCTCCCCATCACTGTGACCCTCTCCTCCCCATCACTGTGACCATCTCCTCCCAATCACTGTGACCCACTCCTCCTCATCACTGTGACTCCCTCCTCCTCATCACTGTGACCCTCTCTTCCCCATCACTGTGACCCTCTCCTCCTCATCACAGTGACCCTCTCCACCCCATCACTGTGACGCTCCCTATCACTGTGACCCTCTCCTCCTCATCACTGTGACCCTCTCCTCCCCATCACTGTGATCCTCTCCTCCCAATCACTGTGATCCTCTCGTCCCCATCACTGTGACCCTCTCCTCCTCATCACTGTGACCATCTCCTCCCAATCACTGTAACCCTCTCCTCCCCATGACTGTGACCCTCTCCTCCTCATCACTGTGACTCCCTGCTCCCCATCACTGTGACACTCTCCTCCTCATCACTGTGACCATCTCTTCCTCATCACTGTGACCCTCTCCTCCCCATCACTGTGAACCTCTCCTCCCGAACTGTGATCCTCTCCTCCCCATCACTGTGACCCTCTCGTCCACATCACTGTGACCCTCTCCTCCCCATCACTGTGACCCTCTCCTCCTCATCACTGTGACTCTCTCCTCCCCATCACTGTGACACCCTCCTCCCCATAACTGTGACCCTCTCCTCCTCATCACTGTGATCCTCTCCTCCCCATCACTGTGATCCTCTCCTCATCACTGTCACCCTCTCCTCATCACTGTGACCCTCTCCTCCCGATCACTGTGACCCTCTCCTCCCCATCACTGTGACCCTCTCCTCCTCATCACTGTGACCCTCTCCTCCCCATCACTGTGACCCTCTCCTCCCCATCACTGACCCTCTCCTCCCGATCACTGTGACCCTCTCCTCCTCATCACTGTGACCATCTCCTCCCAATCACTGTAACCCTCTCCTCCCCATGACTGTGACCCTCTCCTCCTCATCACTGTGACTCCCTGCTCCCCATCACTGTGACACTCTCCTCCTCATCACTGTGACCATCTCTTCCTCATCACTGTGACCCTCTCCTCCCCATCACCGTGAACCTCTCCTCCTCATCACTGTGAACCTCTCCTCCCGAACTGTGATCCTCTCCTCCCCATCACTGTGACCCTCTCGTCCTCATTACTGTGACCTTCTCCTCATAACTGTGATCCTCTCCTCCCATCAATGTGACCCTCTCCTCCCCATAACTGTGACCCTCCCCTCCTCATCACTGTGACCCTCTCCTCCCCATCACTCTGACCCTCTCCTCCCCATCACTGTGACCCTCTCCTCCCCATCACTGTGACCCTCTCCTCCCCATCACTGTGACACTCTCCTCCTCATCACTGTGACCATCTCTTCCTCATCACTGTGACCCTCTCCTCCCCATCACCGTGAACCTCTCCTCCTCATCACTGTGAACCTCTCCTCCCGAACTGTGATCCTCTCCTCCCCATCACTGTGACCCTCTCGTCCTCATTACTGTGACCTTCTCCTCATAACTGTGATCCTCTCCTCCCATCAATGTGACCCTCTCCTCCCCATAACTGTGACCCTCCCCTCCTCATCACTGTGACCCTCTCCTCCCCATCACTCTGACCCTCTCCTCCCCATCACTGTGACCCTCTCCTCCCCATCACTGTGACCCTCTCCTCCCCATCACTGTGAACCTCTCCTCCCGAACTGTGATCCTCTCCTCCCCATCACTGTGACCCTCTCGTCCTCATCACTGTGACCCTCTCCTCCCCATCACTGTGACCCTCTCCTCCTCATCACTGTGACTCTCTCCTCCCCATCACTGTGACACCCTCCTCACCATAACTGTGACCCTCTCCTCCTCATCACTGTGATCCTCTCCTCCCCATCACTGTGATCCTCTCCTCATCACTGTCACCCTCTCCTCATCACTGTGACCCTCTCCTCCCGATCACTGTGACCCTCTCCTCCTCATCACTGTGACCCACTCCTCCTCATTACCGTGACCCTCTACTCCCCATTACTGTGACCCACCCATCCTCATCACTGTGATCCTCTCCTCCCCATCACTGTGATCCTCTCCTCATCACTGTCACCCTCTCCTCATCACTGTGACCCTCTCCTCCCGATCACTGTGACCCTCTCCTCCCCATCACTGTGACCCACTCCTCCTCATTACTGTGACCCTCTCCTCCCCATCACTGTGACCCTCTCCTCCTCTTCACAATGACACTCTGCTCCTCATCACTGTGACCCTCCCCATCACAGTGACCCTCTCCTCCTAATCACTGTGACCATCTCCTCCCCATCTCTGTGACCCTCTCCTCCTCATCACTGTGACCCACTCCTACTCATCAGTGACCCTCTCCTCCTCATCACTATGACCCTCTCCTGCCCATCACTGTGACCCTCCCCATCACTGTGACCCTCTCCTCCCCATCACTGTGACCCTCTCCTCCCCATCACTGTGACCCTCTCCTCCTCATCACTGTGACCCTCTCCTCCCCATCACTGTGATCCTCTCCTCCCGATCACTGTGATCCTCTCCTCCTCATCACTGTGACCCTCTCCTCCTCATCACTGTGACCCACTCCTCCTCATCACTGTGACTCCCTCCTCCTCATCACTGTGACCCTCTCTTCCCCATCACTGTGACCCTCTCCTCCTCATCACAGTGACCCTCTCCACCCCATCACTGTGACGCTCCCTATCACTGTGACCCTCTCCTCCTCATCACTGTGACCCTCTCCTCCCCATCACTGTGATCCTCTCCTCCCAATCACTGATCCTCTCCTCCCCATCACTGTGACCCTCTCCTCCTCATCACTGTGACCATCTCCTCCTAATCACTGTAACCCTCTCCTCCCCATGACTGTGACCCTCTCCTCCTCATCACTGTGACCGTCTCCTCCCCATCACTGTGACCCTCTCCTCCTCATCACTGTGACCATCTCTTCCTCATCACTGTGACCCTCTCCTCCTGATCACTGTGACTCTCTCCTCCCCATCACTGTGACACTCTCCTCCCCATAACTGTGACCCTCTCCTCCTCATCACTGTGATCCTCTCCTCCCCATCACTGTGATCCTCTCCTCATCACTGTCACCCTCTCCTCATCACTGTGACCCTCTCCTCCCGATCACTGTGACCCTCTCCTCCACATCACTGTGACCCACTCCTCCTCATTACCGTGACCCTCTCCTCCCCATTACTGTGACCCACCAATCCTCATCACTGTGACCCTCTCCTCCCCATTACTGTGACCCTCCCCTCCTCAGCACTGTGACCCTCTCTTCCCCATCACTGTGACCCTCTCCTCCTCATCACTGTGACCCTCTTTTCCCCATTACTGTGACCCTCTCCTCCTCATCACTGTGACCCTCTCCTCCCCATCACTGTGATCCTCATCACTGTGACCATCTCCTCCCCATCACTGTGGTCCTCTCCTCCCCATCACTGTGATCCTCCTCCTCATCACTGTCACCCTCTCCTCATCACTGTGACCCTCTCCTCATCACTGTGACCCTCTCCTCCCGATCACTGTGACCCTCTCCTCCTCTTCACAATGACCCTCTCCTCCTCATCACTGTGACCTACCCCATCACAGTGACCCTCTCCTCCTAATCACAGTGACCATCTCCTCCCCATCACTGTGACCCTCTCCTCCTCATCACTGTGACTCTCTCCTCCCTATCACTGTGACCCTCTCCTCCCGATAACTTTGACACTCCCCTCCTCATCACTGTGACCCTCTCCTCCCCATCACTGTGACGCTACTCATCACTGTGACCCTCTCCTCCTCATCACTGTGACCCTCTCCTCCTCATCACTGTGACCCTCTCCTCCCCATCACTGTGATCCTCTCCTCCCGATCACTGTGATCCGCTCCTCCCCATCACTGTGACCCTCTCCTCCTCATCACTGTGACCCTCTTCTCCCTATCACTGTGATCCTCTCCTCCCGATCACTGTGACCCTCTCCTCCCCATCACTGTGACCCTCTCCTCCTCATCACTGTGACACTCTCCTCCCCATAACTGTGACCCTCTCCTCCTCATCACTGTGACACTCTCCTCCCGATCACTGTGACCCTCTCCTCCCGATCACTGTGACCCTCTCCTCCTCATCACTGTGACACTCTCCTCCCGATCACTGTGACCCTCTCCTCCACATCACTGTGACCCTCTCCTCCGCATCACTGTGACCCTCTCCTACGCATCACTGTGAGCCTCTCCTCCCGATCACTGTGATCCTCTCCTCCCCATCAATGTGACCCTCTCCTCCTCATCACTGTGACCCTCTCCTCCCCATCACTGTGACCCTCTCCTCCTCATCACTGTGACTCACTCCTCCCCATCACTGTGACCCTCTCCTCCCCATAACTGTGACCCTCCCATCCTCATCACTGTGACCCTCTCCTCCTCATCACTGTGACCCTCTCCTCCCCATTACTGTGATCCTCTCCTCCCGATCACTGTGGCCCTCTCCTCCCCATAACTGTGACGCACTCCTCCTCATCACTGTGACACTCTCCTCCCGATCACTGTGACCCTCTCATCCCCATCACTGTGACCCTCTCCTACCCATCACTGTGATCCTCTCCTCATCACTGTCACCCTCTCCTCATCACTGTGACCCTCTCCTCCCGATCTCTGTGACCCTCTCCTCCCGATCACAGTGACCCTCTCCTCCCCATAACTGTGACCCTCTCCTCCTAATCACTGTGACCATCTCCTCCCCATCACTGTGACACACTCCTGATCACTGTGACCCTCTCCTCCGCATTACTGTGACCCTCTCCTCCCAATCACTGTGACCCTCTCCTCCTCACTGTGACCCTCTCCTCCCCATTACTGTGATCCTCTCCTCCCCATTACTGTGACCCTCTCCTCCTCATCACTGTGACCCTCGTCTCCCAATCACTGTGACCCTCTCCTCCTCATCACTGTGACCCTCTCCTCCCCATCACTGTGACCCTCTCCTCCCCATCACTGTGACCCTCTGCTCCTCATCACTGGGACCCTCTCCTCCTCATCACTGTGACCCTCTCCTCCCCATCACAGTGACAGTCTCCTCCCTGTCACTGTGACCCTCTCCTCATCACTGTGACCCTCTCCTCCCCATCACTGTGACCCTCTCCTCCCCATCACTGTGACCCTCTGCTCCTCATCACTGGGACCCTCTCCTCCTCATCACTGTGACCCTCTCCTCCTCATCACTGTTACCCTCTCCTCCCGATCACTGTGACCCTCTCCTCCCCGTCACTGTGACCCTCTCCTCCTAATCACTGTGACCGCCTCCTCCTCATCACTGTGACCCTCTCCTCCCAATCACTGTGACCCTCTCCTCCTGATCACTGTGACCCTCTCCTCCACATTACTGTGACCCTCTCCTCCTCATCACCGTGACCCTCTCCTCCTCATCACTGTTACCCTCTCCTCCCCATCACTGTGACCCTCTCCACCTCATCACTGTGACCCTCTCCTCCTCATCACTGTTACCCTCTCCTCCCCATCACTGTGACCCTCTCCTCCTCATCACTGTGACCCTCTCCTCCCCATCACTGTGACCCTCTCCTCCTCATCACTGTGACCCTCTCCTCCCCATCACTGTGACCCTCTCCTCCTCATCACTGTGACCCTCTCCTCCTCATCACCGTGACCCTCTCCTCCCCATCACTGTGACCCTCTCTTCCTCATCACTGTGAAGCTCTCCTCCTATTCACTGTGACCCTCTCCTCCCCATCACTGTGACCGTCTCCTCCCGATCACTGTGACCCTCTCCTCCTCATCACTGTGAACCTCTCCTCCCCATCACTGTGAACCTCTCCTCCTATTCACTGTGACCCTCTCCTCCCTATCATTGTGACCCTCTCCTCCCCATCACTGTGACCCTCCCCATCACAGTGACCCTCTCCTCCTTATCACTGTGACCCTCTCCTCCCGATCACTGTGACCCTCTCCTCCCCATTACTGTGACCATCTCCTCCCCATCACTGTGACCCTCTCCTCCCCATTACTGTGACCATCTCCTCCCCATCACTGTGACCCTCTTCTCCCCATCACTGTGACCCTCTCCTCCTCATCACTGTGATCCTCTCCTCCCCATCACTGTGAACCTTTCCTCATCACAATGTCCCTCTCCTCCTCATGACTGTGACTCTCTCCTCACCATCACTGTGACCCTCTCCTCCTCATCACTGTGACCTCCTCCTCATCACTGTGACACTCTCCTCATCACTGTGACCCTTTCCACCTCATGACTGTGACACTCTCCACCTCATGACTGTGACCCTCTCCACCTCATTATTGTGACCCTCTCCTCAACACAGTGAGTCTCTGACACTGTGACCCTCTCCTCTGTGTCACTGTGTCCCTCTCCTCCCCGTCACTGTGACCCTCTCCTCCCCATCACTGTGACCGTCTCATCCTCGTCACTGTGACACTCTCCTCCCGATCACTGTGACCCTCTCCTCCACATCACTGTGACCCTCTCCTCCGCATCACTGTGACCCTCTCCTACGCATCACTGTGAGCCTCTCCTCCCGATCACTGTGATCCTCTCCTCCCCATCAATGTGACCCTCTCCTCCTCATCACTGTGACCCTCTCCTCCCCATCACTGTGACCCTCTCCTCCTCATCACTGTGACTCACTCCTCCCCATCACTGTGACCCTCTCCTCCCCATAACTGTGACCCTCCCATCCTCATCACTGTGACCCTCTCCTCCTCATCACTGTGACCCTCTCCTCCCCATCACTGTGACCCTCTCCTCCCGATCACTGTGACCCTCTCCTCCCCATTACTGTGATCCTCTCCTCCCGATCACTGTGGCCCTCTCCTCCCCATAACTGTGACGCTCTCCTCCTCATCACTGTGACACTCTCCTCCCGATCACTGTGACCCTCTCATCCCCATCACTGTGACCCTCTCCTACCCATCACTGTGATCCTCTCCTCATCACTGTCACCCTCTCCTCATCACTGTGACCCTCTCCTCCCGATCTCTGTGACCCTCTCCTCCCGATCACAGTGACCCTCTCCTCCCCATAACTGTGACCCTCTCCTCCTAATCACTGTGACCATCTCCTCCCCATCACTGTGACACACTCCTGATCACTGTGACCCTCTCCTCCGCATTACTGTGACCCTCTCCTCCCAATCACTGTGACCCTCTCCTCCTCACTGTGACCCTCTCCTCCCCATTACTGTGATCCTCTCCTCCCCATTACTGTGACCCTCCCCTCCTCATCACTGTGACCCTCGTCTCCCAATCACTGTGACCCTCTCCTCCTCATCACTGTGACCCTCTCCTCCCCATCACTGTGACCCTCTCCTCCCCATCACTGTGACCCTCTGCTCCTCATCACTGGGACCCTCTCCTCCTCATCACTGTGACCCTCTCCTCCCCATCACAGTGACAGTCTCCTCCCTGTCACTGTGACCCTCTCCTCATCACTGTGACCCTCTCCTCCCCATCACTGTGACCCTCTCCTCCCCATCACTGTGACCCTCTGCTCCTCATTACTGGGACCCTCTCCTCCTCATCACTGTGACCCTCTCCTCCTCATCACTGTTACCCTCTCCTCCCGATCACTGTGACCCTCTCCTCCCCGTCACTGTGACCCTCTCCTCCTAATCACTGTGACCGCCTCCTCCTCATCACTGTGACCCTCTCCTCCCAATCACTGTGACCCTCTCCTCCTGATCACTGTGACCCTCTCCTCCTCATCACTGTGACCCTCTCCTCCTCATCACCGTGACCCTCTCCTCCTCATCACTGTTACCCTCTCCTCCCCATCACTGTGACCCTCTCCACCTCATCACTGTGACCCTCTCCTCCTCATCACTGTTACCCTCTCCTCCCCATCACTGTGACCCTCTCCTCCTCATCACTGTGACCCTCTCCTCCCCATCACTGTGACCCTCTCCTCCTCATCACTGTGACCCTCTCCTCCCCATCACTGTGACCCTCTCCTCCTCATCACTGTGACCCTCTCCTCCTCATCACCGTGACCCTCTCCTCCCCATCACTGTGACCCTCTCTTCCTCATCACTGTGAAGCTCTCCTCCTATTCACTGTGACCCTCTCCTCCCCATCACTGTGACCGTCTCCTCCCGATCACTGTGACCCTCTCCTCCTCATCACTGTGAACCTCTCCTCCCCATCACTGTGAACCTCTCCTCCTATTCACTGTGACCCTCTCCTCCCTATCATTGTGACCCTCTCCTCCCCATCACTGTGACCCTCCCCATCACAGTGACCCTCTCCTCCTTATCACTGTGACCCTCTCCTCCCGATCACTGTGACCCTCTCCTCCCCATTACTGTGACCATCTCCTCCCCATCACTGTGACCCTCTCCTCCCCATTACTGTGACCATCTCCTCCCCATCACTGTGACCCTCTCCTCCCCATCACTGTGACCCTCTCCTCCTCATCACTGTGATCCTCTCCTCCCCATCACTGTGAACCTTTCCTCATCACAATGTCCCTCTCCTCCTCATGACTGTGACTCTCTCCTCACCATCACTGTGACCCTCTCCTCCTCATCACTGTGACCTCCTCCTCATCACTGTGACACTCTCCTCATCACTGTGACCCTTTCCACCTCATGACTGTGACCCTCTCCACCTCATTATTGTGACCCTCTCCTCAACACAGTGAGTCTCTGACACTGTGACCCTCTCCTCTGTGTCACTGTGTCCCTCTCCTCCCCGTCACTGTGACCCTCTCCTCCCCATCACTGTGACCGTCTCATCCTCGTCACTGTGACCCTCTCCTCCTCGTTACTGTGACCCTCTCCTCCCCATCACTGTGAACCTCTCCTCCCCATCACTATGACCCTCTCCTCCTCATCACTGTGACCGTCTCCTCCCCTTCACTGTGACCCTCTCCTCCGATTTACTGTGATCCTCTCCTCAACACTGTCACCCTTTCCTCATCACTGTCACACTCTCCTCATTACTGTGACCTTCTCCTCATCACTGTGACCCTCTCCTCATTACTGTGACCTTCTCCTCATCACTGTGACCCTCTCCTCATTACTGTGACCTTCTCCTCATCACTGTGACCCTCTCCTGCCCATCACTGTGACCCTCTCCTCCGCTTCACTATGACCCTCTCCTCCCCATCACTGTGACCCTCCCCATCACAGTGACCCTCTCCTCCTCATCACAGTGACCCTCTCCTCCTAATCACTGTGACCCTGTCCTCCCGATCACTGTGACCCTCTCCTCCACATCACTGTGACCCTCTCCTCCCCATCACTGTGACCCTCTCCTCATTACTGTGACCTTCTCCTCATCACTGTGACCCTCTCCTGCCCATCACTGTGACCCTCTCCTCCGCTTCACTATGACCCTCTCCTCCCTATCACAGAGAACCTCTCCTCCTAATCACTGTGACCATCTCCTCCCCATCACTGTGACCGTCTCCTCCCCATCACTGTGACCGTCTCCTCCCCATCACTGTGATCCTCTCCTCATCACTGTGATCCTCTCCTCATCACTGTGACCCTCTCCTCCTCATCACTGTGACCCTCTCCTCCACATCACTGTGACCCTCCTCTCCTCATCACTGTGATCCTCTCCACATCACTGTGACCCTCTCCTCCACATCACTGACCCCCTCTGCCCTGTCAATATTACACCCTCTGTGTCGTCAGTATGACCCCCTCTGCCCTGTCAATATTACCCCCCTGTGTCGTCAGTATGAACCCATCTGCTCTGTCAATATTACCCCCTCTGTGTCGTCAGTATGACCCCCTCTGCCCTGTCAATATTACCCCCTCTGTGTCGTCAGTATGACCCCCTCTGCCCTGTCAATAATACCCCCTCTGTGTCGTCAGTATGACTCCCTCTGCCCTGTCAATAATACCCCCTCTGTGTCGTCAGTATGACCCCCTCTGCCCTGTCAATATTACCCCCTTTGTATTGTCAGTATGACTCCCTCTGCCCTGTCAATATTACCACCTCTGTGTCGTCAGTATGACCCCCTCTGCCCTGTCAATATTACCCCCTCTGTGTCGTCAGTATGACCCCCTCTGCCCTGTCAATATTACCCCCTCTGTATTGTCAGTATGACCCCCTCTGCCCTGTCAATATTACCCCCTCTGTGTTGTCAGTATGACCCCCTCTGCCCTGTCAATATTACCCCCTCTGTATTGTCAGTATGACCCCCTCTGCCCTGTCAATATTACACGCTCTGTGTCGTCAGTATGACCCCCTCTGCCCTGTCAATATTACCCCCTCTGTGTCGTCAGAATGACTCCCTCTGCCCTGTCAATATTACCCCCTCTGTATTGTCAGTATGACTCCCTCTCCCCTGTCAATATTACCCCCTCTGTGTCGTCAGTATGACCACCTCTGCCCTGTCAATATTACCCCCCTGTTTTGTCAGTACGACCCCCTCTGCCCTGTCAATATTACCCCCCTGTGTTGTCAGTATGACCCCCTCTGCCTTGTCAATATTATCCCCTCTGTGTCGACAGTATGACCCCCTCTGTCCTGTCAATATTACCCCCTCTGTGTCGACTGTATGACCCTCTGCCCTGTCAATATTACCCCCTCTGTGTCATCAGTATGACCCCCTCTGCCCTGTCAATATTACCCGCTCTGTGTCGTCAGTATGACCCCCTCTGCCCTGTCAATATTACCCCCTCTGTGTCTTCAGTATGACCCCCTCTGCCCCGTCAATATTACCCCCTCTGTGTCGTCAGTATGACCATCTCTGCCCTGTCAATATTACCCCCTCTGTGTCATCAGTATGACCCCCTCTGCCCTGTCAATTTTACCCCCTCTGTGTCATCAGTATTTCCACCCCTGCCCTGTCAATATTACCCCCTCTGTGTCGTCAGTATGACCCCCTCTGCCCAGTCAATATTACCCCCTCTGTATTGGCAGTATGACTCCCTCTGCCCTGTCAATAATACCCCCTCTGTGTCGTCAGTATGACTCCCTCTGCCCTGTCAATATTAGCCCCTCTGTGTCGTCAGTATGACTCTATTTGCCCTGTCAATAATACCCCCTCTGTGTCGTCAGTATGACTCTATTTGCCCTGTCAATATTACCCCCTCTGTGTCGTCAGTATCACCCCCTCTGCTCTGTTAACTACCCCCTCTGTGTCGTCTGTATCACCCCCTCTGCTCTGTCAATATTACCCCCTCTGTGTCGTCAGTATGACCCCCTCTGCCCTGTCAATATTACACCCTCTGTGTCGTCAGTATGACCCCCTCTGCCCTCTCAATATTACCCCCTTGTGTCGTCAGTATGACCCCCTCTGCCCTGTCAATATTACCCCCTCTGTCTCATCAGTATGACCCGCTCTGCCCTGTCAATATTACCCCCTCTGTGTCGTCAGTATCACCCCCTCTGCTCTGTCAATATTACCCCTCTGTGTCGTCAGTATGACTCCCTCTGCCCTGTCAATATTACCCCCTCTGTGTTGTCAGAATGATCCCCTCTGCCCTGTCAATATTACCCCTCTGTGTCGTCAGTATCACCCCCTCTGCCCTGTCAATATTACTCCCTCTGTGTCGTCAGTATGACCCCCTCTGCCCTGTCAATATTACCCCCTCTGTGTCATCAGTATGACCCCCTCTGCCATCTCAATATTACCCCCTCTGTGTCGTCAGTATCACCCCCTCTGCCCTGTCAATATTACCCCCTCTGTGTCATCAGTATGACCCCCTCTGCCCTCTCAATATTACCCCCCTGTGTCGTCAGTATGACCCCCTCTGCCCTGTCAATATTACCCCCTCTGTGTTGTCAGAATGACTCCCTCTGCCCTGTCAATATTACCCCCTCTGTGTCATCAGTATGACCCCCACTGCCCTGTCAATATTACCCCCTCTGTGTCATCAGTATGACCCCCACTGCCTTGTCAATAATACCCCCTCTGTGTCGTTAGTATGACCCCCTCTGCCCTGTCAATATTACCCATTCTGTGTCGTCAGAATGACTCCCTCTGCCCTGTCAATATTACACCCTCTGTGTCGTCAGTATGACCCCCACTGCCCTGTCAATATTACCCCCTCTGTGTCATCAGTGTGACCTCCTCTGCCCTGTCAATATTACCCCCTCTGTGTCGTCAGTATGACCCCCTCTGCCCTGTCAATATTACCCCCTCTGTGTCATCAGTATGACCCCCACTGCCCTGTCAATATTACCCCCTCTGTGTCATCAGTATGACCCCCTCTGCCCTGTCAATATTACCCCCTCTGTGTCATCAGTATGACCCCCTCTGCCCTGTCAATATTACCCCCTCTGTATTGTCAGTATGACTCCCTCTGCCCTGTCAATATTACCCTCTCTGTGTCATCAGTATGACCCCCTCTGCCCTGTCAAGATTACCCCCTCTGTGTCGTCAGTATGACCCCCTCTGCCCTGTCAATATTACCCCCTCTGTATTGTCAGTAAGACTCCCTCTGCCCTGTCAATATTACCCCCTCTGTGTCGTCAGTATGACCCCCTCTGCCCTGTCAATATTACCCCCTCTGTGTCGTCAGTATCACCCCCTCTGCTCTGTCAAAGTTACCCCCTCTGTGTCGTCAGTATGACCCCCTCTGCCCTGTCAATATTACACCCTCTGTGTCGTCAGTATGACCCCCTCTGCCCACTCAATATTACCCCCTTGTGTCGTCAGTATGATCCCCCTCTGCCCTGTCAATATTACCCCCTCTGTCTCATCAGTATGACCCGCTCTGCCCTGTCAATATTACCCCCTCTGTGTCGTCAGTATCACCCCCTCTGCTCTGTCAATATTACCCCTCTGTGTCGTCAGTATGACTCCCTCTGCCCTGTCAATATTACCCCTCTGTGTCGTCAGTATCACCCCCTCTGCCCTGTCAATATTACTCCCTCTGTGTCGTCAGTATGACCCCCTCTGCCCTGTCAATATTACCCCCTCTGTGTCATCAGTATGACCCCCTCTGCCATCTCAATATTACCCCCTCTGTGTCGTCAGTATGACCCCCACTGCCCTGTCAATATTACCCCCTCTGTGTCATCAGTATGACCCCCTCTGCCCTCTCAATATTACCCCCCTTTGTCGTCAGTATGACCCCCTCTGCCCTGTCAATATTACCCTCTCTGTGTTGTCAGAATGACTCCCTCTGCCCTGTCAATATTACCCCCTCTGTGTCATCAGTATGACCCCCACTGCCCTGTCAATATTACCCCCTCTGTGTCATCAGTATGATCCCCACTGCCTTGTCAATAATACCCCCTCTGTGTCGTTAGTATGACCCCCTCTGCCCTGTCAATATTACCCCCTCTGTGTCGTCAGAATGACTCCCTCTGCCCTGTCAATATTACCCCCTCTGTGTCGTCAGTATGACCCCCACTGCCCTGTCAATATTACCCCCTCTGTGTCATCAGTATGACCTCCTCTGCCCTGTCAATATTACCCCCTCTGTGTCGTCAGTATGACCCCCTCTGCCCTGTCAATATTACCCCCTCTGTGTCATCAGTATGACCCCCACTGCCCTGTCAATATTACCCCCTCTGTGTCATCAGTATGACCCCCTCTGCCCTGTCAATATTACCCCCTCTGTGTCGTCAGTATGACCCCCTCTGCTCTGTCAATATTACCCCCTCTGTATTGTCAGTATGACCCCCTCTGCCCTGTCAATATTACCCCCTCTGTGTTGTCAGTATGACCCCCTCTGCCCTGTCAATATTACCCCCTCTGTATTGTCAGTATGACCCCCTCTGCCCTGTCAATATTACACGCTCTGTGTCGTCAGTATGACCCCCTCTGCCCTGTCAATATTAGCCCCTCTGTGTCGTCAGTATGACTCTATTTGCCCTGTCAATATTACCCCCTCTGTGTCGTCAGTATCACCCCCTCTGCTCTGTCAATATTACTCCCTCTGTGTCGTCAGTATGACCCCCTCTGCCCTGTCAATATTACCCCCTCTGTGTCATCAGTATGACCCCCTCTGCCATCTCAATATTACCCCCTCTGTGTCGTCAGTATGACCCCCACTGCCCTGTCAATATTACCCCCTCTGTGTCATCAGTATGACCCCCTCTGCCCTCTCAATATTACCCCCCTGTGTCGTCAGTATGACCCCCTCTGCCCTGTCAATATTACCCCCTCTGTGTTGTCAGAATGACTCCCTCTGCCCTGTCAATATTACCCCCTCTGTGTCATCAGTATGACCCCCACTGCCCTGTCAATATTACCCCCTCTGTGTCATCAGTATGACACCCACTGCCTTGTCAATAATACCCCCTCTGTGTCGTTAGTATGACCCCCTCTGCCCTGTCAATATTACCCCCTCTGTGTCGTCAGAATGACTCCCTCTGCCCTGTCAATATTACCCCCTCTGTGTCGTCAGTATGACCCCCACTGCCCTGTCAATATTACCCCCTCTGTGTCATCAGTATGACCTCCTCTGCCCTGTCAATATTACCCCCTCTGTGTCGTCAGTATGACCCCCTCTGCCCTGTCAATATTACCCCCTCTGTGTCATCAGTATGACCCCCACTGCCCTGTCAATATTACCCCCTCTGTGTCATCAGTATGACCCCCTCTGCCCTGTCAATATTACCCCCTCTGTGTCATCAGTATGACCCCCTCTGCCCTGTCAATATTACCCCCTCTGTATTGTCAGTATGACTCCCTCTGCCCTGTCAATATTACCCTCTCTGTGTCATCAGTATGACCCCCTCTGCCCTGTCAAGATTACCCCCTCTGTGTCGTCAGTATGACCCCCTCTGCCCTGTCAATATTACCCCCTCTGTATTGTCAGTATGACTCCCTCTGCCCTGTCAATATTACCCCCTCTGTGTCGTCAGTATGACCCCCTCTGCCCTGTCAATATTACCCCCTCTGTGTCGTCAGTATGACCCCCTCTGCCCTGTCAATATTACCCCCTCTGTATTGTCAGTATGACCCCCTCTGCCCTGTCAATATTACCTCCTCTGTGTTGTCAGTATGACCCCCTCTGCCCTGTCAATATTACCCCCTCTGTATTGTCAGTATGACCCCCTCTGCCCTGTCAATATTACACGCTCTGTGTCGTCAGTATGACCCCCTCTGCCCTGTCAATATTAGCCCCTCTGTGTCGTCAATATGACTCTATTTGCCCTGTCAATATTACCCCCTCTGTGTCGTCAGTATCACCCCCTCTGCTCTGTCAATATTGCCCCCTCTGTGTCGTCAGTATGACCCCCTCTGCCCTGTCAATATTACCCCCTTTGTATTGTCAGTATGACTCCCTCTGCCCTGTCAATATTACCCCCTCTGTGTCGTCAGTATGACCCCCTCTGCCCTGTCAATATTACCCCTCTGTGTCGTCAGTATGATCCCCTCTGCCCTGTCAATATTACCCCCTCTGTATTGTCAGTATGACCCCCTCTGCCCTGTCAATATTACCCACTCTGTGTTGTCAGTATGACTCCCTCTGCCCTGTCAATATTACCCCCTCTGTATTGTCAGTATGACCCCCTCTGCCCTGTCAATATTACACGCTCTGTGTCGTCAGTATGACCCCCTCTGCCCTGTCAATATTAGCCCCTCTGTGTCGTCAGTATGACTCTATTTGCCCTGTCAATATTACCCCCTCTGTGTCGTCAGTATCACCCCCTCTGCTCTGTCAATATTGCCCCCTCTGTGTCGTCAGTATGATTCCCTCTGCCCTGTCAACATTAACCCCTCTGTATTGTCAGTATGACCCCCTCTGCCCTGTCCATATTACCCCCTCTGTGTGTCAGTATGACCCCCTCTGCCCTGTCAATATTACCCCCTCTGTGTTGTCAGAATGACTCCCTCTGCCCTGTCAATATTACCCCCTCTGTGTCATCAGTATGACCCCCACTGCCCTGTCAATATTACCCCCTCTGTGTCATCAGTATGACCCCCACTGCCTTGTCAATAATACCCCCTCTGTGTCGTTAGTATGACCCCCTCTGCCCTGTCAATATTACCCCCTCTGTGTCGTCAGAATGACTCCCTCTGCCCTGTCAATATTACCCCCTCTGTGTCGTCAGTATGACCCCCACTGCCCTGTCAATATTACCCCTCTGTGTCATCAGTATGACCTCCTCTGCCCTGTCAATATTACCCCCTCTGTGTCGTCAGTATGACCCCCTCTGCCCTGTCAATATTACCCCCTCTGTGTCATCAGTATGACCCCCACTGCCCTGTCAATATTACCCCCTCTGTGTCATCAGTATGACCCCCTCTGCCCTGTCAATATTACCCCCTCTGTGTCATCAGTATGACCCCCTCTGCCCTGTCAATATTACCCCCTCTGTATTGTCAGTATGACTCCCTCTGCCCTGTCAATATTACCCTCTCTGTGTCATCAGTATGACCCCCTCTGCCCTGTCAAGATTACCCCCTCTGTGTCGTCAGTATGACCCCCTCTGCCCTGTCAATATTACCCCCTCTGTATTGTCAGTATGACTCCCTCTGCCCTGTCAATATTACCCCCTCTGTGTCGTCAGTATGACCCCCTCTGCCCTGTCAATATTACCCCCTCTGTGTCGTCAGTATGACCCCCTCTGCCCTGTCAATATTACCCCCTCTGTATTGTCAGTATGACCCCCTCTGCCCTGTCAATATTACCCCCTCTGTGTTGTCAGTATGACCCCCTCTGCCCTGTCAATATTACCCCCTCTGTATTGTCAGTATGACCCCCTCTGCCCTGTCAATATTACACGCTCTGTGTCGTCAGTATGACCCCCTCTGCCCTGTCAATATTAGCCCCTCTGTGTCGTCAATATGACTCTGTTTGCCCTGTCAATATTACCCCCTCTGTGTCGTCAGTATCACCCCCTCTGCTCTGTCAATATTGTCCCCTCTGTGTCGTCAGTATGACCCCCTCTGCCCTGTCAATATTACCCCCTTTGTATTGTCAGTATGACTCCCTCTGCCCTGTCAATATTACCCCCTCTGTGTCGTCAGTATGACCCCCTCTGCCCTGTCAATATTACCCCTCTGTGTCGTCAGTATGATCCCCTCTGCCCTGTCAATATTACCCCCTCTGTATTGTCAGTATGACCCCCACTGCCCTGTCAATATTACCCACTCTGTGTTGTCAGTATGACCCCCTCTGCCCTGTCAATATTACCCCCTCTGTATTGTCAGTATGACCCCCTCTGCCCTGTCAATATTACACGCTCTGTGTCGTCAGTATGACCCCCTCTGCCCTGTCAATATTAGCCCCTCTGTGTCGTCAGTATGACTCTATTTGCCCTGTCAATATTACCCCCTCTGTGTCGTCAGTATCACCCCCTCTGCTCTGTCAATATTGCCCCCTCTGTGTCGTCAGTATGATTCCCTCTGCCCTGTCAACATTAACCCCTCTGTATTGTCAGTATGACCCCCTCTGCCCTGTCCATATTACCCCCTCTGTGTGTCAGTATGACCCCCTCTGCCTTGTCAGTATTACCCCCCTGTGTCGTCAGTATGACCCCCTCTGCCCTGTCAATATTACCCCCTCTGTGTCGTCAGAATGACTCCCTCTGCCCTGTCAATATTACCCCCTCTGTATTGTCAGTATGACCCCCTCTGCCCTGTCAATATTACCCCCTCTGTGTCGTCAGAATGACTCCCTCTGCCCTGTCAATATTACCCCCTCTGTGTCGTCAGTATGACCCCCGCTGCCCTGACAATATTACCCCCTCTGTGTCATCAGTATGACCCCCTCTGCCCTGTCAATATTACACCCTCTGTGTCGTCAGTATGACCCCCTCTGCCCTGTCAATATTACCCCCTCTGTGTCGTCAGTATGACCCCCTCTGCCCTGTCAATATTACCCCCTCTGTGTCATCAGTATGACCCCCTCTGCCCTGTCAATATTACCCCCTCTATGTCATCAGTATGACCCCCTCTGCCCTGTCAATATTACCCCCTCTGTATTGTCAGTATGACCCCCTCTGCCCTGTCAATATTACCCCCTCTGTGTCGTCAGTATGACCCCCTCTGCCCTGTCAATATTACCCCCTCTGTGTCGTCAGTATGACCCCCACTGCCCTGTCAATATTACCCCCTCTGTGTCATCAGTATGACCCCCTCTGCCCTGTCAATATTACCCCCTCTGTGTCATCAGTATGACCCCCTCTGCCCTGTCAATATTACCCCCTCTGTATTGTCAGTATGACTCCCTCTGCCCTGTCAATATTACCCTCTCTGTGTCATCAGTATGACCCCCTCTGCCCTGTCAAGATTACCCCCTCTGTGTCGTCAGTATGACCCCCTCTGCCCTGTCAATATTACCCCCTCTGTATTGTCAGTATGACTCCCTCTGCCCTGTCAATATTACCCCCTCTGTGTCGTCAGTATGACCCCCTCTGCCCTGTCAATATTACCCCCTCTGTGTCGTCAGTATGACCCCCTCTGCCCTGTCAATATTACCCCCTCTGTATTGTCAGTATGACCCCCTCTGCCCTGTCAATATTACCCCCTCTGTGTTGTCAGTATGACCCCCTCTGCCCTGTCAATATTACCCCCTCTGTATTGTCAGTATGACCCCCTCTGCCCTGTCAATATTACACGCTCTGTGTCGTCAGTATGACCCCCTCTGCCCTGTCAATATTAGCCCCTCTGTGTCGTCAGTATGACTCTATTTGCCCTGTCAATATTACCCCTCTGTGTCGTCAGTATCACCCCCTCTGCCCTGTCAATATTACTCCCTCTGTGTCGTCAGTATGACCCCCTCTGCCCTGTCAATATTACCCCCTCTGTGTCATCAGTATGACCCCCTCTGCCATCTCAATATTACCCCCTCTGTGTCGTCAGTATGACCCCCACTGCCCTGTCAATATTACCCCCTCTGTGTCATCAGTATGACCCCCTCTGCCCTCTCAATATTACCCCCCTTTGTCGTCAGTATGACCCCCTCTGCCCTGTCAATATTACCCTCTCTGTGTTGTCAGAATGACTCCCTCTGCCCTGTCAATATTACCCCCTCTGTGTCATCAGTATGACCCCCACTGCCCTGTCAATATTACCCCCTCTGTGTCATCAGTATGATCCCCACTGCCTTGTCAATAATACCCCCTCTGTGTCGTTAGTATGACCCCCTCTGCCCTGTCAATATTACCCTCTCTGTGTTGTCAGAATGACTCCCTCTGCCCTGTCAATATTACCCCCTCTGTGTCATCAGTATGACCCCCTCTGCCCTGTCAATATTACCCCCTCTGTATTGTCAGTATGACTCCCTCTGCCCTGTCAATATTACCCTCTCTGTGTCATCAGTATGACCCCCTCTGCCCTGTCAAGATTACCCCCTCTGTGTCGTCAGTATGACCCCCTCTGCCCTGTCAATATTACCCCCTCTGTATTGTCAGTATGACTCCCTCTGCCCTGTCAATATTACCCCCTCTGTGTCGTCAGTATGACCCCCTCTGCCCTGTCAATATTACCCCCTCTGTGTCGTCAGTATGACCCCCTCTGCCCTGTCAATATTACCCCCTCTGTATTGTCAGTATGACCCCCTCTGCCCTGTCAATATTACCCCCTCTGTGTTGTCAGTATGACCCCCTCTGCCCTGTCAATATTACCCCCTCTGTATTGTCAGTATGACCCCCTCTGCCCTGTCAATATTACACGCTCTGTGTCGTCAGTATGACCCCCTCTGCCCTGTCAATATTAGCCCCTCTGTGTCGTCAGTATGACTCTATTTGCCCTGTCAATATTACCCCCTCTGTGTCGTCAGTATCACCCCCTCTGCTCTGTCAATATTGCCCCCTCTGTGTCGTCAGTATGACCCCCTCTGCCCGGTCAATATTACCCCCTTTGTATTGTCAGTATGACCCCCTCTGCCCTGTCAATATTACCCCCTCTGTGTCGTCAGAATGACTCCCTCTGCCCTGTCAATATTACCCCCTCTGTATTGTCAGTATGACCCCCTCTGCCCTGTCAATATTACCCCCTCTGTGTCGTCAGAATGACTCCCTCTGCCCTGTCAATATTACCCCCTCTGTGTCGTCAGTATGACCCCCGCTGCCCTGACAATATTACCCCCTCTGTGTCATCAGTATGACCCCCTCTGCCCTGTCAATATTACCCCCTCTGTGTCGTCAGTATGACCCCCTCTGCCCTGTCAATATTACCCCCTCTGTATTGTCAGTAAGACTCCCTCTGCCCTGTCAATATTACCCCCTCTGTGTCGTCAGTATGACCCCCTCTGCCCTGTCAATATTACCCCCTCTGTGTCGTCAGTATCACCCCCTCTGCTCTGTCAAAGTTACCCCCTCTGTGTCGTCAGTATGACCCCCTCTGCCCTGTCAATATTACACCCTCTGTGTCGTCAGTATGACCCCCTCTGCCCACTCAATATTACCCCCTTGTGTCGTCAGTATGATCCCCCTCTGCCCTGTCAATATTACCCCCTCTGTCTCATCAGTATGACCCGCTCTGCCCTGTCAATATTACCCCCTCTGTGTCGTCAGTATCACCCCCTCTGCTCTGTCAATATTACCCCTCTGTGTCGTCAGTATGACTCCCTCTGCCCTGTCAATATTACCCCTCTGTGTCGTCAGTATCACCCCCTCTGCCCTGTCAATATTACTCCCTCTGTGTCGTCAGTATGACCCCCTCTGCCCTGTCAATATTACCCCCTCTGTGTCATCAGAATGACTCCCTCTGCCCTGTCAATAAAACCCCCTCTGTATTGTCAGTATGAATCCCTCTGCCCTGTCAATATTACGCCCTCTGTGTCGTCAGTATGACCCCCTCTGCCCTGTCAATATTACCCCCTCTGTGTCGTCAGAATGACTCCCTCTGCCCTGTCAATATTACCCCCTCTGTGTCGTCAGTATGACCCCCGCTGCCCTGACAATATTACCCCCTCTGTGTCATCAGTATGACCCCCTCTGCCCTGTCAATATTACCCCCTCTGTGTCATCAGTATGACCCCCTCTGCCCTGTCAATATTACCCCCTCTGTGTCGTCAGTATGACCCCCTCTGCCCTGTCAATATTACCCCCTCTGTGTCATCAGTATGACCCCCTCTGCCATCTCAATATTACCCCCTCTGTGTCGTCAGTATGACCCCCACTGCCCTGTCAATATTACCCCCTCTGTGTCATCAGTATGACCCCCTCTGCCCTCTCAATATTACCCCCCTGTGTCGTCAGTATGACCCCCTCTGCCCTGTCAATATTACCCCCTCTGTGTTGTCAGAATGACTCCCTCTGCCCCGTCAATATTACCCCCTCTGTGTCATCAGTATGACGCCCACTGCCCTGTCAGTATTACCCCCTCTGTGTCATCAGTATGACCCCCACTGCCTTGTCAATAATACCCCCTCTGTGTCGTTAGTATGACCCCCCCTGCCCTGTCAATATTACCCCCTCTGTGTCGTCAGAATGACTCCCTCTGCCCTGTCAATATTACCCCCTCTGTGTCGTCAGTATGACCCCCACTGCCCTGTCAATATTACCCCCTCTGTGTCATCAGTATGACCTCCTCTGCCCTGTCAATATTACCCCCTCTGTGTCGTCAGTATGACCCCCTCTGCCCTGTCAATATTACCCCCTCCGTGTCGTCAGTATGACCCCCACTGCCCTGTCAATATTACCCCCTCTGTGTCATCAGTATGACCCCCTCTGCCCTGTCAATATTACCCCCTCTGTGTCATCAGTATGACCCCCTCTGCCCTGTCAATATTACCCCCTCTGTATTGTCAGTATGACTCCCTCTGCCCTGTCAATATTACCCTCTCTGTGTCATCAGTATGACCCCCTCTGCTCTGTCAAGATTACCCCCTCTGTGTCGTCAGTATGACCCCCTCTGCCCTGTCAATATTACCCCCTCTGTATTGTCAGTATGACTCCCTCTGCCCTGTCAATATTACCCCCTCTGTGTCGTCAGTATGACCCCCTCTGCCCTGTCAATATTACCCCCTCTGTGTCGTCAGTATGACCCCCTCTGCCCTGTCAATATTACCCCCTCTGTATTGTCAGTATGACCCCCTCTGCCCTGTCAATATTACCCCCTCTGTGTTGTCAGTATGACCCCCTCTGCCCTGTGAATATTACACGCTCTGTGTCGTCAGTATGACCCCCTCTGCCCTGTCAATATTAGCCCCTCTGTGTCGTCAGTATGACTCTATTTGCCCTGTCAATATTACCCCCTCTGTGTCGTCAGTATCACCCCATCTGCTCTGTCAATATTGCCCCCTCTGTGTCGTCAGTATGACCCCCTCTGCCCTGTCAATATTACCTCCTCTGTATTGTCAGTATGACTCCCTCTGCCCTGTCAATATTACCCCCTCTGTGTCGTCAGTATGACCCCCTCTGCCCTGTCAATATTACCCCCTCTGTGTCGTCAGTATGACCCCCTCTGCCCTGTCAATATTACCCCCTCTGCATTGTCAGTATGACCCCCTCTGCCCTGTCAATATTACCCCCTCTGTGTTGTCAGTATGACCCCCTCTGCCCTGTCAATATTACCCCCTCTGTATTGTCAGTATGACCCCCTCTGCCCTGTCAATATTACACGCTCTGTGTCGTCAGTATGACCCCCTCTGCCCTGTCAATATTAGCCCCTCTGTGTCGTCAGTATGACTCTATTTGCCCTGTCAATATTACCCCCTCTGTGTCGTCAGTATCACCCCCTCTGCTCTGTCAATATTGCCCCCTCTGTGTCGTCAGTATGATTCCCTCTGCCCTGTCAACATTAACCCCTCTGTATTGTCAGTATGACCCCCTCTGCCCTGTCAATATTACCCCCTCTGTGTGTCAGTATGACCCCCTCTGCCTTGTCAGTATTACCCCCCTGTGTCGTCAGTATGACCCCCTCTGCCCTGTCAATATTACCCCCTCTGTGTCGTCAGAATGACTCCCTCTGCCCTGTCAATATTACCCCCTCTGTATTGTCAGTATGACCCCCTCTGCCCTGTCAATATTACCGCCTCTGTGTCGTCAGAATGACTCCCTCTGCCCTGTCAATATTACCCCCTCTGTGTCGTCAGTATGACCCACACTGCCCTGACAATATTACCCCTTCTGTGTCATCAGTATGACCCCCTCTGCCCTGTCAATATTACCCCCTCTGTGTCGTCAGTATGACCCCCTCTGCCCTGTCAATATTACCCCCTCTGTGTCGTCAGTATGACCCCCTCTGCCCTGTCAATATTACCCCCTCTGTGTCGTCAGTATGACCACCTCTGCCCTGTCAATATTACCCCCTCTGTATTGTCAGTATGACCCCCTCTGCCCTGTCAATATTACCCCCTCTGTGTTGTCAGTATGACCCCCTCTGCCCTGTCAATATTACCCCCTCTGTATTGTCAGTATGACCCCCTCTGCCCTGTCAATATTACACGCTCTGTGTCGTCAGTATGACCCCCTCTGCCCTGTCAATATTACCCCCTCGGTGTCGTCAGAATGACTCCCTCTGCCCTGTCAATATTACCCCCTCTGTATTGTCAGTATGACTCCCTCTGCCCTGTCAATATTACCCTCTCTGTGTCATCAGTATGACCCCCTCTGCCCTGTCAAGATTACCCCCTCTGTGTCGTCAGTATGACCCCCTCTGCCCTGTCAATAAAACCCCCTCTGTATTGTCAGTATGAATCCCTCTGCCCTGTCAATATTACGCCCTCTGTGTCGTCAGTATGACCCCCTCTGCCCTGTCAATATTACCCCTCTGTGTCGTCAGTATGACCCCCTCTGCCCTGTCAATATTACCCCCTCTGTATTGTCAGTATGACCCCCTCTGCCCTGTCAATATTACCCCCTCTGTGTTGTCAGTATGACCCCCTCTGCCCTGTCAATATTACCCCCTCTGTATTGTCAGTATGACCCCCCTGCCCTGTCAATATTACACGCTCTGTGTCGTCAGTATGACCCCCTCTGCCCTGTCAATATTAGCCCCTCTGTGTCGTCAGTATGACTCTATTTGCCCTGTCAATATTACCCCCTCTGTGTCGTCAGTATCACCCCCTCTGCTCTGTCCATATTGCCCCCTCTGTGTCGTCAGTATGACCCCCTCTGCCCTGTCAATATTACCCCCTCTGTATTGTCAGTATGACTCCCTCTGCCCTGTCAATATTACCCCCTCTGTGTCGTCAGTATGACCCCCTCTGCCCTGTCAATATTACCCCCTCTGTGTCGTCAGTATGACCACCTCTGCCCTGTCAATATTACCCCCTCTGTATTGTCAGTATGACCCCCTCTGCCCTGTCAATATTACCCCCTGTGTGTTGTCAGTATGACCCCCTCTGCTCTGTCAATATTACCCCCTCTGTATTGTCAGTATGACCCCCTCTGCCCTGTCAATATTACACGCTCTGTGTCGTCAGTATGACCCCCTCTGCCCTGTCAATATTAGCCCCTCTGTGTCGTCAGTATGACTCTATTTGCCCTGTCAATATTACCCCCTCTGTGTCGTCAGTATCACCCCCTCTGCTCTGTCAATATTGCCCCCTCTGTGTCGTCAGTATGATTCCCTCTGCCCTGTCAACATTAACCCCTCTGTATTGTCAGTATGACCCCCTCTGCCCTGTCAATATTACCCCCTCTGTGTGTCAGTATGACCCCCTCTGCCTTGTCAGTATTACCCCCCTTTGTCGTCAGTATGACCCCCTCTGCCCTGTCAATATTACCCCCTCTGTGTCATCAGAATGACTCCCTCTGCCCTGTCAATATTACCCCCTCTGTATTGTCAGTATGACCCCCTCTGCCCTGTCAATATTACCCCCTCTGTGTCGTCAGAATGACTCCCTCTGCCCTGTCAATATTACCCCCTCTGTGTCGTCAGTATGACCCCCACTGCCCTGACAATATTACCCCCTCTGTGTCATCAGTATGACCCCCTCTGCCCTGTCAATATTACCCCCTCTGTGTCGTCAGTATGACCCCCTCTGCCCTGTCAATATTACCCCCCTCTGTGTCGTCAGTATGACCCCCTCTGCCCTGTCAATATTACCCCCTCTGTGTCGTCAGTATGACCCCCCACTGCCCTGTCAATATTACCCCCTCTGTATTGTCAGTATGACCCCCTCTGCCCTGTCAATATTACCCCCTCTGTGTCGTCAGTATGACCCCCTCTGCCCTGTCAATATTACCCCCTCTGTGTCGTCAGTATGACCACCTCTGCCCTGTCAATATTACCCCCTCTGTATTGTCAGTATGACCCCCTCTGCCCTGTCAATATTACCCCCTCTGTGTTGACAGTATGACCCCCTCTGCCCTGTCAATATTACCCCCTCTGTATTGTCAGTATGACCCCCTCTGCCCTGTCAATATTACACGCTCTGTGTCGTCAGTATGACCCCCTCTGCCCTGTCAATATTAGCCCCTCTGTGTCGTCAGTATGACTCTATTTGCCCTGTCAATATTACCCCCTCTGTGTCGTCAGTATCACCCCCTCTGCTCTGTCAATATTGCCCCCTCTGTGTCGTCAGTATGATTCCCTCTGCCCTGTCAACATTAACCCCTCTGTATTGTCAGTATGACCCCCTCTGCCCTGTCAATATTACCCCCTCTGTGTGTCAGTATGACCCCCTCTGCCTTGTCAGTATTACCCCCCTGTGTCGTCAGTATGACCCCCTCTGCCCTGTCAATATTACCCCCTCTGTGTCATCAGAATGACTCCCTCTGCCCTGTCAATATTACCCCCTCTGTATTGTCAGTATGACCCCCTCTGCCCTGTCAATATTACCCCCTCTGTGTCGTCAGAATGACTCCCTCTGCCCTGTCAATATTACCCCCTCTGTGTCGTCAGTATGACCCCCACTGCCCTGACAATATTACCCCCTCTGTGTCATCAGTATGACCCCCTCTGCCCTGTCAATATTACCCCCTCTGTGTCGTCAGTATGACCCCCTCTGCCCTGTCAATATTACCCCCTCTGTGTCGTCAGTATGACCCCCTCTGCCCTGTCAATATTACCCCCTCTGTGTCGTCAGTATGACCCCCTCTGCCCTGTCAATATTACCCCCTCTGTATTGTCAGTATGACCCCCTCTGCCCTGTCAATATTACCCCCTCTGTGTTGTCAGTATGACCCCCTCTGCCCTGTCAATATTACCCCCTCTGTATTGTCAGTATGACCCCCTCTGCCCTGTCAATATTACACGCTCTGTATTGTCAGTATGACCCCCTCTGCCCTGTCAATATTACCCCCTCTGTGTCGTCAGAATGACTCCCTCTGCCCTGTCAATATTACCCCCTCTGTGTCGTCAGTATGACCCCCACTGCCCTGACAATATTACCCCCTCTGTGTCATCAGTATGACCCCCTCTGCCCTGTCAATATTACCACCTCTGTGTCGTCAGTATGACCCCCTCTGCCCTGTCAATATTACCCCCTCTGTGTCGTCAGTATGACCCCCTCTGCCCTGTCAATATTACCCCCTCTGTGTCGTCAGTATGACCCCCACTGCCCTGTCAATATTACCCCCTCTGTATTGTCAGTATGACCCCTCTGCCCTGTCAATATTACCCCCTCTGTGTCGTCAGTATGACCCCTCTGCCCTGTCAATATTACCCCCTCTGTGTCGTCAGTATGACCACCTCTGCCCTGTCAATATTACCCCCTCTGTATTGTCAGTATGACACCCTCTGCCCTGTCAATATTACCCCCTCTGTGTTGTCAGTATGACCCCCTCTGCCCTGTCAATATTACCCCCTCTGTATTGTCAGTATGACCCCCCTCTGCCCTGTCAATATTACACGCTCTGTGTCGTCAGTATGACCCCCTCTGCCCTGTCAATATTAGCCCCTCTGTGTCGTCAGTATGACTCTATTTGCCCTGTCAATATTACCCCCTCTGTGTTGTCAGTATCAACCCCCTCTGCTCTGTCAATATTGCCCCCTCTGTGTCGTCAGTATGATTCCCTCTGCCCTGTCAACATTAACCCCTCTGTATTGTCAGTATGACCCCCTCTGCCCTGTCAATATTACCCCCTCTGTGTGTCAGTATGACCCCCTCTGCCTTGTCAGTATTACCCCCCTGTGTCGTCAGTATGACCCCCTCTGCCCTGTCAATATTACCCCCTCTGTGTCATCAGAATGACTCCCTCTGCCCTGTCAATATTACCCCCTCTGTATTGTCAGTATGACCCCCTCTGCCCTGTCAATATTACCCCCTCTGTGTCGTCAGAATGACTCCCTCTGCCCTGTCAATATTACCCCCTCTGTGTCGTCAGTATGACCCCCACTGCCCTGACAATATTACCCCCTCTGTGTCATCAGTATGACCCCCTCTGCCCTGTCAATATTACCCCCTCTGTGTCGTCAGTATGACCCCCTCTGCCCTGTCAATATTACCCCCTCTGTGTCGTCAGTATGACCCCCTCTGCCCTGTCAATATTACCCCCTCTGTGTCGTCAGTATGACCCCCTCTGCCCTGTCAATATTACCCCCTCTGTATTGTCAGTATGACCCCCTCTGCCCTGTCAATATTACCCCCTCTGTGTTGTCAGTATGACCCCCTCTGCCCTGTCAATATTACCCCCTCTGTATTGTCAGTATGACCCCCTCTGCCCTGTCAATATTACACGCTCTGTGTCGTCAGTATGACCCCCTCTGCCCTGTCAATATTACCCCCTCTGTGTCGTCAGAATGACTCCCTCTGCCCTGTCAATATTACCCCCTCTGTATTGTCAGTATGACTCCCTCTCCCCTGTCAATATTACCCCCTCTGTGTCGTCAGTATGACCCCCTCTGCCCTGTCAATATTACCCCCCTATTTTGTCAGTACGACCCCCTCTGCCCTGTCAATATTACCCCCCTGTGTTGTCAGTATGACCCCCTCTGCCTTGTCAATATTACCCCCTCTGTGTCGACAGTATGACCCCCTCTGTCCTGTCAATATTACCCCCTCTGTGTCGACAGTATGACCCCCTCTGCCCTGTCAATATTACCCCCTCTGTGTCATCAGTATGACCCCCCTCTGCCCTGTCAATATTACCCCCTCTGTGTCGTCAGTATGACCCCCTCTGCCCTGTCAATATTACCCCCTCTGTGTCTTCAGAATGACCCCCTCTGCCCCGTCAATATTACCCCCTCTGTGTCGTCAGTATGACCCTCTCTGCCCTGTCAATATTACCCCCTCTGTGTCATCAGTATGACCCCCTCTGCCCTGTCAATATTACCCCCTCTGTGTCATCAGTATGTCCACCCCTGCCCTGTCAATATTACCCCCTCTGTGTCGTCAGTATGACCCCCTCTGCCCAGTCAATATTACCCCCTCTGTATTGGCAGTATGACTCCCTCTGCCCTGTCAATAATACCCCCTCTGTGTCGTCAGTATGACTCCCTCTGCCCTGTCAATATTAGCCCCTCTGTGTCGTCAGTATGACTCTATTTGCCCTGTCAATAATACCCCCTCTGTGTCGTCAGTATGACTCTATTTGCCCTGTCAATATTACCCCCTCTGTGTCGTCAGTATCACCCCCTCTGCTCTGTCAACATTACCCCCTCTGTGTCGTCTGTATGACCCCCTCAGCCCTATCAATATTACCCCCTCTGTGTCGTCAGTATCACCCCCTCTGCTCTGTCAATATTACCCCCTCTGTGTCGTCAGTATGACCCCCTGTGCCCTGTCAATATTACACCCTCTGTGTCGTCAGTATGACCCCCTCTGCCCTCTCAATATTACCCCCTTGTGTCGTCAGTATGACCCCCCTCTGCCCTGTCAATATTACCCCCTCTGTCTCATCAGTATGACCTGCTCTGCCCTGTCAATATTACCCCTCTGTGTCGTCAGTATCACCCCCTCTGCTCTGTCAATATTACCCCTCTGTGTCGTCAGTATGACTCCCTCTGCCCTATCAATATTACCCCCTCTGTGTTGTCAGAATGACCCCCTCTGCCCTGTCAATATTACCCCTCTGTGTCGTCAGTATCGCCCCCTCTGCCCTGTCAATATTACACGCTCTGTGTCGTCAGTATGAACCCCTCTGCCCTGTCAATATTACCTCCTCTGTATTGTCAGTATGACTCCCTCTGCCCTGTCAATATTACCCCCTCTGTGTCGTCAGTATGACCCCCTCTGCCCTGTCAATATTACCCCCTCTGTGTCGTCAGTATGACCCCCTCTGCCCTGTCAATATTACCCCCTCTGCATTGTCAGTATGACCCCCTCTGCCCTGTCAATATTACCCCCTCTGTGTTGTCAGTATGACCCCCTCTGCCCTGTCAATATTACCCCCTCTGTATTGTCAGTATGACCCCCTCTGCCCTGTCAATATTACACACTCTGTGTCGTCAGTATGACCCCCTCTGCCCTGTCAATATTAGCCCCTCTGTGTCGTCAGTATGACTCTATTTGCCCTGTCAATATTACCCCCTCTGTGTCGTCAGTATCACCCCCTCTGCTCTGTCAATATTGCCCCCTCTGTGTCGTCAGTATGATTCCCTCTGCCCTGTCAACATTAACCCCTCTGTATTGTCAGTATGACCCCCTCTGCCCTGTCAATATTACCCCCTCTGTGTGTCAGTATGACCCCCTCTGCCTTGTCAGTATTACCCCCCTGTGTCGTCAGTATGACCCCCTCTGCCCTGTCAATATTACCCCCTCTGTGTCGTCAGAATGACTCCCTCTGCCCTGTCAATATTACCCCCTCTGTATTGTCAGTATGACCCCCTCTGCCCTGTCAATATTACCCCCTCTGTGTCGTCAGAATGACTCCCTCTGCCCTGTCAATATTACCCCCTCTGTGTCGTCAGTATGACCCCCACTGCCCTGACAATATTACCCCCTCTGTGTCATCAGTATGATCCCCTCTGCCCTGTCAATATTACCCCCTCTGTGTCGTCAGTATGACCCCCTCTGCCCTGTCAATATTACCCCCTCTGTGTCGTCAGTATGACCCCCTCTGCCCTGTCAATATTACCCCCTCTGTGTCGTCAGTATGACCACCTCTGCCCTGTCAATATTACCCCCTCTGTATTGTCAGTATGACCCCCTCTGCCCTGTCAATATTACCCCCTCTGTGTTGTCAGTATGACCCCCTCTGCCCTGTCAATATTACCCCCTCTGTATTGTCAGTATGACCCCCTCTGCCCTGTCAATATTACACGCTCTGTGTCGTCAGTATGACCCCCTCTGCCCTGTCAATATTACCCCCTCTGTGTCGTCAGAATGACTCCCTCTGCCCTGTCAATATTACCCCCTCTGTATTGTCAGTATGACTCCCTCTGCCCTGTCAATATTACCCTCTCTGTGTCATCAGTATGACCCCCTCTGCCCTGTCAAGATTACCCCCTCTGTGTCGTCAGTATGACCCCCTCTGCCCTGTCAATATTACCCCCTCTGTATTGTCAGTATGACTCCCTCTGCCCTGTCAATATTACCCCCTCTGTGTCGTCAGTATGACCCCCTCTGCCCTGTCAAAATTACCCCCTCTGTGTCGTCAGTATGACCCCCTCTGCCCTGTCAATATTACCCCCTCTGTATTGTCAGTATGACCCCCTCTGCCCTGTCAATATTACCCCCTCTGTGTTGTCAGTATGACCCCCTCTGCCCTGTCAATATTACCCCCTCTGTATTGTCAGTATGACCCCCTCTGCCCTGTCAATATTACACGCTCTGTGTCGTCAGTATGACCCCCTCTGCCCTGTCAATATTAGCCCCTCTGTGTCGTCAGTATGACTCTATTTGCCCTGCCAATATTACCCCCTCTGTGTCGTCAGTATCACCCCCTCTGCTCTGTCAATATTGCCCCCTCTGTGTCGTCAGTATGACCCCCTCTGCCCTGTCAATATTACCCCCTCTGTATTGTCAGTATGACTCCCTCTGCCCTGTCAATATTACCCCCTCTGTGTCGTCAGTATGACCCCCTCTGCCCTGTCAATATTACCCCCTCTGTGTCGTCAGTATGACCCCCTCTGCCCTGTCAATATTACCCCCTCTGTATTGTCAGTATGACCCCCTCTGCCCTGTCAATATTACCCCCTCTGTGTTGTCAGTATGACCCCCTCTGCCCTGTCAATATTACCCCCTCTGTATTGTCAGTATGACCCCCTCTGCCCTGTCAATATTACACGCTCTGTGTCGTCAGTATGACCCCCTCTGCCCTGTCAATATTAGCCCCTCTGTGTCGTCAGTATGACTCTATTTGCCCTGTCAATATTACCCCCTCTGTGTCGTCAGTATCACCCCCTCTGCTCTGTCAATATTGCCCCCTCTGTGTCGTCAGTATGATTCCCTCTGCCCTGTCAACATTAACCCCTCTGTATTGTCAGTATGACCCCCTCTGCCCTGTCAATATTACCCCCTCTGTGTGTCAGTATGACCCCCTCTGCCTTGTCAGTATTACCCCCCTGTGTCGTCAGTATGACCCCCTCTGCCCTGTCAATATTACCCCCTCTGTGTCATCAGAATGACTCCCTCTGCCCTGTCAATATTACCCCCTCTGTATTGTCAGTATGACCCCCTCTGCCCTGTCAATATTACCCCCTCTGTGTCGTCAGAATGACTCCCTCTGCCCTGTCAATATTACCCCCTCTGTGTCGTCAGTATGACCCCCACTGCCCTGACAATATTACCCCCTCTGTGTCATCAGTATGACCCCCTCTGCCCTGTCAATATTACCCCCTCTGTGTCGTCAGTATGACCCCCTCTGCCCTGTCAATATTACCCCCTCTGTGTCGTCAGTATGACCCCCTCTGCCCTGTCAATATTACCCCCTCTGTGTCGTCAGTATGACCCCCTCTGCCCTGTCAATATTACCCCCTCTGTATTGTCAGTATGACCCCCTCTGCCCTGTCAATATTACCCCCTCTGTGTTGTCAGTATGACCCCCTCTGCCCTGTCAATATTACCCCCTCTGTATTGTCAGTATGACCCCCTCTGCCCTGTCAATATTACACGCTCTGTGTCGTCAGTATGACCCCCTCTGCCCTGTCAATATTACCCCCTCTGTGTCGTCAGAATGACTCCCTCTGCCCTGTCAATATTACCCCCTCTGTATTGTCAGTATGACTCCCTCTCCCCTGTCAATATTACCCCCTCTGTGTCGTCAGTATGACCCCCTCTGCCCTGTCAATATTACCCCCCTGTTTTGTCAGTACGACCCCCTCTGCCCTGTCAATATTACCCCCCTGTGTTGTCAGTATGACCCCCTCTGCCTTGTCAATATTACCCCCTCTGTGTCGACAGTATGACCCCCTCTGTCCTGTCAATATTACCCCCTCTGTGTCGACAGTATGACCCCCTCTGCCCTGTCAATATTACCCCCTCTGTGTCATCAGTATGACCCCCTCTGCCCTGTCAATATTACCCCCTCTGTGTCGTCAGTATGACCCCCTCTGCCCTGTCAATATTACCCCCTCTGTGTCTTCAGAATGACCCCCTCTGCCCCGTCAATATTACCCCCTCTGTGTCGTCAGTATGACCCTCTCTGCCCTGTCAATATTACCCCCTCTGTGTCATCAGTATGACCCCCTCTGCCCTGTCAATATTACCCCCTCTGTGTCATCAGTATGTCCACCCCTGCCCTGTCAATATTACCCCCTCTGTGTCGTCAGTATGACCCCCTCTGCCCAGTCAATATTACCCCCTCTGTATTGGCAGTATGACTCCCTCTGCCCTGTCAATAATACCCCCTCTGTGTCGTCAGTATGACTCCCTCTGCCCTGTCAATATTAGCCCCTCTGTGTCGTCAGTATGACTCTATTTGCCCTGTCAATAATACCCCCTCTGTGTCGTCAGTATGACTCTATTTGCCCTGTCAATATTACCCCCTCTGTGTCGTCAGTATCACCCCCTCTGCTCTGTCAACATTACCCCCTCTGTGTCGTCTGTATGACCCCCTCAGCCCTATCAATATTACCCCCTCTGTGTCGTCAGTATCACCCCCTCTGCTCTGTCAATATTACCCCCTCTGTGTCGTCAGTATGACCCCCTCTGCCCTGTCAATATTACCTCCTCTGTATTGTCAGTATGACCCCCTCTGCCCTGTCAATATTACACCCTCTGTGTCGTCAGTATGACCCCCTCTGCCCTCTCAATATTACCCCCTTGTGTCGTCAGTATGACCCCCCTCTGCCCTGTCAATATTACCCCCTCTGTCTCATCAGTATGACCTGCTCTGCCCTGTCAATATTACCCCCTCTGTGTCGTCAGTATCACCCCCTCTGCTCTGTCAATATTACCCCTCTGTGTCGTCAGTATGACTCCCTCTGACCTGTCAATATTATCCCCTCTGTGTTGTCAGAATGACCCCCTCTGCCCTGTCAATATTACCCCTCTGTGTCGTCAGTATCACCCCCTCTGCCCTGTCAATATTACACGCTCTGTGTCGTCAGTATGACCCCCTCTGCCCTGTCAATATTAGCCCCTCTGTGTCGTCAGTATGACTCTATTTGCCCTGTCAATATTACCCCCTCTGTGTCGTCAGTATCACCCCCTCTGCTCTGTCAATATTGCCCCCTCTGTGTCGTCAGTATGACCCCCTCTGCCCTGTCAATATTACCCCCTCTGTATTGTCAGTATGACTCCCTCTGTCCTGTCAATATTACCCCCTCTGTGTCGTCAGTATGACCCCCTCTGCCCTGTCAATATTACCCCCTCTGTGTCGTCAGTATGACCCCCTCTGCCCTGTCAATATTACCCCCTCTGTATTGTCAGTATGACCCCCTCTGCCCTGTCAATATTACCCCCTCTGTGTTGTCAGTATGACCCCCTCTGCCCTGTCAATATTACCCCCTCTGTATTGTCAGTATGACCCCCTCTGCCCTGTCAATATTACACGCTCTGTGTCGTTAGTATGACCCCCTCTGCCCTGTCAATATTAGCCCCTCTGTGTCGTCAGTATGACTCTATTTGCCCTGTCAATATTACCCCCTCTGTGTTGTCAGTATCACCCCCTCTGCTCTGTCAATATTGCCCCCTCTGTGTCGTCAGTACGATTCCCTCTGCCCTGTCAACATTAACCCCTCTGTATTGTCAGTATGACCCCCTCTGCCCTGTCAATATTACCCCCTCTGTGTGTCAGTATGACCCCCTCTGCCTTGTCAGTATTACCCCCCTGTGTCGTCAGTATGACCCCCTCTGCCCTGTCAATATTACCCCCTCTGTGTCGTCAGAATGATTCCCTCTGCCCTGTCAATATTACCCCCTCTGTATTGTCAGTATGACCCCCTCTGCCCTGTCAATATTACCCCCTCTGTGTCGTCAGAATGACTCCCTCTGCCCTGTCAATATTACCCCCTCTGTGTCGTCAGTATGACCCCCACTGCCCTGACAATATTACCCCCTCTGTGTCATCAGTATGACCCCCTCTGCCCTGTCAATATTAGCCCCTCTGTGTCGTCAGTATGACTCTATTTGCCCTGTCAATATTACCCCCTCTGTGTCGTCAGTATCACCCCCTCTGCTCTGTCAATATTGCCCCCTCTGTGTCGTCAGTATGATTCCCTCTGCCCTGTCAACATTAACCCCTCTGTATTGTCAGTATGACCCCCTCTGCCCTGTCAATATTACCCCCTCTGTGTGTCAGTATGACCCCCTCTGCCTTGTCAGTATTACCCCCCTGTGTCGTCAGTATGACCCCCTCTGCCCTGTCAATATTAGCCCTCTGTGTCGTCAGAATGATTCCCTCTGCCCTGTCAATATTACCCCCTCTGTATTGTCAGTATGACCCCCTCTGCCCTGTCAATATTACCCCCTCTGTGTCGTCAGAATGACTCCCTCTGCCCTGTCAATATTACCCCCTCTGTGTCGTCAGTATGACCCCCACTGCCCTGACAATATTACCCCCTCTGTGTCATCAGTATGACCCCCTCTGCCCTGTCAATATTACCCCCTCTGTGTCGTCAGTATGACCCCCTCTGCCCTGTCAATATTACCCCCTCTGTGTCGTCAGTATGACCCCCTCTGCCCTGTCAATATTACACCCTCTGTGTCGTCAGTATGACCCCCTCTGCCCTGTCAATATTACCCCCTCTGTGTTGTCAGTATGACCCCCTCTGCCCTGTCAATATTACCCCCTCTGTATTGTCAGTATGACCCCCTCTGCCCTGTCAATATTACACGCTCTGTGTCGTCAGTATGACCCCCTCTGCCCTGTCAATATTACCCCCTCTGTGTCGTCAGTATGACCCCCTCTGCCCTGTCAATATTACCCCCCTGTTTTGTCAGTACGACCCCCTCTGCCCTGTCAATATTACCCCCCTGTGTTGTCAGTATGACCCCCTCTGCCTTGTCAATATTACCCCCTCTGTGTCGACAGTATGACCCCCTCTGTCCTGTCAATATTACCCCCTCTGTGTCGACAGTATGACCCCCTCTGCCCTGTCAATATTACCCCCTCTGTGTCATCAGTATGACCCCCTCTGCCCTGTCAATATTAACCCCTCTGTGTCGTCAGTATGACCCCCTCTGCCCTGTCAATATTACCCCCTCGGTGTCTTCAGTATGACCCCCTCTGCCCCGTCAATATTACCCCCTCTGTGTCGTCAGTATGACCCTCTCTGCCCTGTCAATATTACCCCCTCTGTGTCATCAGTATGACCCCCTCTGCCCTGTCAATATTACCTCCTCTGTGTCAGCAGTATGACCCCCTCTGCCCTGTCAACATTAGCCCCTCTGTGTCGTCTGTATGACCCCTTCTGCGCTATCAATATTACCCCCTCGGTGTCATCAGTATGACCCCCTCTGCCCTGTCAATATTACCCCCTCTGTATTGTCAGTATGACTCCCTCTGCCCTGTCAATAATACCCCCTCTGTGTCGTCAGTATGACTCCCTCTGCCCTGTCAATATTACCCCCTCTGTGTCGTCAGAATGACTCCCTCTGCCCTGTCAATATTACCCCCCTGTTTTGTCAGTACGACCCCCTCTGCCCTGTCAATATTACCCCCTCTGTATTGTCAGTATGACCCCCTCTGCCCTGTCAATATTACACGCTCTGTGTCGTCAGTATGACCCCCTCTGCCCTGTCAATATTACCCCCTCTGTGTCGTCAGTATGACCCCTTCTGCCCTGTCAATATTACCCCCCTGTTTTGTCAGTACGACCCCCTCTGCCCTGTCAATATTACCCCCCTGTGTTGTCAGTATGACCCCCTCTGCCTTGTCAATATTACCCCCTCTGTGTCGACAGTATGACCCCCTCTGTCCTGTCAATATTACCCCCTCTGTGTCGACAGTATGACCCCCTCTGCCCTGTCAATATTACCCCCTCTGTGTCATCAGTATGACCCCCTCTGCCCTGTCAATATTACCCCCTCTGTGTCGTCAGTATGACCCCCTCTGCCCTGTCAATATTACCCCCTCGGTGTCTTCAGTATGACCCCCTCTGCCCCGTCAATATTACCCCCTCTGTGTCGTCAGTATGACCCTCTCTGCCCTGTCAATATTACCCCCTCTGTGTCATCAGTATGACCCCCTCTGCCCTGTCAATATTACCCCCTCTGTGTCATCAGTATGTCCACCCCTGCCCTGTCAATATTACCCCCTCTGTGTCGTCAGTATGACCCCCTCTGCCCAGTCAATATTACCCCCTCTGTATTGGCAGTATGACTCCCTCTGCCCTGTCAATAATACCCCCTCTGTGTCGTCAGTATGACTCCCTCTGCCCTGTCAATATTAGCCCCTCTGTGTCGTCAGTATGACTCTATTTGCCCTGTCAATAATACCCCCTCTGTGTCGTCAGTATGACTCTATTTGCCCTGTCAATATTACCCCCTCTGTGTCGTCAGTATCACCCCCTCTGCTCTGTCAACATTACCCCCTCTCTGTCGTCTGTATGACCCCCTCAGCCCTATCAATATTACCCCCTCTGTGTCGTCAGTATCACCCCCTCTGCTCTGTCAATTTTACCCCCTCTGTGTCGTCAGTATGACCCCCTCTGCCCTGTCAATATTACACCCTCTGTGTCGTCAGTATGACCCCCTCTGCCCTCTCAATATTACCCCCTTGTGTCGTCAGTATGACCCCCCTCTGCCCTGTCAATATTACCCCCTCTGTCTCATCAGTATGACCCGCTCTGCCCTGTCAATATTACCCCCTCTGTGTCGTCAGTATCACCCCCTCTGCTCTGTCAATATTACCCCTCTGTGTCGTCAGTATGACTCCCTCTGCCCTGTCAATATTACCCCCTCTGTGTTGTCAGAATGACCCCCTCTGCCCTGTCAATATTACCCCTCTGTGTCGTCAGTATCACCCCCTCTGCCCTGTCAATATTACTCCCTCTGTGTCGTCAGTATGACCCCCTCTGCCCTGTCAATATTACCCCCTCTGTGTCATCAGTATGACCCCCTCTGCCATCTCAATATTACCCCCTCTGTGTCGTCAGTATGACCCCCACTGCCCTGTCAATATTACCCCCTCTGTGTCATCAGTATGACCCCCTCTGCCCTCTCAATATTACCCCCCCTGTGTCGTCAGTATGACCCCCTCTACCCTGTCAATATTACCCCCTCTGTGTTGTCAGAATGACTCCCTCTGCCCTGTCAATATTACCCCCTCTGTGTCATCAGTATGACCCCCACTGCCCTGTCAATATTACCCCCTCTGTGTCATCAGTATGACCCCCACTGCCTTGTCAATAATACCCCCTCTGTGTCGTTAGTATGACCCCCTCTGCCCTGTCAATATTACCCCCTCTGTGTCGTCAGAATGACTCCCTCTGCCCTGTCAATATTACCCCCTCTGTCGTCAGTATGACCCCCACTGCCCTGTCAATATTACCCCCTCTGTGTCATCAGTATGACCTCCTCTGCCCTGTCAATATTACCCCCTCTGTGTCGTCAGTATGACCCCCTCTGCCCTGTCAATATTTCCCCCTCTGTGTCGTCAGTATGACCCCCTCTGCCCTGTCAATATTACCCCCTCTGTGTTGTCAGTATGACCCCCTCTGCCCTGTCAATATTACCCCCTCTGTATTGTCAGTATGACCCCCTCTGCCCTGTCAATATTACACGCTCTGTGTCGTCAGTATGACCCCCTCTGCCCTGTCAATATTTGCCCCTCTGTGTCGTCAGTATGACTCTATTTGCCCTGTCAATATTACCCCCTCTGTGTCGTCAGTATCACCCCCTCTGCTCTGTCAATATTGCCCCCTCTGTGTCGTCAGTATGACCCCCTCTGCCCTGTCAATATTACCCCCTCTGTGTCGTCAGTATGACCCCCTCTGCCCTGTCAATATTACACGCTCTGTGTCATCTGTATGACCCCCTCTGCCCTATCAATATTACCGCCTTTGTGTCGTCAGAATGACCTCCTCTGCCCTGTCAATATTACCCTCTCTGTGTCATCAGTATGACCCCCTCTGCCCTGTCAACATTAACCCCTCTGTATTGTCAGTATGACCCCCTCTGCCCTGTCAATATTACCCCCTCTGTGTGTCAGTATGACCCCCTCTGCCTTGTCAGTATTACCCCCCTGTGTCGTCAGTATGACCCCCTCTGCCCTGTCAATATTACCCCCTCTGTGTCGTCAGAATGACTCCCTCTGCCCTGTCAATATTACCCCCTCTGTATTGTCAGTATGACCCCCTCTGCCCTGTCAATATTACCCCCTCTGTTTCGTCAGAATGACTCCCTCTGCCCTGTCAATATTACCCCCTCTGTGTCGTCAGTATGACCCCCACTGCCCTGACAATATTACCCCCTCTGTGTCATCAGTATGACCCCCTCTGCCCTGTCAATATTACCCCCTCTGTGTCGTCAGTATGACCCCCTCTGCCCTGCCAATATTACCCCCTCTGTGTCGTCAGTATGACCCCCTCTGCCCTGTCAATATTACCCCCTCTGTGTCGTCAGTATGACCCCCTCTGCCCTGTCAATATTACCCCCTCTGTATTGTCAGTATGACCCCCTCTGCCCTGTCAATATTACCCCCTCTGTGTTGTCAGTATGACCCCCTCTGCCCTGTCAATATTACCCCCTCTGTATTGTCAGTATGACCCCCTCTGCCCTGTCAATATTACACGCTCTGTGTCGTCAGTATGACCCCCTCTGCCCTGTCAATATTAGCTCCTCTGTGTCGTCAGTATGACTCTATTTGCCCTGTCAATATTACCCCCTCTGTGTCGTCAGTATCACCCCCTCTGCTCTGTCAATATTACCCCCCTGTGTCGTCAGTATGACCCACTCTGCCCTGTCAATATTACACGCTCTGTGTCGTCAGTATGACCCCCTCTGCCCTTTCAATATTACCCCCTCTGTGTCGTCAGTATGACCCCCACTGCCCTGTCAATATTACCCCCTCTGTGTCATCAGTATGACCCCCTCTGCCCTCTCAATATTACCCCCTCTGTGTCGTCTGTATGACCCCCTCTGCCCTTTCAATATTACCCCCTCTGTGTCGTCTGTATGACCCCCTCTGCCCTATCAATATTACCGCCTCTGTGTCGTCAGAATGACCTCCGCTGCCCTGTCAATATTACCCTCTCTGTGTCATCAGTATGACCCCCTCTGCCCTGTCCACATTACCCCCTCTGTATTGTCAGTATGACCCCCTCTTCCCTGTCAATATTACCCCCTCTGTGTGTCAGTTGACCCCCTCTGCATTGTCAGTAGTACCCCCCTGTGTCGTCAGTATGACCCCCTCTGCCCTGTCAATATTACCCCCTCTGTGTCGTCAGAATGACTCCCTCTGCCCTGTCAATATTACCCCCTCTGTATTGTCAGTATGACTCCCTCTCCCCTGTCAATATTACCCCCTCTGTGTCGTCAGTATGACCCCCTCTGCCCTGTCAATATTACCCCCCTGTTTTGTCAGTACGACCCCCTCTGCCCTGTCAATATTACCCCCCTGTGTTGTCAGTATGACCCCCTCTGCCTTGTCAATATTACCCCCTCTGTGTCGACAGTATGACCCCCTCTGCCCGGTCAATATTACCCCCTCTGTGTCGACAGTATGACCCCCTCTGCCCTGTCAATATTACCTCCTCTGTGTCATCAGTATGACCCCCTCTGCCCTGTCAATATTACCCCCTCTGTGTCGTCAGTATGACCCTCTCTGCCCTGTCAATATTACCCCCTCTGTGTCTTCAGTATGACCCCCTCTGCCCCGTCAATATTACCCCCTCTGTGTCGTCAGTATGACCCTCTCTGCCCTGTCAATATTACCCCCTCTGTGTCATCAGTATGACCCCCTCTGCCCTGTCAATATTACCCCCTCTGCGTCGTCAGTATGACCCCCTCTGCCCTGTCAATATTTCCCCCCTCTGTGTCGTCAGTATGTCCACCTCTGCCCGTCAATATTACCCCCTCTGTTTCGTCAGTATGACCCCCTCTGCCCAGTCAATATTACCACCTCTGTATGGGCAGTATGACTCCCTCTGCCCTGTCAATAATACCCCCTCTGTGTCGTCAGTATGACTCCCTCTGCCCTGTCAATATTAGCCCCTCTGTGTCGTCAGTATGACTCTATTTGCCCCGTCAATATTACCCCCTCTGTGTCGTCAGTATGACCCTCTCTGCCCTGTCAATATTACCCCCTCTGTGTCATCAGTATGACCCCCTCTGCCCTGTCAATATTACCCCCTCTGTGTCGTCAGAAAGACTCCCTCTGCCCTGTCAATATTACCCCCTCTGTCGTCAGTATGACCCCCACTGCCCTGTCAATATTACCCCCTCTGTGTCATCAGTATGACCTCCTCTGCCCTGTCAATATTACCCCCTCTGTGTCGTCAGTATGACCCCCTCTGCCCTGTCAATATTACCCCCTCTGTGTCGTCAGTATGACCCCCTCTGCCCTGTCAATATTACCCCCTCTGTATTGTCAGTATGACCCCCTCTGCCCTGTCAATATTACCCCCTCTGTGTTGTCAGTATGACCCCCTCTGCCCTGTCAATATTACCCCCTCTGTATTGTCAGTATGACCCCCTCTGCCCTGTCAATATTACACGCTCTGTGTCGTCAGTATGACCCCCTCTGCCCTGTCAATATTTGCCCCTCTGTGTCGTCAGTATGACTCTATTTGCCCTGTCAATATTACCCCCTCTGTGTCGTCAGTATCACCCCCTCTGCTCTGTCAATATTGCCCCCTCTGTGTCGTCAGTATGACCCCCTCTGCCCTGTCAATATTACCCCCTCTGTGTCGTCAGTATGACCCCCTCTGCCCTGTCAATATTACACGCTCTGTGTCGTCTGTATGACCCCCTCTGCCCTATCAATATTACCGCCTTTGTGTCGTCAGAATGACCTCCTCTGCCCTGTCAATATTACCCTCTCTGTGTCATCAGTATGACCCCCTCTGCCCTGTCAACATTAACCCCTCTGTATTGTCAGTATGACCCCCTCTGCCCTGTCAATATTACCCCCTCTGTGTGTCAGTATGACCCCCTCTGCCTTGTCAGTATTACCCCCCTGTGTCGTCAGTATGACCCCCTCTGCCCTGTCAATATTACCCCCTCTGTGTCGTCAGAATGACTCCCTCTGCCCTGTCAATATTACCCCCTCTGTATTGTCAGTATGACCCCCTCTGCCCTGTCAATATTACCCCCTCTGTTTCGTCAGAATGACTCCCTCTGCCCTGTCAATATTACCCCCTCTGTGTCGTCAGTATGACCCCCACTGCCCTGACAATATTACCCCCTCTGTGTCATCAGTATGACCCCCTCTGCCCTGTCAATATTACCCCCTCTGTGTCGTCAGTATGACCCCCTCTGCCCTGCCAATATTACCCCCTCTGTGTCGTCAGTATGACCCCCTCTGCCCTGTCAATATTACCCCCTCTGTGTCGTCAGTATGACCCCCTCTGCCCTGTCAATATTACCCCCTCTGTATTGTCAGTATGACCCCCTCTGCCCTGTCAATATTACCCCCTCTGTGTTGTCAGTATGACCCCCTCTGCCCTGTCAATATTACCCCCTCTGTATTGTCAGTATGACCCTCTCTGCCCTGTCAATATTACACGCTCTGTGTCGTCAGTATGACCCCGTCTGCCCTGTCAATATTAGCTCCTCTGTGTCGTCAGTATGACTCTATTTGCCCTGTCAATATTACCCCCTCTGTGTCGTCAGTATCACCCCCTCTGCTCTGTCAATATTACCCCCCTGTGTCGTCAGTATGACCCACTCTGCCCTGTCAATATTACACGCTCTGTGTCGTCAGTATGACCCCCTCTGCCCTTTCAATATTACCCCCTCTGTGTCGTCAGTATGACCCCCACTGCCCTGTCAATATTACCCACTCTGTGTCATCAGTATGACCCCCTCTGCCCTCTCAATATTACCCCCTCTGTGTCGTCTGTATGACCCCCTCTGCCCTTTCAATATTACCCCCTCTGTGTCGTCTGTATGACCCCCTCTGCCCTATCAATATTACCGCCTCTGTGTCGTCAGAATGACCTCCGCTGCCCTGTCAATATTACCCTCTCTGTGTCATCAGTATGACCCCCTCTGCCCTGTCCACATTACCCCCTCTGTATTGTCAGTATGACCCCCTCTTCCCTGTCAATATTACCCCCTCTGTGTGTCAGTTGACCCCCTCTGCATTGTCAGTAGTACCCCCCTGTGTCGTCAGTATGACCCCCTCTGCCCTGTCAATATTACCCCCTCTGTGTCGTCAGAATGACTCCCTCTGCCCTGTCAATATTACCCCCTCTGTATTGTCAGTATGACTCCCTCTCCCCTGTCAATATTACCCCCTCTGTGTCGTCAGTATGACCCCCTCTGCCCTGTCAATATTACCCCCCTGTTTTGTCAGTACGACCCCCTCTGCCCTGTCAATATTACCCCCCTGTGTTGTCAGTATGACCCCCTCTGCCTTGTCAATATTACCCCCTCTGTGTCGACAGTATGACCCCCTCTGCCCGGTCAATATTACCCCCTCTGTGTCGACAGTATGACCCCCTCTGCCCTGTCAATATTACCTCCTCTGTGTCATCAGTATGACCCCCTCTGCCCTGTCAATATTACCCCCTCTGTGTCGTCAGTATGACCCTCTCTGCCCTGTCAATATTACCCCCTCTGTGTCTTCAGTATGACCCCCTCTGCCCCGTCAATATTACCCCCTCTGTGTCGTCAGTATGACCCTCTCTGCCCTGTCAATATTACCCCCTCTGTGTCATCAGTATGACCCCCTCTGCCCTGTCAATATTACCCCCTCTGCGTCGTCAGTATGACCCCCTCTGCCCTGTCAATATTTCCCCCCTCTGTGTCGTCAGTATGTCCACCTCTGCCCGTCAATATTACCCCCTCTGTTTCGTCAGTATGACCCCCTCTGCCCAGTCAATATTACCACCTCTGTATGGGCAGTATGACTCCCTCTGCCCTGTCAATAATACCCCCTCTGTGTCGTCAGTATGACCCCCTCTGCCCAGTCAATATTACCACCTCTGTATGGGCAGTATGACTCCCTCTGCCGTGTCAATAATACCCCCTCTGTGTCGTCAGTATGACTCCCTCTCCCCTGTCAATATTACCCCCTCTGTGTCGTCAGTATGACCCCCTCTGCCCTGTCAATATTACCCCCCTGTTTTGTCAGTACGACCCCCTCTGCCCTGTCAATATTACCCCCCTGTGTTGTCAGTATGACCCCCTCTGCCTTGTCAATATTACCCCCTCTGTGTCGACAGTATGACCCCCTCTGCCCTGTCAATATTACCCCCTCTGTATTGTCAGTATGACTCCCTCTGCCCTGTCAATAATACCCCCTCTGTGTCGTCAGTATGACTCCCTCTGCTCTGTCAACATTAGCCCCTCTGTGTCGTCTGTATGACCCCCTCTGCGCTATCAATATTACCCCCTCTGTGTCATGTATGACCCCCTCTGCCCTGTCAATATTACCCCCTCTGTATTGTCAGTATGACTCCCTCTGCCCTGTCAATAATACCCCCTCTGTGTCGTCAGTATGACTCCCTCTGCCCTGTCAATATTACCCCCTCTGTGTCGTCAGAATGACTCCCTCTGCCCTGTCAATATTACCCCCCTGTTTTGTCAGTACGACCCCCTCTGCCCTGTCAATATTACCCCCTCTGTTTCGTCAGTATGACCCCCTCTGCCTTGTCAATATTACCCCCTCTGTGTCGACAGTATGACCCCCTCTGCCCTGTCAATATTACCCCCTCTGTGTCGACAGTATGACCCCCTCTGCCCTGTCAATATTACCTCCTCTGTGTCATCAGTATGACCCCCTCTGCCCTGTCAATATTACCCCCTCTGTGTCGTCAGTATGACCCTCTCTGCCCTGTCAATATTACCCCCTCTGTGTCTTCAGTATGACCCCCTCTGCCCTGTCAATATTACCCCCTCTGTGTCGTCAGTATGACCCCCTCTGCCCAGTCAATATTACCCCCTCTGTATTGGCAGTATGACTCCCTCTGCCCTGTCAATAATACCCCCTCTGTGTCGTCAGTATGACTCCCTCTGCCCTGTCAATATTAGCCCCTCTGTGTCGTCAGTATGACTCTATTTGCCCCGTCAATATTACCCCCTCTGTGTCGTCAGTATGACCCTCTCTGCCCTGTCAATATTACCCCCTCTGTGTCATCAGTATGACCCCCTCTGCCCTGTCAATATTACCCCCTCTGTGTCGTCAGTATGACCCCCTCTGCCCTGTCAATATTACCCCCTCTGTGTCGTCAGTATGTCCACCTCTGCCCTGTCAATATTACCCCCTCTGTTTCGTCAGTATGACCCCCTCTGCCCAGTCAATATTACCCCCTCTGTATTGGCAGTATGACTCCCTCTGCCCTGTCAATAATACCCACTCTGTGTCGTCAGTATGACTCCCTCTGCCCTGTCAATATTAGCCCCTCTGTGTCGTCAGTATGACTCTATTTGCCCTGTCAATATTACCCCCTCTGTATTGTCAGTATGACTCCCTCTGCCCTGTCAATATTACCCTCTCTGTGTCATCAGTATGACCCCCTCTGCCCTGTCAAGATTACCCCCTCTGTGTCGTCAGTATGACCCCCTCTGCCCTGACAATATTAGCCCCTCTGTGTCGTCAGTATCACCCCCTCTGCCCTGTCAATATTACCCCCTCTCTGTCGTCAGTATGACTCTATCTGCCCTGTCAATATTACCCCCTCTGTGTCGTCAGTATGACCCCTTCTGCCCTGTCAATAGTACCCCCTCTGTGTCGTCAGTATGACCCCCTCTGCCCTGTCAATATTACCCCCTCTGTGTCGTCAGTATGACTCTATCTGCCCTGTCAATATTACCCCCTCTGTGTCGTCAGTATGACCCCCTCTGCCCTGACAATATTAGCCCCTCTGTGTCGTCAGTATGACCCCCTCTGCCCTGTCAATATTACCCCCTCTGTGTCGTCAGTATGACTCTATCTGCCCAGGGGTGGAGCTGTGCCTTAAGGGTTGTGTGTGGGTCTTCTGGCAGAGAGAGGAGGACATTCCCTGGATGCTGAGGGTTCTTCCTGGGGGATGGTGCGTTTTGAAGATGTCCTCAGTGGTGTGGAGTTTGTGCCTGTGACGGAGCGCAACCCTCTGCAGCTCTCTCCGATCCTGTCCTGCCCAGACGGTGATGCCACCGAGCTCTCCATCCGTAGAACGTACACCAAATGTCGTCAAACTGCTCATAAAATACAGCGCAAACGAGAAAATCTGTCGATGCAGGGAACCTGACCAAAACGGCAGAGCAGGCCGCAGTGAGTTCCTCCCGCATTCTGTGAGTGTTGCCACCGGGGTAAGCGTCCTGACTCCGTCGATGGGTTGCACCCCTCAGATGCTGAGGCCCAGGAACGTGAAGCTGCTTGCCCTTTCCACCGCTGAGCCTCACTGCGATTGCCTTTCGGCGCTCCCATCCTGATCCTGCCTGCCCCATTCCGAAGTTTCTTCTGTCTCGGACGTCAGGTCCAGCTGGGCATTACTCTGGGTTGGATGAATGAGGCTGGTCGGAGAGGTGGTGGGCTTTCATCTGGGGGGGGGGGGTTGGTAATAGGATGGAAAACCCAAGTGGGGCTGCCGTTGCTGGAGAGAGGTGGAGATGTGGAAATCCAGGAGAGAAGGATGTCCCTGCAACCCCTCCTATCCACCATCGAAACTGCCTCAAACACTTCCCATTTCCTCTGGCAGCTCACTCCATTTACTGACACCCCCTCGGAGAAGAAGTTCAACGCCAACCCCAATACAAAAGCTTGAGAGCAGGGCCAAACAGAGAAGCTGCTGTGTATGATCATCCCGTACACCGATCACCCGATCTACCTGTCAGACTCTCTCCCCAACTGCCCCCAAACCCTGCTTCCTTCCTCCTACCCCTCATCTAACAACCCCTCCCCCTCTCCTGTCCAACAACCTTCCCCACCCCTTCCCTCTCCTCCCCTTCTCCTCTCTCCCTTCTCCTCCTCTCCCCTCTCCCTCCTCCTTTCCACTCCCCCTCTCCCCGTTCCCCTCCCCTTTGCCCCTCACACTCCTCTCCCATCTTCCCCTCCCTTCCCCCTCTCCCCTTCTCTCTCACCTGTCTCCTCCTCTCCACTTCCCATCTGCCCCTCCCCTGTACCCCCTCCTCTACCTCCTCCCTCTGTTCCTACTCCCCTTCCCTCTCCTCCTCCCCTCTCCCCTGCCCTCTCGCGCTCCCTGCTCCCTCTCCCCTTCTCCTTTCTTCTGCCCTTCCCTCTCCCCATCTCATCTCACCCCTCCCCTTCCCCTCTCCCCCCTCTGCTCCTCCTTTCCTCCTCACCCTTTCCCCCTTTTGCCCTCCCACTCTTCCCATCTCACTCACTCCTGCTTGCACCCCATCCTCTTGCACCCCCCTCACCCTCTCAACTGCCCTCCAGCCCTCCCATTCTCAGCTATCCCTCCCCCTCCCACCCCCTGCCCTTGCCTCACGCCACTCCACCTTCCTCTCCACATCCTCCTCCCCATTTGCGCCTCCCCCACCTCCTTTCTCAAGGTGAGAGAAGAGGGCATCAGCCTGTCCCCATCACTGCCCTGGGACTCTGGGGTCAGAGACGGGGTGAGTCAGTCAGGGTTTCACTGCCCAAGGACCCGGGTTAGAGGGAGAGGCATAGGGTTAGTCAACCAGGGTTTCAGTGCCCAGAGACCCTGGGGTTAGAGGGAGGTGGGATTCACCTTCACCCCATCGTGAGCATCCAGCTATCAGGGGCTATTTCACGCTTTTCTTTTACACTGGCTCTCTCCCCCCTCGTTCTTTCCACCCACCTGAATGGTCTCAGCTGGAAACGCAGACAGAGGCTGCCTGAGCTCCCGGGGTCCTCCGGGTTCCCCCGGCTGACTGCTCCACTGCGCCATTTATTCCCCGTCCCCTGTTTTTGTGGCCGTCGGCCAGTCTTTAAACCTCCTGCGTTTTATTCCCCAGCCCCCTCTATTTCAATGCTAGGTGGTCACCGTTTACTTGGGTCTTTGCCAAAGATTACAAACAGGCAACGCTGAGCGATCCCCACCCCCCAGAATGCACGTCTGATCTCGGATTTTCACCCTCAGTACACTTGTCAGACCCAATTTCCTTTTTGTTAACCATGTTGACTTTATGTAATCCCCAGGATATTTCTGGAGTGTCCTGTTATCACATCGTTTACAGCAGGCGAGGGGACTTTCCCTGATGTCAGACTGAAGCTGCCTCTGTCCTCTTACTCCTTCCTCGCTCGATGTGTACTCTTCTCTGGCCCTGGGGATTTACCACTTTCAGTCCCAACCACTTCCTCGGCACGTTGTTGAACAGACACTGATTTCCTTTTGCTTGCACGGCCCTTGGGACTGTGGAGGACACTGCTCTGACCAACGGGTGGATATCAGCAAGAACCCCTGTTGTCCAGGCCAGTCTGTCTCACTGCGGCCCCCAGAAAGGACGTAGAGGAGCCGCAGGTCCCACACCACCAGATTCAGCAACAGTTATTACCCTTCAACCACCGGCATGGATAACTTCACTCACCACAGCTCTGAACTGTTTCCACAAAACCATGGACTCACTTTCATGGCCAAAAGGTTCATTGTATTATCAAAGTACAAAATACAACTCTGAGATTCGCCTTCTGCAGACAGCCGTGCAAAATAGAAAAACCACAAAAGTCAATGAAAGAAAAGAGATCAGACCGTCCCGTCTCGCTTGAAACAGAAAAAAAAAGAGACCCCGACCCCCCCAACCTCTCCCTCGCAGAATATCTAACAGATCGCCCACCCAGGCTCGGCCAACAAACATCAGACCCCAAACCCCTCCCACACAAACACAAACAGCACCCCCCCCCAACCTCTCCCTCGCAGAATATCTAACAGATCGCCCACCCAGGCTCGGCCAACAAACATCAGACCCCAAACCCCTCCCACACAAACACAAACAGCACCCCCCCCAATCTCTCCCTCGCAGAATATCTAACAGATCGCCCACCCAGGCTCGGCCAACAAACATCAGACCCCAAACCCCTCCCACACAAACACAAACAGCACCCCCCCCAATCTCTCCCTCGCAGAATATCTAACAGATCGCCCACCCAGGCTCGGCAGCCAAACATCAGACCCCAAACCCCTCCCACACAAACAACAAGTAAACATGCCGCCCAGCTGCCAACTGACAACAAGAAAGAAACCACAGAAAAAACCTGAAGGAGGCCAATTGAAACTACAGTCCGCACTGATAATAGTCAGACAGCTGAGAATTCTGAAAACATCCTCCGTCAGCGGGAGGAGAGCAATTGCTCAAACTCAGTCTCTCTGTGGGGAGTGACCGTCGACCTGCAGAGTCCTGACCTCTGACCCGACTGGTGAAGAGCGACCGCCGGCCTCACACGGCCTGCTGTCCTCCGGCCCGATAGAACACATTCTGCTCTCGGTATTATTTATTTATTATTGTTTTTGTTGTGTTTGCAGTTTCTCAGCTTCTCAGTCTCTGTGGACATTGATTCTATCCTATTTCTTTGTTCTACCGTGAACGCCAACTGGAAAATGAATTTCAAAGTCGATTTTGATAACGTTTACTTTAAACTTTGACCGGGTCTGCCTGGCTTCATCTCCCTGCCTCTGCTCATTCCTACCCTCAGGAAGCAGGAACAGGACCCTGAAGAGACGCTCTGTGCTTCAGACACAGCTTTTCCCCTCCGCCATCAGATTTCCAAACCCACAAGCACAACCTCACTGTTGTTGCTCTCTTTTCTATATACTTCCTATTGTAATTTATAGTATAGTTTCTGTCTTGCACTGTTCTGCTGCTGCAAAACAACAAATTTCTCGTTAAATGTCAGTGATGACGAAGCTGATTCTAATTTGTTTGCCTGTGTTGAATGTCAGCTCTGCACCCCTTCAGCAGGTTGGTCTATCCCCGTTATTCCTTTGCTTCTGACTCTGGGCAAGGAGGACGTGGCCAATTGGACCCACTAGGACAGTGACCCTGGTCTTCATTCCATGCTACTGTCTCTGTTCCCTCTTCCATTCATCTGTAAAGTTTTTCACACATTGTCGCCACATTCATCCTGTTTGATCAGTGTGATGGGAGTGAGTGAGCTTTGCATCTGATCCCTTTTTTTTATATTACAAAATCCTTTATTACAAATTTCGGTGCTATACAATATATACAAAACAGTGGCAAACACAATTACTGCACTACAAATAGACAATAGACATTACACCAGAATGTTGCCATCCCTATCTACGATGGCATTTACACCCCGCGGAGCCTAACGGTCTCAAAACTCCTCCAAGGCCGCTGTGGACTGCGCGTGTTCCTTTTCAATAGTTACCCGGGCACGAACATACCCCCTAAACATTGCCAGGCAGTCTGCCCGGGGAGATCCTCCCGCCACCCGTTTCCAAGACCCTCGGATGGCGGCTGTGTCTGACCCTGGGAGTGTGTGATGGGACGGTGTGGAGGGAACTTCACTCTGTGTCTGACCCCGGGAGTGTGTGATGGGACGGTGTGGAGGGAACTTCACTCTGTGTCTGACCCCGGGAGTGTGTGATGGGACAGTGTGGAGGGAGCTTCACTCTGTGTCTGGCCCTAGGAGTGTGTGATGGGATGGTATAGAGAGAGGGATTTTCTCTATGTCTGACCCTGACTGTGTGTGATGGGACGGTGCAGAGGGAGCTTCACTCTGTGTCTGACCCCGGGAGTGTGTGATGGGACGGTGCAGAGGGAGCTTCACTCTGTGTCTGACTCCGGGAGTGTGTGATGGGACGGTGCAGAGAGAGGGATTTTCTCTATGTCTGACCCTGACTGTGTGTGATGGGACGGTGCAGAGGGAGCTTCACTCTGTGCCTGACCCTGGTTGTGTGTGACAGGATGGCGCAGGGGGAGTTTGTCTCTGTGCCTGACTCATTCTCTCCTTGAGACAAGATTCCAAGATCTGGGGTGTCTGTATCTTCAGGACCTGACATCTTTAATAAATCTGTTTAATTTTCACACTTGGATATTTATCTCACATTCTTTAGCACTACCCTAAGAGGGGCCCTAGAATTCCAATGGTAAACAGCCTGTATGAACAGCTTTACTGCACCACTCCCTGACTATCTGTTGTTTGGAACAAAATCTGTCAACGCTCCATTCCCATAATTCTGTTGCCTGATTGTGGTGTTGCCGTTTCTCATGTTGTTGCCAGGACACAGTTTCCTTTTGAGTGCTTGCCAAAGTGTCCCTGTGATGGTTGGCGTCATGTAGTCCAGGTCAGTCTTCTGTTTCCTGCTGCGGATTTAACCCCCGGTCTCTCCCCACACTCCGGGGTGGCAGGCGTTGGAGGGAGCCTCCCTCTGGTGACTTGCTGCTAAAGCGACTCCCCCCCCCCCCCCGCCTCCAGTGGTGTCGTTCGGCGGGGCACGCGGGCAGAGGCCCTGCCTGCCCTTGTCAGATCCCAGGCACCATCGTTCTTCAGGAAGGGCGCGTGGGAGGAGGAAGAGGTGAGGGGGTTGGCAGGCCGGGTGCAAGGAGATCATTGGAGAGATTGCTACCACACGGGTCACAGATGTGGATTGGATGTTATTGTGGTCTTCTCCCTCCCCCTCTCCTCGGGCAGAAAATACAAAGGGCTGAAAGCACATACCACCAGGTCCAGGGACACCTCTTGTCTCACTGTTATCAGACCCTTGAATGGATCTTTTGTACAATAAAGGTGAATTCTTGACTTCATCCACCTTGTCTTGACCATTTCCCGCCAACACCACACTTGCTGCATTTTATAAATTACTTTTCCCTTCTACTTTCTCAAATGGTATTTTTATTTGCACTTTGAGCAGTGACGGGCCCTTCAGTCCGTGCTGTCTGATTACATCCCTGTGACCAGTTAAGCTATTAACCTCTACGTCTTTGGAATGTGGGAGGAAACCAGAGCAGCTGGAGGACAACCCTGCGGTCAGGGGGAGAAAGTGCAAACTTCTTAGAGACAGAGGCGGGAGTTGAACCCGGGTCACCGGTGGTGTAATGGTGTTACGCTGCCGAGTCACCGTGATGCCCTGAACTGCAAGAAGGCTTACAAATCAAAATATTTCTCGCTGCCTTTCAGAACTTGACATTAATAAACCAATTCAAATTCATGTGAACTGAGATACAAAGGCTTTTGTTTGTGTACATTGAGTTAGTAGAAGGGAAAAGCAACGATCTTGTGTTACAATCACAGAGAGAGCACAGTGCAGACTGCAAGAGCTGTGGCGAGGTGGATGCAGATCAGCTTCTCAGTGCATGAGAAGTTCAGACAGGGATCTGATAACAGTGGTGTACAAGTTGTCCAAAGGGGAGCTCCAGGATCCTAAAGACACATAGTCAATGCTTCTTCCCTTCACCATCCGGTTTCTGAATGGACGATGCACTCATGAACACAACCTCACCATTTCCCTCTCTTTCTGCACTACTTATTTGATTTTTTAAAAATATTATTGCGTACTGCCGTGATCTGCTGACACGAAACTACAAATTTTGCAACGTGTGCCAGTGATAGTAACCATGATTATGACTTGGTGACACGTGCTGGTTTCATTTTTGCCTCCTTCACTCAGGGGAAGGTGCAGTTAAGGAACAGGCTGCCAGAGAGAGGTGGTTCAGATCAGTAGAATTACACTTGGACAGATACATGGATAGGAAGTTCAGTGGAGGGGAAGCTGGTCTGAGAGAGAGACACCGAGAACACAGAAGAGGGATTTCTTCACTTAGAGGGCAGTGAATCTGTGGAGCTCCCTCCCCACCTGGGCAGGATTGGGCGAGAAGGTTGGTGTGAAGATGTTGGGAGAAAGGGCCTGCTTCTACATTGTCCAGCTCTATGAGTTGGTAACTTTAAGCCTTGGACCAAAATGTTCTTGGATACAAAGGGAGCCAAGAGAGAGATGTTAAGAGGTAGCTTATAAATGACAGGGAGAGGGAGAGTGTGGAGGCTTTGGGGAAGATGCTTCCTGGATTAGAGGGTATCAGTTGTCAGACCTGCACAAGCAGGCACCTCCCAGTCTCCACACAGCTAACAGGAATCGCGAGCCACTCATCACCTGCAGCCTATTTAAACCCCTGCTCTCATCCAGAGTGCTTGTTCTTCTCATCGAACTAGACAGCCTCGACTGGTTCATTCAGTTATCTTGTTGCCTGTGGTATTTAGTATCTGTTCTCCCTTGTTTTGTGGCCTCTCATGGCGTATAATTTTTCAGTTGATTATTAAAGTTATCAGTCACCGTTACATTGCCTCTGCTGCTCTGTGTTTGGATCACGCCTCCTCAACATTCTCTGACATGCTCTCAGGAGAGGCTGGACAAACTTGGATCGCTTTCTCTGGAGCGTGGAGGCTGAGGGGAGATCTGATAGGAGTTTATAAAACTATGAAAGGCAGAGATTGGGTGGGCGGACAGAATTATATCCCCAGGGTAGAGATGGCAAACAGCAGAAGACAAGGGAAATACTTAAAGGAGATGTGAGGGGCAGGTTTTTTGGTACATAGAGGGTGGTAAGTGGTTACCAGGGAGGGAGAGGGATGAGACGCGGGAGGAGGACACGGAATAAAGATCGGCACAGCATCATGGGCTGAACTGCCTGGCCAGTACTGTATAGTTCTGTGGAGTAGGTGGATCGGTCTGACTGTAATCACAGTCTACCTTAAAGAATGCCTTCACCTTCCCCTTGTCACAAACGCCTCCTACCCCTTTATCCTCCCTCCCCCACCTCCTCCACCCCCATCCCCCTCAACCACCACTCCTGCCAGAAATTTCCAGTCACCCACCACTCTGTATTTAAAAATAATCTGCCCTGGGACATGGCCTTTAAACATTGCCTCTCTCAATTTAAGTGCTTTTTTTTTCTAGTATTAGACATTTCCATCCCGTCAGAAAGATACCAGCTATCTACTCTATCTCTGCCTCTTATAATCTTGGAATCTTATATTTGAGATACTTTCTAGAGCAATATGCTAACACAATGCTATTAAAGCTTGAGGCATCAGAGTTCAAAGTTCAATTCTGATGCCATCTGTAAGGAGCGTGGACGTTCTCCCCGTGACCATGTTGGTTTCCTCCGGGTGCTCTGGTTTCCTCCCACATTCCAAAGACGTACCAGTTAGTGGGTTAATTGGTCATTGTAAATTGTCCTGTGATTAGGCTAGTGTTAAATAGCTGGACTACTGGGTGGTACAGCTTATTGGACCAGAAACACCTGTTCCGTGCTGTATCTTTCAGTAATAAATAATTAAAAATTGAAATGAATCATGGGAAAAGGCCTTTGGGATCTTGCTTTGTACAATGACGAGGGCTTGCTGCCAAGCAGCCTTCGGGGAACAGTGATCATAATGTGATAGACTTTGACAGAGTTCGAGGGGGACGCAGTTCGATGTGAGACTTGTGCCTTTGAATGCATGGAGCTCTGCGAGGAGAGGTGGCTGGGTGGGAAGGTAAGGCACTGGACAGGCAATGGTTAGCACTCGATACTGCAAAGGTTGCAGAGAAGCAATTCCAGAAACTCAACAGGAAATGTGATTCATTGATGGGTGACGAGATACTGAAGATAATGTTAAATCAAAGGAAAGGGTTTTTCAAGTTGCCAGAAGTTTCAGTGTGACCCAAAGATTAGAAGTATTTTAAAAACTCGGCAAAGGACGACCAATGAATTGGAGATAGACTGTGAGAGCTGACTGGCAGAACATATGAAAAACGGACCGTAAGAGATTTTATATGACCATAAAAAGGCATGACTAATAAGGGTGAATATATTGCCCTCACAGAGATAGAACTTTTCTCAGGGGATGAGGAAACTGCACAAAGTACATTTATTATCCAAGCATTTATATGTCACCATAAAAATATCTTTAGACTCATTTTCTTGCAGGCATTTACAGGAAAATAAATGCAATAGAATTTATGAAAAACTGCATGAAGGAAGACTGACAAAGAACCACTAAGCAAAAGAAGACAAATTGTTCAAGTGAAAGATATATCAATGATACTGAGAAGGATGAGTTGTAGGGTTTGAAAGTGAGTCTGTGGGTTGTGGAAGCAGTTCAGTGTTGAGGTGAGTGAAGTTATCCACGCCAGTCGAGGGGCCTGATGGTTGTAGGGTAATAACTGTTCCTGAAGCTGGTGGTGTGGGACCTGAAGCTTGATGGCCGTTACGGGAAGAGAGCGTGGCCTGGATGGCGGGGTCCCCAATGACGGATGCTGGTTTCTTGCGGCAGCACCCATGTAAATGCGCTCGGTGGTGCGGAGGGCTTTGTCTGTGATCAGCTGGGCTGTATCCTTCATTTTCTCTCGTCCTTTCCATTCCTGAGCACTGGGAATTCCTTGCCAGGTGGCGATGCAACCTGTCCATATTCACTCCATCACACACCTGCACAGGCTGGTCAGAGTTCTGGACAGTTCTGGAACTGGGCGTCTGATGAGGGAGGCGCTGAATAGGTGGTACTGGAGAGGGTGAAATCCATTGTCCCCGAGATCTGAAGGAACAGCAGACACTTGTGATAATTTCAAAGTCAAAGTCAGGTTTATTGTCAGGTGCATGAATACACACATGCACAGGTGCTGTGCTGATTCTGCGACGCTGCTGCGAGAGTTTCATTGCACCCGTGCATGCGACGATAAGCTCAACAAAGTTGTATAAATTCTGGAATTGTTCGATTAGAGGGTTGGAACGTGAGGGAAAGTTAAACAGTTGGGATCATGTGCACCTCGAGTCGGTGGGTGGGAAGGTGCTGGCACCTACAGTGAACAGTGGAGTAACAGTACATCCTGAGTAATTATGGGTCTCTGCAGACGGTGGCAGATTTATGAAGGATAATCAGGTTTGACTAATGTTTTATGAGTAGAATGAAGAGCCTGAGCCAGTCGATGTGGAAGCCACTGACAGACGGTGTGAGAAGCGGAGCTCGGTGGTTACACTGGCCAGTGTACAGAGGGGGATGACGGCTGATTCTCAGGAGGGAGGCTGGTGCCTGTCGTGTAGATCAGTACTCAGAATCTCTCATCTCCCATTAGACCAATGTATTTCTAAGCACGGAACTGGAATGAATTCTCAGTACAGCCACAGATACATTCTGAACATCATCAGGCCCTTTGGCCCACCTCATACATCCTGGCCTCTTGCCCATCTGCACTAATCCCTGGAGGTGCTCAGCCTTCTCTATTCCAGCACATGTACCTCGCACCCGCAGACCCCACCACCACCTCTGACTGTTCCTGCTTCTGCATGTAAAGAAAATTACCCACCCCACACCAATCCTCTTTAAGCTCCTTCTCACTCACCTTCAGCAGTACCCTCTTGTTTCTGTCACCACAGAACATTACAGCTCACTACAGGCCGTTTGGACCACGGCGCTGTGTTGACCTTATAATCAATCTAGCCCCTCCCTCTCACATACCCCTCCATTTTTCTATCATCCACATGCTTATCTAAGAATCTCTTAAATGTCCCTAAAGTTTCTGCCTCTACCACCATCACTGGCAGGACACCCACCACCCTCTGTGTAAAAAAAAAACTACCTCTGACATCCCCCCTACACCTCCCTCCAATCACCTTAAAATGACGCTTTCTCATATTAGCCATTTCCACCCCGGAAAAAGTCTCTGCCTCCCTGCTTGACTTTCTGCCCTGTCTATGCCCCTTGTGATTTTAGACACCCCCATAGGGTCGCCCCCTCAACTTCGTTACACGGTAGAGAGTCCAAGCCTCTCCTATCACTCCCCACAACTTGAGTCCTCCGATTGAGGTAATATTCTGGTGAACCTCCTCGACATCTCCTCACTGTGACCACATCCTTTCCTAAAGTGCAGTCGCCAAAACTGCACACAGTACACGGGAAGGGGGGGCTGGTCAGCTCGTCTGGGAGCGGGAACACGCTTGATGACAAACCTCCGCTGCTTTATGGCTAGACACACCTCATGGAGGAGGCTTCCGGAGTGAACACCGAGGGAGAAATCTGGAGCTGGAGTTCGGAAGGCAGTCTTGCATTGAGTTCAACGCTGACTGGCAACTCCTGGTGACAAACTGTATCGGTCCCCGCCATTCCTTTGAACTGATCAGCTGAATCAGTGGAAAGGGGGGCCTGAATCAGTGGAAAAGGGGGTGCCTGAGTCAGTGGAAAGGGGGTGTCTGAGTCAGTGGAAAGGGGGTGTCTGAGTCGGTGGAAAGGGGCTGTCTGAGTCAGTGGAAAGGGGGTGCCTGAGTCAGTGGAAAGGGGGTGTCTGAGTCAGTGGAAAAGGGGTGTCTGAGTCAGTGGAAAGGGGGTGCCTGAGTCAGTGGAAAGGGGGTGCCTGAGTCAGTGGAAAGGGGGTGTCTGAGTCGGTGGAAAGGGGGTGCCTGAGTCAGTGGAAAGGGGGTGTCTGAGTCAGTGGAAAGGGGGGTGCCTGAGTCAGTGGAAAGGGGGTGTCTGAGTCAGTGGAAAGGGGGTGTCTGAGACAGTGGAAAGGGGGTGTCTGAGTCAGTGGAAAGGGGGTGCCTGAGTCAGTGGAAAGGGGGTGTCTGAGTCGGTGGAAAGGGGGGTGTCTGAGTCAGTGGAAAGGGGGGTGTCTGAGTCAGTGGAAAGGGGGTGTCTGAGTCAGTGGAAAGGGGGGTGCCTGAGTCAGTGGAAAGGGGGTGTCTGAGTCAGTGGAAAGGGGGGTGTCTGAGTCAGTGGAAAGGGGGTGTCTGAGTCAGTGGAAAGGGGGTCTGAGTCAGTGGAAAGGGGGTCTGAGTCAGTGGAAAGGGGGTGCCTGAGTCAGTGGAAAGGGGGTGTCTGAGTCAGTGGAAAGGGGGTGTCTGAGTCAGTGGAAAGGGGGAGCCTGAGTCAGTGGAAAGGGGGTGTCTGAGTCAGTGGAAAGGGGGTGTCTGAGTCAGTGGAAAGGGGGTGCCTGAGTCAGTGGAAAAGGGGTGTCTGAGTCAGTGGAAAGGGGGTGCCTGAGTCAGTGGAAAGGGGGTGTCTGAGTCAGTGGAAAGGGGGTGCCTGAGTCAGTGGAAAGGGGGTGTCTGAGTCAGTGGAAAGGGGGTGCCTGAGTCAGTGGAAAGGGGGTGTCTGAGTCAGTGGAAAGTGGGTGTCTGAGTCAGTGGAAAGGGGGTGCCTGAGTCAGTGGAAAGGGGGGTGCCTGAGTCAGTGGAAAGGGGGTGCCTGAGTCAGTGGAAAGGGGGGTGTCTGAGTCAGTGGAAAGGGGGTGTCTGAGTCAGTGGAAAGGGGGTGCCTGAGTCAGTGGAAAGGGGGTGTCTGAGTCAGTGGAAAGGGGGTGTCTGAGTCAGTGGAAAGGGGGTGCCTGAGTCGGTAGAAAGGGGGGTGTCTGAGTCAGTGGAAAGGGGGGTGTCTGAGTCAGTGGAAAGGGGGTGTCTGAGTCGGTGGAAAGGGGGGTGTCTGAGTCAGTGGAAAGGGGGTGCCTGAGTCAGTGGAAAGGGGGGTGTCTGAGTCAGTGGAAAGGGGGTGTCTGAGTCGGTGGAAAGGGGGTGTCTGAGTCGGTGGAAAGGGGGGTGTCTGAGTCAGTGGAAAGGGGGTGTCTGAGTCAGTGGAAAGGGGGGTGTCTGAGTCAGTGGAAAGTGGGTGCCTGAGTCAGTGGAAAGGGGGTGTCTGAGTCAGTGGAAAAGGGGTGCCTGAGTCAGTGGAAAGGGGGTGTCTGAGTCAGTGGAAAGGGGGTGCCTGAGTCAGTGGAAAGGGGGTGTCTGAGTCAGTGGAAAGGGGGTGCCTGAGTCAGTGGAAAGGGGGTGCCTGAGTCAGTGGAAAGGGGGTGTCTGAGTCAGTGGAAAGGGGGTGTCTGAGTCAGTGGAAAGGGGGTGCCTGAATCAGTGGAAAGGGGGTGTCTGAGTCAGTGGAAAGGGGGTGTCTGAGACAGTGGAAAGGGGGTGTCTGAGTCAGTGGAAAGGGGGTGCCTGAGTCAGTGGAAAGGGGGGTGTCTGAGTCAGTGGAAAGGGGGTGCCTGAGTCAGTGGAAAAGGGGGTGTCTGAGTCAGTGGAAAGGGGGTGCCTGAGTCAGTGGAAAGGGGGTGCCTGAGTCAGTGGAAAGGGGGGTGTCTGAGTCAGTGGAAAGGGGGTGTCTGAGTCAGTGGAAAGGGGGTGTCTGAGTCAGTGGAAAAGGGGTGTCTGAGTCAGTGGAAAGGGGGTGTCTGTCAGTGGAAAGGGGGTGTCTGAGTCAGTGGAAAAGGGGTGCCTGAGTCAGTGGAAAGGGGGGTGCCTGAGTCGGTGGAAAGGGGGTGTCTGAGTCAGTGGAAAGGGGGTGTCTGAGTCGGTGGAAAGGGGGTGTCTGAGTCAGTGGAAAGGGGGGTGCCTGAGTCAGTGGAAAAGGGGTGCCTGAGTCAGTGGAAAGGGGGGTGCCTGAGTCAGTGGAAAAGGGGTGTCTGAGTCAGTGGAAAGGGGGGTGCCTGAGTCAGTGGAAAGGGGGTGTCTGAGTCAGTGGAAAGGGGGTGTCTGAGTCAGTGGAAAAGGGGTGTCTGAGTCAGTGGAAAGGGGGTGCCTGAGTCGGTGGAAAGGGGGTGTCTGAGTCAGTGGAAAAGGGGTGTCTGAGTCAGTGGAAAGGGGGTGTCTGAGTCGGTGGAAAGGGGGTGTCTGAGTCAGTGGAAAGGGGGTGTCTGAGTCAGTGGAAAGGGGGTGTCTGAGTCAGTGGAAAGGGGGTGCCTGAGTCAGTGGAAAGGGGGTGTCTGAGTCGGTGGAAAGGGGGTGTCTGAGTCAGTGGAAAGGGGGTGTCTGAGTCAGTGGAAAAGGGGGTGTCTGAGTCAGTGGAAAGGGGGTGTCTGAGTCGGTGGAAAGGGGGTGTCTGAGTCGGTGGAAAGGGGGTGTCTGAGTCAGTGGAAAGGGGGGTGCCTGAGTCAGTGGAAAGGGGGTGTCTGAGTCAGTGGAAAGGGGGTGCCTGAGTCAGTGGAAAGGGGGTGCCTGAGTCAGTGGAAAGGGGGGTGTCTGAGTCAGTGGAAAGGGGGTGTCTGAGTCAGTGGAAAGGGGGTGTCTGTCGGTGGAAAGGGGGTGCCTGAGTCAGTGGAAAGGGGTGCCTGAGTCAGTGGAAAGGGGGTGTCTGAGTCAGTGGAAAGGGGGGTGTCTGAGTCAGTGGAAAGGGGGTGTCTGTCGGAGGAAAGGGGGGTGTCTGAGTCAGTGGAAAGAGGATGCCTGAGTCAGTGGAAAGGGGGTGCCTGAGTCAGTGGAAAGTGGGTGTCTGAGTCAGTGGAAAGGGGGTGCCTGAGTCAGCGGAAAGGGGGTGCCTGAGTCAGTGGAAAGGGGGTGCCTGAGTCAGTGGAAAGGGGGGTGCCTGAGTCAGTGGAAAGGGGGGTGCCTGAGTCAGTGGAAAGGGGGTGCCTGAGTCAGTGGAAAGGGGGTGTCTGAGTCAGTGGAAAGGGGGGTGCCTGAGTCAGTGGAAAGGGGGTGTCTGAGTCAGTGGAAAGGGGGTGCCTGAGTCAGTGGAAAGGGGGTGTCTGAGTCAGTGGAAAGGGGGTGTCTGAGTCGGTGGAAAGGGGGGTGTCTGAGTCAGTGGAAAGGGGGTGTCTGAGTCAGTGGAAAGGGGGGTGTCTGAGTCAGTGGAAAGTGGGTGCCTGAGTCAGTGGAAAGGGGGTGTCTGAGTCAGTGGAAAAGGGGTGCCTGAGTCAGTGGAAAGGGGGTGCCTGAGTCAGTGGAAAGGGGGTGTCTGAGTCAGTGGAAAGGGGGTGCCTGAGTCAGTGGAAAGGGGGTGCCTGAGTCAGTGGAAAGGGGGTGTCTGAGTCAGTGGAAAGGGGGTGTCTGAGTCAGTGGAAAGGGGGTGCCTGAATCAGTGGAAAGGGGGTGTCTGAGTCAGTGGAAAGGGGGTGTCTGAGTCAGTGGAAAGGGGGTCTCTGAGTCAGTGGAAAGGGGGTGCCTGAGTCAGTGGAAAGGGGGTGCCTGAGTCAGTGGAAAGGGGGGTGTCTGAGTCAGTGGAAAGGGGGTGCCTGAGTCAGTGGAAAAGGGGGTGTCTGAGTCAGTGGAAAGGGGGTGCCTGAGTCAGTGGAAAGGGGGTGCCTGAGTCAGTGGAAAGGGGGGTGTCTGAGTCAGTGGAAAGGGGGTGTCTGAGTCAGTGGAAAGGGGGTGTCTGAGTCAGTGGAAAAGGGGTGTCTGAGTCAGTGGAAAGGGGGTGTCTGAGTCAGTGGAAAGGGGGTGTCTGAGTCAGTGGAAAAGGGGTGCCTGAGTCAGTGGAAAGGGGGGTGCCTGAGTCGGTGGAAAGGGGGTGTCTGAGTCAGTGGAAAGGGGGGTGCCTGAGTCAGTGGAAAAGGGGTGCCTGAGTCAGTGGAAAGGGGGGTGCCTGAGTCAGTGGAAAAGGGGTGTCTGAGTCAGTGGAAAGGGGGGTGCCTGAGTCAGTGGAAAGGGGGTGTCTGAGTCAGTGGAAAGGGGGTGTCTGAGTCAGTGGAAAAGGGGTGTCTGAGTCAGTGGAAAGGGGGTGCCTGAGTCGGTGGAAAGGGGGTGTCTGAGTCAGTGGAAAAGGGGTGTCTGAGTCAGTGGAAAGGGGGTGTCTGAGTCGGTGGAAAGGGGGTGTCTGAGTCAGTGGAAAGGGGGTGTCTGAGTCAGTGGAAAGGGGGTGCCTGAGTCAGTGGAAAGGGGGTGTCTGAGTCGGTGGAAAGGGGGTGTCTGAGTCAGTGGAAAGGGGGTGTCTGAGTCAGTGGAAAAGGGGGTGACTGAGTCAGTGGAAAGGGGGTGTCTGAGTCGGTGGAAAGGGGGTGTCTGAGTCGGTGGAAAGGGGGTGTCTGAGTCAGTGGAAAGGGGGGTGCCTGAGTCAGTGGAAAGGGGGTGTCTGAGTCAGTGGAAAGGGGGTGTCTGAGTCAGTGGAAAAGGGGTGTCTGAGTCAGTGGAAAGGGGGTGCCTGAGTCGGTGGAAAGGGGGTGTCTGAGTCGGTGGAAAGGGGGTGTCTGAGTCAGTGGAAAGGGGGTGTCTGAGTCAGTGGAAAGGGGGTGTCTGAGTCAGTGGAAAGGGGGTGCCTGAGTCAGTGGAAAGGGGGTGTCTGAGTCGGTGGAAAGGGGGTGTCTGAGTCAGTGGAAAGGGGGTGTCTGTCGGTGGAAAGGGGGTGCCTGAGTCAGTGGAAACGGGTGCCTGAGTCAGTGGAAAGGGGGTGTCTGAGTCAGTGGAAAGGGGGGTGTCTGAGTCAGTGGAAAGGGGGTGTCTGTCGGTGGAAAGGGGGGTGTCTGAGTCAGTGGAAAGGGGATGCCTGAGTCAGTGGAAAGGGGGTGCCTGAGTCAGTGGAAAGTGGGTGTCTGAGTCAGTGTAAAGGGGGTGTCTGAGTCAGTGGAAAGGGGGGTGCCTGAGTCAGTGGAAAGGGGGGTGCCTGAGTCAGTGGAAAGGGGGTGCCTGAGTCAGTGGAAAGGGGGTGTCTGAGTCAGTGGAAAGGGGGGTGCCAGAGTCAGTGGAAAGGGGGGTGCCTGAGTCAGTGGAAAGGGGGTGCCTGAGTCAGTGGAAAGGGGGTGTCTGAGTCAGTGGAAAGGGGGGTGCCTGAGTCAGTGGAAAGGGGGTGTCTGAGTCAGTGGAAAGGGGGTGCCTGAGTCAGTGGAAAGGGGGTGCCTGAGTCAGTGGAAAGGGGGTGTCTGAGTCAGTGGAAAGGGGGTGCCTGAGTCAGTGGAAAGGGGGTGTCAGAGTCAGTGGAAAGGGGGGTGTCTGAGTCAGTGGAAAGGGGGTGTCTGAGTCAGTGGAAAGGGGGGTGTCTGAGTCAGTGGAAAAGGGGTGTCTGAGTCAGTGGAAAGGGGGGTGTCTGAGTCAGTGGAAAGGGGGTGTCTGAGTCAGTGGAAAGGGGGTGCCTGAGTCAGTGGAAAGGGGGTGTCTGAGTCAGTGGAAAGGGGGGTGCCTGAGTCAGTGGAAAGGGGGGTGTCTGAGTCTGTGGAAAGGGGGTGTCTGAGTCAGTGGAAAGGGGGTGTCTGAGTCAGTGGAAAGGGGGTGCCTGAGTCAGTGGAAAGGGGGTGCCTGAGTCAGTGGAAAGGGGGGTGCCTGAGTCAGTGGAAAGGGGGTGTCTGAGTCAGTGGAAAGGGGGTGCCTGAGTCAGTGGAAAGGGGGTGCCTGAGTCAGTGGAAAGGGGGTGTCTGAGTCAGTGGAAAGGGGGTGTCTGAGTCAGTGGAAAGGGGGTGTCTGAGTCAGTGGAAAGGGGGTGCCTGAGTCAGTGGAAAGGGGGTGTCTGAGTCAGTGGAAAGGGGGTGTCTGAGTCAGTGGAAAGGGGGTGTCTGAGTCAGTGGAAAAGGGGTGTCTGAGTCAGTGGAAAGGGGGTGTCTGAGTCAGTGGAAAGGGGGTGCCTGAGTCAGTGGAAAGGGGGGTGTCTGAGTCAGTGGAAAGGGGGGTGCCTGAGTCAGTGGAAAGGGGGGTGTCTGAGTCAGTGGAAAGGGGGTGCCTGAGTCAGTGGAAAGGGGGGTGTCTGAGTCAGTGGAAAGGGGGTGCCTGAGTCAGTGGAAAGGGGGTGCCTGAGTCAGTGGAAAGGGGGGTGCCTGAGTCAGTGGAAAGGGGGGTGTCTGAGTCAGTGGAAAGGGGGTGTCTGAGTCAGTGGAAAAGGGGTGCCTGAGTCAGTGGAAAGGGGGTGTCTGAGTCAGTGGAAAGGGGGGTGCCTGAGTCAGTGGAAAGGGGGTGTCTGAGTCAGTGGAAAGGGGGTGTCTGAGTCAGTGGAAAAGGGGGTGTCTGAGTCAGAGGAAAGGGGGTGTCTGAGTCAGTGGAAAAGGGGTGCCTGAGTCAGTGGAAAGGGGGTGTCTGAGTCAGTGGAAAGGGGGGTGCCTGTGTCAGTGGAAAGGGGGTGTCTGAGTCAGTGGAAAGGGGGTGTCTGAGTCAGTGGAAAAGGGGGTGTCTGAGTCAGTGGAAAGGGGGTGTCTGAGTCAGTGAAAAAGGGGTGCCTGAATCAGTGGAAAAGGGGTGCCTGAGTCAGTGGAAAGGGGGTGTCTGAGTCAGTGGAAAAGGGGGTGTCTGAGTCAGTGGAAAGGGGGTGTCTGAGTCAGTGGAAAGGGGCGCCTGCTGCTTTGCTCTGCCCTGGTTTGTGCAGACAGCTAGGATGCAAAATCCATAGTTGACCCTGGAGAGCCTCACTACGAGTCTGGTCAGAACAATGTTTTGTAAAGTTATAACGTTACATCCCAGTGTTCACACTAGGCCGTAAGATCATAAGACAGAATTAGGCCATTCATGCCACTGAATCCACTCCACCATTCAATAATGACTGATTCATTATTCCTCTCAAACCCATTCTCCTGCTTTCTCCCTATTAATCAAAAACCTATCACACTCTGCCTTAGGGATACCCAATAAACTGGCCTGCACAACTGTTTGTCGCAATGAATTCCACAAATTCATCACCCTCTGGCTAAAGAAATTCCTCCTCAGCTCTGTGCACCAACCAGTGAGGGCATTTTCAACACCCTGTCCAGCTGTATCACCACATTCTCAGAAGTGTGTACCCAACGTTCTTCTCTTTGACGACATTCCTGAATACCCAACCGTTTACTGGATGTGGCCTGGCCTGATTTCATTTCCCTTTCTTTGGCTTTCACCCTTTTGTTGCTCTCGTTTCCTCCTGACCTAAACTGTGTTGCTCAGCTACCTTCGTTCATTCTGCCTAGGACCCTCCCTCTTCACAATTACCCTCATCCAGAGACCTGCTCATTCTCTGACATTAAGCCCCAGTTGGTCTCTCTTGTCCATCTCTTTATCTCATCTCTCTCTCTCTCTCTCTCTATACCACTCTGTCTCCTCTGCCTCTCTCTCTCTCTCCCTCTCCCTCTCTCTCTCACCCTGTTTCTTGCTCTCTCTCTCTGGCGTGCCTCTCTAACTCTCTCTCTCACCCTCTGCCTCCTACCCCTACCCTGCAGCCATGGTGTGAATGATCTGTCCTTCTCCCTGTCTCTCCCTCCTCCCCCCACCCTGCAGCCGCTGTGTGAACGACCTGTCCTGTCCCTCTCCCGTGTGCAATACGTGGTTCCCTAACGTCAGAGAGTGCTGAGGTTAATATGTGATGAGAGTGGGCGGAGAGGCGGCTGCCAGGCAGACAGCACATGCCTGTGGAATGTTCCCTCAGTGTTTGGGTGGGAAGGTGATGTTAATGGCTTCACTCAGCAGCTCAGGGCTGATCAGGTTTGTGAATCTTCTCACACTGACAACCAGTGACGGACTAGGCAACTGATACCCCCGATTCACCACAGGGGTTCTGCATTTCTATAACAGCTTTCTTGCAGTACAGTGCTGCAGGGTGCCACACGGGGGTTGATATCGTCAGACTGTGCCCCACTGGGATATCAGTGAAAGAGACAAGGAGGGATTCCAGAGCTTTGGCTCCCATGCATGAAGGGACAACCACCAATGGTGGAGAGCTCCTTTCCTGAGACGAGGAACTCCCTCTGGCCCCTAGACTCTTCCCCATATCTGAGACCCCCTTCGGCCCTGATACTCCTCCCCGTATCTGACCCCCTTCAGCCCTGATACTCCTCCCTGTATCTGAGACCTTCGGCCCTGATACTCCTCCCCGTATCCGAGACTCCCTTCGGCCCTGATACTCCTCCCCGTATCTGACCCCCTTCGGCCCTGATACTCCTCCCCGTATCTGACCCCCTTCAGCCCTGATACTCCTCCCTGTATCTGAGACCGTCTTTGGCCCTGATACTCCTCCCCGTATCTGAGACTCCCTTCGGCCCTGATACTCCTCCCCGTATCTGACCCCCTTCGGCCCTGATACTCCTCCCCGTATCTGACCCCCTTCGGCCCTGATACTCCTCCCAGTACCTGAGAACCCCTTCGGCCCTGATACTCTTCCCCGTATCTGACCCCCTTCGGCCCTGATACTCCTCCCCGTATCTCAGACCCCCTTCGGCCCTGATACTCCTCCCCGTACCTGAGACCCCCTTCGGCCCTGATACTCCTCCTGGTATCTGACCCCCTTCGGCCCTGATACTCCTCCCCGTATCTGACCCCCTTCGGCCCTGATACTCCTCCCCGTATCCGAGACCCACTTCGGCCCTGATACTCCTCCCCGCACCAGAGACCCCCTTCGGCCCTGATACTCCTCCCCGTATCTGAGACCCCCTTCGGCCCCAACATCCCTCCTCGTTTCTGTGGCCTCTCCCTCCTCATTTCGCTCCTCTACACACTGCCTGTCTATTGTACCCCTCCCTTTCCTGCCCTTTGATCAGCCCCACTCCCACTCTGAGCCCATTGACGCCCATGCCTGCAGTTGCTGTCAGAGGGTGGTGAAGGGGTGAATCACACTTGGGATCTTGTTATCCTGGCTATTTACATTTCTGATGTTCCAGAGCATTGTTTCAGTCTAAATAAACAGCTCCAAATGTTGCTGGGGGAGTTCCAAGAGGGATTCCAAAGTAGAAATCTGTCCTGGCAGAATAAAACATTACATTACAGTACAGGAGCTTTGGCCCATGAACCTACTCCAAGATCAATCTAACCCTTTCTGCCCTCCATTTTTCTATCATCCATGTTCCTATCTAAGAGTCTTTTAAATGCCCCTGATGTATCTGCCTCGACCACCACCCCTGGCAGTGTGCTCCATGCACCAACGACCATCTGTAAAAAATCTACCCCTGACAATGCCCCCCCATACTCTCCTCCAATCACATCAAGACGTATCCCTTTGTCATAGCCATTCCCGCCCCTGGGCAAAGGCTCGGGCTGTCCACTCGAAGTATGCCTTTCATCATCTTGTCGTGGTGCGAACACGTGAGTCCAGCATGATGTTCTCCTGGGGGGTGCTCGGATAGTATGTTGCCTCCCAATAGCCAGGGTCAAGGATGTCTCCAATCAGGTCCATGGCATTCTAAAGGGGGAGGGTGAGCAGCCAGACGTCTTGGAACATGTTGGTACCAGTGACATGGGTAGGAAAGGTGAGGGAGTCCTGAAGAGAGATTTCAGGTGCTAGGTAGAAAGTTGAGAGAATGGACATCCAGGGTGGTAATCTCTGGATTGCTGCCTGTGCCACATGCCAGAGAGGGTGAGAATAGGATGATCTGGCAGATGAATGCATGGGTGAAGATCTGGTGTCGGGGGCAGGATTTCAGATTTCTGGATAATTGGGATCTCTTTTGGGTGAGGTATAACCTGTACAAAAGGGACAACTTAAAGCAGAACCAGTAATCTTGTGGGAAGGTTTTCTGGAGCTGTTGGGGAGGGTTTAAACTAACTCCGCAGGTGGATAGGAACTGGAGTGAGGATGGGGCAATTGGTATACAGAGGCAGTGTGGGGAGACTGATGATAGGGCAAAATTGCAGTCAACGGGATGAGTTACAATGTAAAAGAGGACAAAACTGAAAAGGGTGATGAATTCAGGACTGAAGGTGTTATATTTGAATGCACACAGTAAATGGAATAAGGTAGATGAACTTGTAGCACAGTTAGAGATTAGCATGTAAGACGTTGTGGGCATTACTGAATCGTGAAATAAGATTATACTGGGAGCTTAATGTTCAAGGATACACATTATATCAGAAGAACAGGCAGGTAGGCAGAGGGGGTGGGGTGGCTCTGTTGGTAAAATGAAATCAAATCATTAGAAAAAGATGACATAGAATCATGTTAGAGCTAAAGAACTGCAAGGATACAAAGACCCTGATGGGAGTTATATACAGAACCCCCAAAGGTAGTAAAGATGTGGTTTACAGTGCCTGGAGTTTCTGAGTGCAATTCGGAAGGCGCAGGGTAGATACGTTTCAAAGAAGAAGAAGAATTTTAATGCAAGATGACACAACTGTGGCTAACAAGAGAAGTCAAAGCCAACGTAAAAGCCAAAGACAGGGCACATAAGAGAGCAAAAATTAGGAGAAGTTAGAGGATTGGGAAGCTTGTAAATAGCAACAGAAGGAAACTAAAAATGTCATAAGGAAAGAAAAGACAGAGTACGGAAGTAAGCTAGGC